>NC_091469.1:25658823-26965712 GCF_036971445.1 Narcine bancroftii
ATCAAACGACCAGCTGACAGATGCGGAAGTGTGTGCTCATGTTAAGGGGATATGGCGAAACACTCAGCAGCAACAGGGGCTTGTGTAGTGACATAGCCACTAATGCAACTGCAAAATGTCTTTCTTAAATTAAGCAGGCTCCATCAGAAGCTTATTAAAACCCCCTTTAATGCAAATTATGAGTCTGTTGAGAGAAATTGTATTGACAACATAACTATATCCTTGATGAGTGCAAGGCTCCTTTGGGATCTTAGGGGTTAAAAACTATATCCTTGATGAGTGGCGAGGCTCCTTTGGGATCTTAGGGGTTAAAAAAAATAGGCCAATCTATAGTGTAAACAAGCTTCAGACTTACAAAGAAAAATGACATAGTGTCCTCTGATTTCAAATCATTTCATGGCCAATGAAGAGTATCCACTATGGTAAACTAGGAAAGACAGCTCATTAGCTCCTGCAAACATCAATGAGGTCATGACTCCATCATCTTTTTATAGCAGGATAACTCACAGCCAGTACACTAGGGAGAAGGCCTCTTCTCTTCCTTCAAATAGTGCTGAGGGAACCCAGAGAGTTCTGAGCACATTTCAGGTCATCCTGCAAAGCAACACCCCCCCCCCCCCCCCCCCCCCCACTGACTCCATCTCTCCATCTCCACCTCCCAATATCTTGGGAAAGCTGCCAACATATTTAAAAGACTAAAAGACTCATCCCGCTTTGGTTGCACTCCTTTTTTATCCCACTCCTTCTTTGAGCAAAGATACATGTGCTTTAAAACATAAACCTATAGATTAAGATAGTTTCTTTCCTGTTGTTCTCAGATCCTTACTTCTCATTGGTAAATGAAGATGCCCTTGCACTGATTTTACTGTACTTTTCCCTATATCCTGAACTTATTTTAACACTATATCCTTCATTCTTTGATTTACTGGAACACGACATGCTGCACTTTGGTTTATTTATTGCACTACCTGTTACACTTAAGAATAGATTGATCTGTCTGGATAGCAAGCAAAACAGAGCTTTCCACTGTATTTCAGTACAAGTGACAATAAACAATTCAATAACCTCCTGGTTATAACTGATTTCACTGTTTCCATCTCTTCTTTACCTACTGTTTTTCTTTCTTTTCTTTTTAATTCTCCCCCCTCCAAATGATCTCTCCCTCTTCTATTTTAGGACATGACCTAAAATGACCCACTGAGTTCTTCCAGCAGCTCATTGTTTGCTCCAGGATTTGTGTTTCTCGAGTGACCTGCAGATTTTAGTGTAGCTTCATCTGTAAATGTTATCACCGCATTCAGCAGCGCTTCTCACTGAGACAGTGGGGGGGGGGGGGGGGGTGGGGGTGGGGGGGGGGGGGTGGGGATGGGGGGGGTGGGGGTGGGGGGGGGGTGAGGGTGGGGGGGTGGGGTGGGGATGGGGGGGGGGGTCATTTTGGATTCTATGATTTCATCACTGCAGCACCTGACCACAAACATGCTGAAAGAACAATCTATCAAGCTATAGCCACAGCCTCAGAGAGGGGATGGTCTCACACACACCAAACAAAAAACAAAACCTTCTTTTAAGGCAGTCCAAGTTAGGTGCCAAATTACACTGGGGAGTCAAAAATTTTCACAAATTTCCCCTTATTAACACAGCCATGCAAATTGACAGAAGCTTGAGAAAGCTCATTCCATTGGAAGGGCACCAACATCAGTAACCTTGCATTTCATATCTGCAAAAATAAACAGACGAACTACAGCTACACAAAGTGAATTATAACATTCAAATTGGGATCCACAGGAAGAGTAGTGCCAGAAAAGGGAAATCAGGAAATCAATATTGTCTTCATTTTTGTCTTCAATTTGGCATTTCTCTCATTTTACCATGTTTATCAAAAAAACCCATGGGCTAGATATTGTCGTCAGCTGTTACTGATATCCAGAGACCACCATTTGGAGACCAGAACTCCTTCTGCATATTCCAGAAGCACAACTGAACCAGCCTCTCTCCTTCCATTCCAGCAAGACACAGAAGAAAATACACTGATGGGTATCTTTGGGGATTGGTGTGGAAAATGCAACAGGCTCTACTTTGGAGTAGGATGTGTGGGAAATTAGGATCTGGAACAAGGGCAAGATTGGTGGTTTGGGAATCAGTACTGTGGGGGATCTTTGAAGAACTGGAGGCAAGATTGACAGTTACCATTTTGGTGTCCTAGTTAGGTAGAGTCCACAAAACATTTTTAACCCAGGACACGCCCAAAACAATAGGTCCTAATCGCCCCAGCAATGCTCCATGTGTAATGAGTTGAGTCACTAACCCAATGGTTCTCAACCTTTTTCTTTTCACTCACATACCACTTTACGCCATAGGTGCTCTGTGATTAGTAAGGGATTGCTTAAGGCAGTATATAGGTGGAAAGAAAATGTTTGAAAACCACTGTTTTAATCATACCTAATTGACTCGTTATGTGCACGGTTTCATAACTCCATAGGTAATACACCAATGACAATTTTTCTCAAACAAAATATTTCAGTAACTATTGGGTCTAGAGCAGTGATTTTCAATCTTCCCTTGCCACTCACATACCACCTTAAGCAACCCCTTAGTGATCACAGAGCACCGATGGCATAGGGATTACTTAAAGTGGTATGTGAGTGAAAAGAAAAAGGTTGAGAAGCAGTGCACTATCCACTTGGAGTCTTGATAAGCATCAGTCCAATTCATATCCCATTTAAAAAAAGTTACTCTCAATCATATAATAAAACAGACATTCAGCCAATGAAAGACATCAAGTGGAGCAATTAATTTCAGAAGTAGAACAACAAGTATCCAGTTGAACACACATTATTCATTTCAAGGCACCCACCAACTGAGATGGTCAAACTGGACCCATGATAAATCTCTGCAATGACAACAGATTAGATGTGAAAATGTTTGCACCAAAATTTGGGGCCATAAATTCAAAAGTAAATTCAGGAAAAGCTAAAAAGACTCAGGGAGTGGGGACAATATGGACCATGCTCATAATCAGTGTGGTTGAGACAAAAAGCCGAGATATATCATCAAGATGGGGGGGGGGGGGGTCGGGGGGGTCAGAATTGCAAACAAGGCCAGCATATACTCATATACTATCAATTCCCAATTTCCCATGGCAGCTGAGAATGATTTTTCAATGGTACAATTGATTTATACTGAGCAGATTGCTGGGTTGTTTCAGAAGACACTTACATCTTATTATTTCTGTCATTAAATAGGGCTGAACAGGGTAAGGGCAGAAGATCTTCAGTCCCAAGGAAAGTGGTGAATAATGTTTTTGTTAAAGCATACTGTACTTTTATGGCCACCATTTCTAATAGCTTTGAATTCCATTTTTATTAAATAGACATTATCATTTCTCAGTTGGTATGTTGGGATTTGAACTCGAGGATCTGTGATTACTAGCTTAGTAATATAAACCACTATGCTACCACATTCCTAGCTAAAACCCTGTCAAAGAGGGGTGGATATTGGTTTATGTGCAACCTAAATCTTAGAATGACTACATTGGTTCAAATAACTTGCTTTTACAATGTACACTCAAAACTGTGGTAAGTCAAATAAGGAAGTTTTTCTCCAGACTGCGTGGATATTTTCTTCTCATACATAGAAGGTTGAAAGAGGGTAGGAAAGAAATCAATTAGAAAGGTCCAGACTGAGTAGTAAACCAAGCCACACGCTATTTGTCATGAATCAATTATAACCATATCTTTACACTGCATGCCCACAAGGTTTCTGTTCATACCTGACTGATGGGAATGACATAGAAAGCTCCACCTCCTGCACACTCAGTCACAACAGCGATGAACTTTGGGTTTACAGAACAGAAATAGTTGTCTTGAACACTTCTGGTGATGGGAATTCCATCATAGCAATTCTCCTTACTGGCAGGCTTCCCAAACACATGGCGGAATTTTGAGCTGTAATAGGGGGGCCTCCATGACATCTGGAAGGAGAAAACAGAAACATTTGATGATTAACATGCCGTTAACAGCCTTGGACCGTTCGCACTAATTTTATTAGATAGAATTGGCAAGTTTCCTTTACTCAAAGGATGCCTGCGCAGATATAATGGCCAGCAGTAAACATCTTCCATAATTGTACTGTGCATCCAATAATCGGTAGTCACATATCTTCCAGAACTGGTCAGAGTGACAGATTACCTGCTCTGCAGAGCACAGGTGAATCTGCTGGGTGTTTATAATACCAAGTTATATGGTCACCATATAAGGTGGTTATTCAAGATTACTTAATGTACTTAATTTAAATTCTCTGGGAAAGAGAGATTTGAATTAATGCTGAAGGATCATGAGTCTCTCTCTCTCTGTTGATTGGGTCTCTTTGATCAACAACCCCATGCTGGACTCTTTAACCCCATCCATGCATCTTTTCCACTGTCTGCCTCCACTGACCAAACACAGCCATCTTTTCTGCTCAGTTATTTGCTCACATTACAGGTCCACAGCCTCTCGAGCTCTTGGACCAGGACTGAAGGTTTGACAGAGCCTGCCCTCTCCGTGTGATTTGGAGCAACTTTCTCCCTTGCTTCATTTCAAATGGGCCAAAAACTTTGCAAAGAGAAAGAAATTAAGCACAGTCTTATCAGAAAAAAAAGAGATGGAGAGGTTCATGGAGTTTCGAAACCTAGCCGACAAAGAACAAGGCCACCACTAAGTGGAGCACTGAGAATGTGAAAGATACATTGCTTTGTGTGTCTGGCCTCAATTCTCCCACTCATTCAGAATATTCTGCACCAAGAAGATTAGACCATACATAGTACATCAACAGGCCTCCAGCCCTGTAATAATTATATATGTCTCTTAATCTCCAATACCCCACGTAACTGAAGACAGCAGGGCAAATTGGGATATCCTAGATGTGTGACCCGAATTCGTTGACCTCTGTGAAACAACTTCTTGCAATGGATCTTATCCTGCGCAATTCCTGCCACCTACAACATGATCCCACCACCAGACACATCTTCCCCTTTCCTTCCTTTCCCACTTTCTGCAGGAACCATTCCCTCTGGGACTCTCTCATCCCATCCCACTAATTGCCACCTTGGTACCTATACCTGTAACTGTACAAAATGCTACAGTTGGATAGGAACACAAGAACATAGGAGCAGGTCTAGGCCATCCAGCCTTGTCAAGCCTGCTCTGCTATTCAATAAGATCATGGGTGATCTGATGATTTGGCTCATCTCCTCCTACCTGCCTTTTCCACATATTCCTTAATTCCCCTAGTATGTAAAAATCTATTCAAACTTGTCTTAAATATTTTTACTGGAGGTGGCCACCACTGTTTCAAAGAGAATTCCATAGATTCATCACTCTCTGGGAAAAGCAGATCCTCCTCATATCTGTTTGATGGCCTAGGCTATGTTTCCTAGTTCTAGTCTAACCTACCAGTGGAAATACTTACCTATCTGTGCCTTTCATAATTTGATACATTTGTACAAGATCCTCTCAAATTTTTCTGAATTTCAGCAACTCTAGTCTGAGATGACTCAATCTCTCATCATGGGCTAACTCCCTCATCTCTGGAATCAACCTGGTGAATCTCCTCTATACTGCTTCCAAAGCCAGTATATCCTTCCTCAAGCAAGGAGACTCCAGATGTAACCTCACCAATGACCAGTACAATTCTAGCATAACCTCCCTGCTCCTAAATTCAATCCCTCTAGCATTGTAGGCCAACATCTCATTTGCCTTCTTGATAATCTGCTGCACCTGAAAACCAACCTTTTGTGATTCACGTACAAGCGTTCCCATGTCCTTCTGCACAGCAGCCTGCTACAATCGCTTGCTACTTAAATAATAATCTGATCTTCCTTTTTTCCTTCAAAAGTGAATACCTTCACATTTACCACCATTGTTCTCCATCTGAGAGACCTTTGCCCACTCACTTAATCTATCTATATCTCTCTGCAGACTCTCCATATCCTCGGCATAGTTTAGTGCCATCAGCAAACTTAGATACAGTACACTCTGTCCCATCTTCCAGATTGTAAATGCATATGGTGAACAGTTGTGGACCCAGTACCGACTCCTGTGGCACAGCACTCACCATTGTTTGGCAACCAGAAAAACACCCATATATCCCAACTCTCTGCTTGCTATTGGTTAACCAATTCTCTATTCTGATCTCCCCACTGTGATTTTACCAAACAATGCAGACTGACTCTGCAGCACAGTACTGTGGGGGTGCTGTAATGCCCAAGGTCCCATCATTTATATGATAAACTGAGCCTTACTTTGTTTTCTCGGGTGCATACAAACAATCTGGGACACTATTTGGAAGAAGGAAAGTGACTTTCTCTGCTCCTCTGTCAATATTGATCTCTCAGTTAATGTTATACAAATAGATAAAATGACCATGAGCAAAAGATATCAGCAAGAGCTCTGTTGGTACAAAGTGGCTGCTGTGCTTTGTACAACAGGGTCTGTCTGTTCAGTGGTTCACTAAATATAAAGTGTCTTGGTATTTCCTGACCTAGTGGAAGACATGATTGGAATGGAGCCTCTCTTTAAGCCCTAATGGCACTCAGGTGATTGATAAGATCAGAATACATCTATCCTGAGAAACCAGGTACAAATGAAAACAGATTATTCGACAAGCAATATGGTTAAGGAAAAGGAACCATCAACAACTCCGCGAATACCAACTTTCTTGAGATAATGATCGATGTTATATTAGATTCTTTGCTTACTTTTAGTCTATAACAGTTTCACGAGCCTGATGTCAGTAGTAGGTAAATTATTGGAAGGTGTTCTAAGAGATCAGATATACTATTATTTGGATAGCAGGTGGCTGATTAGGGATAGTCGACATGGCTTAATCATGGTAGATCATGTATTACCAATTGTACAGAATTTTTGAGGAGGTTATCAGGAAACTTGACGAAAGATGTTGTCTACTTGGACGTCAGTCAGGACTTGAACAAAGTTCACATGAGAGGTTAGTCAGGAAGGTTCAGACGCTAGGTATTCATGGCAAAGTAGTGAATTGGATTCGACAATGGCTGGACAGGAGAAGCCAGAGAGTCATGGTGGATAATTGCTTCTCAGGCTGGAGGCCTATGACTAGTGGTGTGCCCTGAGGGATCAGTGCTGGGACCATTGTTGTTTGTCATCTATATCAATGATCTGGATAATAATGTGATAAGTTGGATCAGCAAGTTTTCAGATGACACTCAAATTGGAAGTGCTGTTTTCAGAGCTTCCAAATAGAAAAATGGGCTGGAAAATAGCATATGGAAGGACAAAGCAAGAAAGGACGTACTCACTAAATGGTAGGGCATTGAGGAGTTCAGTAGAACAGAGGGATCAGGGAATTCAGATACATAATTCCCTGAAAGTGACATCACAGGTGGATAGGGTTGTAAAGAGAGCTTTTGGCATCTTGGCCTTCATAATTCACAGTATTGAATATAGGAGTTAGGATGTTATGGTAAAGTTGTATAACCATATATATAGCCATATAGCTGTTTACAGCACGGAAACAGGCCATGTCGGCCCTTCAAGTCCGCACCGGTTCACTTATACAACTCCACTAGCTCAACTCTCCCACTCTCCGCCCATAACCCTCCAACCCCCTCACCTCCATTTACCTTCTCTTAAATGACAGAAGGACCCTCCCACAACTATCTCTTTTAGACTTTGGTGAAACCAAATTTGGAGTATTGTGTGCAGTTTTTGGTCACCTAATTATAGGTGGAAAGTGTGCAGAGAAGATTTACAAGGATGTTGCCCAGACTTCAGGAACTGAGTTACAAGAAAGGTCAGACTCGGGGTCAGAGGAGACAGTGAGTCAGTGCCTGGTGTCGGGTGAGAGGAGGAGGAGCCAAGAGACAGCATCAGAGGGTGAGTAGAATAAATAGCTGGACTTACTGGGGCTTGGGCTCAGAAAGCTCAGACTCGGGGTCGGAGGAGACAGTGAGTCAGTGCCTGGTGTCGGGTGAGAGGAGGAGGAGGAGCCGGGAGTTAATTGGGGTTAATTGGTAAGGGCTAATAAAAGGAGTAGAAAGGGAGGGAGTGGCCAGCGAGGACCAGCGCAGTGAGTGAGTGGCCCAGTGAAGGAGTGGGGTCTTAAGACTTTGGCTCGAGGGACTTGTGTTGGAAGGGTATTTATATTAAGAAAGGAGGAAATGGAGTCAGTTGGGGTAGTTAAGTACTCCAATTGTGCGATGTGGGAAGTCAGAGACTGCACAGCTGTTTCTGATGACTACACCTGCAAAAGGTGCATCCAATTGCATATAATGAGAGACCGTGTTAGGGAGCTTGAGCTGCAGTTGGATGAACTGAGGATCATAAGGGAAGCAGAGGCAGTGATAGAGAGGAGTTACAGGGAGACAGTCACCCCTAGAAGGCAGGAGTCAGGGAATTGGGCGACTGTGAGGAAAGGAGGGAGAGTGCCAGTGCAGAGTACCCCTGTGGAAGTGCCACTCAGCAATATGTATTCTGCATTGGATACTGCTGGGGGGAACAGCCTATCGGGGACGAGTAGTGGGGGTCGGTATCTGGCACAGGGGCTGCCCCTGAGGTTCAGAAGGGAAAGAAGGATAAGAATAGGATTCTTATAGTTGGGGTCTCATTCGTCAGAGGGACAGATAGGTTTGTGGGATGAGAACGGGGATCCAGGTTGGTATGTTGCCTCCCTGGTGCCAGGGTCAGGAATATCTCTGATTGAGTACATAGCTTTCTGCAAGGGGAAGGAGAACAGCCAGAAGTCGTGGTCCATGTGGGGACCAATGACTTAGCTAGAAGTGGGGATGAGGTCCTGAAACAGGATTATGTAGAATTAGGTAGAAAGTTAAAAAAACAGGACCTCCAAGGTAGTAATCTCTGGATTGCTGCCTGTGCCACGCGCTAGTGAGGGTAGAAATAGGAGGATGTGGAGGATGAATGTATGGCTAAAGAGATGGTGCAGGGGGCAAGGGATAAGATTTCTGGATCATTGGGATCTCTTCTGGGGAAGGTCGGACCTGTACAAAAGGGACGGACTCCACTTGAACTGGAAGGGGACCAATGTGCTGGCAAGCAGATTTGCTAGAGCTGTGGGGGAAGGTTCAAACTAGTTTGGCAGGGGGGTGGGGAACAGAGGGTGAGAGCAGTGTCAAGGGAGCATGGCCACATAGATAAGAATAAAAATGATAACAAAGGTAGGATGGAGATTAGGATAGAAGGTAGAAAAGAGAATATATGTGAGGGTCATTCTCTGAATTGCATATATTTTAATGCAAGAAGCATAGTGAACAAGGTAGACGAGCTTAGAGCATGGACAGATACTTGGGGTCACAATATTGTGGCAATTAGTGAGACCTGGCTACAAGAGGGGCAGGACTGGCAACTTAACGTTCCAGGATACATTTGTTTTAGATGTGATAGATCAGGGGGTAAAAAAGGGGGAGGAGTTGCTCTGCTTGTTAAGGAGGACATTACTGCCGTGAGGTGGCAAGATGGTCTGGAGGGATCATCCAGTGAGGCTGTTTGGGTGGAATTGAGGGGTGAAGGAGACATGAGGGTGCTAATAGGGGTGTATTACACACCACCAAATGGGTCAAGAAAACTAGAGGAACAAATGTGTAGAGAGATAACGTATATGTGTGAGAATCATAAGGTAGTGATCATGGGAGATTTTAACTTCCCTCACATTGATTGGGATACCCATACAGTTAGAGGGCTGGATGGGCTAGAGTTCATTAAATGTGCTCAAGATTGTTTTCTGAATCAATTAGTAGAAGAACCGACTCAGGACAGTGTAATACTGGATCTCCTGTTAGGGAACGAGCTAGGTCAGGTATCAGACATTAATGTTGGAGATCCAATTGGGTCTAGTGATCATAATTCTGTTAGTTTTAAAGTAGTTTTAGGGAGGAGCAAGGAGGGGCCTAAAATTGCGGTTCTGGATTGGAGAAGAGCAAATTTCGAAGGAATAAGAAGGGATTTGGGGAGTATTGAGTGGAACAGGATATTTTCAGGTGAGGGTGTAAATGAGAAATGGAGGATATTCAAAAAAGAAATTTGAGGGTACAGAGTAGTTATGTCTCAGTGAGGATCAAAGGAAAGGCTGGAAGTCATAGGGAGGCTTGGTTTTCGAGGAATATTGGAAATTTGGTTAGGAGAAAAAGGGAGGTGTACAAGAGGTATAAAGAACAGAGAGCTGACAATTTGAAGGAGGACTACAAGGAGTGTAGAAGGAATCTTAAGAAAGAAATTAGAAAGGCCAAAAAAAGGCACGAAGAGGCTTTGGCAGACAGAGTAAAAATAAATCCAAAGGTTTTCTATAAGTACATTAAAAGTAAAAGAGTAAAAGATTAGTGAGAGATAAAATTGGACCCCTTGTAGATTGTGAGGGTAGGCTGAGTGAGAAGTCAGAGGAAATGGGGAAAATTTTGAATGACTTCTTTGCCTCGGTATTCACTAGGGAAAAAAATATTGAACCAGTTGAGGTAAAGAAAAATAGTGGGAAGGTAATGAAGCATATAAGGATAACCGAGGAGGTAGTGATGGCTGTGTTGAAAAAGATAAAGGTGGATAAATCTCCGGAACCGGACAAAATATTCCCAAGGACACTCAGGGAGGCTAGTGGACAGATAGTGGGGCCATTAACAGAGATATTTAGGATGTCACTGGTCACGGGGGTAGTGCCAAAGGATCGGAGGGTGGCGCATGTGGTTCCGCTGTTTAAGAAAGGGTCCAAATGGAAACCTGGGAATTATAGGCCCGTGAGTCTGACGTCTGTGGTGGGCAAGTTGATGGAAAGTGTTCTGATGGATGGTATTTATAATTATTTGGAGGTACAGGGATTGCTAGGGAGTAATCAGCATGGTTTTGTCAGGGGTAGATTATGCTTGACAAACCTGATTGAGTTTTTTGAGGGGCTTACAAAAAAGGTTGATGAAGGGAAAGCTGTGGATGTTGTCTATTTAGACTTTAGTAAAGCTTTTGACAAAGTTCCCCACAGGAGGTTAGGAAAAAAGGTGGAGGCATTAAGTATAAATGAGGAGATAGTGAAATGGATTCAGCAATGGTTGGATGGGAGGTGTCAGAGAGTAGTGGTAGAAAATTGTTTGTCCAATTGGAGGCCAGTGACTAGTGGAATTCCTCAGGGATCGGTCCTCGGTCCACTATTGTTTGTTATATATATTAACGATCTGGAAGTAGGGGTGGAGAATTGGATAAGCAAGTTTGCAGATGATACAAAGATTGGTGGTGTGTGGACAGTGAGGAAGATTACCGTAGCTTAAAAGGTGATTTAGGAAGACTGGAGATGTGGGCTGAGAAATGGCTGATGGAATTTTAATAGATAAGTGTGAGGTGTTACACTTTGGAAAGGCAAATCTAAATAGGTCATATGCATTAAATGGTAGGCTATTGAGATGTGCAGAGCAACAAAGGGATTTAGGAGTTGTGGTAAATAGTACCCTCAGGGCTGATACTCAGGTAGATGGTGTGGTGAAGAAGGCATTTGGAATGTTGGCCTTCATAAATCGGAGTATTGAATTCAAGAGTAGGGAGGTTATGATGAAATTGTACATGGCATTGATGAGGCCAAATTTGGAGTACTGTTTTCAGTTTTGGTCACCAAATTATAGGAAAGATATAAACAAAATAGAGAGAGTGCAGAGAAGGTTCACGAGAATGCTGACAGGATTTCAAGGTTTGAGTTACAGGGAAAGGTTGTGCAGACTGGGGCTTTTGTCTCTGGAGCATAGAAGATTGAGAGGGGACTTGATAGAGGTGTTTAACATTTTAAAAGGGACAGACAGAGTAAACATGGATAGGCTTTTTCAATTAAGAGTGGGGGAGATTCAAACTAGAGGGCATGGTTTAAGATTGAAGGGGGAAAATTATAAGGGGAACATGAGGGGAAATTTCTTTACGCAAAGGGTGGTGGGGATATGGAATGAGCTTCCGACAGACGTGGTCGAGGCGGGATCATTGGTTACATTTAAGGAAAGACTAGATAGTTACATGGATAGGAGAGGACTGGAGGGGTATGGACCGGGTGCTGGTCAGTGGGGCTAGGAGGGTGGGGATTTGTTACGGCATGGACTAGTAGGGCCGAACTGGCCTGTTCTGTGCTGTAAGTGGTTATATGGTTAAACAGGTTAGGACTTTTTCACTGGAAGAATGAGGAGAGATTTGATAAAGGTATTTAAAATTATGAGGGGAATAGACAGAGTAAATGTAGATAAGTTTTTTCCCCACTGAAATTGGTGAGATTCAAACTAGAGGATATGGTTTATGAGTGAAAGGGGAAAGGTTTAAGGGGAACATGTTGCCAGCTGAAGTGATGAATGCCAGCTCATTTTTAACATTTAAGAAGAATTTAGACAGGTATATGAATGGAAGAGGTATAAAAGGGTAGGGTGAAGGTCAGTGGGACTAGGAACAAAAGATAGTTTGGCACAGATAGATAGGCTGAAAGGGCATGTTTCTGTGCTGTAATGTTCTATGGTTCTATGATTTTTGTCCATGGGGGACTGATACCATATTGCTCTTTTAGGTTTTTTTTTAATTTAGACATAAAGCATGCAAACAGGCCCTTCCAGGCCACAAGCCAATGCCACCCAAATACCCCAACTAAACTACAATCCCTGTACATTTTGGATGGGATGAAACTGGAGCACCAGAATAAGCCCACAGAGACATGGGGAGAACATACAAACTCCTTACAGACAGCACTGGATTCAAACCCAGGTCACTGGCACTGTAATTGCATTTCAATAACTGCTATGCTAATTTCTGGAACCTGGCCATGAAGAAAATATTCCCACCTGTCTTTCTCATATTTAGAGTGAATAATGTCACACAGGGGCAACATTTCATTCCATGTGCCATAGAATTTTGCCTGTTCATTATCCTAGTGCTGTGGCTGGAGGTATCTGGTTCCTAACCAAGACCCATGAAGGTGGAATCTGTTCCTTTGGTCAGAAAAGCAGAGACACTGCAGCTCCTTAGAAATTGAATATTCCTTGTTCTCATATCACTCATAATCACGTTTCCATCTCTCCTGTACTCTAATTCTTGGCTATTCTTGCTCACCAGGCCTCTTGAGTCTGCTTTACTAATGATCAAGATCATGACTCACCTTCTATTACTCAATTTTCCTACACCATTCCTCGACATCACACAGTCTACAAATCACTCTTTTGAATTAACTCAGCGACTGAGCCTCCCAGGCTTCCAAAACAGAGTCCGCCAAAGATTCACTCCCCTCTGAGTGAAGACAATTTTTCCACTCATCTCCACCTTAAACGACCTGGTCCTAGGGCTGTCTGCCCGAGGAAACATCCTCCCCACACCAGCCTGTACCAGAGTATAAAATGGGGTGAGAACGCTGATGTACCACACCAACTTGTACGTCACTGGCATTGTCACAGACCGTCATAATTGAAACAACTGCCACACAAAGAACACAATGTGTGTAAAGAGCAGATGTTGGAAATTGGAGAAGAAAACAGAGAGGTGCTAGAACACTCAACAGGCCAGGCAGCGCCTGCGCAGAGAAATAGAATTAGCACTGCCGATCAAAGGACCGTCAACTCTGTTACACTTTCTACAGTTGCTTTAACAGACACTACACTATACTAGTTATACAAATGGCCATTCTTTTTACAGATGCCACCCTCTTTTAAAAAATAAATCAGCATTTAAACATTCCCAAATTACAGTCCCACCCTAACAGATCTTTGCTCTTTTCAGAGCCAAAGAGACAGACACAACAAAGTGCTGATCACCTTGAGAATGCTGACACACCTTTCGCTATAACACATACTAATATCAAATGGACTGGGAAGGAAATGAAAGATAAGATTAGAGAGAGGCAGGAAAACATTACCCAAACTCCCATTCTGTTATTTCAAGTCTAAAATTGGCATTACTGTTGTTTTAGGAACGCTGTAAAATTCAAGGATAGTAATTCACATCTCTAAATATCAGGTAGACATCTCCGACTGAGACTGTGCAGAAGAAACATGGTCTTCTTGTTAAGTGTTTCATATTTGGAGCAAAAATTTGAAAGCAGTTTCAGGAGATAATGGTGAGTTACTTCAGATGGGCATGGTCCTATTTTGTCCAATAATCCCAGAAATCATGACAATCCCTGATTTATCCCAGTGCTCAGTCAGTGGAAAGGAAAATAGAATCAGACAAAGAAAACAGGTTTTCATTTAGCTGACCTAGGAAACCTCAGCCTCAAGCTTCTGCTCAGTATGTGGCTTAGGGTCATAGAGGCATAAGGGCCATACAGCGCAGAATAGGTCTTTCGGCCCAACTCATCCAAGATGGCATTCTGGGCTAGGACATGGAACTTCTGCCTGCAGATGTTTCTTACCATCCCACCTGGAGTTGAATGTGTTAAGGGAGGAGAAAACTACACCACCCAAAGTGCTTTGACTCCAGGCAGTTGTTGTCCGAAGCAGCTGTGTCCATGATAGATCTCTTTCCTTCACACAGATCACAAAAACATGTCCTTCAGCCCACCGAGTCCGTACTGACCACCAAGCACCCATCTGCACAAATCCCACTTTATTCTCCTCACATTCCCCTCATCTCCCTGCAGGGATAAAATGTACACCCCTTAGTCAGCACTAGAGGTCAGGATGAAATCCAAGACAGTGGCCTGTGAGAGTGAGGTAGGAGTACTGCTAACTGCAACAGTGATCCCTTGGGGTTTTCTTCATTACTGCCTGACCCTTCAGCAGGAGATTATTGCAGTAGCCAGAGGAGAGATTCATTTGAGAACCTAGAATTGTCTGGGAATCATCTGCAGTAAACAGTGACAGGCGGATACCTCCAACACCGCAGAACTCAGTAACTTGTTAAGTACCATCAAATTCACTACCACCGTCAAAACAGAGTGTCCAATGTCTAGCAAGGGATTGAACCCATAACTAATCCAGTTTTTTTGAGCATGGCAGGGAGTCAGGGACCTGGGGATAATCTTTATGTTAACCACAAAAAAAACCCAGAAAATAAATGTGCCATTTCTGTGACATATCACAGTAAGATCCAGTACAGTCTTCAAAACATAGGGAACCTAATGCACTATGGGGGAGGTGAATAATTAAAGCAGCTATCATTTTACCAGGGAGGAATATATCATTTTAAACAGTGTGGGACTGCCATTGGGACACTTAGTTCCATCAAAGAGGACTGTGTGGATTTAATCCCTTTCTGATCTAAATCACCATGCAAAATTCTGCAGAGATTGATTAAATAGAGCCATGATTAACAAACAGACCAGCTCACAAATGATTGGAGGTATAATTACTTTGTGGAAACCACAAGGTAAAATAGATTCTGCTTGTAGCTTATTTCTAATATAATATACACACATTATTCCTCTCAAAGCACATTGCAATTAATGTAATTATGGGGTCTGAAAGTCATTTCACACAAGAAGTGACCATTCAGCTCATTGTGGCCTTGCTGGTTCATTGATATACTGTATCTATTTAAGTAAGAAGTTCTCATCCGCCATTTTTTCCTCATTGCACTCAAAATATTTTTTTTGCTTCACACATCTATCTAATTCTCTTTTATGCATTACAATTGAAATGGCTTCCTCCATCCTCTCAGGCAGCAGAAGCAGAAATTGCACTGATTTTCATTAAAATAACAAATTGCTTCTGTTTTAACCAGATTGAACAGGCTCATTGCAAAAGATGGTTTTATAGAGTTGACTACACTCTAGGACAAACCAAATAGCCGAGAACGTAGGTTCCACTATGGATAACAGCAGTGGTTCTCAAGACCTTCTTCACCCACACGGCAAGCTTAAATGTTTTTTTACTTACTGCAGACCACCCACAACAAACTGGGCCACCACTGGTGGGAAGGGGGATGCAGGAGGGAGCAGGAAAAAGAAAGGAGCTTGCGAGCTCAAGCCCCTTCCCAGACCACTGACGGGAAAATATTTTGAGATGTCTTGGTCAGGAAATTTACAACCTTGTATTACATATTACATGTTCATTATATCTGTAACATTTGTCCTCACTCCGTCACCTGTAACAAACTCGTAGACCATCAGTGGTTCCACAGATCACAAGATGAGAAATCTTGGTTTAGAGCATATTATTGAGTCTGGTTGTTACAATACTCTGGGAGAGGGGCGGTATGCTTAATATAACAGTTAGAGAAACACTATTAAGGCGCCAGCGACCCAGATTCAAATCCAGAACTGTCTGAAAGGAGTTTGCACCTTCACCCATGTCCATGAGGGTTTCTCTGGTTTCCTCCCACCGTCCAAAAAATGTAGAGATTGTCGGTTAATTGGTGCATTTGGGCAGCATGGGATTGTGGGCTGAAAGGGTCTGTTACCGTGTTGGATCTCTAAATTTAAATTAAATTAAATTTTTAAAACTAAATTAAAAAGCATTTTGTCAAGACGCACCATAGACCAGGAAAGACATTGTTACCTTGACTCGAGTGAATGCAATTCCTTCTCAAACGATTCTCCAAATTAAAATTACTGTCTCAATCATTACCAACTGTTTATACTGTTACTTTGAGTTCTTATGAAGAGCAAATTGGCTACTGCATTTGTCTATACGATAGTGAAAAATGTAATGCATTTAAGTGCCAAGAATTTTTGATCATTTCCTGAATAACAGCACAGAAAAATAAAAGCAGAATGGTCAATGGACTAGTATAATCCTGAGGCTGGATTAATAGTTTGGTAACAAGAAATCAAAGGCAACTGAAGGGTTTACACTAAGATTTAAGTAATATTTTTGAATTTGGTTGGATCTGCTGGTCACTAAAGTACTTAACTATCACTGAGCAACATGGTCACCCCTTTACCAGTTTTGAAACTCCTAGCAAGCTGCTGCCCAAGAAACACAAGCCAAGTCAGCCACAGAGGAGCAAATAATACAAAAAGAAGCTTCCATTATGTCTCTAGATTTTATTCCTCTTTTCTGAAGCCATTCCCTCTGGATCAAGGAAAACATGCTTCCATCCCAATTCTGTGGGTTCAGAGGTGGTTAATGATTTCAATGCCAGTACTTCAGATTCTGACCCAGTGGGAGCCAGATTTCTCCTGCCCAGTTGACCAAGAGATTTGTGCCAGGTTTCCAAGTCTTGACCTTCATTTAAACTTTATCTCAGTCAGCAAAGGTTGTGCCAATGTATTAAAGAAAATTGTTCCAGCATCAATATCTGCTTTCACTGAGAGATAGTCCTGAGAATTAGGATCCAGTCCAGAATTTCTAATGAACCACTACGTTCGGAGGGATTGCATACCAAGGGCAGATTGGGAGAGGATCTATGCTTTGCAGATATTAAGCATAGAGCCCCTACTTTCACATTCTGTCAGTATCATCTTCCAAAGGCCCAATATCAGAGAGTTAAGAAGGAAGGTGAATGATAGGAGTGGAGAGGGAGTCAGCATGAGCTGGAAGAACAACTCAGTTATGACTGCCTTAACAATTATCACCAAAATCTGGCCACCTCCAGAGTGAGAAAAAACTGATAAAGCTAACATACCATTTTAACAAGGCTTCAGGGACAGAGGGCATTCCTCCTGGAAGTTTGAACTTTAAGATCAGCCATGATCTCGTTGAATGGCGGAGCAGGCTCGAAGGGTCGAATGACCTACTCCTGCTCCTATCTTCTATGTTTCTATGTTTCTATGTTTAAGTGCTAAAACTTGGGGATGAAGTGTCAGATGCAAATTCACTGTTTACCTCCTGTGAGAAGTCTTCAGAAATTCTGCCGTTGACCATCATCAAGGAAGAAGACAATTATTTTTTGTTTGCTTTTTTTTTAAATATTTTTGCCCTACATGTAATTAATAAACCATTATTTAGAACAATAAATGTTTAATTGAAGAAAAATTAATTACATGATGGTTATAACCCCTCCCCTAACCCCTCACCCCATAAAAAACATATATAGCACTATAAAATAAGAACAAAAAGAAAGATAGCATCATGGATTACTCGGAGGATCACTTTCTAACACACTGGAGAACATTTCTACGTATTTATTCCTAGAATTTGCATATACAGGTTCCAAATTCACAATATATATTTATTTCTCAAATTATATGTAGTTTCCTCTAAAGGGATACAGCTTTGAATTTCTGCATTCCATCTTCCCATACTTAAATGGGAAACCAATTTCCATGTCACTGCAATACATTTCCTTGCTACTTTTAGTCATTTTAACAAATTTCATTTGATATATTGATAATTTCAACGGGTTTTGTTCCTTCTAAATTCCCCAATAGGAATAAATCTGGGTTTAATGGAAATACAGTGCCTGTAACTTGTTCTAAAAATTGTCCTAAATTCAACCAAAATGGTCTTACCTTGGAGCATGACCAAGTTGAATATGGGAAAGTTCCTGTCTCTTCACCACACCCCTAAAACATTGATCTGACAAATCTGGTTTCATTCTATTCAATTTTTGTGGCGTCAAATATAACTGATGTTAAAAAAAAAATTTATTGAACTAATCTATACCTTACATTAATAGTATTTGACAGTCTCACAGAGATCCGACCATCTTTGCTCATCGATTATAATATTCAGATCTAACTCCCATTTCTATCTAGATTTTTACACTCCCTGTTTAACAGTTCATGTTTGTAATAAAAGATACATTGCAGAAGTAAATTTCTTAAAAGTATATCCTCTTCTAAGAGTTTCCACCTCGCTACAAATAGGTAACCTCATCTCAGGACCTAACTTTTCCCTTAAATATCCTTTCAATTGAAAATAACAAAAAAGAGTATTACTAGGTATTCCATATTAATTCCTCAGTTGCTCAAATGACATCAGTTGCCCTTGTTCATAACAATCTTCAATATTTTTAATACCTTTACTAAACCAAATATTTAAAAATCAATTATCCTTTGAAAAAATGGACAAGATGATTTTGAATCAAAGGTATTTTAGGCAATATACTTTCTTTTGTTCTGATTTCATCATTTATCTTATTCCAAACAATAATCAAGTGTTTCAACAATGGTGTCTCTTTAACACCAGGAAAAAGATATCTGAATGCAATAGCTACAAAGGATATTCCTGTGCCTAATACAGGGACCATCATCTCCAATTAAATAAAAGATTATTGTCAACACTTAGGATTTGGACAGAGATGTGAAAAAGAAAGATTGGTAGGATAGAGGAGTGAGGATAGGAGAGAAAAAAAAGAGATGAATTCCCTGAATCTTTCAAGAGATCACCTGCAGGCATAATGAGTGGTTAGCTCAATGCTAATATAGTGGTGTCTCTAAGTATTTTACACATACTCCACCTGTCTGCATGGGTTTCCTCTGAGTGCTCTGGTTTCTTCCCAGCCTCCAAAAATGTATGGGGTTTGTAAGTTAATTGCTGTATTTGGGGGGCACAGAATCGTGGGACAGAAAGGCCTATGACCTTGCTGTATGTCTATCTATAATGGGCAAAATGTGTTCCCCACTGAGCTGTGAGAATGCGTGGTTCCAAATAGAACATGGAACATTACAGAACAGTAAAGCCTTTCCGCCCATGATGTTGAACTTATTCCACAACAATCCTGAACACACATTTATAACCCTCAGTTTTTCTTATCTGAGTCTATTGTAGCAGCCTCCACCACCACCCCAGCAATATATTCAAAGCAACCCACTGAGTAAAAAAATGACCTCTGACATCTCCCCTAAACCAACTTAAACAGATGTCCTCTGGTATTCGCACTCATCTTCCCAGGAAAAAGGTTCTTTCTGGCTGTCCACCGTATTGAAGCCTCTCATAATCTCAGAAACCTCGATTAAGTCACTTCTCATGCTTTGTCACTCATTATTTCTTTACATTGTGATTTGCAAATAAAGTGAAAGCCCTTTAAAACTATAATATGAATATGAAGGATACAATGGCTACATGGCACGTGGGATCATGCCTCAGTTGCTTGGGGCCCCTGTGTGGGTGTTTCTGACTAAGCTCCAATACGGAAGATTGCCTGCTGAAATTGAGCATGTTCCACCCACCTAATGGTATCTCCTTCATCTCTTATTCCATTCTTAGGTCTGCTCTGGCTTATAACTCCCTCATGACAGTAACCTCTGCTCATAAACAAGCTATTGTTTAAAGCCATCTGACCAAGACTTTAATTCAGGCTGTAGATGGTGAAAAACAGACTTGCTTTTCTACAAGGCCTTTCCAAAGTACTCCACAGAAAATGTAGCAGACAATTGGCATTTCTGTGATTGGATACTTGTGACTGGATACTCTTGCCGCTTGTAATGTACATGAATAATTTGGTTGTGGATGTCAAAGGTATGGTCACTAAGTTCACAGATGACACAAACTTTGGTGGAGTTGTTGATTACATGGAGGGAAACCTTGCTGTAGGGCATTACCAGTAACCACAAAGACTAGGGGGAGGGAATGATAGGCTTTAATGTACAGAAAAACCTTGCTGGCCCGAATCCAGGTATACGAATGGCAGGATGGGCGAGGTGCTCGACCTTTATGGCCCACGACCAAGGGGGAGGAGCCACTGGGTATGAGTCATCAGTGGGCGGGCCAGCTCCATATATACAAGTCTCAATCATAACTCTATACAATGGAGGAAACATATCACCACGCTTGCATTACAATGAAATAGACTGAGAAATGGCAGTTTAATCCAGATGAATGTGATGCATTTTGGGCCAACTAATGAGGTCAGATGTACAGCATGATTGCAGGGGATATTGAGGAACACAGAGACCTTGGTTTAAGTCCAAAGATCCTTGATGGTACAGAACAGGTGTATAACTTGGTTAAGAAAGCACATGTGATATTCATCTTTACTAGTTGGCAAATTGAATACAAAGAAGGAAGATTGTACTCCAACATTGGAAAAGATTGGTCAGACCTCAGCTGGAATACTGTAAGATGTTTTGGTCACTACACTATAGGAACGATATGATGGCACTGGAGAGAGTGCAGAGATTCACCAGGATTAGGCCTGTATTTAAGTAATCAAGAGAAACTAAAGAACTTAATTCTGTTTTCCCTGGAGGGAAGGAGGAAGTTAAGGTCATGACTAAGGTACATAAAAGAGCAGGACATTTTTCCCATATCAAAACATAGCCTAGGAGAACACTCAAACAGCCTCTCTATAGAATGAGATGGGATCAATATGGATGGGTGCCCATTGGTCAGTATAGTCATGGTGGGCCAATTGGCCTGTTTACATGTTGTATGACTAATATATTTGAGACAATGATGTTTTGGAAATATGCTGTGTGCTCAATGGCTATACCTTTTCCCATGTTAAAACAATGAATCTATTTCACAAATCATTTATTAGTTTTGATGTTCTTTGGGGTCTTGTGAAAGATCCCATAAAAATTCAAATCCTAATTTCCATTTATAACTTTCCTCAAAGCCCAATCTTTTAGTTACGATTTTAGTCCTTTGTTTAAATATTGTCGAAGCAGCTCATATTTGCTCTATCCTGCAACATAGAGCTCTTTTACTACAGTAAAAGAGTTTTATCAATGCAGGATGTCTTTTGATGTCTCTGTGTCCAAAATGCATTAAACCCTTTTGTCCTCCAATGGAATGTGTTTGATCCAAACTGAAGGTCATTGACTGGCCAGAGAACATGCTGCCCTTTGGCACCTCATGAAATAGAACAGAACCCCCCCAAACAGAGTATTCATTACGAGGAAAGGTTTGGCCTTGACAAGTTTGGCAAGTTTCCCGTTGTTCAGTAGAAACAGCTCAGCGCCTTGTGCTGCCATTATCAAGTGAGGTCACATGGCAACGCAGATGCATATTGATGAAGCTGGCATCACTCCATCATTTATTAGTAAACTGTTTGCCAAAAGTGCCATTTTAAGAAGCATAATTTGAAAATCATTTTGATCACAAGCCAAAATGTAACAGAGGAATAAAGTAAAAAAATGTAGAAAAGGAGTGACCCAGAGAAAGCAAACAACATAAAAGAGAAAGACAATAGTCAACAGAGAATAAAAAAGACATCAGTTTTGCACCATTCAGTCATAGTGCCAAAGAATGTTGAGGGCTAGTTCCATTCACCTGCATTCACATAATTCAAAACTCTTCCTATCCATGTACTTGTCCAAATGGCTTTGCAATGTAACAATTGTACCAAATTCTGTACAGTACCTTCCTCTGTCAGCTCATTCTAGGTATGGACCATCCTCGGAGTGAAAATGTTGCCCCTAAGATCCCTCCAGTCTTCCCCCACCCCATCCCCCGCCCCACCTAAAACCTATGCCATCTAGTTCCACAATCATTTGCTCTGGGAAAATATACTGTAAACATTCACTTTATCCGTGCCCTTCATGATTTTATTAAATAAATCATGTTCTTAAGTAGCCCCAAAAATGTAGCCAACGATTAGATACTTTTGAAGTGAAGATAATTCTCAAAAGGTAAGGTACGTAGCAGCTGATCTGAATAGGAGTATGAGAGTTTCTTGTCACACACTTAAGTGCAATATACAGATGAACCAAAGTCTTTACTTGCTGCAGCCACACAACAGGTTCCTCCCACAGAAATGTGATTGTAGCCTGTGTCAGTTGCATTGATTGACAGTTATGATTTTTAGATTGCAGGCATGTAACAGCACAATCAATGAAATTTCTTAGTTAATTCCTACACCACCATTTATCCTGCAGGACCCCTACTACTTTTCAGGAGAAGCCTGAATTCGACGTCCAGATGATGACACAGGCCACATTGCTCCACGTAAATGCACTGGGACTAACGTGCACTGGAGCTTAAGGTGTGCAGTGTAAACCACCACAAGTTGAGTAATTATGTCAATTTGTTTTAAGTTTTTTCCAATATTGCGGTCTAAAAAACACTAATGATGTTAAATTGGGAGTTCCATGGTTTGAAGCAGAGGCAATGAATGAATGATAAAATATAACCCAAATCAGAATGTTGGGAGGCCCAAGGGGCTAACCTGCAGTTGCCACGAGCCTACTGCCCTGAAGGTCGCAGAATTGGGGAGGTGCTGTTCAAGAAGCAGTACATTTTCTAAATGGACCACGGTGCACCACCAGTGATGAACAGAATGAATGTTTAAGGTAACAGAGAAACACAAAAGCTGCAGATGTTGGAATTTTAAGCAAACAAAGAATTGTGAGAGGAACTCAGCAGGTCAAACAGAATCCATGGGTAGAAATAGTCAGTGGGTCTCTACCCTTCATCAAAACTAAGATAGAATAGGTAAAATTACATATGTGAAAAGTGAAAAAAACTGGGGTAGAGGTCCAGAGGTAATATTTTTAATTTAATATGAAGATACAGCACAGTATACTGATCACCAAACTCCAAGTCCTAGGAATCTTAACACCCTGTGTAATTAGTTCCTTGATTTCCTCATTTACAGACCACAATCGGTGAGGATTGGTAAGACAATCTCCTCCACAATCTCCATCAGTACTGTAGCACCACAGGGCTGCATTCTTAGACTATTCATTTCATTCTCTAGGCCTGAAAGACGAATATTATTTGAATGGCAATAGATTGGGTGATGGGGAAGTGCAGAGAGACCTAGGGGTTCTTGTGCACCAGTCACTGAAGGCGAGCATGCAGGTACAGCAGGCGGTTAAAAAGGCAAATGGTATGTTGGCCTTCATATCAAGAGGGTTTGAGTATAGGAATAAGGATACCTTACTGCAGCTGTACAAAGCCTTGGTGAGACCACACCCGGAGTACTGAGTGCAGTTTTGGTCACCTTATCTAAGGAAGGATGTTCTTGCAATGGAGGGAGTGCAAAGGCGATTCACCAGGCTGATACCTGGAATGGCAGGAATAACTTATGAGGAAAGATTGCGCAATTTGGGATTGTACTCGCTGGAGTTTAGAAGATTGAGAGGGGATCTCAGAAACAAATAAAATTCTGGCAGGACTGGACAGAATGGATGCGGAAGGGATGTTTCCAATGTTGGGGGAGTCCAGAACAGAACCCGGGGCCATGTTTCGAGGATAATAGGCAAACCATTTAGAACCGAGATGAGGAGGAATTTCTTTACCCAGAGGGTGGTGAATCTGTGGAATTCATTGCCTCAGAGAGCAGTAAAGGCAGGTTCATTTAATATATTTAAGAGGGAATTAGATATATTTCTTCAGTATAAGGGAATTGGGGGTTACGGAGAGAAGGTGGGGACGGGGTATTGAACTTTAAGATCAGCCATGATCTCATTGGATGGCAGAGCAAGCTCGAAGGGCTGAATGACCTACTCCTGCTCCTATCTTCTATGTTTCTGAACTTCACTGTTATTGCATTGACATCGCTGCACTCAGTGAGACCAGGCTTGCAGACGAGGGGTCATTACAGGAAGCAGCGAGTGGAAAGACATTCTTTTGCAAAGGGAACTCTCGTGAGTTCAGACAAAGACAAGGAAAGTTTCTATGAAAACCGTGACCAGACTATTCGAACAATCCCTGCCAGCAACAAACATCATCTTGGAGGACTTCAATGCTAGGATGGGGATAGATAGCCGATGTTCAGACTTGCAAACAAGTACAAAACAACTTGGTCCAAACACTGGCACCTCCTCGACTATGTCATAGTACACCAGCGTGATCTTCAAGATGTCACCATCACCTGGGCCTTGCAAGGTGCTGAGGGTTGGACAGATCACAGGCCAGTTCAGTCAGTCCTCAACCTGCACGTAGCCCCTTTGCATTGTAAGCAATCAAAGACTGTCAGAGTGTCATGCAACATCGGCAGACTGCAAAATCCAGATCAAGTCCAACATTTTCAAGATGTATTTAATGAAAAACGCTCAAGCAATTCACCGCTTGTGGGAACCAGTTCTGAAAAGTGGAAGTTCAAAGATGTTGTCATGCAGACTGCAACAACTATACTCAGAATGAAAACCCAAGGGCATCAAGATTGATTAATTGAAAACCACGAGACCATTTCAGTCACCCTTTGGGCCAAGAACAAAGTGATGCACACCAGAAGAATGACCCTTCATCTGTCAAGACAAGTTTAAACATCTGCAGTCCAAAGTACAGGCAGAAATGATCTTCTGGGAGAAATAGTGGCGGCGGAGTCAATTGTATTATTTAAGAAAAGGTTGGACAGGTATATGGATGAGAAGAAGATGGAGGGTTATGGGCATTGTGCAGGGAGGTGGGACTAGAAAGGGGTGTTTGGTTCGGTGCGGACTAGAAGGGCCTAATGGCCTGTTTCCGTGCTGTAATTGTTATGTTAGAACTGCGAGAAATGAGGGACAAGTGGTGGCAGAGAAAGGCTGAGCAGGTGGAATGCTACACATTCATGCCACCAGAGAATTTTTCAGCTCCATAAAGTCAATTTATGCTCCTTCTAAATCTAGATGCTCCACTTGCTGTCATCTGACAAGTCAAGCATGATCGAAGACCAGGAAGGACTGAAAAACCTCTGGGTTGAATACTTTTCCAACCTACTCAATAGGCCCCGTCCACAGTTGATCCTGATGTCTTATAGCACATCCCTCAGCAGCCAGTCCTGGATGATCTAGACCTGTTGCCCTCTACTGATGAGATCAATAAAACAATCTTGCAGATTAATTCAAATAAAGCAACAGGATAGGATGGTATTCCTGCCGAGATCTACAAAGCTCTAAGCCCAAATGCATTACAGGATTTCCAAGATATCCTGGAAGATATCTGGATCACAGAGGAGATGCCTCTCAACTTCTGCGATGCCCTCATTGTGGCTTTCTACAAAAATAGGGAATCAAATCAAACTGCAGAAACTACAGGAGTATCTCACTGCCGTCCATCACAGGGAAGATTTTCACCTGCATTCTCCTGAACAAACTTGTCACGGTCTCGGAAAGGAATCTCCCGGAACCGCAGTGCGGCTTTTGGCCAGAACAAAGTACAGTGGACATGGTACTTGCCGTGAGACAAGTTCAGGAGAAGTCCATTGAGCAGAACAAGCCTCTTTACTCTGTCTTCATTGACCTGACTACAAACAGGGAGGCTCTCTGGATCATCCCGAGATGTTACGGATGCCCAAGAAATAACAGAAGGACAGGTCCTCTCCAGTGGTGACACATCAGCTGCATTTGCCATTTCTAATGGGGTGACGCAGGGCTATGTACTAGCTCCAGTCTTGTTCAATCTGTTCTTCACTTGCATGCTGGAGGAGAGAGTGTACATCAGGTACCGACTTCGCTGCTTGAACGCACGGACGAAGTGTCTCAACACAGTCATTCAAGAAACGCTTTTTGCTGATGGCTGTGTGCTCTTGGCACACAAAGATAGTGATCTACAGTTAATGCTGAACAAATTCTCAGATGCTGCTACACTCTTTGGCGTGACAATCAACGTTAACAAGATTGAAGTGCTCCATCAGTCCGTGCCAAATACCAATATCATAGAACCAAAAATCACTGTTGAAGACACCCAGTTGACAAATATAAACATCTTCAAATACTTGGGGAGCATCATCTCGAGTGATGGGTCTTTGGACAAAGAATTTGACTCCAAGATCAGCAAGGTCAGCCAGGCTCTGGGGAAGCTGCAAACCACAGTGCTCAATCAACACAACAGCCACATCTCCACAAAGCTGAAAGTCTAGAGCTGTGATCGTCCCTGCTCTCCTGCATGGATGTGAGACCTGGACTTTGTACCAACGTCACATCAAATTGGAGAAATTCTACATGCATGCCCTCCATTTCATCCTTGGCATTCGTTGGCAAGACCATGTCTCCAAATGCTGTCCAGGAGATATATTACATGCTGTTCCTCAATGTTAATGATTGGCCTTGCCCTGACAATGAATGAGGCAGAGGGCCGACATGTCACTTTAGAAATGGTCTTAAAATAGTTGGCTACTGGAAGCTCGTTTATAAGCAGCTTAATATTTTGAATGGGTGCCATTCAGGCCTCTCCAGTGTGATTGGACAGCATTACACTCCAACATACTCCAGACTAAAACCCTATAGATGGTGAAAAGGACTTTGATGGTTTCAGGAAGTGAGTCACTCGTCATCACAATGAATAGGCAATGACTGAAATTTAATTGTATTTGATGGTAGATGGGACACCTTACCCTGAATGGTAGAGTTAGGCAGTTTCCAAAACAACAACCTCAAAAAATTTATAGCAGCCTGTCAGGATTTATACTTACAATTCAATTTTACAATAAACACTCAGAGGTAACAAAGGCAAAGTCCAACACAGACAGTACAGAAATGTTCTGAAGGGCACAAAATTCATCTTGCCTATTACCCTTCACACGGATTAATGTTAATGATCATACATTAGACAGCATCGAGTCCACGCTGCTGAAGATCAAACTGCGCTGGGTGGGTCACGTCTCCAGAATGGAGGACCATCGCCTTCCCAAAATCGTGTTATATGGTGAGCTCTCCACTGGCCACCGTGACAGAGGTGCACCAAAGAAGAGATACGAGGACTGCCTAAAGAAATCTCTTGGTGCCTGCCACATTGACCACCGCCAGTGGGCTGATCTCGCCTCAAACCGTGCATCTTGGCGCCTCACAGTTTGGCGGGCAGCAGCCTCCTTTGAAGAAGACCGCAGAGCCCACCTCACTGACAAAAGGCAAAGGAGGAAAAACCCAACACCCAACCCCAACCAACCAATTTTCCCCTGCAGCCGCTGCAATCGTGTCTGCCTGTCCCACATCGGACTTGTCAGCCACAAACGAGCCTGCAGCTGACGTGGACATTTACCCCCTCCATAAATCTTCGTCCGCGAAGCCAAGCCAAAGAAAGAAAAAAGACCAAATCAGCCTCACTTAAGGTTCCAGTTACTTATTAAATTAATCAAATACATCAACATTAATCAATCGTCAAGATTTCACCAAAGTTCATCCAAATCATTCTCAATCCTCTGGAGATCCAGAGTGCAAATTGCATTAACGACGTGACATAGTTCAGTGTGTGTGTGTGTGTGTGTGTGTGTGTGTGTGTGTGTGTGTGTGTGTGTGTGTGTGTGTGTGTGTGTGTGTGTGTGTAACGTTTTTGGCACTAACCATAATGGAAAAGTAATGGCTGTGTCCCTTCAATATGAAGGGATCTGCACAAAGGTAAAAAGTCACAGCCGCTTTAAACGAGATTTAGCATCCAGCCACACATGGAGAGATGGGCACAAGTAACCGAAATGAACAGATAAAGCAGACAGCTTTAAGGGTGAGAACTGGGGAGGGATAGACAAGTGTGAACTATCTTCCTTTTCCCCAGTTTGGATCCGTCGTGTCTTGAGCTCTGCCTCGAGTTAAAAGGGCCAATGGGCGGAAAAGTGAACTCGTTTCCCTTCAATGCGCCCTGACGCCCAGCGCTTTGTGTTTGTGAAACAGGATACATTGAAGGAGTAGACCACCCTCCTGAACGCTGCATGGAAATACAGCCCCCAATCCACACTTTCTCGCCGAGGGAGCCAGACTACCTCGACTGGGGCAGCTTTTCAACTGGTGGGACAAGACGAATCCTTTTCTATCGGGTCAGGGTGGCTCTTTTAAATACGGTCTTTTCCGCCCAAGTTGTGCATGGAACCGAATGTCCTGAATCGAACAGGTCCCAGGGAAAGGGGGTTTCAGCTTTGCGCGTTGACGACGGACGCTGGGGTGGGAACAGAGTGGCCGAAAATGTGATGGGCCACAACCATGCACGAGTTCCCAGAGTCTTCGAGGGCCAACCCCTTGTCATCTCTCCACAAAGCCACCTCGCGGGATCTACCACGCCGCGCACACTCACCCTGAACCGGATCGGGAGATGGGGAAGGAGAGGCAAATCAGATGAAATAATCACCGGGGGGGAGGGTTGAGGGGGGAGACGGTTCTCACTGGGCCTCCCTCTCTCGGCCACAAGACATTGCCGCTGTCCCTATTGCAGCAGAGTCCATTCGAGGAGTGCACGGAGGCGTTGAGGCCAGCCACAGGTGTGTGTGTGAACAGGTCTCCGCCTGGACGAGGGTGGAGTCTCGGGACGCGCAGGTTGAGACAGAGGCGGGGCTGGGGAAAGGGAAATGTGAGCTCCTTCCCTCTCGCCCAGTCCCGTATCAAATATGACCAGGGAGCGATACACAGTCTCCCTCTCTCTCTAGATCATGTCAGCCATCTCGGTTTCGAGATGGTTTAACCAAAGAAGCCAGGGGCGCGGCGCCCACGCACCGTGTCCATTCACATGCAGAAACCGGCGGATTGTGACATGATTGGCCTCCAGCCCGTCACCGTCTTCAATTCCAACACCGATCAGAGCTGCGGCGGGAACATGGTGCAGGTTTTGCAGGTGACCTTTAAATTGAGTGAAAGGCGGAAGTCTGCAGACGCCGTGACTGTAGTGAAAGCTCAAACATTCGAGAGGAACTTCAGCAGGTTGCGCGACATCCATAGAAGGTGAAGTTAATCCACCCCCCCGCTTTAGTCGCGACCAGTTGCGGGAAAAGCCCTGTTGGACTCGTCACAGGTGGACCGAGCTATTATTTGTTCATTGATCAACATCACTAAAAATGACAAGAGCTGGGCAATTTGGAATTTTAGACATTGCAGTTTGTGGGATCTTGCGGTGTCGACCATTGGTCGCTGCTCTTCCTACATTAGGACACAAGTTAAAGGAACAGCAGTAGACCATTCGGCCTCGAGTCTGCTCTGCCATTCCACTAATAAATTAAACCATTCTCACGTCTAGTTCCAAATTCTGGCCTTTTCCCCATATCTCTCGATACCCTGACTAATTAGATTCCTCCTTAAACTCCTCCACAGCTGGATGTGGCAACAAATTACACAAATCCACGACCCTCTGGCGAAAGAAATTTCTCCTCACCTGTTTTAAATGGGTCCCTCTCATTCTAAGACTCTGCCCTCTTGTGCTGGATTCACCCACCAAGGGAAACATCTTCCTCACATCTACTCTGTCCAATCCTTTCAGCATTCAAAATGTTTCTATGAGATCCCCTCTCATCCTTCATATTCCAATGAATACAGTCCCACAGCCAATGTTGGAAGAGTCTGTCTAATTGACCAAATTACTGCAGGTTTGCACTTTTTCAAAACCTTAATACGTTAATTTTTAGAGTTGTAATCATTTAGAGATACAATACAGGAAAGACTCACTGAGTCAGTGCCACCCATCAACCATTCATTTAATCCTGTTTTAAATCTCATTAATTCCATTTTTTAAAAATTCTCCCCTCATACTCATCAGCTTGTCCCAGGTTCTCCCACTCGCCTACACACTTGGAATAATTAACATCTGTCAATTAACTTCCAGACCCGCAGGTCTTTGGGATGTGGGAAGAACTCAGAGCTCCCAGAAGAAACCTGCATGGTCACAAGGAAGACATCCAAGCTCCACACATAGACACCACAGGAGGCCAGCACTGAACTTGGGTCTCTGGTTCTGTGAGGAGATGACTCCACGAACATGGGATCCACAGCAGCCAAACTCACCAAATCACAAAATGTAAAAATTGTCTGCTAATCTGTTGGATGTGAAAAAATAATGGCACAGGCACTGGGGGTTACACTCAGGCTCTTTTTTTTGTGGGGGGGGGGGGGGATAGTGCCAGGGAATCTTTACATTCACTTGAGAGGACAGGCAGGGAGTCATATAGTAGTTTTTGTGTTGCCTCTGTGTAGGGTTTAAATCCACAGGAGAACTAGCCAACAAGCAATGGAACTATCATAGCACATGATCACTCCCATTACCTTGGAAAAGCAGCCAACATATTAAAAGAGTCATTCCAACCCAGCCACACTCTCAAAATAGAAAAATCATTTTGTCTTTGCTCCATAACTCTGCACTTCTGCACAGGGTCTTATTTGTACTGTGTATGAGATGTCTATTGGTCTGCTTGTAAAACAACCTCTTTCACTGCATTGAACTACATGTGGCAATTTCTTTGGCTTGGCTTCGCGGACAAAGATTTATGGAGGGGGGTAAATGTCCACGTCAGCTGCAGGCTCATTTGTGGCTGACAAGTCTAATGCGGGACAGGCAGACACGGTTGCAGCGGTTGCAGGGGAAAATTGGTTGGTTGGGGTTGGGTGTTGGGTTTTTCCTCCTTGTCAGTGAGGTGGGCTCTGCGATCTTCTTCAAAGGAGGTTGCTGCCCGCCAAACTGTGAGGCGCCAAGATGCACGGTTTGAGGCGATATCAGCCCACTGGCGGTGGTCAATGTGGCAGGCACCAAGAGATTTCTTTAGGCAGTCCTTGTACCTTTTCTTTGGTGCACCTCTCTCACGGTGGCCAGTGGAGAGCTCGCCATATAACACGATCTTGGGAAGGCGATGGTCCTCCATTCTGGAGACGTGACCCACCCAGCGCAGCTGGATCTTCAGCAGCGTGGACTCGATGCTGTCGACCTCTGCCATCTCGAGTACTTCGACGTTAGGGATGAAAGCGCTCCAATGAATGTTGAGGATGGAGCGGAGACAACGCTGGTGGAAGCGTTCTAGGAGCCGTAGGTGATGCCGATAGAGGACCCATGATTCGGAGCCGAACAGGAGTGTGGGTATGACAACGGCTCTGTATACGCTTATCTTTGTGAGGTTTTTCAGTTGGTTGTTTTTCCAGACTCTTTTGTGTAGTCTTCCAAAGGCACTATTTGCCTTGGCGAGTCTGTTGTCTATCTCGTTGTCGATCCTTGCATCTGATGAAATGGTGCAGCCGAGATAGGTTGACCGTTTTGAGTTTTGTGTGCCTGATGGAGATGTGGGGGGGCTGGTAGTCATGGTGGGGAGCTGGCTGGTGGAGGACCTCAGTTTTCTTCAGGCTGACTTCCAGGCCAAACATTTTGGCCTTTTGGCAATAAACTTGAACTTAATCTCAATGAAAAAAAGTGATTGATGTATCCAGAAATGAATGTTTTCTGAGATTAAAAATACATACTAAAATATAGCCTGGCTTGAGTAAATAAAAACAAACAGTACAAATCAATTCAAAGTTGCATAGTGATTTCTATGTGCTATAATAAAACCATGTCTGCCTTTCCCGCATCGGACATATCAGCCACAAACGAGCCTGCAGCTGACGTGGACATTACCCCTCCATAAATCTTCGTCCGTGAAGCCAAGCCAAAGAAAGAATAATTCAGTGTCATGCATTAGAAGGGTGTACCACTGAGACATTGTTCTTTTGCCAAAGAAACTGTGAAAAGTAGTCATGGAACAAAAGCAAAGTGATGAGAGAGAGAGAGAGGGCAGGAGAATGCTGGAAATATTCTGCTGAGGTTTCTACAATTGGTTTAATCACTGAGAAAATTGTTTGACTAGTGTTTTTTAAACTGCAATGTCGGGGAAAAAAAATCATTGAAAAAAATTAACATAATTACTGCCCATGTGGTTGTTCACACTGAGCGCCCTTTTAGACTACAAGTACCTGAATGCAATAGTCCTGGTGGTTGGATGTGCAGTGTAGTGAATGACCGACAATGAATTTTTCTGGTACAATTTACACTCCGGGCCTCTTCCAAAAAGTTGTAAGGGTCCTGCAGGATATATCGCGGAGCAGGAATTGACTCAAAATTCCTGCACATTCCTTTTTAGACTGCCCGTGTAGCAGCAAAATTTCTTTTTTGATTGCGCCATTACATGCCTGCAGTCTAAAAACTCCTAATGTCTTCATTCCTGTCAAGACAAGTTATCACCTCATCTTTGAATAAACACAACTGCACTTTATCTCAAAAGTGCCTGCTCAAGAAAGCCACAATTTATGTCACACGGGGAAAAAAAATCATTGAAAAAAATTAACATAATTACTGCCCATGTGGTTGTTCACACTGAGCGCCCTTTTAGACTACAAGTACCTGAATGCAATAGTCCTGGTGGTTGGATGTGCAGTGTAGTGAATGACCGACAATGAATTTTTCTGGTACAATTTACACTCCGGGCCTCTTCCAAAAAGCAATATCTTCTCCAGAGACTTCACAGGAACAGTATCAAACAAGAGCTAATGCCAAAGCTCAAACGGAGCAGCTTAATCAAATGGGTATGTCTTAAGGAGCACCTTGCAGGGAGGAGACAGTGATGGAGATGGACAGATGTTTAACTCATGAAATCTGGATTCCAGGGAAACTGGTAAAATTAAATTATATTCAGGGATAATCAAAAGTTCACAACTGGAGGGGTGCTGGTATTTGAGGGTCATGGTCTGAAATTAACAGTAGCCTCTTTCAAATTGCATCACCTGGCTTGCCCTCCTAGATCCAAGATGTGATTACTGGGGCAAAGGTGCTGGAAGCACCTTTCAAAACCTGGTGATTTAAGGGGGATCCCGCCCCGCCCCCCTCCCCAATGATGCATCAAGCACTCACCAGAAGTAATGCCAAATGTTCAGATGCTGGCTGCCCAGTAACACGTGCAGGCAAGTGCTGACGTCACTTGAATAAGCGGGTCAGCCATTTTCCTTTACAAATCAGCTAAGGATGAGACCCAAGTAAGTTCCCTGACTACTTCTGAGGTAGGTCAGCAACCAGGTTGGACCCTTTCAAACTGCCATGTAAGTGGGACACTAACCGTGTAAATTGCCCAATTAACCCCATTTTATACTGCAGTTTGAAAGGGCCTAGTGATAGGGCAGGACCAAATTATGCAGAGATTTCAGTTGAGCATATCAATAATGTTCTTGACATCTACAAAAGAAAAATAATTAATTTCCTTTCCCCCCCCCCCCCCACTCCCTTCCAGTCCCATGATGAATTGGACAGTTTTTGAAACATTGAGAACAGCCGGGTCTTTAACATTAGCTGTTTTGCAATGTTATTGTAGTCTCACATTGAATGTGTTGAATCATAAAAATCTGAAGAGAGAAAAAAAATCAGACACTCCATGTGGAGGTGAATCAGAGTCGCAACAATTAAGATAAAGTTAGCGCCGTGGTCTTCCATTTATAAAAGGTGGTATTTTTTCCAAGATTACCTTTTTTCCCAATGCAGTTTCCTCCACCAACCTCTTAATGAATGTTCTTGACATTCATTCCAATAAGAGAACAATACAGCAGTCAATTCTCATCCCTCCCCCATTGAAGCTGATGCATGAAACTAAAATGCTTCTCTCTCTCTCTCTCCCAACTTTGTCGGAGGATCTCACACCCTGAAGTGTTAGCTCTGTTCCCTCTCCAGCCTAAACTTGTGTGTGTTTCCGGCATTCTCAGATTTTATTTCGATTTCCATAATTTGCAGTTTGTTTTCACCATCAGTGTGTTCTCAGTGAGATAGGCAATCTTTATTAACCTTGCATAGTTTAAATACAATTTATAAACACATAGGCTTTTATGCCAGATGATAAACAGAGGTGGTTGAAAAAAAATAACAGATGCTGGAAATCTAAAATTAAAATGAAAAAAATTCTGCAACCATTAAGCATTTGTGAAAAGAGAACTGGAGGTCAAAGGTGCTACATCAGAACTCGAGCAACTTTATTGACTTTGCTGCCAACTTCCACCCTGACCTCAAATTCACTTGGTCCATCTCTGGTAACTTTCTCCCTTTCTCAATCTCTGTCTTCATTTCAAGATACATTATCTACAGATAAAAACTATAATGCACTGACTCCCATAGTCACCTTGATTACACCTGTTCCCGTCCTAACTCCTGTAAAGATTCTTTTACTTTCTCTCAAATCCTTAGCCTCCACCACATCTACTCCCAGGATGAGGCTTTCTATTCCAAAACATCCAAGCTGTCCTCTTTCTTCAAAAAAAAATGTGGTTTTTCCCTCCATTGGCATTAATCCATATCTATTTCCCGTTCATAAGACAATAAGGCATAGGATGGCCCGTCAAGTCTGCTCCACCATTCTATCATGAGCTAACCATTTTCCCACTCAGCCCCATTCCCCTATCTTCTCCCCATAACCTTTGTTACCCTGTCTATTCAGATAACTATCAATATCTACCTTAAATACACCAAATGGCCTGGCGTCCACAGCTGTGTTTGGTAGCAAATTCCAGAGGTTCACCACTTTCTGGCTAAAGAAATTCCTCTGCATCTCTGTTTTAAATGGGTGTCCTTCAGTACTGAAGTTGTGCCCCGTTGTCCTGGACTTCCCTACCATGGGAAACAAACTTTGCCACATGTACTCTGTCCAGGTCTTTCAACATTCAAAATACTTCTGTGAGGTCTTCACCCCCACCCCCACCGCCAATCGTCTGAAATCCCTTGGAGAACAGTTCAAGAGCTGTCAAATATTCCTCATGTGCTAATCCCTTCATTCCAGAAATCATCCCTGTAAATCTTCTCTGAACCTTCTCCAATGCTAGTACATCCTTTGTTTTTAAGTAAGGAGCCCTAAACTACCACGTATTCCATGTGAAGCCTCATCGGTGCCTTATAAAACTCAACATCACATCCCTACATATGAATGCCAACATTAGCATTCATCTTCCATCTGCCCTGGCCGCACCCCACCCCTCAAGGACAGGATCCCCCTCGTCCTCGCCTGCCTCCCCAACAGCCTCTGCATCCAACATATTATCCTCCACAGTTTTTGCCACCTACAATGGGATCCCACCACCAGACGCATCTTCCCCTCCACTCTCTGAAGACTCCACTCCCTCTGGCACTCCCTCATCCACTCATCCCTTCCCATTAATCATCTCCTGGTACCTACCCCTGTGATAGCAAGATGTATTACAGTTGCGCTTGTACCTCCTCCCACATCACTATTCGGGATCCCAAATAGTCTTTCCAAGTGAAGCAATGCTTCATCTGAGAATCTGTAGGATTCATTTACTGCATTCAGTGTTCCCGATGTGGCATCCTCTATATTGGACACAGAATGAGAGATCCAGTGGCCAACCACTTCAATTCCACACCCTACTGCCACACTGAACTGGCTGTGCAAAGGCTCATGTCCTGCCAAATTGAGGCCACCAATAAATTAGAGGAACAACACCTTATGTTCCAGCTCGGCCATCTAAAACCAGATGGCATTAATATCAACTTCTCCAATTTCCATTTACTCACATCTCCAGTCACTCTCTCATCCTTCTGTCTCCCTCTAGCTCAGTGGTTCTCAACCTTTTTCTTTCCACTCACATACCACTTTAAGTATTCCCTAATGCCATCAGTGCTTTGTGATTAGTAAAGGATTGCTTAAGGTGGTATGTGGGTGGAAAAAAAAATTTGAAAACCACTGTTTTAATCATACCTCAGTGACTCATTATGTGCACGGTTTCGTAACTCCAAAAGAAATGGGCCAATGACAATTTTTCTCAAGCAAAATATTTCAGTAACAATTGGGTCTAGAGCAGTGATTCTCAACCTTCCCTTCGCACTCACATGCCACCTTAAGCAATCCCTTACTAATCACAGAGCACCGATGGCATAGGTATTACTTAAAGTGGGATGTAAGTGAAAATAAAAAGGTTGAGAACCACTGTTCTAGCTCCCCACCACCTCCCTTTCTTCTCCTGTCAGTGTGATATCTTTCTTAGGTCTCTGGCCTCTTCTGTTATCTTCCCTTTCTCTCCTTTCCTGCCCCACCTGCATCCATCTATCATTTTAGTCTGTGCTCCCCCCCACACCTTCTAACTTGGACATCTGCTTTAACTTCAGGGCTCAGGCCTGAAATGTTGGTTACCCTTTACCTCCCCTAAATGCTGTGCGACCTGCTGCATTTCTCCAGAACTTTTGGGTACTCCACCAAACCCCAGCATCTACAGCCATCTAGTTTACTTCTGATGAAGGGTCTCTTCCCACAGATGCTGCCTGACCTGCTGAGTATTTCCAGCACTTTCTGTCTTATTTTATTTTAGATCCCTGAAGTTGTAACCAGGAGTGAAATTAAAACAAAACATAACAACTTGCTTGTACCTGGAATGCAAGACTTGTAGAAAAAGGGAAGCAGGTTCAAATGAACTCTCGAAACAGAACAAGATAACTTAAAAAAATTGGCCTGCTGGGGACGTAAGAAAGGGAATAAGAGAACACTTTCAAAATGAAAATACAACACAATGGTGTGATTGACCTTCCCTAAATAATTCCATGGGCTTGATAACAATCAGGAGACGGATGTTAATTCTGAATTATAGAACCACTTTTGATTATTTGTTCATCATTTTCTTCAGAAGCCCTTTGGATCAAGGATGAAGCAGGCAGTTGTAGAGACTTGTCTCCACTTTGGTTGCAAAGGTTGTCGAGCCCAATTTATGACCTGCAAATTTTCCCACAGGGGAACCTTGACGGAGCAGGTGAGTGAGTAATGTGGGAGGTTGTCCACTCCTTATGTCAGATAGAGTTTGCATCAGAGTGGCAGTAGGCCATTTCATGTCAGGCCTCCGCTGGAGGCTTGGCTACAGGACTTAAAACTTACCTTTCAGACAGCAACCCTAAAATCATATCAAGAGGCATCTCGTAGTACCCTCTGGACCCAATGGAGGTGGGGCAACCCACCCAACATAAATATGCAGCAAAGCAATGGCCATCATCCCATAAACCCCCATGCAGCTGGAACCACAGAGCGGTTCCAGCTGCATGGGAATTAAGGGTAGTGAAGACAGACATTTCTCTGCCATGTTTGGAGCCACAGAGTGTGACCCCAAAGGTCCATTGAGGCTGTCATAGCCTGCACCAGCCGCCCCCTGATGGCTCCCACTGCCCCACCGGCCCACGCTGCCCCTGCCTTAAGGGGTTCATGAAGGGAGAGGGGTGAGTGGAGAGATGGGTCCGCAGGCTGATTGCTTCATCAGCCTGCCCCTAATCAGCCCCTTGCAGTGGCTGTTCATGCAGGTCAGTCGGTGGAGCACTACACTCTGCCGATTATCTTTCTCTGAGAAGGGTTGGGATCTGTGCCTTGGAGCCGCCCACAGCGCATTCAGAGAGATAAGTATTTAGGTGTAAGGGTGAAGAACCTCCGCCTTTACAGACTAGTATTTCTTTCTTTCTTCTTTGGCTTGGCTTCGCGGACGAAGATTTATGGAGGGGGTAAAAAGTCCACGTCAGCTGCAGACTCGTTTGTGGCTGACAAGTCCGATGCGGGACAGGCAGACACGATTGCAGTGGTTGCAGGGGAAAATTGGTTGGTTGGGGATGGGTGTTGGGTTTTTCCTCCTTTGCCTTTTGTCAGTGAGGTAGGCTCTGCGGTCTTCTTCAAAGGAGGTTGCTGCCCGCCAAACTGTGAGGCGCCAAGATGCACGGTTTGAGGCGATATCAGCCCACTGGCGGTGGTCAATGTGGCAGGCACCAAGAGATTTCTTTAGGCAGTCCTTGTACCTTTTCTTTGGTGCACCTCTGTCACGGTGGCCAGTGGAGAGCTCGCCATATAACACGATCTTGGGAAGGCGATGGTCCTCCATTCTGGAGACGTGACCCATCCAGCGCAGCTGGACTAGTATTTACTCTGCCTGAAAGTGCCTAGTGTTTCCAATCAGTTCACATTCAAACAGTGAAGCTGCCAACTAACCTTTGTGCACAAACACAATGAATATACTAGATCTGTTCCAACCTCCCTGCAGATGTCTGCCCTCCAATAGGACTCCAATCCATGTTGCTAATTTGTAAATGTTAAATGATTAACACATTTGGAGCTTAGGACATTAGCAAACACAATTGGGTGGTAAATGGTTAAGTGTTACAAAAGGACTATGTTGATGTAAAACAAATGTTTAAATAGGCTTGTTTAGCACTGGGCCAGACTTTGAGAATTTGTTGTAATTTGCAACATTTCATCTGCCTTCAATTGATCTCATAAAAGGACTTATTTTGCTAGAGCACTTTTTATACCTTTTTTTTATCCAAAATGTGTTAAAAGTCAATGATGTATATTTGAACAGTAACACACCTTTTAATATTCCTGACAACTGGTACTAAACTCCCCATTAGTATTTCCACATATAACCCGTAAATACACCTTTACCCAGACTTAACCCTAACCCTAACCCCCAAACAACCCAAAATTAATCCCACATGAGCCCAAAGTCCATTCAGCCAACTCTGCCAGGGACTGTTTAGGATAGACCCCCTCATGCCAGGGCACAATCAGGAATCACAGAGGCAAGCTTACCCAGACTTCACCTTATCCTAAACACCCAACAACCCAAAATCAATCCCACAAGGGCCTTCTAGGCCTGACAGCAAACTCCAACAAGCACTGTCTGATGTAGACTCTCCAAGCCAGGACACAACCAGAGAGAATAAAGACACCCTTACCCAGACCAGACTCAACCCCATTCAAAGACAACCCAAATAGAAGCCCCACAACACCACCAATTCCCACAACAGACTCCCTGGGCCATCACACTTAAGACAAATTACAGGAACACCCTAACATAGACCCAAGCTTACAACCTAACCCTAATGTGGCAGTGCAAAGTGACACAGCAGCATCTTCTGTCATAGCACCATACTCGCTTCTCACAAAAAAATAATGGCACTCAGAGGCAGAACCACTTGGAAGCTCTGGTACAGAATTTCAATCATTCAAAAAAGCACATCAGAGCTTTCTGCACTCAAGTATTCTACAGTTCCAATTTATACGCTCTCTAGATCCATCTTTTCTTCCCTTACTTGCTCCAATACCATGGCCTACTATTTTGTGACACCATTTCTTCTAATCATTTAATCTTTCTGCCATCTTTCCCATCACAGATCGATCTTCCTTGTGACCTCTCTGTTTTTCCCTAATTGTCAATAATCAACCTACCGCACCCCCCCCCTTTTTCACCCACATCATTATAAAGACTACTTATTTCCATCTGCATACTATCACCCAGTTCTGCTACTTTCACAGCTCATCTAACCCCTGTCCCTGCCTTAGTTATTACTTCATTCATCTTGCAAACATGAGCTCATCTAAATATCTGCTAACTTCAGCCAACCTCAGAACAAAATCCTACCACTGGAGTCCTAGTTAATTTTAAAATTCTCCTCCTCAAATCCATCCATGGCCTTAATCCTCCTTATCTTTGTACTGACAACTGATGTCTGCAGTCCTCCAATTCTAATCCACTCATTCCAGAAATTATTCATCCTCATGTATATGACAATGCCTTCAACTGGTTGGGCTCAAATCTCTGGAATTTTCTTCCCAAACGTCTGCCTCCCTACCCTTTTTTTATTCCTTTTAAATTGCTACATAAAAATTCCCATTGGTGTAGCTTTTAGATACCTGAACCCCCACATATGCTTGAGTAATTTGGGTTTTACTTCCATTTGATACAACTCTTAAGAGTTAAATTTAGAGCAAGGGAATAAGCCCTTTTCCCCAATTTATCCCAACTGACCAAATTGTCTAGCTAACCAACCCTATGTTTGCCTGCTTTTGGCCAACATCCCTCTAAACGTTTCCCATGTACTTGACTAAATGTCTTATGAAGTAACAAATATAATTTTAATCCTGTCAGATATATTGTACAAATCCAGAGGTTGACCCTTACATTTACCTCTTTTGCATTTACCGGTATTCAAACTTCCAGCACTGATTGTACTTCACTTTTGCATAAAACTCCTGATATCTATTCCTAATTCATGTAAATAAAATATCTTTATTAAGAGCTTCACAATCATTTTAAACCACAAATCCAGCCAATTAAAGCCTGAGTTTGCACACATTTCTATTAACCAGTGTCTCTCCAACAGCAAGTACAAATAATGCGGTAACCATCTTGCAAGTTAATTTTTAACTTTGTAACCCAAGCCTTATCAATAAAATGAATTTCATGGTGTTTTTTATTTCATCAGAATGTATCTGAAATTTCACTCATTTCTCGAGTGCAACTTGACTATGTCCAATTTCTCTATCAATCCAAAAATGTGGCCATGGAATCTCTTCCCACCAGATCCAACCTGGTTTTTAATTTTATATATACATTTCCTTAGGACAAAGAAGGAAACCAATTGGACCATTGATTCTGTGCCACTCACAAAACAAACCCATTCCCCCACTTATTTTACTATAACATATTCTCAATTTGTAACGCATTAATACCTCCTCCACCCCACCCACAATTTTCCCACAGACCACCTCCACTTGGGACAATTTACAGTGGGCAGTTACCTTAACAAATGGCATGTTTTTGGCACATGGGAGGAAAACAGATCACCCACATGACATCCTTGCAGGCACAGAAAACATGCATACTCCACACAAACAGCAGCCAAGGTCTGAATTGAAGCTGTGAACTACAAAATAGCTGTCCCTGGCCTTGGGCACTGCTGAAGTTTGCAGTGAATTTAAGATCAAATTAGAACAATGCCCATTAATTGCTTTATTTGGTCAAGAAGAGGACATATTATTGACTTCAACTCAAAAGTGAATTTTAGCTTTTACCTCCTCGATAGCTAGACCAGCAAATCTTGATGAAACGGAAATACAACACTTGTCCTGCTCCTATTCAATGGTTACACAATATCATGTCTTACCCAAGTTTAGAAAAATAATCAGATATAACAATAAAAATGTAAATTTAATTTTCATAAGATGTGGGGTCCATTCATGGATTACTATCACAATTTAAATATTTAAGACATTTGGATGCTTTGGAGATGCGCTGTCTAGTTTCTGGAGGTTGATATTCGATTCATATGTTTATTATTTATATCAGTTAACCTTGTTTAGAGGGAAGGGTTTGATTATGTTTTTTTTCCTTTTTATCTTTTTAGGAAATTATGAATAAAGATTTGTTTAACTGAGAATTGCAAACATGGATCATATTAAAGAAGATGAAGAATTTTTTTCTGAGACGTATACATTCCTTTTTTTTAAAATAAGGGAATTTTATTTATAACTTACTCTAAAATAAAGTTCTTTTTGTCTCAAGTTTTCAATATTACCTTTAGATATGTTATGAAGAATGTGTAAATTGTTAATTTAATCCAATCCTAGATTCAATGTTTTAGAAAAGATTAAGTTAGGAAAAGAATTATGGATTTGTTTTCAATCTGTATTCTATCCCTTTTATGTATATGATATGGTTCATGTTATTTATTGGATGATTAAGTGTATACGTTCTCTATTAAACTCAATAAAAATATTTTAAAAAGAAAAGAATTTTGCAGTGACTAGCCCGGGTGTGCAGGGCATGCTTCCAACTTTACAAGTGAATTTCTAGGTCACAGCAGATCATTCCTAATTGGAATTTAAAATCATTGAGCCTACTCTGGTACGATCTGTTGCATTAAAGTTGCCTGTTGCTCAATATTTCTTAATGTTCTTTGTTCACAAATTAATTTACCAGAGGAAATTCAAACCAAACTCATTCGTTATTCATTAAATGCAGATAGAATCTTAGCAAGCTAGATAAGACTAACTCGCACTTTGAGTCTGCCACACCTATGATATAGCAATGCTTGTAGATAAACATTAATCAACCACAGTCTATGGACCTGCTGCCAATTACCCAGAGAGGCAAGTCTTGAACAATGTCCTCTCAAATACTTAATAGTGCCTTGTCTAAGGAGGAAACAGGAGTGGGGTTGACACATCGTAATTAAAGAGACAATGAGCTGAAAGACATCTCTTGCTCTAATCCTGTGGGGAGATGACAAAATTAAAGCTAAGCTGCTCACAGTTGACATCAAAAAGAAATTTAACTTGGGGGTAGTGGAAATGAGGAACTCTTCCTCCAATCAGCAACAACCACCCCCTCCCCCAACAAATCCACGCAACACTATAAGCTACAAGAGCTGGGGGCAGTGGAATGTTGCACAGCTAAGATCGAAAAATATTTTTAATCATATGATGACATTAAGACAAAGGCATGTGGGTGGATCTGAAATATAGATCAGCAATAATCTTATTCATTGAGGATCTGAATGAGCTCCTCTTGGACCTGTGATAGTCCAGATTTAACATTTCCAATATTCTCCATTCTTACGGGTCAACCTTTATTTATCTTCTGCTCAAGATCATCAATATATTAAAGTACCCTTTGGACATCTCAGACCCAATCATCCTCTACCTCCTGTTTTGGCTCCCTTGGCAAATTCTTATCCTTTCTAATCAGTTCTAACAAAAGACAGGACAATAAGATGTGTAAAGTGAAGATGCAGGGAGAATTTATGGAGCACAGCCATGAGAAGATCCATCTCTGCCCTTGACACTGAGTTCCTTCGAATTCAGTGGCCAACATTCAACTTTCCTCAACAAGCTTGAGCAACCCTTGTCGCAGTAGGCTGGCATGCAAGGATTCATGATCAGTTCACATCAAGCATCTCATTGGTCAGCCAGGCAATGCTGGGGAAATTGTTGTCCCTAACCTCACTCACAAGTCTCAACTCAATTGTAGTTTAATGATAAAATGCTCTATTCTGGTTCTGAAACCTGGCATAGGATCATTATTGACATCGGTAAAGCCTCACAGATTATTGCTTAAACACAGCTGCAAACTGATAGCAACAAAAACCTGTGAACACTCTTTCAAATTTAACAGATGATTTTTATGTGATTAACAGTTAAATAAACTTGCCAAATTCAAACTGGGACTCAACATGTTATGTAGCTACTGAATGATTGAACTTCATTTCCCCCCCCCCCAGGTATTGTCATTGTGCAAACTCTAAAACTTTACCAAAGATTTATCTGGTACCAACAGCAATACACTTGTATTGAGAACAATTTAATGAACGCTAAAAGTGGAACTAAAGGTAATTCTCCAAAACAGAGAAGGAAGATCCTTCAAAGACTCGAGAATCAAGGTCAAGATGGCTTTGGAGCTCCTGTGGAACTCTCTGCTCCAATCCGTTCAGAGTCAGGCAGATAGTATTTCTTGCAGTCACAAGGTAGCTGACGAGGGGGCAATTAGTGGGAAGGGATGAGGGAGTCACGGGGGGGGGGGGGCGATCTCTGCAGAAGGTGGAGAGATGAAGAGGTGTCTGGTGGCGGGATAATGTTGTACTGGCAAAAACAGGAATATGTTGGTTGCAGAGGCTGTTGGGGTGGTAAGTGAGGACAAGGGGAAGCCTGTCCCTGTTGCATCTTGGGGCAGAGGGGGTCATGGTGGGTGGATATGTGGGAAATTGAGATGTTGGTAAGATTTGAGTTGATGGCAGTAAAGGGGAAGCCAGGTTTTTTGAAGGAGGTGTATGTCTTGGATGATATGGAATAGAAGACATCATCCTGGGAGCAGATCTGATAGAGACAAAGGAAATGAGAAAAAGAAATACAGATAGATCCTGGCTTATGATATTCCGACTTACGATATTTTAAAGTTACAATGGTCACAATCCGTACATTCAATTTTAAATTCCATTGTTTCCCCACAGTTGCGATACGTGACACAGTGATGCGACTCTCTCGTGATACTGGGCGATTGCAACATTACACAAGAGTAGCGTTCAGCATATGCTGTGATGCAACCACTCTAGCAGCCTCTGCAGCTTCTGAATACTGTAAAGATTTTCAGTGTCCTCTCCCTGGCAGCCCGCACCTCCAAACTCCTGTTGCCCAGGCTGCCCACACACCCGAGCTTCCAACCACGGGTCCTCTCCCTGGCCGCCCGCACATCTGAACTCCTGTTGCCCAGGTCGCCCGCACTTCTGCGGTCCTGACAACGGGTCCACTCCCTGGGTGCTGTGTACATTAATTTTTTTCAGTGTAAATGGTTTTTGAATAATGGTTTTCAACACTTAATTACAAAAAAATGGTAGTGCGTTATTTTTCGACTTACGATGGGGGTCCCGGAACCGAACCCCATCGTAAGTCAGGGTCTACCTGTAGAATCCACAGAGTGTGAAGTGATGTAAACGAGGCAACTATAGGAGTTCATCAATTTGTAAAAGATGTCTGTATTGCACTCAAATACAGCATCTTCAGATGTTCTACTGTGGAATCGGTACTCAATGTATTGGAGCAGGGCTTGAACCAAGAACGCTTTGAATCCAAGGCAAAGGTTTGACATTGTGGCCAAGCCCAATGTAAGATTCATCCAACATGCTTCACACAAGATTTGTCTGAAGCAGGGATTAAGCTCCATCTTTCCCAATCTTTGGATTCGTGTGCTCAGTTCATGTGGAAATTTTGTTTTGAGTAAAGCCACAATTCCAGGAATTTCTTGCGATCCCTATATGACTGCAGGAAGTTTTCTTACCAAGGCTTTCTTCACTAGAAGATGATCAATAGCATTCACTGGAGTCTTGTTTTAAACCATTCTCTCCATTCCACCTATCCTTTCCCTCCACACATCTTACCTCCATCTCTGTCTTTTAGGAGACAAATGTCTGGACAGAGTTCAAATCCCACCATAGCACCTGATGGATTTAAGTTCAAGTAATTAAAACTGGAATTTAATCAAAATCTACACTGAACAATGACACCCATGAAATGACGATTTTGATATAAGTAATAGGCAAAAGCTTATTTTGTCCTCCAACGTGTAGAAAACCCAGTCTTTACACACTCAGACCAACAGCAATGTGGTTGACTCCCAAATGCCTCAGTCGTTCAGGGCCAATTGGGGTTGGACAGTAAATCCATCATTTGGCCAGCAAAATTAGTACTTTGCTAATACAAACTCTAGCTTTTGTAACAAAAACAATGTGAATTTATATAGCACCTTCAATCTGGTAAACATGCCAAGAGTTCATAAGAAGGAATGCCGAATGAGATGTGACACCAAGCCATCAAGGTAACAAACACTTGCGCAAGGTACGAGGTTTAAAGGTGTGTCTCAAAAAAGAAGAGGAGTGAAGGAGGAGAGAATTTAAAATCATTCTTGTTCCTCAGGAAGTTGAACTAATTGGAGAACTCTCTGTGATCAACTTTCCCATGTGTCCTCGGATTCCATGTGCCTTTGATCAAACTCAAAGCTTTAAATTTTTTCTGGCTTTTAAATGGATCTATCACTGGCAAAAGATGTTTTTAATGTTTCTCTGAATCCTGCACTGTGTGACTTTGTAGCTCTACCACCCCACACATTATTCATTTATTTATTATTATTGTTCTATGAGCAGTACAGGTTTGACTTGCTTGGATAGCATGTAAACAGCTTTTTATTGTAACTTGGTAAATGTGACAATAAACAGTACAATTCAAATTAATAACACTTTCAGCATTATTTACTGTAATTGGAGATTTGTTCATCTGTTACACCTCTGGTGATCTACCATCAATATGATCCTGTCACAATCATTTTCCTATCTCCAGCCATTGCAGATTTAGATCCCACTACACTGCTTCTGCTGTGGCGCCACAAAATGCATAAGGATCACTGGCTATGAGGAAATAATTATTTTTTTCCCCACAAAGACTCAAGCTGAAACATGAGCCTGAAAAGGTAGAGGAAGTGGATTCAGTGGCAGACATCAAACAAATTTGAATAGAAAAATTAGGTGTTTGTAGGACTAAGAACAAAGCCAAGAGATTAATTGGACCAATCCTCAAAGGATCGCACACGATGAACTGAATGGCCTCCTTCTTTGGCTGTATCATCGTGACTCTACGCCACACAATCAGTACATTGTGTGCAAAGACATTTGGTTATCAGAGAATGGATATAACTGAGAGCTCCTAACACAGCCTGACACAGAAGTGTCTGGTCACATGCAGTGTAATCTCTTCAAAAATTATAGTCCAGGTCTCTGCTTCCCAGTCAAAAGGAGAGGATCTGCAAACAATCTGATGATAAGAGTTCTTGAATTAATGGTAATGCAGCCGATTAGCATTGATTGCCCAGTACCATATCCAGGCAAGTGGCTTGACGCAGTATGTTATCGCTTTAAAACCAATTTTGATTTGATACCACATGGAGCATATCTCATGGGCACTGATAAATCATGTTTGAGAGGTGGAGTAGGAGGTGACCCTTTGGAGCTCTAGATATTTGCAAACAAGATGAGTTATTTCAAATATTTCAAGTGGATTCCCCTTCTTGCACTTCCAAAACAATTAATGAGAAGACATAAGTGCAGCAGATCACTCCTTAATGTTCATGATCCACACACATGAAAGCTCCCTGTCCCAACTGCTGGTTGCAACAAAAAAAAGGCCCAGAATAGGAAATTGCATTCATATAGCACCTTCCATGATGTCACAAAGTATTTTGCATTCGAAAAGCACTTTTGTAAAGCTTTGTGTTACTCAGGGAAACACAGCACTCAATTTGAATACAGTGCATTCAGATAAACACCAATGGGCAAGTTGTCTATTGGGAGATAATGATCAATGGATAAATGTTTTCAGTGGTGATAACCCCTCTGCTTTCATGCCATCATTATTCACAGGACCTTTAAAGCATACTCAGTTTAGGAAGACATAGTAGGTCCACTCCTGTATCCTGTCATCCTTCCTCATCTGACTTCCCTTTTCCATCTTCAAATGCACTTCTGCAATTCATATCAAGTCATCTGTGTCACAATTCCACATTCTGCTCCATGGGTAAATACGTTTTCTCTGAATTTCCTATTTATTTTCTTGGTAATTTATGTACATTAAAGACCTCTCCTTTTGCTCCAACTAGCTGCAAATCTTCTGGGGTAGAAATCATCCTGCGTCACACACAAGCAATATAGTGGCGGCTTTATGCTGCTGGATTTCCTTTACAAAAGCTAATGATTCTACAACTAGGTGTGCAAAAAGCACTCAAGAATGAATTTCATTACCATTGTGTCTATCTTATCAAGCCATGAAACTTACCATGAATGAAGTAACTGTAAATTATAATATGAATTTGATTATATAAAGCAGTTAATTCATATGCATGACAATGTGTCATCTGGGAGATTGTAAAGAGTCTGGTCTGGATCACAAGGAAGTTACATTATAAGTAATTATAACCTTATGACACTGAACCAGTCCTGTAAATGTAGCATTTCACTTTCTTATGTTTCTTAACCACAGGAGACACAATCTATTTGCTTTCAGCAACAATCCCCGAGTCTTCCATTAGCTGAAAACCAGTCTAATTATTACATACAATTTAAGGGAACACGCCAGGATAAGAAATTATTACTTCTTAAGGTTAATTCCCAAGAAACTGACTTGACAAAATATGGCAAGGACATGTATCTGAAATAGATTGAGCAAAGGGGGGGAAGAAGGGGAGAATGAGAGAGCAAGGAAATCTTGCATTTATATTATGCTTTTCACAACCTCAGGAAGAGTGATTTATGACCAATATTTCTGAAGGAGTTGTCCTTTGAGTTTTTTCAGGTGCATTCTCTGCTAAGAATGTGCCTGAAGAAGCAGAAGTGGCCCTTTAAATTGAAGTTCAGGTGGCAGCGTTGAAACTGCAGTGCTGGCCACCTGAAAGGTCAGCTGCTCCGGGATGCGCATCTGAGCGCATTCCAGCTCCTGTCGCTTGGGCTGTCAATTCAGGAGGCTCCAGCCTCCTCTCCTGCTGGCTGCTCCAGCCCCGTGAGTGAGGAGAGAGTGGGGCAGCAGGATCAGTGTGAGGACAGCCTGCTCCGGCCACCCGACAGTGTGGGGACAGCCTGCGCCAGCCCCCCAACGGTATGGGGACTTAATTCGTGAGTGGGGAGAGAGTGGGGCAGCGGGATCAGTGTGAGGACGTCCCCATGCTGACAGCCCGCGCCGGCCACCCGACAGTGTGGGGACTGGGAGAGGAACTGTCAGGCACTGACCAGCTGACTGTCATCTGAATGCAGCCTCTTTTAGGCTGCATTCAGATGGCTGGGGAGGCCACTGTGCTACGGGGATTATCCCTCTCGGAGGAGGATTACCAAACTCGCCTTGCAGGCGCCTCCTGCAGATTCACGTGGCCTTCCCACAGCTGCATTTACAAACGTTACAAATGGGTCAATTGGCCACCTGAAAGTGCCTATTGTAAGAAAGACACTGAGGTACAACAGATTTTGCAGCAAGTTCATTGGCACAACAACGTTGGTTTAACTGTTGTTGATAGAAGAACAGGTTTTGGCAACAAATTGATGCAAATATATGAGAGAGAAGAAGGGACATTGGTTTATTGCATCTTCGGAAGCCCTTCTGACAGTGTAGCACTCCTCACAGCAATACAACTGAATGCCATTATAGATTCTGTGTCTATGTGGGACTGATACCCACTCCTTCCTAATACAGAGCTAAGAGTCAACCTCAGTCAAGTTGACAGATAATGTTATGTGCAGAAGCAGGGTAGAAGTATTGATGTTGTTCTACCTGCTCAATTCTCCATCAGATTTTTTTCCCTTTAGAATTAACATTCCTAAATTCTCCAATAGAATGTTGCTCCAGAGCCACATCAATTTGAGCTTCTCATTACATTCCTCATTCTTACAGAGATTTTTTTTTAATTGCCATCCCAGTTTTACACAGAAAATTGACCTGCTGGGTGTGTTTTCTTGCTCTGCACTTTGTTTCTGCTCTAACTCCTAGCTGCTCCTGTTCACTCATTGACCAAATAACCTTGGTCACACTGGTTTTACCCTATCTGGAGCAACCCCTTCCCCACCCACTCTCTGGCTTTACAAGCTCCTTTACTATAGCGAATGAGGTTCTCTGACCTGAACCATGGACTCCATTTCTCTTCCTACAGATGCAGTCTAACTTGCTGACTACTTCCAGGATTTTTTTTTTGGTCTCAGATTTCCAGCATCAGCATTTTCTTTTGTTTTTGTAAAACAATTCACAATTGCAAATCTTGTTTAAAGAGGGAGGTTTTAAGGGGCGTGCTGGATAGGAAGCAGACAGTATGTTTTTAAACAGGGGATTTCTCCGGATGTCCAAAGACATGAGTGCCAATGGGAAATGAAAAAAAAGATTAACTCAGAGTCAAGGAGACAGACCTTGGGAGCAAACTCTACTGGGGATTGCTGGCGATATCCAGTTCCCCTCCTAAATGTTTCAGAGACCCACAAAGTATTCAGTCCTGGGACCAGCTGGAAATAACCTATTAATCCAGGATGCCAAATTGAAATAGGCTTGGTACATGAGAGAAAACTTGTTGAATTCGTCCCAGCAAATGGTAGGAGATTTGGCCTCTCCCCTTTTGACGATCGCATTACAGCACATGACAAATTGCAACTTCCTACACAATGCATCAACTTGTCATGACATCACCTGTCATGACAAATGTAACCCAGAACTTGCCAGAGAATCACAGGGGTCTCACAGGCACAGCATAGAAAGTCACTAGAATTCAACAGGATTTGAAAGCCATGAGAACAATCTAAAAGGTGTTGGTGTTTTCAACTACAAACCTCTCTCGCTCATGAAATTATAGCAAAATGAATACCAAATTATTTGAGCCATTTGTTTTATAACAGAAGTAAACTGACGACGTGTCGAAGAAATTCAACAGAACCCCTATGGACAGGTTTAGCTCCTGAGCAAGAGACAACAGGGCAGAGGGAACAAGCAAGGGACTGGGTGGAGAAGAGCAGGCAGGATGGGAGAGCTGCTGTAGGGGAAAATTTACAGAGAGAGAATATATTGACTAGATATTCACTTGATTCAAAGCATTTGTCAACTCTAGCTTACATTTAATTACTTCATACTTTATACACTGTATACCAAGCACTTCTGATGGAAAGTTATTTTAAACATAAAAATAGGACACAGATTTTATTGAACGACAAAATAACTAGTGTAAAAAAAATTAATGCTGACTTCTACAAGGTTCTCACAAATAATTTATTTACTCACAGCATGTTGTTCAGATCTGGAAAGTGTGACCTTACAGGACAAACAAAGTAAATTCAATAACAATTTTCAAAAAGGAATTGGATAAACACTTGAAGGGACAAACACTTGGATAAAGGAATTGGATAAACACTTGAAGGGACTGTGAAAGAGTAGGGATGCAGGAATGAATGGAGAACTTTATTGAACGTACTGGCACAAGCGCAATGGGCTGAATCGTCATCATTCCCTGCTGTATGATTCTAGTCTTCTGGGCAGGGCTGATCAACGTTTCTGCTCATAATCAGCCTACTGTAACCTATGTGCTCCCTGTTAAAATACATGTTTTTTTCCCAAAAGTACTTGGTATCATGCTTTCTCAATGAAGACTGTGGTCTATTTCTAATCTTTTGCTGTGGGAAGTTTAAAGGATGTGCACAGGGCAAGACAGTGGTGACTGCGTAGAATGGGCTGCCAGGGGCAGTGGTGGAAGCCTTGAGAGTGGTGTTTATGTGGCTTCTAGATAGATGTTTATTCAGGAAATAGAGGGATAGGTAACATGTGCAAGCAGCAGAATTTGCACTTAATTTGGGCATTATGTTTGGCGCAGGCATTGTGGGCAGAAGAGCCTGTTCCACTGTGTTGCACTATTCTAAGATCTCCAAGTTCTAAGAATGCATTGAAAATTCAGGGTGATGGAGACAGGCTCTGTGAATGGCAAGAATGTAATGAAGGGAATACAAAGCTGAAACTAATAACTGAAAGGTGTTCACTGACACAAATTCACAAAAGTTAACAAGACAAAAAGCAGCTAGAAGGTCAAATAATATACTGGGCATCAATGCTAGAGGATTTTGAATGGGGGCACCATGCTCATTTACCTAATGCCATGTTGAGCCACATCCACAAGATTATTCATAGCTCTGGCCTTCCTACACAGGAAGGATTCACTCTTAACAGAGAGAGTGCAGGAAAAAAATTGCCAAATTTATTCCTGGAATGTAAGATTTGTTGAGGAAAGGTTAAGAGAGCCAAAGCTGGACTTCCTTAGGTTTAAAAGAATGAAACGCAAGTTTATTGAAATGCACAAATTGTTATCTTTCAATCCACCCTGGAATTATCTGAGATTGGACCTATTCCTGAAGACCTTCTAAACCAAACCTATTCACAACCCACTCCCCCCTTTCACCATTGCTCTGTTATGTTTCCTCCCTCAATTAGAACATGAATGGGCTTCCTCCTTACCAATTTGGTCAATTCTTCACAGTTGATCCCCACATTTCATTCATATGAAACTAATAAATCAGAGTTCAGGGAAAATTAAAAGAAATTAACACCACCACACACCCCTCCACAAAATCAGTACAGCCCAGGATTTACATGCAGCAGTGGCTCGCATGATTAACTCAGCCATGCTAGAGGAATGGCACCATCCTTTCCATCCTACACAAGCTGCAGAGAGTGTTAGCAAACAACTGCAAAAACCTGGCTCAAAATGAGAGCAAAAAAAGGCCAAACCTTGCAAAAGTTCCAAGTTGAGCGAATCCCAGGAATCCAGCTGCCTCGTGAAATTGACGACCGAGAAAAGGCTTTGGATGTTGACGGGTTTAAACACGTCTCCCCTCAAATGTCATCAGCTTCAGAGTCCTAAAATACGCAACATGGTATTCAAGTTTCTGCAAAAACATTTCCGCCCAGTAATCATTGCAGCTATTTAGTTTTAAATGTGCTGTTTTAATGTGAATTGTATTTTTAAAGCAACGGTTTTCACTGTTTATTTTCCAGGATCCCAGTCGATTATTGCAAAATAAAAATGGACATTTTAAAACAAATCTGCGAGTTATATATTGGATGGACAATCCAGCAATATTCAGAGTTTGGAAATCAACAGTGAAATTCAGGTCAAGCATCATGTGCAACGCTTCCAGAGGGAGGAAGGGAGGGAGGGTGGGACACACTAGGCAACCAAATTAACCCTTAATTCTTATTTATTGGCCCAACTGAGATCAGCAAGAGTCATGTCTATGAATTGAAAGTTGCCACAGGAGGGGCTCACATGGATGTACAAAGATTAATTTGGCATCATCTGTGACAGCGCAACATCGCTTTGGGGAGAAATGATCACTGTTACATTCACCCCAGAAAAATTCTATTATTTATGTCGCACTGGAGAGAAAAAAAAACAGTGCATACAGTCAAATGTCCACAATGTGGAGACAATTCTGGTTCATTTCTGTTTTCAAACTTCTTCCAACCCAAACAACAATTCACTTCCCCCTCCCAACCCTTTGTGTATTTACCTTACTTTCTCTTAAATGCATTTCAGAGCTTTTTGCCTTAACAATCTGCACAGGAGCAAGTTCCATGTTCTGCAAATTATGTTTCTTCTGAATTCCCCATTTTGTGGCTACCTTTTGGATACCCCACACATTTTAATTAAGTCATCGCTCAATCCTTTCTGGAGTCAAAGATCAGAAACATTGTTTTGAGTCATTTCTGGCATAATCTGGTGCCTTTTTTCACACGTTCTTCAGTGTCTCTATGTCCTTTTAATAACATACAGAGAAATTCCCTAAATGCGGTCTAACCAAAGTTCAATACAAGTTTAACAAAACCTTAATGATTAATAAGCAATTTGAGATAGTCTCACTTTGAACTTTTCAGTGCAAGACTGTGAACTGAATTTACAGAATGAATTGTACCAGCCATAAAAATGCTTCAATTGATCAGTTGGCAGGAAACTACAGTCAACTAAAAATATTCACCATATATCACTTCTCACAAGAGAAAAACATGGTTGGAATAAAACAGCAAATCACTGCATTATGTTCAATTAACTTATTAAAGCTTGCTTCATTTTCTGGGAAATATAGCTCTGCTTTAAATAATGCAACCTTCATCCAAAGCCGGATAATTTTATTACAAACATTTCGCACATGTTGCAATTTATAATTGTTTACTGTTTTTTAAAAAACATCTAAATTTAAGAATCACACCCCTCTCAGATTGAGTTCTGTTTAATTAAAAACATTATGCAGAAATCAAATAAATTAGAAATCAAGCTTTCTTTAAAAATTACTTTCTTTTCTCTACATGGATCAATTTTTCACTGAAGGTTTCCAGTGTTACATTAGTACCTCATCCGCAAAGATTTTCACCTGGGTACTCACTGGTATATTTGTCAGATGCTGAATTCGTGCTTCAGGACAATCCCATTATTAACAAAAAACTAATCAGCACCCAGTGAAGCCACTACATTTTTAATCACTTACTTGGTGATATAATCACAAGCCATGGCCTGAAGACAGCTGGAGTGCTGAAGTGTGACACCTGTAAACCACAGAGGCCATCTGTGTATCCAAACCAGGGCAGTGAAGAGTGGGATGGGTGAAGCTGTCATTGGATGTGTGGAGATTAACTTGGTTCTTTGCTGAATTGGAAAATGGCTTCAGAGAAGATCTTTTATTTGTGAGGAGTAGATAATTATCTTTCACCAGCATCTGGATTCCAACTGTGTTCTGAGGGGCTGCCTCACTGACAGAGTTAACACAGGGGGAGAGCAACAGTGTCAAAGGAGATTGCCAAGAGTACACTGCACTTCCCTATCAGAGGAGCAGCTGTAGAAGTGGAGCTTAAACCAGCAGGCATTGCTTGGAGACAAAAGAAATTGCAGATGCTGGAACCTGAAGGCAGAACTTTAACGGGTGCTTGCCTGTCAAAGGGGCAATGCTGAGGGAATATCTGACAAGGCAGTGTAGAGGGTGCATCTGGAGCTGGTAGCTTTAGATGTGTCAAACCACAGCCCTGTTCATCTTCTCACTCCCATATTTGATAAGAGAAGCTGAGGAGTTCCCTTCAATGCCCAGGCCAGCATATATTAGTCACTCAATCAACACTTCTAATAAAATGAATAACAATTTCTGGTCATCTTCACGTCATTATTGTGGGTGTGAACACTTTTTCTCTTGCAACAATCATAGCACTGCAACAATGACTACTCTTGAAAAGAATTTTATTAGCAACAAAAGGTTTTCTGGCTTCCTGAAAGAGATGTGACAGGTGCTGTGGAAGTGTAGATCTTCTGTCCTTAATTTAAAAGGGGAAGGAAAATGGGGGATGAGCATGGGTAACAGATGGCAGCTCATGAAATACAGCAGCACTCAAAAATTATGGGAGTTGAAGTAATAATTAGCTTGACAAATGGTGGGATTATGTATCCTGTAGACTATTGAGATCATCGCTGGTCATCCGTGGATTCACTTAGTGGCTCCCTTGCTTCTATTTGACCAGTCTGACTTAAACCAGCAGGCATTACTTGGAGACAAAAGAAATTGCAGATGCTGGAACCTGAAGCAGAGACCAGAATGCTGGAAGAACTCAGTGGGTCAGACAGCATCTGAGGAAGCAAAAGGTGTAAGTTGACATTTTGGATGAAGACCCTGCAACCGGCATGAACTGGATGTTGGCTGGATTAGTTAATCAATCTTATTAGTATACCATTGCCATAAACTCTGGGCCTCAACATGAACTCTTGAATGTACAGCTATTCAGTCTCATCTCAGCCCTGACATTCTGTTCTACTCTCTGAGAGCTTCAAGTCCTAATCACAAGAGCAGATCTCTAGTTCCACTTGCCTCAGCCTCACTTCAACTCTACTGTAGCCCAAGCTCCAGGTGTCAACGAATGAACTATAAACCAACAATCCACTACAGTTCTGTCCTATAGGGGAACAGCTCAAAGGTGTTCATATACAAGATGCTAATTGGATGTCATCTGTGATTGCATGAGCAGCACCCTCACCTTTTCTTTTAGGCAGAAGGTCGCAATTTCAAGTCCCAAGACCACAAAGCAAAGGTCTGGTTGATGATCCCAGTGCAATGTTGCCATAAACTTCCTGACATGCCACATACATCATTCATACATAGAGGTGCAATTCCATTAATTAAACAGGACCGAAAATTGCTGAGCCTCCATTGACTACATTTCTAAACATTAAAATAATGTGCTGTCTACTGTTCAGCAGGACATAATAGATTCCATAATCATTATTCCGAAGAACATGGGTATTGTCCAGCATCCTAACCAGAGGTTCACTCTTTAACCAACACCTAGAACCTTTTTTTTTTCATTTTAATTTTACCAATACAGCCCAGTAGTAGACTCTCTGGTCCATAGAAACTGTGCCACCTAACTACATCCAATTAACCTACCATCCCTGTATGTTTTGGAGAGTGGGAGGAAACTGGAATAGGTCACAGGGAGAAAGTACAGACAGCGGCAGTGTCAAACCTGGGTTGCTAGCTTTGCAATAGCATTGTGTCAACCCCTACACTGAATGTGCCACCCTATATTTTATAGTATTCCAACATTACACCTTTGTGGTAACTTTTTTTAAATTAGACATACAGCACAGTAACAGGCCCACGAACTAGTGCCACCCAAATACACCAATCAACCAGTAACCCTTGTACTTTTTGAAGGGTGGGAGGAAAACAGAGCACCCGGAGAAACCCCACGCAGACATAGGCAGAATGTACAACTCCTTACAGCCAGTGCTGGATTCGAACCCGGGTGACTGGCACCGTAATAGCTTTGTGCTAACCGCTATGTTAACCGTGTTGTGTACAACCTGGCTGCTGGACTTTCTACATTTCTACGGAGAAAATATTCCTCATTGTTTGTGAATCTGTGAAAAACATTTCAGAATCATGCATTTCTAGAATGATACAGCATAGAAACAGTCCATTTGGTTCATCAAGTACAGTCCAGCCATCAATCACCCATGTACATTAATCCTATATTAGTCTCTTTTCATTTTTAAAATTCTCCCCATATTCCCAACAACTCTTCCAGATTCTACCACTCACTGATACATTGTGGCAATTTTACAGTAACCCATCAACCAGCAGATCTCCTTTCTTGTGTCTGAACTTGCAAGTACAGTGAAACCTTGTTAGAACGTGATTCATTAATCCGAGGAATCGCTTATAGCGCGCGGGTGTCTGTGGACCCCACACATTGATTTTAGGATGCCAGGCTAACAGTGGCTAACAGCTCACTTACAAGATGTGTTTGTTAATATGTGGAGTTTGAAGGTCTTATTATAGGGTTTGAGTCACACTATTCTGTTTTCTTGCTTCCTGAATCATGCATCTGTTCCACAACTCAGCTGTAACATGGTATGAAATCTTGGACTCCAACTACTGCATTCTAATGAGGTTTCACTGTATTGTCATATAGACTAGATACAACAATCTACTACGTATAAACAAAGTACAACATACTAAATCATTGGATTCAGATGTTTTAACCTTGAGGTTATTCGTTATTTTTTTAATTATGTATCATCTCATTCGATCTACTTTCACTGCCCTTCAGGTCCTGCGAGGCAGTCATGGGCTTTTGCTTCCATTGGGTGAGAACACACAAGTCATGAATGATATTGCACAGAATGAGGACAACTTGCCCCACCCTGTCAAGAACATTCCAATTAATCCCAGTGCTCTGCTCTTTCTCCATAGTCACATAGGTTTCTCCATTGAAAGAATGTATCCAATTCCCCTTTGAAGCCACCAGTCTATCACCCTTTCAGGCATTGCATACTGGATCACAACAACTCATCTAGTAAAATAAGATTCTCTGCCTGGTCTCTGATTCTTTTGTCAATTTTTTGATGTGCCAGATGATCTTTATGCTCCAAATTCTGCTGTGGGCATTGCTAACAAGATCAGCATTTATTGTCCATCCCTGATTGGCCTTGAGAAGGTCATGGTGATTTGCCATCTTCAATCACTGTTGTCCTTCTGGCAAAGGTGCTCCCACTGTTAGGTAGATTCAAAGATGACAAAAGAATCTATTTTCAAGTCAGGATGGTTTGGGACTGAGAAGGAACCTGGAAGTAGTGATGCTCCCCTGTGCATACTACCCCTGTCTCTTTAGCCGTTAGAGGTTGCGAGTCTGAAAGGAGCTGTATGTATAACTTTGAGTAAATCCCATATACCACTTCAGTGATTGAGGGAATCAATGCTTGGGTTATCTGTGGGGCCCAATCAAGTAGGCCACTGTATCCTCGATTGATTTAATCTTCTCAAGGGTTGTTGCACTTAAATGAACTCAGGCAAGTGAGGGTATTTTATCATGCCCCTGACTCGTTGGTGGAATGGTTTTGGGTATTCAGGAGGTAAGACACTTGCTCAGGATGCCCAGCTCTGATCTGTGCTTGTAGCAACAAGAAGCCAGAGAAATAATTAACAACAACAAAAAAAAAATCCTCGGACAAGTTTTTTTTTAAATAACAGAAAATATTCCTTTCTTTTAAAATTATTTTTATTCAGTTTTATCAAAAAAAAGCTGTAAATCAATTGCAATGACACCTTTTACAAATAATAACATCTGGTACAGTAGCAAAATGACTTAATTCTAAATCCAATAAATGGTAATACATACAATATTACAAGAGGAAAAGAAAAAAGAAAAAAATTCAAACCCACAGCAATCAAGGTTATAATTTATACTGAACATAGTGTTAAATCCGAACAAGTAGCCTCAGGGGATCCAAACAAGCAGGCCGTTCATCGCACCTAACAGAAAATATTCCAACCACTTAACTTACTCCAGACATCTCTGAACCTCGATGTAATGTTACCAGTTAGTGACACACTTATGAGGAATTCACCTTTGTACAAAAACCATATTCTGCTGGAGGAACCGTTCATTAAGGCCCGAAACAGCGACAGTTCCACGCTGCTCGACTCCAGCAGATTGCTTTTTGCTCCAGGTCTCTCTTGTGTCTCCATTTCACTTTAGTACAATTTCTCAATTAAACCCTAACATATGGAGTCGAACAAATGTGCTCAACATTTTATTCAAATCAAATTTTCCACCTACTCCTGACTCCCACTCATGATCCATATTAAGTAGGTTGAAAAATACAGAAGACACCATGCAACATATTTGCAAATTCTGCTTTCAGGACACAATCTGCTAACAGGTCAGAGTACAAAGTTAATCCTACTGCATAAAGACTTACTGCAGCCATTCAAAAGTAAAATTAAGAGGAACGATTAATGCAGTTTTGGTGATTTAATGCTGAGTATAAAGGGAGAAATGGCGGTGCTGCCAGAGCCAAGAGGAGGAGAGCGGAGACGAAGCATTCTAGTAGGGTCCAGCCGCCCAGTCGACTGCTGTCGGCCGGCCCATTGAGTGAGCTGCGGGGGTTGAAGCCTATTAATCAGTAGCAGCCACGAGGGGTTGCAGACTCTAGGGAAGTGGAGGACTGGAGGAGGACACCAGAAGACGGAAAGATCACTCCCCGTCTGAGGAGAAGCGGAGAAGACGACCCACTGGAGGGTGACCATGGCAGCAGACCAGTGAGGGGCTCTGAAGCTGAGAGACAAGTGCACGCGACAAGCTGCTGGCAACTCAAGGCGAGGAACCCGCAGAATCTGTGGGCTGCTGGAGACTGCTGTCGGGAGAGGCAATGGGCTGTGGACTGCTGGAGACAGGTTCGAACTGGCTGGAGGGGAACCAGGATGCAAAGGGGTGCCAAGGGCAACAAAGGGCTCCTGATCATGACAGAGGTTCGGATCTGGAGCTCGGGTTGCCAATGGTTTGGACTGGACTCTGTGTGGCTGCAGAGCTGTGGAAGCGCTGGAGGCAAATCTACAGACACTCGGTCACACTGGGGGGATTCTTTTTTGCTCCTCTCTCTCTGGCTGTAAGTCTGACTGTAAGAATTGTAAAAGGTGCTTAGGCAATTCCTACCAGTGGTGAATCTGTCTGCCTTGCAGCAAATAAAAATAAATTTCATGCACTATGACACTGTTTTATTACTATGAGAATAAATTGAATCTTGCCAATTATACCCTAAATAAATTTCATGCACTATGACACTGTTTTATTACTATGAGAATAAATTGAATCTTGCCAATTATACCCTAAATAAATTTCATGCACTATGACACTGTTTTATTACTATGAGAATAAATTGAATCTTGCCAATTATACCCTCACTAACCTCTTATCTAACTCCAGATACTGACAAGTGGAACCACCTTCATCCCCACTATTATCAATTTCACCCTCTAAACTACCTTTCGTTCCAAGTTAACACTGGTTTGTGCCCATTCATTAAAGCTGCTTCTATGTAAGGTGGATCACATCTGCAAGTTGGATTAAAATTCATGGTCACTCAGGTTAAAATTCAACTGGTATGCAAGTCTCCAGCCCCACCAATCAAAAATTTACTTGAGATTGTTTAGGTAATGGTTAATTTATAACAAGCTGTGAAGTGGAGGCATAATGGAGACAGCAAATCAATTTAAAAAGGAAATTATGTCTTCCTCCATTATTGGTTACCTGGTGTTTAAAGAGTATGTAAAGTGGGATTGGAGTGGAGGTGGAAGGGAAAAGAGAATGGGGAAAAAGAGAGGATGGAGAAAGAGAAGAGAGGAGGGGGAGAGTGAAGAGAGGACGGGGAAAGAAGAGCGGACGGGGAAAGAGGAGAGGACGGGGAAAGAGAAGAGAGGACGGGGAGAGTGATGGGGAGAGTGAAGAGAGGATGGGGAAAGAGAAGAGAGGACGGGGAAAGAGAAGAGAGGACGGGGAAAGAGAAGAGAGGACGGGGAAAGAGAAGAGAGGATGGGGAGAGTGAAGAGAGGACAGGGAAAGAGAAGAGAGGACGGGGAAAGAGAAGAGAGGACGGGGAAAGAGAAGAGAGGATGGGGAAAGAGAAGAGAGGATGGGGAGAGTGAAGAGAGGACAGGGAAAGAGAAGAGAGGATGGGGAAAAAGAAGAGAGGATGGGGAAAAAGAGAGGAGGGGGAGAGTGAAGAGAGGAGGGGAGAATGAAGAGAGGAGGGGGAGAGTGAAGAGAGGAGGGGGAGAGTGAAGAGAGGAGAGGAAAAGTGGTGGGGGAGAGTGAAAAGAGGAGGGGGAGAGTGAAGAGAGGACGGGGAAAAGAGAAGAGAGGACGGAGAAAAGAGAAGAGGATGAGGAGTGTGAAGAGAGGTTGGGGAAAGTGAAGAGAGGAAGAGGAAAGAGAAGAGAGGACGGGGAAGAAAAAAGAGAAGCAATGGTGGAGTAAGAGGAAAATACAAAAAATTGAAGGAGGAAGAATAGGGGAGAGAGAGGAGAACATGATGGGATAGTGAAATAAGGAGAGAATTTCAGAGAAGTTGAGGGAAAATTCAAGAATTTGGGCAGGATTTATTTATTTCCCCGATGTTATTGTGACTTGCTTAGAGTTTTCTTTTAAATAACAAAAAATGCCTGATATTGGCCAAATTAATGAAAGTTTTTAAATTTAGACCTACAGCACAGTAACAGGCCATTTGTTCCATGAGCCCGTGCCTCCAAATTACACCCAACTGACCTACATCCCCGTACATTTTTGAAGGCTGGGAGGAAACCGAAGCCTAGGGGAAAACCCAAGCAGACATGGGGGGGGGGGGCAACATAACATCTCCTTAAAGACTGCGCAGGATTTGAACCCGAGTCCCAATCACTGGCGTTGTCATAGCATTGTGCCAACCACTACACTAACCATGCCACCCCTAATAATAATTAAAAACAATTAATAAACATTCCTAGACTGTACCAAAATGATCCCAGCAGCCATTTGGGACACATCAAACTCCCACAAACAGCAATGCCCTAATGGATAGCCAAATACTTTTAAGTACACTGGCCAAAGACTAGTATTGTCCAAGAGCAGAATATTTTCCCTTCTACTTGTAAAAACTCAATGTTGGGATTCTTAACCTCTAGAACACTCATACAGGGCCTTGGTATGGCTTAGCACTGAAAGACTCCCACTGCACTGCACTGCAACACTCCCACTGCACTGCACCAGTGACATAGTGGTCCAGCTGGTATAGCTGCTGGCCACAGCTCCAGTCATCTGGTTTAGTCCTGACCTCCGGTACTATCTTTGTGACCTCATAGGTTTCCTCCTCAATCCCAAAGATATGGTTAGTAAATTAATTGCCCACTTTAAATTGCCCCGTGTAGGTAAGTTCATTATGTGTAAAAAAAAATGAACTTGTTACCTTCAAAAAAAAAAGAAGCTAATTGGAGTTCCTTGAATATATTTATTGCCTTTCATTTCTAATCAGAAGACTGATGAAACAAACACTGATCAGTTCAGAGTTCGGTCCACATGGATAAGAATCTCAGTGGGTACTTTGTTACTAGTAGGGACACAGTTGACCTTTTGCACCAAACGACTTAAAGTTCATGATTAAATTTGAAAAAGTATAAAAGGGAAGACATTTTCCCCATGTGAAATATAGTACTCGTTACTTAATCTGAAGCAGAACAGGCCAGGAAAGTGCCTGTATTTGCTCTCCAACTGGCCTTATCTCTCCTTCACTCAATTCCCAGTGCTGCAGTTTCTCACCGAGAAGTTACCCAACTCCCTTGAAAGTTACAATTGAATCTGTTTCTGCCACTTTCCCTCATTTCAGATCACAATTCCTTCCTGGTTCTTTTGCCAATTACCATGAACTTTTACCATTAATTCTTCCAGTGAAAAAGAACTGCTGTTATCTTAGTCTTTTTCTTTGGCTTGGCTTCGCGGACGAAGATTTATGGAGGGGGTAAATGTCCACGTCAGCTGCAGGCTCGTTTGTGGCTGACAAGTCCGATGTGGGACACGCAGACACGGTTGCAGCGGTTGCAGGGGAAAATTGGTTGGTTGGGGTTGGGTGTTGGGTTTTTCCTCCTTTGCCTTTTGTCAGTGAGGTGGGCTCTGCGGTCTTCTTCAAAGGAGGTTGCTGCCCGCCAAACTGTGAGGCGCCAAGATGCACGGTTTGAGGCGATATCAGCCCACTGGTGGTGGTCAATGTGGCAGGCACCAAGAGATTTCTTTAGGCAGTCCTTGTACCTCTTCTTTGGTGCACCTCTGTCACGGTGGCCAGTGGAGAGCTTGCCATATAACACTGTCTTGGGAAGGCGATGGTCCTCCATTCTGGAGACGTGACCTACCCAGCGCAGTTGGATCTTCAGCAGCGTGGATTCGATGCTGTCGGCCTCTGCCATCTCGAGTACTTCAATGTTAGGGATGAAGTCACTCCAATGAATGTTGAGGATGGAGCGGAGACAACGCTGGTGGAAGCGTTCTAGGAGCTGTAGGTGATGCCGGTAGAGGACCCATGATTCTGAGCCGAACAGGAGTGTGGGTATGACAACAGCTCTGTATACGCTTATCTTTGTGAGATTTTTCAGTTGGTTGTTTTTCCAGACTCTTTTGTGTAGTCTTCCAAAGGCGCTATTTGCCTTGGCGAGTCTGTTGTCTATCTCGTTGTCGATCCTTGCATCTGATGAAATGGTGCAGCCGAGATAGGTAAACTGGTTGACCGTTTTGAGTTTTGTGTGCCCGATGGAGATGTGGGGGGGGGGCTGGTAGTCATGGTGGGGAGCTGGCTGATGGAGGACCTCCGTTTTCTTCAGGCTGACTTCCAGGCCAAACATTTTGACAGTTTCCGCAAAACAGGACATCAAGCGCTGAAGAGCTGGCTCTGAATGGGCAACTAAAGCGGCATCGTCTGCAAAGAGTAGTTCATGGACAAGTTGCTCTTGTGTCTTGGTGTGAGCTTGCAGGTGCCTCAGATTGAAGAAACTGCCATCCGTGCGGTACCGGATGTAAACAGCGTCTTCATTGTTGAGGTCTTTCATGGCTTGGTTCAGCATCATGCTGAAGAAGATTGAAAAGAGGGTTGGTGCGAGAACGCAGCCTTGCTTCACGCCATTGTTAATGGAGAAGGGTTCAGAGAGCTCATTGCTGTATCTGACCCGACCTTGTTGGTTTTCATGCAGTTGGATAACCATGTTCAGGAACTTTGGGGGGCATCCGATGCGCTCTAGTATTTGCCAAAGCCCTTTCCTGCTCACGGTGTCAAAGGCTTTGGTGATGTCAACAAAGGTGATGTAGAGTCCTTTGTTTTGTTCTCTGCACTTTTCTTGGAGCTGTCTGAGGGCAAAGACCATGTCATTAGTTCCTCTGTTTGCGCGAAAGCCGCACTGTGATTCTGGGAGAACATTCTCGGCGACACTAGGTATTATTCTATTTAGGAGAATCCTAGCGAAGATTTTGCCTGCAATGGAGAGCAGCGTGATTCCCCTGTAGTTTGAGCAGTCTGATTTCTCGCCTTTGTTTTTGTACAGGGTGATGATGATGGCATCACGAAGGTCTTGAGGCAATTTTCCTTGGTCCCAACAAAGCTTGAAAAACTCATGCAGTTTGACATGCAGAGTTTTGCCGCCAGCCTTCCAGACCTCTGGGGGGATTCCATCCATACCTGCTGCTTTGCCACTTTTCAGTTGTTCAATTACCTTATATGTCTCTTCTCGGGTGAGGACCTCATCCAGCTCTAGCCTTAGGAGCTGTTGAGGGAGCTGGAGCAAGGCGGAATCTTGGACTGAGCGGTTGGCACTGAAAAGAGATTGGAAGTGTTCTGACCATTGGTTGAGGATGGAGATCTTGTCGCTGAGGAGGACTTTGCCGTCTGAGCTGGTGAGGGGCCGTACAAGGCAATGAAGCAATTAAAAACAAAGGTCTGATTTAGACGTTATAGCCTACAGTAAAAACCAAGGAATTAGATGTTATCAAACCTCAAAATGTGGCAATCATCAGAACTTATTTCAATCCAGGAGTGTTACACTTGATTTAGAGATACAGCAGGGCAACAGGCCCTTTGGCCCATGATCCTACATTGCCCAAATACACCCATGTGACTAATTAACCTACTGACCTGTATGTTTTAGATAAAACTATAGCGCGAATAAAAGCTCTCATGACTGGAGGGAGAACAAATGCTTTTATTAGCTCTTAACTGAGGGTAAGGTCTGCACTACCAGTGAATCCTAGTTCACTGCATTCACCCCTTCCTGAAGAGTTTAGGGTCTGTGAATGAAGACAGAGAACATGAAAAGAAAAGAAAAAAAGAAAAGAGTAGAAAAAAAGTAAAAAAAAAAGTTATTTACAAATTTACTGATTTAAGCAGTCTGGGGGTCTGAAGATGCTGGTAGACTGCCTTAGCACCGGGTGTCCTTGGACTCCTTGGGTTTCCTAGTCCCCTTGTGAGGGAGAAGAGGTGAGCTGAGTCTCCAGCTCAAAGGCGGAGGGGGGTGCACCTTCCTCCTGAACCTGAGGCCCTGAATGGGAGTGGCAAGAATGAGCTCCGTGGCTTGCAAGGCACCTGAGGCAATGGACCCTCTTTTCTGGCAGGTGCCAGATCTCTGATGGAAATGGTGTCCTTCCTGCCATCCGGGTACTCCACATAGGCATATGTGGGATTGGCATGGAGCAGTTTCACTCTTTCCACTAGGGGGTCAGTCTTGCTTCTCCTCATGTGCCTTCTGAGAAGGACTGGACCAGGAGTGGTGAGCTAGACTGGGAGTGTAGTTCCTGATGCCGACCTTCTTACGAAATTGAATAGGAGCTCGTGAGGAGTAGGGATCATCACAGTACATAGTAGTGACCAGATGGAATGGAGTGCTATAGGGAGGACTTAATGCCAGCGTAAATCTGGAAGACCTTTTGACTGCAGGGCCAGTTTGACGGCCTTCCAGACTGTGGTGTTCTCCTTTTCAACATGCCTGTTCCCCCGGGGGTTGTAGCTCGTAGTCCTGCTGGATGCAATGGCCCTCGCCAGCAGGTACTGGCGTAGCTTGTCACTCAAAGGTTGAGCCCTGGTCGCTATGAATATAGCTGGGATACCCGAACAAGGTGAAAGTGGAATCCAGGGACTTTATGATTGACGAAGTGGATGTGTCTGGACATGGAATGGTGAACAGGAAGCAGGAGTATTAATCAATGATAGAGAGGAAGAAAATGTTCCCGTTCACGGAGGGGAGAGGTCCCTTAAAATCGACACTAAGCCATTTGAAGGACCTGGATGACTTGATCAGGCACGCCTTTGCTGGGCAGTAGAAGAGTGGCTTGCCCTCCGCGCAGACCTGGCAAGACCTGGTCATTTCCCTGACGTCTTCCATGGGGTAGGGCAGATTGTGCACCTTGACAAAATGAGCCATGCAGGTAACCCCTGGATGGCAGAGCTCATTATGTAGAGACCGCAGTTGGCCGGTGTGTGCAGAGGCACAGCTTCCTCTGGATAAGGCTTCTAGAGGGTCATTAAAGGCTCCTGGCCAATAGGCAATGTCATAATTGTAGGTGGAGAGCTCGATCCTCCACCTAGCAATCTTGTCATTTTTTAAGTTTCCCCTCTTGACATTATTAAACATGAATGCAACTGAGTGCTGGTCAATGAGGAATGTAAATCTTCTACCAGCCAGGTAGGGTCTCCAGTGCCTCACGGCTTCTACAATGGCTTAAGCCTCCTTTTCCACTGATGGGTTCTAGAGCTTGTGGCCTTGTAATGTCCAAAAGAAAATGCAACCAGCACCAGGGTCGCTATGTCCGAAGTGTCGCTTTCCACTTTGAAAGGTACATTCTCATCCACTATGTGCATGGCGGCTTTTTCAATGTGATTTTGCAGTTAGTTAAAAGCTGTTTGGGCTTCAGCCGAGAGGGGGAAATTAGTGGCTTTTAAGAGAAGGTGAATCTTATCAGCATATTGAAGGATCCACTGGGCATAATATGAGAAAAACCCCAGGCATCTCCTCAAAGTCTTTGGGGTCCTGGGAACGGGAAGTTCTAACAGGGGACGCATCCTATCGGGATTGGGGCCAATGATGCCATTCTCCACCACGTAGCCAAGGGTAGACAGATGGTTAGTTCTGAACACACACTTGTCAAAATTATAAGTGAGGTTCAGGGCTTTCGTCATGTGGAGAAAACTCTGGAGGTTGGTGTCATAGTCTTCCAAGGTGTGGCCACATATGTTGATATTTTCGAGGTAGGGGAAGATAGTCTTCAACCCATATTCGTCCACCATTCTGTCCATCTACCTCTGAAAGATAGAAACCCCGTTAGTGATACCAAAAGGGACCCTCTGGAATTGATAGAGATGACCATTAGCTTCAAATGTCATATATGGATTGTCATCGGAATGGATTGGCAGCCTGTGATAAGCGATTTTCAGGTCGATGGTCAAATAAACCCGATACTACGCAATATCATTCAACGTTTCCGAAATTCGAGGGAGGGGGTATACGTCCAGGAGTGCATACCGATTGGCTATAGTAAATTACTAGCCTGGACTTGTTTTCCCCTTTTACCACTCCCACGCTCTCCATGGGCTGGTGCTAGGTTCGATGATACCTTCATCGAGCAGACATTGTGTCTCAGATTTTATGAAATCTTGGCCTGCTGGGCTGTACTTCCTGTTCTTGGTAACAATGGGCTTGCAGTCTGATGACAGATTCAGGAAGGGGGGGGGGCCTGATGTTCAGTGTGGAGATACTGCATGTGGGTTCTCATTTTAGGGACCCTCCATTCCGAACCATTACAGGGGGAAGGGGACCAGAATACTCCAACGTCACGCTTTTAAGGTGACACAGGAAGTCCAGGCCCAACAGCAGATATAGAGACAAAATTTACAGAATTCTCCCCTTCAAATGACAGATGTACTCTACAATGTTGTTGAACATGTTGTAACTGGAAGGATACATCTTTAGGTTGTATTCTTGAACAGTCTGTAAGTCCATGAAGCTTTCAGTAGAGCCTGTGTCGATCAGGCATTTAGTGGAATGCCCGTTTACCTTCACAGTCACTACTGAATTGCTGAGCTTGTAATGATAGAGCCCGGAAACACCAAAATGGATGAAGATATGAATGCCTTCGTGGACATGATCACAAGTGCACTGCCCATATCAAATGCAAAAATGGAGCTCATAAAGTCAGAGACAAACAAAGATGAAGCACTGAGACAACTGAGAAAAAACATCTTGGATGGATGGGCCAACATGAAGCAGGACTGCTCACCTGACGTTTCAGAGTACTGGAACTGCAGGGCAGAACTATCAGTGGTTGAAGACATCATCTACAAAGGATCCAAAATCCTTATCCCAAAGAGTCTGAGAAAAGAAATGCTAAAAAGGATCCATGGAGGACATCCCAGAAACGAAAAGTGTAAGAAATGAGCACGACAGGTGATGCACTGGCCAAGAATCAACAATGATATAACAAATAAAGTGTCAAACTGTACAATATACCGGAAATATCAAACGAGCAATCCTGCAGAACCACTAAAGCCATACCCAGCACCATACAGACCTTACCAGAAGGTAGGCACTGACCTATTCGAATGTCAAGGGAAGGACTATCTGGTAGTCACAGACTATTACTCCCTGTATCCAGAGGTGTCTAGGCTGAACACCATTACTGCAGATGCTGTAATAACAGGTATGAAAGCTATATTCTCCAGACATGTCATGGCAAGCGAGGTCTTCACAGACAATTGACCCCAGTTTTGCAATTTAAAGTTCCGACAGTTTGCCAAAGAGTGGGACTTTGTACACATCATGTCAAGTCCTCTCATTTTCCACAGTCCAACGACCAAGTAGAAAAATCAGTGACCAAGTAAGGCCAAAAGACAAAACAAACTTATGGACTCAGAAGGGAACTGTCCTTAGTGAAGTCCAACCAAGATCATACACCATTCAGACAGATGAAGGTGCTGTTCTGCGAAGAAATTGTCAAGACCTTCAAATGGGACCAGCCACAGAAGATGGAAAGACGAATACTGTTGAACAACCTGAATACACATCTGAGAAGGCATCATCTGAGGCAACAACTCAGATTCAAGAACAATCAATCAGGGAATTGTCAAGATACATAAATCCTCCTAAGAGACTCATTGAGCAAATTTAAAGACTTCTGTTATAGAATGAAGTAGTGCTATCTTATTCGCTCTTCAAGTTTTAGTGAATGTAAATGTGAACACACAAAACAAGTTTTAAAAATGTTAACAATGTTGATAATAATGAAAATATAAGTTCTTGGTGTTAAAGTTAAAATTGCAGAATTATACAAAGAAAACGTTAGTTAAAAGTAAGCTACTTTTGTTTTAAGAAAGGGAGATGTAATGACAGTGATCATATTTGTAATGCAATTAGCAATCCCTTACTGTTTGAGACTTGGCTGCCTTCATGGGCTGACACAGAGCAGGGAATTGCAGTATGCAATATCTGTAATAGAGACTTGCAGTCTCATGGCATGCCTCATGGTTCACAACAACTTTAAAGTAAAGAACCTTTTCCTTCATCCATGTGTTGTCTAAGAACTCACACATGTGAATACAAGATGAAACAGAGCTGGTGAGGTCTCTCCTGATCTAGGACTATCAAGGCTAGGTCCCCAGAGATTCCATGCTCCTTACTTGAGTGGCCCCCACTGTCCTGGGTTGCCCTGTGTGGGTAAGATGACATCAACTTCATGGTGCAGCAAGATGGCTGCCCCCCTTCCTCCTCTGATGATGATGGCACCGTTTGTATTTGAGTCATGGCAAGATGGCCACTGAGCCTTATCGCGCTGTTTCCTCACTGCCACCCTCCGTTGGCATGTAGTGCAGGAAGTGGGCTCGAGTGAATTCGGGATAGACAGCTTGGGGCTGAAATCAGATCCGGGAGCGAAGCAGGCCATGGACTTCCCTGGGCTTCCCCTCATGCAGAAAACCCTCGCCCATTGCCCTTTCTTGCCACAGCTGGAACACACTGAGTCTTTAGCTGGGCAACGAGATCAGGGATGCTGGCTCTCCCTCGCGTGGGAGTGCTCCCATGCATGGGAACCAGCAGCCATTAGGGCTGGGGTAGTGGGAGCAGTCGGTCCTTGAAAGGGGTCCCCTGTGTGAGCAAGCTCGCTGGCTTCAAAGTCGTCGTTCTCGAGCTTGGCCTGTTCCAGCGATCTAGCCAGCTTGACGTGGCTAGCCAGATTCTTCCTTCCATACTTGAGCAGTCGCTGTCTCATGTATTTTGAGCGGATCCTCGCGACTAGAGTCTCCCAGATTTGTTGTTCCTCATGAACGCGGCCCGTACCCATTTCGTACCTGCGTTTCTTGGCAAGCATCCACAGATCCAGCAGGTAGTCATTGATGGTCTCTCCTGGCCGTTGGCGATGTTGAGTGAGTCGGTGCCTCACTAGGACCTCATTTTGTGACTTCAGGTACCGAGCCTTCAATGCCTCAATGGCAGCATCATATGTAGAGCAGTCCCTGTTGACTGCATACCCTTTTGTTCCTACCCTTGAAACGAATGCGGACCTCCCGAGTTCACTGGTGTTGAAGATGTCTCTGGTCACGTTCAGTAGGCCTGGAAGTAACCTAGCCAGTACATGAATTCCTCAGCCGCGTCGGGATACAGAGGGTCTATCAGCAGCATTCCTGGCTTGAGTAGCGCTTCCATCATTTAGGGAATAAGCTAATAAAATTGTAGCCTGAATGACTGAAAGGAGAACAAATGCTTTTATTAGCTTATAATTGAAGGAAGGGTCTTGCAATAGTCTTCAGAAGGCTTTTCTGGGTTTAGATGGGAAACGGAGCAGATGGGGGCGGAGCAGGAAGGTGGAGCCAGCCATCAGCACAACACACTACCAGTGAATCCCAGTTCACTGCACAAACATTGCACAGAGGAGCTCAACTGTTCATTTAATGGCCTTATACATTCAGCCTATCACAGACACTCCCTCTGATCCACCCACCTTCTCTGCTATCTGTCCTAATTTCAATGATGGTTCTTTATCTTGAAATGTTGACTTATTTCTCTTGATATAGGTGCTGAGTACTTCCACCATTTCCGGTTTTGTGACAAGAAAAATCACAGGAGTTGGCCAGCCAGCCTCGCAACCTATCCCATAATTCAATATGATTGTTGCTGAGTTTGCCCAGGGCTCAACTCTTCTGAGCTAGATCCGCATAGCTCTCATCTTTCAAAAGTTTCCCTACCTCCTCTTTAAAAACCTCCAATGATCTAACCTCCAGAATCCACTGGGATAGAGAATTCCAGAGATTCATCACCTATGGCGAGAAGAAATTGCTATTCACCTCAGTTTCGGATGATTCCCCTAGCCTTGTAACTAGATAGCCTTGTTTGAGACCCCTCCAACAGTGGAAACATCATGACATTTAACACATCATTCCAACATTTTCTAATTCTGAGGAAAGATCATTGACCTGAAATGTTAAATTCGTTCCTCTCTTCACAAAAACCACTTGACCAGCTGACTAGCTCCAGGAACTTGCTTTTTAAGCACAAGGAATGATTGAAGCAAAAACAAAAAATGTATGAGGACACAGGGAAGGATCAGAAGGGTATTCCAATGGGATTAGATGAAAAGAAACTCAAGTGAACCACAACAGCCAGCACAGACCAGAGGGGGAAACGGTGGTGAAAATGCAGTTAAGGCATAATGGTTTAAAAAGGTTCAAGGGGCTAAATGTCCTCCTCTTCCTGATCCCATGTTATCATTTTAATTTTGAACGAAGAAATGGAATAAAATGCTAAATGTATATAATATTCACGATGTAAACTTGCACCAGTGTCAAAATATGAGACTTAGGACTCAATTTCAAAAGAGTCAAAGAGCTGTGTACAAAAGTAAGTCAGAATGATCCGAAAGGAATCCACATTGTTCAGTCCAATGGGTCGGTGACTTTTGTGAAGAGAGGAACTGATTTAACATTTCAGGTCAATGATCTTTCCACTGAATTGGAAAATATTAGAGGGATGTGTTACGTGCCTTTGCCCCAGCTTGTACAGACAGATTGCTGGTATTTGATGCTTAGTATTGCATATGCGCTTCTGTCAGCCTACTGATGTCTCCCAGAGTACTTCAGAACCAGAATACACGTCAGCGGTCACGACTCATTGAATATCATCATAAAAACACACAGGATTCCTGTGCTCTCCGCAGAGGGCACTACTTGTCAGACTAACATACCTGACTTGGGGTGGAAAATTTGTATCCCAAAGTGGGGATACTTGGAAGTGTTTAGATTGGCCACATATCCTGGGATTTAATAACAGGATCTAGAATACTCCAGGACCTCTCATGTTACTTTAGTATGGATGTCCCTGCCAGTACAGCCACACCAATGAAAAAGCCACTAAACAACTTTCTTCCCTACTCTGCATTCCAATCATTCAAATGAAGTGTGGAATATACAGGCTATGTCCTGTTCAGTGCACTGGCCTCAAATCCTTGAACTCAGACTTATTCTTTTTTTTGTGAATATTTTATTTATATTTTCACACAAGCTTGCACAGCCATATACAGTGTCATGCCAACAGTGGCAGCTCACATTCAAATATACATATATTCATTTTCTTTATGACTATATATGTACAAACCCGTGTCTCCAACAACCTCCCTCGTCCCACACGTAAAACAAGACGACTCACTCAAACTTCAATCAACAACAAAACTTTAACACCAGGAAAATAAATAATAAATAAGGGGCAGGGATTGTCGCAGTTCAGTGGGCGGCCTCTGGATCGATATTCATCCGACTTTCCTTGATCAGGATCAATGCGAGGGAGAGGAAGCCGCAGCAAAGAAGGGGGAAACCAATCACCGCCAGGCGCCTATGTAGTGCATATCTGGCTGCTAGATCTTACGAAAGGTACCGTATTTGTTTCTCAGGTTATGTTATTTTCTCCAGGGGAACACAGCTCTACATTTCCTTGTTCCATCATTCGATACTAAGTCTAGAGTCAGTCTTCCAAGTTGCCGCAATGCACCTCCTAGCCACTGCCAATGCAATTAAAACAAATTGGATTTGAAATTTGGACAGCTTCATTGTAAGCCTTTTATGTCCATTATATTTCCCAACAGGAACAACTCTGGGTCCTGTGGGAACCCCTTGCCTATAATTTTCTCCAGGACTTGGCCTAGATCTATCAAAAGGGCCTCACCTTGGCACGTGACAAGGTTGCGTGCACGAACGTCCTGGTTGCAACGCCACATCTGAAGCATTGGTCTGAGAGTTCCGGTTTTGACCTGTTTATTTTCTGCAGTGTTAGATACAGCTGGTGCAAAAAGTTGTACTGGACCAACCTGTACCTTGCATTGATGACTGTGGTCACACTTTCCCGGCTCAAATCGGACTAGCATCTTTCCTCAATTGCAATGCCCAAGTCTGACTCCCATCTTTCTCTCGACTTATGAAGGCCCAGGTTGGGCTCCTCTGACTGGAACAGGCAATACATTTCCAAAATAAATTTCTTACTGCTCCCCCTTCGAATCAAGGCCTCTATATTACTGCATCAAGGTAGGGCCATATTTGGACCAATACGTCCTGTAGAAAAGACCTTATTTGAAGACAGCAGTGGAATGTCTGATTTGGCAAAGCATATTTATTTTATAGCTGCTCAAACGACAAATTGCCCATGCTCATAACAGTTCTCTATGCACCTGATGCCATTACAGCACCAGATGTCCAGGATCTCGTTACCTACCGTTAAAGGTATTAATTATTAGGAGTCAGGACATTTTTGGGGACAGCTTCAGATACTGGTTAATTTTTGTCTAGATATTAATCACTTGTTTTATTATGGGGCTGACCTTCTTCCTTGACAGCAATTTGGCATCCCATTTGTAAATGAAATCCTCTGGTATCTTCTTGCCCACCAAGTGCATATCAATTTGTGCCCAGAAGGGTACACCTTCTAGATGTGGTAAGTGGAAAGGCTGAAGAGACCTGCCCATTAGTTACAACTTTCTCCTTGGGAGCATGGTTTAGCATCTTGATCCAATTTTGAAAAGTTGGTCCCAACCCTGCCTTCTCCAGCACCTTAAATAAAAATTCCCACTCCAGTCTGTCAAAAGCCTTCTCTGCATCCAAGGAAATGGCCAATCCCCTCTCATTTCTAGACTGTGACAGATGCATTACATTCAACAGTCTGCCAATGTTGTCTGCTGCTTGTCTCTCCTGCACAAGGCCTGCCTAGTCTTTGTTTATCAATTTTGGCAAATGCAATGCCAATCTGTTTGGCAGGGCTTTGGCTAGGATCTTGTAATCAGTATTCAGCAATCTTCAAAATTGTTGTAACAATTGCCATTGTGAAAGATTCTAAGCCTGGTCCATCACCTCCATATACAGAGGCATTAATAAGTCCTTAAATTCTCGATAGAACTCAGGTGGGAATCCATCCTCCCCTGGAGACTTCCCTGCTTGTAGCGCACTCAATGCTTTACCCAGCTCTTCATCTGTAAAAGGAAGATCTAATCCCACCTGTTCCTCTGGATTCAGGTATGAAATATCTAATCTGGCCAAGAGAGCCAGTGGATGTGGTGTACCTGGACTTCCAAAAGGCCTTTGATAAGGTCCCGCATAAACGACTGGCTTCCAAAATCAAGGCTCATGGGATTGGGGGCAAAGTTATTGATGTGGATTGAGAACTGGCTGGCAGGTAGAAGACAGAGAGTTGGGATAAGTGGCTTGTTTTCTGAGTGGCAGGCAGTGACCAGTGGGGTGCCACAGGGATCTGTACTGGGACTCCAGCTGTTCACAATTTACATTAATGATCTGGATGAGGGGATTGGATGTAATATCTCCAAATTTGCAGATGACACTAAGCTAGGAGGGGTTGTGTGCACGGAAGAGGGGGTCAGGAAGCTCCAGTGTGATTTGGATAAATTGAGGGACTGGGCAGATACATGGCAAATGCACTACAATGTGGATAAATGTGAGATTATCCACTTTGGTAATACAAACCGGAGGGCAGATTACTATTTGAATGGCAATAGATTAAGAGATGGGGAAGTGCAGAGAGACCTAGGGGTACTTCTACACCAGTCTCTGAAGGCAAGCATGCAGGTACAGCAGGCGGTTAAAAAGGCAAATGGTATGTTGGCCTTCATATCAAGAGGATTTGAGTATAGGAGCAAGGATACCTTACTGCAGCTGTACAGGGCCTTGGTGAGACCACACCTGGAGTATTGTGTGCAGTTTTGGTCACCTTATCTAAGGAAGGATGTTCTTGCAATGGAGGGAGTTCAGAGGCGATTCACCAGGCTGATACCTGGAATGGCAGGAATGACTTATGAGGAAAGATTGCGCAAATTGGGATTGTACTCGCTGGAGTTTAGAAGATTGAGAGGGGATCTCATAGAGACATAAAATTCTGGCAGGACTGGACAGAATGGATGCAGATGGGATGTTTCCAATGTTGGGGGAGTCCAGAACCCGGGGCCATGGTTTGAAGATAATAGGCAAACCATTTAGGACCGAGATGAGGAGGAATTTCTTTACCCAGAGGGTGGTGAATCTGTGGAATTCATTGCCACAGAGGGCAGTAGAGACAGGTTCATTAAATATATTTAAGAGGGAATTAGATATATTTCTTCAGTATAAGGGTATTAAAGGTTACGGAGAGAAGGCGGGGATGGGGTACTGAACTTTAAGATCAGCCATGATCTCGTTGAATGGCGGAGCAGGCTCGAAGGGTCGAATGACCTACTCCTGCTCCTATCTTCTATGTTTCTATGTAACTTGCCATTTGATTGGGATCCCCAGTCAATTCAGATTTATGCAATCCTTCATAGAATTCCCTGAAGGTCTCATTCATTTCCTTTGGTTTATATGAGACTTGGCCATTCCCCGTTTGTATTGCATTAATTGTTCTAGAGGCTTGTTCTGCCCTCAGCTGCCAAGTGAGGACCTTGTGTGCTCTTTCCCCCAACTCATAATATTTTTGCCTCACCCTCATAAGGGCCTTCTCCATACTATCTGAGGTGTATTATATTCCAATTTCTTGTTTGTGAGAGCTCTATAATAGTACTCCGAGCCTGATTCCTGAAAATCCTTCTTCAGTTGGGTAATATTCTTTTCCAATTCCTCCACCTCCCTCATATAATTTTTCTGTCTGTCTTTGTGTACCCAATTATCTGGCCCCTTATATATGCCTTAAGGGTGTCCCACAGAAGAAATTTATCTGGAATAGAGAGGCAGTTGTTCTCACAGAACAGGGCTATTTGAGTTCATATAAAACTACAAAACTCCAGCTTTTTCAACAGCAAAGTGTTAAGATGCTACCTGCATGCTGGGCCTTGCTTATCTGGCATATCTATCATCAAAACCAAGGGGGAATGGTCCGAGAGAAGCCTTGCCCTATACTCGGCTTCCATGATCCTACCGTCCAAATGGGCTGAAGCCAGAAAAAATTATATTCTAGAGGAGTCATGTTGCTTTGAATAAAATGAGTAATCTATCAAATTCAGCTCCCTCATGCAGTCAATGGTGGTTTTCGCTACACTGGTCCTAGTTATCAGTTTTGTGGATCCAGACACCATTAGAATATTCTAATTCCTATTAGAATATTTTCGTTCCCCTGCGCCAATTGTAGGGAAATGTCCTGTATAAATTTTTCATCGTCATAGTTGGGGACGTACACATTCATTAGGGTCCAGGATTCTGAATATATCTGAGTGCACCATAACGAATCTTCCCATTTTGAACTCAGAATTATTCTTTTGTCTTTTAACTAAAATAAAATGCTTATAAAGTTGCCGAGAGTGTGAGCTGCTAAAAATGTAATGACAACAAAGCCTTTGACCACAGTTAATAGTAGGGAGGGTTTTGCCTGTAATGTCCTGGGCTGTGTCCATTACCTTTTGGAGGGCTTTATGCTCAGGGGTATTGGTGTTCCCATACCAGACCATGATGTAACCAGTCAGCCAACGAGATTTCAAGGCTGAGAAACAAAATTGGAAGTAAAATGAACCAGAGTCAGAGATACAGAGAAAGAAATACACAGAGGTAAAAAAGATGAGAGAGAGAATGCAAGAGAGAAAGGAACAGATTTTTTAAAAACTTAATTTATAAAGTCATAATATTTTTTCCTGAAAGATTTCAGATTTATTGTCAGAGTACATACTTGACATCACATACAGTACTGAGATTCTTTTTCCCTGCAGGCACAGCAGAATTACCCCTAATTGGTAGTACAAAAATTAAACTGTACACAGTGTGAACATGTAAACAAATAAAAGAACTGTAAATGGATAACATATGTAAACAAGCTGACTATGCAATACTGGGAGAGCAAAGAAAACCAATAAATTGCACAAGTAAGAGTCCTTAAATGAGTCTCTGACTGAGTTTGTTGTTGAGTCTGATGGTGGAGGAGTAGCAGCTGTTCCTGAACCTGGTGATGCGAGTCTTATGGTACCTATACCTCTTTCCTGATTGTAGCAGTGAGAACAGAACATCTGCTGGGTGGTGTGGGTCTTTGATGATTGCTGCTGCTCTCCGACAGCAGCATTCCCTGTAGATATGGTTCGTAGTAGGGAGGGCTTTGCCTGTAATGTCCTGGGCTGGGTCCATTTCCTTTTTGGAGGGCTTTACACTCAGGAGTATTGGTGTTCCCATTCCAGACCATGATGTAGCCGGTCAGCACACTTTCCACCACACATCTGTAGAGATTTGCCAGGGTTTCTGGTGTCATACCAAACCTTCACAAACTCTTGAAGAAGTAGAGGCTTTCTTCATGATGCCATTAGTGTGTTGGGTCCAGAAAAGATCTTCCAAGACAGTGACTCCCAAGAACCTAAATGTGCTCACCCTCTCCACCTCTGATTCCCCAATGATCGCTGGATTGTAAACCTCTGGCTTTCCTTTCTTGAAGTCAACAATCAGCTCCTTAGTTTTGTTGACATTGAGTGCAAGGTTGTTGTTGCACAATTCAGCCAAGTTTTTAAATCTCCATCCTGTATGTTGACTCATCCCCTTCCTTTATACAACCCATTACCATGGTATCATCAACAAATTTGTAGATGGTGTTTATTCATATTGAATTACCAAGCTACACAGTCATAGGTGTAAAGTGGGTAGTGCAGGGAGCTAAAAATGCAGCCCTGCAGTGCTCTGATACTGATGGAGATTGTGGAGAAGTTCTTACCAATCCTCACTGATTGTGGTTTAGAGATGAGGAAATCCATGATCCTCAAGGATCCTCAATAATGAAACAACAAATTCTCTTCTGCTTAGATACTCACAAGCATTTGAATTATGTCTTTTTTGCGCCACAATTTTTAAAAGATACATATATCTGTGTTTGCGTGTGTGTGTGTATAAAAAAAATGTACACCACAATGTATCATTATAGAATGTATGAATAAATATGACACTTTGCAAGTTTATGTATATATATATATATATATATATGGTGAGGTCAACAAAGGTGATGTAGAGTCCTTTGTTTTGTTCTCTGCACTTTTCTTGGAGCTGTCTGAGGGCAAAGACCATGTCAGTGGTTCCTCTGTTTGCGCGAAAGCCGCACTGTGATTCTGGGAGAATATTCTCAGCGACACTAGGTATTATTCTATTTAGTAGAATCCTAGCGAAGATTTTGCCTGCAATGGAGAGCAACGTGATTCCCCTGTAGTTTGAGCAGTCTGATTTCTCGCCTTTGTTTTTGTACAGGGTGATGATGGTGGCATCACGAAGATCCTGAGGCAGTTTACCTTGGTCCCAACAAAGCTTGAAAAACTCATGCAGTTTGGCATGCAGAGTTTTGCCGCCAGCCTTCCAGACTTCTGGGGGGATTCCATCCATACCTGCTGCTTTGCCACTTTTCAGTTGTTCGATTGCCTTATATGTCTCATCCAGGGTGGGAACCTCATCCAGCTCTAGCCTTAGGGGCTGTTGAGGGAGCTGGAGCAGGGCGGAATCTTGGACTGAGCGGTTGGTACTGAAAAGAGATTGGAAGTGTTCTGACCACCAAAGCCTTCGACACCGTGAGCAGGAAAGGGCTTTGGCAAATACTAGAGCGCATCGGATGTCCCCCAAAGTTCCTCAACATGATTATCCAACTGCACGAAAACCAACAAGGTCGGGTCAGATACAGCAATGAGCTCTCTGAACCCTTCTCCATTAACAATGGCGTGAAGCAAGGCTGTGTTCTCGCACCAACCCTCTTTTCAATCTTCTTCAGCATGATGCTGAACCAAGCCATGAAAGACCCCAACAATGAAGACACTGTTTACATCCGGTACCGCACGGATGGCAGTCTCTTCAATCTGAGGCGCCTGCAAGCTCACACCAAGACACAAGAGAAACTTGTCCGTGAACTACTCTTTGCAGATGATGCCGCTTTAGTTGCCCATTCAGAGCCAGCTTTTCAGCGCTTGACGTCCTGCTTTGCGGAAACTGCCAAAATGTTTGGCCTGGAAGTCAGCCTGAAGAAAACTGAGGTCCTCCATCAGCCAGCTCCCCACCATGTCTACCAGCCCCCCCACATCTCCATCGGGCACACAAAACTCAAAACGGTCAACCAGTTTACCTATCTCGGCTGCACCATTTCATCAGATGCAAGGATCGACAATGAGATAGACAACAGACTCGCCAAGGCAAATAGCGCCTTTGGAAGACTACACAAAAGAGTCTGGAAAAACAACCAACTGAAAAACCTCACAAAGATAAGCGTATACAGAGCCGTTGTCATACCCACACTCCTGTTCGGCTCCGAATCATGGGTCCTCTACCGGCACCACCTATGGCTCCTAGAACGCTTCCACCAGCGTTGTCTCCGCTCCATCCTCAACATCCATTGGAGCGCTCACACCCCTAACGTCGTGGTACTCGAGATGGCAGAGGTCGACAGCATCGAGTCCACGCTGCTGAAGATCCAGCTGCGCTGGATGGGTCACGTCTCCAGAATGGAGGACCATCGCCTTCCCAAGATCGTATTATATGGCGAGCTCTCCACTGGCCACCGTGACAGAGGTGCACCAAAGAAAAGGTACAAGGACTGCCTAAAGAAATCTCTTGGTGCCTGCCACATTGACCACCACCAGTGGGCTGATAACGCCTCAAACCGTGCATCTTGGCGCCTCACAGTTTGGCGGGCAGCAGCCTCCTTTGAAGAAGACCGCAGAGCCCACCTCACTGACAAAAGGCAAAGGAGGAAAAACCCAACACCCAACCCCAACCAACCAATTTTCCCTTGCAACCGCTGCAATCGTGTCTGCCTGTCCCGCATCGGACTGGTCAGCCACAAACGAGCCTGCAGCTGACGTGGACTTTTTACCCCCTCCATAAATCTTCGTCCGTGAAGCCAAGCCAAAGAAAAATATATATATATATATATGTGAACAGGAACCTACAAACGAACTGATGCTATGTATATATTCATTCTGTTATGGTACATTGCAGTGTTAACCATTGATGGCATCATTGCCACTAATATGCAGCACATCCTCCTCCCCCCCCCCAGGTTCCTCCTCCTTCAGTCTGCAAATCCACAGTCTGCAAAGAGGTGGAAGACTGTCTTCCCTCCATCACAGTGGTCTCAAGTGGGAGATGCCCATGTGAATTCTTTTCAAAGAGAGATATTGCATGCCAGTAACCACAGTTCTGGTCACCAGAGTGAGGTCCCTTTCAGTCCAATGGTAGAAAGTCCAATTAAGTCAAGTTGTTTTCCACCAACTTAGCACACAGGTCCTCCTCCTCCCCCTTCAGTTGTTTGTTAAATCCCTGTCCTTCAGTTACTGACCTATTAGTGGGAAATATTTTTTTCCCTCTTCATTTGTTCTATCAAACCCTTTGATAATCTTGAACAACTGTATCCACTCCTGACCAAATGAAAAAGTATTTTTTAACAAAAGTCAAAGTTTAAATCTGGGGGTCTTCAGAAGGAATCCAAATGGAGATGGTGGTACTGCCAAATTACCTGGTGTGTGTTGTACTCTCCAGTTTACTGAAACCCCCCCCTCTATTCAATTTACCACTCCTTCCCTCCATGTGCCTGCTGAATTAAAAAGACACAACATCTGAGACAGAAACACACACCTCTTTTAAACACCCCTGGATTAAGAATGACCATGGTGCCTGATCCTGAACTCTACTAGCACCTGTTAAGACAACAAAAACATGAATTACTAGACCTTCAAACTGGCACAGTATCTACTTGTGCTTTGTCAGAGCTTTCAAATAACAAACACTGGCAAGCCATAAAGAGACCAAGTTGTCCTGAAGCTTTGAGGCAAGTTTTAAGAAGCACCTTTAAAGAAGAGAAAGATGAAAAGTGGAAAGATTTTAGGGGAGGCTCTAATCCAAACGTTGTAGCTTTAGCAACTGACCAGTGGTGAAAGCATTGGATTATGGAAATGAGGAAAAGGCCAGAACTGAAGTACAGTGAGGCCCTTGGGCAGAGAGAGCTGAAAACAAGATCAAGGTATTGCATAACCATGAGTCATTAAGCACTGGGCTGATAAATAAATTGAACTTACTGCCAGTCAGATTGGTTTTATTGCATTACAATGTCTGGGCATTTGATGAGAACTGTAAATATTGCAGCAACCAAATAGTCTGTTGATACCTCTAAAGATTCAGGAGCAGAGATAAAGGGAGCAAATGACAACCAAATATACAGCAAAAAAGCAACCTATTTGAATGACCCAATCAATAAATTCTATCATTCATTTCTACCCAATGTGAACATCCAACTTCCCTCTTTTGTTCATTTCTACTGGTCAATCTAATAGCCTTATGGTAGTAAGTTAGACAAAATACAGTCAGAATACAATTAAGCAAAGCTGCTTTTTATCCTTCTGACAATTAGCAATTATAAATGTTAAATGGTCAACAATTTGAAAATTTTCTGCTTGGGAGAAATTGCAGACATTACTTTGAAAGCTGTACTATTGTGTTCTTTTTTTATATATGAACGCGAGCGCAGTCCCCCACTACCACAAATGTGGCAGTCGAGAACATTTGAGAACATCGCAGGCATCAGCACACCAAAAGTGCAATGGGATAGCCTTGTCCAGGGAGATCGGCCATCCTGGCCACCACTGATAGCACCATTGCCACTAATATCCCTGTCACGGAATTGAATTGTTCAATTAAAAAAAGTCTTGGCTACGATTCTTGTGCTTAGGAATCCTACACAAAAAAGTATCTTCTGAACAAATTTTGTTAATTGCACTTCTGCTCTTTCTCCCTCCCACCACCATCACTAAATATCTTCTCACAATCTAAAGCTGCTTAAAATACATCTGGTAAATGTGAAGTTGGAAAATCAAAATCTGATGTGCAATATCTACTGTTCATGCACACATACCCACAAACGGACACACAAACACTCTCTCTTCACAATACAGACTCAACGCAGACATCCATAAATTTCAATTAACCAAGAAAGCCTGAAGATGCTAGGGTTGAGTGCAATATACACACATGCTTGAGAAACTCAGCAGGTCATGTAGCAGCCTTAGAAAATAAAGGGTAACCAGCATTTTGGGAGGCAGATTATTTTCTTTCATGATTTTCTAGCACGTTTTCCAGCACAGGACATCATGGGTGTTCTGTGGTTAGTAAGGGATTACAAGGTGGTATGTAAGTGGAGGCGCCTGCAAGCTCACACCAAGACACAAGAGCAACTTGTCCATGAACTACTCTTTGCAGACGATGCCGCTTTAGTTGCCCATTCAGAGCCAGCTCTTCAGCGCTTGACGTCCTGTTTTGCGGAAACTGCCAAAATGTTTGGCCTGGAATTCAGCCTGAAGAAAACTGAGGTCCTCCATCAGCCAGCTCCCCACCAAGACTACCAGCCCCCCCACATCTCCATCGGGCACACTGAACTCAAAACGGTCAACCAGTTTACCTATCTCGGCTGCACCATTTCATCGGATGCAAGGATCAACAACGAGATAGACAACAGACTCGCCAAGGCAAATAGCGCCTTTGGAAGACTGCACAAAAGAGTCTGGAAAAACAACCAACTGAAAAACCTCACAAAGATTAGCCTATACAGAGCCGTTGTCATACCCACACTTTTGTTCGGCTCCAAATCATGGGTCCTCTACCGGCATCACCTATGGCTCATAGAACGCTTTCACCAGTGTTGTCTCTGCTCCATCCTCAACATTCATTGGAGCAACTTCATCACCAACATCGAAGTACTCGAGATGGCAGAGGCCGACAGCATCGAATCCATGCTGCTGAAGATCCAACTGCGCTGGGTACGTCACGACTTCAGAATGGAGGACCATCGCCTTCCCAATATCGTGTTATATGGCGAGCTCTCCACTGGCCACCGAGACAGAGGTGCACCAAAAAAGAGGTACAAGGACTGCTTAAAGAAATCTCTTGGTGCCTGCCACATTGACCACCGCCAGTGGGCTGATATCGCCTCAAACCATGCATCTTTACGCCTCACAGTTCGGTGGGCAGCAACCTCCTTTGAAGAAGACTGCAGAGCCCATCTCACTGACAAAAGACAAAGGAGGAAAAACCCAACACCCAACCCCAACCAACCAATTTTCCTTTGCAACCGCTGCAACCATGTCTGCCTGTCCCGCATCGGACTTGTCAGCCACAAAGGAGGCTGCAGCTGACGTGGACATTATCCCCTCCATAAATCTTCGTCCGCGAAGCCAAGCCAAAGAGGAGACAGATAGGCTGTTCCCCCCAGCAGTATCCAATGCAGAATACATATTGCTGAGTGGCACTTCCACAAGGGTACTCTGCACTGGCACTCGCCCTCCTTTCCTCACAGTCGCCCAATTCCCTGACTCCTGCCTTCTAGGGGTGACTGTCTCCCTGTAACTCCTCTCTATCACTGCCTCTGCTTCCCTTATGATCCTCAGTTCATCCAACTGCAGCTCAAGCTCCCTAACACGGTCTCTCATTATATGCAATTGGATGCACCTTTTGCAGGTGTAGTCATCAGAAACAGCTGTGCAGTCTCTGACTTCCCACATCGCACAATTGGAGCACTTAACTACCCCAACTGACTCCATTTCCTCCTTTCTTAATATAAATACCCTTCCAACACAAGTCCCTCGAGCCAAAGTCTTAAGACCCCACTCCTTCACTGGGCCACTCACTCACTGCGCTGGTCCTCGCTGGCCACTCCCTCCCTTTCTACTCCTTTTATTAGCCCTTACCAATTAACCCCAATTAACTCCCGGCTCCTCCTCCTCCTCTCACCCGACACCAGGCACTGACTCACTGTCTCCTCTGACCCCGAGTCTGACCTTTCTGAGCCCAAGCCCCGGTAAGTCCAGCTATTTATTCCACTCACCCTCTGATGCTGTCTCTTGGCTCCTCCTCCTCTCACCCGACACCAGGCACTGACTCACTGTCTCCTCTGACCCCGAGTCTGACCTTTCTTGTAACTCAGTTCCTGAAGTCTGGGCAACATCCTTGTAAATCTTCTCTGCACACTTTCCACCTATAATTAGGTGACCAAAAACTGCACACAATACTCCAAATTTGGTTTCACCAAAGTCTAAAAGAGATAGTTGTGGGAGGGTCCTTCTGTCATTTAAGAGAAGGTAAATGGAGGTGAGGGGGTTGGAGGGTTATGGGCGGAGAGTGGGAGAGTTGAGCTAGTGGAGTGGTATAAGTGAACTGGTGCGGACTTGAAGGGCCGACATGGCCTGTTTCCGTGCTGTAAACAGCTATATGGCTATATATATGGTTAAGGTGGTATGTAAGTGGTTTAAAAAAAAGTTGAGAGCCCCTGGTGCATTGCATCCATAAATACAAAATACCATTCACTGTGGATCTTGGAAGAAAAAGTTAGACTTGCTTAGACCCCATGTGAAGCTCAGCAGAACTGACACCATTAGTTGGACAGATTTGGAAAAAGTTTATATGCCCAATACATTGCCCTCCATAAGTGTCGAGACACTTTTTTCCTTTACTCGCCTCTGAGCTCCACAGTTTTAAATTTATAATCCAGATTACATTCCAGATTTTATTTAAGGTGAATTGTATACATATTGGTTTGACCATGTAAAAATGACAATTTTTTTCATACTTAGTGCCGTCATTTCATGGCACCATTATCTCTCTCTCTCTCTCTCTCTCTATATAGAGGTATCAATGGTATTAAAGTAGTCACATTTGGTACTTTGTTGCATATCCCTTGCATGCAATGACTGCTTGAAGACTGTGATTCATAGACATCACAAAGTGCTGAAATCATCTCTGGTGACACTCTGCTGAGTCCCTACTGCCGTCATCTTCAGCTCCTGCTTGTTTTAGGGGCTTGGGATATTTCCTCTTTAGTAAATGGAAGGCATGCTCAGTTGGATTTAGATCAGGTGGCTGACTTGGCCATTCAAATATTTTCCAGTTTTTAGCTTTGAAAAATTCCTTTGTTGCTTTTGGATCATTGTCTCGCTGTTAGATGAAGTGCCATCCAATGAATTTGGAGGCATTTGCTCCAACTTGAGCAGATACGATGTTTCTATACACCTCATAATTAAATTTGCTCCTGCCATTAGCAGTTACGGCATCAATGAAGATCAGTGCGCCAGTACCTGTGGCAGCTTACATACCCACCACAGATGTTTCACAGATGAGGTGGTATGCTTTAGATCTTGGGCAGTTTCCTTTACACCTCCACACTTTGCTCTTATCAACACTCTGATACAGGTTAATCGTGGACTCATCTGTCCACAAGACCTTTTTTCCAGAATTCTACAGGTTCTTTTAAATATTTCTCAGCAAACTGGGCATCCTGTTTCTGTGCTAACTAGAGGTTTGCATCTTACAGTGTGTGTCTTTTCATGAAAACCTCTGTGGACAGTAGTCATTGATACATTGACACTTCCACACCTGCCTCCTGCAGAATGTTCCTGATCTGTCAATCAAGGGTTTAGGAATTTTTCTTTATCATGATGAAAATTCTTTGGTTATCAAGGTAGATAAATCCCCTGGGCCTGACATGATATTCCCTCAGACCTAGTGTAGAAATTGCAGTGGCCCTGGCAGAAACAGAGTCATGGGTGAGGTGCCAGAGGATTGGAGGGTAGCTCATGTTGTTCCATTGTTTAAAAAAGTCTCCAAAAGCAAACCATGAAATTACAGGCAAATGAGTCTGATCTCAGTAGTAGGTAAATTATTGGAAGGTGTTCTGAGGGATTGGAGATACAAATATTTGGACAGTCAAGGGCTGATTAAGGATAGTCAGCATGGCTGTGTGCGTGGTAGGTTGTGTTCAACAAATCTTACAGAGATTTTTGAGGAGGTTACCAAGAAAGTAGATGAAGGAAAGGCTGTGGATGTTGCCGACATGGACTTCATTAAGGGATTTGACAAGGTCCCCCATGGGAGGTTAGTTCAAAAGGTTCAGACACTAGATATCCATGGAGAGGTTGTAAATTGGATTCAAAATTGGTTGAATGGGGGAAGCTAGAGAGTGGTAGTGGATGATAGCTTTTCAGAGTGGAGGCCTGTATTTAGTGGTGTTCCTCGAAGATCAGTGCTGGGACCATTGTTGTTTATCATCTATATCAATGATCTGGGTGATAATGTGAGAAATTGGATTAGCAAGTTTGCTGATGACACTAAGATTGGAGGAGTTGTGGACAGCAAGGAAGGCTTTCAAAACTTGCAGTAGGATCTGGACCAACTGGAAAAATGGGCCAGAAAATGGCAGATGGAATTTAATTCAGACAAATGTGAGACAAACCAAGGTAGGACATACACAGTAAATGGTAGGGCACTGAGGAGTGTGGAGGAACAAAGGGATCTGGGAATACAGATAAATAATTCCCTGAAAGAGGTGTCACAGGTAGACAGGGCTGTGAAGAAAGCTTTTGGCATCTTATCCTCCATAAATCAAAGTATTGAATGCAGGAGTTGGGATGTAATGGCGAGGTTGTATAAGACAGTGGTGAGGTCAAACTTGGAGATTACTGTATACAGTTCTGGTCGCCTAACTACAGGAAGGATATTTGTAAGATTGAAAGACTGCAGAGAAGATATATTAGGATGTGTTCAGGTCTTCAGGAGTTGAGTTATGGGGAAAGATTAAACAGGTTAGGACTTTATTTCTTGAAGTGTAGAAGAATGAGGGGAGATTTGATAGAGGTTTACAAAATTATGAGGGGTATAGACAGAGTAAATACAAGTATGCCCTTTCCACTTAGATTATGAGAGATAAATGCAAGAAGACATGGATTTATAGTGAAATGTTTAGGGGAAACATTAGGGGGAACTTCACTCAGAGAGTGATGAGATTTTGGAATGAGCTGCCATCTGACATGATAAACGCAGGCTCACTTTTAAGTTTTAAAAATAAATTTGATAGATACATGGATGGGAGATATCTGGAGAGTTATGGTGCAGGTTGATGGGACTAGCGGAATGATGTTTTGGCACAGACTAGAAGGGCCAAATGGCCTGTTTTCTGTGGTGTAGAGGCTTTCATACCAGTTCCTTTGCAATTACTGAGCTCACAAGTACACTCTTTTTTACTTAATGACATTCCAAACAGTTGATTTTGGTAATCCTTTAGGTCTCTTACTGTTTTATTCTTGTTTCTCAGCCTCATAATGGCTTCTTTGACTTTCATTGGGACATCCCAGGACCTCATGTTGAAAAATGGAACTACAGACTCCAAAGGTGATTAAAAGCTGAGAAGCAAACCTAGTTCATTTATATCTGCATCAATGAAGCAATTAAACATACCTGACACACAAACACCTGTGAAACCAAATGTTCCAAATATTATGGTGCCCTGAAATGTGGGGACTATGTCTAAAAAGTGCTGTAATTTCTACATGATAAAAAAATATACAAATAACCTTTAATAAAATATGGAATGTGCATTTTAATCACGTCAATTGTTTGATGACAAATTTAAAACTGTGGAGCACAGGGGCAAATAAAGACAAAAAGTGTCATTGTCCCAAACATTATGGAGGGCTCTGTACATCATACAGGAAAATAAAGGGGTACAAGGATATCGTGTTAACAATCCACTAAAAGCACAGCCTAACTAGCTTTGCATTGCACCAAAAATGCTGGAGAAACTCAGCATCCATGGGAAGTAAAGGGTAACCATCGTTTCGGGTGGCAGGTTAACTAAACCTTGTCATAAAATAAATCCAAGGTTTATTAGACAGCATCAAGCAGATTGTAGAATGAAATAGCTCACCATACAGATAAAAATTGTCTCTCTCTTGATTCGAGCTGTCTTCCTAACACAATGTGACAGAGAATGTTCATAGAATTCATGATGAAGCGCTTCATCTGCATTGCACCAGATACTGATGTGCACCATTCTGAGGCAGAAAGGGTTCATGAGCAAAGAGCAGTGGAATCAGGGTCCCATTTTGCTTCAGGTGAATTGTTTGAAGTAGCCCAGCGCAAATGGATGGGAAACACCCCAGAATTACTCATAAATTAAGCTGCAAATCAACAGAGGCTGATCCCAGGAGCAAAGCTGCCTGAGAATTTCACCGTGGATCTTACGACAGCTTCCCGAGCTGTAGGAAAAAGGCAGGCTCAGAGTTCATTCTTGCCCATTCCGAGAATAAAGCTGGCCCAAAATCAGAATGCTTCAATGAATGAATAACCAGATGCTGTATTATACATGAACTTTTAACCAGCATATAACTGAAGGCAAATTGCAACTCCCAAGAAGTTACTTTTCAGTCATACAAACAATTGATTTTATGGAGTCATACAGCAGAAACAGGCTCTTTGGCCCATCAAATTGACACTGACTGTCAAACATCCATTTTATTCTTCCTATATTCCACAACTCCTTAAAAGTTCTAGTATTCATTTAAAAAACCTGGGGCACTTATAATTACCACTCAACTTACCAAACTGCATGCCTTTCCAATGTGGGAATAAATGAGAATACCTATAGAAAACCCATGTGGACACGGAGAGTGGGCAAATCTGACACAGACAGCACCCAAGGTCACTTGGGCTACAAGGGAGCAACTCTACTTGCTGCAAGGTGAACATTAGTTTGTCAGTGTGTGGTTTTTTTATGAATTCCCATGTGTAAAAAAATAACACATGCCCAGCTTTAATTCACTTTGAACCCGTCAAACCTATTCCTGAACACAACAGTGAGATATTAGGCCCTTTCAAGCAAGAAAAATGTCAGACTGTAAAGGCGGAGTTCTCCACCATTAGGCCTAGAGTCTTACCTTTCTGAATGCGCCGTGGCCGGCTCCGAGGTGCCAAATCCAACCCTTCTCGGGGAAGGATAATTGGCAGAGCGCTGCGCTCTGCCACCTGGCTTGAATGTACAACTGCTGCAAGCGGCTGGTTAGGGCAGACTGATGATGCCGTCAACTCACGACCCATCTCCCCACTCACCCCTCTCCCTTCATGACCTCAAGGTAGGGGTGACAGGTGGGAGCTGTCAGCCAGCGGGGGCTGGTGGGAGCCGTCAAGGCAGTGGGGGCTAGCGGGAGCCGTCAGAGCAGTGGGGACCAGTGCAGACTGTGACAGCCTCAACAGTCCACTTCAGCCTTCGGGGCCACTCTCTGTGGCTCAAAACACGGCAGAGTAATGGCTGTCTTCCCTACCCATAATTCCCCACACAGCTGGAACTGTTCTGGGAAACACAGAGCAGTTCCCATTGCGTGGAGGATTATGGGTAGGGAAGACAGCCATTGCTCTGACGTGTATTGATGACAGGTGGCACCAGTCGCCCCCACCTCCATCGGATCTGGAGGGTGCTAAGAGGCGCCACTTGACATGAATGTGTCACTGGAGCACCCTTTTAGGGTTGCTCTATGAAAGATAAGTTTTAAGTTTTCCCTCCATGTTTGTAGCTGCCTCTAGGCAGAGGCCTGGCATGGAATGGCCTATTGGCAATACAGACTTTGCTGTGGCAGTTTATTTTCTTCTCATCATCTCCACAAAGGTAATGAAATGTGGTATTTACAGTCCTGAGCCATCGTTGATTTACTGAAGCACTTCATATCATATCAAACAGGTGGAAAGAGCACCCTGAGCCACAGTAGAGTCCTGCAATTGAGACCTCGAGGGGGCAGTCAGGTGGGGAACCTGGGAGTGGGAGGAGGCCATTCAGTCCCTCGAGCATGCAACACCATTTTAATGAGATTAAGCCAGATTGGTGATCTAATTCCCCTTCTTTACTTCATGCCGCTCAAGTACCATTGGTTAATAAAAAAAAGCTATCACTCTCAAGTTGTGTTAGCTGGAGTCAATTGCTATCAGTGGAAGAGTTTCAAATTTTTATCACTCCTTACATCTTGATAAGTTCCCTTGCCTGATATAAAGATTTTAGACTCTGCCCCATAGTCCAAATTATTCATCTATTAGATTGAGTTTCTCTCCACCTTATTAATTCCCTTTGATATTTTGTAAAACTACCCTCCTGCATTTCCGGGTATAAAGGTTCCGTTTCTCCATTATCTCCTTGCAATTTAACCCTTCGAGTCCATAAATAATTCTCGATTGTGACCACAATCATTAGTTTCAACCATTATAAAAATAAAGGAATTATTCAGACCAGTTTTGTCTTTCCCTCTGATAGCCCTGCACTGTGCTGCCATTTCACAGTTTGAATGACATGGTTTCATTCCTGACCTTGAGTGCTATTTGCTCAGAGTTGCCTGTTCCCAATATAGATTTCCTCTAGGTCAGTGGTTCTCAACTATTTTTTTCTCACTTACATACCACCTTAAGTAATCCCTTACTAACCATAGAGCACCTATGCAGTCATCTTCAAAAACTATGTGAGATTTTCACACACAAAGCAATTTCTTCCCTTGATTCCTACAATGTTCTAAGGTACACTTGGTCAGGTCCTTGGGATTTATTCACTTTAATATTCTTTAAGACGGTCAATACTGCCTCTGTTGCAATCTGGACATGTTCCAAACATCAATATTTGTTTCCCTTAATTCACATGACCTCCTCCACTGTATTCATTTAAGACTTCACCCATCTCTTATGTCTCCACATATAGATGAGCACATTGATCCTTCAGGGAATCTATTTTCTCCCTAATTACCTCTTTGCTCTTAAAATACTTGTAGAATCTCTTAGAATTCTCCTTACCTTGTCTGCCAGGGCTATTTCATGTCCACTTTCTGCCCTTCAGATTTCCCTCTTTTATTTTTACTCTTCCGAGAATTTGCTTGATCCTAGCTGTCTGCATCTGCCATACACCTCCTTCTTCTTCCTCACCAGAGCCTCAATACCCATCATCAACCAAGGTCCCCGATTCTGCCCTTCACTTCAATAGGAGCACATTTGCCCTCAATTCTCCCCATCTCACTTTCAAAAGCCTCCCCTATATCTGCAAGCAGCTTCTCTCAATCAAACATTTCAATTTCATGTCTAATGCCTCAGCCAATTTAAGAATTCAGGTTACAGACTAGTCCTATCATTTTTTTTATATAACTATAGTATTTTAAAACTGATAGAATTGTGATCCCTGGTCCTAACCATTTCAGTCACTTGCTCGGCCTCATTTCCCAACAGGTGGCCAAGTGTTGCACTCTCTCTAGTGGGGCCATCTTCGTATTGTTTGAGAAAACTTTTGTGGACAGACTTCATTTTCTTATAATTCTTTGTGGTGGAAGGGGGCCACCCTGGCCATCAAATCTATGCTAAGAACACAAGGAGTAGGAGTTGGCCACTAGGTTCATCAAGCCTGCCCCACTGTTCAATAAGATAATGAATGATCGATGCTGTCCTCAAAACTTCTGTGCAAGTTCCCCGAGACACTCAGTTCTTTCAAATTCTAATCTACGTCCATCTTACGTACCTTTAATAATCTCACTTCACAATCCTCTGGTGTAGAGAATTCCAATGATTCACTGCACTGTGAGAAGTCTATGTACCTCTGTTTTAAACACACCTTAACTTGTAACCATGCCCCCTCATTTGAGGTTCTCCCACTAGTGAAGACATCTCAGCATTCACCCCCTTAGGATCTTATATGTTTGAATAAGGAATAAATAGGTGGCACAAGATCAAGGGCTGAAAGGCCTGTTTGGTGCTGCAATGTTCTGTGCCACCCACTCATTCTGCAGAACTCCAAACAATATAAACCTAACCTGTTTAGCCATTCTTGATAGAACAATCATCTTACCCCAGAAATCAGCCTGATGAATCTCTTTGGGATTGCCTCCAATGCTGTTTATGTTTTAGGTCAAGGGGACTAAAGCACTAAGCAATCTCATCAATCTAATTCCCACAGATGTTTTCTAACCTGCTGGTTGTTCAATATTTTCTACTTTTGTTTCAGATTTCCAGCATCTGCAGGTTTTTAAAAAAATTTCATCCCCCTCCACTTAAAGTCTCACTGCAAGTTTAATAATTAAATAGCTTAGTGCACAATTAAATGCACGCTGACTAACATTACCCCCTTCTCACCAATTCTCTGACTAGCCCGCCCCTCTTTCACTGGGAGTAATTTACAGTGACTGAATAATCTACTGACCAACACGTCTTTTGGATATGGAAGGAAAGCAGAGTACTTGGGGTGAAAAGAAAAATATAGTCACATCACCAACTCCTCATAGATCACACCAGAGGTCAGGGTCAAATCAGAGCTAGAGCGATGACCCAACACCACCCATGCCTGCTGGTAGATTACCTGCTACAGTGAACACCTTTTGGAAATACAAAGACACCACATGCACAGATAAATTCTGATGGCAATTGACAAGGTAGATGCCGAGGGAAAGGTTTCTGTGCCACAGGAGTATCTGGAGTTGGGGAGGGGGGGGGGGGAGGGGTTGTCATTTCAGAGGAAGGCCTGGCCTATTCAAGATGAAGGTGGAGGAACTGCTTTTCTCAGTTAGTTGAGCATTGTTGGAACCCTGCCTTAGAGGGCTGGAGATTGAAACACTGAATATATTCCAGGTACTTTTGGTTTGTAGGAAACAAAAACATTGAAAGGGAACAGGAAGAAAAGTAAAGCAGAGGCCAAGATCGGAGCCGACAAAGTCTTGCTGAATAGCAGAACTCCTTACCAGTTACATCCTCAAAACATTCCTAATGAATTTGTAAAACATGGTTGACCTTACATTGACTCGGTTAAATGGAGATAAGTCCCCTGAAACTGTGCCCAAACGGGCATAAACAATAGTAGATAAATGCACTCATATTCACACAGAAGCCTAAACTTAGCAGGTAAACAAAAGCATTAAGTTAATAAGTATATTGCAAATTTGTTTGCAACTAATACAAAAAACTACTCAATGTCAAATGCAACAGCCCTGCTAACATTTTGAAACAGAGTGCTTTGTAATCATACTGTTAATAATTTGCATGCACAGCAAGATAAATTTGGTGTCATTATTGCTGCAAATTACCCTTGGCCATTCCTGAGCATCTTGCAATATTGTTATGACATGGATTGGGTGCAAATTAATAAATAATATAGGGTGTGTGTGTGTGTGTGTGTGTGTGTGTGTCAGAGACATACAGACAGTGTGTAGATGTTCATAGTGCTAAGATACTACTTCTGGGAACTGCCAAACCTCCACATACTGATGAAGCTGCAGTATTGGACTGTTACCACTATAGCGATAAACAGACACACAGGAATAACAAAAATCTCAGTTGTTTTACTTAATCATCTGCAATAACAGCTTTTGATTTGCAAGTACAAACTTTATGATACTCAGCAGAGGTGTTTTATTTGAACTGATAAAATGCTGTCAATGCTCCAACCTATGACACCAAGCAAAGATGAAAAACAACAAAGTTCACATTCTGGAAGACTATAAAGAAAATCAATAAATTCTGGAAACCAGTCAGATAGCATCTGCGGAAAGAGAAACAGAAAAAACCTTAAACAATAGCAGGAGTGGGGTGAGTGAGCCAAGTTCCGAGGACAAAGGCATGGTTGAGGATTTTAGCAGCCAAAAAACGCAAATTCAGATCAATGACCAAAAGCTTGGCCATTAAGGATAATTTCAAGAAGTGAACTCCAGAACCAACCACGTTTTCAGCATTACAACGGGTAATGCTACATCGAGCAAGTTGACAGATGATCAAGAAAACAGGTCTTGAATAATATGGGGCTGGAGATGGTTACAGAAGGAGAGGTGGGATTGTGGGGGGGGGGGGGGGGGTGCATGGTGGGGAGTAAGACTTTGGATATATTTGAAAGCAAGGATGAACATTTAAAACAAGGAAGGGTTGTTTAATCAGGCATCTGTGGCAACAGTAGACCTGCAGCCTCGTAGCATCATCAACCCAGATTGAACCCTGACCTTCTATGTATCTTTCTGGTGCTCCATTTTCCTCCCACATGCTATTGGACCTTTCATCGAAAGGTGTAGGTAAATGACCTGGAAGCAGGAGATCAAATTTCACCACTGAAGCCAGGAAATGTAAATGTAGTTAATTAAACAATTTAGAACTAAAAATTCTAGTATTAACAATAACTTTGAAACGAGTACTGGGAATGTCTTGTTCTCTCTGGAAAGGAACATTTCCATCCTTACCAGGGCTAGCCCATAGCTTCAACCTTGAAGCTTTACATCCAGTTGTCCATTCACTGTGAGGCCCAGCAAGCAGATGTCCAACATAGAGGCTCGCAACAACCTACCCAAAGGCAGTTAGGGATGGATATTAAATTCTGCCCTTTCCACCATTGCTCATATCCAAGGAATGGATGAAAAAAAATAACAAATGCATAGCATTCTGCAGGAACCATGCAAGACCATTAAAAATCTTTTTTACTAATCTGAGAAATTCCCTGAAGAATTTTATTATAACAACATAATAATAAAGGAACAGAGATTAAAGCCTTCAAATGTATCAAAGAAGCAATTAACCAATGAAGTGGACTCTGGAGAAATGGCATAACTAACCGTCTTCTTTGGCTTGGCTTCGCGGACGAAGATTTATGGAGGGGTATGTCCACGTCTTCTGCAGGCTCGTTGGTGACTGACAAGTCCGATGCGGGACAGGCAGGCACGGTTGCAAGGGAAAATTGGTTGGTTGGGGTTGCGTGTTGGGTTTTTCCTCCTTTGTCTTTTGGAAGTCAGTGAGGTGGGCTCTGCGGTCTTCTTCAAAGGATGTTGCTGCCCGCCGAACTGTGAGGCGCCAAGATGCACGGTTGGAGGCGATATCAGCACACTGGCGGTGGTCAATGTGGCAGGCACCAAGAGATTTCTTTAAGCAGTCCTTGTACCTCTTCTATGGTGCACCTCTGTCTCGGTGGCCAGTGGAGAGCTCGCCATATAACACGATCTTGGGAAGGTGATGGTCCTCCATTCTGGAGACGTGACCCACCCAGCGCAGTTGGGTCTTCAGCAGCGTGGATTCGATGCTTGCAGATTCTGCCAGCTCGAGTACTTCGATGTTGGTGATGAAGTCATTCCAATGAATGTGGAGGATGGAGCAGAGACAGCGCTGATGGAAGCGTTCTAGGAGCTATAGGTGATGCCGGTAGAGGACCCATGATTCAGAGCCGAACAGGAGCGTGGGTATGACAACGGCTCTGTACGTGCTGATCTTTGTGTGTTTCTTCAGGTGATTGTTTTTCCAGACTCTTTTGTGTAGTCTTCCAAAGGCGCTATTTGCCTTGGCGAGTCTTTTGTCTATCTCTTTGTCGATCCTTGCATCAGATGAATTGGTGCAGCCAAGGTAGGTAAACTGATTGACTGTTTTGAGTTCAGTGTGCCCAATGGAGATGTGGGGGGGCTGGTAGTCATGGTGGGGAGCTGGCTGATGGAGGACCTCAGTTTTCTTCAGGCTGACTTCTAGGCCAAACATTTTGGCAGTTTCCACAAAACAGGACGTCATGCGCTGGAGAGCTGGCTCTGAATGGGCAACTAAAGCGGCATCGTCTGCAAAGAGTAGTTCATGGACAAACAAGGACTGGTTTGACGAAAACAACCAGGAAATCCAGGAGCTGCTGGCAAAGAAGCGATCTGCTCACCAGGCTCACCTTGCAAAGCCTTCCTGGCCAGAGAAAAACGAGCCTTCCGTCTCGCATGCAGCCATCTCCAGCGCAAACTCCGGGAGATCCAAAATGAGTGGTGGACTAGCCTCGCCGAACGAACCCAGCTTAGCGCCGACATTGGCGACTTCAGGGGTTTTTATGAGACACTAAAGGCTGTGTACGGCCCCTCACCCCAAGTCCAAAGTCCTCTGCGCAGCTCAGACGGCGAAGTCCTCCTCAGCGACAAGATCTCCATCCTCAATCCAATCCCTTTTCAGTGCCAAGCCCTCAGTTCAAGAATCCGCCCTGATCCAGCTCCCTCAACAACCCTTGAGTCTAGAGATGGATGAGGTCCTTACCCGGGAAGAGACATATAAGGCAATTGAACAACTGAAAAGTGGCAAAGCAGCAGGTATGGATGGAATCCCCCGAGGTCTGGAAGGCTGGCAGCAAAGCTCTGCATACCAAACTGCATGAGTTTTTCATGCTCTGCTGGGACCAAAGTAAGCTGCCTCAGGACCTTCGTGATGCCATCATCATCACCCTGTACAAAAACAAAGGCGAGAAATCAGACTGCTCAAACTACAGGGGAATCACGCTGCTCTCCATTGCAGGCAAAATCTTCGCTAGGATTCTCCTTAATGGACTAATACCTAGTGTCGCCGAAAATGTCCTCCCAAAATCACAGTGTGGCTTTCGCGCAAACAGAGGAACTACTGACATGGTCTTTGCCCTCAGACAGCTCCAAGAAAAGTGCAGAAAACAAAACAAAAGACTCTCCATCACCTTTGTTGACCTCACCAAAGCCTTTGACACCGTGAGCAGGAAAGGGCTTTGGCAAATACTAGAGCGCCTCGGATGCCCCCCCAAGTTCCTCAACATGGTTATCCAACTGCACGAAAACCAACAAGGTCGGGTCAGATACAGAAATGAGCTCTCCGAACCCTTCTCCATTGACAACGGCGTGAAGCAAGGCTGCGTCCTCGCACCAACCCTCTTTACTATCTTCTTCAGCATGATGCTGAAACAAGCCATGAAAGACCTCAACAATGAAGACGCTGTTTACATCCGGTACCGCACGGATGGCAGTCTGTTCAATCTAAGGCGCCTGCAAGCTCACACCAAGACTAACTGTCTTACTGCATTTGAAATGTGTTGTGACAGGTTAGAGTGTATGTGTGTGTACACGTGTATGCGTACGCGCGCGCGTGTGTGTGTGTGTGTGTGTGTGTGTGTGTGTGTGTGTGTGTGTGTGTGTGTAGCCTCCATTGTTCTCTTGATAATCGTTGGCAGATTAATTGGCCACTATAATTTATTACAGGTACATAGCAAAGTAATCAAAAGAGAATCAATGGACGCATGAGTGAGAATAAGTTGTAGATCTGAAAGAAAGAGTGAAGAGGATTGTTGGAATTGCAGTGTGGGGCTGGGTTAGCAATGGCCGAATGGCCTCCTGCACCAGAATAATAAGTGAAACATCACTCCAATTGTGCAGACTAGTACACCAATCTGCCCCTGCTCTGGCATATTGAAGAAAGTGGGAGCTAAAACAGAAAATGTAAAAAACACTCAACAGCTCAGGCAGCTTCTGTGGAGAGAGGAAAACTGAGTTAACATTTATAAACAGGTCATTATGTTGGTGATATTTCAGTGAAATGAAGAAACTGGAGGCTACACAGATTTTAAAATGAAGAGGAGTGGAAGGAAGACCTGCTTGAGAAAGTAGGAAGGTCATGCTTCAGTTATAAAGCAGGATGTCATTTGGAGAATTGTTTACAATATTCTTTGATTTAATTTTAGTAAATGGAAGCATAACAGAGAAGGTTTATAACACTGTCACTAACAATGATTTCAAGTTTTTGGCACATGTACTGAGGGTACAGTGAGAAAGTTTGTTTCGCAAGGAGTCTAGCTAATCAACCCATATATAGCAGATTTGCTAGAGCTGTGGGGGAAGGTTTAAACTAGTTTGGCAGGGGGGTGGGGAACAGAGTGTGAGAGCAGTGTCAAGGGAGCATGGCCACCTAGATAGGAATAATAACGATAACAAAGGTAGGATGGAAATTAGGGAAAAAGGTAGAAAAGAGAATATATGTGAGGGTCATTCTCTGAAATGCATATATTTTAATGCAAGAAGCATAGTGAACAAGGTAGACGAGCTTAGAGCATGGACAGATACTTGGGGTCATGATATTGTGGCAATTAGTGAGACCTGGTTACAGGAGGGGCAGGACTGGCAACTTAATATTCCAGGATACATTTGTTTTAGATGTGATAGATCAAGGGGTAAAAAAGTGGGAGGAGTTGCTCTGCTTGTTAAGGAGGACATTACTGCCGTGAGGTGGCAGGATGGTCTGGAGGGATCGTCCAGTGAGGCTGTTCGGGTGGAATTGAGGGGTGAAGGAGGCATGAGGGTGCTAATAGGGGTGTATTACAGACCACCAAATGGGCCAAGAAAATTAGAGGAACAAATTTGTAGGGAGATACGTATATGTGTGAGAATCATAAGGTAGGGATCATGGGAGACTTTAACTTCCCTCACATTGATTGGGATACCCATACAGTTAGAGGGCTGGATGGACTAGAGTTCATTAAATGTGTTCAAGATTGTTTTCTAAATCAATTAGTAGAAGAACCGACTTGGGACGGTGTAATACTAGATCTCTTGTTAGGGAATGAGCTAGGTCAGGTATCAGACATTATTGTTGGAGAACCAATTGGGTCTAGTGATCATAACTCTGTTAGTTTTAGGGAAGAGCAAGGAGGGGCCTAAAGTTGAGGTTCTGGATTGAAGTGGAGCAAATTTCGAATGAATAAGATGGGATTTGGGGAGTATTGAGTGGGACAGGATATTTTCAGGTAAGGATGTAAATGAAAAATGGAGGATATTCAAAAAAGAAATTTTGAGGGTACAGAGTAGATATGTCCCAGTGAGGATCAAAGGAAAGGCTGGAAGTCATAGGGAGGCTTGGTTTTCGAGGAATATTGGAAATTTGGTTAGAAAAAAAGGGAGGTGTACAAGAGGTATAAAGAGCACGGAGCTGAGAATTTGAAGGAGGACTACAAGGAGTGTAGAAGGAATCTTAAGAAAGAAATTAGAAAGGCCAAAAAAAGGCACGAAGAGGCTTTGGCAGACAGAGTAAAAATAAATCCAAAGGGTTTCTATAGGTACATTAAAAGTAAAAGATTAGTGAGGGATAAAATTGGACCCCTTGTAGATAGCGAGGGTAGGCTGAGTGAGAAGTCAGAGGAAATGGGGGAATTATTGAATGATTTCTTTGCCTCGGTATTCACTAGGGAAAAATTTTTTGAATCAGTTGAAGTAAAGAAAAATAGTGGGGAGGTCATGAAGCATATAAGGATAACCGAGGAGGTAGTGATGGCTGTGTTGAAAAAGATAAAGGTGGATGAATCTCCGGGACCGGACAAAATATTCCCAAGGACACTCAGGGAGGCTTGTGGACGGATGGTGGGGCCATTAACAGAGATATTTAGGATGTCACTGGCCACGGAGATAGTGCCAAAGGATTGGAGGGTTGCATATGTGGTTCCACTGTTTAAGAAAGGGTCCAAATGGAAACCTGGGAATTATAGGCCCGTGAGTCTGATGTCTGTGGTAGGCAAGTTGATGGAAAGGTTGATGAAGGGAAAGCTGTGGATGTTGTCTATTTAGACTTTAGTAAAGCTTTTGACAAAGTTCCCCACAGGAGGTTAGGTAAAAAGGTGGAGGCATTAGGTATAAATAAGGAGGTAGTGAAATGGATTCAGCAATGGTTGGATGGGAGGTTTTAGAGAGTAGTGGTAGAAAATTGCTTGTCCAATTGGAGGCCAGTGACTAGTAGAGTTCCTCAGGGATTGGTCCTTGGTCCACTATTGTTTGTTATATATATATTAACGATCTGAAAGTAGGGGTGGAGAATTGGATAAGCAAGTTTGCGGATTATACAAAGATTGGTGGTGTTGTGGACAGTGAGGAAGATTACCGTAGATTTAAAGGTGATTTAAGAAGGCTGGAGGTGTGGGCTGAGAAATGGCTGATGGAATTTAATACAGATAAGTGTGAGGTGTTACATTTTGGAAAGGCAAATCTAAATAGGTCATATGCATTAAATGGTAGGCTATTGAGATGTGCAGAGCAACAAAGGGATTTAGGAGTTGTGGTAAATAGTACCCTCAGGGCTGATACTCAGGTAGATGGTGTGGTGAAGAAGGCATTTGGAATGTTGGCCTTCATAAATCGGAGTATTGAATTCAAGAGTAGGGAGGTTATGATGAAATTGTACAAGGCATTGATGAGGCCAAATTTGGAGTACCGTGTACAGTTTTGGTCACCAAATTATAGGAAAGATATAAACAAAATAGAGAGAGTGCAGAGAAGGTTCACGAGAATGTTGACAGGATTTCAAGGTTTGAGTTACAGGGAAAGGTTGTGCAGACTGGGGCTCTTTTCTCTGGAGCGTACGTAGAAGATTGAGGGGGGACTTGATAGAGGTGTTTAAAATTTTAAAAGGGACAGACAGAGTAAATGTGGATAGGCTTTTTCAATTAAGAGTGGGGGAGATTCAAACTAGAGGGCATGGTTTAAGATTGAAGGGGGAAAATTATAAGGGGAACATGAGGGGAAATTTCTTTACGCAGAGGGTGGTGGGGATGTGGAATGAGCTTCCGGAAGACGTGGTTGAGGCGGGATCATTGGTTACATTTAAGGATAGCCTGGATAGTGACATGGAGAGGAGAGGACTGGAGGGGTATGGACCAGGTGCTGGTCAGTGGGACTAGGAGGGTGGGGATTTGTTACGGCATGGACTAGTAGGGCCAAACTGGCCTGTTCTGTGCTGTAAGTGGTTATATGGTTATATAGTGCAGCAGTAAAAACACCATAAAGATAGAGTTCAGTAAGCATGGAGAAAGGACAACATTATTTTACTGATGTGAAATTCATTCAGGAGTTTGATAACAGCAGAAAAGAAACTGTTCTTGAATCTGGCAGTGCGTGATTTCACCCTCGTGAGTCTTCAGGGTGGAAGAAGGAAGAAGAGAATCTGTCTAGCGTGGGCTGGGTCTTTTAACATGTTAGTTGCTTTTCAAAGGCAGTGGGGAGTGGGAATGAACAAGGTTATCCTGTGGGAAAAGATTAGCTGAGCTTGGCTTGTCTCTTTTTGAAGAACAAGGGGGAACTTGACTGAAGACTACACAATCCCCAGGGACATTGACTAGAGGAATGTGGAAAAGATGTTTCCCTGGATGGAAGAGTATTATTTAAAAATGAAAAAGGAGACATGGATTGTATTTTTCTTTCCTCTCAGAAGGTCACTAATCTTTAGAACTCTTTTTCAGATAGTGGCAGAAGCAATTTCTTTCAAGAGAGAGAAAGGTCTTAATAAATGAGATGAAAAATTATGACATAGTGGAAATGCACAGTTGAGGATACATTTAGTTTGACTGTAGCAGCTGCTACAATACAGAAAAGCACCACTGAACTCAGTGGGGTTTCCAGTAGAACTTTTTATTTGAATTTTGCACGCGCCCCTTAAAGGCCAACGAGAGATCCCCCCCGCGCAGCGGTGACGTCGTCACGTGGCCTGAGGCACAAGCTGTGGCTTAAGTCACGAGACAATGAGCAAGCCCTGATGGCGCCATCTTCTGCAGCTGCCCCGCCAGCACGGCGGGGCAAACGAGCCGGTTCGGTCACAGAGATGTGCGCCGCCACACAACCCATCCCCCCAGAACCTGCCACTTGGGCGGCCGACCCCTCCGTTTAGGTTGGGCCATCTGCATGGGTTGATCTAAGTCTACGTGCGCCGATTTCAGTCAGTCAACTGTGTATAGTTCCTCCCTGACCCAATGTCCAGGGTGAAAGTCTTCCCCGATCGATGGAGGACTATGTACGGGCCCTTGTACGGGCGCTGCAGGGGGTTGGGTGCGGGCCACGCAGGATGAATATGAACTCCATTGAGGAAAGCTCTTTGGGGACGTTCGCCGGTCCTTGCTGTGATGGGTCAGTGGTGGGGGTGCCAAGGATGTGAGTCTGTTGTGGAGGTCCTCAAGAAGGGTCGGGATCTCACCTCCGGGTTCTGCACCTGCTCCGAAAAATTCTCTTGGTAGCGATAGCGGTTCACCGTAGACAAGTTCCGTGGATGAAGCCTGGAGGTTTTCTTTTGGAGCTGTTCAAATCCCAAGCAGGATGGGGCCTCATGATCTTGTGAAGGATTTGAGGGTGGTCAGGGGCAGCATGCTCAACTCTGCTCCGGTGTCCACCAGGAAATGCTGTCCATTGGTCTTGTCTGCCACATGTAAGAGGCTGTTCATGTGGCCAGCCGTTGCAGCCATCAGCGGCGGCTGGCCTGGTCATTGGCCTGGTCGTTTCCCTGGTACAAGCAGGGTTTGTGGCACTTGCAGGCTTGGGCTCCCCAGCGTTGGTGGTAAAAACACCAGGTGGATTGGTGCTCCTCCGTCTTCTGTCTGGGGGTGGATTGTGGTTGGTTGTGTTCAGGGTGGGAGACCTGGTTCACGGCGGCCTCATTCTCTCATTTATTTTGCCATAAAACGTCAGCGCGGGCTGCGACCTTCCGGGGATCCGAGAAGTCCTCGATCGCTAGTAGGAGCTGGATGTCTTCTGGCATTTGTTCAAGGAAGGCTTGCTCAAACATCAGGCAGGGTTTGTGACCTTCTGCCTTTAAGGGGCGCGTGCACTAAGGTGGACGGGGCTCTGTCCCCAGGCCATCGAGATGCATCAGCCTGGCCGCGCGCTGCCGATGGGAGAAACCAAAGGTGCCGAGGAGGAGGGCTTTGAGAACAATATACTTGCCCTCCTCTGGAGGATCGTGGATCAGGTCATCCACTCTGGCCACAGTATCCTCATTGAGGGTGCTCACCACATGGTAGAACATGGTGAAGTCCAAGGTGATCTGCCTAAGTTGAAACTGCGCCTCCTCCTGCACAAACCATGTGCGGGGCAGATGGCGGTGGGGGGGGGGGGGGGGGGGGAGTTTCACGGAGACAGTGCTGATCACCAACGAATCCATGTATTGTGACCATATAACATCTGGGCTCTGCAGGGTCACCAATGTAGTGGCTGCTACAACACAAAAATACACCACTGAACTCAGTGGGGTTTTCAGTTGAACTGTTTATTTGAATTTCAGGCACCCCCCTTTAAGGTCAACGGGAGTTCCGCCCTGCGCAGCAGTGATGTCATCATGTTGGCCGGGGCGCAAGCTGTGGCCTAAGCCACAAGGAACCCTGACGGTGCCATTTTCTGCAGCTGCCCCACCAGCGTGGCAGTACAAATGGGGCCGGTTCGCTCAGAGATGTGCGCCACCACATGACCATAATTTTAATAAATGATGGATTAAGGTTAAATGGTTGAATGGTCAAGTTTGTAGGTCAATAGGATGATGAGCATGAAAGATTAAATGATAAAAAAGTGATGGTAGTACAAATGGTGGGATAGTACTGGTTAAGCCAAGACAAGTTTATTGTCATTTGATTGTACAAGTACAACCTGATGAAACAGTGTTCTCCGGTCCTCGGTGCAAAACATGCAGACACACAACCAAACAATACATACGCAGGACAAGTATTTTGTCAATACAACCGTACCACACTGTGATGCAGCTGGCCAGGACACTCTTGATAGAGCTCCTATAGAAGGTTGACATAATGGTGGCTGGTGGCCTTGCCCACTTCAGTCTTCTCTGGAGGTGCAATTGCTGTTCTGCCTTCCTGACAAATGAGATGTTGAGTGTTCACTAGTTAAGTGAACTCCAAGGAACTTGGTGCTCTCTCTTGTCTCCACTAGAGTTACCGATGTGTAGTGAAGGGTGGTCATTTCTGGTCCTGAAATCCACGATCATCTCCTTTATCTTATCCACGTTGAGACCACGGTTGTTACTCTCACACCATTTCATGAGATGTTCCACCTCTTCTCTGTTGTGCAACTCATCGATGTTGCTGATGAGGCTGACGACTGTGGCGTCATCTGAAAACCTGATGACACAATTGGAGCTGGATCTAGCAATGCAGTTGTGGGTCAGTAGTGTGAACAGTAATAAACTGTAATAATAAATATTATTATTTATAAACTTGCAGTAATTAATAATAATAATTACTAGGACAAGTAATAAACCATAAATAAAAATCTAGAAAGATAAATATGGGTGAAGGAGAACCATTACAATCATCAAAATTGACAGGTCTGTAACATGCTTAGTTTAGTTTATCAGTTGATCTTGCAGCTTATATTTGATTTTGTTGGAACAGAACACGAGACAGAGGGCAGAATTAGAGTGTGAATTAAAGTTATTGGCAACCGAAAGCTCAGTGGCACACCTGCAGACTGAACAGCAGTATCTCTCTCTCATCACACAAGAATGGCCACTTTCAGCATTTTGTTTTCCATTCAGAATTCTAACATCTGCCAGATTTTGCTTCCACGGCATTTTTTTTTAACCTTTTAGATAACTTTCCTGTTAATGGATAATCAATTATCACATTTGTATAGCATCAACACAATTAGATCAACAGGCTAATATCTATTAAAACAGTAGATTAGGAAATGCCATATGTTGCAGTCAGCACTGATATGTTACTGCCAACATTTTTTCTAAGCCATATTCTTTCATTGCCTTTGACAAGAAAATTTGAAACAAGGGCAGCACAATTAGAAAGCTGCAGCAATGTTGTATAGAACTGAAATCAGGAAGCATTGTTTCCTCACAGAAGGTTGCAGAAATCCAGACCATTCCTGCCCCCCTCCCCAAGGCTCTGGTGGCTGAGAGACAGGTACAGTCAAGATTGGATTTATGTAAAGACACCAAGAAAAATTGAGGTAAAGTATTCAAACAATGAGGAATAGCTAACTGAATGCAGGAACTAACTTATGAGGCTGAATGGAGCTACCTTAGTTCCTATTCTTCCAGCCAAAATGGTTGGAGATTAAAGAGCAGGCAAGTAGGGCATGGGACAGGGGAGTACAGCAGTTCTGTGTACGCACACTCAGGTACAAGGTAAGGCAACATGCTTGCATGTGCGGGAGATTTTCATTCCCTCTATTTGGAAGGAGCAGGACACTTCTTCCATTAGCTGAACAACATTTATCCCTCACAGATTTTCTGGTTATGATCACATTTCAGCTTGTGATAATAAAGGAACAAAAATTGACAGCTACTTAAACCTGGCAAGAGACGATGGAACAATAATGGAATTGTTGACTAATCACACCGGGCAGAAGGTGAACATGTATTTTGCTCTATCCATGGAATTTTACAGCATAGAAATGGGCCCTTCAGCCCAATGTTTCCATACTATCAAGCTAGTTCCATTTGCCTGCATTCAGCTCAGAAACCTCAAAACCTTTCCTAGCTATGCACTTGTTTAAAAATCTTTTGACTGTGGCAACTGTATTTGCTTCTATCATTTCCTCCAGCAGCTCGATCAATATATCCATCACCTCTGAATTAAAACGGTGTTCTTCAGGTCCCTTTGAAACCTTTTCACCTCTCACCTTAAATCTATGCCCTCTAGTTTTAGGCTCTACTACCAAGACTACGATTATCAACCTTGCCTATGTCCCTTTTGACTTTCTATACCTCTATAACAGGGGTACCCAAACCTTTTAAACCATCAATGGTCTCTCATCGATCCCCAGACATGGAATCCCAGTACCAGACCGGGGTGGGGGGGTCATTGGGTAGGGTGGCTAGATGTTTGGTTTTAGGTGGACAGTCTGGCTTTTGAGCCCTCTCTCTTCCATCTGGTGCCACCTCAAGCCGGACATTAATTTGTCCTCCATTCGGTGGTGTAGGCCCAACACGCCCAAATGGAGGACAAATTAAGGGGAAGAAAGGGCACTTACCTGTTAAATGCAGCATCTTGGGGTCCACAGGCTGTGCGCAGCTGGCTAGCACATGCGCGTTGAGGTGGAAATGTGATGGGGACACTCGAGGTGCTGGGTGGTGGAAGCGTGACGGCAGTGCATGAAGGTTCATGGTAGATAAGCCTCCCTGCATTATCAATCTCCCCCCTCCCCCAGTGTTATCAATCCCCTGGATGTTCCCATCAACCTCTGGGGATCGATTTCAACCAATATGGACACCCCTACTCTATATGGTCACCCATCAGCCTCCTACAACTCAAGTAAAAATCTCCCAGCCCATCCAGCAGACTCTCCATGCAACTCAAGCTCTCAATCCCAGCAACATCATTATAAATCTTTTCTGTACCCTTTCCAATGCAATAACATCCTTCCTATAATTGAGCAACTAATTATTTCAATATTATTCTACACAATATTTCAAACATGTTTACACCAATGTTTTGTATAGTTGTAACATAATATATGTAATTAACAAGGAATGTTAAGAGTAAAATGATTTAAATTACCTTTTTTTAATAACTATTTTATCACTGTGCTTTAAGTAATGTACAATAATTATGTCTTACCAGTGGAACAGACAATTGATTTGAAACATCATCACATTCGAGGATAGCACTAACTCCTGAACTACATCTGCACAGTATAAATTTTGAGAATCTCCATTATGGGGAACTTAATTTTAAAAGTTATACAATGAACAGCAAAAATTAGAAACATTGCAGGATATCCTTCAGCATGAAAACAAATTGTCTCCCTTTCTAAGCCCAGCTCTTAATGTTTTAATTTTTAAATGATTAAGCACTTGGAGTTTAAAATTGGTGTTTTGTTTTCGACTGAGGGTATATACTTACAGTGAAAAAGTCTAATTTTCTACTGTACAAGAAAGGGAAATAAGATGTCATGGTTCATGCTGGAACCAATGCTTCAATAATGCCAAGCTTGAATAGTAACAATATCAACCATCATCCCTTCCCCATACAGGACTCAGGAGCAGGAGAGCTGCATCATTGATCCACCTCTCAGATGAAATTTTAAACCAATGGTTCTCAGCCTTTTTCTTTCCATTCACAGACCACTTTAAGTAATCCCTATGCTATGTGCTCTGTGATTAATAAGGGATTATTTAAGATGGTATGTGAGTGGGAACGGAAGGTTGAGAATCACTGCTCTCGACCAAATTGTTACTGAAATATTTTGTTTGAGAAAAATTGTTATTGGCCCATTTCCTTTGGAGTTATGCACAAAATGAGTCAATTAGGTATGATTAAAGCAGTGGTTTTCAAACTTTTTCTTTCCACCCACATACCACCTTAAGCAATCCCTTGTGGCATAGATAATATGTGAGTGGAAAGAAAAGGGTGAGAACCATTACTTTAAACCAAGGCCCTATCTGTTCTCCCAGGTGGATGCCATTATTTCAAAGGATCAAGAATGGGAGGCTCTTTCTGGTCAACATCTATCTCTCATCCAAGGCATTAAAAGACTCAACTGGTCGATTGCCAAAGATCTGTCTGCACAGCTGACACAGCATATTTTTTTGTACTACCACCCAATGGTGAATATTTTCTGTTCCTTTTATATATTTATTATTTATATTTATGATACTTTTTCTCTTAGATGTTAATTACATTCATTAGTATGTTTTATGTACCCAAAGAGCTGCAGCAATAAATACAATGTACAGATACAATGAAAATTCCGTGTATAGGACAATAAACTTCCAGTCATTGCAAATTCGCCACCAGGGAATCAATGCACTTATCATTTTTCTCTTCGGCACAAGGTTTGCAAGCAATGTGCTCCTACTCCAATTCTGAATTAGCTGAGGAGTACCAAGTGAGATTCACAGTCTCTGCTTTGAGCAGAGCAAAGTGGTGCCTCATGGGACAGGTAGATGGGTTATACGGATGTTGTACACTTTTTCCCTTGTCTGTTCATGGCCTCCATAGAGACTCAAGATGCTAAGTATCATTTCAGGTATTTCTTGATTTTGATCCTTCGCAGTTTAGAGACTGCCATGAGCAAGTAAGAAAGGTTGATCTTTTCTCCCCTTGTGAAGACTTTGAGAATGTTCTTGAAGTATATTATTCATCCTTGCAGAATAGATGGACCTCAGAACAGACTGGTCATTTCTGGAGGACGAGGCCTGAACACTGCAGCTTTTTGAGTAGGCCAGAGCTCCCATGTTGGGGACATTGGTCTGGGAGAGGATGCAGACCTTAGTTCAGTTTAGGCTGCCAGTGGATTTGGTGGATTCTGTGCAGGCATTGTTATTACTACTTCTCTGGTGCTTTGAGGTGACCTCCTGTAGTGAGTCCTCATCTTTGCTGAGATGGAGATTACCATTGCTTGTTAGACCATGGGTTTGAAGTCTTGGTCTTCAAATTCTCTTTTCCTCAGTCAGCCTATAGCTGGACTGTCACCTAGAGGAGGTGTGTGAATTTTGTCACCAATGCCTACCCCCTCAAATTGATCCAGATTTTTCACTGCTTCATAGAGGACCTTATCAGTCAAAAAAGAGCCTGTTGCATGTCTTTTGAGGCCATAAACCAAACCATGGCTAAAAATCACCATGCCCCATGGTTCTCAGAGCACAGTACAAGCCCTTCAGCCCACAATGTTGTGCCAGTCTATCGAAACTTACTCCACAACTGTCCAATTTTTCCTTACGACTCACTTATATCCATGTACCTATCTCATTTACAGTCTGGTCAAAAGGTACCCCAGATCCACTTTACTTGCAAGAAGGCAACACTTTTCCCAAACTCAAGCCTGTCCCAGAGAAATTTTGCAACCAATATCATGGAACATTACAGGCCCTTCAGCCCTCAATGTTGTGCCAATCTTGTATGTTCCTACCAAAAAAGTACTAAACCCTTCCTACATCTTAACCCTCTATTTTTCTTTCATCCATCTGCCTGTCTAAGATTCTCTTAAATGCCCCTAATGATTCAGCCACCACATTCCCCTTTTTTGCTTAAAAATTTGTTCTGATTTCTCAGTGTTTTTCTTTTCTTTTATACAACTTTTCAGGTCAATCCATAGCCTACCTGTTCCAAAAATAATCACAGTCTTTCTTTTCTATCCGCATGACTGAAACTTTCTTTGCACCCTCAAGTGCGTGCACACACAACCACATTCTTGCTGAAACTAATAAATGATGGCCAATGCTTAATTACAACTTTAATTTTTGCAATGTCCACATAAAGTCCAGATCCCATGTTTTGTATCCTTTAAAAAACAGTTAACATACAAGTTAGCACAATGCTATTACAGCGCCAACAGAGGTATCTCAATACCTGTAGTATCTCAATTTTCTCATTAATAGAGGGATCAAAAAAAAAGAGGGCATGGTATTAAGGTGAGAGGTAGGGGCAGTTTTAAGAGGACCGCAGGGTAAGAATTTTTCAATTGTGGCATATCTGGAACAGACAGCTATAAGTGGTGGTGGAGGAATCAGATACTATTTAGTTTAAGAGGCATTTAGACAGACACTTAAATAGGCAAGACACAGTCCTAATGTAGGCAAGTGGAATTAATATAGATGGTATTAAAATCAGCATGGACGTGGTGGCCTTCTTTCTATGCTGTTCAACTCAATGAAATCCCATATTCTTCAAACCACATCATTTGCATTACTTCTAATTTTCCTCCCAAATGCATCTCAGTTCCTTTCTATCTCTACAATTGCCATTTCAGCTACTTGCATCTGCCTGGTTTTCATCATCTTTGGGAGGATACAACTACGTACACTTCTCCAAATGAAGAGCAACCTCTCTAACTCTCTATTCCTTAATCATTCAGTGTCCATAATTCAGCACATCTTTGTCCACAACATGCACTCCAGTAGAAATTGCAGAGAGTTGTGAAGGTAGCCCAAGCTATCACAGAAACCAGCCTCCCCTCCACTAATTCTGCCTACACTTCCCACTGCCTTGGGAAAGCAGCCAGACCCATCCCACTCTGGTCTCACTCTCTACCCCCTTTCCAGTTGGGCATGAGTTTGAATACCTACACCACCAGACTGAAGGAAAGTTTCAAACTCTCAGATGTTGATCTCTTGATTTCACAAACCTATCTCATGACGCCCTTTGCAATTTTACCTGCACTTTCTCTTACACACTGCCTTGTTGTAACTGTGTACAGATTGATTTGCTAGGATGAGGCACAAATATTTTCAATGTAACTCCATAGATGAGACAATAATAAAGATAAAATAAACATTTTCTCACGAGTAGATCTGCTTCCACTCTAAAATATTGCTCCAGCATACACTCACTGAAATGTTACAGTTTAGTGGGAAAAGCATTCTCCTTATGTCCGACACTGGGCTAAGGCCGAAATGTTGCTTCCAATAGATGCTGCGTGACCTGCTGAGCTTCTCCAGACCCTCCACAGATCCTACCTGATTTAGACTAAAAGACATAGGAGCAGAATTAGGCCATTTGACCTATCGAGCCTGTGTTACCATTCAAATCATTGTTGATGTCTTTCTCCTCTCAACTCCTACCTTCTCCCCATGACCTATGCCACCCTCACTAATCAAGAACCTATCAACTTCTTCTTTAAATCTACCCAATAATTTGGTCATATGTGGCAATGATTTCCACAGATTGATTCACCACCCTCTAGCTGAAGCAATTGCTCTGTCTTGTTGAGTACGTCCAGTATTTTCTGCTTTTACCTCAGATATGCAACATCAGTAATACTTTACTTTTCTATTAAGCCAATTAAATTTGCTGTCAAATTGCATCCACCCACACAATTCTATCAATCTTTCCTGAGCAATGCTCTCTGCTCTTCAAATCATTACCAGACATCTGTTTCACAGAGGACAGTCAGTCTTCCTCAGGTCACATAGAAAATACTTACATGACCTGACTAGCAATCAGTGAACTGCTCTCAGAGCAGGCCAAAACCCCACTGTGAGAGCTGGGCAGTTTAAATACAGTTCACATACAAAAGGAGGCTAAAGTCATAGAATTAGTTATGGTGATCATGAGGTTACTCTTTTGACATATTAAAAAAATCCTTGATTCTACAATGTTGTTCAGGGAGGACACATTTGCCATCCTAAACCCAGTCTATGAGACCATGGACACCATCTAAGTCAAGTTTATTGTATTAGATTGCACACATACAATCCAATGAAATTAAGATGGATAGTTCACTACCACTCACTCCCTTCTCATTCCGAGCCTGTCCCTGCACTCATTTTGCTCGCCATTGTACAAGAATTCCCTGATCACCCACAAATATTCAACCCACACCTGCCTTTCTTCCAGCTGCATCGCCTCTTATGTACATAATAAGTCAAGTTTATTGTCATCTGATTGTGCAAGCACAACCTGATGAAACAGTATTCTCTGGTCCTTGGTGCAATACACACAGATGCACAACAGACATAACACACATACTGACAAACAATACATATGCAGGACAAGTATTCATATGTACAAATAAACACTGCACTCCCACGTGGGGTCCTACTGCCCAGTCCTACTGCCAATGGCTCCATACAGGCTTTAAACAGCCTGTTAAAGGAGCCAATGGGGTTTTATTTAAAATCCTGCAACCATGGGGTCTGGGCTCAAGTTGGTGGTGCCTGTGTTTGACACCAGCCTCAAGGGGTTGCGGACACTGGGGCAGCAGTGGGCTGGCACAGTAAACTAGTAATGAGGAGAGCACACCCCCTTCTCAATGAAGGAACAGAGAAAACGACCCTAAGGTCGGTGACAATGGTAGCGACCAGCCCTCACTCTGTGGCTCTGTGGTTGAAGGACACTCACAGGCAGAGAGCTGTTGGCATCTTGCAGGTGAGTAACCCACACAGGCTGCGGGCTGCTAGAAACAATGTCAAAGGACTCACAACAGGCTACTGGCTGTTGGAGACTACCTCATGAGAGCCAGGTATCGGAATTGGAATTCAAGAAGATGCTGAGGACAAGGATGACTCCCGAAGGGCCCTGGGTGCTGAAGGCGCTCTGGAAGGAGGCAAATCCACAGACATTTGGTGACTCTCTTTTACTTCTCTTTCTCTGACTGTAAGTGGCACCAGGCAATGCTAATGGAAAATCTTGGCAGACTCACTGGCATCACTAGTGGGGGGTGAGAGGGTGCAGACCACACTGGGTGACACCATAATGACTGTCTATAAATTTTTGTGCAGTGCTTCAGAAGAAATGTATTATTTTTATAAAAATATCCCTAAAACAAAAACATTTTTCGTAAGCCCAGCTTACATGTATCAATATACCTACAAGGCTAAAACTCTATGCTAATTTACTTTTCGAACCCTCTAATGCGCTCCAGTCAGAGCTGTCATTGTTACCCAATCACAATGACATTTCGAATCGCATGGTTTCATCTGCACGCGCTACAAGCGCACGTTGTTGATTTCATTGCTGCTGGTGTTTTTATAGTCACAGTTTTCGTCAAATTTTCTACTATTTTAGCTGCAATATTGTGGTAATTAGTATTTGTGAACCTATATCAATGACTTGTTTGAGAATTAAGTAGTAATTAAAGGAAAAGAGAGAGAAAAATCAAAAAAAGGATTCCGCTCAGTTACTAATGATGTTGTAACTAATAATGTTTTCTTACCGAATTTTCACTTTAAATCACATGAAACTATGTAAATATAAGTAAATTACAATATCATATGTACAGCCTAAATGCAAAGGTTTAATTTTAATTTTGCTAGTTGTTTATCTCACAACTATTCCCACTACGTTCGTTATGAAACACAGGAATTACAATTTACGAGTAACATTTAGTATTAAAAACATTACTAAGAATTCTGCATGGTCCGATACAGGAGGAGGCCATTGGAGGTGGGGTGACACCATAAGTTACCGTACTGGGTGACACCAAGCCTAGTGACGCCACTGAGCAGACTAAAGCAATTCTGTGTAATATTACATTTCTGTTGCATTACATGGCAATAAATGGGATCTGATTTGATCAAGGTCACCTCTACTCATAGTTGCTGTCCAATTATTTAATATGATCATAGTTGATCAATACTTGCCTCAACTCCCCTTCAGGGCCAGTTCCCCATAATCTTTAAGCCCTTGATCTTTCAAATATTGATCTATCCATCTTAAATACATTTAAGGCACATCCCATTGGGAGAGCCATGCAATAAGGATAGGCCTCGGTGTGGTTTAATTTCTCCAAACTCAGAATTACAAGAGCGATGACATGTTCCCACGACCCAGAACTGCATAGACAGCACAGGTACTGTTTATACCACATCATCTAACATGGAAACATGTCCCATGAATGTTTATCAGATAGTATTTGAAACTAAACCACACAGGGAGAAACAATCTGTCAGAGGAACTTAGTAGCTGAGCAACAATGGTGAGAGAGAAAGAATTGTCAACATTTTTGGGCCAGAACCTTTCATCAAGACAGAGCAGAGTAGAGAGGACTATTGTAATGTAGACACAGTGGGAGGAGTTGGACTGGGCCAGTGTACCATGCCCCACATTTTTCTCCCACTGATGTTGTTCAATCTGCTGAGTTCCTCCAGCAGACTGTTGCTCCAGTTTTCAGCATCTGCAGTATCCCTTGTGTCTTCAAACAAGAAGGTAGAGTCAATGACAACTTGTTTAATTAAAGAACATCTTTAAAAAGAGAGGGAGGCAGAGATGTTTAGTTTAGAGCTCAGGCAGATCAGACCCAGACAGCACAGGCCCTTCAAACCATCAAATCCATGTAAGAGATTGACACCAGGCAGTATCTGAATAAAGGAAGAGGAGATGCATGAGAATCCAGAGTTGGGAGGAAGCCCAGGAATTAGGAGTGCGACGTTGAGGCCTCACGGAGTAGGGGAACAGCTTTAAGAAAGGATAGGCTAGCATTGAAGAGAGCTCAGAGAAGATTCACAAGAATGATTCCTGGAATTAAGGGATTAGCAACATGAGGAACATTTGACAGGTCTTGGACTTTATTCCTTGGAGTTCAGAAGAGGGGGAAGGACCTCCTATGAGTATTTCAAATCTTGAAATCCCTGGACAGAGTAGATGTGGCATAGTTGTTTCCTGTTGTCAGTGAGTCAAGGACAAGAGAGCACAAATTCAGGACTGAACTGCACCCATTTAAAACAGAGATGCAGAGGAATTTCTTTAGCCAGAGAGTGGTGAACCTCTGGAATATTCTACCAGGGTAGTTGTGAAGACCAAGTCATTGGGCTGTATTTAAGCTAGAGATTGATAGGTATCTGAATAGTCAGGGTATCAAAAGGTTATGGCAGGAGAGCAGGGCTGAGTAGGAGACGATCAACACACTCGATGGGCTGAATGGCCTACATCACTGGATCCTTTTGGTTTAATTTGTAGCTACATTGTTGTATTTTTTTAGAAGCCAGTGTTTGCTCCCCACCCACAACTGCCTTTTTTTTAGGTCATTTAAGTATCAACCACACACACTATAGTTGTTCTGGGGGGGGGTCACATAGTTTCTTTCCCTAAAGCTCATGGCAGGGAGAGTAAAGGGCTTTGTACCACAGCCAAGGTCACCTATGCTGATAGCAACTTTGCATTGCGAATATTTCACCTATTGAGTTAACCGAGTTTAAATTCCCCAGCGGCTGAGTTCACATCGGATCCTGCGGATCACAATCCGTCCACGTCCCAGGGCCGAACTCGGGAAGGGCGAGGCCATGGGGAGGATATTCTTGGTTCTCAGGGAAACTGACGGGAAGCAGGGCTTTCCCTCCCACCCACTTGTTGAGTCACGACCCCCAAGCATCCAAAACAACCGCGGAGGTGTCGCTCTGGACCAGATGGTGGGGAAGATCGGAGCGCTGCGGTTAGGGAACGACCCCAAATGTGACAATTTAGGCATTTCAGTGGAGAAATAATCTCGCTTTCCATAGGACAGGTGCAGAGAATTACTGCACTCACCCAAAAAACAACTCTACAAACACACAATCAAATGGAAAGAGTTGATCATTTCATAACATTTTTTTTGAAACAGAGACCGTCTCCAACTCAGCCTTTTGAGTCCATGTTTTGAGACACACTCCCTTATTCTCAAGAGGTTGATTTGAGTGCTTTTTTTTTGTTATTTGCAAAATACACGTAAGAAATATCAATGCTCCTTCACTTTACACCCGGTGAGCAACGTTATGGTCTTGACGTCTACATCCACCCAAGTGCAATGTGCAGAGAACAGGTGAGCTGCCCTCTGCTTCAATCGGAGGGCCACGTCCCTTCTCTCCGGTTACCTGCAGGAAAGTCCTCAGGCGAAACGCAGACAGGTGATCCTCAGCTCCTCCGCATTCTCATCCCGCTCGCTCTGAACGATACCGTCCCGATTCCTTCGACCTTCCTCCGGTGACTCTGATAGCTCATTCACAAAACATGCCGACACCTTTCGGGATGGGGAGAAGGAGGTTATGGGGTGATTAAACAAGGAGGGGGGGGGGGAGGAGGGTTGGTTCAAGGGAGAGGAGGGAGACACAAAAGGAGAAAGGCACAGACTTGCCGAGACGAAACTGCGGGCAGGGCGAGATGGCAGTGGATCTCCTTTGTGCAAGATTCAAGGGAATTGGGAAAGAGCCAACCTACTTGCAGCAAGGCGGAGCCTGCACGCACACACAGGACCCCCACCCCCCCACACAACCCAACCCCACAGCGCAGGCATGTATGTAACAGGAGCAACGCAGGGTGCGGCACATTGACACCAGGTTGGTGTTGTCCCAGACCCTTTGTGTACGTCTGCATTTTTAACAGATTGCCGGGCTTTCAGGAGAAATAAAGCTCTCCCATGGTTTTATATTCAGACAGTTAGGCACCACCATCGCATTCGGGCACTCTCGCCTTTCACAGACCGTTTTCCTGCAGACCCCCTCCCTGTCAGTAAAACTGGAGCATTTCATCTGCCGACTCGGTGGGCGATTTTTCAGTAGATAAACGGCCTGTGCCCTGTACCACCTTCTATCACCTTGATACACCATCAATTACCACAAAAGACTGAGGTTGTGAGACTGATAGGCTCTTATTGGAGCAACAGCCAAGCTCATCGACTGATCATGGCAGGAAGACTGGGGAGGGGTGTCCAGCCGGCAGTAGCCAATCACAGAATAACCCCTACTTTTTAAGAAGAGTCCTGTGGGGTGAGAGAAGAAACAAAACAAATATATACACATATACTTATTTTACAGATCAAGTCTGTCAGGGGGGTCTCCTCTGCCGCAATGAATGATGTGGTCACAGTTGGGGTGCTGCCGTGGCACCCTGGGCAGCTTGTGCGGCGGGTCTGTCGTCACCAGTTACAGTTCACTGGGGAAAGGGACAGATGAAGGGTGGAAGGAGTGCATCATGGGTGATGTTCATGGATCTCCAAGATGGTAGTTGGGGGGGGGGGGGGGGGGGGGGGGGAAAGAGTGCCTGTTGTGGTCGATCGTGATTGGAGGGGCGCTCCATGGTGCCAAATCCCAGATGGAGACCATGTGCTTGTGCCCATCGGGGAAGGCTATGTAGGTGTACTGGGGATTTGCAAAGAGGAGGTGGACCCTCTTGACCAGCAGGTCAGTCTTAACTCGCCTGGCCTGCTTCCAAAGCCGGACCGGTCCCGGGGAGGTCAGCCAGGCAGGCAGCATAGTCCCTGATGTAGACTTCCTAGGGAAGGCAAACGTGCGTGTTGTTAGTGGCTGTACATAAAAGTGACCGGACGGAGTGGAGTGCACTAAGGAGGACTTCTTGCCAGTGGGAGACAGGGAGGCCCAGTGACTTCAGGGCCAGGAGGATGGTTTTCCCTTTCCACCTGCCCATTCCCTCTGGGATTGTAGCTAGAAGTCCTGCTCGTGGCGATGTCCTTGGCCAGCAGGTACTGCCGCAGCTCATCACTCTGTGGATGAAGCAGGGGTACCCAAAGATCATGAAGATATTGCAGAGGGCCTTGATGACTGTACCTGTGGTCATGTCTGGGCAGGGAATGGCAAAAGAAAAGCAGGAATATTCATCGACAATTGTGAGGAAGTATATGTTCCGATTTGAGGAAGGGAGAGGCCCCTTGAAGTCGATGCTCAGGCGCTCAAAGGGGCGAGTAACTTTGATCAGGTGTGCCTTGTGTGGTAGAAGTGCAGACCTGTCAGTTTTGGTCATTGTTATAACTTCCTCAATGAATAGGATAGGTTCCAGGCTTTAATTAAATGGAAGAACCAAGTCACTCCAGGGTGGCAGAGGTTGTTGTGGAAGGTCTTCAATCTGCCCATGTGGATGCTGGCATGTTCCATGGGAACATGTCTGAGGGCTCGTTAAGTTTGCCAGGGTATCTCCACCTGAGGATTTCATCATTTTTGATTTTGTGCTTATTATTGAACGTGAAAGTAACCACCCACTGGTCTGTGAAGAAGGTGAAGCGTTTGACAGTGAGGTAGTGCCTCCAGTGTCATGCTGCCTCCACGATGCCCTGGGCCTCCTTTTCGACTGAGGAGTGTCAGATTTCAGGGCCTCGGAGTGTGCATGAAAAGAAGGCAACGGGTCTGCCCACTTGGTTGAATGTGGCAGCCTGGGTGAAGTCAGACGCATCGCTCTCCACCTAAAATGGCGTGGACTCATCTATCACATGCATCGCCCCCTGGGCAATATCATCCTTGATGTGGCTGAAGGCTGAGTGGCTCTCTGCTGACAGGGGAAAAGAGGTGGCTTTTACTAATGAGCAAGCCTTATCCACAAAGTTGGAGACCCCCTGAGCAAAGTACAAGAGGAAACACTGGCATCTCTTCAGGGCTTTGAGAGTGTGGGAGAGTAGAGGGGGTATACGGTAGGGGTTGGGGCCAATGATGCTATTTTCAACCATGCAGCCAAGAATGGCTGGTCAGGTTGTCTGGAACACTCATTTCTCAAAAAGAAAAAGTGTATATCATGGCTAATGTGATTTATGGTGTGAAAAATAAAAAATTTAAAAAAAAAAGAACACTCATTTCTCCCTATTATAAGTAAGGTTCAGCAGCTTCGTGGCCCAGTGGAATTTTTGAAGGTTGGCATCATGGTCCTGCAGGTCGTGGCCACAGATGATCACATTGTCAAGATATGGAAAAATGGCCTGCAGTTTATAGGACCCACTATGCGGTCCATCTCCCACTGGATAACGGAGACACTGTTGATGACACTGAAGGAGACCCAGAGGAAGTGGTAAAGATGGCCATCTGCCTTCGGGCGGATTAGGAGCTGATAATATGCCGACTTGAGGTCGATTGTGGTGAATACCCAATAATGTGCAATCTCGTTAACCATATCTGATATGTGGGGGAGGGGTTCACGTCAAGATGCCTGTAACAATTAATGTTCTGTTATTTGCCTCATTCTTTACTATGACCTCCGGGGCTCTACAGGGAGTATTGCTGGCCTCGATGATGCCATTGCCCAACAAATGCTGAACCTCTGGCTTGATGAATACTCTGTCTGTGGCACAGTATCGCCTGCTCCTCTAGCTTGCAGTGGGGGGTAAGGTTTGTGAACAGTGGTGGAAGGGTGACCTTGAGGGTCAAGAGCCCACAGGTTGTGTGCAGAAGACCTTCTAGAAACTGTTCTTTGCAAATGGTGATGGGGGATGGAGCCCATTGAACTCCAGTGTCACGCTCTTAAATTATCACTGGAAGTCCAGCCCCAGTAGCGAGAGGAGCCTGAAGTGTTTGTAAACTATGCCTCCAATGGTCAAAAACACCGTACAGGACCTGTGGATGTCTGCCATATGGGATTTAGACGTGAGTGATATCTTATGACTGACTGGCTGTACTTTGAGTGAAAGGCATTTAGCAGTATCAGGGTGGATAAAGCTTTCCATATTCCCACTATCAAGGAGTTCGTTTACCTGGACGTCCATCATGGACCTGGAAAGTTTGTGTGTCCCACTTGGTTCAGGGTGATGGAGGCCAGTATGGATTCACTGTCTGAGTCTGATGAGTGCCTGAGTTCCCAAGATAGCTGCCGTCACTGTTCCCCCATGGTGCTGCAGACCTGAGAAGATAGCGCTGGCCGCACAGCCCAAAATGGCAGCCCCCATGACTCACATATGGCCTCACTGATCTGCGAGAGGATGGTGCCAATCACGCTGCCCAGGCTGGTGGCTGACCATACGCAATAGGTTTCGTAGGCAGTTTAGTTTAGACTGGCAGACTTTTGCATAATGTCCTCTTTTCCCATACCTAGAGCATACCACCTGCTTGACAGGGCAGCATTTCCGCAGAGATAGCATTTGGGGAGATCACCTGCTATGGCTGCTGAGGTCAGGTCATTTGAGGAGTATAATGATGCATGGCGCGAGGCAGTCCCCCGTCCCAAGATAGCGGCATCCGCGGCAACCAAGAGGTGGCCTCCTCCAGCATCTCTGCTAACTCAACCACCGCTTGCAGGTTCAGTACCTTCTGCTCCAGGAGTCCGGACTGGAATCTGGCCACATAGGTGTCCTGGATGAGGTCCTCTGCGCTCTGGACGGCTGTCATGGCTTTGTAATTGCAAACCCTGCAGAGGACCTGGAGAGCTCGTGGGTACCTGGCATTCGACTCACTGCTTCCTGGTGGTCAGAAGATGCCATGCATAGACCTCATTCACCCTTCTGCGATACTGAACCTTCAGTGCACCCATGGCTTCCACATACGATTTGACGTCGTTGATCATTAGGAAGACCAGGAGTCTGACTTGTGAGAAGAGGAGCTTCAGTCTGTCCTTGTTCATGTTAACAACATTCACGATCACTGTCAAGAAGTCTTCAAAGCAACATAGCCAGAGTTCGAACGTGTTTGGCGTCAGAGGATCGAGGTTTGATGTTCAGTCTCTCTGGCTTCAGATATTGCTCCATTTTCTTTGAAAAATATAGTCAATAAAACTGATGCATCATCAATTAGCACAAAAGACTGAGGTTGTGAGACTGATAGGCTTTTATTGACTGTAGACTGGAGCAACAATCAACCTTATTGATCATGGCAGGAAGACTGGGGAGCACGCAAAGAGGTAATGGATAGGATCGATCTCAGGAGATGTGTCCAGCTGGTGGTAACCAATCGCAGTATAACAGTGGTTTATCACACACCCATGGGGAAAACCTTCCTCGGCCAAATGCTGATCCTTCACCTTCCGCTGAAGTGGTAACTCAGGATGCTGGGAAAAGCTAGCCCTTGGATTCAAGAAAGGCTGACATGAAACGATGACAAAATATGAATGAGCTTGAAGACAATGGAATTGAAAAATGTTGGTTCAAACGCGAAGCAAGGGTCACTCTCTCCACAGAAATGCTGGAGGAACTCAGCAGGCCTCACAACGTCCTGCGAGAATTACAGCATCTGCAGACGTTGGTGTTTCACTTCACTCTCTCCAGAGTTCCTCCCTTCCTCTCCCCTCGACTGCCCCTCTCTCTCCACAGTCTGAATCTCACTCTCCCTGGACCCTCTCACTCATGACCCAAATCATCCCATCCTCTATCCCCATCTTTGCAGACTGTCCCTATCCCCAGTCCATCCCTCCCTCTCCCCCTCTCCCCATACTGTCTCTCTCTCTCCCGACTGTCCCACTCACCCCAGACTGTCTTTCTCTCTCTCCGCAGACTGTCTCTCTCACCCCAGACTGTCCCTCCTCTCACCCCAGACTGTACCCCCTTTTGCTCGAAACCATCCCTCTCTCTCTCTCTCTCTCTCTCTCTCTCTCCTGACTGTCCCTAACCCCAGACTATCCCTCCCTCTCTCCCAGGCTCTCTTTCTTTCTCCCCCCCCAGACTGTCCGTCTCTCCCCAGATCACCCCTCTCTCCCCAGACTGTCCCTCTGTCCCCAGACAGTCTTTTCCTCTCCCCAAGACTGTCCCTCCCTTCTTTACCTAGACCATCCTTCCTTCCCTCTTCCCACAGATTATCAATATGAAGATGTTTCAGCACACATTGCCATTTATGGCCGGGCCTACCTATTCCTCAAGGTGACATCACATGATTATTTATCCTCAAGGAAGTCCGGGAGAGAGAGGAGTCTCGTGATGGAGTAGTGGCCGGTCGGGGAACTCTAGCCCTCTCCAGAAAAGTAAAAAAAAGACAGTGAAAAAACAAAGGCACAAACACAAAAACCAAAATAAAGTGAAAATAAAGGTGTGGAGAAAATGGCAGCGAAAAAAGAAAAGCCAAAAGCAACGGGAAGAAGAGAAGAAGAAAGGACGTCAGAAGAAGAAGGTGAACGCCTTACCTGTCCGAGGAGACCTGCCGCGGAGAGAGAAGCCCACTCCCAAAGGTCAGTTGAAGCCCCGAACTCGGGACTACAAAAATGGCTCACGGAGCCAAACAAAAGTGCGCAACCACACATGCGCGAGGCGTTGCGCATGCGCGATGCGCAAGACAAAAATAACACTGACGGGAGGGGGGACCAGCTGAGGAGTCGATCTCCACAGCTGAAATTGACAGCCACAACAAAGCAGCAAGAGGAAAACACAGAAAATAACGAGCAAGAAAGAAGAGAGTAATAAGAAATCAAAGAAACAACAGATGACCAACCCAGAGGAAGAAGACCAGCAGCAAGACATTTCTAATAAAAATAAGAAGACCAAAAATACCCAACAAAATAAAACAAACAAACCAACAAGAAAACCAGAAGAGACAGAGGTAAAGGACACAGATCCTGGAATGGACTCAGAAGAAGAAGAGGAAGAACACAGAGAAATGGAAGATGAAGGGAAGGGCAAGACAATGGATATATTTTTTAAAGAATATATGGAATCAGTAAAAGAATGGCAGTCACAAGAATTCAGTGAAATAAAAAGAAGAGTAAAAAGTACAGAAGAAAAAATGAATAGATTAGAGATGATCATGTCAGATATAGGAAAAAGAGTGGACAAGGTGGAAGAACGAGAAACAGCCGTAGAAATGGAAGTAGAGGACTTAAAAAAGAAATTAGAAGAATCTGACAAAAAAGTTAAAGAGACACAAGAGCTGTTAGCTCAGAAGATAGATATAATGGAAAATTATAATAGAAGAAACAATATAAAGATAGTGGGCCTTAAGGAAGACGAAGAAGGCAAGAATATGAGAGAATTTATAAAAGAATGGATCCCCAGGGTCCTAGGAAGACCAGAATTACAGAAAGAAATGGAAATAGAAAGGGCACACAAACATTAGCCCCTAAACCACAACCACAACAAAAACCAAGATCCATTCTAGTAAAATTCTTAAGATATACAACAAGAGAAAATATATTGGAGAAAGCAATTAGGAAAATAAGAAAAGACAAAAAAACCACTGGAATACAAAGGTCAAAAAATTTTTTTCTATCCAGATATAAGTTTTGAACTCCTGAAGAAGAGTTTAATGCAGCAAAAATGATCCTATGAAAAAAAAGATATAAATTTATGCTAAAGTATCCAGCAGTACTTAAAATAGTTATTCCAGGGCAGGAACAGGATCCGGAGGAAGCAAGAAAATTTGCAGAACAACTACAAAACAGACAGAGAGAGGAAGATATGTAACGAGAACAAAAATGACCACAAACTATATGTATGTGTGTATGTATATATAAAAAAAATAGAATAGAGGTAAGAACTAAGAAGGGAAAGAAAGGGAAGAAAGGAAGTATGGGGGAATTAAGAGAGTGACCTTTGTTGTATATGAAAATTAAAATCTTTTCTGGGGGGGGCTGGGTGGGGAAGAGTTACGGTCACTACGAAATCAGTTGACGCTTGTGAGTGAATTCGCAAATCCAAATGGTGAGGGGAGATGTGGTTGCCCGACAAGGGACAAAGGGCAACTCAGGAAGGGGAGGGGATAGTGGGGTTAAAGGAATTTTAGATAGGAGAATAAGGGAAATGTTTTATGTTTTAGAAATGTTGTCTTATAAAGTGTTCAAAAAAAGAAAGCAGAAATGGATAAGAAGGAAAGGTGATGATGAGGAAACGGAAAGGAAAGATAAACAAAGTATGAAATAGCTATGTTGAACTATATGACTTTAAATATTAATGGAATACATAACCAAATCTAAAGGAAGAAACTGCTAAATTTACTGAAAAAAGAAAAAATTGATATAGCATTCGTACAAAAAACACACTTAACTGAAGTGGAGCACAAGAAATTAAAGAGAGATTGGATAGGACATGTAACAGCAGCGTCATATAATTCAAAAGCAAGAGGAGTAGCTATATTAATCAGTAAAAATGTACCAATCAAAATAGAAGAGGAAATAATAGATCCAGCAGGGAGATATGTAATGATAAAATGTCAGATATATTCGGAGTTTTGGAATTTACTCAATGTATATTCACCTAACGAAGAAGATCAAAAATTTATGCAAGATATTTTTTTGAAGATAGCAGACACACAAGGAACATACTAATAGGAGGGGATTTCATCCTTAATTTGGATTCAAACATGGATAAAACTGGGAAAAAAATTAACAGAAAGAACAAAGTAACCAAATTTATAATTAAATCGATGCAAGAAATGCAACTTTTGGATATATGGAGGAAACAACACCCAAGGAAAAGGAATATTCATATTATTCGGGTAGACAGAAAACATACTCAAGAATAGACCTATTCCTGTTATCAGCTTGCATGCAAGACAGAGTTAGGAAAATAGAATATAAAGCTAGACTATTATCAGACCACTCACCCCTGATATTGACAATAGAGTTAGAGGACATCCCACCAAGAATGTATAGATGGAAATTAAACTCCATTCTACTTAAAAGGCAGGATTTTAGAGAATTCATTGAACAACAAATTAAAATGTACTTTGAAATAAATACGGAATCAGTGAAAGATAAGTTTATACTATGGGACGCAATGAAAGCGTTCATCAGAGGGCAAATAATAAGTTATGTAACCAAGATGAAGAAGGACTACAATCAGGAAACAGAGCAGTTGGAAAGGGAAATAGTAAATATAGAAAAAGAATTAGCAATGAAGGAAGACACAACTAAAAGAAGAGAATTGGCAGATAAAAAAATAAAATATGAAACAATAAAAACATATAAAGTGGATAAGAACATAATGAAGATAAAACAGAAATATTATGAACTAGGAGAAAAAACGCACAAAATTCTAGCGTGGCAGCTTAAGACAGAACAAACTAAGAAAATGGTATTGGCATTAAGGAAAAAAGACAAGCAAATCACATATAATCCAACGGAGATTAATGAAAACTTCAGAGAATTCTACGAACAATTATATCAAACTGAAAACGAAGGGAGAGAAGACAAAATAGATGAATTTCTAACTAAAATTGAACTACCGAAATTACAAACAGAGGAACAAAATAAATTAACAGAACCATTTGAAATAGTAGAAATACAAGAGATAATAAAAAAAAACTACCGAATAATAAAACACCAGGAGAGGATGGATTCCCAAGAGAATTCTATAAAATATCTAAAGATTTATTAATTCCTCCCCTTCTGGAAGTAATCAACCAGATTGATAAAACATAAAGCTTACCAGATTCATGCAAAACAGCAATAATTACAGTAATACCAAAGACAGGGAAAGATCCACTCGCACCAGTGTCATATAGACCAATATCTTTACTTAACACAGATTATAAGATAATAGCTAAACTATTAGCAAACAGATTAGCCAACTATGTACCAAAAATAGTAAATCTAGACCAAACTGGATTTATTAAAAAAAGACGGACAACAGACAATATTTGTAAAATTATTAACTTAATTCATGCAGTAGAAGGAAATATAGCTCCAACAGTAGCGGTTGATTTAGACGCAGAGAAGGCCTTTGACAGAGTAGAATGGAATTATTTATTCAAAGTACTACAAAAATTCAGTTTACCAGAGAAGTATATTAATTGGATTAAAGCATTATATAAGGGGCCATTGGCGAAAGTGACAGTAAATGGATATATATCAAAACAATTTAACTTAAGCAGATCAACAAGGCAGGGATGCCCACTATCGCCCTTATTGTTCGCGTTAGCCATAGAACCACTAGCAGAACTGATATGAACAGAAAATAAAATAAAAGGGATAAAAATAAAAGACAAGGAATATAAAATCAGTTTATTTGCAGATGACGTTATAGTATACTTAGCAGAACCAGAAATATCAATAAAAGAATTACATAAGAAATTGAAGGAATATGGAGAAGTGTCAGGGTACAAGATTAACGCAAATAAAAGTGAAACAATGCCAATGAATAATGTGGATTTCTCAAAATTTAAGAAAGAATCACCATTCAGATGGCAAATGCAAGCAATGCGATACCTAGGTATACAAATAAATAAAAACCTCGGCCATCTATGTAAACTCAATTATTATCCACTAATGAAAAAATTACAAGACGACTTAGAGCATTGGAAAGACTTACCACTAACACTAATAGGAAGGATAAACTGTATTAAAATGAACATTTTCCCAAGGATACAATACCTATTTCAGGCATTGCCAATACACTTGACAGAGAAATTCTTCAAGGAGTTAAAGAAAATAATAAGGAAATTTTTATGGAAAGGGGGGAAACGGAGAATAGCACTAGATAAATTAACAGAATGGTATAAACAAGGAGGCTTACAACTGCCAAACTTTAAAAATTATTATCTGCACAATTAAGATACCTATCAGATTTTTATCAAACAAGGGAAAAGCCAGATTGGACTAGATTAGAACTAGATAAAATAGGGGAGAAGATACCTGAACATATATTATATAAATGGGATGAAAAATTGGTACAACGTAGGAATTCTCCAGTATTACATCATCTGCTCAATATTTGGAAGATTCATGTAGAAAGGAATAAAACAAATTACCAACTACCAAAACTAATACTGACGCAAAATCAGCTAATCCCTTTTACAATAGATAACCTTTCCTTTAGAGAATGGGAGAAAAAAGGGATCAAAAGAATAGAAAATTGTTTTTCGGGAAATAAATTATTTTCCTTTGAACAAATGAAGGATAAATATAATATAACTCACGATACAGTGTTGGCATACTACCAACTGAAATCCTACTTGAAGGACAAATTGGGAAGCAGTCTGAGGTTACCAGAGGGAAGTAATTTTGAATATGTGATTACAGACACAATGATAATCAAAAAATTTGTAACAAACATGTATATTAAACTACAAGAAAAGGAGAATGAGGAAACAAATGGTAAAACTAAACAAAAATGGGAACAAGGTCTAAACATAAAGATAAAGAATGAAACATGGGAGAAGTTATGCTCAGGAACTATGAGAAATACAATAAATACAAGGTTACGTATGATACAATATAACTGGATACACAGGCTATACATTACACCTCAAAAGTTAAATAAATGGGACCCAACAGTATCTGACAGATGTTTTCGCTGTAAAAAGGAAATGGGAACAACAATTCATGCAATTTGGACATGTGAGAAAGTGAAAAAATTTAAGAAGGAAAATGTATGTATCTTGATCTATATGGTTTATAATGTGAAAAATAAAAAATTTAAAAAAAAAGTCCGGGAGTGTAGAGAACCTGAACTGAACATCAATACAGTGCTGAAAATAAAAGTTGAAAGGTCTGGGAACCAAGGTCTATCTTTGGATCCTGGCACAGAAATGACAGCCTGTGGTAAGCTGGTGGGCACCAAATGCTCACTAGGTGCTTGGTGTGGATGTGGAATAGGGGCAAGGTGCTGAGATTTCCGGTATCAGTGGATTCTGCAAAGGGTCGGCAAAAAAGAACTGGATCCTGTTTTGATTGGGACACATCATGAGGCCAGGCTCTACATGGAAGCTCAGACCTGTACAGCAACTATTGCTGGTGTCCGTGAAGGTGTTCTGCAGCAATAGGACAATCCTTCAGCCAAACGAGTCAATATTTGATCATGGAAAAAAGACCCACGATCATTTACAAACTTCCATCATCGACGAAGATCTCCAAATTCTAAACTCTGCTAGATTTATACTGCTTAAATAAAATGGAAATTATAGACCACCCTTGCCACTCATGCTAGAGAATAAACTGTGGTCAAAGAATCATACAACACAGAAATGGCCCTTCAGCCCAACAATTCCTTGCCAATCCATGCCCAACTAATTCATTCTCCTCATCAACTCTTCCCCTCCCACTAAATCTCCAATAACCTTTAACTGTGGCCAATTGACCTACCAACCTGCATATTCATGGGATGTGAGAGGAAAGTGCCATCCATGAGAAATTCACACAGTCGAAGAGGGAGCCTCCAAACTTTATACAGCAGCAGAGATCAGGATTGAACCCATATCGCATGAGTTGTGAGGAAGACACTCCACCCAGCTGTCATTTGTGCTCTTATTTTGAAGTTGGTTTGAAATTCCACTTCAGAAATTTGACCACAAAAGCTGTTGTTTCCAGGTTAACACATAAAGGCCATTAAATGTCATCTCAGATGGTTGCAAAAGACCTACTTCAAACAAGCTGTTTGTAAAAGTGAAGCAAGTCACTATTGCCATTCATGGATAAATTTATTGCCCTAGTTCTGACAACAGTGACTGTTAATTCAAGAGTATTTCTGGTTTCTGGCTGCTATGAGCTGGAGTACCCTGAGGTGCTGGTGGGTGCAAGATGATGTAAAGTGTGCCAGATTGTAAAACAACAACCGATGCAACTAATCCATCCCATTAATTGAGTGAACAAAGAAAAGGTGGAGGTGTTCAGCTGGTCAGCCAGCATCCATGGAGAGAGAGAAAAAAAATCAGCAGGTCAAGCAGCATCAGTGTGAAATGAATGGTTGATGTTTCAAGTCGGAACCTTTCCCTTGCATGGGAGGAAGTAGGAGCTGAAATGGTGTGGGGTGCCAGGGGCTCGTTCCTGGCAGATTATTGGGAGCCTGAAGTTGGGAGGAAGTGTGAGAAAGTCCAGATGGAGATAGAGGAGCCAGAAATTGGACAGGAGAGTGAAAATAGCCAGGATTTCTGGGCTGTAATGCCAATTCTCCTCCAAGTTCATGATTATTACATGTACATATAAAACCAGACAAAACAGTGTTTCTCCAGACCATGGTGGACACAGGTACACACACAATACACAGCACATAATAATCACATAAAGATATAATATAAAATAAACATCTAAATATTTTGGAATAATTCATTCAATTACACAATACCATTCATCCATCTCACAGCCTATGGGAAGAATCTATTTCCCAGCCAGGCACCCCTGACTTTGATGTTCCTGTACCTCCTTCTTGATGGTAATAAGTCAAAAGGTTCTTTTAGGCGGCCAGAATACCCCCAATGTAAAGCCGCATATTCTACCCCACTGCGGCTGATGAAGTACCCACCTGAATGCGGTGAACACGCCTCCGAGGCACCGACATCAAACCTCTTGCAGGAGGGATAATCGGTGGATTGCCGGGCTCCGCCGACACACCTGAAAGTGCAGCCGCTGAAAGCGGCTGCCTGGGGGGCAGGCTGATGACTATCAGCCAACAACTCCACTCCCCGCTGTCTGACAGCCCCCCGCCACACGACCTGACACCACCCCCACTGCTGCCTGACAGCCCCCCTCCACCCCACTGCCTGACGTCCCTCGCTGGCTGCCCCTGCCCCATTGTCCCCTGTTGGCCGCCCCTGCCCCAGCGTACCGCCGACCTTCCCTCCCCAGTAGGGCAGGGTTTGTCAGGCAGCAGTGAGGGGGGCTGTCGGGCAGCGGGGAGGGAGCAGCTATCAGGCAATGGGGTGGGGGCTGTTGTCAGGCAGCGGGGTGGGGCGGCTGTCGGGCAGCAGAGCGGGGGCAGCTGGTGCAGGCTGTCACAGCCCGGCTGGCCGTTCCTGCACCAGGGCCGCTCTCTACTGCTCAAAATGCGGCATAGTAATGGCGGTCATCCCTATCCATAAACCCCCACGCAGCTGGGACTGTGTGGGAAACACAGAGTGGTTTCACCTGCGTGGGGGATTATGGGTAGGGAAGATGGCCATTGCTATGCAGCATATTTATAATGGGTGGCACTGCGGCATCAGTCGCCCCACCTCCATCAGATGCGGAGGCGCTACGTGGCGCCTCTGGATATCACAGGAACTAAATGAGAAATTTCTTCTCTCAAATGATTGTGAATCTTTGAAATTGCCCATCCTTGATTCATTCAAAATTACGAATGACAGAATATTTTTGAGAGCTGAAGTATCAAGGGGATATAATAGGAAAATGGTCCCAAACGAGCTTACACATGCTCCTATTTCTTATGTTCTAACTGAATTGTTCTTTCAAAAAAGAACAGCAGAGGAATGAAGGGCTAAATGGCACCTTCCATGCTGTTCCTTTCATTTTGTTCCTAATCACACAACTCCTTCGTTCTCTGAACTTGGTAACATGCAAACAGTTCTTCCTTTACCCAAGTCGACACCCCAAAGCGACAAGCAATGCTTTTGCGTGAGTGGCAGCTGCAGCCTAGTGTGTGACCACTTCTGCTCCAAATTAGGCAATTATACCTTCAAATCCCTGTCCTGAAACTTAGAACATAGAACATTGCAGCACAGAAATAGGTATATCTACGTTGAACATGATGCCCAAATTACACTTAAAGTCTGCTACTTGCACATGTTCCATATCCTTCTATTCCCTGCATGTTTGAATGTTTATCTAGACGCCTCTTAAATTTATTATTGTATCTGTTTTGATCAGTGCTCCTGGCCATCTGTTCCAGACGCCTATCATTCTCTGTACAAAAGATTCGCCCTGCGCACCTCCTTTAAATTTTCCTCCCTTTACCTTAAATGCCTGTACCCGGGTTCAATATTTGGGCACAATACCCTGGCTCCCCTGCAGGACTGTTGGAGCATTTACTGTGGAGCTAGTATTATTCTGGGGAGATGTCAAATGGTTCTCAATGAGACTTCTTCCCAGTTCTCTGCTCATATTTATACTTCAGTGTGCATTGATAATAACATATGCACTTGCTGTTTGCTGTGCACACATTTTCTATGTAGCAACTGTCATGAACACTTTCAAAGGAACTGTATTGACTGTAAAGCACTCACCAATCTTGCATTTCTGAGGAGCTCACCGGGTACTTCTCTGGATGCTCCAAAGTGCTTTAAAGCCAATGAAATCCTTTCGAAGAGCATTTAATGCTGTAATCTATGTTGGGAAGGCACTGTGGCATTGTTGGTGATTTTATCGCTTCCTGCCAAGATCTCACATCAATTATAATTCTTCTTTTCAGCCTATTTTTGTGCCCTTACAACCAATGTTCAAACACTTGGTAGAGCTTCTGGATAGCAGATCAGCCTGTCCCCCTCCCCCCAGCTGTGTTTTTCTTCTTCTGATCCTGACCCAAACACTGCAAACCCCAATTACTTAAAATGTCCAACAATACAGCACAAGAACAGGCCCTTTGGCTCATGATGTCTGCACCAACCACGATGCCAAGTTAAACTAATCCTATCTATATCCCTCCATTCCCTGCCAGTTCATGTGCCTGTCTAAGTGCTTCCTCAAATGTTGCCGTTATATCTATTGCATCACTTACCCTGGCAGCAGGATCTAGGCTCTGTGTAAAGAACTTGGCTTCTAAATCTCCTTTAAACATTTCTCCCCTCACCTTAAATACATGCGCTGGGAAAAAGCCCTTGATTATCTACCCTATCTATGCATCTTATAACTTTACATACTTCTATCGGGTCACATTCAGCCTCTGATGCTCCAGAGAAAACAATCCAATTTTATTCAACCTCTCCTCAGACCAGGGGTGGCCAAACTTGCTTAATGTATGAACCACACACGATATACTTCAGATGTTTGAGAGCCCCAGAGCTGAAAATAAATACATACATGTTTTTACTCTTACATGCATATTTTGTTACAAAAATGTTATATAAATATTAAGAAATAGATGCATGTAATAAAATTTATTGCTGTATGTAGGTTTCAAACTGCAAATTTGTATTAGTTTCAATAATAGTTTCATAGATGGCTGTGATGCTTCATTACCCGATGAGCTGAACACTTTCTATGCCTGCTCTGAGAAGGAGATCCAAACAGTGCTTACTAGAATCCCTGCAAAGGCTGAGTGAGGACCCTGTGATATCTGTCTCTGAGGACAACATCAGATTCAAGAGTGTGAACTTTCACAAGGTGTCAGGCCCTGATGGCGTACTTGACAGGGTACTGAACGCTGGAGCGTTCATGAACATTTTCAACCTCTCATTGCCGCAGTCAGGTGTTCCCACTTGCTTCAAAAGGGCATCAATCATCCCGATATGAGCAGTACGAGCTGGCTCAACGACTGTCGCCCAGTAGCACTAACTTCTATTGTGATTAAATACTTTGAGAGGCTGGTCATGGCCGGAATTAGCACGTACCTAAGCAAACGTCTGACGTCTAAACCCACTGCAATTAGCCTATTGTTACCATAGCAGATGCAATTATCACTGGCTCTCCACTCAGCTCTGGATCACCTCAAAACAGTAATTCATACATATGGGTGCTTTTCATAGACTACAGCTTGGCCTTCAATACCATTATTTCCTCAGTGCTGGTCAAGAAGCTACAAAGTCTAGGCCTCTGTACCCCCCTCTGCAATTGGATCCTGGACTTTTTCATCGGAAGACCACAGTCAGTACGAATTGGAAACAATGTTTCGTCCTCACTGATTAACAACACAGGATGTGTGCTTAGCCCACTGCTCTACTCATTATATACCCATGACTGTGAGGCTGTGTGGCCAGGCACATTTCAAATGCTATCAATAAATTTGCCAAGGACACCACAGTTGTCAGGAGAATCACAAACGGCAATGAGGAAACATACAAGAGGGAGGTAGATCAGCCCATTGGATGGTGTCACACCAACGACCTTACACTCAACATTAGCAAAACCAGCGAGATGATTGTGGACTTCAGAAGGAAGTCAAGGGAACATGACCCAGTCCTCTTCAAATGTTCACCAGTGGAGAGGATCAAGAACTTCAAATTTCTGGGTGTCAACATCTTCGAAGATCTGTCCTGGAGCCTCCATGTCGATGCAATCATGAAGAAGGCTCACCAGTGGCTACACTTTGTGAAGTAAAACATGAAAATCTGCAGACACCGTGGTTGAAGTAAAAACACAAATCTGTAGAAACTCAGCAGGTCAAGCAGTGTCTTTTATATAGCAAAGGTAAAAATACATGACTGACGTTTCAGGCTTGAGCCCTTCATCAAGATATGGAAAAATGCTGGCAGGCCTCTGAACAAAAGAGAGGAGGGATAGTCGCAAAGGCAGGAGGTGATAGATTGAGAAGGGAGGGAGGGGATAGCAGCAATCAAGGGGTGGGGTGATGGGAGAGAGGAGAACAGTAAAGGAGGGGAAGGGGAGAGCAGGTTAGCAGAAACCGGAAAAGTCGATGTTAACGCCATCTGGCTGGAGAGTTCCTCCAATTTACAGATGGTCTTGGTGGGATAGTACATAAGACTATGGACTGACATGTGAGTGTGGGAATATGATACAGAACTGAAATGGTTGGCTACTGGGAGGTCTCTGTCACTAGAGCGGATGGAGCAAAGTATCTCAGCGAAACAATCTCCCAATTTGTGCCCAGTCTCTCCAATGTAGTGAAGGTCATAAAAGGAGCATCGGATGCAGTAAATCAGTCCTGCGGATACATACCTGAAATGTTGCTTCACTTGAAAGGCCTGTTTGGGGCCCTGGACTGTGGTGAGGGAGGAGGTGTGGGCACAAGTGTTGCACCTCCTGCAGCCATGGGAAGGTTTCGGGGAGTGGGGTACTTGGTGGGGAGGATGAGTGCACAAGAGAGTCAAGGAATGAGTGGTCCCTATGGAAGACAGAGAGGGGAGGAGAGGGGAAGATATGTCTGGTAGTGGGACCCTGTTGTAAGTGCCAGAAATTCTGTAGGATAACATGTTGGATGCGGAAGCTGGTGGGGTGATAGGTAAGGATAAGGGGGATTCTATGTTTGTTGCATCTGGGGGCAGAGGGTGGGGTTGCAGGTGAGGGCTGAGTTGATGGTGGTGGAGGGGAAGCCACAGGTGTGGAAGCAGGCAAAATTTCTGAAGATCTGGACTGGAAGACCTCATCTTGGGAACAGATGTGGCAGAGACAGAGAAATTGAGAGAAGGAAAAAGAATCCTTGCAGGGGATAGGGTGCGAGGAAGTGTAGTCAAGGTCATTGACTATGAGTTCAACAGCTCTGCCCCTCCTCATCCCACCCTCCCTTCCACTCTTCCCAGATGCCAGTGGGATCGAGGAGCAGCACCTGGGAGCGGAGGCTGGAGTATGGACTAGTCTAACCTCTATGCTGTCTGGTGCTAACTCTCCATCCAGTGGGGCCAGGGCTTGCCCATGCCCACTTACAGGGCCTTCACTGCTGCTGCCAGCTCCAGCTCTGTCCTGGCTAAACACCTGGATGATGTCCTCATTGGGGACTCCTCCAGCCTCTTTTTCCCATCTCCGTTATTTTAATTTCCCCTCTGCCAGAGAGCCTGGAAATTCACCCCTTCTCTGGGGCAGGCCATGGCTCATCGGAGCTCTCTTGGCCCAGACCTGGCTTCCCTGCAGAGGACCCTCAGTTTTGCCCAACCCTCCTACCACACACCCCATGTTGGCCGGCACTCTGTAGTGGCCCAACCCGAACGAAGAGAAACTGACTCCCGTGCACTGCTTGCTCTGCTCCTCCAGTGTCTTCCCTCTCCTTGTCACGCAGCCCCAATTGTGACCATCCTGGGACCCCTGATCTGGCTGCAGGGATTTGGAACATCCTGGGCTGGCTTCGGGAGTCCTGGTATCTCCTCCAGCCAACATATTTCTGCAAGCTGTTCTTTACATGTCAAAGAACCGCATGTGGCTTACGAGCACCCCCACCTTATACCTAATAGTTTTTGAACCAGGCAACATCCTAATGATGCACCAAAGCCTCCACATAATTCCTGTAATGCAAAGATGTGAAGACCTCAAATGTTGCCTAATCAAAATTTTAAACAGCAGAACGACTTACCAACTTTTATACTCATTGCACCAATCGATGAAGACAAGTATGTCCTACGACTTCTTCACCATCTCCTCTACTTGGTTTGCCACTTTCAGCAAGCTACGGCTTTGCACTCCAAGATCCTCCTGTGCATCTTAAGGGACCAACCATTTACTGAAAACTTTCTTCTTACATTTGACCACCCACATTGACCTACCCTCATTCGTCATTATTGTTACCTCCTCTAAAAGCACAATAGTTGTAAGACAAGACTTCTTCTACACTAACCCTAATAAGTCTGTGCTTTTCCAGGGGATAAGATTTCCATGAAATCCTATCCCTAAGAATCTTTGCCAATAATTTATCTTCGACTGATGTAAGGTTCGCTGAAGTTTTATGTCCATGTTTTGTCCCTAGTGCCTTTCTTAAAAAAGAAACATTGGCTATTCTCCAGTTCTCTGGGACTTTGACCAAAGAGGACACAAAAATCTCAGTCAAGGCCCCAACAATTTCTTCTCTAACTCTCACTATCACCTGGGATAGACATCATCAGGCCCTGGGGACCTATCCACCTTCCTGTTCTTCTAAAGATCCAACATGTCCTCCTTGGTATCACCAAGAATATCAGCATATCCATCCTGGATCTTTCCATCCTCTACATCATACTCCTTGGTGAATTCTGATGCAAATAACTAATTTAGTATTGGCTCACTTCCTCTGGCTCCAGACATCAATTCCCTCCTTTGTCCTTGAGTTGTTCTACCCTCTCCCTAGCTATCCTCATGCTTTCTAACCTAAGTATAAAATACCTTGGGGTTCTCGTTGATCCAATTTACCATAGATATTCCATTGCCCCTTTTAGTTCTCTTGATTTCCTGATTGTTCTTTCCTGCTTCCATTATGTTCTTCAAAGACCTTGTCCAATTTCAGCTTTTTTCTGACTAAATTTATAACATCTCCCATCATGCAATATTCCCAGACTTTGCCATCCTTGTCTTCCTTTCTCATAGGAACATGTTGGTCCTGAATTCTGACTAGCTGGCCTTTAAACACCTTTCATATGTCAGATATGAACTTACCATTTAATAGTTGCTCCCATTCTCCTCTCCTCATCTCTTGCCTAATACTGTTGTAATCAGCCTTCCTCCAAAGTTGTCCTCCCCACCCTCACCTGAGGTCCAGTCATATCCTTATCCAGAAGGATGTTGAAACATAAGGAATTATAATCACTGTTCCTAAATTGCTCTCATACTGAAACTCTGATCACTTTGCTAAACTCATTTCCCAATACTTCCCTAGTAAGGCTCAGTGTGTCAACTATACATCTCTATGCCATTCAGAAACAGCACAGCATTTTGAAGTGCAACACAGGAGTTAAGCAGGCAAATGTGAGGTGAAGTCATCGCACATGAATCCAAAGACTTTTTTCACTCAGTACTACATCATGTTCAAGGTCTGGGAGGGATTTGGTATGGTAGAAGCTGACAGGCTGCTTTTCCTGGATGCAGAGTTTAGGACTACACAAAAGATTCACATGATAAGGTTTTGGCCATTTGGGAGTGAGATGAGAAAGTTTGGGGCAGACTTGTAATGTATGATGGGACAGGATTGAGGAGCCAAGTGGCCAACACCTGCTGTTATTTTCTTCTGAATGTCTTTCCTCAGTGCTAATCTCTGGGATTCTCTACCCAAGAAAATGTAGTCACTCAGTGGTGGGCTATATTACAGGGCTGTGACAGAATTTTGTACATGAGGGTATCACCAAATGATCTGTTTGCACTAACTTCTTCTTTCTTCTTCTTTGGCTTGGCTTCGCAGACGAAGATTTATGGAGGGGAAATGTCCACGTCAGCTGCAGGCTCGTTAGTGGCTGACAAGTCCGATGCAGGACTACATCTGTGAATATTCATCATCTCTTTTCTGTCTTGTTATATTCTGCAAATATAATTTATATTACTGCAGTAGGTGTATTTTATTTACGTATGTAGCTGCAATTAAAAATTTCAGTGCATCTGTATATTGTACTTAAGTGTATGACAGTGAACTTTCATACTCTAGGGCAGGGGTGGCCAAACTACAGCCCCAGGGCCAACAGCGGCCGATACCCATTTTTAAATGGCCCAGGGTGAATTTTTAAAATAAAATGGAATGTGGCCCGCTCGAACATATAGTGCCCTCCATAATGTTTAGGACAGACATTTTTTTCCTTTACTTGCTCCTGTGTTCCACAGTTTTCAATTTGTAATCACACAACTCACATGTAATTAAAGTGCACATTCCAGATTTTATTCAACGTTATTTGTATACTTCTGGTGTTGATACTGTGCAATTGCTCAGCAAAAGGAGATGTAAGCCGCTCCTTCTGTCCGATAACCTACAGGTCACCCTTGGGCAAGGTGCAGTTACTGCTTAGCCTCCCAATTAGGGTCACGTGAAGCCAGGGATTGCAGATGGTGGATGGTTTTTCCAAGAAGATTCTACAAATTGTAATTTATGGTTGTACATTTAAAAACGCTGGGCAGATGAATCTGATGATCAATGGTCAGGGTTACCCATCCAGTATGGACACTGAAACTCAAGAAGGCAACGGGAAACCACCAGTATTTTTTCCCTTGTATAATCATGAACTCAACATTGACTTCGGACTCACCTCAAAGATGGAGCCTTTACCGAAGGAGAACAGGGGAGGCAAAAACTACAATTCGGAGGATCGGAGGTTGTGACACATGGAGAGATATGATTGCCCATGCTGAATGGCAAAGAACCTGAATGAATGATTTATATACATTTTGGTTTGACCATGTAGAAATTACAGCACTTTTTGACTATACATAATTCCCCCATTTCAGGGCACCATAATGTTTGGAACATTCGCCTTCACAGGTGTTTGTGATTACTCAGGTATGTTTAATTGTTTCATTGGTGTGGGTATAAGTGAACTAGGCTTGATTCTAAGTTTTTGATCACTTTGAAGAATGTAGTTGCCATTTTTCAATAGAGGACCAGAGTTGTGCCAATGAACGTCATAGAAGGCATTATGGGGCTGAAGGACAAGAAAAAACAGTAAGAGACATTGCCCAAACTTTAGGATTACCAAAATCATCATTAAGAAGAAAGGGCGTACTGGTGAACTCAGAAATCACAAAGGGTCTGGTGGTCAAGGAAGACTCCACTGCAGATGACAGAAGAATTCTCATAATGAAGAAAAATCCCTAAACATATGTCTGACAGATCAGAAACACTCTTCAGGAGGCAGGAGGTGGATGTGTCAATGACTACTGTCCGCAGAAGACTTCATGAAAAGAAATGCAGAGGCTACACTGCATGGAGGGCACTGTACCATATATGTGTGTATAAAAGTTGATACCATGTAAAAAGTCGATCCGCCTATTTTGATGAAAAATCTGGTATTTTCCATATATCACATGTAAATTTTGACCTCCTGAGTTGGCCCAGATGTCTTAGAGCATACTGTAAAATCAGAAATGAAAAATAGATTTTAAATAAATGGAGTTACAGCATCACTTTGTTCTGTAAACAGAACAACCACATTCAGAGAGATTTGATCATTGAGGTTTATCACTGGAGGTGTGATGTATAATCAGTTCTTCCTCAAGAATAGGCTCTTCCATGCCTGCATGGTGAAGAGTTTATTCTAAATTTAATAGAAATCATCACGTTCATTTTTAATTTTACATTAGATGGTAAATCCTTTTTAGCTGTTTGCACACTGTAATGTAAATTAGTCTTTGTTCAAAGCAACCCATTATGTTACCTGAGTTCCACAAAACATTATCAGTGACCTTGTCCCTCTCCACAGTATAAACAAGGACAGCACCCTGGTTGCACAGGTATGCCCCAGATGATTGTTTTGCCATCAGTATAAGGAGCCAGCTGTAGCGTGGTAAACACAGGGAGCTCTGCGATGCATAGTATGCTTTCTGTGTCATGTACAGAGCTAACATCCAGTACCTGAATGCCACTATTGTGATCCAGTTGTCAGTCATGGCTTTGTGGGTAGTACACTTGCTTCTGAACTTTGTATTCAATGTAGATTGGAAGCACCAGCTGTGCCTTGTTCTCCACTCATGAAACACAGATCCTTTGACTTCATTTTGGTGGCAGAGTACAATATACAATCACAATGGTGTGTATATAATGTGAGACAAGCAACCAAGGGATAACATTCAAAAACATGAGTTTAAGAAACTGAAGCCCACGAAGCCAGGTTGATACTCCAGCGTAATTCTGAAGGGCTGCACAGTCAGAGGTACTGTCTTTGAAACAAAACATTAAACCAACATTCTTTCTATTCTCTGAGATGAAGTCAATAGGAGTTTTTAGACTGCAGGCTTCTAATGGCACGATCAAAAAAAAGGAATTTTGCCGCTACAAGGGCAGTCTAAAAAGGAATGTGCAGGAATTTTGAGTCAATTCCTGCCCCGCGATTTATCCCGCAGGACCCCGACAAATTCTTGGAGGAAGCCCGCAGTGTAAATCGTACCGGAAAAATTCACTCTGCTGCAGGTCCAACCACTGCGACTGTTGCACTCAGGTACTTGCAGTCTAAAAAGGCCCCCAACGTGAACGACCACATGGGCAGTAATTATGTAAATTTTTTTCAGTGATTTTCCCAACATTGCAATCTAAAAAAACATTAGTGATTGCAAGGCACTATTTTGAGAATAAATAGAGGACTACTCCTTTGTCTCCTAGTCAATATTAAATCATCAATAAACTTTATAACAAAAGATTATCTGCTTGGTTTCACGGTACCTTGTGGGTCATGATCCTGGATCACAACTTGAAACATTTGTCCATCCCTCTGCCTCCATAGATGCTGCCTAACCTTGGGAAGTTCTTCCAGCAGCTTGTTTCTTGCGCCTGATTACAGGATCTACAGACTGAGGTTTATGGAACCTTGCTGCACGCAATTATTCACCTCGCATGAATAGATCATCATTCTTCTTCATCCTCAAGCTCTCACCTTTCAATCAAGTCGACCCATGCATTTCTCAACAGGGACCATACTTCCAAAGTACTTCATTGGCTGTAAACTACTTGGGAAGTCCTGAAAGAGATGTGAGAGGCACGACAGAAATAAAAGGATCTTTATAACCTTATCAATATTTCTTTCTTTCTCCCGCACATGTTTATTTAATTTCCCCTGAAGTGTATCAATTCTATTTGCCTCAGATATGGTGAGATTGATTCTGAAGAAATAAAGTACAATACTCCATACAGTTTATGTTATATTGTAGGAGGCATAAAGGGAGGACCACTGCTGCTAATAAATGCAAACTGAATGTCTGTAATTGAACCTGCAGCCAACTTCCATTCTGCATTTTATTTCATGACACTTCCCATGTTAGCCCCTAGCTGCAGACAAACGCCACATTATATATACTATTGAGATTGAATATTGTTCTCTGTGAGGACTGAATGCCCTGAGCCAATGTTGCATATTCAACATCAGTCTATGTAAATAAAAAGCCATTATGTAACTTCAGAGCGCGGGGGTGGGGAGGGGGGGTGGGGGGATGAATGAATGCAAGGGTGATGTATGAAAGTTTCAGGTTATGCAGTGTGTGACCAAAAAAAAACAGGGCAGCATTGGAAAAATCAATGAAAAGGTGAGCAATGGTAGAGAAAAGGGTATCTTCAGCAGCTTGGGAATGGATCTGGATGGAGGCGATGTGACAGGAGATAATATTGACAAAGACATGAATATGGAAGCGGAAGATCTCACCAGCATCAAGATTGCTTCACAAGAAATAGGGATCTCACTACCGATTCCCTGCAAAAACACCTCTGGTCATAGGCCCTCAGCTAGAATAACACCTTTCTACCACTACCCCCTGTCTTCGGTGGGCCAGCCAATTCTGAATCCAAACCATCAATTCATTGTGGACCCCCATGCATCTGCACCTTCTGGCTCAGCCGACAATGAGGGACAATGTCAAATGCCTTACTGAAGTCTCTGTCAACAAATCCACTGCCTTGCCCTTGTCAACAATCTTCATCACCTCCTCAAAAAGAACAGATTTGTAAGACATGACAGGCCTCACACAAAACCATCCCTGATTGTTCCTAAGCTGACCACATCTTCCCAAATATCCTATCTCAATGTATCCTCTCCAGCAGTTTTTCTATTAATGATGTGAAGATCACTGATCTTCAATTTCCTGGATTATCCCTGTTTCCCCTCTTTTTAAAAAAATTACCAAATGGTGGATTAGCCAATTAACCTACAACCCCATATGTTTTGGAGGATGGGAGGAAACTAGAGCACCCGGGAAAAATCCAATGCAGATATGGGGAGAACATACAAACTCCTTACAGACAGCACTAGATTCGAACCTGGTACAGTACTGTACAAAGGTTCGACACTGGCTACTCTCCAGTCTTCCGTGACTTCGCCTACTGCTAGTGAAGATACAAAGATCTTTGTCGAGGCTGCACCAATCTCCTAACTTGCCTGTTTCAATAACCTGGAACTTATTCCATCAGGTCCTGGAGACTTATCCACTTTAATGCTCTCTCTTTCCTGCTCTCTGCCTTTTATCTCAGTTGTCATGCCATTTTTAAAAATTGGAAATGGAAAAAAAGTTGACATCATGTTAGAAATAAGAGTGTGAGTGGAGAATGTTTTTAAAAATTACTACCAGCTGGTTAAATCAGCAAATGAATCACTGGTAATTTCATTCATGAGTCATTACTTTTCTGCTGTTGATTTAATGCCTGTGATTCATGGGATGTTAGAAAAAGGAAGAAAAGAATTCAATCGTTTTGCTCCCTTGTATCATTATGAATTACAGGTATTATTGCATAGATATAAAAGCACAAACCAGCAGCAAAATTATCGTTAACCTTTTAGTAGCTGATGCTGTAACCCTTGGAATTACAGAATCTGGGAAGAAGTTAGTCAGTCTATTGTGCCTGTTCTGGTTCTTTTCAAGAATTATCCCCAGAGCCCAATTTTCAAGAATTTATCCAGTTCAATTAACTCTGTTCTAACTGGGCTTTCACACAAAGCATCACCAGGTAACAACAAACCATGACCAAAAACATTTTCCCCCATCTATTCTACCCCCCCAAAACCAACCCCTCTGTTTACTGATCAAATATTTTGTCTGATTATTGATTTTATTCTGACGGAAGCAATTTCTTACTTCCTCCGTCAAAGCCCTTCCTAATGTCGAACACCCGAATTAAACGACCCACCAAACTTCAAAAATCAGCAAAGAGACCACAAACACTAGAAAGTGCAACAAAAACAGAAAATGCTGGCAATAATCAGGAAGTCAGGCACGATCGGTGGAGGGAGGAACAAGGATAATGTTTTAGGTCAATGAGCTTTTGTCAGAATTCAGAGAAGTTACAAATCAAGCATATTCTGAGTTGGGGAGAAGGGGGAAGGAATAGAGAGCGAAAAAAATAACGTCTGTGATATGGAAATCAAGGGCAAGTGGGTGTCACAGCACTGGTGTTGCCACTGTGGTATGGGAAAGCTCAACAGTGGGGGCTTGCCAACTGCTACTGATTTTGTCATGGTGATGGGGAGAGGAATAAGGAAAGAAAATCATTGAGAGCTGGAACGCTAAGGTGCAAAACACTGCAGCCAGTATGAGAATTCTGAAAATACCAAACATCATCTGTGGAGAAATGTTATTTCATTTCCCATTCTCTTCTCTCACCCCTTTCCTCCTCCCAGCCACAGATAGAAAGAAGCTGGTTCTTTTGTCCTATTGTCCATTCAATGGATCATCCTCCATAATTTCTCCCACCTTCAATGTTTTGCCACCACCTTCATCCTTTGAATATTCCAAAAGAATCAGAGTTATACAGCAGGAAATGCTTCCTTTGGCTCAACTTGTCCACACCGACTGAGTTTCCAACCTGAGCCAGTCCTGTTTGCCTGCTTGTGGCCCTTTCCAAATTGGCGGTGCTGTTTTAGTGCTGATATGGCAGCACTTGTCACTGCTGCAGGTCCAGGAAAAGTGGGGAGCAGGGCCTTTCAGTGTTCCTCTACAGGATCCTACTGCCCTGCCATCCTGCCTGATAGACCCGTGCAAATTTAAATTGCCTGTAGAATGGGGCTTGTGGCAGTTTTTACAGCAATGTCCTCAGAGGTCTGGATCCATGACAATGGCACCCATGTTCCATAGCCAGACTTTAAGGGTTGTGGATTCTGGGGAAGCAGAGGGGGAGAACACCACTGCAACGAGAAGGAGAAGCCTTGGTATGGGCTCTAAAGGGTAGGAAACCATGGCTGCGGACCAGGATCCATTTTGGGGCTCAACAGCAGAAAGGCCTCACACCAGGGTTCTGGAAATCAACTATTGGGTCCAGGATTCATGAGGGTGATGGTGGTGAGCAGGGCTCCCAAAATGAATTTGAGACCAGCAGCTGATGAGGTGTGACTTGGTTGCCTGGACTTCATTGATGGGACAGACAGGAGGCCTTGTGGCTACAGAAGTTATGGGGGTGCAGGAGCCAGTGGTGGGATCCATGGTCTCTTGATCTTGCAGGCCAAATATAATTATATCGCGGGCCAAATTTGGCCCGCGGGCCAGAGTTTGACATGTGTGTGGACAACCCTTCTGGACTTTTGCTCTCTTTTGACCTCTTGATAATGAGTTTATTGTCATACATATGGTACAATGTACATATGCACCAAAATTCTTACTTGCTACAGCCAAACAGGTACTTATAAAGAAAACATATCATAGTAATCTAATTGAATTAAATTAAGAGACAATAAATACATAATGTGTATCGTCCTTTTCATTTCCAATTGGCGTCGTGATAACAACCCCCTCAACTTCTCTGCTCCCCTCACCCACTTCAATTTCACGCAGTCCGAACATTCATAAAGCAACCAAGTCAGGCAGTCCTGATACAGGGTCTTGACCTGAAACATTTACAATTCCTTTCCCCACCCCCTCATAGTCGCTACTCTACCTGGTGAATTCCTTCAGTAGCTTGGTTTCTGCTTGAGCTATTATCACAGATAGATGAGTGACACAGACCAAGAAATTAACCTGCTTCTAACAATGTTGGCTGAGGGAAAAATATTGCCCGTTCTTCAAAATAATGAATGGGTTCCTTCACAACCTCAAGAGTAGAAAGTAGGGAGGAGGAGTCACGTGATGGAGTAGTGGCCGGACGGTGAACTCCAGCCCTCTCCAGAAAAGTCGGGAAAAACAAAGGAAAACATAAAGGCACAGAAATAAAAGTTACAGAAAAGTGAGTATAAAGGTGGAAAGAAGATGGCGACAAAAAAAGAAAAATCGAAAGCAACGGTAAGAAGAGAGGAAGAGAAGACAAAGGAGGAAAAAGGTGAAGGCCTTACCTGTCCGAAGAGGCCCGCTGCGGAGAGAGAAACCCGCTCCCTCAGGTCGGTAAATAATGGACTACAAAAATGGCTCGCAGAGCCGAGTAAAAGTGCGCGATGCGAATGAAAAAAAACACACCGACGGGAGGGGGGACCAACTGGGGAGTCGATCTCCACAGCCGGCAACGACAGCTGCAGAACACCTGCAGCAAGAAGAGACCACAGAAGACAATAGAAACAAGAAAGAAGAGGAGGAAAGGGCACCAAAGAAACAACAGATGGCCAACCCAGAGGAAGAAGAGGAAGAGGAAGAGTACAGTGAAATAGAAGAAGAAAAGAAAGGCAAGATAAAGGATATACTTTCTCTTATTAAAGGATACATGGAGTCATTTAAAGAATGGCAAACACAGGAATTTAAGGATTTAAGAAAAAGAATAAACAACACAGAAGAGAAAATAAATAAAATGGAGATGACCTTAACAGAAATGGGAAAGAAAATGGACAAGATGGAAGAGCGGGCAGTAGCAGCAGAAATGGAGGTAGAAGACTTAAAAAAGAAATTGGAGGAATCTAATAAAAAAACTAAAGCGACACAAGAACTACTAGCTCAAAAAATAGATACAATGGAAAACCATAACAGAAGAAATAACATAAAGATAGTGGGCCTTAAGGAAGATGAAGAAGGCAAGAATATGAGGGAGTTTATAAAAGAGTGGATCCCTAAGACCCTAGGATGTCCAGAACTACAGCAAGAAATGGAAATAGAAAGGGCACATAGAGTATTGGCCTCTAAACCACAACCACAACAAAAACCAAGATCTATTGTAGTAAAATTCCTAAGATATACTACAAGAGAAAAGGTACTGGAGAAGACAATGGAAAAAGTAAGAGAGGGCAACAAACCACTGGAGTATAAAGGGCAAAAAATCTTCATTTATCCAGATATAAGTTTTGAACTCCTAAAGAAGAGAAAAGAGTTCAATACAGCAAAGGCGATTTTATGGAAGAAAGGGTATAAATTTATACTAAAGCATCCGGCGGTATTGAAAATATTTATTCCAGGACAACAAAACAGACTATTCACGGATCCAGAAGAAGCACGAAAATTTGCAGAACAATTACAAAAATAGACTGAGGGAGGAAGACAGGTAATGAGAGTTAAAATGATCACGATTGATATGTATGTGGGTAAAGACAAAAATAGACTGAGGGATGAAGACGGGTAATGAGAGTAAAAATGATCACGATTGATATGTATGCAGGTAAAGAGGTATAAGAGTGAATAGAGACAATGTGCATACGTGAATGTATCTGTACTTAGAGGAAAATATAGATAGTATAGACAAGAATTAATAAGGGAAGGTAATGGAATAGAGAGAATAAGGAGGGAATTAAAAGAGTGACCTTTGTGACATATGAAAAGTGAAATCTTTTCTGGGGGTGGCGGGGTGGGGGGAAATAGCGGTCACTGCAAAATCAGTTGACGCTTGCGAGTGGATTCGCAAATCCAAATGGAGAGGGGAGATGTGGTTGTCCGACAAGGGATAAAGGACAACTCAGGAGGGGAAGGGGAGATTGGGGATAAATAAGATAGAAATAGCAGAATAAGGAAAATGTTGGATGTTGTAGGAATGTTGTCTTATAAAGAGTTGAAAATAAGAAAACAGAAATGGAAAAGGAGGAAAGGTAATGATGGAAAAACGGAAAGAGAAGATAAACAAAATATAAAAGGGCTACGCTGAACTATATGACTTTAAATATTAATGGAATACATAACCAAATTAAAAGGAAGAAACTACTAAATTTAAATGAATAAATATATTCCATTAGAAAAAATAACATATAGGTTAAGAAATAATATTGAAATATTCGAACAAGTATAGGAGCCTTACATTAAATACAATAGCGAAAACCTACCGGGGACAAACATTACTTAAGTTGATGGAAGGAGAAGGAAAGAAAAGAATGGACTCAGTAGAATTTCTAGTGTATTTTTGTTGAATGACAACATTGTCTGACTGGCTTAATGCAACCTAGATTGTATACTTAAAATGGATGAGAGGGGGGGGGGGTGGGGGGGTGGCTTGGGAGGAAGGGGGGGGGAGAAAAAGTCACTGTATATGTGTGAAAAAGACATAGTGTATATCATGGCTAATGTGATTTATGGTGTGAAAAATAAAAAATTTAAAAAAAAGAGTAGAAAGTAGGGCCTTGAAAAAAGGAATAAAAAAGATTGGAATACATTACATACTGAAATTGCTTTAATTTTAAAAGAACTGGTTTCATGAATGAAACTGAAAAGGATTGAATGCAAGATGGAGAATCCTTTCAGAATTAATCCAAGTTGACCCTGAATATTGAATCGTGACTCAATGCCTCAGAGTTAGAAAGACACAGGTTCAAGTTCTGCTGCTAGAAGTTGAGAACAAATTTCTTGACTGACATCCTTGTATGGCTTTGAAGGAGTTGTATCAAACAAGACATTAAAAATGAGGTCTCTCTGTTTGCTCTGTGGTGTCAAATGTCCCAAAGAACAGGAGATTTCTTCCTGCTGTCTCAGCTGATACTTATCTTTTAATCCTGGATTATGTATCTTTATCTTTGCTATATAGATAGTCCAAGTGCAGAACCCACTCCGCAACTGATGGTATCGGGGTTTCACTTTTTCGTTCGGTACTTGTAACCTGTTGTGAAAAAGCTGATACCAGAGCCGTTAGTTTATCATAATAAAGCTTACAGATGTCAGGATGACAGCAGCCCGCAGCGGCCTCGCTGGACCTGGTGCTACTGTAACTCTGAGTAAAGGACTGTGCACAATTCTTAATTGGAAGGAGATGGATGGTGGAGCATCATAATTGCTGCAATATGGAAATCGCCAAGCAACAACAAACCTTCAAGAAGCTGCTGCGTGGCTTCGACTGCTATGAAGACCGAGCCTCTGCTGTGAGGACAAGGCCTCAAATCTTCAGTGTTGCTTATTGCCGGTGGACGAGGGGGGTTATCATGGTGCATTCTGTGGAAAGTGGCGGTGTTTTGTACCTGGTTTGGGGATCCTGGAGGTTGCGCTGTCTTGGATCATGGACCCTTGGGGCAGATGGTGTCGAGGCTTTCAGGCTCTTATGGATTGTGAACTGTGTGGCGGTTTCTTCACTTAAGCTATCAGACATTTAATATATAGAGTCTAGTAGATTCCTGCAAACCTGCACAGCAGCAGCCCACAACGGCTTCTCCCTGGTGGAGGTTCCTTTACTCAAGCTAAAAGACTTAATATATTGCAGCTTGTCTCTACTTTGCCTATGGTCTAGTTTTTGTTAATTACCGTACTGTGGCACTGTTTTTATTCACTTTATGTAGCTTTGTCTTGCGTAGAAATAGTGTAGTCTTGTGTTGTCTAACAGGATTTTTGTGTAGTCTCGTGTCGTTTAAATGTAGCATCATGGTTTTTGGAGGAACGTTGTCTCGTTTTTAACTGCGCACTGTATTTGCAGTTTGGTTTTAAAATGACAAAGTCAAACTTGAACCTGCTGAGCTTCTCCAGCATTTTGTGTGTTTTTACTTCAACCACAGTGTCTACAGATTTTTGTGATTTACTTTTTCTCATTATCCTTTAATCAACATCACTAAACTGATTATCAGCTCAGAGTCTGACGCTGTTTGTGGCCTTCTGCATCTCTGACATTACCAGATAATTTGATTTAGATTTATTCATTATTGTACTTAGAGACAGTGAAAAACTCTCTTTGGCGACCCATTCAAAGGGGAGCAGAATTATTGCTTTCTGGTGCCATTTTGCATAAGAGGAGTAAAAGGGAAGAAAAGGGGGTCCTTCAGCACAACGAGTTCACGAGGATCACGCTGTCCCCGGCCTCCCAACCAGATTCACAGCTTGAGCCCGTGTTCAGCTGCCTGTTCTTCACTGTTCCACCTCGACCGCCATTCCCAGAAACTTCTGGCTCCGACAATCTGGCAGAAAACCTGCGGTGAAGCCCCACCAACACCCCTCCCTGTCTTAACCACTGTTCTGTTTCTGCCCATACACGGGAAGTGCTTTGGTATGTACTGACATTGTGAAAAGTGCTCAAGAAATGTCAAACTAACAAATTCGTTTAAAACAGGCAAAAAAGGCAGTGGAGTTTCAGCAAACAGTGCCACTGAGTGGTACAACATGGTAGTTCATGTGCAATACAGTATTGAGATTCATTGAGACTCTCAGCCACACTAAAAAGAAAATAGAGAGATGGTAATGTTTGAACTATATCGTGTGGAGAAAGTTAGTTTTACTTCAGAGCCAGAAGTAATTCAGAGCTCTCCTCTCTTTACCTTCCACACCACCAGCCTCTACATTCAACAGATCATCTTTTGCAATTTTTGCCAACTCCAATGAAATTATGCCTCCTTCCCCTCCTCTACCAGCATTTTAAAGGGATCGCTCCCAGGACCCTGTTGGGATTAGGTGCTTCAAAGAGGGGAAGAATGATATTGGAGGAAAGGATGGAAGTGGGAAGTCTCGAACTTGCCTGAGATATCAGATCACAGCTGACAATATATTAAGTCATATATATTGACTAGCTGAGCTAGCTGTCCCTGCTTTATCCATTTAGATGTCATTCTACCTACTCTAATTCCACTTGCAACCCTTCAGTTGGCATTCCTCTGACATCGAGCCAATTCCAACTGCATTAATGGAAAAATACTCAATGTAATTGAATGCAGCATTTAGCAGGTTGGTTGTAGTAAATGGTGCTGCCCTTCGGCTGGTGGCTTTTGTTGTATTGCTTGGAGTCTTGCATGTTCTTCCTCAGCAGACTCTTGTTATCGGCTCCTGGAATGCCTGGTGGCATCAGCACTGAGGAGAGTTTAGTGTTGTTCCTCAGTTTTCTGCTGCCTGCCCCTTGTCTGTATGGAGGCCTGAGCACTGAGAAGGGCGTATCACTGCTGTTCTGTTTCCTGCTCCTTGCGTGTCTGGAAGCACCAATAATGTGTCAAGACTGATGTTCCTCTGCTGTCTCTCATTTTCTCATGTGTCTAACTCTACAGGCTTGTGAAGAGCTTCTGCCACTGTTGCTTCGCTTTTTTGGGCCCATATTGAACTGGGTTTGGCCACTTGTTTTTATTCTGAATATACATTGATGCACAACCCTGTAACTAATTGAGGTGTCCCTGATGCAAGTTAAAAAAATATTTTTTGAACTTCATATGACCTTAATTAAATTCAATGTGGTCATGACATTCAGCATTAAATGTTACCACATTTACAATAAACGGTAATGCAAGTGCAACCTGCTCAAAAAACACTTTTGAACTTCATATGATCTTAAAGGTTCAATTCAATGTGGTCATGACATTTAGCATCACATGTCACCCCTACTGAACCTCCTTGGAGATTTCTAGAGTGCTCCATATTGATTTGCATGAAGAACAGACAAACAGACTAGCAAATAGTCATACATGCACAAATATATATTAGATTGCTGTTTATGTCGAAGGATACATGGCAAATGATCCTTTAAATAATAAAATGTGCTGCCAAGAGATATCACTCCAAGAAGGAATGATACACAACATTTTTCTAAGTTGGTGATTTGAACAATCACAATGAAACCTTTTCCTCAAAATATATTAGCATTTAATGCAAAAATAAACAAGTAATACCAGGAATCATTTTCCATCATCCAACTTGTTCTCCAGCATTCTATGTACTCGAGGTGGCCTCCCCAACATCAGGGAGAACAAACAGAGATTGGGTGACTGCTTCACCAAAACACTATGCTCTGTTTTTGGGTCTAAGCTTGAAATTCCTGTAGCCAACCATTTCAACTCCTCCAACCATCCATTGTCAGGGTGAGGCAAAGAGTAAACTTGAGGAACAACACTTCATATTCCTTCTGGACAACTCTAAATATTATTATTTTTGGACATTATTTTTCAAACACAAGGTAATCTTCACCTCTATCTGGTTCCATCTCTTCTTTCCTATTTTAACTTTTCCCTCTCTGCCCCCCCCCCCCACCTCCCAGATGTCTCTTCCACATTCTGTCCAATAATCTAAGAACTCTTGGCCCCTCCCCAGCTTCTTTCTCTTTTCATATACTTTAGTCACAATAAAGCATCCACAGATGCTGCTTGACCTGCTGAGTTTCTTGCAGCCGTTTGCATCTTATGTTTGACTGAATATTTATCAACAATAATTAGAATTTTTAAGTATTTTGTTAAAAAAAACAAAGGAAGATATCGGGTTTAATGACATTTTTGGCCTCAGGCTGGGAGGGATGGGATGAAGTGAAAATTCGATGCAGAATTCTCTATTTTGTTCAGTGGGTTAATTATTGTGAAGCTTCAACTTAGGCAAGTGACAGAAAGTATCAGACTAGGTGCACCACGTGGATTTCTTCCTTGGGCAACACAGTTGGCATCAAGGTGAATGCAATGCCTTTACAGCACTGGTGATTGGGACTGGACCAGGGTTTAAATCCTACACTGTCTGAAAGGAATTTGTACATTCTCTCCACATCTGTGTGGGTTTTCTCTGGGGGCTCCAGTTTCTTCCCACCGTTCAAAATGTACCGGGAGTGTAGAAGGTTAATAGGGTGTAAATTGGGTGGCAAGGACTCATGGGGCAAAATGGCCTGTTACCATGTTGTATGTCTAATTTTTAAAAAAAATTAAATTCACCAGTGTAAATCTCTCTCTGTGTAGCTATATGGTAGAATCTAGTGTCGGGGAAGCTAATGAAAATGTAGGGAGAATAAACTCAGATTTATTGTCAGAGTGCATACATGATGTTTCATACAACCCTGAGATACTTTTTTTCTTCCGCGGGTGAGGCAGATTTACCACTTTATTGGTAGTGCAAAAAAAAAACTGTCCAGCGTATACATGTAGAACAAATAGATAACAAATGTTAACAAACTGACTATACACTACAGAGAGAATTAAATCAATCAAGTACACAAGTAACTTGAATCATTGTTAGTTTCGCCCTCCATCAGAACTCGAGTGAATGAAATCAGGAAGGATCCCAAACAAAATACATGACCAAACTGCCTAAATATTTTGCATTAGAATTTCCCATCTTGTTCAGAGGATGCTTTGGTGCAAGAAGAACAAAAGTAAACCCACTCTTCCAGGGGACATTCCTCAGAATTTTGGTGAAGCCATCCTTGTTGTGTCAACAAGTTTTCCTCTGCTTTGTCTAGCCAGCAATTTCTGGCCATGATGAGCACAAAACAGGTAAACTGATCAAAATTCAACAAACTTATTCAAGTGCATTCCCTTGCAAATTAAGAAAATTCAATTTGTAGGTGTCGAAGGTGCAGCCTCTCCCGTGAAGGCACTGTCAAGTTGATTTCAGAGACTAGGGTTGAAAAACAACGCTTCATGTTTCTTCTTCATCCTCACTAGCAACACCAAGCAACTCCTTGTGTTCGTCTCTTTCTTTCACGTATTCTACCTGTATCTTCTCCAGCTCCCTCAGCTCAGCTCTGAACTTCTCCAGATGTGCAGCCCGCCGGTTCCGGAGCAGCCTCATGGGGAATGGGTTCATTTCATTAAACGCGATATTCATCAGTTTCCTGTGGGATGTCAAAAAGTCATTGGTGGTTTATAACGGATGACGGGGGACACTGGTTATATAGCACCTCTTATGACCTTCAGGATATCTCAGGTGGCCAGGGAAAGGATAGCAACAGTTTTAGTCATTGGACAAGTAATGATATGATGATGTTCTAAGCACATATCCAAGGTTATAAAAAATCACCATTTTGCTGATAACGGCAGAATGCATTCTCCGACTAACATGGTTAGTCGCAAGTGTTACAATCCGGTAATAAAGAACAAAGAACCCTGATTTCGACTCAGTCTGGTGTTTGTCTAACTCATTCATGAACAAAGCAGACCTAACAATTTGGTGACCCCGACATGATGGGTGAGTGAACACTGGACGACGGTTTCTGTTTTTTCTGACAATCATCTCAGCCGGCTGATAAAAAGGTCCAGAGAAGCCTGTTTTAACAAAATTCTCTCTTTTTTTTAAAAAAATCTTTATGATCGTCAGTAAGAACTGGAGATCGGACAAATTAGACGACCACAATTGAAGGTCGCATGCCAGGATTGTAACACGTAAGTGATTACAGACAAGATAAAAGTCCTTAAGGTGTTTGAATGACATTTATTAAGTGCTTCGCAAGAAACTACTAGAGTTTAAAAGTCTTTATTGTGTCGTTGCAAAGTCCAATAGAGTGAGAAGGTGGTCTATAAACAATTGAGGACCTGAGTTTTCTGCCCTAAACTGGTTATTAAGAGGAGAAATCTCCCACATGAAGGTTGGGCTTTGAAAGAAAACAAAGGTTCAGGCTTATTGGCCTCAATTGTATCTGAGAGACTGACTTATAAATGTCCGGTAGGTATGATAATGTCTGTACACTTGAGAAGTTAAGAATTTATTTCCCCAATTCGCCTTGGTGGAATACCACAGCAGACACTAGAGACCTTGAGACAACAAAAAAAGTACTCAGGGACGCCTGCCTGGTGAACAAGAACGACGACAGAAGGCTGCGACAGCTGTGTCCGGATCAGGTAGGAGATATTAATGAAAAAGTTGATAAACTCCTAAGAGACACCCGGTTTATTCGAAATACTTTTGATAAGTTAAATGAGGGTATTCCCAACATCACCAAGGAGATAAAGTTACGTAAATTCATAGATTGGTACAGGGAAACAGGACAAAAGTATAGCCCAAATATTTGGTTTTCTAGTTGTAATTTAACTTTCAGACCCCTTTGGGAAAACAGAGAGTGGAAAACGAGCAATCAGAGTATACAGGACAGTCTGAAGTCAATTGGAGGACAAGACTTAGAGACTGTTCCTTTAAAAGATATTAGTCATCCAGCTTGCAAGGAGACATTTTTAAAAGCAATTTTCGTTGACATAGATCCCCTAAACGGACAAAAATCTAAATTAAAACAGGCATTAGAAAGCGGTCCCGCAGCTATGGCTGTACAGTTGCCTGCTAAGACTTTTGACCAAGTTATTAAGGAAATTAATCAGGAATTAGAGGAGCGAAATACCAGTAATGCGGCATTGGAAAAACAAAAAATGCTCCGAAAATGTGTAGATCGCTGGAGGAAGAGGGGTTGGTTACCCGGGGGCACTGAGATGTTCCTGACAGGTGAGGGAAACAAAATTTTAAAACGTAGAGTCTTAGACAAGCTGGAAGAAACAAAACAGGACACAGAAAACAAAATCTTTAATCGCGAGTCAGCAAAAAAAAGAGGGTGAGAGACAAGGAGATTCAGTACCGCGATGTCCTAGCTCTATTTGAAGAATTTGGTCTCCCTGGTAACCCACCTGTTACTGCCCCTGTAGAAATAGCTTGTAGACCCCCGCCCTATACATATGTGGCGTCAAAAGGTGCCCCTGGCACCCCAGATGGGATACTGGAGTCACGTCCCTTATATCCAGATATTGAGACACTGGGGTGTGACAAGAACCTCGGGAATAGGGACACATCAGACGAGGTACAGGCCCCTTTAATAAAAATAGAAGGGGGAGTAATAGATGTAGAGACCACTCTGGAGTCCAAGAAAATAGAAAAGGAGTTAGAGATACAGAAATGGAACATGAAAAAGGTTCAGGATAACATTAAAAACTTAAACAGAGATATTAATGTGCTGGGGCAGATCAGTGAGGATCAAAAAGAATTAATGGTAGGTGTATTTAAGGAAGTGGAAAAGATAACTACAACACTGTCAGGAGAAATTAAAGCTGAAGGAATGGTAATAGGAGTAAAGGACGAAAAGTGTAGTACAGAAGAGGAAACGAGATACGATCCACCATGGGAGGAAAGTAGAAGGAAAAGACTCGGGAGGGAGAAAAATAGACATGCCTACCTGGACATAGTTAGGACAAAAGAGAAAGATGTGAAACAACTAAACTATGGCCGAAAAGATTATCTTAGAGATGAACGTGACCAATATACCTTTGACCCTGAGACATTGGAAGCCTATAGGGACAGTGACAGTGATGAAGAAGAGTCAGAACAAGGTGGGATAAATAAATGCATGCCAAGAGTAAAGAAGGAGCAGAAATCCCCAAAAATTGAGATATCAATGCCCATTACTGATCACGGGACGGGGAACTCAAAAATATGTACCCTGGTCACGAATGGACTTAGAGAGTTTAATGAAAAAACTACCTCCGTTGAGTAATGGGGCTAGTCCATGGATTTCTTGTTTTGAGCGAGAAACCTGCCAAGAACAATTAGCACTCGCAGATGTCAGAACTATCATGATAAGATTAAAGGCAGAAGGGGCCCTGAAGCAAATAGAGAGAATTGTAAGAAGCAGTAAATTGGGGGATGAAATAGAATTTAACCCACTTCGGAATAAATTTTGGGAAGCACTTAGAGAAACAATTCCTACACCCTATAGTTTGGATGCCTTGGTAACCCTTCAACTAAAGGAAGGAGAGACTGCACCCGAGTATTTCACTCGAGCATGGGACTTATGGGAAACAGGGACTGGAGAAAGACCCGACCACAGCCCCTTAGGAAGGGCTCACTTTCGTAATGGGATAATAAACGGACTACCTGCTACGGTTCAAGCAAAATTAAGGGACATTGTGGGATTAGAGACAATGTCAGAGGATTTGTGGAAAAGACACCTGACACATGCAATCAAACGACATCGTCAATCAGAGCATGCTAAGTCAGAAAGTGCGTCCCAGAAGGAGGTGGACAAAACAACCGATAAATTGGTGAGAGCCATAGAACATATAGGGGTTAAATTAGCGGCCCAACAGATAGTCCCACAGGTCATGGGGCCAGTGATAAATCCGGGACCCCAAGTAAGAAATGGTTGGGAAAGACAGCTAGGTACAATGTATAGAGGGGAACATGCAGTATGCTGGTACTGCCAAAATCCTGGACACTACCAGCGGAACTGTCCGGAGGCTGGGAGAGCAAGGGGAAAAAGATTACCCTCTATTAGAGGCTATCGGGGAAGAGGAGGAAACTTAAGAGGACAAGCAAGGGGTAGGGGTGGACACATTGATGGGCCCCAGAGAATCGGGGGGTGGCAGAGTGATCAACAAGTCCAGGCACCTCAGTGTAATGACTATATTGAGGAAGGTGCTGAATTTGATTATTGAAGGTGCCCTGGAGAATCAAAAATCACGCCTCCCTGGGAGCCACCAAAAATTTGGGGGACGGTAAATGGAGAAAAAATTGAATTTATGGTTGACACAGGGGCAGCAGTTACGACAGTGATTAAAAAACCCCCAGGGAGCACATTTTCGGGCAAAACATTATCTACAATAGGATTCTCCGGGATAAGGGAAACACAGCCCTATACAGATAACATCGACATGACATTTGGACGACAAAGGGTTAAAACGCCTGTCCTGGTTGTGCCAAGTTGCCCCATTAATTTATTAGCAAGGGACATTCTTACCAAACTAGGAATAACCATACAATGTTCTGAGAAGGGCCTTCGGTTAACATACCCAGGGGATACAATAAGAAGGGGAGGACAGTTTATAGTAATGACCCCATCTAACGCTTCAGAAGACTCTGTGGAGGTTAGTATTTTCTGGAGTCGGCTACTGTATGATGAACCAGGCCCAGGGCTGATTAAACAGTTTTTTGAGTGGAGGGCCAGTATTCCTCGGTATGGGGATTACCATTATCCACTAGATCCTATGCATGTTACATTAAACTACACCATCCACCCGGACCAGGAATATGAGGAGAGGTGGGACTCTCTAAAAGAAGGGAAGACAGAAACGATACATTGTCCATTTATCTTTGTAGGTAAGGAGGGAATAGCTGCTATGGTTGTCATGACAGAAGAACAAATGGAGTGGTTCTGCTTAGGAGTAGAAAGTGTGCCTCATGTGACCTTGGGTATTGCCAAAGATCATCACGCTCGACAGCTGGGTCCGATGGTAAAGGAAGCGATAGGGTGTGAATACAGGCAGACAGAAATCCCGGGATATTCCACCTCGGAGGGAGGAAAATTTGTCAGACTGAATATTGAAGCATGGGACCAGGTAGTGAATGAGAAAGTAGAAAGAGACCGAGCCATAGAAGGAGAAAATATTGATCACAGAGACTCAGACAAATATCTTTCTAATCTGAGTCCACATATATGGACAACGGGGCCCTATGATGTGGGAGTAATAAAAGGAGAGGTATTTCTAGAATTGGCCAACCCCGGGCAGAAACCAATATGGAGAAAACAATACCGCTTGTCGCCCAGTCAGGAGGAGGGTATTAAAGGAACGATAGAAGGGTTAATGGAGTCAGGGGTTTTAAGGGCGGCACCTGACAGTATGTGGAACACGCCCATCATGCCTGTTCCCAAACAGGGTAGAAAAGACTGGAGGATGGTACACGACCTCCGGGAGATTAACTTGGCTACCAAGACCATCGGGAGACCAGTCCCAGACCCATATGTAGCACTTAGGGCTCTGAGTCCGGAGCACGAATACTATACTGTCATTGATCTGGCAAACGCATTCTTCTGCTTGAAATTAGCTGAGGAATGCCAAGACTGGTTCACTTTCACTTACCAAGCACATCGGTACACATACACTAGATTACCTCAGGGTTATAAGGACAGTCCAGGACTGTTCAATCAGGCCCTTAGCGAAATCCTAATGAAATTAAAGCTCCCGGAAGATGTTACACTGATTCAGTATGTAGACGACCTACTATTAGCAGGGAAAACACCACATGAGTGCCTGACAGGGACAGCAGTTTTACTCAAGGGGTTAGGCGAGGCTGGATTTAAAGTAAAAAGGTCGAAATGTCAGATCGGAAGGAGGGTGGTAACTTTCCTAGGAAGACTCGTGGGTAAAAACGGTACGGCCATGTCTGAGGCACATAGAGAAATGATACTAGGGTATCGAAAACCTACTACAGTACAGGTCATGCTTCCCCGGGCTCTGAGCCTAATTAAGGTGGCGGGCCATTCCCCAGATAACACAAAGGAAGGGAAGGGAAACACGGCGGCTGACAGGGCAGCCAAACAGGTTACTGGTTATCATGAACATATACAGGGGATGATTTTGAGGTCCCATAACAAAAAAAATGAATCTGAAACTAAGGAGACTTGTAGCAGATTGAATGACTACACAGATGAGAAGGGAGAGGGACCCCCACCGAATATTGAGCACCTAATAGAAATACAGGAAAAAGCTAGCCCAAGTGAGAAAGAGGAATGGATGAAACGCGGTGCCACTCGACAGGAGATCAGCTATGAAAATCAGACAGTACATGTTTGGCGCTCCCCTATAGGTACGATAGTTGCCCCTCGTCAATTACTCCCGCTATTATTTGAAGAAGCACATGGGCCGACTCACATTAGCGCCACCAAAACTTATAATACGCTTAAACAACATTGGTGGAATCCCCACTTACGCGAGCACATTGACAACTTTAGAGCTGAATGTACTATCTGCAACGGGCATAACCAAAGGATCACCTTACCCCACCCGCTTTTACGATTTCCAGTACCGACAGCCCCGTGGAAAGAGATCTATATTGACTATACAGATATGGGTACTGACCTTAGGACAAAGGAGGGTTACCGATATCTTTTAGTGGCAGTAGATAGGTTCTCACGATGGGTGGAGGCTATTCCAACAAAGAAAGAAGATGCGGATAGTGTAATAGGCTGGCTAACGCGAGAGTTAATACCCCGCTATGGAGTCCCCAGCAGGATATGCTCTGATAATGGGTCTCATTTTAAGAATGAGCTGATCCGACAGGTTGAAGAATACCTAGGGATCAAACACCGTTTTGGTAGTGTCTATAGGCCTGAGAGCCAGGGGTTAGTAGAAAGGGCAAACAGAACGATAAAATCTAAATTAGGGAAAGTTTTAGGGGGGACCAGGTTGAATTGGGTTGAGGCATTGCCATTAGTACTGATGTCTATGCGACAAGAGAAGGCCAAAGATACCTTCCTGTCACCGCATGAGATTCTAACGGGTCGACCCATGCCCGGTCCAAAGACTGATCCAGCATGGGTTAAGTTGTGGGAAGAAAGGGAAGTGGAACTGGATCATTATATGCAGATGCTGGGTAATATGGTTGCTTTAGTTTCACAACAGGTGGCGAATGCTAGTAAGGAGAACCCGGACACCGGAGGAGTTCCAGTAAAGGAGGGAGACCTGGTGTATATCCGTAAACCAGGTAAAGTACATTGGACTGAATTTAGGTGGTCTGGACCATACACTGTTACCGCAGTAACAGATAGGTCGGTAAGAATTGACAAACCAGGGGATCATAATTGGCATCATTTTGCCTACTGTTCCAAGGCAAAACAGCACGTAGCCAGCCTTGATAGAATTGATGAGACTCATGCAGACGATACCGGGGGCCCTATGGGCAGTACTACTAATGGGATGCCAGATAAGTCAGCAGAATAGCTCGGATTCTTGCGGGGCCAAAGTTATTCTAAAGGTAGACAAAGACAGGGATAACACCTTCCAGTTCGATCTATGCAGTATAATAGCGTGTGGTAAGAATGAGGCGTCCTGGAGAGGATATGATATTTACATGTGTGCCTTTAAAATAGGATATCCTAAATGGGGTCTACATGTCTGTCCGTCTTGGGGTGAGGTTTGGTGGTGGACAGGACCCGACACTAGATGGATAAGAAAACCCCTTAACAAAGGGTCCAGCAAACCTTATTATATTTTTTTCACTAAAATCTCCCTGATACGTGGTGCTGTGACCTATTCAATGAAAGGAGAGAATCCCCTGATTTTGACAGTAAAGGCGGGGCTGCGCAACCCGTGGAATATGAAGGGATGGAGCTCTAAGACATGCGAGGGGGGCACAGGGAGAGAACATGGTGTCGGAGACCTCTTCTATCTAATGATTGGAGTGTCTATTAGTGGAAAAGATCCTTGGGGAGTGGTGAGGTTCGACTTACAAACATACACAAAGGACATAATTAAACCCACTTCGAAAGAGGGGGAAGTGAGAAAATTCGACAGTACGAAGATGACCAGGGGAGAGAAGATAGCAATTGAGACAGGTATTGATGAGTCAAACTCCTGGATAGATCAGATGGGTAAATATGCAGACCAAGCAGGGTATGGGAACTGCTGGGTCTGTGCCCGAGGAAGGCCATTATTACGGATGAGCAGATCAATTTTTGAGGAGACAGATGCTATGGACTGCGCCTTGAACCTAATGTCAGAATCCAACCAACTGAATAGGTGTCTGATATGGGAACAGACGTTTCCCATAGCTCCGGCTAATGTAGCTCCCCCTGTCTTTAGATCCACAGGCATAACTAATGTTACTTGTTTTGCCAACAACAACACAGCAGCGCACGTTTTCCATGTGGGTTGGCTGCCCAGCGACTCGTGCAGGACTCATGTTGATCTCTCACATAGCAGTAGTGCAACCCGCTTGACCCAGGCTAGGGCGGATATTTGGTGGTTTTGTGGAGGAAGAGTGCTGTACAACTGGCTCCCTGCTAACTGGGATGGTTGGTGTGCTCTAGTAACCCTTAATGCGCCAGTGCTGATTGTCAAAAGGCAGGAGGGAGACGAGGATTCCCTAGAATTGCGCCACACAGAGAGTTGGCTGTGGAGAAAAAGGAGGAGTGTTGGACTCTTGGGGCCGGGAGGAAGGAACCCTGATGGGGTATGGATTGATGCCATTGGCCAAGCCCGGAATATTCCGGACGAATTTAAATTAGCCGATGAGATTGCAGCTGGGTTTGAAAGCTTTCCTGTTTTTAGTGCAATTTTTCCCATCACTGTAAATAAGAATGTTAATAGGATCAACCTTATTCACTATAATGTCCAGCGCCTTGCAAATTTGACCAGGGACGTTGTTGAGGCAATACATCAACAACTGTCAGAAACTTCCCTTATGACACTTCAGAATAGGATAGCGATTGATATGGTCCTGGCAGAGAAAGGTGGAGTGTGTGCTATGTTTGGAGATCTATGCTGCACTTCTATCTCTAATAACACAGGGCCAGATGGATCACTCACTAAGGGGTTAACGAAACTTAGGGCATTGGCGAAAGAATTAAAAGCCCAGTCTGGAGTCTCCAATCCTGTTTTATCCTGGTTACAGGGAGTGTTTGGGAGATGGAGCACATTGTTAGGACAACTTTTGCTGGGTTTGTTCATTTCTGTATCAATTTTTATCACTTGTGGCTGTTGTTGTATTCCATGCCTTCGAACGCTGGTCACGAGGACCGTGATGAACTGCCGTCGAAATATCAAGCTGTGCAGGCTGTGGAGCAAGACTATCTCACATTACAGGAGGCGGAGAAAGTTGCTGAGATCGATCTGGAGTCTGAAGGGGAATGTGATGGGAAGGAGGGATTGTGAATTAGATTGTTACACATATAATTTTAACCTTGCTTGTAACCTAAATATTATAACCTTGATTGTAGAACAAATATTATAACATTGATTGTAACACAAACATTATTAATCAGATTGTAGAACAAGTATTATGAATTAGATTGTAGACCATATGTTAACTTGGGAATTTACTAATGTACGGGGGGTTAGCTAGTTTTTTGCTTGGGGGCAAATGGGATGAAACTTGTAAACGGGCAATGGGATCGGGGTGACGGATGGGGGGTGTACGCAAAGGAGGGTTGGGGGAGCCCTCGCCCACCAGCCGAACTGCCCTGTGAACAGAACCCGTATAGAGCTTGGCAATAATAGGCGAACTAATGTAACGCGGTGGTAGCATAGTCAGGGCGAGATTGTCCTCTAAAGAGGACAAAGGAGGGATTGTAAGGTAAAACATCATGAGATGGGAATGTGTAAGGAGTTACCCTGTACAGGGCTGTAACAAGAAGGGGAGGTGTCCTTGTACTCCTGTTAGGTAAAACATCATGAGATGGGAATGTGCAGGGCTGTAACAAGATGTGAATGCATCCTTGTACTTACAAGATAAGAGAGACATTGATGGATTGAGAGGCAGGAAGCTAGCAGGGAAAGGATAGCAACAGTTTTAGTCATTGGACAAGTAATGATATGATGATGTTCTAAGCACATATCCAAGGGTATAAAAAATCACCATTTTGCTGATAACGGCAGAATGCATTCTCCGACTAACATGGTTAGTCGCAAGTGTTACAATCCGGTAATAAAGAACAAAGAACCCTGATTTCGACTCAGTCTGGTGTTTGTCTCACTCATTCATGAACAAAGCAGACCTAACAGCAGGCAGCATTGTGGGGGGAAAAGAAATTGTTGATGAAGGCCTTTGACAATTCATTCCCCCCCATAATGCTGATTGTGAAGTGCTTTCTCTTATCACCAAAGAAGATGATAGCTAGTTTGTGCACAGCAAGCTCCCACAAGTGGCCCTTGCTTCCACAGCACTGGTTGAAGGATAAAAACTGATACAGGGCACACAGAGTGCAGTGAAATCCTAAAGGATATTGAGAGAAGAGACAGGACCTCAGTTTAATAGCCTTTTGAAAAGGTAATTCAGAACTTATCCTATACTGTTCTGAAGAATCAGCCTAAATTTTGTTATTAACATTGCTGGACTTGAACTCCTAATCTTCTTTCTTAGAGCCAGGCAGTCAGTTCATTGGGAAATGGATGCTGGACAAAATTTAGCAATAAAAACAGTATATTCTACAAAGGAGGTCATAAATACTCTTGCCATCTTCCCTGTGCTGACCATTGGAGTTCACTCTAGCTTTTTTCTTATTATTTTCTCCCCACAGCACTTACGGCGCCGAGATGCTCTTTGGGCCATCTCAGCAGGCAGAGAAAGTAACTACAACAAAAAATGGGTTAGGATGATAGATTTATTTGAGATCAGTGACAATGCACTGCTGCCAATGAAGGATTTGATCACGTTCCCAGATTGTTAATCCAGAAACAACCCATTGCATGTGAACATAAGTCAGATTAAAGTCTGCCACAAGACAATTGATGCCTGCTCTCTCATTCCGTGGTTGATAGGACCTTCACTGCTTGAACCCCATAACTTTCACTTCCTCATATCTTACATTTACCTGTTTCAGTCTTGAACATATTATTTAGTGACTCAACCTCAAGAGCTATCTGGTGCAGAATAGGGAAACAATCCATACACCTCTGTGAAAAGAATGAGTGTTCATGAGAAACCCCTTAATCTGATACTACACTGCCTAAGGCAATGGAGGAGGTAGCAGGATCTGCAAACACTCTATGGGTTTGGAAGAGATTATTTTTGCCTTTCTTTCTTTGCTTGGTAGTGGTGTTAGACTAGTAGCAGCACTGTGCGCCTTTATAGAGTAAACAAAGAATAAAGATCTTTAAGTATTTTGTGAAGATGACAATTGATGGAATCTTCCCCCAACAGGGGAAATCATTCACTAAACCACACTCTCATGCTCTTTTGGTAGCATGCAGGTTTCTACAAGATTACCTCTCATTCTTCTACAAGCTCAATCTGTTCAATGTTTCCTTAGACCAGAAATCAAATAAGAGAACTCTCTACACCATCTCTGAGGGAATTCAAACCTGCAACCAGAAATAAAGCTGGTGTTGACTGGCACAATGAGGAAATCCCTTACACTTTAGTTTGAGTTGGTGATCACAAATGGGGTTGGAGAAGGAGGCAGAAAGTAATGATGATGGTACTGTAACTACTTATTAATACACCGTCGCTGAGGACACCAGAAACATCAGGTTTCATGGACTTAATCAGGCTAATATTTAAATCATTATCATTAATAGCTCTTATTTTCTAAATTATCCACTCTTTTAGTTCAGATTTTCAAATCAAAAGTGGTTCTTACTTTTCTTCAGAAATATTCTTGGTCAGGCATTGTAGGTAGTCATAAATTGTTAGGTGGTCGTTAAGTTTGAGAATTTCTTCCTCGTTGTATCTAAAGATTGCCAGTGCGTATCGGAATATGACCTGCAATACAAGAAACGTGCAGTGGTCTCAGTCAATCCACCTACTAGGCTGACTCTCCAACACTTCCAAGGCAAGCAGTGGCCTGCAACATAGTCAAGAACATCCATGTTGTATCTTCCCATAGCCAGAGCTCAAGGCACCACAATTAAAACAAGCCCAAAACATTTACTACAGAGGGAGGCAAATACAATGTGTTTTTTTTTAATACAAGTTCTAGTTTTGTTGCATAAGGATATTAAATACAAGTTGATTCACTTTTAATAAAGTTAACCTTTGGTTGTTCCTGCCTTTTTCCCACTGGGGTCTTCAGGTTGATCTTTGTAGCTGTGGCAAAATACATACAATGTCCTTGAAATTTATTAATACAATTCCAAGGATCAAAAAATATTCTTTGCTGTTGGAAATCATTAGAACCCAAAGCAACAATATTGCACACATTTCAGGGTATCCTAGCATCAGTCAGGAATATCAGCTCCTAATGTTTTGGTGGAAGTTTCTTTCTCTGAAGTAGAACTCCCCAAATGAGTGCAATAGAAGTGGCCTGAAATTTGTACCAGTGTGATTTTCAATCTTATTGGCTTGGAACAACCAAGTTTTGTTAATCCCTAAAAATGTGCAACTTTAAGGGACCACCACTCAAACAGCATTCTTTGCTCCCTTTGAGGTCTTGATTGATTGTTATCTAAGTGGAGGTCAACTTGACCATGACTTTTGGCTTACCAGCCTTGGAGTTGCTGCTGCTCTCTGACACATCAGAGTTTGTTGTTCACTGCTGCATTCATGAGGTCGTACAAGCTCCATACTGAAGGGAAGAGTTCATCCATTTTCTCTCCAAATCATAGGAGCTGAGAGTGCTGGCACACAGATTGGTAACAATCACAGAGTTCCCCGAAGTTCTGCCAGACTAAATTTGGGGAGTGCCGCTCCTCGTTTCTAACTCGTCAGAAATGCCTCAATGGAGTACTCCAGTTATTTAGATGGAGAACAAGCCTCCTGAAGGCATTGTTCATCACCAGGCTGTCCCAGTCCTTTTGACCACCATCTAACCTTCTGGTTAGACATGCTAATTCCTCAACATATCCTTTCCCTGCTTTGCATTGAGTACATTCCTTTACCACTTCTTGATCATGACCAAGTGCCTTGGTCTTGATTTTAATAAAAGTCTGCTCAGTGCTTATTGAACCTATTTTCAAAATAACTCAAGTAGACATGGAGCAGTTGAGTTGCCGGACTATCAATCCAGAAACCTGGACAATGATCTCAGGGTGGGAGCACAGGCAATAAATCAAGAAACATCAAAGGATGGAACAGCAGTTATCATGGGGGACTTTAACATGCACATAGACTGGATGAACTAGGTTAGTCAAGGCAACCTTGAGGAGGACTTCATAGAGTGCATCCATAATAGCTTTCTTGAACAGCATGTTACTGAACCTGCAAAGGAACATGCTATCTTGGATCTGGTCCTGTGCAATGAGGCAGGTAAAATTAGATTTTGTAGTTAGGGAATCCTCTTGGAACGAGTGATCGCATTATGATCGAGTTTGTCATATAAATGGAGGGTACAAAAGTTCAGTCTAAAACAAGTATATTATGCTTAAATGATGGAAACTTCAAGGGAATGAGGGAGGAATTGGCTTGGGTAGACTGGGAATGCAGGCTATATGGAGAGACAGTTGAGGAACAAGGGAAGACTTTCAAAGAAATTTTTCATGTGCTCAAAGAAAATATTGTATATACCAGCTAAAAGTAAGGATTGTAAAGGTGGGGAGAGCCAGCCTTGGATAACTAAGGGAATAAAGGAAGGCAGCAAACTAAAAGCTCTTGTGTACAAGGTCACTAAAAGCAGTGGGAAATGAGAAGATTGGGAAAACTTTTTAAGCAACAAAGAACCACAAAGTGAACAATAAAGAGAGGGAAGGTAGATTATGAAAAAATATTATCACAAAATATAAAAATGGATAGTAAAAGATTTTTATCATTATTTAAAACAGAAAAGGGTGGTTAAAGTGAAGGTTGGTCCCTTGGAGACTGAGAAGGGGGAATTGATATTGAGTAATGATGAAATGGGTGAGGCTTTGAATGACAATTTTGTGTCGTTCTTCATGGTGGAAAACATGTCTACCATGCCAAAGACAGATGTTATGGCCATGATGGGAGGTGAGGACCTAGATCCAATAGTTATCACTAAAGAGCAACCATGTGGGTCCAAAGATAGAGAAGTCCCCTAGACCTGATAGGATGCATCCCAGGGTACTGAAAGAAATGGCAGGTTATAGTAGAGGTTTTGGTGATTATTTACCAAAATTCTCTGGACTCTGGGCAGGTCCCGGCGGATTGGAAGATGGTGAATGTCACACCACCATTCACAAAGGATGCAGTCAAAAGGCAGGGAACTATCGGCCAGTTAGTTTAACATCTGTGGTTGGGAAGCTATATAGAAAGAAAAAATAGCGAGGCATCTGGAGAGAAATGGATCCATCAGGCAGATGCAGCATGGATTCAGCAAAAGCAAGTCCTGTTTGACAAACGTACTGGAGTTTTTTGAGGATTTAACAAGTGCGATAGAGGGGAGCAGATGGACGTGGTTTACTTAGAATTCCAGAAAGGGTTTTATAAGGTGCAACATAAAAGACCTGTACATAAGATAAGGGGGTGATATACAGGTACACAATCCTTTATCCGGAACCCTTAGGGGTCAGTGTGTTCTGAATTTTTCCAGATTTCAGAACAAAAGCCAACTGCCCCAGACTTAAGCCCTCCCGAATTGTGCTGCCGTATCCACCCTCTTCCAGTTGCGCTGGCGTCTCTCTCCCCTTTGCCCACCTGAGTCACGCTGCCGACTCTTCCTGCCCAAGTCGCGCTGCCATCTCTCTCCCCCCTCGCCCACCCGAGTCATGCTGCCATCTCTCCCCCCACCCAACTTAGTCGCGTTGTTATCTCTCTCCCTGCCTTCCCTAGTTGCGCTGCTGACTCTTTCCCCACTTGCCCACCCGAGTTGCGCTGCCGTCTCTCCCCCCCGCCCAATCTAGTCATGCTGCTGTCTCTCTCTCTCTCTCTCCCTCCGCTATACCAGCACCAGGAAAAAAAAGTGCCAGTCTTTGGAGCTTTCCGGATTTTAGATGTCCGGATAAAGGATTGTGTTCCTGTATTAGCTTGGGATAGAGGATTGGTTAAACCATAGAAAGAAGAGAGTTGGGATACAGGAGTGTTTTTCTGGGTGGCAATCAGTAGTGAGCAGGTGCCACAGGGGTTGGTGCTGAGCCCACAATTATTCACATTAATGATTTCAAAGAGAGGACTGTGTAGTGTATCCAAATTGAGTGGGAAAACAACTCATGTAGAGGATATGGACAGTTTGCAGACAGATATAGATAGGTGAAGTGAGTGGGCAAGGATCTGGCAGATGGAGTACAATGTTGGTTAATGTAAGGAGAAAAAAAAGATCAGATTATTTAAATGGCAAGTGACTGTAGCATGCTGCTGTGCAGAGAGTCTTGGGAGTGCTTGTACACGAATCGCAAAAGGTTGATTTGCAGGTCCAGCAGGCTATCAAGAAGGCAAATAGAATGTCAGCCTTCATTGCAAGAGGGATGGATTTAAGAGCAGGGAGGTTATGCTGCAACTATACAAGGTACTGGTGAGGCCATATCTGGAGTACTGCTTGCAGTTCTCTTTACTCGAGGAATGATGGACTGGCTTTGGAAGTGGTCAGAGGAGGTTCACCAGTTTGATTCCAGGGATAAAGGGATTAGCTTATGAGGCGAGATTGTCACCTGGGGCTGTACTTGCTTGAATTTAGAAGAATGAGAGGGGTTCTTATAGAAACGTATAAAATTATAAAAGGCATAGCTAAAATAGAGGTAGGCAATTGATTTCATTGATGGGGGAGACTAGAATTAGGGGTCATTATCTTAAGATCCAGGGTAGTAGATTTAGAATGGAGATGAGGAGGATGATGAATCAAAGGAATTCATTGTTATTGAAGCAGTGGAGGTTACCACAGTAAATATATTTAAGACAAGGTTGGATAGATTTTTACAAAGTCGGGGAATTAATGGATATGGGGGGGAGAAAAGGCAGGTTGGTGGAGGACAGCCCATCATCAGATCAGCCATGATCTCATTGAATGGCCTCCTCTTGCTCCTATTTGCGATGTTCTTGTGTTCAAATCATGGTTGTTGATGAAGTTAAATTTACATGATCCTGCTATCAGGCACTTATATAGTGAATACGATTTTCAAATGCCCAGGTTGTTGTAAGTACCAGCAAAGAATGAGCGAATGGCAGAACTCAGCAAATCAAGCAGCATCCATGGGCAGAAATAGTCGGTCAACATTTCAGCCTGGGAACCTTCATGAAGACCAAAGTAAGAAGGAAGTGATATTATGTATATGAAGAGGGAAAGAAGCTGGGAAGGGGACAAGAGGGCTTAGGGTATTGAACAGAAGGTGGAAGAGCAGAAGAGAAAGGTAAAGGGAGAGACCACTGTAAATGGAGGGGGTGAAGGGAAGTTCAGAGAGAAAAGTAAGAACAGGAATAGGTAAAGAAGAGATGGAAATATATGAACCACATGGGAGTGGGGGTTCATGCTCCATGAGAAACACAACATTTTGTATCTTTTAGCCTCACCCTGACAATGGATGAGGTGGAGGACACAGATATCTGCAGAGAAATGGATGGGTGGGGGAGTTGGAATGGTGGGCTACAAGAAGTTCAAGTTTAGACCCAGAAAAAGGGCATAGGTGTTTGGCAGTCACCCAATCAGCATTCGGCTTGTGGGTTTGTTTTCATCTCCCATCTGATTTTTTAATGTCCTTTAGAGAAGGAAATCTGTTGATTTTACCCAGTGTAAAACATGACCTGTTCTCAAATAGGCCAAGCATGTTATTCAACTGGCAAAAGGTGCCAACAGTAAAACCTCACCACACTGACTGCGGTCACTACCTTCCAATTAGATGATTGATAATAAATGTTGTTTGCCAATGATGCTCCTGCCTTCTACAGGAGAAAAAAAAAATCAGAGGCCTTAATCTCGATAGTACCTTTGTTCCCTCATAAAGGAACGCATCCCAGACCCTGAGAAGGATGTCACTCAGCAAGCTGTCCACAAAGACCACCAAGAACCAGTTGAATGTGATGTAAGAAAGATCCACATTGTACTGCTCAAAGTGAGACACCAGCTTGGGCATCTTCTCTGACAATATTTCCTTAAACACCCTCTGGTCAACCTGTAACAAAGTGAACAAAGAATTAAATGGTACAAATATAATTAATCTTTCTATTCATAAACTTTTTACAAAATTGTGATAGACAGGTCTAATACTAACACTATTTTATAATAGTGGCCAACTCTGTCCAAATTCTCAATAACAGTAGTTGAGCCCTAACCAACTCGCACCTCTTCCAAACCTAAAGGAGATAAAATTTTTAAATTTAGACACACAGCACGGTAATAGGCCAGTTGGCCAACAAGCCTGTGCCGCTCAATTTACACCCAATTAACCTACACCCTCAGTACGCTACAAACGATGGGAGGAAACCAGAGACCCTGGGGAAAACCCATGCAGACATGGGGAGAATGTATAAACTCCTTACAGACAGTGTGGGATTTGAATCCCGGTCCCAATCACTGGCACTGTAAAGGCAATGCGCTAACTATGTTGCCCTAAGAGTCACAACCTGTAATTCCTATTCTATAATGAACAGAATAGGTTGTGACTCTTTTTCTCCAGTGAAGTGAAGCTGAGAAATGACCTGAAAGAAGTTTTTAGAATGATGAGAAGACTGATGTGATGGAAATTGGTCACCAATTGCTGAATTTGAAACAGAAGTTTCTAAAAGTGACCATGAAACAACAGGATTGTTGCAAAAACAGAAAAGGAAAAAATCTTCCTTGGTTCACTCAAGTCCTTCAAGGAATAATATGTCCCATCTACACCCAATATGCCTTGCACGTGATTCCAAATCCACAATGCAATTGACTTTACATCGACTCTGAATGAGCCAACAAACCACTCATATCCAGTGACAGTAAAAGATGGGCAATAAATACTAGCCATACATTGGTACCCATATCCAACAAAAGAATTAAAACAGGTCCACTTCAATCCCAAAAAGATTATTTCTATTTTTTTTAAATTTGAAAAATGTAACATTTTAGAGATACATCATGTTAACAGGCCCTTTCAGCCCACAAACCCATTCTGCCCAACTTAACCTACAAACCCCATACAATTTTAGAACGTGGGAGGAAAACAGAACACCCAGAGAAAACCCATACAGATATGGGAGAACTTACAAACCCCCTACACACATATTTGCACGATAATAGCACTGTGCTAACCGCTTACATTAGCTGTGCTGCCCTTGGGTTACTTGAGGTTCATTCACCACCAACCCAAAGAAGTGTTAAGTCTTCTAATGTTAATTAAATAATGCAAGCCCACTTCTCACCTGAGACCCTGTGAGAGTTTTACTGTAGTAATCTTCTGGCATGATGCAGTCAACCACAGCGACCAGGCACCAAAAGGCATCTTCTTCCTCCTGAAGTACCAACAAGGCAATGGCTGCCAGTCTGGAAAGCAGTTTATTTTGATAGTCAATTAAACTAACATTTTCTTTAATCTTTACCTTTACCAGAGACCACTGATCTACCCTCTGACAATTTAAGATAGAGTCAGAGAAGAAATCAATTTCAACAAATGACTTGTATATCTGTAGTGTGTTTCAGCCTCTCGTAGCATCTCAAAGGCATTAAACTTCCTCAAACTGCAAGAAAAGTGCCCTGATCTGTTCATCATAATGTTGATTGAAGAAAATATTGCCAAAGATCCCAGGTATAACTTGATTATATTGTTCAAAATAACACAGGACATTTTGTGTTCACCCAAGAAAGCAGGCAGAGACTCAGATTTATGTGAATGCTGACATCCCATTGTGCATTGCATCTTCCCTAACCTTCCCTTCGTCTCTTTATTCCTAACTGAATAGAACAAGGGTTAGGGTTAAAATGTGAAATGTGTAAAGGGAACATTAGTGGGAACTTCTTCATGCAGAGAGTGGAATGAGCTGCCTGTTGACGTGGTAAATGGCTTGTTTTAACACTTAAGAAAGAATTGGATAGTTACATGGATGGAAGGGGTATGGAGGGCTATGGTTCGAGTGCAGGTCAATGGGACCAGGAAAATAATTGCTTAGTATGAACTAGATGGGCCAAAGGGATGGTTTCTGTACTGTAGTATTCTATGATTCCAATGGAATTTGCCAACATGGAACTTTTTTATTCAGTTGGCTGGCTACTTCACAGCCACTATAATCTTGAGCTCAAACAAAATTCTGTCCAATCTCCAGTATCTAATTCAACTATTACCCCATACAATACATTGCTTGATTTTCATATTTCCAATCTAATATTCACATCCTTCTATTTATCGCTTTTATTTAAACATTTATTTATTTAAGGTATCCTTTGCTTCTGGAATTCTCTGAAGATCTAAATGTCTGACCAAGTCTGATCATTTGTGCTTCAATTACTTCTTTACCTGAAAACCATGATACCAACTAACTAGGATCCAATTTCTGACAGTCCCTTCCAAAGACATTCTTCTTTGAGATGGTTCTGAAAATCTGCACCTTACCTACATAAATGAATCATCCTGATACATTTTATGATGTTTTGGGCATCAGCAAAAGCTATTGTTTTTGATCCCACTCACTAATATCCCTCCCAAGTAACTGGCCACTGCCAACATGCAGCTGAGTAGCTAACCACTAATGGTCGAGGCTGGATTGGACTACACACTTGCTTCCAGCCTGCCAATATATGTCTTTCTTCACTTCAGAGAATGAAATCATACCACTGCCTGTAATTAGTAATGCATACATCAACTTGCAACAGTGCTGGTTAAGTGGATGGCATTATCACCCCTGATGTGGATGGCTCTGGGTTCTAGTCTCAACCCACAAACTTGAGCTCAAAATTCTAGATTGACTGTCGCACGTGGCACTGAAAGAACACACACTGTAGGAGCTTCTGATCTTCAGGTGAGACACTGAACCAAACACTGTCTGCTCTCCCAAATGAATGTAAAAGTTTCCAAAGCTCAATGGAGATCCAACTCTACCCTCATCAGTGTTCTGGTCAATGTTTTAACCTCACCTAAGGGGGTTCTTTAAAAATATGGACATTATCACTTGCTGTTTACTGGAGCTAGCTGTGTAGAGGTGGCAGTTTTTCCCAATAGGCAAGAACAAAAGCACCTCTGAAGATATTTTAATGCTGAAGAAGGCTTTGGGACACATCCTTCTATGTCTTCATCCTTGTTGGTTGTGAAAATGACAAGACAATTGATGAGGTCAGGGTGGTAGATGTCATCTATGTAGACTTTAGTGTGGCCTTGGACAAGTTTCCACATGGTTAGCTGGTCCAGGTTAGAAAACATGGGACCCAGAACAAGTGATCAAATTCGATACAAAATTGGGTTGATGGAAGGAGACAGAGGGTTGATTTTTAAGATGAAAGGCCCATGAAATGTGGTGTGCTGCAGAAGATGGTGCTGCATCCTTCATTTATGGCTGAAGTACTATGTGACTTGATAAGTTTACAGTTGGCAGCATTGTCTACAGATTGTCTAAGGGTGCAACAGGATATAGATCAAGTGGGAAAGGGAATGACAGGTGGAATTCAACTCTGAAAAATATAAAGTGATACATTTTGGGAAGTTAAACTAGGGCAAGACATAGACAGAGAAAAGCAAGGCGATAGGGAGCGTTGTTGAACAGAGAAATCTTGGGGTACAAGTTCTCCTGAAAAATGGGAACAGTGAAGAAGGCATGTTGGCATGTTTGCCTTCATTGGCTGAGGAAATAAGTCGGGCAACTGGGACATCATGTTACATTTATACAAAGCATTAGCTCGGCTGGACTTGGAATATTGTATTCAATTCTTTGAGCCACATTTAAAAAAAATTAGACATACAGCATAGACCCAGAGCTTTGTCTTCTGGGGAACTTTACCATAGTTGATACATCACTAACTAATTCTCAAATTAAATTCACAGAAATTGCGTTATGTATGGCCAGGAAGTACATAACAGTAACATGGAAGTCTGACTCCCATCTACTCATGGATACGTGGACTTCGGAGATGAATAGCTGCATCCCACTTGAAAAGGTTACATACAATCTCAGCAAGAGGTACAACACCTTCTTAAAAACCTGGTAGCCTTATTTAGAGCATATAGGTACCTCACTGGCACCAATATAGGGTTTCGATAGCCAGTAGACCTCTGAAAAGATTTTAACACCATGGTACAGGTATTATCATTTTACTGTACACACTGACAATAGGATGTTTTTTTTATGTTTCTTTTTCCTTCATTCTCTGTTTAATAGGGGAACAGGGTGGAGGGAGGGGGTCCTCTTGATGTTATATATTTGGTTTGATTGTTAAATGTATTTAAAATGATAAAATATTACAAAAAATATTGAGATATAGCATGTTAACATGCTAATTCGACCCTATGAGTCTCTGCCGCCCAAATTACAACCCATTAACCTACACTCTGGTACGTTTTTGGAGGGTGGGAGGAAATCAGAGCCCCCAGGGAAAACCCAAACAGACATGGGGAAATTGTATAAACTCCTTACAGACAGCACGGGATTCGAACCCTGGTCTGGTTCCGATCATTAGCACTGTAAAAGCATTACACTAAGCACTACACCAACCATACCAAAGGTAGTGAGGGTGCAGATAAAATCAAGGCTGTTGCGTGGATTGGAGATCTTGAGTAAATCATGAGAGAATGGAGAAGTTATTCTTTTTTTCCTGGAGCGAAGGATTCTGAGAGGTGATAAGATATAGATACATAAAATTATGAGGAAGTATAAATAGGGTAGATAAGTCAACGTGTTTCCCAAAAACTAGAGGGACATAGGTTTAAAGGTTTAAGGTAAGAGAAGGGAGTTTAAAGGGGATCTGCAGGATATTTATTTATTTTACATAAAGAGTGGAATGAGTTGCCAGAAGAGGTGATGGAAATAGGAACAGTAATAACATTTAAGAAGAATCTGGGCAGATATTTAATTGAACAGGGCAAAGAGGGATATGAAATTAATGCAAGCAATTAGAATTAGTGTGGATAGGCATTATAATCTACAAAGAACTAGTGAGCCAAAGAATCTGTTTCTAAGCTGTACAACTCGGACTTGAAAATCTGGGCCATCCTTTAGGTGGAAGCCAAATAAATTGGTTTTGGTCGGGTCCTATTCTATACCAGTGTGAGAGATGGGCAACCAAACTAAAGAAATGGGGAAAACAGATGTGGAAGAAGCCAAAACATTTATGCCAATTATTTTTGTTTGCCATTAGGCTGGTTCAAAGAGCAAATCGCAGCGGACTTCTGTGTGTTGAGAATCACGTGTGCATGGATATGGTGGGAGTATCATAAGGTCACCTGTTCAGCCCTTGACAGTACCCAATGTCCGGATTTTGCCATGAGTAGGCCAGTAGCACCCGACGCAACTTCTGGACCATTTTGGAAGTGGGCGAGCTGAAATGCACATTGCTGGTCAGAGTCCGTGGGAGATCGAGCTCAATCTGCTTTGAGGCTGCTTGCTGCTTGTTCTTGCAAAGCTTCAGGAGCTCCTGGTAATGGTTGTTACTGTACTGCTCTCTTATGTGCTGAACTCGTTTATTGGTGCACCATCTCCAAACATGACTTCGATGCTCCTTGGGAATGCCATTTCTGATCAGGTTCTTCAGGTCTGATGATGGCACAAGTTCTCCACAGGCCTTGCTGGACAGAAGATTTTCCCATTTCATCTGGTTGTTTTTCTCCTGACCTTCCTGCATGACCATCGGATTGTTGGGTTTTCGTCTAAGAGCTTGAATTCTGGTTAAGATGCTTTGGTCCTGCACTGGGGAAGATATTGACTTGAAGCCATATTCATCATGCTCACTTGTAGATTGAGGGTGGGGAGGAAACAGACAAGAGAAATACAGTTAAACATAGTTACAAAAGATCAACCGAGAATCGATAATGTCAAATAGGATGTGTAGCCTCTTAACTTTTTTTTCCAAACTTTATTTATTGAAAAATTATTGGTAAACATACAAATACACTTCACAACAAAATGTTTATATACATGAAAATAAAAGGTAAAAAAAGAAATGAATCCTCACCCCCTCCCACCCCTTTAACCAGATCTCTAAAGGATAGCCAAAAAAATATATGAACAAAAATCTAAAAAAAGAATAAAATAAAATAAAATGCATATATTCCAAATATAATGACCACTTATTAACAAAAAAAGAATAATTATCATGCAAAACATATCCATAACAATACAGGCTTTCATTTCATTATGCCATCTCATTATACTAATCACTGTATTATTCTTCCATGTACTTGCTATACATTTTCGAGCTACGGACAACGCTAAATATACAAATGCAATTTGAAATTTATCCAACCCCAATCCCTTTAAAAGAATCACATAACCCAGTAAAAAAAAAACAGATGGGTCTAATGGTAACTTAATCTTAAACAATTTTTCCAAAATTGACTTAATTTCTTCCCAAAATGGTTGTACATACTAGCCTCTTAACTTAATGTGGAGTTCTAAAATGAATATCAATTCTGTTTTATTTCTGTCTCTTATTGGTGGGGGTGGGGCAAAGCTAGTGTGACCTAATGGCAAACAAAAATTAGGAAATGCTAGAAATTCTCAGCAGATCAGGCTGCATCTGTGGGAAAATGAACAAAGTTAGCCTTGAAGATTATTTGTTGGAAATGGGAAGTGAGAAAGAAGCTGGTTAATGTGCAGGGAGATGAGAGATGCAGAGAATTTCTAGCATTTCCTAATTTTATTTTGGATTTTCAACATCTGCAGTTTTTGTTTCTCACATGTATTCATACATTTTAAGAAAGCTTAAGCAAGATTTAATTATTGGACAGAGCACTGGTAGAGGTAGAGAGGGTTGGAATCTCCATAGAACTAGTACCAATGGAATCTTTTAACATTCATTAGTTACAGAATAGCTCAGTCAGGCCAACATTAGTCAGCACACAGAGCTGAAAGGGGAGCCAAATATCTAACAATGGTGGTTTATTGATGATCACCCTTCCTGAGTCAGAAGATGGAGTGCTCAAGTCTCCAATTTGTTCACAAAAATGTCAGCTCCTTGTTGCCATGCTTTGGATGAGATGTTCCACCTGTTCTTCACTCAAGTGCAAAAGAACTTGAGAGGCCAGGGGAGTTCTCCCCATTACCCTGGCCAATGTCATTATTAAAGCAAATTATATTGTCGTAATTACATTGTGAGATTCATTTTTAAGTGTGTTTCTTACATTGCAACAGCGATCTGCAATTCAAAAGCAATTTGGAATCTCCAAAGATTCCAAATGGTCTCTATTTCTTAATTATTTTTCCCCTCTAAACCATTTATAGTGATATTTTCTATTTCCCCACCACCAACATTCAGTGTCTTACATCCACAAATGCAGAAAATTTCAGCAGGGGACTGAGAAAATCAATTTGCAAGTTCTGATCCTGAAGGCAAGGAGAGTAGTTGTAATTTTTAAATCATACAATTACAGATATATTACAACTGGCTTGTGCTGGTGATGCTCTCCCTTCAGATGCACAACAGGAGCAGACATTCATGTCTCCTCTTTCAAGCTTCCAAACAAAAATTGTACCACCTTACTTAACTCACCTGCAGAGCCCACCATCTGAAAGGCTGGCTTCGTCCTTGATCTCCCATTTCAGCTGGTTAGCAATAAATTGTTTTACTATTTCTTGGTAGGTTTCATCTTGGCCACTGACATCTTGGAGTTTGTGAAGCAGTACCAAGTATTTACTCTCAATCTGACTGTACTTGGCCTCCAGGTATGCACACTGGAGCAAGAGAGAGGATGATTAAACAAAAGATTCCAAAAATTAAAAAAAACTCATTCAACTGTTCAATTACATAATCCTGCAAGTAAATGGAAATCCAAGACACAGTGTACTCAAAAAAAAAGGGAGAAAATAGTTTGAATTGGTATGAGAATTGGCATGAAGAATCAGTGATTGCCTAAACAGGCAATGGAATTGGATTCAATAAGAATTTGCCAAAGGGCATTGAATTAATAAAAGCAAATCAAAATTTTTGGCAGGTAGGGAGAATGTGGTTAAATTGATCATTCACGTATTCAGAACAGGTTTTAGAATATCCTTTGAGTACAAAATTACAGAAAAGGACACAGAAGGCTGTAGAAGATACCAAACATAGCTAAGTCCATCACAGTCTCCGTCTTTTCATCCATTGAAGACATCTATGTGAGGCAGCCACCATAATGGACACCCATCACACTATTTGCAACTTCTTCTTGCTGTTACTTTCGGGAAGGTACAGAAGCCCAAAGTCCAGCGGTCTAGGTTCAAGAACAGTTTCTTTCCAATGAATATCAGACTCTTGAATTTTCCCTTACTACTCCAATCATAAAACGGCCTTTCTGCACATTGCAACACCACCTTTTTTTCTTTGAACTACAGTGACTGAATATGTATTATCCATCTATTTTATATTGATCATCTCTTCTTAATTTAATGTATAGTATTGTGTTTTTTTTTAATACAAAGTACCTGTTCAGCTGCAGAAAGAATTTAGTGCATATGTACAATGTATATGACAATAAACATTATTATTATCATTAGGAGACACACAAAAGGCTCTGCTATGGCAAAGACTGGATATGTTCATGGAGTCTCCTCTTATAATTTTCTGTTTATTTGACCACCACCTTTCGGGACAAGATGTGGCAGCACTGCTGAATTTTGATCTGATCCATTAGTTGTGGGATTGCTTTGTTTTGCCTTTTATAATTGACTGTGTTTTGCAGGTTAGTAATTCAGTGAAGCCGCTTAATTAGGTTAGCACTAATTTTTCAGGTTTGCCTGGCTCAGTGCCCAGCACACTCTTCTGAACTCCTCAGTGAATTTAACTTGTGTTGATCCCATTTCTTGGCAGTAATACTAGAATGAAGAATGTGTACAGCCATGACAATAGATATGGTGGTATTTCTGATAATAGTCCATGATGCCTCAAGATCTGACTCCCTTTCATGTTATAGTACCAGACAATATGATGAACATGCCATAGTTCATCATAGCGCAAGGATTTAGATGACCATTTCAGTGTGTTGTTGATCTTTGGAATTCTCCATCTCTGAGGGTTGTCCATTCAAGGCTGAGTTGATGGTCTATGGGATACCAAGGGAAGTGATATGATCAGTTGAGAAGGTGGAATTGAGGAAGAGTATCAGGCACGATAATGAATGGTGAGAAGGCTTGAGGCCTGAACCTCTCGTGATTTTTTATGCTCTTGTAATCTTAATGTATACTTGGGGATTGAAAATGGAAACTCCCATTGTATTTCCAGGCAACTTTCTCATAATCTGATAAAATGTGACATAAGCCACACTACATAACCCACCAGAAACCAGCTCACTGTTCCACACCACTCCCAATACCTTCATGATCAGGGCCTTCTCACGATCCCTGCTATTCTGCCACAGCTTGGTTATCTGATAGATCTCAGAGTTTAAGAACTTGTTTTGTGTTTTGTAGGCTTCTTGAATGTCCTATTCAAAGAAAAACAAAGTGGTTGTATGAATAAAGTCCGAGTAACTCTGGCTTGTCAATAGTTTACAATAGCACTGCCTCAAAGGATGTAGAAACTTCCAAGGAAAGGGAAATGGATGGATACTTGAAGTAGTGTGGGCAACTATAGAACTATTAGTAAAAGAGCAGGAGCCTCACAAAAGAAAAAAAGGGGACACAAAGCCTCCACCTTTTATGATCCAGCAGAAGTAACTCAACCACACAATTTTCTCTAGTTCTACAAATCTCTTGGATCTCGGCCATGTCCAAAATTGCTATACATTCTGTTGGAATTTCACCATCCTCCCACCAGCAACTGTATCATCAACTGCACTACTCCTGTATTTCACCAACAGTTTTAGTTTTGATTTAATCCTGTGGTTTCCAAACTTATTCTTTCCACTCATATACCATTTTAAGTAATCCTTATGCCATAAGTGCTCTGTGACTAGTAAGGGGTTGCTTAAGGTGGTATATGGGTGGAAAGAACATGTTTGAAAACCACTGTTTTAATTGTACTTCATTGACTCGCTATGTGCATGGTTTCATAACGCTAAAGAACATGGGCCAATGACAATTTTTCTCAAGTAAAGTATTTCTGTAACAAGTGGGTCCAGAGCAGTGATTCTCAACCTTCTTTCTCCACCCCACTAACATACCACTTTAAGTAATTCCTTATTAATCACAGAGCACCTATGGCATAGGGCAGGGGTTCCCAACCTGGGGTACATGTACCCCTGGTGGTACATTTGTACTTTTCAGAGGGTACATTGGGTCTGAGAGAATAACCACTACTGTGCAATACATGGTATTGTAATCTGCAGTCAGATTGCACAATGTCATGCTTTTTTATCCTTAATTTTTAGGGATACACGGGAACCTATAAAAAATGCCCAAGGGGTACAGAGGAACAAAAAGGTTGGGAACCCCTGGCATAGGATTACTTAAGGTGGTATGTGAGCAGACAGAAAAAGTTTCAAAATCACTGGTCTAATCCTTAAAAACCATCAAACGTTGCTAATAACTTTTGGGCACCTTTTCCAGAACTTCCACTATAAAACAATTGACCATATTTTGTCCATTACACACTTGTGAATTACCCCTAAAAGTTTTACAACTTTAAAGTATAAATACTAGAACTTCGTATGGAGGTAGGCAGCAATTTTGATGAGGAGGGTGAAGCCTTTTGAACTCTCTTCTGCAAACATCATCTGATTTAGAATCCTCTGTTAACTTTAAATCTGTGATTGTTGCAGAGCACAAGGAAAGGGAGAGAACATGCCGAGTTAGGACACAGATCAGCCATAAACTCGGTGAAAAGTGAAACAGCTTGAGGTCTTTCAACAAATGGTCTTTCTATTTTATTGTAACTAGTCAGATAAAAATTGTCAAAAATTGCAACTTATCTCCTCTTGAAATGTATATAAAAAAAGGAGGTTCAAATTGATATGGCTGATGATAAATAAAGCCATTGGCAGGTTTGTCAGTCAGAGGCTACCGACTCTTAAGTAGTTAACCTGGAAGTGGAGTATTTGATAGAGAGAGGGGCATGGGGAAATGGCATGGTAGTGCAGCCGAGGCCAGTATAAATCAGCTAGGATCATTTTAAATGGTGAGGCTGGCTCAAAGGGCCTGACGGCTTACTCCTGCTCCTATTTTTGTGTTCTTGTGAGGGGGTACTTGAGTGGGCATAAACTTAACACTGGAGCTTGACTGATCAGGAGTAATGAAGCACCACCTCAGACAAATGCAAGCAAGAACCTGGCATTCTCTCCCTACAAACACTTCTGGAGGGTGATGAACAAACCAACAAACCTTTTAAGTCTCAGGATCTGGTTAGGACACAAATTAGCTCTGCTTCAAATGAATGGTGAAAATGGCTCAAGGAAGCTCAGAAAAGGTTGAACTCCTTCCTCCTGTTTCGATGCCTTTCTGCAATTCAATTGCAGGATGTAGGCAACCAATATTTCCTTCTGACATCGGAGATCATCTGGCCAATCAAGACAATGCAGGCTCAAGGACCAATCCCATTGCCCCATTAATTACCTTTATGGCCTATTCTCCCCCAATTCCCCTCAATCCTATCATCCATTTACACTGGAGAACTTTAAGCCAATTAACTAGCAAACATGGAGAATCTATAGGAAACCCTTGTAGTCATGGAGAATATATACAAACCCCACCCAGAGAGAATCAGCAGTCCTAATCAAACCCACACCAGGGGCACCAGCTCTATTAAGCTACACTCATGGATCATTCCTTATGGTTTGAGGTGAGTCACCAACTGACTCATACAACCAGCTGTTGTGATAATTTGTCAGCTTTATCCATTTACCTTCATGTGTGAAACATTCTCCCTTAGGTCATGTATGGTTGCAATTGTGACTTCGTCATTATCTTCTAGCTTGCCTGTGCTCTCAGACGCCATTTGCTCCGAGAGCTTTAGGATGACTTCCTGTTTGGCATGGTTCTTCTCCATCAGCAATTGGGTATGCTGTTTCAGCTCCTCAACTTGGCTTTCCTGCAGCTTCAGGCTCTGTTCCATCCCCTGTTTCTCCTTCTCCAGCAGGCTCACCCTATTCTCCAGCTGCCTGATCTGCCGCACCTTGTGTCGCACCAGCTCCAGACGGGTGGAGTCGTCAGCTGTGAGGTACGAGCCACAAGCCCTCTTCTCCTGTTGTGCTGCTTCAAGAGCCCTATGCAGGAGCTTCACAAGGTCCTGTCACAATGAAACAAACAAAAATCATTGCACCACAGGAAGGGTACATCACTGTAGTGATCCTACAGTGGTCACTGTAGTACTGGAAGATGTATCACTGCAGGAAGGTTGCGTCACTATAGTGGTCACTGCAGGAAGGTCACTATAGGTGTTTCACTATAGTGGTCCTGTTGTCGTCACTCTATTACAGGAAGGATGCATTTGAGGAAGGGGGTGTCCCTGTACTACAGAAAGGGTACATCACTATAGTGGTCCTACTGTGGTAGTCACTGCAGTACAGGAAGGGGCTTCACTGTAGTTGTCCTATTGTGGTCACTGCAAAAAGGGTACTTAACTATAGTGTCTACACTACTGGAAGGGTACGATGCACCAGTGAAGGTGCAGAATAGACTCACAAGAATGCAGGGAAGGTTTCATTATTTTGGGGAAGGGGGGGTGGGGGTGGGGGAAGAGTGTTTGTTAGGTTAGGGATGTTTCCTTTGCAACATTGGTAAAAAGGGGAATTTGTATTAATGCTAACAAAATTAAGAGGCTTAATTACCATGAATAGAAATTAGTTATTTCCCTCAGAACTGTCAATTGCCTGAGAATTATGAATAGAATTTGAGGCAAGGACTAATTATTCCACCTAAAGAGTGATGGGGGTCTGAAACTCTATGTCTGAAATGAAAATGAAGGCAGAAAGTCTCAAAAACATTTGAGATTTTACCAGAATGTAAAATTTGATATGGCATTTTCTCCATTCAAAATTCCCCAACTCATTTACTATACTTTGTTGCAGACAGCTATTAATGCCACCTTAGTGGTAAATCCCAAGTTAAAACAGATATTTGAGCAAATACAAGGGAAATTGCCACGGTGATACCAGGGCAGAAGGACTTTAGTTAAGTGGAGATGTGAGAGAACTTCTCAAACATCAGCCAAGTCAAAAAAACATTTTAAAAAAAACTTTATTTATTCGTTCAAAACACAAATAATATATGACATATGCAACAATTAACCATAAACATGAACTTTTTAATATATATATAGAAAAAAAAGAAAAGAAAAAAACTACCACCCCCTTCAGCCAACTCTCCTAAGGAGAGCCATAAAGAAAGAAAAAAGAAAAAATATTAAAGAAAAATTAAATATACATATTAAGATCTAATCAATATAAATTGAAATGTAAATATTCTGAAGATACCAACCACTTATTAATAAAACAATTATAATTATCACACAAAACATACATAATTTTTTTCCATTATTAAACAATATTTCATCTCATTATGCCATCTATTAATATCAATCATATTTGTATCTTTCCACATACTAGCAATACATTTTTTCGTTACGGATAAAGCTAAATATACAAAAGCAAGCTGAAACTTATCTAATCCCAAACCTTTCAGAGGTTGCAAACTACCCAATAAAAATACTGTTGGATCTAAAGCTATTTTAATCTTATACAGGTATTCTAAAAAATATTGAATTTTCTTCCAAAAATATTGTATATGTATACATAACAAACAGCATGAAAAAAAGTTCCAACCGTATCACCACATCTAAAACACAAATCTGATTCATGAAAACCATACTTTTTAAATTTTTCAGGTGTTAAATATAATTGATGTAAAAATTGTAATTAATCATTGCATAACATGCATTTATCAATCTAGTTAGACTATCATAACAGATATCTAACCAATCATCTTCGGAAAAAATAAAACCAGTATCCACTTCCCATTTACTTTTAGATCTATCCTAACCCTTTTTATCCACACCATCCTGTAATATTTGATACATAGATGAAATATGACCCTTCTCTGGCACCTTCATAAGAAAAGTCTCAAATTTAGTCATTTCAGGTAAAATCATATCTCTACCAAACACACATTTTACCAAAGATCGAATTTGATAATAAAGAAACAGAGTTCTTATCAATACCAAAACCTTCCCTCATCTGATTAAAAGATAAAAATTTACCCTCTTTAAAACAATCTCCCAAATTTTTCACACCTTTAAATCTCCAATGCAATAAACTTCGATTATGTATTGAAAAAGAAATAAGTTGATTATTATCCAATGGAGTCAAAGCCGATAATTTATCCCTAGAGCCTGTCATTTTATTTTTCTTTATCCATAACTTCATTAAATGTTTTAGTATAGGCACATTATATTGTTGAAACAAATTTATATTCCATCTAAACAAAAATTGATGTATTTCAAATTCAGAAATACTTGCCATCTCAATTTTAGCCCAACTAGGAGGCCGTACCAAATCCATCAATGAACTAATAAATTTAAGTTGGGGTGTTTCATAATAATTTTGAAAATGTGGTAAACGTAATCCCCCTAACTCATATTTCCAAGTTAATTTATTCAAAGCTACTCTCAAAAATTTACCCCTCCATAAAAACTCCCTAACCATTTTATTCAAATCTCAAAAAAAATTATCAAGTAAATACGGAATAGATTGAAACAAACATTGTATATGTGGAAAGATATTCATCTTAATTGTATTTATCCTACCCATTAAATTAATAGGTAAATCTTTCCATTTAATCAAATCAATTTTAATTTTTTTCATTAATGGAACATAATTTAATTTATATAAAGATTGATAATTAACATTCAAAATTATACCCAGATATTTAATTCAATCAGTCCATTTCAAATTAATAACATTCTTATAAACTGAATAATTCCTTCACTTACCGGTAATATTTCACTTTTGTTCCAATTAACTTTATATCCAGAAAGACATCCATATTGTATTAAACACTCCTTCAAGTGCAAAAGTGACTGAGCTGGGTTTGTTAAATACACCAATACATCATCAGCAAATAAATTAATTTTATACTCCTCATCTAAAACTTTCATACCTTGTATCTGTGTATTTTGTCTTATCAGCTGTGCTAAAGATTCAATCACTAACGCAAACAAAGCTGGTGATAAAGGACAACCTTGACGAGTTGATTGAGTTAACTTAAAGGATTCCGAAATCAAACTATTCATCAATACTCTAGCTACTGGTTTACTATATAGAGCCCTAATCCAACCAATAAAAAAGGACCAAACTTAAATTTCTCAAAAACTTTAAGCAAAAAATTCCATTCAACTCTATCAAATGCTTTTTCTGCATCTAGGGATATCACCATCAGGTGATCTGAAGATTGTCGAAATCTATTAATCAAACTAGTCATGTGCAAAATGTTACCTGAAGCATATCTATTCTTTATAAAACCTGTTTGATCAATATGAATCAACTTAGGTAAAAATTTAGCCAATCTATTCGCTAATATTTTAGCTATTATTTTATAATCTACATTTAACAACAAGATTGGTCTATATGAAGATACTTTCAAAGGATCTCTTTTTTTTTGGAATTACTGTAATTAAAGCACTAGAACAAGATTCAGGTAATTCATAATGTTCTCCAACTTGATGTAATACATCCCCAAACACTGTTGATAAATCATCATTAAAAATGTTATAAAATTCAACTGAAAATCCATCATCACCAGGCGATTTACTGTTCGGCATTTCCAGCATAGCCATTTTAATTTCCAAATCAGTAAATGGTTCTTCTAACTCCTGTATATCTGCATCCTCTAATATCGGTAAATTCAACTGTGATAAAAAAAGATCAATCGATCCAGTTTCTTGTTTTCCTTCAGATGTATATAACTTTTTATAAAATTCATCATTAATCTCACGAGGTTTATAAGTAATAAGAGAATTCTGTCTAACAGCATTAATAGTCCTCAAAATCTGTTCTTTCTTTAATTGCCACGCCAGTACCTTATGTGCTTTCTCTCCCCATTCATAAACAACGGTAGTTGTTTAGTCCTATTAATCACACATTCAAATTGATAAGATTGCAAAGTATTATATTCCAATTTCAACCTAGATAATTCTATTTTCTGATCTTCTGTAGCATCTTTCTGAAATTCTTTTTCAAACTCATCAATCTGTTTTTCTAATTCAAGACTCTGATTTAATCGATTATTTTTTATTTTAGAAGTATAACTAATTATTTGTCCTCTCAAATAGGCTTTCATAGCATCCCATGATACAAACTTACTTTGAACAGAATTAGAATTTTCTTTAAAAAAAAATTAATTTGTTTTTTTCAAAAAATAAATAAATTCCATATTTTTTAACAACATTGTATTAAACCTCCAACGATAGGCCATTTGAATTTTCTCAGAAGTTGTATATGTAAAATATAACAAAGAGTGATCTGAAATCACCCTACTTTTATATTCCGCTTGTTGTATTTTCCCTTGTAAGTATGCTGATACCAAAAAGAAATCAATCCTTGAAAACGATTCATGTCAAGATGAATAAAAAGAGAAATCTTTCTCTGTCGGATTAAGACGTCTCCAAATATCTACTAAATTAAGATCTTTCATCAGCGCTTGAACCTGAATTGCCTTCTTGGATTTCTTAACTTTCTTCGGAGATTTATCTAATAAAGGTTCCAAAACACAATTAAAATCACCCACCAACTAAAATATTATCATTAGCCTGACCCAAACATAAAAATGCATCTGAAATAAATATTTCATCATCTGCATTTGGGGCATAAATATTAAGTAAAGTCCAAAATTCACTAAAAATCTTACAATTCAATTTAAGAATACATCCTGCCTTTTCCTCCATTGATTGTAATTCAAAAGATAAATTTTTATGTATCAAAATTGCTACACCTTTAGCCCTAGAATTAAATGAAGAATATACATGCCCATCCCAGTCCCTGTTTAATTTCATGATTTCCTTCACATTCAAATGTGTTTCTTGTAAAAATGCAATATCAATTTTCATTTCCTTAATATACACCAAGACTCCCTTACACTTAATCGGACTATTTAATCCTCAAACATTGAAAGTAGCAAACCTCAACTTTGACATATCTACTATTATTACTAAATACCAAAAATACCTTTATATAAAGATCAACGTATATAGGCCCTCCAATAGAAAAAAAATCACAAATTAAAAATTAACTAAAATGAAAATAAAAAATAATAAAGAAAAAAAAATGAAAATCCCCCCCTCCAAAAAAACTACCAAAAGGTAGTAATCCCCTAAGCAAAAATTGGGTGTGGGGTCAGCCACCAGTGGCTGATGACTAGTAAAGAACTTAGAGCGAATCTCTCCCTCCCCAGCCAAACAATCAATAACACCAAAATATCATAATAACAAAAAAATAGAGTAAGAAAAAGAAAATTCTTCTTTTCATCCAGAAGATTCCAATCTCGAAGATCCTATTTCAGAAGGAGTTGGACTCTTTCCATTCCCATTTTTCCCATTTCTGCCATTTTTTCCATTTCCAGAACAACCAGATTTTTCTTTAGGAGATAATGGTGGACTACATCTTTGTCCTCTTATATCTGGCAATGAATTAGCAAAAATCATTGCTTCATGATCATTTTCAAAAAACTGAAATAGATAGTCTCCATAAAACACCTTCAACACCGCAGGGTAGCGAAAAGTAGACTTTTAACCTTTACGCCACAAAACTTCTTTAACTGGATTAAATCGACGTTGACATTGAATGACCTCTTGACTCAAATCAGGAAAAAAAACTGCTATTCTGAATCAATAACGGAGTTTATCGTTGTCTCGCATTTTGCACTGCTAGTCGAAGTATTGCTTCCCTGTCCAAATAACTCAAACATCGAATTATTACCAGTCTCGGTGGTTGACCAGCTGAGGGTGTTCTCCTTAAAGCTCTACGGGCTCTTTCCAGTACCAATCCCCCAGAAAAAAGTTCTTGCCCTAATACTTGCGGGATCAGTCTTTAAAGAAACGAAGAGGATCTTGTCCTTCTATACCTTCTGGCAAACCAACAATTTTCACATTGTTCCTTCTGCTTTGATTCTCCAAGTAGTCTATTTTCCTCTCTAGCTCCTTCTCACGTTCTCCCAATTCTATGACTGATTTTTCAACCTTCAGCACTTTTTCTGTATTAGAAGTGACTTGTTGTTTACAGTCCAAAAAAGCAGTCTGAAATTTTTTAAATTCTTCATAAGATGCATCCACACGTGCTTTAACTGTCTTTAATTCTGAACTTATATCAGCATTCATTTGAACCATCTCATTCATTAGAGGTTGAATAATTGCATTTAATTGCATAAACTGCAGGTCAGAAAAGCTCAGCCCTGCTCTCTCTGATGTAGTGGCAGAACAAGATAACTGCAGCTCCTGTTGCAACTCAACAGAAGGCATTTTAAAAGTTTTATTGCGGGTCTGGACTCCCAGCGACGGCACCCCGACTTCCTCAGGGGGTCGCCGCTGGTCTCCCCCCGCATCTCGTTGCTTTTTCATGAAATCACAAAGATAAGCGATTTCTTCAGATTGAAGTGCTTCCTGATGCATTTCCAACAATGGAGTCGTCTTCCTGCGTGCTCTCTCCGTTGAAATCAAAAAGCTTTCCAAATCGGGATCCACTGCTTGGGAACACGCATCTTCTTCCAGAGAACGGGTAATTCCAGTGCCATCCTTCACTTGGTGAGTAATAGACATTTTTTTTCCAGCTCCCACAGGTAGTATTTGAGGTTTAGACACTGAAGAGATTAATTCTGGGGCTGTATCAAGTCGTCTAGGCCCCAAATCTTCAGCACTTCGAAAATGTAACTTCTTCTGCTCTTGAGGTTTAATCTTTTTACCATTAGTGGCCATAATAATTCCTTAATACTTTAAACTAAAATTTAAAAAGTTTAAACTTGAAAACAAAGAGTTAAAAAACAGCTACTTAAAAGCCTGGCCAGAGAGGTCGAGATCACACGTCTAGACTCTACACCATCTTGCCACGCCCCCAGCCAAGTCAAAATTTAATGAGTTATTGGATTTGTCACATTTCAAGTTTGACATCTTCAATAAGCACAGCATTGGGTGTGAAAGAATACAAAAATGCAAGTTTGTTCTCTCTCCTTCCAAAGTAGTCTGGAAAGCTACAAAAATTTAAGAAAATAAGAAGCATCCCCTGGAAATGGAAATTTGTATTTTGGGTACAATTTCACTAAGTTTATAAACACATTTACTATTAGAATTATTGCAAGTAGGTTGCATTACCCTCTGTGCACTGAGCTCCCTTGTAAGTCTCAAGACATCATTACGTAAGCTGGTGTCCTTGTCTGGGGAAGTCCTGTCCTTCACTGCAAACCTCTCCCGAGGCACTGGGCCAGTGTTAAGACCGACCAAGTTCTTCAAACTATCTGTTGAAGACATCTGGGATGAAATCTTCTGTACTTCCTGTTGACAGTCCTTGTCTAAGAGAAATAAAGTAGAGAGCGAGTGTGGGTGCAGGCCCATGACACACTGCCATTCAAATACAATGATGCAGCACAATCGGCAACCAGTTGGGCCATTAGCATTGTGCCAGCCATTGGAAAGTGCTAAATATTGTTTTCACCCTGACTGCACTTTCCATTTTTCACTTTTCAATATTTAGTCACTTTAAAAAATTACAAATGGATCTGCTCCCTCCAACTTTTCAAAAGATGTGTTCCAATGCATAATAATCTAATGTGCAAAATATATTTTCTCTGGATATGTCTGGATGCCAAGCAACTAATAAAGGTACTCCCTGTCCTTCAGATCAGTTTCAAGGGCTGAAGCAAGACACTCTTGCGGTACCCATGAGACAGAAACCATGGTTCTTGGCCCTCCCGATTGTTGTAGACTTCTTGGGCTATCAGAGGTCCCATGGCTTGGATGAGACTGCAAACCAAAGCCGAATTAAAAATCCTGCCATACGAACTTAAAGTGAAAAGAAGCTTCTCCCAGAAGTCTGCCAATTAATATAATCTGTTTCAGGTGTGATCATCTTATCACTTATTTCAATGCTGTTTATGGGAGCATGCTAATGGATTTCACACAGTACAATGGATATGCACATTATAATTAATGCATCATGTAAAAAGTGCTTTGGGATGTCTTGTGACCATGAAAGATGGAACTTTTTCCCGCCTTACTGAAATAACAGAATTATAAAGAGGAGGATTAATTGCTTAATCTTGCATAAGTCTAACAGCTATGCAAAATGAAACATATAAAGGTGGATAAGTCTCCAGGTCCTAACAGGATTTTCCCCAGGACCTTGAGTGAAGTTAGTGAGGAAATAACGGAGGCTCTGGCAGTGATTTTTCAAATGTCATTAGAGACAGGTATAGTGCCAGAGGATTGGCATGTTGCGCATGTGGTTCCTTTGTTTAAAAAGGGTTCGAGGAGCAAGCCTAGCAATTATCAGCCTGTAAGTTTGATGTCGGTTGTAGGTAAATTGATGGAAAGTGTTCTTAGAGATAGTATGTATATGTTGGGACAGGGTCTGATCAGGGACACTCAACATGGATTTATGCGTGGAAGGTTGTGTTTGACTAATCTTGTTGAATTTTTTGAAGAGGTGACTAGGAATGTTGATGAGGTTAGAGCAGTGGATGTTGTCTATATGGACTTCAGTAAGGCCTTCGATAAGGTTCCACATGAGAGGTTAGTTAGGAAGGCTAAGTCCTTGGGTATTAATTTGGAGATAGTCAAATGGATTCAACAGTGGCTGGAAGGAAGGTGCCAGAGAGTAGTAGTAAATAATTGTTTGTCAGGATGGAGGCCGGTGACTAGCGGTGTATCTCAGGGTTCGGTATTGGGACTGTTGCTCTTTGTCATATATATTAATGATCTGGAGAATGGGGTGGTAAATTGGATTAGTAAATATGCAGATGATACTAAAATAGGGGGAATTGTGGATGATGAAGAGGGTTTTCAACGATTGCAGAGGGATTTAAACTGCTTAGAGGAGTGAGCAGAAAAATGGCAGATGGAGTTTAATGCTGATAAGTGTGAGGTGCTTCATTTTGGAAAGAATAATCAAAGCAAGACATGTGTGGTAAATGGGAGGGCATTGAAGAATGCAGTGGAGCAGAAAGATCTAGGAATAATGGTGCATTGTTCCCTGAAGGTAGGAGCGCATGTGGATAGGGATAAGGCCTTTAGTATGCTTGCCTATATAAATCAATGCATAGAATATAGAAGTTGGGAAGTAATGATGAAACTGTACAAGGCATTGGTGAGGCCAAATTTAGAGTACTGTGTGCAGTTTTGGTCACTGATTTATAGGAAGGATATTAACAAGATAGAGAGAGTGCAGAAAAGATTTACAAATATGTTGCCTGGAATAGCATCTGGAATAGAAGGAGAGATTGAGCAAATTAGGTATTTATTCCTTGGAAAGTAGAAGGATGAGAGGGGATTCGATAGAGGTGTTTAAGATAATGAGAAGGATAAATGGAGTTGATGTGGAAAGGCTTTTCCCATTTTGAGTAGGAGAGATGGATTCAAGAGGTCATGGGTTGAGAGTTGATGGGTAAAGGTTTAGGAGTAACATGAGGGGGAACTTCTTTACTCAGAGAGTGGTTACTGTGTGGAATGGGCTTCTGGGAAAGGTGGTGGAGGCAGGGTTAATTTTGTCATTTAAGAAAGAGTTGGATAAGTATATGGATGGGAGGGAGATGGAGGGATATGGGCAGAGTGCTGGTAAGTGGGATTAGAGGAAGGTACTTGGAGCAGTGTGGACTAGAAGGGCCAAATTGGCCTGTTTCCGTGCTGTAATTGTTATATGGTTATATGGTTATAAAATCACCTTACTACTTACAAAATGGAGCCAAAACAAAAAAAAATTTGATGCCAACATTGCATTATTTTTATTTGATAAGTTGAACAAATTCATTGATTAAGGGCAGAATATTACTTGAGATTGAATGACAGCCACATTACAGCAGAAATACTCATCAATATCTTTAGGGGCTGAAATGTAAAGATTAACACTTCATTTGAATTCATGATGAAGTTTTTTTTTCCCTGAGATTGCTTTCCAAATACTTTGGCAAGTACTGCAAATCCATTCCCTCCCCCTCCCTGTGTGGTAGAACACGTCATTGCACGCTTACTGTACAGGCTGGCCAGCCTCCGATTCTGTAACTCCTCCCCGTAAGATTCCCCAATAAAGGCTGAACTGCCCTATTCTCCTCCCTTCATACCAGCCTTGAATCCAGGCCAGCAGCATGAGAAGATGTGTCTGTGTTTTAGGTTATTAAAGCCTTTAATCACTCACTTCAAGTCTGGTTGTGGTTATTGATGGCTACAATTTAATAACCTAAATAACTGCCATGGACAAGGTGATCTGAGTGGAGAAGCTGGAAACCGATCCCAGAGATCCAGAGGCCTCCACCAAGTTCGACACGTGGCTGTATTGTCTAAAGGCCTACATGAGGCGCAATGAGATCACTGATGACGTAAATAAGTACGATCTATTCTTCTCAATTGTCGGCCACTGAGCTTATCAAATAATTTGAGACTGTGGAAAGTACGATGATGTGATGGCCCTACTGTGGCAGCAGCCCAGAGAATCACCGAGGCTTATTCCGCTGGCAAAACTGCCACCAGGTGGGGAGCACGGGTGCCGCCATCTTGGGACATGAAGTGCCTAACAGCCACTGCTGCCATTGAGCACACAAGGTGCAACTACCGTGGTCAGTCTAAGCAGCCCTGGAAGTACTGCCCAGCCCATAGCGCGACTTGCTTGAACTGCCGAAGGAAGGGTCACTATGCCAAGGTATCCCAGTCCAAACCTTCCTCCAGCAGCACCATGTGCAGGCCACAACCAGCATTGCTATTTTAGAACAACCAACTTCCAGCATCATTTCCAGCAGCAGAGAATCGAACAGTGGGATCAGGAGGAAGACAACATGGGTTGACGTCACTTCTGAACCCCACCGCATGCAATCCACGGGGACAGCCATCTTGTGGATCTCCGGGGTGGCCATCTTGGCAGCAGCCGCTGATTCAGCAGAATGAATTAACTCTTGCCTCAATCGTTCTGGACCAGAAAAGGCCACACCAACTGGCGCGACCTATGATGGGCATAGAAGTAAATGGTCACGCCCTGGGCTGTCTTCTCAACATGGGGAGCACTGAAAGTTTCATACACTCGGGCACTGTACAACACTATTCCTTCGCAGTGTCCCATGAGTTGTAAAGTCGCACTAGCATCAAAATCTCAATCCATGGAAATCAGTGGGTGCTGCAACAGTGAGGGGAAGGAAGTATAAAAACTGCAAGCTGCTCATCATGCCCCACCTCTGCACGAGAGTCATACTGGGACTGGATTTCCAGTGCCAGCTTAAGAGCAAGCTCATGCAGTTTGTCAGGCCCCATCCTCCCTTCCAATTGGTCCAAAACAACCAATTCCAGGATAGCCTGCCCCTCACTCCGAACACAGCCAATCAAACACCGAAATACTGTCCAGGCCACCTGACTTGTGGCCTGGCCACCCTCCGGGTCCCTCCACCCACCTGTTCCAGAATCTCACCCCAGACTGCAAACCGGTTGCCACGAAAAGTAGATGATACAGTCCTGGGGACAGGGAATTTATAAAAGTAAAAGTAGGGCAATTGCTAGAGGAGGGTATTATAGAGCCCATTAACAGCCCCAAGAGGGCACAAGTGGTGATGGTGAAGAGTGGAGAAGCACCAGCCAGACCATCAATCAGTTCACCTTTTTGGATGCCCACCCACTTCCCTTCATAGCTGACATAGTGAATGAGATCGCCCAGTATCAGGTCTTCTCTACCATTGACTTCAAGTCAGCTTATCACCAAATCCCGATCCACCCTGAGGACCACCTGTACACGGCGTTTGAGGCTGATGGCCATCTCTACCATTTTCTGCAGGTCCCATTCGGCTTCACGAATGGAGTGTCTGTGTTCAAGAGGGAGATGGATGGCATGGTGGATGACCATAAATTGAAAGCGACATTTCTGTATTTGGACAATGTGACCATCTGCGGTCATAACTAGAAGGAACACAACGTGAACCTGCAGAAGTTCCTCGACATGGCCAAAGCCCTGAACTTGACCTATTACCAGAAGAAGTGCATGTTCCGTATTTCACGTCTGGCGATACTAGGGTACGTGGTGGAGCATTGTGTTTTTGCCCCTGATCCTGACTGTATGCACCCCCTCCTGGAACTCCCACTGCCCCAAACCTCGTCTTGAAAAGGTTCCTGAGGTCTTCTCATACTATGCCCAGTGGGTCCCGAATTATGCAGACAAGGCCCACGCCCAGTGAAGACCACCACATTTCCCCCATCGGCGGAGGCCCAGAAGGCTTTTGAGGGCATCAAAGATGTGATTGCCAAGACAGTGATGCACGCCATTTATGAATCCATCCCTTTCCAGGTGAAGACCGATGCCTCTGACTTCACTGTGGCCGCCACACTGTACCAAGCAGGTAGGCCCGTGGCATTCTTTTCCCGGACCCTTGACAAGATCATGAGGTGGAGAATCAAACTGTCCACCTTCTTTTCTTTGGCTTGGCTTCGCGGACGAAGATTTATGGAGGGGGTAAAAGTCCACGTCAGCTGCAGGCTCGTTTGTGGCTGACAAGTCCGATGCGGGACAGGCAGACACGGTTGCAGCGGCTGCAGGGGAAAATTGGTTGGTTGGGGTTGGGTGTTGGGTTTTTCCTCCTTTGCCTTTTGTCAGTGAGGTGGGCTCTGCGGTCTTCTTCAAAGGAGGTTGCTGCCCGCCAAACTGTGAGGCGCCAAGATGCACGGTTTGAGGCGTTATCAGCCCACTGGTGGTGGTCAATGTGGCAGGCACCAAGAGATTTCTTTAGGCAGTCCTTGTACCTTTTCTTTGGTGCACCTCTGTCACGGTGGCCAGTGGAGAGCTCGCCATATAACACAATCTTGGGAAGGCGATGGTCCTCCATTCTGGAGACGTGACCAATCCAGCGCAGCTGGATCTTCAGCAGCGTGGACTCGATGATGTCGACCTCTGCCATCTCGAGTACTTCGACGTTAGGGATGAAAGCGCTCCAATGGATGTTGAGGATGGAGCGGAGACAACGCTGGTGGAACCGTTCTAGGAGCCGTAGGTGATGCCGGTAGAGGACCCATGATTCGGAGCCGAACAGGAGTGTGGGTATGACAACGGCTCTGTATATGCTTATCTTTGTGAGGTTTTTCAGTTGGTTGTTTTTCCAGACTCTTTTGTGTAGTCTTCCAAAGGCGCTATTTGCCTTGGCGAGTCTGTTGTCTATCTCATTGTCGATCCTTGCATCTGATGAAATGGTGCAGCCGAGATAGGTAAACTGGTTGACCGTTTTGAGTTTTGTGTGCCCGATGGAGATGTGGGGGGGCTGGTAGTCATGGTGGGGAGCTGGCTGATGGAGGACCTCAGTTTTCTTCAGGTTGACTTCCAGGCCAAACATTTTGGCAGTTTCCGCAAAGCAGGACGTCAAGCGCTGAAGAGCTGGCTCTGAATGGGCAACTAAAGCGGCATCGTCTGCAAAGAGTAGTTCACGGACAAGTTTCTCTTGTGTCTTGGTGTGAGCTTGCAGGCGCCTCAGATTGAAGAGACTGCCATCCGTGCGGTACCGGATGTAAACAGCGTCTTCATTGTTGGGGTCTTTCATGGCTTGGTTCAGCATCATGCTGAAGAAGATTGAAAAGAGGGTTGGTGCGAGAACACAGCCTTGCTTCACGCCATTGTTAATGGAGAAGGGTTCAGAGAGCTCATTGCTGTATCTGACCCGACCTTGTTGGTTTTCGTGCAGTTGGATAATCATGTTGAGGAACGTTGGGGGACATCCGATGCGCTCTAGTATTTGCCAAAGCCCTTTCCTGCTCACGGTGTCGAAGGCTTTTGTGAGGTCAACAAAGGTGATGTAGAGTCCTTTGTTTTGTTCTCTGCACTTTTCTTGGAGCTGTCTGAGGGCAAAGACCATGTCAGTAGTTCCTCTGTTTGCGCGAAAGCCGCACTGTGATTCTGGGAGAATATTCTCGGCGACACTAGGTATTATTCTATTTAGTAGAATCCTAGCGAAGATTTTGCCTGCAATGGAGAGCAACGTGATTCCCCTGTAGTTTGAGCAGTCTGATTTCTCGCCTTTGTTTTTGTGCAGGGTGATGATGGTGGCATCACGAAGATCCTGAGGCAGTTTTCCTTGGTCCCAACAAAGCTTGAAAAACTCATGCAGTTTGGCATGCAGAGTTTTGCCGCCAGCCTTCCAGACCTCTGGGGGGATTCCATCCATACCTGCTGCTTTGCCACTTTTCAGTTGTTCGATTGCCTTATATGTCTCATCCAGGGTGAGAACCTCATCCAGCTCTAGCCTTAGGGGCTGTTGAGGGAGCTGGAGCAGGGCGGAATCTTGGACTGAGCGGTTGGCACTGAAAAGAGATTGGAAGTGTTCTGACCATCGGTTGAGGATGGAGATCTTGTCGCTGAGGAGGACTTTGCCGTCTGAGCTGCGCAGCGGGCTTTGGACTTGGGGTGAGGGGCCGTACACAGCCTTTAGAGCCTCTTATACTGGCCTGGGAAACTCAATGAGCTGCCCGATGCCCTGTCCCGGGGTACCTGCACTAATGCACAAACAGACTGCCTCTAGGCCCTCCATGATAGCCTCTGCCACTCCGGGGTCACCAGGCTCTACCACTCTGTGAGGGCCCTCAACCTCCCCTGTTCAGTGGAGGAGATTGGGAAGCTGACCCGTAATTGCTCAGTCTGTGCGGAGTGCAAGTTGCACTTCTACCAGCTGGAGAAGGCTCAACTGATTAAGGCCACTCACCCCTTCAAATCGGAATGTGTATGTAGTGCGAATCAAAAGCTTGTTGATCCAAACCAAGGCTTTTATTAACTAGAAGAGTCTGGCTAGGAGCAACCCTTTAAGACCTGCCAGTAGGCGTGGCTAAGCTCTCAGCCAATCACCACCATCCTATACCACAATTGGTGATATACACATTGGTGATAGAATCTGTACTATCACATTCTTTGAGAACTAACCCCAGGGTGCATGGAGGGCTGTAAAAAAGAAAAGGGGGGGGGGGGAAACTGGTGGGAGGTTAGGGGCTGTAATGGCCTGGGGGCCTGATCGTCCGGCGTGAGCATCATGGTGCTGGGATTGGGGTCGCTGGAGTTGTGTCACTGGCGGGCTCATTGGGTGCGGCCATCGCTTCGCTCAATTCCCCAATGGCGTTGTCGACAGGCTGGCTTGTGTTGGTGGGGTGGTGCTGATCCCTCTGTTTGAGCACGTGACCTAGGGGAGAAGGAGTTGAAGGAGGTTGGGTTGGGTGCACTGCTGGGTCCGATCCGGCTTGGGCTAGGTCCCTTACCGAGACTGTGTCCTCCCGCCCATCCAGGTACTCAATGTATGCATAATGCGGGTTCGCATGGAGCATCATCACTCAGTCAACCAAAGGGTCGTTCTTTGAGTACTGGATGTGGCGTTACAGGAGGACAGGCCCAGGAACTGTGAGCCACGCCGGCATGGTTATTCCTGATTCGGATTTCCTCGGGAAAGAGAACATCTTTTCATGGGGGGGTGACATTGGTCGTGGTGCATAGGAGAGAGCGGATTGAGGGTATTGCGCTAGTGAGCACGTTCTGCCAACGAGCGGTGGGGAGGCCTTTGGACCGGAGGACAAGTGTAACCACTTTCCAGATGGTGGCATTCTCTTTTTTGACCTGCCCATTACCGTGTGGGTTATAGCTGGTGGTCCTGCTCGAAGCAATACCACGCTCCAGAAGGTACTGCCGTAGCTCGGCGCTCATAAACAAGGACCCCCGGTCACTGTGGATGTAACTGGGGTACTCGAAGATGGCGAAGATGCTGTGCAGGGCCTCTATGACTGAGGAGGCGGTCATGTCCGAGCAGGGCACAGCGAACGGGAAGCAAGAATACTCGTTGATCACCGTAAGAATGTAGGTGTTAGGGTTGGTCGACGGTAGGGGCCCCTTGAAGTCCACGCTTAGATGTTCAAAGGGTCGGGTGGCTTTGTTGATGTGGGTGTTCTCCAGATGGAAGAAGTGGGGCTTGCACTCAGCACACACCAGGCAGGCTCGGGTCAAGGAGCGAATCTCCTTGATCGTGTAGGACAGGTTGCAAGCCTTAACAAAGTGCGTGAACCTAGTGACCCCTGGATGACAGAGCTCCTCGTGGAGTCTCTGCAGCCTGTCCAGTTGTATGTTGGTGCAAGACCCCCTGGAGAGTGCATCTGGTGGGTCATTAAGTTTACCAGGCCGGTACAGTATGTCATAATTGAAGGTGGAGAGTTCGATTCTCCACCTAGCGATCTTGTCGTTTTTGATCTTACCTTGCTGGGATTTGCTAAACTTGAAGGAGACCGCCCATTGGTCGGTCAGCAGTGTAAAGTACCTGCCAGTGAGGTAATGTCTCCAACGACGTTCTGCTTTGACTATGGCCTGGCCCTCCTTCTCGACAGAAGAGTATCGGCTCTCAGGGCCCTGGAGGGTCCTGGAGAAGGCTACTGGCCAGCTGGCCTGGTTCAAAGTGGCCGCCAGTGCAAAATCGGATGCGTCGCTCTCTACTTGGAATGGAATGGACTCGTCGATGGCGTGCAGCGTTGTAACAGCAAGGGCTCCACCGCGAATATCCGATTTGATGCAGTCGAAGGCCGCTTTGGCTTTGGTTGACGGGGAAGGAGGTGGTCTTGATGAGTGGCCATGACTTGTCGGCATAGTGTGGAACCCATTGGGCATAGTACGAAAAAGTCTGAGTGCCTTTTGGGTGTGTGGGGGGGCAAGTCTATGAGGGGATGCATGCGGTCAGGGTCTGGCATTACCACCCCGTTCTCCACCACGCAACCTAGAATTGCGAGCCAAGTGGTCTGGAAGACACACTTGTCGAAATTGTAGGTTAAGTTCAGCTGAATCGCAGTCTGAAATAATTTCTCGAGGTCCGCATCATGGTCTTGCGTGTTATGGCCACAGATGGTGACATTGTCCAGATATGGGAAAGTAGCTGTTAGCCCGTTCTGGTCTACCATCCGGTCCATTTCCCGCTGGAAAACCGCGACACCATTCGTGACCCCAAAGGGTACCCTGAGGAATTGATACAGCCATCCGTTCGTGTCGGTCTCCTCAGCGGATCGGGAGCTGGTGATAGGCCGAAAATAAGTCAATGGTGGAGAACACATGGTATTGGGCGATGTGATTCACCACATCCATGATCCGTGGAAGGGGGTACACATCCAGAAGCATGAAGCAGTTGACTGTCTGGCTGTAGTCAACAACCATCCGTGGCTTCTCCCCGTTTTTAACCACCACCACCTGAGCCCTCCAGGGACTTGAGCTGGGTTCGATAATGCCCTCGTCCAGCAGTCTGCGCACCTCACTTGTGATGAATTTTCTGTCTTCGTAATTAAACTGCTGGCTTTTGGTGGCCACTGGTATCCAGCCAGGGGTGAGGTTTGTGAAGAGTGCTGGAGGGGCGCCCGGAGGGTGGAGAGGCTACAAGTGGGGCGTCGGGGCACAGTGGCTGGTGGTGTGGGCTGTCGCTGGCAGGAGGCCTCCAAGGTGGGAAGAGACAGACAGAGAGTGGGGCATGAGGCCCCCCATAGTGCAGGGAAACAGTTCAGAACTGGCACTGAAAATCCAGTCCCAGCAATACAGGAGTGCACAGTTGGGGGAGGACTAACAGTTTAAAATCGGTAAATGTGATGCCCTGGACTTTCAGGGTCACCATTTAATACCCCTTTACCCCAGTTGAGTGTGATCTGGTCGCCAATGAAATCTTCTGGTCAATGGGGGAAATGACCAGTCCGCAACGGTGGGCCAGGTCTGGACGGATAAAACTCTTGGTTGACCCTGAGTCAAATAAGCAATTGGTATGGTGTCCATGCACTTTAATCAGTTCCATTGCTTTTGTAAGGGGATGGGGGCAGTCCTGGTCCAGGGTCACTGATGCAGAGACCTGTGTTGGGAACAGTGGAGTCTGAAGTGCACTACGTGTGCATGATGATGTTACAGCTGCAGTCATGCAATCAGGCTGGAGCTGTCAGCATCGAGGAGATGGGGCTGCTTCCTGCAGCCTGCTGGGGGTGTCGACCAGCCAACAGTAAGTGCTGGGGGTCGCTGCTTGCAGTTGGCGGTGGTGGGGCAGTCAGATGGGTAGTCGTTGGCGGTAGCGGCGGTGGGTACCTGGTTGGTAGCATTAGTAGCAGTGGTGGGTACCTGGTTGGCAGTGCCGGTGGCGATGGCAGCGTCGGTGGCGGTGGCAATGGTGGTAGCGGCGGCGGATACCTGGTCGGCAGCATCGGGTCCCTGGTCGGCAGCGTCAGGTCCCAGGTCGGCAGCATCGGGTATCGGCAGCGGCGGGTACCTGGTTGGCAGTGTCGGTAGCAGCGATGGCAGCGGTCGTTGAATTTGGGGCTTGGGCCTGGGCGCTCGTTGCTCCGTGTGGGAGGTCCAAATAGGCCAACGTCATTGCGGCAAGAGTGGGCTGTACCTTCCGCGCTCGGCGCCTGCCCCATGACATCAGGTGCTGCCGCGCGGTGGAGCCCTTGCTCTCATTGGACGAGAGCTCTGAAGAAGAGATGTTTGAATGGGAGGGTGACGGTTGGGCCTCACACGAGGCGCTGTGTTTGACGGCGGCCATTTTGGAGCGACAGACCACAGCAAAGTGGCCATTTTTAAGGCACTTCTGGCACCTGGCTTTCCTTGCTGGTCACTGGGACCTGCTGTGCTTATCCCTACCGCAGAAGTACCATTTTGGGGTCACCTCAGCCAGTGTAGCGGTGGCCAACAGGCTGTCAGTGGGCTGTGGGGTAGTAGGGTTGAGGGAGGACATCCTACTCACTTCATAGCATGGTGTCCAGCCCTGAGAGTAAGCGTCCATACTTAAGACCACATCCTCCATTGTCTCTGCGATCCGGATCACGTCCTCTAGGTTTTCTCCCCTGTGCTTTAGCAGGCGTTGCCTCACCTCATTCGATTGGACCCCGGCCATGTAAGCATCCCGGATGAGATCGTCAGTGGTCTCAGCAGCAGTTCTGTCTGAGCAGGCACAGGATCTGCCCAGTGCCCTTAGTGCTTGGCTATAAGCTCTACAGGACTCACTGGCAGTTGCCTCCTTGTCGCTAGTTTGTACCGGGCGTAGACCCTGTTTACCTGTTGCTCGTAGAGTCCTTTCAACACCTTCATGGCTGCGGCATAAGTGGCTGCGTCCTGGATGCTCTCATAGACTCTCGGGCACACCATAGACATCAATACTAGTAGTCGATGGCCATCCTCCTCCACGGCAGGGTCAGAGAGTTGTAGGTAAGCTTCGAAACACCTCACCCAGTGCTTAAAGTAATTCGAATCTGTAGCCGACTGCTGGTCGATGTTGAGGCGTTCCGATCGCAGCATACACTCCATCCCTTGAAAACTTACTAGTTAATAAAACTGTAGTGCACGTCGAAAGAATCAAAAGCTTGTTGATCCAAACCAAGGCTTTTTATTAACAAGAAGACTGGAGCGTATCACATGTAGGTCAACCAGTCCAGAATGATCTGGGTCTTGCTAGGAGCAACCCTTTAAGACCTGCATACTATCACAGTGTACTTCCTCAACATCGTGGATGAGTACTCACACTTCCTATTCACTATTGTCCGATATGTCCACACCCACGGTCATTAAAGTTCTCCGCAACCTCTTCACCATGTTCGGATACCCCAGCTACATTCACAGTGATCGGGGGTTCTCATTCATGAGTGAGGAGTTGTGCCAATATTTCCTGTCCAAGGGCATAACCAAAAGCAGAACCACCAGCTATAACCCCCACAGAAACGGGCAGGTGGAAAGGGAGAAAGGCATAATCTGGGGACAGTCCTCTTGGCCCTCAAGTCAAAAGGGATGCCTGTCTCCCAGTCCTTCTGGAAGCTCTACATGCCACCTGATCCCTACTAAGTACAGCTACGAATGCCACCCCAGATGAGAAACTGTTCTCCTTCCCCAGGAGGTCGGTCAGGAACCACGCTGCCAGTCTGGCTGACGACCCCAGGGCTGGTACTACTCTGCAGGCATATTAGAAACCACAAGGCAGACTTGCTGGTCGAGGAGGTGCACCTCCTACATGGGAACCCCAATACGCCCATGTGCACTACCAGGATGGGCGGGAAGTCACGATATCCATCCAGGACCTGGCTCATGCAAGGGCTCCATTAACAGAGGTGCACTCAGGAGCCCTACCCACCAACCAGCCGGTCCCTTGTATCTTGTTGACAAACGAGTGCTCGAACCCACCACCACTATCCTCAGGCCTTCATCCACACCACCCCTGCAACCACAAACTGAACCCCAAACACCCTCACGCCCCCTCCCCCAAACTGGTTCGGGCTAATACAGCTCAGTTCCTGGATATTCAGCCCGCGATACAGGTCACCGCCCCGCAGGAGCAGGCAACTACATGACTGGAGCTGCGGCAATCACAGCAGTGGATGAATCCACCGGACCAGCTTGATCTGTGAACTGTAAAAGACTGAACGAACAGTAACAATGGACTCCGTTGCGCTTTACTATCTAAAAATAAAGGGTGAATGTGGTGGAACACGGCATTGTACAGGCTGGTCCGCCTCCGTCTCTAACTCCTCCCCGTAAGATTCCTGAACAAAGGATGAACCACCCTAGTCTCCTCCCTTCAAACCATCCTTGGAACTGGGCCAGCAGCATGTGAAGACATGCCTGTGTTTCAGGTTATTAAAGTCTAATATGTCACTTCAATATGTCTGCTTGTAGTTATTGATCGTGCAACACCCCAAAAACTTAATCTATTTCTTTAGAATGAAACACTTTTGGAGCTGAATTTGGGATCAGACTCACCTGCTCCCATCTCTTCAGGATCTGTGGCATTGATAGTTTCAACATTTAGTGACCCTACTTGCACTCGAATATGACATTAAATAAAACAATATTCAAATCAGCTTTCAAAGAAAAACTAAGTAATGATCAAGTCCCCAGGTTAAAATGGTGAAATCTAGTAAAACAAATAGGCTTGGTCAATATTAGTGCCTGGAATTGCTCTCATTTCTCCTCCCCAACCCCCCCCCCCCCCCCCACCCCAACTTCCATGTAGCCCTACCTGATGTATCTGCTTCTTTGGGCAGCGAAGGACTTTCACTTATTTCACTTGCTGCCTGGTTGGTTTCTTCACAAATTGTCCGATTTTCCCTTAACGGCTTACTCCCGTAAAATTGAAACACAGTTTTTGAACCAAAGTTTCTGTGCGAAGAGAGGGGACAGTAGTGGAGATTGTGGGGGTGGGAGGAAAGAGGAATAGAGCAAAAACACCACAAGAATGGAATCATAACAGTACACAACTTAGTGTGAACAAACTGTTCCTGCAGCATTATTACCAAATATTACAGAAAACTGAATTGGCCTAATGATGGTTCAAACAAGCACATTGTGAAATCAAAATCCAAGCACATTAACATCACATTTTATAATCTCCAGACACAATGCAAGTCGTCTTCTGTAAAGATTCTGAATGCTTTAAACCTTTTCCAAATTTCATCGCATACGACATTGCATTGGCTTAATCCTGAAAGTTTAGATTGTTATTAAAACCAAACTAAAAACTCAAAGAGTCAACAGAGGAACTGCCCCACAGCAGTGTTTAAACACCACACAAGCCTGCACCTCTTCATTTTTCATCAAGCATTTTATCCCACCTCTCACTCGTGTTTTTTCTGTTTCCCCTCAAGGCGATTTGTCTCAACCATTCTGTGCGATAGTGAATTCTACATTCTGAACACTTTCTGGGCAATGTTGTTTCTCTCAAGTTTCCAACTTATTTTACCGGTGGCTAACTTGCATTATCTTGAATTATTTAGATACATTTTTCCAAGACTAACAAAAACTGATGAAGTCCAATAGAAAACACAAAAGTCTACAGACTCCATAATTGAAGTAAAAACACATTCCTGGAGAAACTCAGCAGGTCAAACAGCGTAATTTATATATCAAAGATAAAGATACATAACCAACATTTCAGACTTGAGCCCTTCATCGAGGTATGAGCAATGTATGGGGGCACCTGCCTGTATTTTCCTCTAACCTTGATGAAGGGCTCAAGCCTGAAATATTGGTAATGGACAGTAAAACCCCTGGTATCCGGAATTCAAGTAACCAGCAGTCTCAAGCAAAGGGTGGGGGGTGGGGGGGAATAAAAGGGAAAATATATTTAAAAACTAAAATAAATTAGAATAAAATGAAAAGGTAAAATTACACAAGTTTAAAATTGTAAAAGTAAATGGTCTCTGAAGTAGCACACAAACCTTTGGGAGCAAATATTCAACCAGTGGAGTGCCTTGGTCGTGCTTTGTGTGTAACAGCAATGGTTTCACCCAAGATGAAGAGTTGGTTGATGCTGCCTCCTTATCCCCACTTAGTAAGAGTCACCCCAGTCAGAAGCTTTATCTGCAAACTTGGGGGGGGGGGGGGGGGTGGTAATTATCTACAATCCTATTGCTCATCCTTTGGGTGGCTCCGTGGAGGGGAAGGAACCTGAGATGCAGCAGCGGTTAAATGTTTTCCAAGACTGTGACTGGAAATAAGGTAAAATGCTTTAAAGTTTATATATTCATGCAAGTGAAATTTGTTCAGTGCAAGTACTAATTCATATATATTTGTCTTTTAAACTGTTTATTCTTAATGCAGGTGACCAGAAAATACACTTATCCGACATCTAGCAATTCTGATAGGTGTCAGATACCAGGGGTTTTACAGTATCTTTATCTTTACTATATAAAGTTCACTGTTTGACTTGCTGAGTTTCTCCAATATTGCATTTGTCCAATAGAAACAGTTTATTTTGGTTCCAAATTCTCTTAAACCTTTTGTTTGGCTAATATCTATTGATCCTATTTAAAATTATTTAAAGCACTGAAGGCTTCCTAATCGTATTAGGGGTTTGGACCTGGAGCTCACTTGCTCATGGTTTGTAATTGAGTTTATGCAGCTGTAGAGGGCTGAAGGCGAATCTATGGACATTCAGTATTTCTGAAGGGACTCTCTTTTGCTTCTTTTTCTCCAACTGTTAAGGGTGCTGGGCAATGATCATGGCAACTCTTTGTTTGTCTTATGGCAGACAAAAGTTTTTTTTAATTTTTTTATTTTTCACACTATGAACCATACTGACCAAAATACACACAGACATTTCCCTCTTGAATATACACAGTGTCATTTTCTCCCCTTTTTCCTCCCCTCCCTTCCCTCCCTCCTTCACCCCCACTCCCCATTCACTCAACGTTCAATCTATACGATACATTAAACCCGTTAAACAACGTCGTCACACAATGAAAGTAAACAAGAAATTTGTGTCTTCTACTTTTACATACTGGGTCAGTTCATTTTGTCATCTTCTCCTTCTGTCATTTTAGGTGGTAGAGGTCCGCGGTAGGACTTCTCTATTGTGTTCCATGTACGGTTCCCAAATTTGTTCGAATACTGTGATGTTATTTCTTAAATTATATGTTATTTTTTCCAATGGAATACATTTATTAATTTCTATGTACCATTGCTGTATTCTCAGGCCATCTTCTAATTTCCAGGTTGACATAATACATTTTTTTGCTACAGCTAAGGCTATCATTATAAATCTTTTTTGTGCTCCATCCAAATCAAGTCCAAGTTCTCTATTTCCTATATTACTTAGAAGAAAGATCTCTGGATTTTTTGGTATGTTGCTTTTTGTGATTTTATTTAATACCTGGTTTAGATCTTCCCAAAGTTTGAAGTGTATCATGTACATTACGTTTTTAGTATTTTATTATGTGACAATAAAAGGAAGCTTTAAATGAGCCAGTATGTTTTTTTGTGAGTGAGTGAGTGAGACTGTTTTCCAAGAGGAGCTTTTCTTTTCTTGCCCAATTGTGGATATTTAGCCTGGTCTATCCAAAAATCAGAATTTTCTTTTTATCCCTTCCTAAGTCAGACGTTAGAGATAAGAATCAGAACTTATTGTCATGAACATGTCACAAAATTTGTTGTTTTGTGGCAGCATCACAATGCAAACATATGTATAAACCATCTTACAAAATAAATAAAAATAGAGCAAGAAAACGTAAGGCAGTATCTGTGGTTCATTGTTCATTCAGGAATCTGATGGCAGAGGGGAAGAAGCTGTCCTTGTGCCGCTGAGTGCTCGTCTTCAGGCTCCTGTACCTTTTTCCTGATGGTAACAGACTGAAGGGGGCATGGCCTGGGTAGTAAGGGTCCTTGAGGATAGAGGTTGCTTTCTGAAGATACCATCTCCTGTAGATGTCCTTGATGGAGTGAAGACTGGTGCTCGTGATGTCACAGACCGAGTTAACAATCCTCTGGAGCTTGTTTGAGCTCAATTACTTCATCCATTTTGCTGCCAACTTTCACCCCATCCTCAAATTCCCTTGGTCCATCTCTAGCAGTGCTCTCCCTTTCCTCAATCTTTCTGTCTCCATCTTAGGAGACAAGCTCTCGATAGACATCTTCATAAACCCACCAATTCCCATAGCTACTTCAACTACACCTCTTCCTACCATGTCCCCTGTATGGATTCCATTTTATTCTCTCAATTCCTTCATCTCTGTTGCATCTGTACGCAAGAAGAAGACTTCCATGCCAGATCAGAGATGTCCACCTTCTTCAAACAACATGGCTTTTCCTCTACCACCATCAACTTGGCACTCTCCTGCAGTATCCTCCATTAACCATACATATCTTGTCCCCCTCCCCCTATGCAGAACAAGGACAGAATTCCTCTTGTTCTCACCTATCACCCCACCAGACTCCGCATCCAACATATCCTCCTCCGCCATCTCTGCCACCGACTATGTGATCCCACCACGAGGCACATATTCCCCTCTCCACCTTCCACAGGGACTACTTCCTCCATGACTCCCTTGTCCATTCCTCCCCTCCCCACCAATTTTACCCCTGTGACTGCAGGAGATGCTCCACTTGCACCCAGACCTCCTCCCTCACCACTATTAGGGGCCCCAAACAGTCCTTCCAAGTGAAGCAACATTTCATTTGTGAATCTACAGGGATCATTATGGCATCTGGTGCTCCCATTGTAGTCTCCTCTACATCGGAGAGACTAGAAACAGACTGGGAGATCGCTTTGTTGAGCATCTCGGCTGTCCACCACAATAGTGTGGATCTCTATTGTGTTCCATGTACGGATCCCAAATTTGTTCGAATACTGTGATGTTATTTCTTAAATTAATATCTGTCCACCCATTTCAATTCTCCATTCCATTCCCTTGCTGACATGTCTGTCCATGGTCTTGTACTCAGTGCTGAATTAAGGTATTGCGGGGCCAGTAGCATATATTTTAAAGGGGCTTTAAATTGTGCCAGCTGGCACATGTGCAGTGAGCGGCAAGTGTGATGACAGCACAAAGACGAGGTCAGAGGAACCAATTTTGGGCCATTACTACTATTTTATACTGTAACTCCTCATTGGTTCGATCTGACCTTATTGACTTCAGTAGAAAAAAAAGCTGCTCACATCCCCAAGAGATTATTGTGGCTAATAATTAAGAAATCATAGCACACCTCCTGGAATAACCAGTCCACAAACTTGCCTCCAACTGCAATGAGTCTGCATCTTTTTTTAAGTTTTGGAAAGTATCATGTTATTGGTTTTCCTGTCTTGTTATGCTACATAATTATCCTGTTCATTGCAAACAACTTTTCACCACTGTGTCTTCCAGGTAATCAGAAACCAGTGAGACAGTACACCAATGAGCCAAAACTTGAACAATTTGTTGCCATAAAGAATCTCCCACATTAAAACAAAACTTACAGTGGATGGCTCAATGCGGGACCAATGGTCATCTTCATTACCCATAATTCCCCATGCAGCTGGAACCACTCTGTGTTTCCCTGGAGCTGGTAGAGTGGTACGTTCGCTACAATGTTAATCTGGCCCTGCATAGTCTGCCAGACTGAGACCATCTCATCTTCTGACTGGGAACCCTCCAACCGGATGGCATTAATATCGACTTCTCTGGCTTTCATTAATTTCCCCCCCCCACCCCACTTCTTACCCCATCACCTTTCTCTATCTCCATCTCTCTATTCCATTTCCTTTTGCACATACATCAATTCTTACCGCATCCCTCATCATATCCAATTTACCTTTTGCTGGTCTCAATTCCTCCCCCAGCCAGCATTGTTAGAATTCTGAAATTTTGAGATTTCCTGCTTTGGGCTTATTCCTTGAAGAAGGCCTCAGGCCAGAAATGTCAGCAATATATCTTTGTCTCCTGTCGACGTTGAACATACTGGTTGAGTTCCTGAAGCATTTTGGTGTGTTTTTACAACAATCACAGCGTCTGCAGACTTTCATGTTTCACAGAGTTTTTTTTTCTAGTCATGAGCACCTTCATACCAGACAGTGATGCAATCAGCTGGAACGTTCTTCACAGAATATCTGTAGAAGTTTGAGAATCTTTAGTAATATTCCAAATCTCGTCAAACTCCTCAAAGTATAGCTGCTGGTGAGCTTTCTGTGTGATTGCATCAACATGGAGGTTCCAGAACAGATCCACAGAGATGATGACACCCAGGAATTTGAAGTTCTTGACCCTCTCCACTGCTGACTTCTCAATGAGGACTGCTCGTGTTCTCCTGATTTCCTCCTGAAATCCACAATCATTCTCTTGGTTTTGCTAACATTGAGTGCAGGTTGTTATGACACCACTCAACTAGCTGATCTATCTCTGTCCTGTATGCTTCCTCATTGTCATCTGTGATTCTGCCGACAACCGTGGTGTCATTGGCAAATTTATAGATAGCATTGGAATTGTGCCTGGCCACACAATCATAGCTGTAGTGCCATGGGTTAGACATGCATCCTTGAGGTGTGCCTGTGTTTATCTTCAGTGAGGAGAAGATGTTGTTTCCTATTCGCAATGACTGTGGTCTTCCAATGAGGAAGTCAAGGATCAAGTTGCAGAGGCACAGGTTTGGAGCTTGATGACAGCACCAAGGGAATAATGGTGTTGAAGGCTGAGCTGTGGTCAAAGAAGAGCAGCTGTATGTATGAGTTGCTGTTTTCTTGGTGATCCAGAGCTGAATGAAGAGCCAGTGATATTGCATCTTCTATGGAGCAATTGTGACACAAGGTGGTGGGTCTAGACAGGGACTGATGCTTTGTGAGGGTTCATCCAAGAATGATGTTCTGATGTCAGCATTAGAAATCGATAACACAGGGTCCTCAGCCTTTGCAGGGATTCTCATAGGCACTGTTGGATTCTCCTTCTCAAAGCAGGTATAGGAGGTGTTCAGCTCATCGGGTCATGAAGCATCACAGCCATCTATGGTGTTTGCCCTCACTTTGTATGTTGTAATGACCTGCAATCTCTGCCACAGCTGGCATATATCCATCTCTGTCTCTAGCTTCCTCTGGAATTGCTGAGATATCCTTCCGCTGGTTGTACCTGGACTTTTCGGAGAGAGCTGAATCACTGGCTTCAAATGCCTTTGATCTCGCCCTCAGTAGGTTGTGAGTCTTTCTATTCATCCAAGGCTTCTGGTTGGGGAACACCTGGTATATGCAAATAGCACATTCATCCAAGCAGGTCTTGATGAAGTCAATGATGCATGTGCTTATTCATTCAGGTCTAAAGATGAGCCCTTAATTATGGTGCAGCCCACCAATTCAAAGCAGTCCTGCAGATGCTCCTCCTCCTCCCTCGACCATACTTTCACCGTCTTCACCACTGGTGTAGTAGTCCCCAGTCTCGGCTTTTACACCAGGAGTAGAAGTACAGCCAGGTGATCAGACTTGCCAAAGTGCGGTCATGGGATGGCTCAGTAGACATTCTTCATGGTGGTGTAGCAGTGTTCAAATGTGTTGGCTCCTCTAGTCTCACATGTAACATGTTGGTGGAAGTTTATTAGAGACCTCCAGGTTGGCCTGATTGAAATCCCCTACAATGATCAGGAAGACATCAGGGTGTGGTGTCTCATGGTTGCTAATCAAGGTACTCAGTTCCTCCAGTGCTAGTCTGATGTTAGTCTAAGGCACAATGTATACTGCAATAAGGATGACAGCGGTGAACATCCTAGGCAAATAGAATCTGTAGTGATAGAGTGCTACCACCAGGCAGAGTTGGAGACAGAGTGTGTGACATGTGGGGAATGATGCATCTTGGGAATGCTATTGATCTTGGGGAGATTCAAGATGGAGGCATCCACATGAGGTTTGGTCTGTGTGTGTTCTGTCTTACTGCTGCTTGCTTTAGTTAATATATCCAGTTGTTTAAAAAGAACCCAAGTTTTTTTTTAATTGTAACAGAAGAAATGCCATAAGTGTGCACAGGAGCGAAGGAAATTCCAGAAGTGTGCACAGGAGTGAAAGAAATGCTACTGTGTGCACAGGGAGGCCCAACAAATGGGTCGACCTGCAGTGGGAGGCTCAACAACAGGATACACAGCAGCTGGAGGCCCAGCAAGGATATAGAAGCAGCTCAACAGAGAAGGATGAAGATACACAGATACAGAGAAGAGAAGAAGATGACACAGACATAGATACAGACACAGAAGAAGAGGAAGACCACCACGAATTTCAAAGGAAAGAAGAAGGTAAAATAGAAGGACAAAGTTTATATAAAGCCTTTTTTGAAGAACAAATGAGGTCATTAAAAGAATGGCTATCATTAGAATTTAGTTCAATCAAAATAAAAATGAAAAGAGCTGAAGACAGAATGCAAAGCTTAGAGTTAGTCATGACTGAAATAGGGAAAAGAGTAGAAAATGTGGAGGAATGAGAAGCTGCTGTAGAAATAGAGATAAATGATTTAAGAGGGAAGTTGGAAAAGAACAAAAACAAATTAAAGAGACACAAGATTTATTGTCACAAAAAATTGACGTATTGGAAAACTACAGTAGGCGAAACAACATAAAAATAGTGGGCCTGAAAGAAGGCAAAGAAGGGTCAAATATGAAGGAATTTATAAAAGGATGGATCCCGAAGGTGCTGGGAACGACAGATTCACATGAAGAAATAGAAATCGAAAGAGCACATAGAGCACTAGTACCGAAACCGCCACCACATCAGAAACTGAGATCCATATTGGTAAAATTTCTAAGATATACGACAAGAGAAAATATACTGGAGCAGGCAAGAAAGAAGATTAGAGAAGACAATTAGCCATTGGAATATAAGGGACAAAAAATATTTTTTTACCCGGACATAAGCTTCGAACTTTTAAAGAAGTGGAAGGAATTTAACATGGCGAAAACAATCTTATGGAAGAAAGGGCATAACTTTATATTAAGACATCCAGCAGTACTTAAAGTATTTATTCCTGGGGAACGGCATAGACTGTTCTCGGACCCAAAGAAAGCCCAAGAATTTGCTGAACATTTGCAGGACAGGAGAAGAGAGGAGGAGGAGTGACAAGAAGGATGTCCGGCAAGAAAATATACAAAAATATGTAAAAATATAAAGTAAAGATAATGTATATATAAAGATTTAAAGATGGATCAGAGAAGGGGAAGAAGGGAAAAAAAGAGAGAGAGCTTTGTTATAAGTCTAGGAAAATAGTGTTCTCTCGGGGGGCTGGGGGTGGGAGAATAATGGTCACTGCAAAATCAGTTGACGCTTGCGAGTAAGTTTGCAAACCGAATGGAAAGGGGAGTTGTGGTTGCCGTCAAGGGACAATGGGCAATCCAAGGAGGGGAGGTTTATTTGGGGTTAAAGGGTTATTGCTTGTGGGGATTGTTGGGGTATTTCATGTCTTAGTGCGTTGTCATATATTGAGATTAAAAACAGTAATGGAAAAAAGGGATGGAGGTGGTGAAGAGGCGGAAAAGAAGAGAAAATAAAGATATAAGATAGCCATGTTGGACTATATGACTATAAACATTAATGGAATATATAACCAAGTTTAAGTGTATCCCATTGGGGAAAAAAATCATTTATAATTTAAAAGACGAAGTTATAATGATTGGGGAAACCTGGGAACCATATATGGAACATGGCAGAAAGAGTAGGCCTAGGACCTCCACCACCTAAACTGATAAGAAGATAAACATGATCAGATTTAATGTGAATAAGTAGATGCTACATCTTTTTTGTTTGTATTCCTTTTGTATAAAGATATTGTTTTATTGTATTTTATATGTTCAATATTTATTGTTTTTGGAGGGGGTGGGAAGGAAGGGATGGGGAAAAGAAAGAGAAAATGTCACTGTAAATATTTAAAGAGATGCATCTGTAAATATATTGGTTTATATGGTTCATAGTCAATAAATAAAGAATTACAAAAAAAAAGTGTTTGCAAGGGAGACAAAAGGCAGGCTATGACAAGTCAGCAAGAAGCTTAGGGCTACTGGCCCAACATGACCCAGTGACTCATAGATTCCAAAACTTGGGACAAAAAGGTCACTGTTCTGGAGGAAATAAATCCAAGATCCTGCACTGTCAGAACAGAGGAGGGTCAAAGATTGAGGAGGAATCGAATGAGCCTGCTGAAAGTGCCAGAGATATTGCAGGAACAGAGAGATGCAGAGGATTCAGCCTGCATACAAACAGAGGAAACATCACCCATGCTAGACAGTAGTGGACCAGCAGAGCTGACACAAGCACCTGCAGAGTCAACACAAGCACCCTTGTAAAGTAGATATACATAAGTTGTCAAAGCACCTAAATGACTGAATCTATAAAAAGAAATGCACACTTAAATGTTTATGCTGCTGATGTCCGTGTTTATGTTTGTGTTGAACTGTAAATTGAAAGAATACTATATTAATGTGTCATCCAAGATTAAATATCTCAAGGAAAGGGGATGTATTGATAAAGTGCTCCAACCAGGAGGAGACGGAGTGTGGGGCATCTGGGGAATGTTGCACCTTGGGTAGATTCAAAATGGAGGTTTCCACATGAGGTCTGGTGGAGTTCTTTTCTTAGTGCTGTTTACTTTAGTCAATAAATCTACTTGTTTAATAAGAACCCGTTTCTTTATTGTAATAAAAAAATTACAGAATCCATTACTGTTCTCCCAGCACAAAAGCCCATCACCTCCAAGTCAAGCGTTGAAGGAGACAGATGATATAACATCGCTCAGACCAAATTTTCATTTTTAATCTCTGCAGCAACTTAGCATATAAATTCATTGAAGATTATGATCAAAGTACTTGGTGAGTGGTTAGGGATGGGGTTGAGGAAAATAAAAGGCAATGAGTGCCCTCAGAGTCATTGTATATACCAAGGCCTTTTCTAAATCTTGGGGAATGATGCAGAATAGAAGGTAGCAATTCAGCCTAACAGATTAGTGCTTGTTCTGGCAGACTTGTTCAATTAGGGTAATTCTTTAGCTTGATATCTGCAAACTTTTTGTATTCACCCATTTCAAGTTACTATTGAACTTTCTGCAACCACTGCTCTCAGGCAATGCTTTTCAGATTGCAGCAAACTGATTTCCAAACATTTCTCCCCTTAAAAAGCAGCATGGTGACACTCACTGGATTTCGGTTCCCAAATGCTTGAGTGAGATGTTGTACAAAGTGGTTGGCTGTAGTGGGGCAGGGAGTGAAGCTGCTTCTTCGCCAACCAGGCCTGTAGGCATCTTCACCCGATCCAAGAAATCATTTGTTTCCTCTGAAGAGAAAGGTAGTGTTATTTTCTTCCTCACTGTAATCTACATAAAGTTGCTTTTTGTCAAAAATGCCATCTGATGTTTGAATAAATGCTGCTTTTGCAAAAGTTCTGCCTCTCTCTGATAGTCAACATGACTAAATTTGTTCTTAGTTTTAATGTCCCATATTTTAAGTTGATTGCTTAATTTAGGACTTTTAAATTATAAAAAAAAAATTAAATTCAGGAAGCAACACACCAGTAAACACAGCATTCTACTCCGGCACTTTCGTATATTGCATCACAACCAGTGACTGCACACTTCCCTGTTGAACTAGATTACATTAAACCACGATAAATTGATTAGAAATAGATGATTTAGTGACCATCTCATTAACAAGTGAGAACTTGCTGTGCAGAAATTGACTGCTCTTCTTACATGATAACTGAATGTACAATAGTGTTACTTCATTGGCTATGAAGCACTTTAGGGTGTTGTAAAAGGCAATCTATTTATTCCATCCTATCCATTCTTTCATCCAAAGAAGTTTATCTGGGTATAGTTACAACGACCAATTTACATAAAATGAGCCCTCTTATGAGAGCACTTTCCCCACCTTTCCAACATCTGATCATAATAAACAGTGTTATTCAACATCCTACATGCACCACGTTGCTTGGGATCAAATTGGCAAATTAGTTGAGGCTATGAAATATCAAAAAGATTTGCTGCAATTATTTAGTGCAAAGACATTTAGCTCATCTTTCATGATCTTTGAAAGAGTACTCAAGTGTTTTCAGTTTGTTACTCTTTCTCAAGAATCTTGCAAATGTTACAAGTATTTATCCAATTTCCCTTTTTGAGAGTCACAATTAAACTGCTCATCTACAAAACTTATTGGGAAGCTGTTCAACCTATGGTGAACGTATTCTCAAACTAAGAACACCTGAACTTCAATTTTGCAGCAGTACCTAGACAGCATTTACATTTCTGCATGCTTTGAGGCTGAGCTCCAAGCCTTCTACAATTCATTCACTGAACCAGATGCCAAAATGGGCCTGCGTTCAACATTGGCAAGACAAAGGTCCACCAACCTACTGCGCTGCTTTTCACAACAAAGATTCATGGCAAGTCCTTTGAAAATGTGGACTACTTCCCATGTCTCATTAGCCATCTTTCAGTAAAGGTGTAATTTAACATAATCTTCAGTGCACCGACACATCCTCAAGTTAATCGAGGGTATTGAAGACCAAAGCTTTAGACTTGACCCTATTTATGGTTCATCAGGTAGCAATGATTCTAGCCTTCCTATGTGCACCTAGGGCCTGAACAACAGTAGATATTTCAAAGCCCTGGGAATAGTAATTTCAATGCCATCTCCATTGTTATATTTCTGGAAAATATATAGTTTCTCAGGGCGGGATGGGGTGAGGCTGAGGAAGAAAGAAGAACTGCTATAGCAAAATCTATTCATGCTTGCAGTTATTACCACAATCGAAATAGATAAGGGAGTTGTGGTTGTCTGGCCAGCTTCCCAATATTCATTACAAAAACTAAAACAAAACAAAAAATCAAATTAAACAACTTCTCTCAGACCAACTTCCCTAGTATTGTGGCCCTAGTAACATTCAATCAGCCAAGTTGCCTTGCCCCAGCACTGCACCCACAAAGCAGGCACTTCATTCAAGTTCTGTTATGGGAAGACATCACCAGTCAGGCAGAGTAAGATTCAAAAACACATTTAAAGCCTTTTTGAAGAAATGTAACATCCCTCTCTAACTTCTGGGAATCTCTGGCCCATGACCACTCAAAATGGAGAAAAGCATCCAGAATGATAAAGAGGCTCATGGCCACACATTGGGAGGATACAAAGACACTATGTTCATGCTGGAAGGAGTGCAGCACCTCAAACTGCCTGCTCACTCGTCCCATCAGCTACCATTTGCTCCATCTGCTCATGCATACCTCATGAGCCATCTCAGAATCCAGAGTGAAAGTAAGCCATTCTCAATCCTGAGAGATTTCCCAAAAATAAGCTTCCAAGCAGCATATTTCTGATTACAGCTAATCTCTTCCAAAAGTAAGCATCTCTTTAGTTAACAACTTAAAATGTTTGTCCTCTGCTAATTTTTATGCCAGTGTTGCAGTTTTCAATCTACCAAAACCCCTGAGTATTTAACATTATTAAATAACCCCCCTCTCTGTTCAAAGTCGACCAAACACAGAGTTGTCACACAACTAAAGAATACGCCAATATCCTCATAAAACTTAACTTATGGTACCTCTCTGGAAAATTTCTGCACCTTCTCAAATTGACACAATTCCCTCCAATAAAAATGTCCAGAACCAACAACTAACCAGCATTTCATAAAAATTGACTTAAATTCCTTGGTTCTGCATTCAATAAAACCCTAGACCGGTGCCCCTGAAGGGGGTGATGGACAGGGCCCAGGATATCATGGGCAAGCCCTCCACCATTGAGAACATCTACAGCACCTAATAGCCTGAATAAGTCTGGGATTGTCTGATCTCGGATCGCATACTGTCACTCAGAAACACAACCAAACATTAAACAGTAAACAACCACAAGGACTGACATTCTTGGATGAATTGGGAAAAACAAACTAATATTCTTGGATGGCACTTGCTGCCATTTCTTCTGTGAAAGATCTTGCTGCTTATCTCCAGTTCTCCAATGGATCACTAAGGAGATCTTGAGTGGAAATCAAGTAAAAAAAAATTGCTTACAGAATGGAGCAAATTAAGAGCATGTCTGCCAATTAAGAGCAACTATGCCAAATGGCACAAAAAAAGGACAGCTTCCTGGCATGGCAGCCACAATTCTACTGATGGCAGAACTCCAAATTTATTTTAAAACTCCATGTAATGATAAGTCCCAGTCGGAACAGCAAAAAAATTGGTATTCCCTATTCATTTGTGACTGGAGCCTGGATTGCCGCAAGGGAAGGGTTCCCATCTTGGTTAATCATAGGCTTTTTGAGGTTATCCTTCACTCAAAGCATTTTGCTGTTGAAGTTACTTTTTGTTTTATGGAAAGACTTTGGTCATGAGTTTTATTTGCTGTAGATTTAGGTTCTTAAATAGACTGTGCTCTGGAGAGCAGCACCTGTACTTAAGCAACATATTAAATGCTGGAGGAACTCAGCAAGTCAGGCAGCATCCATAGAAAAGATGGTCAACATTTCAGGACATAACCCTTCAACAGGAGTTGCAAGAAAGAGGGCAGAGGCATGAATAAAAGGGTGTGAAGGAGCGTTGAGAAGCACAAGCTGGCAGGTGATAAGTGAATACAGTTGGGAGGGGGAAGAAATGGGAGAAAAAGCAAGGAGGTGATAGGATGAAGAGGCAGAGGGATGATAAAGATGCACTCTGATAGGAGAAACCTGCCCAATCACCATCAGCACGTAACCTGCTGTACGAGAGGTCTCAGCACACGTAATCACTCTGCACTAAAATAAGGACCTTTCTTTACTGAGATTGCATTTTGGCAAGTCAGATCATCTGGCGGTGCTCCTTCTGCCTGCATACAGACAGGGCCTAAAAAGAAGACTCCAGACATCAGGACAACCAGAAAATGGTTCCAGGAGGCTGAAGAATAGTTACAGCACTGCCTAAAGTGAGTAAAGTAGGTGATGTGCAAGAACTCAGCTGAGGAATGAATGATTATATCTGGGCCATTCCAAACTTTATCAAAACAGCCGTGGACGAGTGTGTCCCCACTAAATTGTTCAGGATTTTCCCTAACCAGAAGCCCTGGATGAACAATGATATCCAGGACCTGCTGTGAGCCAAATCATAGGCATTTAAGTTCAGAGATTTAGAACACTACACAAGGAGCAGATACGTCTTAAAAAAAAGCTATCTCCATCCAGGCAAAGTAGAGATTCAAGATAAGAATAGAAACAACAATGGATACCCAACAGCTGTGGCAGGGCCTAAATGACAAATTGGTACAAAAACAAATCCAGTGCAGTAGGGGACAGCAAAGCTTCACTCCCAGATTAACTCAATGCCTTCTATTCCTGACCGCCAGAACAGGGAAACACCATTGCACACCCCCATATCTGCTGCTGATCCAAGGATGACATACAGGCTGCCTTCAGGAGAGCGAATCCAGGGAAATCAACTGGTCCAGACAGAGTACCCGGCTGTAGGGTGGATTGTGGAGGGTTGCGTGGCCTCTCCATCCAGAACCTGGTAGGAGTGTGGAGAATCATGTGACCTCTCCATCCGGAAGCTGGTGGGAGTGTGGAGGGTCATGAGGCCTCTCCATCCGGAACCTGGTGGGAGTGTGGAGGGTCACGTGGCCTCTCCGTCCAGAACCTGGTGGGAATGTGGAGAATCATGTGACTTCTCCATCTGGAACCTGGTGGGAGCATGGTGGGTCACGTGGCCTCTCCATCCAGAACCTGGAGGGAGGGTCACGAGGCCTCTCTGTCTGAACTTGGCGGGTGTGTGGAAGGTCACGTGGCCTCTCCATCCAGAACTAAGTCAGAAGTCGCATCACCTGCCAATCAAGATTTACTCTGCCCACCCACAAATGCACACCTGAACAGTAGCCCCTTCAATCACATATTGATTACCTGGGCTGGACTCTCCAGTTTATTGTACTATAAAGTCCACCATGTGCAGTAGTTATTCCTCTTTGCTCTTCAGTCTGGAGATTAACTCTGCTCCACTCCATGCCACGATACGTAGACAACCCTAGATGAGTCATTGCTTAGGTGCGCACTACACACAGATCAGGGCTGTTAGATAGCATTGGAGCTCTGCCCAGGTTACACAAGGAATGGCAGGTATTGTAATCCTTGTATGTTACAAGTATGCACACAGTTGCTGTATCAGTAGTGTTAAGTCCGATGTGATTGATTATACTGTGTTGTATGATTGAGGGATATGATTTATCCCTATTGTGATCCCCTTACGTGTGTTTTAACAAAGATCCTTCCCATGTTCACACTGTGTCCAGACTCATTGCTCTTTGAACCCACCGAACTTTTCCCTTCGTACTGAAAACCTGTGTGCTGACCAACTTGCCAATATATTCATGGATATCTTCAACATCTCAGTCAGGCAGGGTTTTTCAAACAGACCTCATCTGTACCAGTGCCCAAGAAGAGTGTGACTACTGACATGTGGCACTCACATCTGCAGTGATGAAGTATTTTGAGAGGCTGGTGTTGAAGAATATCAGCTCCTATATGAGCAGCGACATGGATCCATTATAATTTACCTATCATAGCATTATGTCCATGCAGATGCCATTTCACTGGCTGTACACAAAACCCTGGAACACCTGGTCAGCAAACACATCAGAATGCTCTTTAATTGACTGTAGTTCAGCATTTAACACCATCATCCCCTCAAAAACTGATCAGCACTTTTCAGGACCTGGGACTTAACACCCAATCTAATTGGATCCTCGATTTCCTCACCTCCAGAACTCAAGCACTGCAGATTGGTAAGAACATCTTCTCCACAAAGTTCATCAGTATCAGAGCACCATAAGGCTGGATACTTAACCTCCTGCTCTACTCATTTTACCACTATGACTGCGTGAGTCGCTACAACAACACCATCTACAAATTTGCCAATGATACCACAATTGTGGGTGGCATAAAAATGGACAACAGACTTGCCAAGGCAAATAGCGCCTTTGGAAGACTACACAAAAGAGTCTGGAAAAACAACCAACTGAAAAACCTCACAAAGATAAGCGTATACAGAGCCGTTGTCATACCCACACTCCTGTTCGGCTCCGAATCATGGGTCCTCTACCGGCACCACCTACGGCTCCTAGAACGCTTCCACCAGCGCTGTCTCCGCTCCATCCTCAACATCCATTGGAGCGCTTACACCCCTAACGTCGAAGTACTCGAGATGGCAGAGGTCGACAGCATCGAGTCCACGCTGCTGAAGATCCAGTTGCGCTGGGTGGGTCACGTCTCCAGAATGGAGGACCATCGCCTTCCCAAGATCGTGTTATATGGCGAGCTCTCCACTGGCCACCATGACAGAGGTGCACCAAAGAAAAGGTACAAGGACTGCCTAAAGAAATCTCTTGGTGCCTGCCACATTGACCACCGCCAGTGGGCTGATATCGCCTCAAACCGTGCATCTTGGCGCCTCACAGTTTGGCGGGCAGCAACCTCCTTTGAAGAAGACCGCAGAGCCCACCTCACTGACAAAAGGCAAAGGAGGAAAAACCCAACACCCAACCCCAACCAACCAATTTTCCCCTGCAACCGCTGCAACCGTGTCTGCCTGTCCCGCATCGGACTTGTCAGCCACAAACGAGCCTGCAGCTGACGTGTACATTTACCCCCTCCGTAAATCTTCGTCCGTGAAGCCAAGCCAAAGAAAAATGGGGCAATGATTCAGCATACAGGAGGGAGATCAAAACTTGGCTGAATGGCGTACTAACAACAAACTTGCATTCATTACCAACAAAACCAAGGAGTTGTTGGGGGACGTTAGGAAAGGAAAAATCAGAGGTGTATGATCCAGTGATCTTGGGGGGAAATCAGAGGTGGTGAGGGTAAGCATATTTAAATTCCTGGGAGTCACTATTTCAGAGGATCTTTCCAGAACTTAACACACTAATGACATTGTGCAAAAAAAACACATCAGTGCCTCTATTTCCTCAGAAGTTTGTGAGGTTTGGTATGATTTCAAAGACCTTAGCACACTTCTACAAAAGTGTCCTGACCTGCTGCATCACAGCCTGATATGGGGACTCCTTATGATCTTAGAGACCTCTATAAGATCATCTCAATCTCCCATGATCCATGGAAAAATGCTCCAGCTTATCCAGTCTCTCCATATAACTCTCCAGTCCTGTTGACATTCTTGTGAATCTTTCAGGCTTAATGACATCATTCCAATGCACGAGATAGGAAAAGGAGTAAGTCAATTAGCCTGTCGATAGCTGGATGACCAGAACTGTGCACAATTCCCTGACATAAACAACTTACAATTGATGGCACATAAAACTGATGGGCCAGGTCATGCCAGCTCTGACTCACCACCTGTGCTAATATGAAAGAGAGAGAGAGAGAGAGAGAGAGAGAGAGAGAGAGAGAGAGAGAGAGAGAGAGAGAGAGAGAGAGAGTCACACAGAGAAACAGAGACAGAAATTGTACCCTCCTTTAACATTGGCTTTGGCAGCTCATTCCATATACCCGCCACCATGTTGTCACCAAAACCAAGGAGCTGATTGTGGACTTTAGGAAGAAAAACCTGAGTTTTATGATCTAGAGATCATTGTGGGGGTGGGGGGGGGGGTAAATTCAGAGGAGAATTTAAATTCCTGGGTCTTACCACCTTGGAGGACCTTTCCTGGACCCAACACATGAATGTCATCATGAAGAAAGTACATCAGCAGAGGGGGCGTGGCCATGCAACAAGACTGAATGGGCACGTTTTGGCTGAGATCTACATGAAGAGTTTCAAAAAGACCACTCAAAAGTAATTTTTTGAATTTTTCTTCTACAAAAGTTTACTTGTACTGATAATTAACCAAGATGACAAGGAAAAAAAATTGAAACAAAAGTCGGAAGAAGCTCCGAGTTTGCCTGCGACATTGACTGATGGTCCAAAAGGAGCTGCTTCAACTTCAGGAGCCTCTGCCTAGGAGCTACAGAAAACTCTGTCAGGGATGGAATCCTTGGGAACATGGTTTGCAAAAGGTGAAGGAGTGATAAAAGAGCTAACAGACTCAATCAAGGATACGGGGGAGTCAATTACTGATTTAATGGAATGAATGAGCAATGCTGAAAGAGATTTGGGAAAGCACAATAAGAAAATGGAATAACTCCATGACCAAGCAAAACAGTGGGCAATGCATAAACAAATGTTCCTTGATAAGATTGATCATATGGAGAATTTCACCAGAAGAAATAATGTACGCATAATTGGTTTAGAAGAAGGTGATGAAGGAAGAGATGTGGTTAACTTCTTTGAACCCTGGATTCCAGATGTACTTCGTGCTGAGTTACTCAGCAGAGAAGCACGGATTGAGAGAGCCCATCAAGCCTTTGGGCCTAGAAGAAACAAAAAAATCTGTCCTCAACCTGTCCTTGTGAGGCAGTTGAGCTTAAGAATAGCATTTGAGTACTCTAAAATGAACAATGACCCACTAAAATGGGATGGCCAAGGGTCACGATTTTCCAACATTTTAATCTAGTGGTCATACAGAAAAGAAACCACCAAGGTCAAGCAGTAACTACAGGTGAAGAATCTCAGGTACTTCATGGTTTAATCTGGTGATTTTATGGGTGGAGGTGTCAGAAGGCAACTGGCATTTTTCTTTTAGACAAAGCAAGAAGCAGAACTTTAAGAAGAAAAATGACTCTGGAAGAGAAATCTATGAAGATTGTATATTTTTGTGGACTAAGCAAATAAATTTTTTTTGGAGTCATATCATACTTATTAGGAAATGTTAATCTTTCCTATTGATACTTCGTGGAGAGCCCAGGGAAATGTTAAATAAGGTAATAGCAGGGTGTAGGCTTGGGTCTGGGGTGGGGGAGGAGGGGACAATGGCATCAGGATGGAAGTTTGTTTTAAAGGTAGTGCTTTAGGGTGGGGTTCTTCGTTTTCATCCCTGGAGCCCTACGGGCTTCTGAAGTTTTTTGTTTATGTCACCGTCAAAGCAAGGGCTTTGCACATTTTTTTTAAAAAAGGAAAGAGCACAAAACTATTTAATTATTTATTGTGACTATTACTGTAATTCAATATGGATAAGCCATTAAAGTTTATAAGTTTTAATGTTAACGGTTTAAATAGAAAATTCAAGTGCATGAAAGTCTTAGCTCACTTAAAAAATTAAAGTCAGATGTGGTCTTTTTACAGGAAGAACAATTTACTAAGGTGGAACACAACAAGTTAAAGAAAAGATGGGTGGGGCAGGATTTCTGTTTCTCGTTTAATTTTAAAAGAGGGATTACGATTCTAATAAACAGAAATGTTCTGGTTACTGTAGAGAATATATCAAAAGACCAAGCAGGGAGATATGTGATGGTAAACTATAAGATTTATTCATAATTATGGATGTTTATGAATAGTTATGCATCAAACTGCAATGACAAAGCCTTTATGAAGGATATATTTTTGAAAGCTGCTGAAGGGAGAGAAAATATTTTCATAGGAGGAGACTTTAATCTCTGTTTAGATCCAATATTGGACAAATCTGCAAGAACACAATAACCAGGGTTAGGGCTGCTAAAATGACATTATCCTATATGAAGGATTTAAACTTGATTGATATATGGAGGCAGCTTAAACCAATGGAGAAGGACAACTCTTTTTACTCAAGGATGCATGATTCACACACAAGGATTGATTTATTTTTAATGTCAGCCAGATTAAAGGACAGGGTGATGAAATCAGAATATTTATTGAGGTTATTTTCTGACTACTCACTGCTTATGTTGACTATTTCAATAGCGGAGAAACAACAAGGCGTTTGTAGATGGTGTCTGAATCCTACAATGTTAAATCTGGAGGATTTTAAACAAGCTATTAGGTGACAATAGAAATTTTTTGCAAAACAAATCTGGGTTCAACAGATAATAGCTTTTTAATATGGGATACAATGAAGGTTTTTTTGAGAGGCCAGATTATTTAATTTATAAAAAAATGTGGAGGGAATATAATGCAGAATTAAATAAGTTGGAAAGTGAGATACTAGAACTAGAAAAATATTAGAGAATGGGTGAACAGGATAAATATAGAACTATGGAAAAAAAATACATTATAATACTTTACAAATGTACAGAGTAGAAAAAACAATACTTGAGAATAGGCAGAAATATGAACTGGGGGAAATGGGGTCATGAGGTGCTGGTATGGCAATTAAAGGTGGAACAGTCAGCAAGGGAGTTGAAAGCAATACAGAAGGAACCCAATGTAGTTACATATAATCATAAAGCAATAAACAATGCCTTTCGACTTTAATACACTGAGCTTTATAAATCGGAAATACTAGGGGATGAAAATGAAATAGGTGAGTTTTTAGAAGGAGTTGAATTACCTAAATTAGATGAAAATTATAGAAATGATTTGGATGCTGCATTTACAAGGGAGGAGATTAAGAAGCACTGAATTTGTTGCAGGCTAACAAGTCTCTGGGAGAGGATGGGTTTCCACCTGAGTTCTGTAAAGAATTTAAAGATATGTTAATGCCATTATTAATGGATGTATTCGATTGAACAGTGAAGATAAACATTCCCGGAATCTTTCTCAACAGCGATAATTATGGTATTACACAAAAAGAATAGAGATCCATTAAAAGCATCATCATACAGGCCAATCTCTCTTTTTAATGCTGACTATAAAATTGTAGCAAAGGCACTAGCTAATAGGCTAGGGCAATATCTATCAAAATTAATACATCCAGACCAGGAAGGATTTGTAAAGCATAGATATTCAGCGAACAATTTAGCCAACTGTTAAATACATATGGCAAAAGCAAGGCATAAACCAAGTGTAACGGTTTTTCTAGATGCAGAAAAGGCATTTGACCGATTAGAATGGCTGTTTTTATTTAAAACATTGGAGAAACTTGGTAGAGGAAAGGGATTTATTAATTGGATTAAGGCGCTCTACTATAACCCACAGGCAAAGATAATTACGAATAATCAAATGATGACTGTATTCCCTTTGAGTAGATCAAGTAGGCAAGGATGTCCTCTGTGTACATCACTGTTTATAATGGCAATTGAACCATAGCCAAAATTATTAGAAGAAATCCTGAGATTAAAGGCTTTGTGATCAAACAAGATGATCTTAAAATTAGTTCATTTGCAGATGCTGTATATTTGTCAGAACCAAGAGTTCCTGGAAAAATTACAGGAGATTCTTAGAAAATATGGTAGAGTGTCTGGTTACAAAATTAATATGGATACAAGTGAAATAATGCCCTTAACAAACCACAGGTATGACAAATATAAAAGAGGTAGTAGATTTAAATGGAAAACAGAAGGAATTAAATATTTTGAAGTAGTAACAGACAATAATTTACAAAATTTGTACAACCTTAACTATGTCTCTCTGCTTAGCAAGATAGAACAGGACTTACAAAAATGGAAGGATTTGTCATTAACATTAAGGGGAAGAGTGAGTTGTGTAAAGACGAAGGTGATGCCAAGACTTCTTTTTTTTTTAAATTTTTTATTTTTCACACCATAAATCACGTTAGCCATGATTTACACTTTTTCTTTTTCACACATATACAGTGACTTTTTCTCCCCCCCCTCCCTCCTCCTAAGCCAGCCCCCCACCCCCCCTCATCCATTTTAGGTATACAATCTAGGTTGCATTAAGCCAGTCAGACAATGTTGTCATTCAACAAAAATACACCAGAAATTCTACTGAGTCCATTCTTTTCTTTTCTTCTCCTTCCATCAACTTAGGTAATGTTTGTTCCCGGTAGGTTTTCGCTATTGTATTTCATGTAAGGCTCCCATACTTGTTCGAATATTTCAATATTATTTCTTAAACTATATGTTATTTTTTCTAATGGAATACATTTATTCATTTCTATATACCATTGTTGTATTTTCAAATTATCTTCCAATTTCCAGGTTGACATAATACATTTTTTTGCTACGGCTAGGGCTATCTTAACAAATCTTTTTTGTGCATCTTCCAAGTCAATTCCAAATTCTTTATTTTTTATGTTACTTAGGAGAAAGATCTCTGGATTCTTTGGTATATTGTTTTCTGTTATTTTATTTAATATCTGATTGAGATCATCCCAAAATTTTTCTACTCTCTCACATGTCCAGATTGCATGAATTGTTGTTCCCCTTTCTTTTTTACATCGAAAACATCTATCAGATACTGTTGGGTCCCATTTATTTAACTTTTGCGGTGTAATGTATAGTCTGTGTAACCAATTATATTGTATCATACGCAGCCTCGTATTTATTGTATTTCTCATCGTTCCAGAACATAATTTCTCCCATGTTTCCTTTTTTATCTTTATATTTAAATCTTGTTCCCATTTTTGTTTAGTTTTACCATTTGTTTCCTCATTCTCCTTTTCTTGCAGTTTAATATACATATTTGTTATAAATCTTTTGATTAACATTGTATCTGTAATCACATATTCAAGGTTACTTCCCTCTGGTAAACTCAAATTGCTTCCTAATTTATCTTTCAAGTAGGATCTCAGTTGGTAATATGCCAGCGCTGTATCTCCAGTTATATTGTACTTATCTCTCATTTGTTCAAAGGATAAGAATCTACTTCCTGAAAAACAATTTTCTATTCTTTTAATCCCTTTTTTTTCCCATTTTCTAAAGGAAAGGTTGTCTATTGTAAAAGGGAGTAGCTTATTTTGCGTCAATATTAGTTTTAGTAATTGATAATTTGTTTTATTTCTTTCTACATGAATCTTCTTCCATATATTGAGGAGATGGTGTAATACTGGAGAAGTTCTATGTTGTACCAATTTTTCGTCCCATTTATATAATATGTGTTCAGGTATCTTTTCCCCTATTTTATCTAATTCTAATCTCGTCCAGTATGGTTTTTCCCTTGTTTGATAAAAATCTGATAGGTACCTTAATTGTGCGGCTCTATAATAATTTTTGAAGTTTGGCAATTGTAAGCCTCCTTGTTTATACCATTCTGTTAATTTATCTAGTGCTATCCTTGGTTTCCCCCCTCTCCATAAAAATTTCCTTATTATTTTCTTTAACTCTTTGAAGAATTTTTCTGTCAGTTGTATTGGCAATGCCTGAAATAAGTATAGTATCCTTGGAAAAATGTTCATTTTAATACAGTTTATCCTTCCTATCAGTGTTAGTGGTAGCTCTTTCCAATGCTCTAAATCGTCCTGTAATTTTTTCATTAGTGGATTGTAATTGAGTTTATATAATTGGCCTAGATTTTTGTTTATTTGTACACCTAGGTACCTTATTGCCTGCATTTGCCATCTGAATGGGGATTCCTTCTTAAATTTTGAGAAATTCGCGTTATTCATAGGCATTGCTTCACTTTTATTTACGTTTATCTTGTATCCCGACACTTCTCCATATTCCTTCAATTTCTTATATAGTTCTTTTATTGATAGTTCTGGTTCTGTTAAGTACACTATCACATCATCCGCAAATAGACTGATTTTATATTCCCTGTCTTTTATTTTTATTCCTTTTATATTATTATCTATTCTTATCGATTCTGCTAGTGGTTCTATAGCTAGCGCAAACAATAATGGTGATAGTGGGCATCCCTGCCGCGTTGACCTGCTTAAGTTAAATTGCTTTGATACATGTCCATTTACTGTCTCTTTCGCTAACGGTCCCTTATATAATGCTTTAATCCAATTAATATACTTCTCCGGTAAACTGAATTTTTGCAATACTTTGAACAAATAATTCCATTCTACTCTGTCGAAGGCCTTCTCTGCGTCTAAAGCAACTGCTACTGCAGGTGCTTTATTTCCTTCTACTGCATGAATTAAGTTAATAAATTTACAAATATTGTCTGTTGTGCGTCTTTTTTTGATAAATCCAGTTTGGTCTAAATTTACCATTTTCGGTACCTGTTCTGCTAATCTGTTTGCTAATAGTTTAGCTATTATCTTATAATCTGTGTTTAGCAAAGATATTGGTCTATATGACGCTGGTGAGAGTGGATCTTTCCCTTGTTTTAGTATCACTGTAATTATTGCTGTTTTACATGAATCTGGTAAGTTTTGTGTCTCATCAATCTGGTTGATTACATCCAGGAGGGGCGGTATTAATAGGTCTTTAAATGTTTTGTAGAATTCTATTGGGAGACCATCCTCTCCTGGTGTCTTATTATTTGGTAATTTTTTTATTATCTCTTGTATTTCTACTGTTCCAAATGGTTCTGTTAATTTATTTTGTTCCTCTATTTGTAGTTTTGGTAGTTAAATTTTAGTCAAAAATTCATCTATTTTCCCTTCTTTCCCTTCGTTTTCAGTTCGGTATAATTGTTCATAGAATTCTCTGAAGTTTTCCTTAATTTCTTTTGGATTATATGTAATTTGTTTGTCTTTTTTCCTTGTTGCCAATACCAATTTCTTAGTTTGCTCTGTCTTAAGCTGCCATGCTAAGATTTTGTGTGTTTTTTCACCTAGTTCATAATATTTCTGTTTTGTCTTCATTATATTCTTCTCCACCTTATATGTTTGTAATGTTTCATATTTTATTTTTTTATCCGCCAATTCTCTTCTTTTGGTTGTATCTTCCTTTATTGCTAATTTTTTTTCTATGTTTACTATTTCCCTTTCCAACTGCTCTGTTTCCTGATTATAGTCCTTCTTCATCTTGGTTACATAACTTATTATTTGCCCTCTAATGAATGCTTTCATTGCGTCCCATAGTATAAACTTATCTTCCACTGATTCCGTATTTACTTCAAAATACATTTTTAATTGTTTTTCAATAAATTCTCTAAAATCCTGTCTTTTAGGTAGCATGGGGTTTAATCTCCATCTATACATTCTTGGAGGGATGTCCTCTAGCTTTACTGTCAGTATTAAGGGTGAATGGTCCGATAGCATTCTCGCTTTATATTCTGTTTTTCTTACTCTATCCTGCATACTAGCTGATAACAAAAATAGGTCTATTCTTGAGTATGTTTTATGTCTAGTCGAGTAGTATGAGTATTCCTTTTCTTTTGGGTTTTGTTTCCTCCATATGTCCACAAGTTTCATTTCTTGCATTGATTTAATTATAAATTTGGTTACTTTGTTCTTCCTGTTAATTTTTTTCCCCGTTTTATCCATATTTGGATCCAAATTCAGATGGAAATCCCCTCCTATTAGTATGTTCCCTTGCGTATTAGCTACCTTCAAAAAGATATCTTGCATAAACTTTTGATCTTCTTCGTTAGGTGAATATATATTAAGTAGATTCCAAAGCTCCGAATATATCTGACATTTTATCATAACATATCTCCCTGCTGGATCTATTATTTCCTCTTCTATTTTAAATGGCACATTTTTGCTAATTAATATAGCCACTCCTCTTGCTTTTGAATTATACGATGCTGCTGTTACATGTCCTACCCAATCTCTCTTTAATTTCTTGTGCTCCAATTCAGTTAAGTGTGTTTCTTGGACAAATGCTATATCTATTTTTTCCTTTTTCAGTAAATTTAGTAGTTTCTTCCTTTTAATTTGGTTATGTATTCCATTAATATTTAAAGTCATATAGTTCAGCGTAGCCATTTTATATTTTGTTTATCTTCTCTTTCCGTTTTTCCATCATTACCTTTCCTCCTTTTCCATTTCTGTTTTCTTATTTTCAACTCTTTACAAGACAACATTCCTACAACATCCAACATTTTCCTTATTCTCCTATTTCTATCTTCTTTATCCCCAATCTCCCCTTCCCCTCCTGAGTTGTCCTTTATCCCTTGTCGGACAACCACATCTCCCCTCTCCATTTGGATTTGAGAATCCACTCGCAAGCGTCAACTGATTTTGCAGTGACCGCTCTTTTCCCCCACCCAGCCCCCCCCAGAAAAGATTTCACTTTTCATATGTCACAAAGGTCACTCTTTTAATTCCCTCCTTATTCTCTCTATTCCATTACCTTCCCTTATTAATTCTTGTCTATACTATCTATGTTTTCCTCTAATTACAGATACTTTCACGTATGCCCATTGTCTCTATTCACTCTTATACCTCTTTACCCACATACATATCAATCGTGGTCATTTTTACCCTCATTACCCGTCTTCATCCCTCAGTCTATTTTTGTCTTTACCCACATACATATCAATCGTGATCATTTTTACTCTCATTACCCGTCTTCATCCCTCAGTCTATTTTTGTAATTGTTCTGCAAATTTTCGTGCTTCTTCTGGATCCGAGAACAGTCTGTTTTGTTGTCCTGGAATAAATATTTTCAATACCGCAGGATGCTTCAGTGTAAATTTATACCCTTTCTTCCATAAAATCGCCTTTGCTGTATTGAACTCTTTTCTCTTCTTTAGGAGTTCAAAACTTATATCTGGATAAATGAAGATTTTTTGCCCTTTATACTCCAGTGGTTTGTTGCCCTCTCTTACTTTTTCCATTGTCTTCTCCAGTACCTTTTCTCTTGTAGTATATCTTAGGAATTTTACTACAATAGATCTTGGTTTTTGTTGTGGTTGTGGTTTAGAGGCCAATGCTCTATGTGCCCTTTCTATTTCCATTTCTTGCTGTAGTTCTGGACATCCTAGGGTCTTAGGGATCCACTCTTTTATAAACTCCCTCATATTCTTGCCTTCTTCATCTTCCTTAAGGCCCACTATCTTTATGTTATTTCTTCTGTTATAATTTTCCATTATATCTATTTTTTGAGCTAGTAGTTCTTGTGTCTCTTTAGTTTTTTTATTAGATTCCTCCAATTTCTTTTTTAAGTCTTCTACCTCCATTTCTGCTGCTACTGCCCGTTCTTCCATCTTGTCCATTTTTTTCCCCATTTCTGTTAAGGTCATATCTATTTTATTCACTTTCTCTTCTGTGTTGTTTATTCTTCTTCTTAAATCATTGAATTCCTGTGTTTGCCATTCTTTAAATGACTCCATGTATCCTCTAACAAGAGAAAGTATATCCTTTACCTTGCCTTTCCCTTCATCTATTTCACTGTATTCTTCCTCTTCTTCTTCCTCTGGGTTGGCCATCTGTTGTTTCTTTGTTGCCCTTTCCTTCTCTTCTTTCTTGTTTCTATTGTCTTCTGTGGTCTCTTCTTGCTGCAGGTGTTCTGCAGCTGTCGTTGCCGGCTGTGGAGATCGATTCCCCAGCTGGTCCCCCCTCCCGTCGGTGTGTTTTTTTTCATGCGCATCGCGCATGCGCGACTCCTCGCGCATGCGCGGTTGCGCACTTTTACTCGGCTCTGCGAGCCATTGTTGTAGTTCTTTTTCTACCGACCTGAGGTAGCGGGCTCCTCTCTCCACAGCGGGCCTCTTCGGACAGGTAAGGCCTTCACCTTTTTCCTCCGTTGTCTTCTCTTCCTCTCTTCTTACTGTTGATTTTGATTTTTCTTCTTTTGTCTCCATCTTCTTTCCACCTTTATACTCACTTTTCTTTAACTTTTATTTCTGTGCCTTTGTATTTTCTCTTGTTTTTCCCGACTTTTCTGGAGAAGGCTGGAGTTCTCCGTCCGGCCACTACTCCATCACGTGACTCCTCCATGCCAAGACTTCAATACTTGTTCCTATCACTACCTATAGCTGTACCCAATTTTTTTTTAAAAATTGTTAAACAATCAAGTAAGAAATTCCTATTGAATAACAAAGTGCCCAGAATCGCATTGCAAAAACTAACTTGGGATTATAAATTAGGGGGACTGAGACTTCCATATTTTAAAAAATATAATTTGGCTGCACAAGCAAGATTTTTAACATCTTACCTTGAAGGGAATTCTCCAAACTGGGTTGATATGGGGCTACAGTCAATGATGAATAGCTAAAGACTTATCTCTAAGTGGAGCCTTAAATCAATTAAAAAAAAAAGACAAATAACCCTATTTTGATACATATGGTGAAAACATGGCACAACATTAATGAATGTACTGGGAGAAAAATGGGTATTTTCCTAAGAGCTCTGTTATGCAATAATGTATTGTTACCTATGAGTATGGGTAACAGAATTCTAAATATATGGTTACAAAAGGATGGACATTATATAGCAGATTGTTACAAAGATGGAGTTTTGATGTCATTTGAACAAATGAGACAGTCCTATGATGTACCTAATAGAACCTTTCTATGTTTTCTGCAACTGAAAGCTTTTTTTTTGAGGGAAAGACAGGGGCAGGCTCTGAGAGTTAGTGAAATGGAGCGGACACTCTGGATGGGCAATATACCCAAATTTATTACTAGAATGAATTTTGCTCTTCAGCAGGAAATTGTCAAACCTGGTCTGCAGAGATCAAGGGAGAGGTCGGAGTCCAACTTGGGTGTTGCAATATCAGAACAATCCTGGTCTAAGTGGTGCTTGGATAGTGTAACTTCAACTATTAATGCGAGGTACAGGTTGGTTCAATATAATCTCTATTTATTTATTACCACCAACTATATCTTACTGCACAGAGGTTACACAAATCTAAGCCAGAAATATTAGAATTGTGCTTTCGGTGTGAAATAGAAGGAACATTTTTTCATGCAACCTTGTCATGTGTGAAGATTAGACCCTTTTGGCAAGAAATTTCTGAAGTATTAACAAGAATTACAAGGGTGACCTTCCCAGGCAATCCGGAACTTTATTTATTAGAGAATTTTATAGATATAAGCAATTACTTCACAGAGTTTCAAATTTTGTTTGTTAAAATTCCATTGGCAGTTGCCGAAAAGTGTCTTGAAATTGGATGCAAGTCAGACTCTCTGGTTACCTTGGCGAGGTGGACAGCAGAGATGGATAGCTGTGTACTAATAAAAAAAAACAATTTAACAAACAAGTATGATACGTTTCTGAAAATGTGGCAATCATGCTTGAACGATGTTGGTGCTCAACTTCAATAATACTGCTAAATTCAAAAATGATCTCTCCCTAAATTCTGAGGCTAATTTATACTGACAGTGCTCAAAAGAATATTACTTGTGCGTGAACTACTCTTTGCAGACAATGCCGCTTTAGTTGGCCATTCAGAGCCAGCACTTCAGCGCTTGACGTCCTGTTTTGCGGAAACTGCCAAAATGTTTGGCCTGGAAGTCAGCCTGAAGAAAACTGAGGTCCTCCATCAGCCAGCTCCCCACCATGACTACCAGCCCCCCCACATCTCCATCGGGCACACAAAACTCAAAACGGTCAACCAGTTTACCTATCTCGGCTGCACTATTTCATCAGATGCAAGGATCGACAACGAGATAGACAACAGACTCGCCAAGGCAAATAGCGCCTTTGGAAGACTACACAAAAGAGTCTGGAAAAACAACCAACCAAGTGGCTGGTTACTGGGAGATTCTGGTTGTTGCAGTGGATGAGGCAACAAAGTGATTTCCCCCAATCTGCACCAAGTTTCTCTAATGTAGTGGAGGCACCACTGGATACAATAAATGACCACAACAGATTCACAGGTGAAGTGTTACCTCCCTGGGAAGGATTGTTTGGGGCCCTGAATGGTGGTGAGTGAGGAGGTAGAAATGGAGGTGCAGATGTGGCACTTGATGTGGTTGCAAGGATAAGTGCCGGGGGATGATTAAATAGACAAGGGAGTTGTGGAGTGAGTGCGACAGATTATGTTACATTTTATATGATGTATAGGTATGTTTTTCATAGATAGATTTTGGGGTTTTAGTTAGGCCACAAACAGATACAAACACTTCAATACCAATCTCATTTTAAAATACTAGAGTTTTGCATAAGGTAGTGCCTACAAGTCTGCAAAGACAATAGACTCCTGTGCTGGAGATTTTCACAATGAGGTACAAATGGAAGGCCCTGTCTCAGGAAACAGAAAAGATCTCTCATGAATTGATTTTGGGAGTCAGTGCGCTGCTTTGGTGGAGTGTGCTGCTTTTGGAAGGTCATTTGATTTTGTAAGCAGGGAGAGTAGAACAGGTTTTTCTCTGAGTGTGACGCAGAGAGAGAAAAAGAGACTACTAGTTTTCTGCAGTGGCTTTAGGAAGCTTGTTTGAAACCCCATTTTGAAGATGGGTTGTGAGTTCTGAGTTCAGCCTGTCCAAAGCCCTTGTGGTCCATACAAGAGGAGATGGCTGGCTGTGTAATGTTTCTCCTGAGAGATGGGAAACTGAGAAGGAACTCTGTGGTAACCTGAAAGAAAGAGGTTATCATCTGTAAAACCCGGATAAGGCAAGTTTCTTTGGCAAGTCACTAAAGTGGCTGATCGGAAAGAATCAGTTTGTGCGCCTCCAATGAGCAACAAATCTCTCTCTGAAAACCAACAAGAACTTTCTTGAAATTAATGACCAGTTTTATTCATTCTATCAAAAATTATATACTTCTGGGGGGAAGCAGGATAACGGTTTTATTGAATCTTATTTATCAAAATTAACTTTACCGGTATGAGGGGAGGAAGATGTTATGGAATTGGAATCTCCATTTACAGATTTTGAGATTAAGGAGGCTATACAGGAGATGCCAAATGGAAAGTCACCAGGGGATGAAGGATTCTCTGTCGAATTTTATAAAATTTTTTATGAAGATTTATCTTCTGTATTTAATAACTGTATTATAATAACTGAAGAATAGGTGTTACTGGAATCTAATTCGAGTGCTTTGATCACTGTAATTCTGAAAAAATAGAGATCTGTTGAAAATGTCTTCGTATAGACCTATTTCTTTATTGAATGTCTGTAGCATGAAAATGTGTAGCTAGTACATGGAAAGATAATATAGGGATTAGTAATAATATGCTGGCATATAATGAATTGAAAGCTTGTATTATTATGGAAAAAAATACATATAATTTGCATGATAATTATTATTTTTTTGTTAATAAGTGGTTTCCTTATTTGGAATATATGCATTTAGATATACTCTGATTTATTGTAAATACTTTGTTTTTCTTTTTGTTTATATTTTTGGCTCTCCTGGGGTGGGAGGTGGGGTGGGTTTTTAAAAAATATACTTATACAAAATTGTTCTTATTGGATTGTATGTTGTTTTTTAAAGATTCTTTAAATAAATAAAGTTTTTTAAAAAAAGAAGCTTCCTGAGCAGTAACCATTTACCTTTAAAGCACCAACACCTGGTGAAGATTCATAAATGTTAAATTCTGTGCACAGTATAAGAATTGCCTGATACTGGTGAACTTGGAGGAGTGAGAAGTGAGATTGGTCTGTGAAGCAAAGAACTTTTCTGAACTTACAGACTCATTACAATTAGTGATCAGTTTAAGTTTGATCCTGTTTTCATGTTTAAAGAAAATTAAAAGTAACTTTTGTTTAAGTAACCATTTGTCATGGTGAATTTATATTGCTGCTGGGTTTTGGGGTCCTCTGGACCCCAAAAGGGGAAAGGGGAAAATGGGAAGAGGTGATGGAATCCCATTAGTGATGATCGAAGAATATTAGATGCCGTGGCTAGTGGGATGGTAGGTGAGGATGAGGGGAACCCAATCCCTGTTATGTCTAGGGTGGGGGGAGGGCAATGGGGTGAGTGTAGACTTGAGGAAACTGGAGGCAATGTGGGTGATGACTGCATTGATGGCAATGGAGGGGAAACCACCTACACTGAAGGAGGAGGGCATCTCCAGATGTCCTGGAATGGAAAGTACTCACTATTTGTTTGATGAAGAAATAGACGATACAATAAAATTTATTCTTGCCCTGCTTCTAGCTTATTAGTCATTAACCACATGATAGATAAGCACAATGTAGATTACTAAAATGGCATCAGATGGCTTGCCCGATTCAGATTATATAGTCTTCATTCAGATGCCCTTTTAATATATCTGGGTTAAATTAAACATGAGCTAGATAAAATCTGAGGACCCTATAGTTTAACTAGTTAATTTTAAGAACATCTCCTTTAATGGTCCTGTGGGGGAAAAAAATGAACAGTGGAGAAATGGCTAAATTTGCTGTGACCATTGAAATGCAAATGACAAGAAATCAAAACTAAAATCCTGAATCATTCATTTCTAGGATATATACATATCTATATCCTAAATAGTTTCACAAACCATAGATCTCCAGATCAGATTTACACATTCCTTTGCTTTACCCCGATAGTTATGCTACAAGATGTTGATGCTCCAAACTCCAAAATTCTCTGTTTGTTCTATAGCGCAGGACTCAGCCAAGAAAGACTCAACCACAACATTGAAAGTCGTTAATTACTGTTTTTATTCAAATTCAGCGCGTGCCCTTTTAAGGGCAGCATGAGCTCAGTCACCTCGTGCATTGTGATGTCATAATTCTCACTGTCCATTGAGCCACTGCTCAAGTACACCCCTACCGCCATGGCTGAGGCGTCCACTAAGAACGCAGTGTGTGTCTCCGGGCATGGGTGCACCAATAGAGTTGCGTTGGCAAGGGCCTCCTTTGTTGCGGCAAAAGCGGTCTCTGCCTCCTCCGACCAGGTCAGGACTTTCTCCTTTGTGGTGATCAACGTGAACAGTGGTCTCATGGTGCGGGTGGCACCGGGGATGAACCGATAATAAAAATTCACCATCCCCACAAACTCCTGCAGGCCCTTGCGGGTGATTGGCTTGGGGAACCGCTGGATGGCCGCGACCTTCTCTGGCGCTGGGGCAGCACCTGCTGCCGAGATGGTGTGCCCCAGGAACTGCAGCATCTGCTTGCCAAACTGGCACTTGGCCACAATGACAGTGAGGCCAAACTCCACCAGTTGGGCAAACAGGGTAAGGAGGTGGGCCTTGTGCTCTTCGCGGTTGCAGCTGGTGATAAGGATATCGACCAGGTAGATAAACAAAGTCCAAGTCCCTACCCACTGCATCTATGAGGTGCTGAAAAGCCTGGGACGCGTTCTTGAGGCCAAAGGGCATATGCAGGAATTCAAAGAGGCCATAGGGGGTGATGAATGCCATCTTGCCGATGTTCTCAGAGTATCTGATGATACCCCCGCACCAGATCGACCTTGGAGAAGACTTGCACGCCGTGGAGATTGGCCAAGAAGTCTTGAATGTGTGGAACCGGGTACCTGTCCAGTGTGGTCGCGTCGTTCAAACGCCAGTAATCGCCGCAGGGTCTCCAGCCCCCGGAGAATTTGGGAAACATGTGGAGAGGGGATGCCAAGGTGCTGTCCAATCAACGGACGATCCCCAACTCCTACAGCTGGGAAAATTTCTTCTTTGCCAGCTGCAGTTTCTCGGGCGGAAGTCGTCTGGGCTTGGCATACAGCGGGGGGCCCTGCATGGAGATATGGTGGTATATCCCATGCTGGGGTAAGGTGGCACTGAATTATGGTTGAAGGATGGCGGGGAACTCATGGAGTATGTTCGAATACTCATCCCTGGAAGTGGCAATGGCAGCGATCTCGGGCCTACAGGTATTCGTGGCGTCTAGGTGCACTGAATGGAAGGTACGAGCGTTGACCAACTCTTTCCCTTCATGTCGAGCAACAGTCCATGTGCCCTCAAGAAGTTGGCCCTTAACAACGCAGTACTCACTGAAGCTAACACGAACTTACAGTGGAATTTCTCTTTCCCAATCTGGATCTGCACCCTGCGGGTACCGAAGGTCTTGATGGCAGAACCGTTGGCTGCCCGCAGGGTTGGACCACGAGATTGGGTGTGTGTCTCAAGGGTGGTTGGGGGGGGGGGGGGCAGGACGCTCAGCTCCGCTCTTGTGTCAACCAGGAAATGTCGGCCGGTGGACTTTTTGGTAACGTGAAGGAGGCTGTCCACGTGGCTAGCCGTTGCAGTCATCAACAGTGACTGGCTGGGTCGTTTCTCCTAGTAGTCACACAGTTCTCAGCACTTACAAGCTTGCGCTCCCCAGCGCTGATGGTAAAAGCACCAGGCGGAATGCGCTTGGGGGAGTGTTGCGGCCAGCTGGCTCTTGATCGTGCAACCTGACTGAGGGCTGCTTCATTCTACCTCTTGGTGCACCAGAGGGTGTCCACTCGGGCTGTGACTCAGCGTGGATACGTGAAGTCCTCATCCAACAGTAGTTGGATGTCCATGGGCATCTACTCGAGGAAGATCTGACAGAATAGGAAACAAGGTTTGTGATCCTTCGCCAGCGCCAGCGTCTCGTCCATTAGGGCCAATGATGTGCGGTCCCCAAGCCCGTCAAGGTGCAGGAGCCTGAAGACACGCTACTGAGGGGAGAGCCCGAAAGTGTCAAGGAGCAGGTTCTTTCTTTTTTCTTTTTTTTTTAATTTTTCACGCTATGAACCATACTAACCAAAATACACACAGACATTTCCTTCTTGATGGCGACCCGGGTGCTGGCGGCTGGCAGGTTCATTACAAAGATTGGATAATTGGAGGTAGTATCTACCTTGCTTATGACCAAGGTTTATTGGCAAATGGTGAGCAAAGTTGCCAGGTATTGAACAAGGTCTCGATTGCAGTGCCAAAAGCTGTGGATGAGTGGTCAAAGTATTTTGGAGTGAAGCTACCAGATCTTCCCAAACTAAATGTCCCCATATCTGAATACTAGAATACAGGCATTGAAATGACTCTATCTTTCCTGTCATCTGCACCAACAAAATTCAATGAATACACGGAGAAGGGATGGCAGTACATGAAGAAGATGACAAGCAGCACAGTGTGAAAACTGCCATCATTATCTTGACACTTTGTTTATGATTTGATTGTAACAAAATGTAAATATTATATGATGGTAATAAAGTATATTTGATTTTTGGTTTAAAAAAAAGACATTTCCTTCTTGAATATACACAGTGTCATTTTCTCCCCTTTTCCCCCCTCCCTTCCCTCCCTCCTTCACCCCCCCACCTACTCAACATTCAACCTTTATGGTTACATTAAACCCATTAAACAATGTCATCACACAATGAAAATAAACAAGAAATTTGTGTCTTCTACTTTTACACACTCGGTCAGTTCATTTCGTCTTCTTCTCCTTCTGTCATTTTAGGCGGTAGAGGTCCGCGGTAGGACTTCTCTGTTGTGTTTCATGTACGGTTCCCAAATGTGTTCGAATACTGTGATGTTATTTCTTAAATTATATGTTATTTTTTCCAATGGAATACATTTATTAATTTCTATGTACCATTGCTGTATTCTCAGGCTATCTTCTAATTTCCAGGTTGACATAATACATTTTTTTGCTACAGCTAAGGCTATCATAATAAATTTTTTTTGTGCTCCATCCAAATTGAGTCCAAGTTCTTCACTTCTTATATTACTTAGAAAAAAGATCTCTGGAATTTTTTGTATGTTGCTTTTAGTGATTTTATTTACTACCTGGTTTAGATCTTCCCAAAACTTTTCCACTTTCTCACATGCCCAAATTGCATGTACTGTTGTTCCTGTTTCCTTCTTACAACGAAAACATCTGTCTGATACTGTTTGGTCCCATTTATTTAACTTTTGGGGCATTGTGTATAGCCTGTGTATCCAGTTATATTGTATCATGCGTAACCTCGTGTTTATTGTATTTCTCATAGTTCCAGAGCATAGCTTTTCACATGTTTCATTCTTTATCTTTATGTTTGGATCTTATTCCCATTTTTGTTTGGGTTTACAGCTTGTTTCCTTGTTCTCTTTCTCTTGCAGTTTGATGTACATGTTTGTTATAAATCTTTTAATTATCATTGTGTCTGTAATCACATATTCAAAATTTCTTCCTTCTCAGACTGTTTCCCAATTTGTCCTTTAAGTAGGTTTCCAGTTGGTGGTATGCAAACATTGTACTGTGAGTTATACTATATTTGTCCTTCATTTGTTCAAAAGATAATAATTTATTTCCTGAAAAATAATTTTCTATTCTTTTGATCCCTTTTCTCTCCCATTCTCTAAAGGAAAGGTTATCTATTGTGAAAAGGATTAGTTGATTTTGCGTCAATAGTAATTTTGGTTGCTAATAATTTGTTTTATTCCTTTCTACGTGAATCTTCTTCCAAATGTTGAGCAGAAGGTGCAGTACTGGTGAATTCCTATGTTGCACCAGCTTTTCATCCCACTTATATAGCATATGTTCAGGTACCTTCTCCCCTATTTTATCTAGCTCTAATCTGATCCAATCTGGTTTTTCCCTTGATTGATAAAAATCTGATAGGTATCTTAATTGTGCAGCTCTATAATAATTCTTAAAGTTTGGTAGCTGTAAGCCCCCTTGTTTGTACCATTCTGTTAATTTATCTAGCGTTATCCTCGGTTTCCCCCCTTTCCATAAGAATTTCCTTATTATCTTCTTTAGCTCCTTGAAGAATTTCTCTGTTAGATGAATTGGTAATGATTGAAATAGGTATTTATCCTTGGGAAGATATTCATTTTAATGCAATTTACCCTTCCTATCAGCGTTAGTGGTTAATCTTTCCAATGTTCTAAGTCGTCTTGTAATTTCTTCATTATTGGCTGATAATTTAGTTTGTATAGATGGCCTAGATTATTATCTAGTTGAATACCTAGGTATCGAATTGCTTGTGTTTGCCATCTAAATGGTGATTCTTTCTTAAACTTTGTGAAATCCGCATTATTCATTGGCATTGTTTCTCTTTTATTTACGTTGATCTTGTACCCCGATACTTCTCCATATTCCTTCAATTTCTTATGTAATTATTTTATTGATATTTCTGATTCTGTTAAGTATACTATGATGTCATCTGCAAATAGACTGATTTTATATTCCTTCTCTTTTATTTTTATCCCTCTTATTTTATTTTCTGCTCTTATCAGTTCTGCCAGTGGTTCTATAGCTAATGCGAACAGTGAGGGAGATAGTGGACATCCCTGTCTAGTTGATCTGCTTAATTTAAATTGGCTTGATATATATATCCATTTACTGTCACCTTCGCCAATGGTCCCTTATATAATGCTTTAATCCAAATTAATATATTTCTCTGGTAGGTTGAACCTCTGTAGTACTTTGAATAAATAATTCCATTCTACTCTGTCAAAGGCTTTCTCTGCATCTAAGGCAACTGCCACTGTTGGCATCTTGTTTCCTTGTACTGCATGGATTAAGTTAATGAACTTACAGACATTGTCTGTTGTTCGTCTTTTCTTAATAAATCCAGTTTGATCTAGTTTTACTATTTTTGGTACACAGTCGGCCAATCTGTTTGCTAATAGTTTAACTATTATCTTATAATCTGTGTTAAGTAGAGATATTGGTCTATACGATGCTGGTGTTAGTGGATCTTTTCCCGTCTTTGGAATTACTGTAATTCTTGCTGTTTTGCATGAATCTGGCATGTTTTGTGTTTCTTCAATCTGGTTCATTACTTCCAGGAGAGGAGGAATTAATAAGTCTTTAAATGTTTTATAGAATTCTATTGGGAGTCCATCCTCTCCCGGCGTTTTATTGTTCAGTATTTTTTTTAATATATCCTGTATTTCCTCTATTTCAAATGATTTTATTAATTTATTTTGCTCCTCTTCTTGCAATTTCTGTAGTTCAATTTTAGCTAGAAACTTTGTTCTCAGTTCGCTATAGTTGCTCGTAGAATTCCTTAAAGTTTTCATTGATCTCCATTGGGTTATAAGGAGCAGGTTCTTGAGGACAGGATATTTACCCTCAGCTGGTGGGTTGTGCATTAGATCGTCCACCTTGCTGCCGTTTCTTTGTCCAGCATGCTCACGATGTGGTAGAACATTGTGGCATTTGCTGAAATGTTCCTCAGTTGAAACTGCACCTCCGCCTGCCCGAACCACGTATGCGGGTGATGGGTCCAGAAGGGGGGTAGTTTGATGGCAACGGTGTTGATCTCTGCTGGATCCATGTTCTTGAGACCAGAGAGGCATCTGGGCTCATCGGGGTCACCAATGTAGTGCTGGACACAGCCAAGAAAGATTCAGCCACCATATTGAAAGATTGACTGTTTTTATTCAAATTCTGCATGCACCCTTTTAAGGGCAGCATGAGCTCAGTCACCACGTGCATTGTGATGTCATAATTTCTGCCCCAGGCGCACACTGGGCAGGAGACTTGAGGCAGGGATAAAACCCTGACAGCGCCATCTTCCCATGGCTGTCCCGCCACATGGAGTTACACACAGGGCCGGTTCACCATGAGAGAGTGCATTGCCACAGTTCCACCTTTCTTTCCTCTAAATTTCTCCTTATAAAAGGAAATCCCTTTGCCCATTATTTAGGTTATCCATTTCAATATCTCCACTCAGTGTCAAAAATTTGATTGATGATCAAACAAAACTTCATCTCTGAATACCACCTATCTAAAGACAATACATTTCTATTCTTCCAAGTAATCGCTATACATTTTCTATACAAGATAAGATGTCTTTTTATGAGTTAAAGTGGACTCCATTTATTGATTATATACAATTTAAATAAGTTTGAATTAATTATTATTTTTTTCTTTCTTTTTTTAAAAAAAAACTTTTCATTTATATATATATTTTTTTCTATATATATGTTTTTTTCTTTCCTTTTTTTTAGTTTTTTTTTAGTTTTTTTTATTAGTTGGCTTTTTTCGTTTTAAGTTTTTTTTGTTTGTTTTTGTTTTTTATATATAGTTTTATATAATACTTAATTAATATTTTTTTAAATATATATATTGATTTTCTTTTTAAGATATTTAAAAAAAATTTTTTTTCTCTTATTATACTAATTATTAATTCTTCACTCTTTATTGTGGGGGTGGGGAGGGGGGGTTTAGGGGTTAAAAATAATTTATTTTCTTTTAGTCTTAGTTTTTAGTTGTCAGGGGGAGATTTTGAGATTGGTATTGTATTAATTATGTTACTTTGTATTTGTATTACTTCGTTTTGTATTTTTTTGTATGTGAATTACTGACTTTCTTTATATGTTAAAATTAATAAATAAAGTTTCAAAAAAAATTTGATTGAGTATCCTTTTTGACTGGTTAATTTATGACTGAGGTGATTTTGGAGATAATGCACATCTACCCAATATCATTCACCTTTGTGTCAGATTTATTGTCAATCACACTTGCATTCATATCACATCAAACTTTACTCAGAGAACTTTTCCCTTTTAATGGCATTACATGTACTGTTTTCACCTTTCGACTTGTATTTTCTTCACCTTCATTAACAACTTACATTTAAAAAACACTAATTTCTGGAATCCAAGCTTTGGTATTTTTTCTCTACTGCAAAAAAGTCTCCTAAATTCCTCATCTCTCACTTTCAATGCCAAGTCAAAGAGCTTATGGGCTTCTTTGCCTTTTGGGCTGGGACCATGCACCTCTGTTATTTACTTTCCAATCCAATGGGGAAACTTATTCTGCAGTTCCACTAATCCTCACCCTGAATTCAGTGTTCTCCCCCACCTCTCTTCTCATTTGCTCTTGATTCATCTTGTCCATCAGACTAACTGCCTGCTTCCTTTATCCTAATGGGGGTGCAAAGGCACAGAGATGCAGCAGGTGGTTCTGTTGATTTTCACGTCCAGCACAGTGAGTTCATTCACATCCCAAAGATGTGCCAGTAGTAGGCTAAATTGGCAACTGGAATTATCTCTCATGTGACTGATGGTAGGATAAATAGTGATTGACATGTGAGAGAGAATAGATAAAGAAGAAATATTGTAGGGGGTGGTAGGTTTGGAGGAAGATAGGATTGCTCAGTTAGCATTGAATTGGGTTGAATGGCCTCCTTCAATGTTGTAGGAAAATATGAGAATAGACCAATAGAATTGCTAAACATCTAATTTCCTTAAATCTTTGGACATCCTGCACATTGCTGCTACATGCAATTGTTTTACAAACAGTGGCCCGGTGGCACAGAAAATGCTATTTTATGAAGTAAGGCACACAAGGCATGGTAAAGGGTACATTGTAGATATCATCATGTGACAAAGTTCCAAGACATTAATATTCATTACAGAACCAAATTAAGGAAGCGAGACAAGAAAGGGGAGATTGGGACAGATGATCTAAACCAGTGGTTTTCAAACTTTCTCTTTCCACTCACATACCCTATGCCATTAGTGCTCTGTGATTAGTAAGGGATTGCTTAAGTGAGTCAGCAAAAAGGTTGAGAACCACTGCTCTAGACCCATTTATTACTGAAATATTTTGTTTGAGAAAAATTGTCACTGGCCCATTTCCTTTGGAGTTATGAATCAATGCATATAATGAGTCAATTCTGAACGATTAAAACAAGCCTGGATGCCAATGTCTTATTAATGTCTAAGACATTGACATCCAGGCTTCTTTTAATCATACCTAATTGGATTTGCAAGGTTTCGCAAATCCAAATAAGTTGATTAATTTAATAGCTTCCATTTTTCAAAAAGATGCTATTTGTGGGGTGAGCAGTTAAGTGTTGTACCTCAAAAATTCAGAGCAAGTTTATCAAAGAAAATAGCAGTATTGCAGAACTGAAACTAGATCTCAGAAAAAAAAATTATGAATAATTGGATGCAACTTAAAAAAAGCTTTTATAATGAAGCTAGAGAGAGCTGCAAATAGGAGGCAAGATATGAACTTCAGTTGCAGCTAGAATTCAGCACAGAAATCATGAAGCCTATGGCCTGGCATTTAAGAACAAAGGTACATGATCCTATTAAAAGTAAGCCAAGATGGGAACACACAAAAGTTTTGGAAGATTTTAAGAATTCCTATATAAAAAGGTAACATCAAATTTTTCTTTAAAATATTTTCAATTTAATAGTTATAGTTATTTGATACTAACAGTGTCCTAATGAGAAAATAGTGAGCTAAATCCCATTTCAGACAGGTCAGCGCTGAAGGAGTTTGGAACTGGTAGAAGTATCCCTTATGAGATATTGATGTTAATCCATGTCCCCCATTTACTCTCATGACTGACCACAAAAATCATAGGGCACAGTTTTGAAACACAATGGGTATTTCTTGAAAATTTCCAAGCCAACACTCAACCCCAAGGCATATTGTTAAGAACAGACAACTAACTCATTTTTGCTTGTCCCACTTTATGCTGCTCCAGTTACATTTAAAAAATGAGCGATGACAAACTCTGGGACATCTGATGATCTGTACACGTCAAAGTTTATTTCACTGCTGAATTTATGGGCTAATAAGTAATCTTCATTATCATCTGTCAATGAAAGCCAACATCAAACTGCAGACTGTCTATGTCCAGGAATACTCACTAACCTTGCCAATGGGCAGATACTTAACCACTGCCAGCTGTATAAGAGTTTAGCTCAGCAATTCAATAAGTGATAACATGCTTAAAATTTCTCATAATGTGAAGACCCATCTCTCAAGGAGTTTAGAGATGGCAATAGTCTTTCAGGATTTCAGTATTATTAGAATATTCTGACTGACTAACCTTTTCGCAGTTGATCAACAAGATAGACAAGTTTTATGTTGATTTCAAACAGTATTCAAGGCTACGAAGGAGGTTTACATGTTAAAACAAGTTAGTGGTTTCCAAATGCAGCTGTAAGTAGTGTTGGTAGTGGCATATTTGGGAGTGCTCTCCCCTGTAAGTCAGGAGGTTCAAGTCTCACTGCACAGACTTGAGCACAAAGACTAGGAAGACATTATAATGTGTCACTGCTAGAGTTCCTGCCTGTTCTTGCCCTTGAAATGTAAAGAATTACTTGCATTACTCTGAGCAGACATGGTTTAAAAAAAATCACTGTAATTTTTGGGAGCTTGTGCACAAATTTGTTGTACATTTCCAACACTGTGATTGGGTCAACATTCCCATTAACTGGGCCAGGAGGTCAAACATTACCCCCCTCCCCCCCCCCCCACCCCCAAGAATGATGCAATTCAACCAACAAATCCTCTGAATGGCATCTCTAAATTTTGCTGAAGACACAACTAATTGAATAAAATAATATTTGCTCCACTGAATTGAAATGGGGTATAAACTCTAGGAATGCCAGGGATGTTTCATGAATCGAAGGATAATCTTTAATAGAAAATCTTATTTTGAAGCATTTGAGGCTTAAAACTGGTTGACTGGATAAAGTTCACACCTGACCCCTCTCCTCAGCAGATTCAACCTCTGCCACTTGACAATGTGGCAAGTCCAGCAGTGAAGTGGTTCAGGAGTGCAGGCTCCTGACCAGTTTGTCTTCATCTTTCAATGCACAGGCATGACAATGAGAGGCAAGCTAAAGGGAGCAGAGGTCGCCAGCAGCTCTCATGGAGCTGCCAGTTGAAGTATAATCTTTCTGATCTGTGCCTGTGTGTGTTATAGAGCACAGGAATAGGCTCTTAGGCCCACATTGTCAATGTCAATCATTAAGTACCATCCTACATTAATCGTCTACATTAGAAGCCTTCTCTGCCTTTGCATTTCAAAAGCTTATCTTAATACTTATTGAATGTTATGAGATTCTCCAACTTCACTAACTCCTCAGATAAAACATTCCAAATCCCAACACCGGCTGGGTGAAGAAATTCTTCCTCAGATTTCCTCTAAGCATGCTCCCTACCCTGCCTATGCCCTTTGTAAATTTGCATTCAGGCCTCTCTCCAAACCCCTACACCCCATGTACACAAGCTTTCTCCTCCTCTCAAAGGAAAAGTACCTCATTGACTCAGCTGATCGGATCTCTCCTCATAACTTAAAACATTTGATCTTAGGCATCATCCTGATGAATCTCCTTTGTACCCTCTCTGGTGCAATCACATACTTCCCATATTGTGGCTACTAGAAATGCACAGTACCCTAGCTGTGGCTTCTCCAACATTTTATAAAACTGTGCATGTGCTTATGTGCCTGGCATGCATGAGAGTTTAATGCATGCAAACTGGCTACAATATTTCTTATGTTATCACATATATATACATATACATATATATATACACACACACACATACATATATATATATATATATATATATATATATATATACACACATTATAGATACACACATATAAAATGTGTATTTTAGGTTTTCTGGCTCTGCTGCTGCCACACGTCATCATTTTCCAGTGCCATCTTTTGATAACTCCTTGGAATATGATAGATGATAAAAGGCAATAGTCATTGCAAGTTGATCCCTTTAAATTTTGGCAATATTTATGCCATGTTGTGAGATTGCAAATGAAGTTTTATTCTTATTTTTAGTCTAACTACGTTTACTGCCTTCATAGAGCAGGGTTTCTAATTGCCTCATTATAGTCATCTAAACCCTGCAGTGATCTTAACCCTGCAGGTATTCTAAGTTTACAAACACCCAAGGGTTTTATGGAGATTTTAGTTCATGGGACTTTGTCTAGTTATAGAAAATGTTATCACCATTTATATTACACATTTACTTAGTAATAAAATGCAGAGAACGTTTATATAATGTTATCGAACAACTTTGAACCTCTAAGAGAACATTATGGGAAGGGTATTTTAATGAGTAGATTTTAGAAAAGCATCTTAAGGGAGTAGAGAGAGGTTTTGCAGTTTAGGGAGGGAAATTCTAGAGTTTGGAACTAATGCAATTTTAATTTTTTTTCCAGGAACTGAAATATGTGCACTATATATGGTGCTCGTTGTCTGGAAATTCTCTTAAAGAAACGCCCCACTTTTGTTGAGGATTAAAAAAACACTGCAATACTTTAGTTGACCTTTGAAAAGTGCCAGTATGCTATCATTGAACATACCTTCTTCCATTTTGAATGGTGGTGAGGAGTCAGAATGCTGTTCAGAATTGGAGAGATAGCTTTCAAAGAGGTGGCTCTGCTTATCATCATGCTCCCAGCGTTTCTGCTGCAATTGTTGTAACCAGTACATCATGACTTCCTGGTTTTTGGCCTGCAAAGTGATTTAGTTTTTTAAAAAAAAACAAACAGCATTCTTGTATCAGATATGCTATCAATGACTCGCATCAGTCTAGAAGTCATGATTAACAGACTTTAATCACCATAAACTGCAAAAATGTCTCACGTGTTGCTGGGCCAGATCCAAGGCAGGTACTGAGGGAGGGGATTTGGGTGTAACCACCTTTATGGGGATTCTCAGGAGAGGAGTTACAGGGGCAGGCCAGCCCATGCAAATACATTCATGAGAGGCAGCACTAGCAGTTACACAGTGGTTCCACCACAATATCATCACAGATTCCTCTTAGCCTCAATTTTTGGGTGTACAACTATTCACTTGGATCATTAATCGGCACAGAAATACAAAAACTTGCATCCTTAAGCAAACTGTAGGCGCACTATTCTTCTTATAACCATACATTCAAAAGGGGAAAAAGGTGTTTGCGTTACAAGCAATCAAGATATGTTCAATTTTCTCAGAATACAACACCTCCATAATGCTGGGTCACATCCTGATAACACTACACCATTATTTTTGTGCTGTGTTCCAATATAGAATTTTTGTATTGCAATGTTAGTTTGTGGGATGCATTACCGAAAAGGGCAATGAAGACAGATTCAATGCTAGCTTCCAAGATGCAACTAGGTAAATAATACTTAATTAAGAGGAAAAGGCCAGAGACCAACTGGATTACTCTTCAAATATTCAGGCCCAGGTTCAGTGGTTGAAATAATCTCTTTCTATTCTGTAAGACCTTGTGTTGTAAATACTATGAAAGGAAGATTTTCTTCCTAAAATTATTTTGTTTGAATTGAACAGCTGTGGATTAAAAATATGGGAAACTGTGTCAACAAAGTTGTAATAACCCAATGTTAACAGCTGTGTGTTCTGGAATGACTGTAGATTGCTAAATAATGCTCTTTTTCTCTGTTACCACGGGTTAAAGATGAAGGCAGGCAGTAGATAAGACCTTATACAGAATATTGCAAGCAGCTAGACAGGGTTGTCCATGTTCACCAGCTTTGTTGGCTTTGGTAATAGAACCTTTGGCTCAAGCTATAAGGCAAGATTTCAATACTAAAGGAATTACAATAGGTGAACAAGAGTATAAAATTAATTTGTTTCTAGATGATGTGTTGATATATTTGACATATCCCAAAGACTCTTTTTGAACCATTACAAAATTTGTTAAATCGATATGGTATGCTTTCAGGTTATAAAGTTAATTGGAACAAAAGTGAGATATTACCTATATCAGATGAAGATTATACAGATTGTAAACAAATTACCAAGTTTAGATGATCTAATAAAATTAAATATTTAGGAGGTAGAGTGAATAAAGAATATCAATATTTATATAGTTTAAATTATATACTGTTATTAAACAAGATTAAAGCTGATTTGCATAGATGGAAAGATCTACCATTAACTTTAATTGGACAAGTCAATTGTATAAAAATGAATATCTATCTCCATATACAATATCTCTTTCAGTCTATTCCAAGTGCAGTATTGAAGAGCTTTTTAAAGGAATTAAATAAAGTAATTAGTTTGTTTTTGTGGAAAGGTAAACTGTCGAAGGTTTCTATGCAAAAATTAACATGGCAGTATGAATTAGGTGGACTTCAATGACCACATTTTCAAAATTATTATTAATAGGTGGTTGATCAATATCCAATAGCCTATGTGGGCAAAGGGTGAATTGGATCAGATGTTTGAAAATAAGTCAATTTATATTGAAATTGAATCCTTTATTATTACAAAAGTATAAGTTGCCTGTATTGAGACACTTAATGGATATTTGGTACAAGTGAGATCAGTTCATAGGATCTAAAGGAAAAATTTCAGCTAAATCACCATAATATCAGAATAAATTCATTATTTTTTTTCAAAAAATAACCCTTATATGAAGATTGGGAAATGAAAGGAGTAAAACTGGTACAGGATTGTTTTGAAGCAGGTAGATTCCTTTCTTTTAATAGATTTCGAGAGAAGTTTGGTATTTCACCAAATTATTTTTTTTGCTTATTATCAAGTTCGGGATTTACTTCAAACAAATTTTGGACGAGAATTGGTATTACCACGTCAAACAAAATTTGAGATGTTAATTGCTGATAAAGGAAATAAGGGGTTTATTTCAGAAATGTATATGCTGTTGCAAGAAAAAAATGGATAAAATTGATGTACATAATTCGAAGGAGAAGTGGGAGAAGGATTTGGATATTACTTTATCTTGGGAAGAATGGTCAAACATGTGTGTTGACAGTATTAAGAAATAACTTAATGTGAGATATAATATGGTTAATTATAATTTTATACATCAATTGTATTTAACACCTGAAAAGTTGAAGAAATATGGTTTTACTTCATCAGACTTGTGTATTAGATGTGGGGAACAGGTAGGTACCTTTTTGCATTCTGTTTGGGCATGTGGAAAAGTTAAACCTTTTTGGGAAAAAGTTATACAATTTTTGAGAGATTTATTTAAGGTGAATTTGCAATTGGATCCGATGATGTGTTTATTGGGTTATGAATACATTAACGTCAGGGTTGTGGATTGGCAAACCACAATTAGCATTTATACGATTAGGGTTAGCAGTAGCAAGAAAATGTATAGCCATTACGTGGAAAAAATGATATAGCGTTGAATATACAAAGATGGCATAGTGAATTACAATAGTGTTTATATCTGGAAAAAAATAACTTAAAATCTGTGAAATAATTATTCCTTTTTTGTTAAGATGTGGTGTTTATATTTAGAACATATGGTTATAGATCATAAATAGATGATATATACAGAGTTGGCATCCCAAAGAGTTAATATTGAATACCTAGAAATTAGCTTTTTTTAAATAAATGGCTCCGAGGGGAGATAGTTTAGATAGGAAATGGGAGGGGGAGGGGGGGGTAAAGGTTTTTTTAATTTTTATTTTTTGTTATGTTTAATGTTTTATAAAATTTTCAAAAAAAATAGATGACCATAAAGTCCAGATTCCAACCTAATGCGTCCATGAGGTGCTGGAAGGTCTGCACTGTGTTTCTAAGGCTGAATGCCATCCTAAGGAATTAGAAAAGGCCAAACAGGGTAATGATGGCCATCTTTGGAATATCATTAGGGTGGACAGGGACTTGATGATACCCTCAAGCCAGGTCAATCTTTGAAAAGATATGTGCCCTGTGCAGGTTGGCCGTAAAGTCCTGGATGTCTGTTGGAGATGGTTGCATCATTCAACCTCCTGTAGTCACCACACAGCCTCCATCCTCCCGCAGACTTGATTGCCACATGCAGCAGGGAGGCTCATGTGCTATCCAAACACTGCAAAATCCCCATCTCCTCCATTTTGTTAAACTCCTCTCTTGCAAGTCAAAGCTTGTCTGGTGGGAGCCTGTGGGCCTGGGCATGCAGGGGGTGTCCCTGTGTGGGATTGTGATGCATCATGCTGCATTTGGGGACTGCTGTGGAAAACTACAATGTGATGATGGATGGAAACTCCGACAACAACTTGGCGAACTCATTGACAAATACATGATGGAGCCCAGCTACAGAGTCGACAATTTGGCCTCACTGAGGGAGAAGGTTTGGAGTGTCTTTGCGATGACCAGTCTGTTGTGATACCACATCCAGCGTAAATGTCCATGTGAAGCAGCTGGAAATGAATTGCAAGGGGATAGTCCGCATGGCCTAGGTGAGGATTGTGCTGCTGTTGGCTGCTGTGCGTTCCAGTCTGATGCTTCTGATTCAGGTATTGTGGCTGGAGGGGGGCGGGGTGTAAGAGAAAGAGAATGACGCTGATTCCCACTCCCATATCTACCAGGAATCTGAGCCTGGAGTATCTGTCTCAGACATATAGGAGTCTATTACAGTGGCCACCCACCATAGTCATCAGCAATGGCTACCTCTTTAGTTTCCCTGGTATGAGCATGGCCGTCGACATCGACTGGCCCCAGATCCCCGCTTTTGATGGTAAAAACACCATGACTCAGAAATGGTGTCGTCTCTTGGTGTGGGTATTGTATGTTTTGCCACTGGGATGCGGTGTAGCTGGGCTTTCTGCTGTGAAGCAGCATTATTCTGCCATTTTATTTGGCAACACCACAGAATGGCTATGTGAGCGGCTACATTTCACGGGTCAGAGATCCTCGTTTGCTAGGAGGTGGATGTCCTCTGGCATCGGCTCCAAAAAAACCTGTTCAAAGAGTAGACATGGTTTATGGCTCTCTGCTTGTGCCAACATGTCATTCAGAGGTGATGGTGCGCAGCCATCCAGATGTAGCAACTGCACAGCCCATTCACAGCAAGAGGCTGAATGTGCCAACCAACAGGGCCTTGAGTGCTACATACCTGCCAGCCTCTGGAGGCTGATGCAGAAAGTAGATTACTCGGCCTGCCATTTCCTGGTTGAGAGTAGCCACCTCATAGTAGAATCCAGTCTCATTAGAGACAATATTCCTGACCTAGAACTGGGCCTCTGCTTGTTGAAACTAGATGAGGGGCTGAGTGATCCAGAAAGCTGGCAGTTTGAGCAAAACTGCATTCTGAAGACCCGAGTCATTCACGTTGGGTCCACGCCGACAGTGTTGGGTCCACGCCGACTGTGTTGGGTCCACGCCGACTGTGTTGGGTCCACGCCGACTGTGTTGGGTCCACGCCGACTGTGTTGGGTCCACGCCGACTGTGTTGGGTCCACGCCGACTGTGTTGGGTCCACGCCGACTGTGTTGGGTCCACGCCGACTGTGTTGGGTCCACGCCGACTGTGTTGGGTCCACGCCGACTGTGTTGGGTCCACGCCGACTGTGTTGGGTCCACGCCGACTGTGTTGGGTCCACGCCGACTGTGTTGGGTCCACGCCGACTGTGTTGGGTCCACGCCGACTGTGTTGGGTCCACGCCGACTGTGTTGGGTCCACGCCGACTGTGTTGGGTCCACGCCGACTGTGTTGGGTCCACGCCGACTGTGTTGGGTCCACGCCGACTGTGTTGGGTCCACGCCGACTGTGTTGGGTCCACGCCGACTGTGTTGGGTCCACGCCGACTGTGTTGGGTCCACGCCGACTGTGTTGGGTCCACGCCGACTGTGTTGGGTCCACGCCGACTGTGTTGGGTCCACGCCGACTGTGTTGGGTCCACGCCGACTGTGTTGGGTCCACGCCGACTGTGTTGGGTCCACGCCGACTGTGTTGGGTCCACGCCGACTGTGTTGGGTCCACGCCGACTGTGTTGGGTCCACGCCGACTGTGTTGGGTCCACGCCGACTGTGTTGGGTCCACGCCGACTGTGTTGGGTCCACGCCGACTGTGTTGGGTCCACGCCGACTGTGTTGGGTCCACGCCGACTGTGTTGGGTCCACGCCGACTGTGTTGGGTCCACGCCGACTGTGTTGGGTCCACGCCGACTGTGTTGGGTCCACGCCGACTGTGTTGGGTCCACGCCGACTGTGTTGGGTCCACGCCGACTGTGTTGGGTCCACGCCGACTGTGTTGGGTCCACGCCGACTGTGTTGGGTCCACGCCGACTGTGTTGGGTCCACGCCGACTGTGTTGGGTCCACGCCGACTGTGTTGGGTCCACGCCGACTGTGTTGGGTCCACGCCGACTGTGTTGGGTCCACGCCGACTGTGTTGGGTCCACGCCGACTGTGTTGGGTCCACGCCGACTGTGTTGGGTCCACGCCGACTGTGTTGGGTCCACGCCGACTGTGTTGGGTCCACGCCGACTGTGTTGGGTCCACGCCGACTGTGTTGGGTCCACGCCGACTGTGTTGGGTCCACGCCGACTGTGTTGGGTCCACGCCGACTGTGTTGGGTCCACGCCGACTGTGTTGGGTCCACGCCGACTGTGTTGGGTCCACGCCGACTGTGTTGGGTCCACGCCGACTGTGTTGGGTCCACGCCGACTGTGTTGGGTCCACGCCGACTGTGTTGGGTCCACGCCGACTGTGTTGGGTCCACGCCGACTGTGTTGGGTCCACGCCGACTGTGTTGGGTCCACGCCGACTGTGTTGGGTCCACGCCGACTGTGTTGGGTCCACGCCGACTGTGTTGGGTCCACGCCGACTGTGTTGGGTCCACGCCGACTGTGTTGGGTCCACGCCGACTGTGTTGGGTCCACGCCGACTGTGTTGGGTCCACGCCGACTGTGTTGGGTCCACGCCGACTGTGTTGGGTCCACGCCGACTGTGTTGGGTCCACGCCGACTGTGTTGGGTCCACGCCGACTGTGTTGGGTCCACGCCGACTGTGTTGGGTCCACGCCGACTGTGTTGGGTCCACGCCGACTGTGTTGGGTCCACGCCGACTGTGTTGGGTCCACGCCGACTGTGTTGGGTCCACGCCGACTGTGTTGGGTCCACGCCGACTGTGTTGGGTCCACGCCGACTGTGTTGGGTCCACGCCGACTGTGTTGGGTCCACGCCGACTGTGTTGGGTCCACGCCGACTGTGTTGGGTCCACGCCGACTGTGTTGGGTCCACGCCGACTGTGTTGGGTCCACGCCGACTGTGTTGGGTCCACGCCGACTGTGTTGGGTCCACGCCGACTGTGTTGGGTCCACGCCGACTGTGTTGGGTCCACGCCGACTGTGTTGGGTCCACGCCGACTGTGTTGGGTCCACGCCGACTGTGTTGGGTCCACGCCGACTGTGTTGGGTCCACGCCGACTGTGTTGGGTCCACGCCGACTGTGTTGGGTCCACGCCGACTGTGTTGGGTCCACGCCGACTGTGTTGGGTCCACGCCGACTGTGTTGGGTCCACGCCGACTGTGTTGGGTCCACGCCGACTGTGTTGGGTCCACGCCGACTGTGTTGGGTCCACGCCGACTGTGTTGGGTCCACGCCGACTGTGTTGGGTCCACGCCGACTGTGTTGGGTCCACGCCGACTGTGTTGGGTCCACGCCGACTGTGTTGGGTCCACGCCGACTGTGTTGGGTCCACGCCGACTGTGTTGGGTCCACGCCGACTGTGTTGGGTCCACGCCGACTGTGTTGGGTCCACGCCGACTGTGTTGGGTCCACGCCGACTGTGTTGGGTCCACGCCGACTGTGTTGGGTCCACGCCGACTGTGTTGGGTCCACGCCGACTGTGTTGGGTCCACGCCGACTGTGTTGGGTCCACGCCGACTGTGTTGGGTCCACGCCGACTGTGTTGGGTCCACGCCGACTGTGTTGGGTCCACGCCGACTGTGTTGGGTCCACGCCGACTGTGTTGGGTCCACGCCGACTGTGTTGGGTCCACGCCGACTGTGTTGGGTCCACGCCGACTGTGTTGGGTCCACGCCGACTGTGTTGGGTCCACGCCGACTGTGTTGGGTCCACGCCGACTGTGTTGGGTCCACGCCGACTGTGTTGGGTCCACGCCGACTGTGTTGGGTCCACGCCGACTGTGTTGGGTCCACGCCGACTGTGTTGGGTCCACGCCGACTGTGTTGGGTCCACGCCGACTGTGTTGGGTCCACGCCGACTGTGTTGGGTCCACGCCGACTGTGTTGGGTCCACGCCGACTGTGTTGGGTCCACGCCGACTGTGTTGGGTCCACGCCGACTGTGTTGGGTCCACGCCGACTGTGTTGGGTCCACGCCGACTGTGTTGGGTCCACGCCGACTGTGTTGGGTCCACGCCGACTGTGTTGGGTCCACGCCGACTGTGTTGGGTCCACGCCGACTGTGTTGGGTCCACGCCGACTGTGTTGGGTCCACGCCGACTGTGTTGGGTCCACGCCGACTGTGTTGGGTCCACGCCGACTGTGTTGGGTCCACGCCGACTGTGTTGGGTCCACGCCGACTGTGTTGGGTCCACGCCGACTGTGTTGGGTCCACGCCGACTGTGTTGGGTCCACGCCGACTGTGTTGGGTCCACGCCGACTGTGTTGGGTCCACGCCGACTGTGTTGGGTCCACGCCGACTGTGTTGGGTCCACGCCGACTGTGTTGGGTCCACGCCGACTGTGTTGGGTCCACGCCGACTGTGTTGGGTCCACGCCGACTGTGTTGGGTCCACGCCGACTGTGTTGGGTCCACGCCGACTGTGTTGGGTCCACGCCGACTGTGTTGGGTCCACGCCGACTGTGTTGGGTCCACGCCGACTGTGTTGGGTCCACGCCGACTGTGTTGGGTCCACGCCGACTGTGTTGGGTCCACGCCGACTGTGTTGGGTCCACGCCGACTGTGTTGGGTCCACGCCGACTGTGTTGGGTCCACGCCGACTGTGTTGGGTCCACGCCGACTGTGTTGGGTCCACGCCGACTGTGTTGGGTCCACGCCGACTGTGTTGGGTCCACGCCGACTGTGTTGGGTCCACGCCGACTGTGTTGGGTCCACGCCGACTGTGTTGGGTCCACGCCGACTGTGTTGGGTCCACGCCGACTGTGTTGGGTCCACGCCGACTGTGTTGGGTCCACGCCGACTGTGTTGGGTCCACGCCGACTGTGTTGGGTCCACGCCGACTGTGTTGGGTCCACGCCGACTGTGTTGGGTCCACGCCGACTGTGTTGGGTCCACGCCGACTGTGTTGGGTCCACGCCGACTGTGTTGGGTCCACGCCGACTGTGTTGGGTCCACGCCGACTGTGTTGGGTCCACGCCGACTGTGTTGGGTCCACGCCGACTGTGTTGGGTCCACGCCGACTGTGTTGGGTCCACGCCGACTGTGTTGGGTCCACGCCGACTGTGTTGGGTCCACGCCGACTGTGTTGGGTCCACGCCGACTGTGTTGGGTCCACGCCGACTGTGTTGGGTCCACGCCGACTGTGTTGGGTCCACGCCGACTGTGTTGGGTCCACGCCGACTGTGTTGGGTCCACGCCGACTGTGTTGGGTCCACGCCGACTGTGTTGGGTCCACGCCGACTGTGTTGGGTCCACGCCGACTGTGTTGGGTCCACGCCGACTGTGTTGGGTCCACGCCGACTGTGTTGGGTCCACGCCGACTGTGTTGGGTCCACGCCGACTGTGTTGGGTCCACGCCGACTGTGTTGGGTCCACGCCGACTGTGTTGGGTCCACGCCGACTGTGTTGGGTCCACGCCGACTGTGTTGGGTCCACGCCGACTGTGTTGGGTCCACGCCGACTGTGTTGGGTCCACGCCGACTGTGTTGGGTCCACGCCGACTGTGTTGGGTCCACGCCGACTGTGTTGGGTCCACGCCGACTGTGTTGGGTCCACGCCGACTGTGTTGGGTCCACGCCGACTGTGTTGGGTCCACGCCGACTGTGTTGGGTCCACGCCGACTGTGTTGGGTCCACGCCGACTGTGTTGGGTCCACGCCGACTGTGTTGGGTCCACGCCGACTGTGTTGGGTCCACGCCGACTGTGTTGGGTCCACGCCGACTGTGTTGGGTCCACGCCGACTGTGTTGGGTCCACGCCGACTGTGTTGGGTCCACGCCGACTGTGTTGGGTCCACGCCGACTGTGTTGGGTCCACGCCGACTGTGTTGGGTCCACGCCGACTGTGTTGGGTCCACGCCGACTGTGTTGGGTCCACGCCGACTGTGTTGGGTCCACGCCGACTGTGTTGGGTCCACGCCGACTGTGTTGGGTCCACGCCGACTGTGTTGGGTCCACGCCGACTGTGTTGGGTCCACGCCGACTGTGTTGGGTCCACGCCGACTGTGTTGGGTCCACGCCGACTGTGTTGGGTCCACGCCGACTGTGTTGGGTCCACGCCGACTGTGTTGGGTCCACGCCGACTGTGTTGGGTCCACGCCGACTGTGTTGGGTCCACGCCGACTGTGTTGGGTCCACGCCGACTGTGTTGGGTCCACGCCGACTGTGTTGGGTCCACGCCGACTGTGTTGGGTCCACGCCGACTGTGTTGGGTCCACGCCGACTGTGTTGGGTCCACGCCGACTGTGTTGGGTCCACGCCGACTGTGTTGGGTCCACGCCGACTGTGTTGGGTCCACGCCGACTGTGTTGGGTCCACGCCGACTGTGTTGGGTCCACGCCGACTGTGTTGGGTCCACGCCGACTGTGTTGGGTCCACGCCGACTGTGTTGGGTCCACGTCGACTGTGTTGGGTCCACGTCGACTGTGTTGGGTCCACGTCGACTGTGTTGGGTCCACGTCGACTGTGTTGGGTCCACGTCGACTGTGTTGGGTCCACGTCGACTGTGTTGGGTCCACGTCGACTGTGTTGGGTCCACGTCGACTGTGTTGGGTCCACGTCGATTGTGTTGGGTCCAAGTACTATTGGACCTTTGGGGTCACCAATGTGGCTGGTATGCCACTGCGAGAGAAAGAAACACGCCGAGTCAAGCAGAATTTCGGTTCAACTGATTTACTAGCTCAAAATCATGTGCTTAAACGGCCCACACTTACCAATAACCTTCACACGAGAAGGGCAGAAGTGACATCGGCTTCTGGGCCGAGGCTTTGCCCCACCCAGAGTCCCTGTGAATGTTGCTGGCTGCTGACCCGCCTGCAACTGCTGGAGCCAGTTCACTTGCCACATGGGTGAGCCGCCACAATATCAACAATTTGGAGGAGAATGTATTTGGTATAGTTAGCAAGTTTACAGATGACAGCAAAATTTGTGGTTTGGTGAAAAATGATGAAGGCTAAATAAGACTACTTCAGGATCTATATCAGTGGGTTTCAAAGTCTTTCTTTCCACACACATACCATTTTAAGTAATCTCTAAGCCATAGTTGCTCTGTGATTAGTAAGGGATTACTTAGAGTGGAAAGAAAAAGGTTGAAAACAACTGACCTAGATAAACTGAGAAAGTAGGCTAAGAAATGGCAGGTGAAATTCACAAGATAAAGGAACAGAAGTAGGCCATTCAGCCCATTGAGTCTGCTCTTCCACTCCACCATGAGCTACACTATTTTCCTATCTAGTTCCAATTTCCAGCCTTTTCCTCATATCCCTTGATACCTTGACTAATGAGATACCTATCAATCTCCTCCTTAAACTCCCTCATGATCGGGCCTCCACAGCTGTATGTGGCAACCAATTCCATAAATCCATAAGCCTCTGGCTAAAGAAATTTCTCCTCATCTCTATTTTAAATGGATACCCTCCAATTCTAATTTACAATGGGTGCCTTCTTGTCCTGGACTCACCAGAAAGGGAAACATCTTATTCACATCTATTCCATCCAATCCTTTTAGCATTCAAAATGTTTCTATGAGATCCTCTCTCATTCTTCAATATTCCAAAGAATACAGTCCAAGAGATGCTAAGTGTTCCTCATATGTTCACCCTTGGATTCCAGGAATCATCCCAGTAATCTTCTCTAAAATCTCTCCAACATCAGTACATCCCTTCCAAGGGGCCCAAAACTGCAACAGAATTCCAAATTAGGTTTCACCAGTGCCCCATAGAACCTCCAACATCTCCTTACTCTTATACACTATTCTTCTTGAAAAGAATGCCAACATAGCATTTGCTTTCCTTACTGCCAATCCAACCTGGTGGTTAACCTTTAGGATATCCTGCATGAGGACCCCCAAGTCCCTTTGCACTTCCGAATTTTGTTTATTTCCTCTTCCAAAATGTATATTCTCAACATTGTATCTCATCTGCCATTTCTTTGCGCACTCTTAAACTGTCCGAGACTCCCTGTAACCTTTTGGTTTCTTCAAAACTTCCTGTTCCTCCACCTATCTTGGTGTCATCTGTAAACTTTGTCACAAAACCATTTAATCCATAATCAAAATAATCGATAAACATTGTAAAAGGAAGCGGCTCCAACACCGACCCCTGCAGAAACACAACTAGTAAATAGCAACCAACCAGAACAGGATCCCTTTATTCCCACCCTTTGCTTTCTGCCTATCAACCAATGCTCTACCCAATCTAATAACTTTCCTGTAATTTCATGGGCTCTCTTCATAAAGCAACCTCTTATATGGCACCTTATTGAAGACATTTTGAAAATCCAAATGCACAACATCCACAGCCTCTCCCTTTGTTAGGTCTGCTTTGTTCATGAATGAGTGAGACAAACACCAGACTGAGTCGAAATCAGGGTTCTTTGTTCTTTATTACCGGATTGTAACACTTGCAACTAACCATGTTAGTCGGAGAATGCATTCTGCCGTTATCAGCAAAATGGTGATTTTTTATACCCTTGGATACGTGCTTAGAACATCATCATATCATTACTTGTCCAATGACTAAAACTGTTGCTATCCTTTCCCTGCTAGCTTCCTGCCTCTCAATCCATCAATGTCTCTCTTATCTTGTAAGTACAAGGATGCATTCACATCTTGTTACAGCCCTGTACAGGGTAACTCCTTACACATTCCCATCTCATGATGTTTTACCTTACACCTTGTCCATCTTACTTGAAGTTTCCTCAAAAAATTCCAATAGGTTTGTCAGGCAGAATCTTCCCTTCATGAAACCATGCTGACTTGGACCCATCAGGTCATGCACCTCAAGGTATTTCATAACCTCGTCCTTGAGGACTATCAAGTTAATTTCTAATGTCTTCCACAGTGAAGACTGATGCAAAATACCCATTTAGTTCCTCTGTTATCTCCCTGATATCCATTATTTCTCCAGCTTAATTTTCTCTTTTACTCTTCATATATTTTAAAACTCTTAAGTGTTCTTTTGTAAATTATTTGCCAAATTCTTTTCATATTTTCTTTTCTTTCCTAATGACTCTTAGTTTCTCCAAGTTTTTGAAAGTTTCCCAATCCTCTATTTACCCCTTATGTATGCTCTCCCATTTGCCTTCACTTGAGCCCTAACCTCTCATTAGCTACATTTGTGCCATTTTTACCCATTCATAATTTTCTTTTTTCTTAGAAAATATGTATCTTGCACTTTCCTTATTTCTTGCAGAAATATCATCCAATTCTGCTCTGCTGACCCTTCATCCAGCTAACTTTTCCAGTCAACTTGGGCCAGTTCCTCTCTCATACCACTGTAATTTCCTTTGTACCACTGAAATATTGACACACCTGATTCAGCTTCTCCTTTTCAAATTTGAAACTGAATGCAATCATATAATAATCACTACTTCCTAAGGGTTCTATTACCTTAGTTCCCCAAACATCTCAGGTTCATTACACTGCACCCAATCCAAAACCACCAATCCCCTGCTGCGCTTATCGACAAGCTACTCAAAAAAAGCCATCTCATAGTCCTTCTACAAACTCTCCCTCCTGAGATCCAGTACCTTCCTGACTTTCCCAATTGCCTTTCATGTTAAATTCCCCCTTAATTATTCAACATTTTCCTTCTGACACACTTTTTCTATTTCCAGTTGCAACTCGTAGTCTACCTCCCTGCTGCTGTTTGGGGGCCTGTATATTAGGATCCTTTTACCCTTGCCATTTCTTAAGGATTCTATGTCTTCTGATCCTATCATTTCTTACCATCAGGGCCACGCCACCCCCTCTACCTACCTGCCTATCTTTCCTATATACATTCAGTTCCCAATCACATCTGTCATTGCCATCAGTGAAGACCACAACGTCATATCTTTTAAACTGTAGCTGTCCAACAAGGTCATCCACTTTATTTCTAATGTTATGTGCATTTAAGTAAACATATACCAGTATCTGTTACCAATTTTGCTGCATTTCTATTGCATAGCAAATGATCCTGTCTTTTCACCTTCCTGTCTTTTTTGCCATCTTTGCTTCAACTCAGACAAGTGAGGTGTTGCATTTTGGGAAATTAAGCAAGGGCAGGACTTGCATTAAAAATGGTATGGCAATTGAGAATGTTATAGTACAGAGAACTGGGAGGTGCAATGGCATCATTCCCCGAAAGTGGCGACACAGGTAGAAGGTATTTGGTATACTTGCATTCTTGGCAAGGGCATTGAGAACAAGAGTTGGGATGTTATGTTACAACTTTATAAGATATTAGCGACCACACTTAGAGCATTTTGTGCAGTTCTGGTCACCGAGCTTTAGGAAGAATGGAATTAAGGCAGATAGGGTGCAGAAAAGCTTTTTTCCCTAAAGCATGATCTTACAAAGGTTTATAAAATCAGGAGGAGCATAAATAAGGTGAATGGACACAGTCTTTTTTCCAGGAAGAGGGGTGGCTAAAACTGGAGGGCACAAATATAAGGCTAAAAGACAAGGATTTAAAGGGGATCTGAGGGGCAACATTTTCCCCCACACAGAGGGAACAAGGTGCTGGAGGAAGTGCCAGGGCAATTACTAAAGTTTGCAAAGGTTCACAAATAGAAAAGGATAAGAGAGATATGGGGCAAATGGGACTAGGTTTGGTAGGCAACTCGATCAGCATGGATGGATTGGGTTGAAGGACTCATTTCCATGCTGTATAATTCTGCCTCTAACATAGGCACCTCAAACTATTGAATGTGTTGTAGTTTCGCCTGCCTCGTCGCCAATGTCACATTTGTGGCCCGAAATGTGAAATTAATAACACCATCACCACATGCTTTACCAGTTGAACATCTCAGTGTCTTTATTTTCCTGCTTCCCTTATTTCATCATCCTGCACCTTCCACCTCCAGTGCATACCATCAGACTTCCAGTCAGGTTAATACATATCATGCATATTCATTATCATGACATTCCTCCTTTCACCAGAAATAAACTTTATATCTTTATGTTTAAATGTAAACACTTTAACACTATCAATAGCATTTTTCTGCCTTCTGAACCAACAAAACAACTTTAAATTCAAAACAAAAACAACTCAAATTCCCTCTTCACAAAATGTAACATAAACATGTTATAACCAAATGTAATATAGCTCAACTGTTCTTCTGTAATTATACTAATAAAATGCTCACCTCATATGCAAAATGTAAACATTTAAATTTATACACCTCACATGTTTAAATTCCAATACTTTTGTTTTTTTTTCCCATTTAATACTAAATAGTCGACTAAACAAAAATGCAATTCATACAGCACTCATACATGTACTTTATGATGTATTGATCAAATCACTGTCCAAATGTTCCCATTATCATTTCTCTTCCTTGGTGAGTAACATTACTGTGCTTTATTGAAACTCAATCCAACTATCACAGACTTTCACTTTCATGATAATGCGGGCACGATTAGAAATATGGCACAAAATCTTCATATCGCTTAGGTGGTTTCCTGTCCTGTCTCGGCCTTCCTGCAATGCTACTGTTGTAACTTGGTTGTTCACCCTCAGCACCGGAAACACTGCTCGCTGCGGCCTCTGGTGTTTCTGGTACTCTGGCCACTTCATCGGGAATGTTGGTAACGACCTCTGGAACATCATCTGGTCCCTCAGGTTGAGCATCTCGTATTGGACTTCCAACCACTTCACTCGGTGTCGCTCTGGATTGGTACTTTTTGACACCAGACACGTTTCTTTTGTACAGGACTCCAGCTGGAGACTTGACTGACACCATACTGCCGCTTCTGGATACAACAGTGTAGGGTTGATGGTAATAAGGTGTGTCTAGCCTACCACCACTCTCTTGCCTCACCAGAACATTATCTCCAGGCATGATGTCTGAGTACCTGGCCCCACGCCTCGAGTCTGCATACAGACACTGTGAGTAGGAAAGGGCTTTGGAAAATACTAGAGCGCTTCGGATGCCCCCCAAAGTTCCTCAACATGGTTATCCAACTGCACGAAAACCAACAAGGTCGGGTCAGATACAGCAATGAGCTCTCTGAACCCTTCTCCATTAACAATGGCGTGAAGCAAGGCTGTGTTCTCGCACCAACCCTCTTTTCAATCTTCTTCAGCATGATGCTGAACCAAGCCATGAAAGACCCCAACAATGAAGACGCTGTTTACATCCGGTACCGCACGGATGGCAGTCTCTTCAATCTGAGGCACCTGCAAGCTCACACCAAGACACAAGAGCAACTTGTCCGTGAACTACTCTTTGCAGATGATGCCGCTTTAGTTGCCCATTCGGAGCCGGCTCTTCAGCTCTTGACATCCTGTTTTGCAGAAACTGCCAAAATGTTTGGCCTGGAAGTCAGCCTGAAGAAAACTGAGGTCCTCCATCAGCCAGCTCCCCACCATGACTACCAGCCCCCCCACATCTCCATCGGGCACACAAAACTCAAAACGGTCAACCAGTTTACCTATCTCGGCTGCACCATTTCATCGAATGCAAGGATCAACAACGAGATAGACAACAGACTCGCCAAGGCAAATAGCGCCTTTGGAAGACTACACAAAAGAGTATGGAAAAACAACCAACTGAAAAACCTCACAAAGATTAGCGTATACAGAGCCGTTGTCATACCCACACTCCTGTTCGGCTCTGAATCATGAGTCCTCTACCGGCATCACCTACGGCTCCTAGAATGCTTCCACCAGCGTTGTCTCCGCTCCATCCTCAACATTCATTGGAGCGACTTCATCCCTAACATTGAAGTACTCGAGATGGCAGAGGTCGACAGCATCGAATCCACGCTGCTGAAGATCCAAAACAGCGCTGGGTAGGTCACGTCTCCAGAATGGAGGACCATCGCCTTCCCAAGATCGTGTTATATGGCGAGCTCTCCACTGGCCACCGTGACAGAGGTGCACCAAAGAAGAGGTACAAGGACTGCCTAAAGAAAGCTCTTGGTGCCTGCCACATTGACCATCGCCAGTGGGCTGATATCGCCTCAAACTGTGCATCTTGGCGCCTCACAGTTTGGCGGGCAGCAACCTCCTTGGAAGAAGACCACAGAACCCAACCCCAACCAACAAATTTTCCCTTGCAACCGTGTCTGCCTGTCCCGCATCGGACTTGTCAGCCACAAACGAGGCTGCAGCTGACGTGGACATTACCCCTCCATAAATCTTCGTCCGCGAAGCCAAGCCAAAGAAAAAAAGAAACTATTATTGATGGAAAATGAGAGGACAGAACTTGCAATATTGCATATTTTAACAATGTGACAGAAATGTAATGGTAGAGCCCACTGGAATCCACTTTTCACCCATGGAGTACCAATTCAATAAACTAGTTTCCCTACCAAATAGCTTAAACTCTATTAAGAGATACCCCTTTTTGGTTAAAAAAAAACGATTGTTATTTCGTTCACCCACTAATTTTCAGAGTATTTAAAGTGGGAAGTCATGATTTTTCAAAATATTAAAACATCAATTGTTAATTAGCACATTGTACAGAATGATTTATTTGTCCAGCAGGGAGCAAATCTTAACTCCGCTCTCACCTTCAGAATATATTCCTTCTCTGGAGTTTTGATTTCAAAGGTTCCCTCCTCTGCTTCCAGGCAATAACGAAATGCGGCACTTGATAAATCCATGCTGCCCAGTGGACAGCTATCATGGGCTGTTCGGAAATAATACAGAAAGCATTTCCTTGGGTCGTACACGAACCAACGAGTCTTGCAGCCTTTCAGCGGTCCTTTGCCTCCCAGCTTGTTGAGATACCCACACAACTTTTCGCACTGCGTCTTTCCCTTGCCCAGAGATTTCAAATAGTTTGCCAAGTCTTCTGTCTCCTTTGGTTCTTCGCACTCATTACAAGACTCAATCTGAATGGCTGAGTTTTCTGCTAATGTTAGTGACTCTAACGGGCTGTCATGTCCCACTTGCAATTCGTCTGCCATCGTTCTTTGGATCCTACAATCACACATCTATAATTTAAATATCATTCAAGGTGAAAAAACTTTAAAGAAAATAATTTAAAAAAAGCACTCTTTAAATATATCATTTCCTTCATTACAGCAAAGTACTGGCAAAATGGACACAAAATAAATAAAAATATCTGAAGGTTAACGCTGGGGGGGGGGGGGGGGGGTAGTTCTCGCTGCCTCGAATTCTCCTTAATCAGGATAAGGATACATTTGTTGCATTTGACTTTTTGCTATAAATTAGTTCCTGCCTACATTGTAAAATGCTTTGAAACTAGTTGAGTTTGAAAGGTACCTCAATAATATCCGGGGTTGTTTTGTAAAGGAAAGTAATATTTATTTAAAGAATACAGAGATATTACAAAACTCACCGAAAATCGACCAAACTAAGTGAGCCCGCAGCCGTCACGTAATATTAATTTTGGGTCGATCCGTCTCCCTCACTTTGACAGATTCCTTATTTTTAAATTTGCTCAAACACACCATTCGCATTTACTTGCGAGCAACCGACCTTACCCAAGTTCGAACTGTACACCGACAACGAGTGAAATAACTCGACGTTTGGTAATTTCCTTGGTTCCAACCCGAAAAAAAAAACCATACACTATTAGTACCACTCCCAAGGTCTGGGGCACGCTTGCAAATTCAACTTTCCTGGACGGACTAGAGTGTGATAAAGAGCAACTCCTTCTACAATTGGTTGATAATGCGGATATTATAATCCAGAAGGCTGGACCAATGTGGCCGCAGTTACCGCGCAACGAACGTTAGAAACAATATTGTTGCATAAGAATGGTGACGTTTTGCACACTTTTCCTGAAAACAGTTTTCAACAAGTTCGAGCCAAACTTGAACATACTTATTTCGAATTCATATTCATTTCTGATTCGTTGCAAATTATAATCCAGCTTTTTAAAAAATGTCTTCAATTGAATATATCATAAACTCATTTCTGATCTTTGCTTTCACCTGGGCTGTGTTGGGGGAAGGAGGGGGTGGGGGGAAGGGGGGGGTGGGGGGAAGGGGGGGTGGGGGGAAGGGGGGGTGGGGGGAAGGGGGGGTGGGGGGAAGGGGGGGTGGGGGGAAAGGAAGGAGTTCTGAAATTTGGCAGTTGTAGACCACTACCAGTAACCACAGAGACAAGCTCAGGCTTTAATACACAGAACTTTGCTGGCCAAAATCCAGGATAGGAATGGCAGCAAGAAAAGGTTAACACGCAACCAGATGGGTTGAGCACAGTGAGAAGACTACTTTATTGCAGGGTGCTGGGCTGCACTTATACTCCCAGCCCGAACCTAGAACCAAGCTGGCATCATCCGGGCATCACGTGGTCCCTAACCGCGGGTTTATGAGCCCTGAGCTGGAAGGAAGGGAAACCCCCAATAGCGCCATTTTGGCTGGCTGCCCCGCCACATGGCTTACAAGCAGGGCCAGTTCGCCTGCCTTGTGGTGAGCCGCCACACAAACCCCCCCCCCCCCACCCCCAGAACTGGCACCAATGTCCTTTGACCTGCCTGCGCACTGCTGCGGAACTTCTGGCCATGGGGTGCCCAAGGAGATATCGCACAGGATGGTGCCTTCGCCGCTCGGAGTCGGGAGGTCTCAGAATCGCATGCCAGTGATGGCGGTCTTGAAGGCTGTCATCTCCTCATCAGCTTCCTGGTCCCAGGAAAGCTGGTCGAAGTCGAGGCCGGGCGTTAGAGTTAGCGGGCAGATGGCCGGTCGCGAGAGTGCATCAGCAACTACATTGTCCTTCCCTGCCCTGTGCCAATCATCGGAGGTAAACTCCGACACGAAGGAGAGGTGACCCTGATGCGGGCCGACCACGGATCCTTTGCCATCGCGTGCGCCTGTGTGAGGGGTTTGTGGTCGGTGAAGATGGTAAAAGTCCTCCCCTCCAAAAAGTAGCGGAAATGCTGCTCCACCAGGTACATGCCCAGTAACTCACAGTTGAAGGCACTATACTTGCGTTCTGGCTGGCGGAGCAGGTGGCTGAAGAATGCCAGCGGCTTCCAAGGCCCATTCACCTGCTGCTCCAGGACGGCACCGACGACTGTGACAGAGGCATAGACAGAGAGTGCCATATGCAGGTTGGTGTGTGGGTTGGCGAGCATGGCGGTCTTCGCGAGGGCGTCCTTGGTGGCCTCGAATGCAGAGCAGACTTCTGGGTTCCAAGCGAGTGTCTTGTGCTTGGCTGTGATGAGGGCAAACAGCGGCTGCATGATGCGCGTAGCTCCCAGGATAAAACGGTTGTAAAAATTGACCATACCCATGAATTCCTGCAGCCCCCTGAGGCTGTTAAGGCGTGGGAACTCCCTGATGGCGGCAACCCTCGCAGCGGCGGGCATGGCTCCTTCGGCCGTGGTGTTATGGCCCAGGAACTGCATGGACTCTTTCCTGAACCGGCACTTGGCCGGGTCGAGGGTACGGCCGAAGTCGGCCAGCCGGGAGAAAAGGGCACGTAGGTGGGCCTTGTGTTGCGCTCAGTCCTAGCTGGCAACAATGATGTCATCCAAATAAATAAAGACGAAATCCAAGTTCCTGCCCATTGAGTCCATGAGGCCCTGGAAGGTCTGAGCGGCATTCTTGAGCCCGAACGGCATGCGCAGGTATTCGATCAGGCCAAAGGGGGTGATGATGGCCATCTTGGGTATGTCCTCAGGGTGCACCGGGATCTGGTGGACATTTGAGGTAGGCACTTGGTGGATGCCCGTACCTTCCAGGCTGTTCGCCTCGATGCCTCCTGCTAGGAGCAACCGCAGATGGCCATGATCAGCATGCCCAGAGACGAGTTCCTAGACAAGTTCTCGACACTCCTCAAGCCACAGTTCTCCGCTGCCTCGCCGCGCCATGGGATGTTCCACCACATCCCCACCCAGGGCCCGCCGGTTCATGCCAAGGCATGCCGGCACACGCCTGACAAGCTCCAGGTAGCAAAGGAGTTTTCGCACCTGTTGGAGCTGGAGATCATTCATCGGTCCGACAGCCCATGGGCCTCGTTGCTCCACCTGGTCCTGAAAGCCTCCGGTGGCTGGTGTCCCTGTGGAGACTATCGATGGCTCAACGAGGCAACCATTCCTGACCGTTACCCCATCCCTCCCATCCCAGACTTTACGGCCAACCTGCACGGCATGAGGGTCTTCTCTAAAGTTGACCTGGTGCACAGATATCATGTTGGGGTCACCAATTGTAGCGGTGGCTACACTGCTCCTGCAATAACACATGCAACCAGACGGTTTGAGCTCAGTGAGCGGACTAGTTTATCGCAGGCTGCTGGGCTGCACTTATATACCCAGCCCGGACCTAGAACCACGCTGGAGGGTGCTGACATCATCCGGGCATCATGTGGTCCCTAACCGTGGGTTTATGAGCCCCGAGCTGGAAGGAAGGGAAACTCCCAATGGCGCCATTTTGGCCAGCTGCCCCGCCACGTGGCATACAAGTGGGGCCAGTTCGCCTACCTTGTGGTGAGCCCCACAGCTCGACCTTTATGGCCCAGGACCATGGGGGAGGAGTCATAGGGTATGAGTCTTCTATGGGCAGGCCAGCTCCATATATACAACCAACATTGATAACTATATACAATGGAGGAAACATATCACCACATTCACCCCTCCTTTTAGAGCAGAACCCCCCCCCCCAACCTTAGTTCTGGAACAGAAAAAAAAAACTGCCAAGACTAAAGATTCAGACTCACCGGTGTCCAACTCTGTCTACGGGACCTGCGGGAGCAGGGATGGGAGTAGTCTGCTGTTAAGCCGGGTGAGTGTCTACAGGCTTGGTCATCGTCGGACTAGACAGAGAGGGTACTGTCTGTGTCGGGGTGATGTTGGTCACAGAACTGAAGGGAGGTGGGGGTCAGTGTCCTGATGGGAGCCAGTCCCATTGGAGTGATGTCCGTGGGGGTTGGTATCCCAAGTGAGTCTACCCTAACTGTGAGCCCCATTGTGGGATAGCATAAAATGCAGGGTTAATGGGGGTGTAACAGATGGTTCCGGGCTCTCTGGCATGCACCAGATCCCAGACGGGTACAGTGTCCTCGTGGCCATTGGGGTGCCTCACATGAGAGTTCGCATGAATGAGGTGCACCTCTTCAACCAACAGGTCACTCTTATGGCCCCTCACATGCCTCCTGAGCAGGACCAGCCCTGGTGTCACCAACCATGGAGGAATCGAGGAGCCATTCACCGACTTCCTAGGGAAGGCAAACATGTGGTGGTGTTCGTGGCGGTACAAAGGAGTGAGCAGATGGCATGCAATGCCTTTGGCAGGATATTCTGCCAACACGACACTGGCAGGTGTCTGGACTTCAGGGCCAGGAGCAAAGCCTTCCAAACAGGTGTTCTCCCGTTCCACCTATCCTTTACCTCTGGGATTATAACTGGTGGTCCTACTGGTGGCTATGCCACTAATGAAAAAGTACTGCCACAGCTCCTCACTCACGATCGAGGATCCCTGATCACTGTGGATGTAATTGGTGTACCCGAACAGAGTGAAGATACAGCTCAGTGCCTTAATCACTGTGACCGAGGTCATATCCAGACAGTGGATGGCAAAAAGGAACCAGAAGTATTCATCAATAACACACAGCAAATAAATATTCCAGTTCGATGAGGGAAGGGGGCTCTTGAAATTGACGCTCAGTCATTCGAATGAGCAAGTGGCCTTAATGAGGTGTGCCTTGTCAGGTCTGTAGAACTGTAGCTTGCAGTCCCGACATGGATCTGACATCCTCGACAGAGTACGGAAGGTTCCAAATTTTGATAAAGTGGAACAGTCTCATAACTCTGGAGTGGCAGAGGGAATCGTGTAGGGCCTGGAGACGGTCGAGATGCGCGGTGGTGCACGTCCCCTGGGATAGGGCATCAAGCAGATCGTTGAGCTTTGGCCAGTAAAAGATATCATAATTATAGGTGGAGAGCTCAAGTCTCCACCTGAGGATCTTGTCATTTTTTATTTTACCCACTGCTGCATGTTGAACATGAAAGCGATGGCCCATTGGTCTGACAGCAGGGTAAATTGTTTTCTGGCCAGGTAGTGGCACCAATGGTTCACCGCCTCAATGATTGCCCACGCCTCCTTTTCGACTGAGGAGTGACATGTCTCAGGGCTCTAGAGGGTATGGGAAAAAAAGACTACTGGCCTGCCTGTCTGGTTTAGTGTGGTGGCCAGCATGAAGTCGGAAGCATCGCTCTTCACCTGAAAAGGAATGGATTTGTCTACGGCATGCATCATGGCCTTTGCGATGTCCTCTTGGATCTGTTAAAAAGCAGCCTGGGACTCTGCCTATATTGGAAACATTGTGGACTTATGAGGGGGCGGGCCTTATCAGCGTAGTTGGGCACCCATTGTGCATAGTAGAACAGCCGTAGGCACCTTTTCAGTCTTTCATGGTGTTCGGAACTGGGAGCTCCATTAGGAGCTGCATGTGGTCGGGGTTTGGGGCAATGACACCATGTGCCATGAATCAGGCGATTGGTATTAAAGACGCACTTGTCTTTATTGTATGTAAGATTGAGGACCATGGAGTTCACAGAAATTTAGCTAGGTTAGCGTCGTGGTCCTGCTGATCATGGCTGCAGATGGTGACATTATCGAGGAAGGGCAATGTCGTTTCCAGATTGTGCTCCTCTACTATCCTGACAATCACTCTCTGGACTGAAGAGACACCTTTGGTGACACCAAAGGGAACCCAGAAAAAATGAAAAAGTTTCCAATCAGCCTCCAAACCTGTATAAATTCGGTCACTGGGGTGGAGGGGAAGCTGGTGATAGGCTGACTTAAGGTAATGGTCGAGAATACACAATATTGCATGACCTTATTGACCATGTCAGCTATCTGGGGAAGGGGGTAAGGGTCCAGTTGGGTGAAGCGATTAATGGTCTGACTGTAGTCAATGACCATTCATGGCTTGCTCCCACTCCTGACCACCAGGACCTGGGCTCTCCAGGGGCTGGTACTCGGGGCGACGATCCCCTCACCAGGAGTCGCTGAACCTCAGCCCAGATAAACGCCATGTCCTCGGCACTGTAGCGCCTGCTCTTGGTAGCGACGGGTCGACAATCCGGGGTGAGGTTCGCGAATAGCAAAGGAGGGGATACCCGAAGGGTGGTGAGGCCGCAAGCCAGAGCTGGGTACTGGGAGGGGTCTGCGAATTGTAGGTTGCTCACTGTGGGGGGTAGCTGGGGGCCTCCAAACGCCATCATCACACTCTTGAACTGGTTTTGAAAGTCCAAGCCCAAGAGGATTGGCGCACAGAGTTGGGACATAACAAGTAGCGAGAAATTATCGTAACGCACATCCCCGACTGTCAGAGATGGAATACAATACCCCCCGATGTCAGTTTGGTGGCCTTTTGCTGCAGCGATATCGATCCGCTCATCGGCCAGACTGGGAGAGTCTGTGGGCCGCATCCGGGTGAATAAAACTCTCCGTGCTGTCGCTGTCAAGTAGGCAGTTCATTTTATGTCCATTCACCTCGATCTGCATCATTGAGTGGGCGATCGGATGAGGGCTGGTCTGATTCTGCATTACAGATGCCAGGATCGGTGCATTGCCTTTGTCATTTGCGTGGAGGCCTGATGCATAAGATGACGGTCTCCATGTTGAACACAAGGTCATGGCTGTTGAGGTTGGGGAAGAAGCCGGAAGTGCCATCGGTGGAGCGGGCTCTGCCTTGGCAGACCATGCAGAAGGCAGGGGCTCTGGCAGGTAAGATGGCACCCCTCTCTGCACGCACACAATCTGTATTGGAACTAGGGGCGCCATCTGCCCATCAGCCATACACACCGCACTGCTTTGAGTGGAGGTCTTAGCTTGACATACCCGCAGATAGTGTCCCCACTTTCCACAGCCTGAGCAACTTGCACCCCTTGCGGGACAAAGTTGTCGTGGGTGCTTCACCTGCCTGCAGAAAAAGCACTTCATGTGTTCAGTCACCACCACTGTCATTGTCGGGTTGCCCATCCCCGATGCCATCTCCCAAGATGGCAGCATTTTTAGCATGCAAATGGAGGGCCCACTTTTGCCGCGATCGATTCTGCATTGCGCTGGGCCGAGTTTAGAGTCCTGATTAACTGTTTGGCTCACTTCAGTGGCAACTGGTCTTCTTCAAGGAGATGCTGCCAAATGTAATCGGTCCTCAATCCTGACACGCAGGCGTCCCAGACTAGGTCTTTGACACAGTGGGGCACTGGTACAGGAGTCGTTGCATTACCCCCACAGTCTTTCCCCAGCACGAGCAGGGCACAAATGAATTCTTTGGCCGACTCACCAGGTTGTTTCTTGTGGGAAGCCAGGAGATAACATGAATAATCATTGTTGATCCTCAGTTTATAGAGGGCCTGGACATCAGCCATTGCCTCGGTGTATGTGGCACAACCCCTGATTGCCTGGAACGCTCACTGGCCGATTCTCTCTTGCAGTACTTTGAACCTCCTTTCGTCAGAGTCCACCAGGTTGGCAGTGGCCTCGAGGAAATTATCAAAGCAACTTATCCACTGCTCATAGAGTTCAGATGCTCCTGGGAGTTGGGGGTCCACTTCCAGTCAATTGGGGTGCAGCAGTTTCTCCATTACCGAAGAGATAATTTCTGTGTATTAAATTATAGGGCACTACCAGTAACCACAGAGACAAGCTCAGGAAACGCTAGGCTTTAATACACAGAAGAACCTTGCTGGCCCGGATCCCAGGATAGGAATGGCAGCAAGGGAAAGGTGGCTCAACCTTTATGGCCCAGGACCATGGGGGAGGAGTCATAGGGTATGAGTCATCCATGGGTGGGCCAGCTCCATTCATATAACCAACAATGATAACTATATACAATGGAAGAAACATATCACCACAGTAGTCATATTGGAGGTCTGGCTTGGAGTGGTAGATGGGACCAGAGAGGATGGATATAAAGGTTGTAGGCAAATAATGCAGTTTAGGACTAGGTTGGTAGTTCCTGGTACCAAACAGTCCAAATTTCCTGCAGTGCTCTGTAATGATAGTGATCATGGTTACAGTGCAACGAGCAATCCCTTAAGGATTATAGTTCCTGTTTGAATAGATTTGGCTGCCAGCAGGGGGCTGACACACAGTATTCAGGATCTGTAACGGAGACTTGCAGCCTCATGGCATGCCTCATGGTGCTATTTACATCAACTTTAAAATAAAGAATTTTTTCCTTCATCCATGTGTTGTCTAAGAATTCACACATACGAATGAAACACAGTGTCAGAAGTGGGATGAAGGAAATCAGAAGTGGGATGAAGGAAATTAGAAGGAAATATTTTAAAATGTATAATCTAAAGTCAGCAAATGATCAGTGAAGAGAAGCTAACAAAGAGAAAAATGGAAGGGTTACATCCACCAGCAAAACCTCAGATGAAAAACCTCAAGTGACAGCATTTTGGATTGTATTTAGTGACAGTCGGAGCTGATGAGAAAAATGATAAAGTGAAAGTATCAGTTTTCTAACATGTCGTAGGTGATGAAGCCCTGGAGGCGTATAATAACTTCACATTTGCTGCTGAAGGAGACAAAATTAAATTGGAAAAAATAATGATACACTTTGAGGCATACTGCATACCTAAACATAACGTGACATTTGAGAGGCACAGATTTTTCCTTCCGGAAAACGGAAGGAAGTATTGATCAGTAAGTGACAGAATTGAGAAACAGAAGGAAAATGTGTGAATTTGGTGGACTGTACGATTCACTGATAAAAGACAGACTTATGAGTGGTATTCTAGATAATAGTCTAAGGGAAAGACTGCTAAGAGAGCAAATATGACTTGGAGAAAGCCATAGCACTCTGGAGGGCTGCAGAAACTGTAAAACTGCAGGCAAAAGAGCTGTTCAGTGAAACTAGCTGCAATGTGGATGAGGTGAGCAAAAACAAACATAAACCATTTAACAAAAAGCGCGCCCAAATTGGAAAGAAAGGCATGGCCAGCGAACAAAAATGAAAGGGACAATTGAAAGCCGTGTCGTCGATGCGGTACACAAATCCTACCAAAAAAGTGTCCAGCATATAGTAAAACATGCTATATGTACAACAAAAGCAACCATTATGCCTGTTGCTGTAGGAACCAAGTGCAACAAAGCAAGGTTAATTCAGTAGATGAAAGGGAGATAAAGGAATCCTATGTAGATGTTGTGACTGAAAATAAGAAAGAAAACAGAGACTGGATGTTGAGATTAAAAGTGAATGACATATACATTTCAGTTAAGTTGGATACTGGAGCACAAATTAACGTAATTTCAGAGACTGATTTTAAGAAGATTAGACCCAGACCAAAGATATATGGAACAAAAGTGAAACTGAACCTGGTAAAAAGAGTCTTCATTATGGAAAGCGAAGGAGAGACAGTCTATGATGAACTCATGAAAGAGTACAATGACCTATTTCAGGGACTAGGCTGCCTTCCAGGAGAACACATGATCAGAGTGGATAAGTGTGTACCACCGATAATACATCCAAGCAGAAAAGTTCCATTTGCACTTCAAAAGTAACTAAAGGCAGAGTTGGATAGGATGGAAAGCCTGAATGTGATTCAGAAGATAGATGAGCTAACGGAATGGATAACTTCACCCATCGTTGTGAACAAAAGAATGGAAAGCTTGGATCCAAGAGATCTAAAAAGAGCAATAAAGAGGGAAAACTTTAAGCTTCCGACGCGTGAAGAAATCATGTCACAGTTTGCAAATACAAAGTTTTTCACCAAGTTAGATGCATCGTCAGGATTTTGGCAGTTAAAATTGGATGAAGCAAGTTCAAGACTGTGCATGTTCAATAGTCCATTTGGCAGATACAAGTTCCTAAGGTCACCATTCAGAATTGCCTCAGCTCCTGAAGTGTATCACAAAACTATCCATATGGTCTATGAGCAGCTGGACCGAGTTGATACCTGAATGGGTGACATAATAATATGGGGAACCATGAGAATGGAGCATAATGAGAGACTAAGGAAAGTGCTGGAAGCAAGAAGGAAAGCAAACCTGAAGCTGAATAGAAATAAATGCCAGCTCAGGGTGACATTTGTAGGAGATATTATTGGCAGTGAGGGCATTAGACCAGATACAGAAAGGTATCTGCCATTGGGAACATGCCAAGACCACAATGCAAAAAAGGATGTACAGAGGTTTAATGGAATAATCAGCTATATGGGTAAATTCATATCCAACCTCTCAGAAAAGATAGCTCCATTGAGAAGACTAATAGAAAAGAACATTGAATGGGAGTGGAATCGTGAACATGAAAAGTCATAGAGCGAACTAAAGAAATTGCACACAGAGGAACCAGTTCTGAGGTTTTACAACCCAGCGAGACACATCAAGATATTATCAGATGCATCACATAGTGGGCTCAATGCAGTTTGTCTGCAAAAATTCCGTATGCATCACGCTCAATGACAGACGCGGAGACACGATACGCTCAAATTGAAAAGGAGCTCCTCAGCATCACATACGCCTGTGAAAGATTTCATCAGTTTGTGTCAGGACAAGCAATCAGTGTAGAGACTGACCATAAGCCCTTGATTGCTTTGTTCCAAAATGAATGTCCACTGAGAATACAAAGAATGATGATTAGGCCACAACGCTATACACTGAATGTGGAGTACACTCCGGGTAAGCTAATGTACACTGCAGGCACATTGTCTAGAGCTGTTGATACAAGAGAGCCCACAATCACCAAAATGGATGAAGACTGATTAAGAAGAAGACGAACGGGACCATTAGAGGGCACACAAAATCAGTGAACCGGTACGGACTCGAAAGGCCAACATGGCCTGTTTCCGCTCCGTAAATGGTTATATGGTTATATGTGAATGCCTTCGTGGATATGATCACAAGTGAATGGCCCATATCAGATGCAAAAATGGAGCTCATAAAGTCAGAGACAAACAAAGATGAAACACTGAGACAACTGAGAAAAAACATCTTGGATGGATGACCCAACATGAAGCAGAACTGCTCTCCTGACGTTTCAGAGTTCTGGAACTGCAGGGCGGAACTATCAGTGGTTGAAGATATCATCTACAAAGGAAGGAAATCCTTATCCCAAAAAGTCTGAGAAAAGTGATGCTAAAAAGGATCTATGTAGGACATCTCAGAATTGAAAAGTGTAAGAAAAGAGCAGAGAAGTGATGTAGTGACCAAGAATCAACAATGATATAACAAATGAAGTGTCAAACTGTACAATATGCTGGAAATATCAAGCAAGCAATCCTGCAGAACCCCTAAAGCCAACCCAGCACCATACTGACCTTACCAGAAGGTAGACACTCACCTATTCGAATGTCAAGGGAAGGACTATCTTGCAGTCACAGACTATTACTCCTTGTACCAAGAGATGTGTAGACTGAACACCACCACAACAGATGCTGTAAGAACAGGTATGAAAGCCATATTCTCCAGGCATGGCGTGGCAAGGGAGGTATTCACATACAATGGACTCCGGTTTTGCAATTCAAAGTTCCGATAGTTTGCCAAAGAGTGGGACTTTGTACACACTACATCAAGTCCTCATTTTCCACAGTCTAATGGTCTAGTGGAAAAATCAGTACAGACAGTGAAAAGACTGATGAAGAAGGCAAAAGGCAATGGAATGGACTTCTACTAGAGCATGCTAGTATACCGCACAACACCGCTCGAGTGTGGTCTGTCACCAGCACAACTCAAGATCAAACCTACCCATTCAGGAGAACCTCCTAAAAACAAAAGAGGGGAGAAAGTGAGGAAATTCAAAGAACAACAGAAAGAAAAGCAAAAGTATTACATTAACAGAGGAACTAAAATCCTTCTGGAACCCTACATTGGTGACCAAGTAAGGCTAAAAGACAAAACAAACTTATGGACTCAGAAGGGAACTGTCCTCAGTGAAATCCAGCCAAGATCATACACCATTCAGACAGATGAAGATGCTGTTTTGTCAGTACTTTAATGTACAGCAATAATTTTACTCCACAATTAATATACACAGCAAACTTCCAAAAGCAAGAATGAGTGACCAGGGACTTTTTTTGTTGTTAGAGGAATAGCGATTAGCTGGGATATCAGGAAGAACTTCTTTTCTGGAACATTGTCTTGCACAATTCTGGACATTTTGTGTGCGTACAGATAGAAAATGGTTCCAGTGCAAAATCTGAGTGTGGTGTCCTGGAAGTGTTATCTTCTAGGTATGGTATTAAACTAAGGCCCACCTGTTCTATCCATGAATGTAAAAATAAATCCCATTGGTGTATTTGGAAGATGGGGGTTCCCTGTAGTCCAAGACAACAGTTATCCCTCATTTAACTTTAATAGAAAAAGGATGATCTATTTATTAATGTTGTTTGTGAGTTTGCTGAATGCGTATTAGCTGTCATGTTTCTTCTGTTACAAAATGACCACAGCCCACAAATACAGGTTGCTGAAAGCACTTTGGAACATCTTGAGATCATGAAAGCAGCTGCACAATGCTTGCAGTTCCATATTCTTTTTCTTTAACAACACTGATGTGATCTCCACTGCAAACAAGAAATCCTCCCCCCCATTTTGAAAATAGAAAAATAAGGCAAAAGACAATTCTACTAAAATGATTAACCACTAGAGTCTAGTCTAAAGGTCATTTTAGTCTCTGTGGTATACATAAATAACACCTTGACACCATTTTAAATGAGATCAGTGGAGTTATTTCTTTATCATCTTGTAAATATTTACCCATTGGTATCACTTAGATGCAAATTACTGGAGTTATTTTTTATATTGCTTGTTGTTGGATCTTGCTATGCTCAATTTTGAGGCCACATTTCCTACAGCAGTAACTTTAAAAAATGTTTCATCAGCATCAGGTATTTTGAGGTGTCTGTGTGAGATACAAGATAGAATTTTGTTCACACTACAGTTGACCAAGTAAGAAGGACTGCATTTTCCGTGCAGTCACAGCACCTGGTTAAACATGAAACCCCATTCTACCGTCAAATAAATTACTCTTTTACTTTCTCTTTCAGCAAGATTCACTGCAAACCTCTCAGATAAAGTGTAGAGAATTATTATAGAATTGTTATACTAATGCACCTATGGCTTTTGCAATCAGGTCTTCAACTTTAACGATAAAACCAATGAGAAGAATAACCGCTCGCTCTGATTGTCTTCAGAATGACTCCAACCAACCCGCCCGCCCTGTCAAGCACCTCCTGTCGCATGTCGGAGCCCACAGAACAGGACTGGAAACAGACCACCCCTCACATTCACCCTTGCCGAAGGAGGAAAAGAGGTTTCCAGCGGCGTGGCGCGCGAGACCTCCGCTGCGCTAGGGGGCGTCGTCGGGAGTGAGACGACTGCGCAGGGGTCAGAGGTCGGCACTGGGGTTCACGCGTGGTCGGTGGGCGACTGGCGGAACGAGCGAGGTGTGGGTTAGGTGCTCGCTGTTGGCGGGGCGCGACAGGTGCTTGGACCGGATGTGCCGCCCGAGTCCGGCGGTCAGCAGCGTCTTGTTTTCTGGGCTCGGAGCTTGCTCCTCCAGGCTCTATTCCTGCCCTGGCTGCCGCAGCGCCCACCCCCTTTAGTAACGGCTGCTGTTCTCTCTTCAGTTCTCGCCGTCTTTCACCCCCCCCCCCCCCCCCCAACGCCGATGCGCCTCCTCCAACAACCGTCAGTCCTTCCTTCCCAGCACCGGTATCATCAAACCCATTGCGCGTGTTCTGAATCCCAGGCCAACCCCAGAGACTGCGCGTTCACACAGGAGTTAAGAATGAAAGGCCGGAATCGTAGGAACGAAAACGAACTATCGCGCACAAGTTCAAGCACTTGACTTGTGCACGGGTTTGAGTTCACTCCCCTGCCCAACCTGTTCTCCTCTACCTACCCTGATGTTAGTCCCCCCCCCCCCCCTTGACGATGTGATTCAAAAGCTACAAATGACCTGTAGGTTGTCAAGTGGCTTTTAAACTCCCTGTAATGGTGATATAATTGATATTGCTTGAAACTACACCTGCAACAGGGAAGCAATCGACACTCTGCCTTCAAATGTTTATTTACCAAGTCGTTAGGAGCCAGAGAAAGCACATGGATTGCTCTGGTGAAGATCCTGAACTGTGCACAGCCCACCCTTAAGTACATAGCAGGCCAAATAACACAAGTTATTCTGGAAGATACTCATGACAAAAGATTTTGACCAGATAGAGACCATTTGGTCTACAGTGACTTTGCTGATTGAAACTTATGCTGCTTGTCAATATAATATTCTGTGATTTTGTTTGGTGAGTGTATAGTGATTATAATGGTCTGTTCCACATGTTAACATTTTTTCTGTTTATTTTGTGAAGACTTCACAGTATTTGCCATGCGTAATCTGAAGTTGCTGCAAAGCCTGCACTGCGATGGATGGCAGGGCCTTGGAACACCTCAGTGTCTGACTATTCGTACAGATTCAGGCACAGTGTTGGTGGGTTCAGATTTGGGAATCACAGAACTTGATCCACGCACTGAACAGGTATAGATTTATTTTACAGATTCTAATGGAGAGCAATTCACTCCTTTTTAGTCCCGACTGATTACAGGATACTGTGTAATACAAATGATCATTGTTTCTCAGCTCCAGACATTTCACCTCTGGATAAATGTCAATGAACTGATGACAAAATACTTCTCAATGAATAATTGAGATGCTAATGATAAGCAATATCGACAATAATTTGATCTGTTGGCATAAATATTTGTATTTATGAAGCACATTTAATAACCATAGGGCTTTATGGTTGAAGTGTGATCTTTGCTGTTATATGGGAAACAATAACTAATTTCCATGCAGCAATTTCTCCCAAACAACTGTAAGATAAAGAATCGGATCATAATTTTTTTTGTGGAAATGCTTAGGGGATAAATATTTGCCACAGTTCATTGAAGAGAATCAGAATTTATTATCACGATCAAATCATGGAATTTGGTGTTTTGTAGCAGCATCAGAGTGCAAACATTATAACCATCTTACAATATAAAAATTAAAACAATAATAATATCAATAATAGTGAACAAAAAATAAGGCACTGTTTTTGGTTCGTTGATTATTCAGGAATCTGATGGCAGCGGGGAAGAATCTGTCCTCGTCCCGCTGAGTACTCGACTTTAGGCTTCTGTACCTTTTTCCCCCAATGGTAGTGGTGTGAAGAAAGCATGCCCTGGGTGGTGGGGGTCTTTGAGGATAGAGGCTGCCTTTTTAAGACACCACCTCTTGTGGATGTCCTCATGGAGTGAAATCTGGTGCCTGTGATATCATATCGCAGGCTGAGCTAACAACCCTCTGAAGTTTATTCTTGTCCTGAAAGTTGGCGACTCCATACCAGGCAATGTTGCAACCAGCCAGAATACTCTCCACAGTATACCTGTAGAAGTTTACGAGACTCTTCAGTGACATACCAAACTACCTCAGATACCTCACAACGTATAGCCTTCTTTATGATTGCATCAACGTGGAGATTTGGATACCCAGGAATTTGAAATTTTTGATCCTCTCCACTACTGAGCCCTCAATGAGGACTAGGTCATATTCCCCTGACTTCCTTCTGAAGTCCACAGTCATCTTGGTTTTGCTGACATTGAGTGCAAGGTTGTTGTCATTACACTATTCAACGATCTTATCTATCTCCTTCCTGTATGTCCTTTATGATTCTGTCAACAACTGGAGTCATCGGCAAACTTGTAGATGACATTGGAATTGTGCCTGTGGGTGCATAATGAGTAGACCAGTGGGCTAAGCATGCATCCTTGGGGTGTGCCTGTGTTGATGATCAGTGAGGAGGAGACGTTGTTTCCAATTCGTACTCACCAGTCTTCCAATGAGAAAGTCAAGGATCTAGTTGCAGATTGGGGTATAGAAGCCTTGAGTTTGTAGCTTCTTGACCAGCACTGAGAGAATAATAGTATTGAAGGCCGAACTGTAGTCGATGAAGAGCAGCTGCATGTTTGAGTTACTGTTTGAGATGATCCAGGGCTGAGTGGAAAGACAGCGATATTGCATCTACTGTGGAGCGATTGTGATGATAGGCAAATCGCAGTGGATCCATATCTTTACTTAGGTACATGTTAATTCTGGCCATGACCAGCCTCTCGAAGCATTTCATCACAGTAGAAGTTAGTGCTACTGGGTGGTAGTTGTTGAGGCAGCTCATGCTACTCCTCTTGGGTGCCAGGATGATTGATGCCCTTTTGAAGCTGATAGGAGCCTCTGACTGCCACGTAAGGAGAGGTTGAAAATGTCCATGTACACTCAGGCTAGTTGGTTGGTGCAGATTTTCAGTACCCTGCCTGAATCACTGTCAGGGTCTGATGCCTTGTGAGGGTTCACCCTCTTGAATGATGTTCTGACGTCACCCTCAGAGACAGATATCACAGGGTCCTCAGCCTTTTCAGGGATTCTAGTAGGCATTGTTTAGTTCCTCATTGTGGAAGAGTGCAATCAAATCTTCAATGCCAAATGGGAGGGTGTGCAGGGCTTCAGTTTAATGTCTTCAAAATATGTTGGCACCAACAGTGCAACAATCCATTAGTACTCTTGATTAAATGATCAATTCCGAATGGGAATCAAATCCACATCTAAGATGGTGTTTTTGAACCTGATCTGAAATAACTAAAGAATTGGACAGGTCCCCAAAAAAGATTTAGCAACTACGTGAGGTTTGTCTTAATAAGTTCTACTCTCGTATGTGAACTTCCCATGTTAGGCTCATCCAGAAAGTCATTAAGCATGCCATCCATTGAATCATGTCTGTGTGGATTCAGAATCAGCTTGCCTATAAAAAACAAAGGATGGTAGTAGATTGTGTATATTCTGCAAGGAGGTCGGTGACCAGTGATGTTCTAGTGCTTCTACTCTTTGTAACTTTCTTTATAAATGACTTGGATAAAGAATTGGATGGGTGGGTCATTATGTTTTCAGATTGGAGATGTGGATGGCATAGAAGGTTGTCATAGGTTACAACAGGATATCGAGAGGATGCAGAGTTGGTTGGAGAAGTGGCAGATGGAGTTCAATCTACAAAAGTGTGAAGTTATACACTTTGAAAGATCAAACTAAAGGACATGGTTAATAGCAGGAATCTTAGCAGTGTGGAGGAACTTGGTGATCTTGGGGTCCAAGTCCATAAATCACTCAAGGTTGCTATGCAAGTTGATAGTGTGGTTAAAAAGGTGTATAGTTTACTAGTCTTCTTTAGTTAGGGGATTAAGTTCAAGAGCGGTGAGATAAGCTCTAAAACACTGGTTAGAAGAGACCTGCAGTATTGTGTTCACCTCTGTTTGCATCATTATAGGAAAGATATAGAAACTTTTGAGAGGGTGCAGAGAAGATTTACCAGCATTCTGCCTAGATCGGAGAACGTGTCTTACAAAAAAAGTTTGAACGAGCTGGAGCTTTTCTTTTTAGAGCGACAAAGATGAGAGGCAACTTAATAAAGGTGTATAAAATTGAGAGGCATTGATAGAATGGACAGCTAGCATCTTTTTTCTGGAGCAGTAATGGCGAATACCAAAGGACATATGTTTAAGGTGAGTGAAGGAATGTTTAGGGAACACTTCAGAGGTAGGTTTTTTTTTACACATATACAAAGACATTTAAAAGACTCTTAGATAGGCCCATACATGTGAGAAAAATAGAGGGAAATGGGATAGAAGGGTTAGATTGATTTGAGTAGGTTTACGTAGGTTTGGCACAACATCTTGAGCCATGTTCTATGTTATAATTAGATTAAGGATCCAGTCCTATTCTAGAGTCTTTCCGTCAATCAATTGTCCCACAGTCTAGGTTAATACTCTAATATAGTCGTGAGGGATTACTGAAATATTGAAGATGCTGCACTCATGAGATTTAATTTGGATAAAATGTCCTTTCCATTAACCGTCAATTGAAGTTAAACTGTCTTTAGAAAATAAACTAATGTTTCTTGTACCTAAACCTGGAGGGGTTTGTCTGTTGTGAGCGTGGAGCTCTCCATTCTTTGGATTTGTATAATATTAAAGTATATATGGCACAACTGTTTTAAGACTGAGGATACTTGCAAAGGAGGAAGAAGTTGCTGCCCTCCAAGTGTTTAGTGAATAAACTTCACAGTACTGATTTTTGGCTTCCAGTAACGACTATTTTAATCCAGTTCATTATTTATAAGATTATTCACATGAACTTCTATGTTCTTTTGAAATATCCTCTTGCAGGTGGTTAATAAGGTGTCATTGATTGAAGAAGCATTTCTTCCTGAAGATGGTACTGGGTGCATTGTTGCTATCGAGGACCTGCCAGATCAAGAATCAGTATGCGTCGCCACTGCATCTGGTGATGTTATACTCTATAATCTAAATACAAATCAGGTATAAAATAAAATGTGATATTCTTACTTTAAAGAAGAAAATTTTTACTTTGAAATGTACTTTCTCAACACACTTTTTGCGTGTAAGCATTAACCTGATTCTCATTAGTTGATGATATTATCTTATGAATTTTATTATAATAAGTGGGCAAAAAGTTCTTCCTCCTCAGAAAGAAACTAAAGTAGAATTTGGTGCTTTAACATTCAATTTGCTTTAGCCATCCGGTATAAAGCAAGATAAAATTAGGAAAGGAGCAATGGAATGGTCAGGGAGATGGCTTTTAAATGTCTCAGAGAACAAATGGATGAAGACATCAGGAAGTGAATTTGCTGTGATTCTAAGGCAGTGGTTCTCAACCTTTTTCTTTCCACTCACATACCACTTTAAATATTCCCTATGCCATAGGTGCTCTGTGATTAGTAAGGGATTGCTTAAGGTGGTATGTGGGTGGAAAGAAAATGTTTGAAAACCACTGTTTTAATTGTACTTAATTGACTTGTTATGTGCACGTTTTGTGCATTTGTTATGTGCATCTTGGCGCCTCACAGTTTGGCGGGCAGCAACCTCCTTTGAAGAAGACCGCAGAGCCCACCTCACTGACAAAAGGCAAAGGAGGAAAAACCCAGCACCCAACCCCAACCAACCAATTTTCCCCTGCAACCGCTGCAATCGTGTCTGCCTGTCCCGCATCGGACTTGTCAGCCACAAACGAGCCTGCAGCTGACGTGGACTTTTTACCCCCTCCATAAATCTTCGTCCGCGAAGCCAAGCCAAAGATGTGCACGTTTTCATAATTCCAAAGGAAATGGGTCAATGACATTTTTTCCCAAGCAAAATAATTCAGTAACAATTGGGTCTAGAGCAATGATATCTTCCCTCCCACTCACATACCATCTTAAGCAATCCCTTACTAATTACAGAGCACTTATGGCATAGGATTACTTAAAGTGGTAAGTGAGTAGAAAGAAAAATGTTGAGAACGACTGTTTAAAGGAGTGGGTAGCTCAGATACTAGTGTTATGTGAATAGACAGGATGCTCAAGAAGCCAGAATTAGAGGATGTCGGACTGGAGGGAATTTTTGAGATGAGAACAGGTGAGTGGATATACATTACAGTATGGATGTATTTTAACATTGTGATTTTTGAAATCGAGGCATAGCATAATAGAAGATAACGCAAGTCAGCGAACATGGTTGATGGGTGAGAAAGATTTAAATTAGATTGGAGAACAATTGCAGAATTTTGAACGTTCTCATAACCCAAGAGGTTCAGGAATAGTTAGATTGTGAAACACAGGAATTTTGATAAGTAAGGATCACTAAGAGGAAAATGGGCATAACTTGGACTTGCACATATTAACATAATTCTTTTTGATTTCTTCTAGCTGGAATGTGTTGGTAGTGTTGACAGTGGATTAACTGGAATGAGCTGGAGTCCAGACCAGGAACTGGTCATACTTACTACAGGTATGTGTAAGTCAAAAGAATAAAATTAATTCAACAGCATTTTTAGCAACAGTACAATTGAATGAGGCGATTCCTATCTCTGGATTGTTAGACTCTATGAAATCTATAGCTATTTTTTCATATTATTATTATGGTACTGTGGCGACCCACAAATCTACAACGAACCAGCCCCGTTTGTTCTGCTCAGTCAGTGGGGCAGTCGCAGCAGAGATGGTGACACATTCCTATCTCTTTCTCTCCACGACGGAAATTGGCATGCGCACTTGCATCAGCGTGACGCAAGCAGCAGAGCATACGTGCGGTCTGACCGCACCGCTGAAAAGCAAGCAAGCGAATTTTAAATAAACATTCCTGCTGTGACTTCAGAGCTCACAGTTTAAGTCTCCAGTCTGTTCACTCACTCGCATCCTGCGTGCTACATTTGGTGACCCCAACGAGTCTCCACGTTCTGCAGGCTCTTGCTACATGGACCCTGCAGCGGTCGGTGCCATAGCGCTCAAGCTACCCATGTTCTGGGCCAACTAGCCCCGCACCTGATTCGGACAGGCGGATGCCCAGTTCCAGTTCAACAAAATTTCCTCAGACTCCACCAGGTACTTCAATGTTGTCAGTTCCCTCAACTAGGATACCGCTGTCACCATAGACGACCTCATACAGGCGCCACCAGAGGAGGGTAAATACTTGGCCTTAAAAAACCTCCTCATAGCCACCTATGGTCTCTTGTGCTGCAAAAGGGCAGCCAGGCTCTTGGACGTTGATGATTTAGGAGATCGTATGCTCTCTGCCTTAATGGATGAGATTCTCGCACTGCCTTGTGTTTGAACAGGCCTTCCTGGAACAAATGCCTGATGATATTTGAATCATGACTTGATATATGGCATTTTTTTTCTGTCAACTTCATTTTCATGGCCTCAGGGGAGGGTGCATGCTGATGGAGTAAAGAAGGATCTAGAGGTTTTTGTGCAGAAAATAACAAAAACAAATAGCATGTAGGTACAGTAAATAACTAAGAAGTTAAATGGCTTATTGGTTTTGCTTGGTGTTGGTGTTTAAAAATAAATAAATATTTTTGCAGTTGAACAGGACGTTGGTGAGGTCACAACTGGAATGAAACGACTGTGCTTTCATGAAGAGTTCTGTACTCCTAGGAGTTTAGAAGAATGAAGGTTGATCTTATAAAAAGCATTTAAGTTCCAAAGGAGAAATGACAAGATACATGTTAAGAGGTTTCCCTGAGTGGAAGAAGTTTGAACAAGTGAATGTGATTATAATATTAGGGAGTAATCATGTAAAACTGAGGTGTGTAGGAATTGAGAACAGTGTGGAATTGGCAGAAAAAGGTGTTAAGACCTGGGGCACATCAGCCTGGTCATGCTGGGCTTGGTGGCATACTCTTCCTTTTATTTCCTTCTGTATATCCTTGTACAAGAAATGACTATGTGGACCGTTGTAAATCATTGGAATTAGTTGCTTCATATATGTAATAGTTGAATATATTGAAAACTAATATGGGTCATATGGACATCAAGAATGTAGGCATTGAGTAGATGAGGGACAATATTGGGTTTGAGTCTTGATCTGGTGGAAAATCTGCATGGTCCATATCTATTTATTATATAATACAAGACCAGTTAGGTTAAAATACACGGCCATGTCAGTATTTAGAAGTCTTTCTGCGCTCTGAATAATTTAATTAAAGCAAGACTAGAGGTAAGAGTTTCCATGAGAACTGCTGAGTTTTTTGGCTGTCAGTGTGATTTTAAACAAAGAAATTAGTAATTCCCATAAACCCATACCACAAAAATCAAGTTCTATATGTACAGCTTGCAGCCATAACCCGCTGGTATTGCTACTTCCTCAAGTTTAACTCCTGCTTTGAGCAAATGAATCTTACTCCTGATATTGTTTAAAAATAATGCAATGGCAAATATAATACTAATGAAAGGTCATGAACCTAAAAAAATTATTTCATATTCTCTTAAGATACCTGACTGAAGACTAGCAGTTCTTATATTTTCTGCTTTTGATCCCAGATTCCATTCAACTTTTGAACTAACTTGAATGAAAAAAATCGTCAAATGTCACACTTTAACTAGTAATCACGTTAACATAATTAATATTTTTCAGTTAAAGAATTAGTTAGTGTGTGACAATGATCATAACATGTTGCACAATGCAATCAGTGGTGGTAATAACCCAAAGAGATTAGACCGAATTTGATGCAAGCTAAAACTCTGCCTCAGAAAGATGTAATGGTTTGTCTATTTTTGTTTAAAACATCCATAAGAAATTTAGGGGGTGGGGGCACGCGGTGGCGCGTGGCCATGCTGAGGACTAGACCAGTGGTTCTCCACTTTTTTTCTTTCCACTTTAAGTATTCCCTATGCCATAGGGATTGCTTAAGGTGATATGTGGATGGAAAGAAAAAGTTTGAAAACCACTGTTTTAATTGTACCTCATTGACTCATTATAACTCCAAAGGAAATGGACCAATAACAATTTTCTCAAGCAAAATATTTCAATAACAATTGGGTCTAGAGCATTGATTCTCAACCTTCCCTTCCTACTCACATACCACCTTAAGCAATCCCTTACTAATCACAGAGCACTGATGGCATTGGGATTGCTTAAAGTGGTATGTGAGTGGAAAGAAAAAGGTTGAGAACCACTGACCTAGACAGATGTAGGTTGAAAGAGCTCTCCATGAAGATTGATTAAAAGACCAATTTAAAGTCATCAAGCTAAAAAAAAAAATTGTGTTTAAAAACAAAGGATTGATGGGTAAGAAGAACAAGACCCAGAAAAACGGAAGAAGCTCAAAAGTCGCCAAGATCATTGACATAAAGTCCACAAGGGAGTGGTGAAGAAGGTGCAGCCATGATATCAGCACAAACCTAAGGAAGTAGGAGATCGACACAGGATTTCCAAAAAGAGATAGAATGTATGTAGGTTCTGAATGAACGATTCTCCAAAGTGGAAAATGTACTAAGAGAGGTGGCAGGAAAAATAACAGCAATGATGACGGCGATTGAAGACCTGAATACTCGGGTGGGCCAGGCTGAAAACAACCTTATAATGACTCAAGAACAATTAAAAACCCTGGAGAAAAATGCAAAGAAGTGGAAAGCTGATAAACAACTGCTCGACCACATGGAAAATTTTAGCAGAAGAAATAATGTCCAAATAATTGGACTGAGAGAAGGGACCAAGGGGAAGAACCCAGTGAATTTCTTTGGAATGGATCTCACAAGTGCTGGGAGTGGGAAAATTCAAGGAAAAACTACTAATAGTGAGAGCTCATCAGTCCCTCTGGACCAGGAAAGCGGATGATTAAAGACCAAGACCGGTGAGATATTTGAGTTACTGGGGTTGGGAGGCAACATTAGGCCCTTGAGGCTGGCATTGCGAATGCACCTTTCAGGTGGCAGAACTAAAAGGCTGCTGCAATGTTAACTGGTCCACGTGAAAGGGCCTATTCATATCCAGAGGCACCTTGTAGTGCCTCCAGATCTGATGGAGGCAGGGCAACCGGTGCCGCATCACCACCCATTATAAATGTACGGCATAACAATGGCCATCTTCCCTACCCATAATCCCCCACTCAGGTGGAACTGCTCTGTGTTTCCCAGCTGTGTGGGGGATTATGGGTGGGAAAGACTGCCATTGCTATGCCGCAATTCTGAGCTGCAGAGAATGGCCCCGGTGCAGGAATGGCCAGCCGGGCTGTCACAGCTTGTACCGGCTGCCCCTGCCCCGACTGCTCCCACCAACCTCCTCTACCCAGAGGGGCGGGGGCCATCTGGCAGTGGGGAGTTGACTGGCGGGTTGATGGAGTCATCAGCCTGCCCCCGGGCAGCTGCTTATAGCAGCTGCACATTCAGGTGTGTTGGCAGAGCGCAGCACTCTGTTGATTATCCCTCCCAGAGGAGGTTGGCATCGGCATCTCGAAGGTGCTTCTGCTACATTCAGGTGCTTGTGTCTTTAGCTGCAAGGGGGGAGATTATGCGGCTTTACAAGGGAGTGTTCAGGCCACCTGAAAGGGCAAATTGAGAGCAGCAGTGGAGTATGCCAGGGAAAACAGTGGCCTAATCGAGAAGGAAGGAGGAAAGATACTATTCTTTCAGGACCTAAGTGCTAATTTGGTAAAACAAAGAAAATAATTTGACAATGTTAAAAGACAATTAAGAACACAGAATATAAAATATGCAATGCTGTACCCAGTGACATTTAGGATTGATGTAACAGAGAGACCTCGAAGATTTTATAAAACACTAAAGGAAGTAGAGAGATTTCTACAAGAACTGAAAAGGGGACCCAAAAATAGATGCTAGAAGAAGAAAAAGAAGAATAAAGACAAAGTTAACTGTAAATGTTAAAAAATTGGATAAAAAATGATGGTTATACTTTATTATCTATTTATTATCGGTTATTTAAAGTAATATTGAAAGGTATACAGAGAACTCAACAAATTAAATATTTAGTGAATTAGTAGGATGGATACTCCGACTTAAGTGAGTTAATGGTGCCGGAGAGAAAGAATTTTTTCAAAATGGCGCCAAGGCTAAGGGGTGGGGTTCTTCCTTGGACAGTACCATAGGCTTTTTTTGTGGATTTCCAGGATTTCTTGATTACGTCACCATCAAAATGTCTTCTTAAAAACAGTAGAGAGTAGATAAAATGTACTGATTGGAGATTTTTTAATTTTTGCTTAGATCCCATCCTTGAAAAATAGCAAGGAGAGTAACAAAGGCAAAAGCTGTGAAAGTTGCTCTATCTTTTATCAAAGATTTAAACCTGATAGATGTATGGAGACAGTTATACCCCACAACAAGAGATTACTCATTCAACTCAAAGGTTCATGACTTCTAGACTTGTTTTTAATGACTGCATAATTAAAAAACAGAGTGATTGAAATAGAATATCTAACCAGACTACTCTCTGACCACGTGCCTCAGACCTTAACGATAACGAAGCCTGAGAAGCGAGAGAATTTGCAGATGGTGTCTTAATTCTACACTGTTGAGAAGGACAGATTTCTGTAATTTTATCAGAGAACAAATAGAATTATTTTGTGAAACAAGCAGACCTTCTACTACTGATAGTTTCCTAATATGAGTTACATTAAAAGCTTACTTGAGGGGACAGATTATTTAATATACAAAAAAAAAGGAAGAGTATATGGCAGAGGTCAATTACTTGAAGAAAGAAATAACATAGCTGGAAAAAGAATACCAGAGAATGGGTTTGAAATAAAAATACAAAATGTTGGTAAATGAAAAAATGAAATATAATATTTTACAAACATATAGAATAAAAAAAAACATCTTAAATTCAAAAGAGAAGTGTTATGAATTGGGAGATAGAGCACATAAAGCTTTGCTATAGCAATTAAAGGCAGAGGAGACATGCAATTCAAGCATGCAATTAACATATAATGAGAAGGAAATCAATGATACTTTAAAGCAAAACTATACAAAGGTATGTGAATCAGGCTTGAGAGGGGATTCTACTGAAATAGATAAATTTCTCTTGATGATTGAACTGCCAAATTTGGAAGATAGAGATCAGATGGAATTAGATGTCCCCTTCATTAGAGAAGAGAATGAAAAAGCCTTGAATACATTACAGGCAAATAAGTCACTGGGAAAAGATGGCTTTCCACCCAAATTTTATTGACAATTTAAAGATCTTTTGATACCTCTCATGGAGGTAGTGGAGCAGGCGGTGGAAACTAAGACTCTTCCAGAATCCTCCTAACAGTTATTATTACGGTATGACCAAAAAAGAGACCTGCTAAAACCATCATCATACAGACCTATCTCCTTGTTAAATGTGAATTACAAAATTTTGGCAAAAGCGCTAGCCAGTAGACTAGGGGAATATCTACCTAAACTGATAAATTCAGACGAGTGGGCTTTGTTTAAAAAAAGACAATCTGCAGCTAATTTGAGCAAACTAATTAATTAATTTGGTTAAATCTAAAGAAAACCCAAATATAATTGTATTGTTAGTTGCAGAAAAGGCCATTCCTCTTCAAAGTACAGGTGCACAATCCATTATCCGGAACCCTTGCGGGGACAGTGTGTTCCAAATTTCGGATTTTTCCGGATTTCAGAACAAAAGCCATCTGCCTCAGATTTAAGCCCTTCGAGTTCTGCTGTATCCACCCCCTTCCAGTCGTTCTGCCGTCTCTCTCCGCCCCACCCACCCGAGTCGCACTGCCGTCTCTTCCCTGCCCACCCGAGTCGCACTGCCGTCTCTTCCCTGCCCACCCGAGTCGCACTGCCATCTCTTCCCCCGCCCACCCAAGTCGTGCTGCCGTCTCTCCCCCCCCCGCCCACCTGAGTCGCGCTGTCATCTCTCCCCCCCGCCCACCCGAGTCGCGCTGCCGTCTCTCTCTCTCTCCTCCCCCCGCCCACCCGAGTTGCGCTGCCGTCTCTCTCCCCCCTCGTCCGCGTGAGTCGCGCTTCTCTCTCTCTTTCTCTCTCTCTCTCTCTCTCTCTCTCTCCCCTCCTTCTCTCCCTCCCCCCCCCCCCCACCCCCACTGTACCACTCTGGATTTTAGATGACCGGATAAAGGATTGTGTACCTGTAATGGAAAAGTCTGGAATGGGCCAAACATTTATTGTTGGATTAAAAACTTTACATCGTTAACCACAAGCCAAAATTTTAATTAATGGCCAAATGTCGTCAATGTTTCCTTTGAGTAGATCCAGTAGCAAGGGGTTCCCACTGTCTCCAAGCCTCTTTCTCTTGGCGATTGAACCATTAGCAGAAATTATAAGGAGAGATCCAGATATAAAGGGATCCAGAGTTGGCCAGGAGTGAACATAAAATCAATTTATTTGGAGATGACGTGTTGCTATACTTATCAGACCAAACTACAGACCACACTGGAAAAATATGGGAGAGTTTCAGGATATAAAATTAATTTGGAAAAAGTGAAATTATACCATTAAAAATTTTTTATTGTGAAAGCTATCAAAAAGGAAGCCAGTTTAAATGGAAAATGGATGGAATTAAATATTTAGGAATAATAGTAGATAATAATCTACAAAATTTATACAAACCTAACTAACTTCCTTTGCTTGGAAAGATAGAGGAGGATTAATGGTCATATAAAGACAGTTTCTTTGGAATAGGAAAGTGCCTAGGATTGCTATGGAAAAATTGACATGGGAATATAGGTTGGGAGGATTAAGATTACCAGACTTTAAAAAAAATATATATATTATTTTGCAGCCCAGGTGAGATTCCTTTCATCCTTTTTCTAAGGGAACTTTCCCTCATGGATCCAAATGAGACTACATTTAATGAGAGAGAATACACCGAAGGGTTTCATTTATAAATGGAATGTCAAATCAATAACAAAAAAACCCCAGATAACCCCATTCTAATACATATGATTAAAATTTGGCATGAGATTAATATTGGAAAAAAGTGGGGATATTAATAAAATCACCTTTGTGCCAGAACGAACTATTGCCATGAACTTGGGCAATGGAATTTTAAATATTTGGCATGAGAAAGGAATTAAACATATTGAAGATTGCTAAGAAGAAGGGCTACTTGAATCCTTTGAACAACTAAAACAGAAATACCATCTGTCAAATGGAACCTTCCACTGCTTTCTACAGTTGAGGTCCTTCTTGCGAGAGAGATGGGGTCCCACAATGACCTCGCCCACAAGTAATGAAGTGGAGGGGGAAGCATCGACTGGGAAATGCACCTAAATTTATAATTAGAATGTATTCTGTTCTCCAAGGCTAAAGTTTTAAACCAGCCCTACAAAGGTGGAGGGAGAGATGTTACAATACCAGAGGAATGGTATTTGGACAGTATGACAGCAACGATTAATGTGAGATATGGATTGGTTCAATATAATTTTCCTATATCAGTTATATCTTACACCACAAAAACTGCATAAATCACAATCTGAAATATGCTTTAGATATAGCATAGAAATTGGAACCTTTATACATTCAACATGGTCGTGTGTGAAATAAGACCATTCTGGCATGATAGCGCTGAAATACTAACAATAATAACAGGAGTGACCTTCACATACAACCCAGAGCTGTACTTTCTGGACAGCCTTATGGACGTGAACAGCAAATTGACTAAATTTCAAACCTGTTTTGTTAAGATAGCTCTGGCTATGGCCAAGAAGTGTATAGCAATCACTTGGAAGTACGACTCTACCCTACTTATTGCTTGATGGACTGGGAAGATTCTTAGATATATACCCATGAAGAAAAATCACATAACTTGCAAAATAAATATGACACTTTCATTAAGATATGGGAACCATACTAAGATTATGTAGGGGTCCAATTGTAAACCTGACCCTTCAAGATTTATAAAGATGTGATATCCCAGAAAAAAAATTATGAAAGAAATGAGAGCTCTAATGGCATGCAAAGTTATATTGATTGGTTGGGGAGGGGGAAAATGGGGGGAAAATTTTCTTTTGTTTGTAAACATTTAATATATATTTGAAATGGAAGTTTAAAGTCTATGAATATATTTATGGAAAAAATAAAATATTTTTAAAAACCAAGAGAAATTACACACTGATTAAAATTTCAATGACAAATTATTAATCTGAAACTTCAACTGTTTCTATTTCCACACTTTTGGAAAACTTTCACCATTTTCTGTTTTTAGTGAAATTAGACCAGTCATTTAACCATGCACCATCTCATTTTACTGAAAAAGTTGTGGAATAATTGTAAAACATTATTTTATAGGACAGGAAACCATCATAATGATGACTAGCAACTTTGACCCTGTCATGGAATTCAAAATTCACCAGGATGAGTTTGGTGAAGGTAAATGTTTTATAAATGTAATATTGAAGACCTGTATTTTTTCCTCAATCATTATAAACTCTACTATCGACTGCCAACCTTTTGTAAATACCCCTTCTAATTTGTAGTAAAGAGTGAACCATAACATTGTTTCCTCAGGATAACACAGACTGCTTCTTTCAAGGGGGTTTGCAACAGCTTGTTCAGAATGTATTCTATGTCCTGACAGAAATATAATTTGCAGAAAATTCTCTCATCATTATTTTGGAGTTATATTAATGCACAATGATATTATGGATACTTTTCTGTATCATAAGTTCCTATTATTGCTGTTATGTTCAGAGTAAGTAAACATTATCCAGGGCCCATATTGACTGATACTTTCAGAATCAGAATTTATTGTCATGAACAAGTCATGAAGTTCGGTGTTTTGCAGCAGTATCATTGTGCAAACTTTCATATAACCACTACAACATAAAGAAAACAAAATAATGCATGAAAAGTAAGGCAGTGTGTTTGGTTTATTGATTATTTAGGAATCTGATAGCAGTAGGGAAGAAATTGTCCTTGTGCTGCTGAGTGCTTGTCTTTAGGCTCCTGTACCTTTTTTCCGATGGTAAGAGAGCGAAGATGGCATGGCTTAGTGCTGGGAGTCTTTGAGGAGAGATGTTGCTTTATTAAGACACTGCCTCTTGTAAATGTCCTCAATGGAGTGAAGGCTGGTGCCTGTGAAGTCACAGGCCGAGTAAACAACCCTCTGGAATTTTTTTCAATAGTACCCATCCCTTGTAACTACTATTTAGGCCTTCCTCTGTTACCTCACAGATTCCTCAATTTTATATGGACAGCCCCAATTCTTCTTTACCCCAATATTTAAGAAAAAAATTTCTACTTATTTTCTAAATGCCATTAAACTTAAAGAACTGCAGCATTTCCTGTAAGTAAACATTATTGTGCAGCTCCAACAAATTAACTGGAGAATACTTTACCTTTTTAGTTTTTCCAGTGGAGGAAAGATGATCTGAATGACCAGTTTTATGTGCTTTGTGATTCTAGGATATCTGTTATCTGGAATTTGCCACCCACCCCCACCCTCTTTAATGTCTCCTCTCTAGTCAAAAGTCCTCCCAGAATTTGGTGAAACGACATGTGATACATGGCACATTCTGACAAAGTATGTCCCCTGATTAAAAAAAAGATGCCTAAAAAACTAAAAGGGTTTAAATAACTAGTTTTGAAATAAACTTTACAGAAGGTGTTAAGAGCCCAGAGGACCCCAAAACCCAGCAGCAACAGACATTCGCCAAGACAAATGGTTACTTAAATAAAATTTGCTTTTAATTATCCTTAAACATGAAAACAGAATCACACTTTAACTTAACTAACCTAACTTAACCCCCTTCTAATTCCAAGCGCACGTGTGTATAATGTGTGTGTAAGTTCAGAAAAGTTCTTTGGTTCACAGCCCAATCTCACTTCTCATTCAAACAAGTTCACTGGTTGCAGGCAATTCTTATACTGTGCACAGAATTTAACATTTATAAAGTTCACCAGGCTTGAAAGGTAAATGTTTACCATTCAGGAAGGTTCTTGTCGGTTTTCAGAGAGAGATTTGTTATTCCAGGACATCCACAACTGATGTACTTCCATCAGCCACTTCAGTGCTTTGGTGACAAAACCTGCCCCCTTCAGGGTTCTCCAGATGATAACCTCTTTCTTTCAGGTCACCACAGAGTTCCTTTTTGTTTCCTTTATTGCAAGTGAAACATTAGACAGCCAGTCCTCTCCTCTTGCATGAACCACAAGGGCTTTGACCAAGCCATCTATCAAATGGGGCTTTCCATAACTTGCCATCTTGTCCTGTTCCAGTCCCAATTGCTTCTGGTGGCTGTAACACTGTAGAAGTGATCTCTGTGTGTGTGTCTCTCTCTGAGAGAAAGCCTGTTTGAATCTCTCTGCTTCCAAAACCACATGACCCTCTTAGAACAGCAAGCTCTACTCCAGTCAGAAGGCAGCTCCGACAAGATCTTTCATCTGTTGCCTTTTTGTAAACAACAATCCATTAGTAAAGTCTCTTGGACACTCTCCAAAGTTTTTGCAAAGGCTCTTGGCCCGACATGTCTAGCATGAGCAGAGCTCCAGTATTTTAAATAAGATCTGTTTTAAAGTGTTTGTATATGACCTACTCTAACAAATCTTTCCCAATTTATCTCCTAAAATCATATCTATATGCTCTGTCAGAAAGGAAAATGAATAAAAGTGATTTATTTGTGATAAGCTGTGATGTGTATTTTATATCTATCCCATTTCAGGAAAATTTATCACTGTTGGTTGGGGAAAAAAAGAGACCCAGTTCCATGGAACAGAAGGTAAAGAAGCAGCTCTTCATAAGCTGGTGGTGAGTATTATGACAAAGAATTCAAACTCAAAAGATCATATTAGTTATCCTCCACTGTTGTTTGTTCATAAAAAAATATGAGCTATTTCTTTTAAGAAGTGAACATCTAAGTTCTGTTGAGAGTCCTGTATGTTCAGTCACTCATCAAGAGTAGGAGTGATCTGTGATATAATTCCAAAATTAACATATCCTTTCAGTAATTTAGCCTAATAAAAATCAATCTAGTGTATAAAATTAGCAAAATATAATCGACACTCGTATTATTTGTGGATTGAGTGCTAAACTTCTCTAACTTTCTATTCATGGAGCAACACAAAATGCTGAAGGAACTCAGCGAGTCAGGCAGCACTTGTGGAGGGATGTTTAACTGGCCTTGATAGAAAGTTGAAATGAAATTTAATCTCTTCTGGTCTCACCATGTAGTGACATGTGTAAAATAGGTGACAGTTTTTCATTTCACACACTTGTCACAATGCAGACAGTTACCTCTGATGTAAGGAGAAAAAAAACAAAAAATTCTGAAGAAGAGACATTTTAAAAGAAGAAAAATAGTAATGTCATCAGAAAAGAATGATCCTAAGTGAAATAGCAATCGTAGGACAATTTTGTGTTATGAGATAATATCCAATGCTTCTTTTTCTTTGGCTTGGCTTCGCGGACGAAGATTTATGGAGGGGTATGTCCACGTCTGCTGCAGGCTCATTGGTGACTGACAAGTCCGATGCGGGACAGGCAGGCACGGTTGCAGTGGTTGTAAGGGAAAATTGGTTGGTTGGGGTTGGGTGTTGGGTTTTTCCTCCTTTGTCTTTTGTCAGTGAGGTGGGCTTTGCAGTCTTCTTCAAAGGAGGTTGCTGCCCGCCGAACTGTGAGGCGCCAAGATGCACGGTTTCAGGCGATATCAGCCCACTGTCGGTGGTCAATGTGGCAGGCACCAAGAGATTTCTTTAAGCAGTCCTTGTACCTCTTCTTTGGTGCACCTCTGTCTCGGTGGCCAGTGGAGAGCTCGCCATATAACATGATCTTGGGAAGGCGATGGTCCTCCATTCTGGAGACGTGACCCACCCAGCGCAGTTGGGTCTTCAGCAGCATGGATTCGATGCTTGCGGACTCTACCAGCTCGAGTACTTCAATGTTGGTGATGAAGTCATTCCAATGAATGTTGAGGATGGAACGGAGACAGCGCTGATGGAAGCATTCTAGGAGCCGTAGGCGATGCCGGTAGAGAACCCTCAACAATGAAGATGGTGTTTACATCCGGTGATGCCAGTAGAGGACCCTCAACAATGAAGACGGTGTTTACATCTGGTACCGCACGGATGGCAGTCCCTTCAATCTGAGGTGCCTGCAAGCTCACACCAAGACACAAGAGCAACTTGTCCGTGAACTACTCTTTGCAGACGATGCCGCTTTAGTTGCCCATTCAGAGCCAGCTCTCCAGCGCATGACGTCCTGTTTTGCGGAAACTGCCAAAATGTTTGGCCTGGAAGTTAGCCTGAAGAAAACAGGTCCTCCATCAGCCAGCTCCCCACCATGACCACCAGCCCCCCCCTCCACATCTCTATCGGGCACACAAAACTCAAATCGGTCAACCAGTTTACCTATCTTGGCTGCACCATTTCATCAGATGCAAGGATCGACAACGAGATAGACAACAGACTCGCCAAGGCAAATAGCGCCTTTGGAAGACTACACAAAAGAGTCTGGAAAAACAACCACCTGAAGAAACACACAAAGATCAGCGTGTACAGAGCCGTTGTCATACCCACGTTCCTGTTCGGCTCCGAATATCCAATGTGATGTGAATCAAATCTGCAAAGATGATTTCTCAATTGATCCTTGGGCCAGACATTTAAGTATATAATTCAAATGCACTTTACCTTGATCAAGTGGAAGTACAGTACAACACTGATTATCTGAAACGGCCGGGACCGTGCCTATTTTGGATAAATGGATTTTTTTGGAGACCCGGTCATTTTTTAAAAACAGCTCAGTAGCCACAGCAAATCACTTGTACCAGGGATTAAACAACAAAAAAACAACAAGATAAGGCTTTTTAAGCATTAAAATAATGTTTAACTCTCACCAAAAAATGCTGGCCAAGCTGTTCACCAACAACTCCCCACCGAGGCCCCACTCGTGTTAGGAGTCCGAGGGCCCTGCTCCTGCCACCAGGTTCTCGAGGTTCCCACCACCACCAGGAGCCCAACATCCCCGGTCAGTTCTGCTCTGAAAAGATTCGGATAAATGAGGATTTCTGATTTGTTTTTGATATTGGAGTTGTACTTTATTAATTGTAATGGAGGTATAATTAATCATAGTGTACAGTAGATTTAACTTTATGATGTGGAAGTGAGCCATTATGCTAGTTCTCATACTTATACAGTTTCCTCTCTCATTTCCCTTCACAAATTCTCTCACTGGCCAATTAATTTCCGCACACCCTGATTCTCCAGCCTCTGCCCTGAGATTCTCCTGCCTTCTATCTGCACTAAGGGTAATCTACAGTAGCCATCTACTACTTCAATGTATTTGGGATGTATGAGTGAACTGGAGTACCTGATGAGGTTCCAGAGGTTTAGAGGGAGAAAGTCCAAGTTTCACACAGGATTTGGATTGACTACCGTAGGGTTTATATAGTTCCCTACATGTCTGAGCAGTAGAAACACCTGCTGCAGAACTAAGATTACTGAGTCAAAAGTTGTCACTGGGCCTTGAAGTATAGGAATAAATGACCATAAACTTGGTCCAATCATATATTTTAAGGAATATCCTGCAATAAGGGCAGGAATGGGTGAGGGAGGGAGTAGGCAGCTAAGGCTGTGGCTGCCAGTGGAGAATCTATCAAATTCAGGAATAATCATGAGGGCAGAATTATAGAAGAAGACCATTTTAGAAAATAGATTAAATTGTTAAGAGTGAGGGTACGGCAGGATTTGTAAATGAGGTTGAGATTTTAAAACAGACGCTTTTAAAAGTGACCCGGAGCAGGTTAAGAGCTGAGAACACTGGAATGATGGGAAATGGAGTTCAGAGGAAGTTAGGATTCAGTGGCAATCCTGAATTATTTAATGAATCTGGAGATGGTGGGGAGCTGGCGGGGCATCTGGGGATAGACTCGATGAAGATTAAAGGTTAGAGGTTACAAAGGTCGGATGGATTTCAGCAACATTTGAACTGGGCATGGGATGTTATGGAAATGAAGCAAGTAATTTTATTGATGACACAGATAAATTACCCGGTATACAAAACTGAGAGTTATTTATTTTTAACTCCTTTCACACTTGCAAGTGATCCCAGAATTTAACTGCCAATCAGCCTTTAAAGTGTTTAGTGTGAAAGCAAAATCAGCTAAATGCTGGTGTCAGATGATGTCATCTCACGCTGGGGATTGACAGCTTTGACCCCTAGTACAATTTTCGGTGTACCAGCATTGAAATCAGGCAAGTGTGAAATGGGTAATTGCACTGTGGGATTGAAATGACCCAAGTTTTTGTGTGAATGCAGGAATGTGAAAGAAGAAAAGATTAAAATTAAGGTATTGTAGCAACGGCTACACTGCTCTTGCAATAACACACGCAACCAGATGGGTTGAGCTCAGTGAGCAGACTAGTTTATTGCAGGTTGATGGACTGCACTTATACTCACAGCCCGGACCTGGCTGAGAACTGCACTGGAGGGCATTAACCCTGTGCGGGTTTCTGAGCCCCGAGCTGGAAGGAAGGGAAACCCCCGACGGCGCCATTTTGGCCGGCTGCCCCGCCGCGTGGCTTACAAGCAGGGCCGGTTCGCTTGCCTTGAAGTGAGCCGCCATATAGCCTCCCCCCCCCCTCACCCAGAACCGGCACCAATGTCCTTTTTTTGCCGGGCGGCCTCGCTTCTTGGGCTGGGCAACGACCACGGGCTCAGTGGGATTGAGATGCACTGGCTTCAGCCTGCCCATGGTAAACATCTCATGCCTGCCGCCCAAGTCCAGCGTGAAAGTCGAGCTGAAATGCTGTATAACCCTGTACGGCCCCTCATACGGTCGCAGCAGAGGTGCTGTGGTCAAGCCCCGCCAAACGAAAACAAACTCTGCAGAACGCAGCTCGCCAGGAACATGAGTTGGGGGGTGCCATGCCTGGGTGGCGGTGGGGGTTCGAAGGAGTCCAAGCGTGCCCTGAGGAAGTAGTTCGTGCAGCGACCACTGGGGATTGTGAGGTGTGTTGATGAACTCACCAGGTAGTGCCAGCGGCGCACCGTAGACCAGCTCAGCTGATGACGCCTGCAGATCTTCCTTGGGAGTGGAGCAGATGCCCAGGAGCACCCAAGGCAGTTCATCCGTCCAGTCGGGACCAGTGAGGCAGGCCATGAGCGTCGACTTAAGGTGGCGGTGCAGACATTCGACCAGTCCATTAGCCTGCAGGTGGTAGGCCGTGGTGCGGTGTAGCTGTATCCCCAACCTGTTGGCGAGCTGTGCCCAGAGTGCTGATGTGAACTGGGCGCCCCGATCGCTGGTGAGGTGAGCCGGGACACCGAACTGGGCGATCCAACCATGCAACAGGGCTTGGGAGCAGGAGTTGGCGGAGGCATCTGGCATCGGGATCGCCTCAGGCCAGCGAGTGGTGCGGTCCACCACCGTCAACAGGTAACGGTTGCCTAGGGAAACGGGTAAGGGCACGACGATGTCCACGTGAATGTGGCTGAACCGTTCCCGACGTGCTCGAACTCCTGTACATGTGCCCTGGTGTGCCTGTGCACCTTGGACATCTGGCAATGGGTGCATGTTCTGGCCCAGCCCACAATCTGCTTCCACAGCCCATGCCATATGAACCGTTTGGCCACCATCCGGACCATGGACCTGATGGACAGATGTGATAGGTCATGGATGTGACGGAAGACCTGCTTGTGCCACTGCCGCGGAACCACTGGCTGTGGGGTGCCCAAGGAGATATCGCACAGGACGGTGCCTTCGTCACTTGGAGTCGGGAGGTCTCGGAACCGCATGCCTGCGATGGCAGTCTTGAAGGCCCTCGTTTCCTCATCAGCTTCCTGGTCCTGGGCAAGCTGGTCGAAGTTGAGGCTGGACGTCAGCGCGCAGATGGCCGGTCGCGAGAGTGCATCAGCAACCACATTGTCCTTCCCCGTCTTGTGCCAAATGTCGGAGGTAAACTCCGACACGAAGGAGAGGTGACGCTGCTGGCGGGCCGACCAGGGATCTTTTGCCATCGTGAGCGCCTAGGTGAGGGGTTTGTGGTCGGTGAAGATTGTAAAAGTCCTCCCCTCCAAAAAATAGCGGAAATGCCACACCGCCAGGTACATGCCCAGTAACTCGCGGTCGAAAGCACTATACTGGGAGGAGTCACGTGATGGAGTAGTGGCCGGACGGTGAACTCTAGCCCTCTCCAGAAAAGTCGGAAGAAACAAAGGAAAACACAAAGGCACAAAAATAAAAATTAAAGAAAAGTCAATATAAAGGTGGAAAGAAGATGGCGACGAAAAAAGAAAAATCAAAATCAACGGTAAGAAGAGAGGAAGAGAAGACAACGGAAGATGAAGGAAAAGGCCTTACCTGTTCGAAGAGGCCCGCGGTGGAGAGAGAAACCCGCTCCCTCAGGTCGGTAGAAAGTGGACTACAAAAATGGCTCGCTGAGCCGAGTAAAAGTGCGCAACCGCGCATGCGCGATGCACATGCAAAAAAACACACCGACGGGAGGGGTGACCAGCTGGGGAGTCGATCTCCACAGCCGGCAATGACAGCTGCAGAACACCTGCAGCAAGAGGAGAACATTGAAGACAACGAAAACAAGAAAGAAGAGAAGAAAAGGGCAACAAAGAAACAACAGATGGCCAACCCAGAGGAAGAGGAAGAGGAAGAGTACAGTGAAATAGAAGAAGGGAAAGGCAAGATAAAGGATATACTTTCTCTTATTAAAGAATACATGGAGTCATTTAAAGAATGGCAAGCGCAAGAATTTAATGATTTAAGAAGAAGAATAAACAATAGAGAAGAGAAAATGAATAAAATAGATATGACCTTAACAGAAATGAGAAAGAGAATGGACAAGATGGAAGAGCGGGAAGCAGCAGTAGAAATGGAGGTAGAGGACTTAAAAAAGAAATTAGAGGAATCTAATAAAAAAGTTATAGAGACACAAGAAATGTTAGCTCAGAAAATAGATATAATGGAAAATTATAACAGAAGAAATAACATAAAGATAGTGGGCCTTAAGGAAGATGAAGAAGGCAAGAATATGAGAGAGTTTATAAAAGATTGGATCCCCAGGATCCTAGGATGTCCAGAACTACAGCAAGAAATGGAAATAGAAAGGGCACATAGAGCATTGGCCTTTAAACCACAACCACAACAAAGGCCAAGATCTATTTTAGTAAAATTCCTAAGATATACTACAAGAGAAAAGGTACTGGAGAAGACAATGGAAAAAGTAAGAGAGGGCAACAAGCCACTGGAGTACAAAGGGCAAAAAATCTTCATTTATCCAGATATAAGTTTTGAACTCCTGAAGAAGAGAAAGGAGTTCAATACAGCAAAGGCGATTTTATGGAAGAAAGGGTATAAATTTATACTAAAGCATCCAGCGGTATTGAAAATATTTATTCCAGGACAACAAAACAGACTATTCTCGGATCCAGAGGAAGCACGAAAATTTGCAGAACAATTACAAAATAGACTGAGGGATGAAGACGTGTAACGAGAGTACAAAAGACTGAGAACTAAAAAGACACATAAGTTTTGAACTCCTGAAGAAGAGAAAGGAGTTCAATACATCGAAAATGATCTTATGGGGAAAAAAAAACTATTCTCGGATCCAGAGGAAGCAAGGAAATTTGCAGAACAACTACAAAACAACCAGAGAGATGAAGATATGTAATAAGAGTAAAAATGACCACGATTTATGTATGTGGGTAAAGAGGTGTATATGTATAATGTGCATACATGAATGTATCCGTATTTAGAGGAAAATATAGATAGTATAGACAAGAATTAATAAGGGAAGGAAATGGAATAGAGAGAATAAAGAGGGAACTAAAAGAGTGACCTTTGTTACATATGAAAAGTGAAATCTTTTCTGGGGGGGCTGGGTGGGGAGGAGTTGCGGTCACTGTAAAATCAGCTGACGCTTGCGAGTGAATTCGCAAATCCAAATGGAGAGGGGAGATGTGGTTGTCCGACAAGGGATAAAGGACAACTCAGGAGGGGAAGGGGAGATTGGGGCTAAAGAAGATTTAAATAGGAGAATAAGGAAAATGTTTGATGTTTTAGGAATGTTGTCTTATAAAGGGTTCAAAACAAGAAAACAGAAATGGATAAGAAGGAAAGGTAATGATGGAGAAACGGAAAGGGAAGATAAACAAAGTATAAAATGGCTACGTTGAACTATATGACTTTAAATATTAATGGAATACATAACCAAATTAAAAGGAAGAAACTGCTAAATTTACTGAAAAAAGAAAAAATTGATATGGAATCAATGGAAGATAAGTTTATACTATGGGATGCAATGAAAGCATTCATTAGAGGGCAAATAATAAGTTATGTAACCAAGATGAAGAAGGACTATAATCAGGAAACAGAGCAGTTGGAAAGGGAAATAGTAAATATAGAAAAAGAATTAGTAATGAAGGAAGATACAACTAAAAGAAGAGAATTGGCGGATAAAAAAATAAAATATGAAACACTACAAACATATAAGGTGGAGAAGAATATAATGAAGACAAAACAGAAATATTATGAACTAGGTGAAAAAACGCACAAAATCCTAGCATGGCAGCTTAAGACAGAACAAGCTAAGAAAATGGTATTGGCATCAAGGAAAAAAGACAAACAAATTACATATAATCCAAAAGAAATTAAGGAAAACTTTAGAGAATTCTATGAACAATTATACCGAACTGAAAACGAAGGGAAAGAAGGGAAAATAGATGAATTTCTGACTAAAATTGAACAACCAAAACTACAAATAGAGGAACAAAATAAATTAACAGAGCCATTTGGAAGAGTAGAAATACAAGAGATAATAAAAAAACTACCGAATAATAAAACACCAGGAGAGGATGGATTCTCAATAGAATGCTATAAAACATATAAAGATTTATTAATTCCGCCCCTCCTGGAAGTAATCAACCAGATTGATAAAACACAAAGCTTACCAGATTCATGTAAAACAGCAATAATTACAGTGATACTAAAACCAGCGTCATATAGACCAATATCTTTGCTAAACACAGATTATAAGATAATAGCTAAACTATTAGCAAACAGATTAGCAGAACAGGTACCGAAAATGGTAAATTTAGACCAAACTGGATTTATCAAAAAAAGACGCACAACAGACAATATTTGTAAATTTATTAACTTAATTCATGCAGTAGAAGGGAATAAAGCACCTACAGTAGCAGTTGCTTTGGACGCAGAGAAGGCCTTTGACAGAGTAGAATGGAATTATTTGTTCAAAGTATTGCAAAAATTCAGTTTACCGGAGAAGTATATTAATTGGATTAAAGCATTATATAAGGGACCGTTAGCGAAAGTGACAGTAAATGGACATGTATCAAAACAATTTAACTTAAGCAGGTCAACACGACAGGGGTGCCCACTATCACCTTTATTATTTGCGTTAGCTATAGAACCACTAGCAGAATTGATAAGAACAGATAATAATATAAAAGGAATAAAAATAAAAGACAAGGAATATAAAATCAGTTTATTTGCGGATGATGTTATAGTGTACTTAACAGAACCAGAACTATCAATAAAAGAATTATATAAGAAATTGAAGGAATATGGAGAAGTGTCGGGTTACAAGATAAACGTAAATAAAAGTGAAGCAATGCCTATGAATAATGCGGATTTCTCAAATGTTAAGAAGGAATCACCATTTAGATGGCAAATGCAAGCAATAAGATATCTAGGTGTACAAATAAACAAAAATCTCGGCCAACTACATAAACTCAATTATTGTCCACTAATGAAAAAATTACAGGACGATTTAGAGCATTGGAAAGATTTACCACTAACACTAATAGGAAGGATAAACTGTATTAAAATGAACATTTTTCCAAGGATATTATACTTATTTCAGGCATTGCCAATACAACTGACAGAGAAATTCTTTAAGGAGTTAAAGAAAATAATAAGGAAATCTTTATGGAGAGGGGGGAAACCGAGGATAGCACTAGATAAATTAACAGAATGGTATAAACAAGGAGGCTTACAACTGCCAAACTTTAAAAATTATTATAGAGCCGCACAATTAAGATACCTATCAGATTTTTATCAAACAAGGGAAAAGCCAGATTGGACGAGATTAGAATTAGATAAAATAGGGGAAAAGATACCTGAACGCATATTATATAAATGGGATGAAAAATTGGTACAACATTGAAGTTCTCCAGTATTACATCATCTACTCAATATTTGGAAGAAGATTCATGTAGAAAGAAATAAAACAAATTATCAATTACCAAAACTAATATTGACGCAAAACAAGTTACTCCCTTTCACAATAGATAACCTTTCCTTTAGAGAATGGGGGAAAAAAAAGGGATTAAAAGAATAAAAAATTGTTTTTCAGGAAATAGATTCTTATCCTTTGAACAAATGAAAGATAAGTACAATATAACTCAAGATACAGCGCTGGCATATTACCAATTGAGATCCTACTTGAAGGATAAATTAGGAAGCAGCTTGAGTTTGCCAGAGGGAAGTAACCTTGAATATGTGATTACAGATACAATGATAATCAAAAGATTTATAACAAATATGTATGTTAAACTGCAAGAAAAGGAGAATGAGGAAACAAATGGTAAAACTAAACAAAAATGGGAACAAGACTTAAATATAAAGATAAAAAAGGAAACATGGGAGAAGTTATGCTCCGGAACGATGAGAAATACAATAAATACGAGGTTACGTATGATACAATATAACTGGATACACAGGCTATACATTACACCTCAAAAGTTAAATAAATGGGACCCAACAGTATCTGATAGATGTTGTCGATGTAAAAAAGAAATGGGAACAACAATTCATGCAATCTGGACATGTGAGAAAGTAAAAAAAGTTTGGGAAGATCTAAATCAGATATTAAATAAAATAACAGAAAACAATATACCAAAGAATCCAGAGATCTTCCTCCTAAGTAACGTAAAAAACAAAGAATTTTGAATTGATTTGGATGGTGCACAAAAAAGATTTGTTAAGATAGCTCTAGCCGTAGCAAAAAAATGTATTATGTCAACCTGGAAATTGGAAGATAATTTGAAAATACAACAATGGTATATAGAAATGAATAAATGTATTCCATTAGAAAAAATAACATATAGTTTAAGAAATAATATTGAAATATTCGAACAAATATGGGAGCCTTACATTAAATACAATAGCGAAAACCTACCGGGGACAATCATTACCTAAGTTAACGGAAGGAAAAGGAAATGAAAAGAATGGACTCAGTAGAATTTCTGGTGTATTTTTATTGAATGACAACATTGTTTGACTGGTTTAATGTATCCTAGATTGTATACCTTAAATGGACGGGAGGGGGGAGGTAGGGAGGGTGAGATGGGAGGTGGGAGGGGGGGGGGGAGAAAATGGCACTGTATATGTGTGAAAAGGAAAAAGTGTGTACCATGGTTAATGTGATTTATGGTGTGAAAAATAAAAAATTTAAAAAAAAAGAAAGCACTATACTTGCGTTCTGGCTGGCGGAGCGGGCGGATGAAGAATGCTAGCGGCTTCCAATGCCCATTCACCTGCTGCTCCAGGACGGCACTGATGGCTGTAACAGAGGCATCGACAGAGAATGCCATATGCAGGTCGGTGTGCGGGTGGGCAAGCATGGCGGCCTTCGCGATGGCGTCTTGGTGGCCTCGAATGCAGTACATGCTTCTGGGTTCCAAGCGAGCGTCTTGTGCTTGGCTGCGATGAGGGCGAACAGTGCCTGCATGATGCACGGAGCTCCTGGGATGAAGCGATTGTAAAAGTTGACCATACCCCCAAACTCCTGCAGCCCCTTGAGGCTGTTCAGGCGTCGGAACTCCTTGATGGTGCCTACCTTCACAGCGGTGGGCGTGGCTCCTTCAGCCGTGATGTTATGGCCCAGGAACAGCAGGACTCTTTCCCGAACTGGCACTTGGCTGGGTTGATGGTAAGGCCGAAGTTGGCCAGCCGGGAGAAAAGGGCACGTAGGTGGGCCTTGTGTTGCACCCGGTCCTTGCTGGCAACAAGGATGTTGTCCAAATAAAGATGAAATTCAAGTCCCTGCCCACAAAGTCCATGAGGCGCTGGAAGGTCTGAGCAGCGTTCTTGAGCCCGAACGGCATGCGCAGAAATTCGAACAGGCCAAAGGAGGTGATGATGGACGTCTTGGATATGTCCTCAGGGTGCACCAGGATCTGGTGATATCCACACACCAGGTCAACCTTGGAGAAGACCCTCGTACCGTGCAGGTTGGCCGTAAAGTCCTGGATGTGAGGGATGGGGTAACGGTTAGGAAAGGTTGCCTCGTTGAGCCGTCAATAGTCTCCGCAGGGACGCCAGCTGCTGGAGGCTTTCAGGACCAGGTGGAGCGGCGAGGCCCATAGGCTGTTGGACCGTCAAATGATCCCCAGCTCCAACAGGTGCGAAAACCTCTCCTTCGCTACCTGGAGCTTGTCAGGGGTGAGCCGGCGTGCCTTGGCATGAACTAGCGGACCCTGGGTGGGGATGTGGTGGAACACCCCGTGGCTCAGCGAAGCAGCAGAGAACTGTGGCTTGAGGAGTGTTGTAAACTCATCCAGGATCTGCTGTAACTCATCTCTGGGCGTGCTGATCGTGGCCAACTGCGGTTGCTTCGAGCAGGATGCGTCGAGGCAAACGGCCTGGAAGGTACGGACATCCACCAGGCACGTACCTCGAATGTCCACCAGAAGCCTGTGTGCGAGGAGTAAATCTGCATCCAGGATGGCAGCCGGGAGGGACGAGACAGTGAACGTCGAAGCAAAATTCTGTTGGCCGATCTGGAAGTGGACTGTCTTTTCTCCATACATCCGGATTGCCGTTGCGTTGGCCTCACAGAGGGGAGGTCCACGAGGTTGGTTCCTGGATTTAATGGCCGTGCCCGGTATGACGCTGATCTGGGCTCCAGTGTCAACGAGGAACCGCCGGCCACTGACTGAGTCCCGCAGGTAGTGAAGGCTGTGTCCTTGGCCAGCCGCCGCAGCCATTAACAGCGGCCAGCCTGGTCGTTTCCCTGGAACGAGCATGGCTGACGACACTTCCGAACCTTGGCTCCCCAGTGCTGGTGGTAGAGGCAGAGGCCTGAAGTGGATGCTGTGGCCTTGGTTATGCTCTTGGGGACCCCTGCAGGTGCCGGGTGCTCTACCGCAGCGCTAGGGACAGGCTTGACGTGCCCGTGCCTCGTGACCTGCTGGACCACTGAGCCTTCTGAGAATCGTGCGAGCCAGACCTCTTGGGCCTTCTGGGCGACCTTCCTCGGGTCAGTGAAGCTGTCCTGAACCAGCAGCGGGCGGATGTCCTCAGGCATATGTTTGAGGAAGATGTGCTCAAAAGGTGGGCAGTTGGTGTGCTCAAAAGGTGGGCAGTTGGTATGCTCACCCATGAGCGCGAGCATCTCTTTCATCAGTTCCATCGGAGTCCTGTCCCCCAGGGTGTTGAGGTGCAGCACCTGAGGGACAAGCTGATGTCTGGATAGTCTGAGGGACCCAGTAAGCAATTGTTTGATGGTATTGTACTTGTCCTCGGCGGGTAGGTGCTGAACAAGGTGCAGCATGCGTCTGGTGGTGGCCTGGTCCAGGGCAGCGACCACATGGTAGAATTTGGTCGTGTCGGACGATATCTGGCGGAGGTGGAACAGGGCCTCCGCGTGGATGAACCAGGTCTCCGGCTCTTGATCCCAGAATTCTGGCAGTTTTCTGGCTATAGCGCTGATCCCAGGCTCGCTCATGATGGGTTCAAAGATGTTTGAACCAGTCAGGGTCATCAATTGTAGCGGTGGCTACACTGCTCCTCCAATAACACACACAACCAGACGGGTTGAGCTCAGTGAGCAGACTAGTTTATTGCAGGCTGCTGGGCTGCACTTATACTCCCAGCCCGGACCTGGCTGAGAACCGCGCTGGAGGGCGCTGACGTCATCCGGGTGTCACGTGGTCCCCAAGAGCGAGTTTCTGAGCACCGAGCTGGAAGGAAGGGAAACCACTGACAGTGCCATTTTGGCTGGCTGTCCCGCCGGATGGCTTACAAGCGGGGCCAGTTCACCTGCCTTGTGGTGAGCCGCCACAGTATAAATTTTGCCTTGGGAAAGTTGCAGCAGTAGAGAGAGAGGAAATAAATAGCAATAGCAGACAGCATGGGAAAATTGGTAGTGCTATAGTGCACAATTTATAAAGACCATGGAAAAAAGTAACGGCGGATCTGACTTCCCAGAACCCCTCCATGAATGCTCCGTGCATACAGCCCTTTCTCCCATGCATGGAATTCTGGGAGGTCAGGTCCACTATCGCTCTTTCCCCACGGTATTTATAAATTATGCAATAGTGCTACAAACTCCTATGCTGTATAAATTGAGTGCTCTAGCGCTACCAACTTTCCCACCCTGTTTAAAAATTGTCTGCTATTGCTAGTATTTTCCCACGGTCCCTTATAAAGGTTTATATAGGTCGGCATAACAACAACAGCGGCTGAAGGGCTCGTATTGTGCTATACATAAAGCTTAATTATGTTATAATTAGGCATTATTAATTTTGTTCAAATAACATTGATCAAGATTTAGGGCAGCTCCACCATCACTCGATGCGTCATAACATCACTGGTAGAAGGTTGAACAGTCCAAACTCCAGGGATGGCTCCTTGCATGTGTGAAAGTGTTCTTTGTCTCAGTTAGTAGCGGTCAAGTGTAAAAAGCCAAAAAAAGTCAGTGAGAGGTTTATAGCTTGTGAGCAGGAAACCAACATCTCATTTTGATCCTATCTTATTTGTCATCTTGGCCTGCTATTTCATTCTTCTTTCAGAGGTTTTTTGCTTTTTTAAAAAATTGCTTATTTCTTCTTTGTCTTTGTTCCACCACCCTAATTGTTACTACTTTACCTTCCGCCAACATCCTTTCCACCCCGGACACGATCTCAGCACTGCCCAATGGTTCAAGCCTGCAATCTTTTTATGGTTTAGCTGTCTAAAACAACTTGACTGTTTGGATGAGCTCAAGGGATTCTTGCTGTTCAAATTATCTTTAAAATAGAACCAATTGCCTCATGAAACAGTAAAATTCTGATCATGTGATTTCTTATTTGTTATGACAGGAAGTCAAGCCAGCTTTTCCTTGGGATGATCATAAGCTCCGTGTGACCTGGCGTGGTGATGGCCAATTGTTTGCAGTCAGTGCTATTTGTCCTATGACAGGTATGTATTTGACATAGAGCCATAGAACATCAAAGGACAGAAACAGCCCCTTTGGCCCATCTAGTCCATAAAAAACTATTGTTTTGCCTAGCTCTCCATATTCATTCATATTCCTGTCCAAATTTTTCTTGAATGTCAAAATTGAGCCCGCATTCATCACTTCATCTGGCAGCTTGTTCCACCCTCTCACCACTCTCTATATGAAGAAGTTCTCCTTAATGTTGCCTTTAAACATTTCACCTTTCATCCTGAACCCATGCTTTCTAGTTTTTATCTCACCTAACCTCTGACATATCCAGCAACTGCAACTTCAATACATCAACATTCTTTTTATTGCTTTTATTAAAAACATTGCTTTTATTTTTTATGAAGCTGCAAAGCAATTTTTGCATGCCATTGCCTAACAATTCTCTGGGCCTAGGTTCAATCTTGACCTCAGGTGTTGTTTGTGAGGAGATTTTGCATTCTTCTTCTGACCACATGGGTCTCTGCTCACTGTGATTTTATTCCAAAGAAGCGCTGGTATCTGAATTTGCCACTGAAGTTACCTCTCGGGGTAGATAAGCAGCCAAAAAAAAATAAATCAAATGGTTGAGCCAGGTATTTGTTGATAAGTCTACAAGAGTTGAAGGGATATGAGGACTTCATGGATGATCCATCGGTTTGTAATATGTAGCCCACAGTTAGTAAAAGAATATTTACAGTGGTTTGTGGGTTCTGTTCATAACCTACGGCTCAGCCATCAAACCATAGTCTCTAGCAAACTCATCTCCAAGCTTTGGGATTCAGGCCTCAGTGCCTCCTCTGCAAATGAATTCTTGACTTCCTGTCCAACTGACCACAATTAGTGACAATATTTTCACAATCACACTCAACACTCAAAGATATATACTCAGTCACCTGCTATTAGCTCCCTCTATACCCATGACTGTACAGCCAAATACTGCTATGACTTCATTCTTAAAATTCACCAGTGATACTGCAGTAGTAGGTTGGGAATTAAATAATGAGGTGGAATGCGAGAAAGAGTTTGAAAGTCTAGTGGCATGAAGCTAAGATAACCTCCCTCTCAACTACAAGATGATGGAAATGAGGCAAAGAAAATGATCATAGATTCAGGAGAGGGCAAAGACCACATGTCTGTCCACAGCAAGTGGAAATTCAAAGAGTAGATAGCTTCAAATTCTTAAAAGTATTTCCAATAAAATCTGAGCTGTGACAAGCATGTTGATGTGATGATCAAGAAAGTGCACCTGATGCCTCTACTTTCTTAGAAAACTAGGGAAATTTGGCATGTCCATCTTGTCAAGAACAACTCCACAAATGCTTCGAAAGCATAGTTGCTGGATATGTCACAGTATATTATAACTCAGATTTACCACCCTTCCTTGGGCTTCTACTGCTTAGAAAAGGCAGTTAACATATTGAAAGACCCATCGCACCTTTGATACTCTGTAGTTGTGCCTTTTACATGGCTTATTGAATATTAGAGCAGCCTGCTGCTTGCATAAGAACATTTCTGAGTATACTAGGCATAATTTGGCCATAGAATATTACAGCACATAAAACAGGCTCTTCTAGACTCTGCCTATAAATTATTTTGACTAGTCTCATTGACCTGTACCCATTCCACAGCCCTCCCATCCATGTACCTGTCCAATTTTTTCTGATGTTAAAATTGAGCCTGCATTCACCACCTCAGTTGGAATCTCATTCCACACCCCCAACACTCTCTATGTGAAGAAGTTCCCCCTTACATTTCCCCTAAACTTTTTCCCTTTCACTCTTAACCCTTGTCCTCTGGTTTGTTTCTCACTTACCCTGAGTGGAAAAAGCCTATCTGTCTATTCCCCTCATAATTTTAAATACTTCCATCAAATCTCTATGCACATTCTTCTATGCAGAAGGGAATATCTTTCCTTGTAACTCAGTTCCTGAAGTCCAGGCAACATCCTAATAAATCTCTGCACTGTCTCTATCTTACTGATATCCTTCCTGTAGTTAGGCGACCCAAATTGCACACAATACTCCAAATTTGCCCTCACTAATGTCTTATACAACTTTAACATAACATCCCAACTCCTGTACTCAATACTTTGATTTATGAAGGCCAAAAGCTCTCCTGTACAACCTTATCCACCTGTGATGCCTCTTTCAGGAAATTATGTATTTGTATTCCCCGATCCCTCTGTTCTACTTTGTTGTCATATCGTGACCCCTGAGGTCAACACTGGTATGCTGCTGTCATTACAGAGTATGTATGGCAAACTACTGGTGCAAAAAGCCACTGGTGCAACACCCCTCCCCCCCTTCATTTAAAAAAAACAAAAGCAATTTGCTAATTGGCCTGTATCTTTTCCAGTTATACGTCGAGGTATGATATCATATGTATTATTATTTTTTTCATCTTTAATTCTCCATAAAAACTAATAATTTCACTGTTTAGTTATTATTGTTCTTTTATCAGCTCATTGTCTTACAGTGAATTTCCATTGAAAAATGTCAATTCTCGATATTTTACAAAATCGTGCTGGCCATTTGATGGTTCTCGTGCGTGTTGTAACTGTTTGTGGTCGTGTTGATGCTCGCTGGTCTCTTGCTGCGTCCTATGGTTGTTGCTGTTGTTGAACATGTTCCTTCTGCTGATGTGGTTGCTGATCACATGTTGAGTTGCGAGGACAATGTGCACATTGACACTGTGTAGCAGCAGTTGTAGGCACTTTTGCTGGAGTTGCTGATGTTGTACCTGATGTTGTTGGAGTTGCCATGTGTATTGTAGCTATCTGTTCTGTCAAGGTCCTTTAAGGCTGCTTCATATGTTGATCTGATGTTCTTTTGATTTTGGTGATACAGTTGACTTTTACCAAAGATAACTTGGGTGACCCTTTTTTCATACATACCCCAAGCTGCCACGAATGAATGTCCTTTATCATGAGTTTTGAAGGCCTGCACTATGACAGCTTCTCCCTCTTTCAGTTCTCGTAGTTGCTTTGTTGACCTGTCGTACTGTGATTTTGTCTTTCTATTTTTTATCTCCCTTCTTCCTCTGCACGCCCTTCAGAACTTTTGGCTTCAGGAGTTGTTTTGCTGTTCAGCGTGACATTAATCTCTGCTCTGGACTGCTGTGCATTCCTTCTGTAGGAGCATTTCTCCATTCAAGGATCACCTTATGCACATCTATTCCTTACTGAGCACCTTTCTTCATGATTGTTTTGGCAATCTTCTCAGCTAATTCTGCTTTGCTGTTGGATTGCAGATGATGAGGGGATGATGTGTGTTGTATTTCCCACTCATGCATGAGGTGCTGAAACTCATCACTGGTGAATTGTGGTCCGTTATCACTCACTAATTCATCCGGGATACCATAGGGGCTGAAATGTGAGTTGAGACGCATAATCATGTCTGCCCTTGTAGTTGACTCCATCTCATCTACTTCCCAGAAGTCTGAGTAGTAATCAACTGTGATCAAATGGTCTTTTCCATTCAGTGTGAATAGGTCTGTTCCTACTTCCATCCATGAGTCTGGAGGGGTTCCTTTGCTTCCTGGGCTTGAACTTGTTACAAGCACTGCACTGCCTGATGTTATCTCTTATCTCATGACTCATGTTGGGCCAGAATATGACATATCTAGCCTTCCTCAGGCTTGACTCGATTCCTTGGTGGCTTACATGGACACATTTCACCATTTCTCTTCTCATCTGCTTAGGGACTATGACTCTCATACTCTTGTAGAGTATGCCACCCTGGGTTGTAGTCTCTCTCCAAGTACGATCAATACTCGCATATGGTGACTGGTGTGTTGACTATTTGGCCAACCTCTCATCACCACATCTTTGAGTACCTGTAGTGTTTCATCTCTTTCAGTCATTTCTTAATTTGCTGAAGTCTCTTATCAGTCAGCTTGAGCATTGAAGCTGGGTTTATTTCCTCGATTTCTCCCATCGTTTTGCTGTGCTGACTCATGGCAAAGATCTCATAATCTGTGTCATCTTCTGCTTTCTTCAATGGTAGAGCTGACCTCAATAACATGTCTGATGTGTACATGAGCGTTCCTTTTTGTACTTCACATCCAGATTGTACTTCTGTAACTTTAGCAACATCCTTTGCAGGTATTTGGGTGCTGCTAGCAGAGGTTTCATTAAGATGGTTTGCAGCAGTTTGTGGTCTGTTTCTAGAGTGATCTCTTTGCCAAACAAGTACTGGTTCTAGTGTTCATACGCAAAAACAAATACCAGACATTCCTTTTCTATCTGGGCATATTTTCTCTCTGTGTCCGTTAATGCCCTTGATGCAAATGCAACTTGTTGAGAGTGTTGCGTAAGAGTTGCCCCGAGGCCTGTTTTACTTGCATCACATTGTAGCATAATTTCATCGTGTATGTCATAGTACTTCAGCACTGGTGCAGTGGTGACCAGATGCAACTGCTTGATGCAGTTGTAGGCTGACTTGTTCTGTGCCCCAAAAGCATTTCATGTCCTTCTCCATCAGCTTTTTCAGTGGTTCACACTCTGACGACAGGTTGGGTAAGAGCTTTGCAAGATACTTCACAAAGCCTATGAAGGACTGAATGACCTTGACATCTGAGGGTCGTTCCATCTCTAGTACAGCACAGACCTTCTCAGGATCTGGACAAAGTCCACAATCAGATTTTCGGTTTTGGCGACATTGAGTGTGACATAAATTGGAAAGCAAACAGGCAGCAATTTGAATTAATTAAGGCAGGGGTCCCAAACATTTTAGACCATCGACCCCTTCTTGGAACACTTGATCCCTCATTGTCTCCTGTGGTGGGGGGTGGAGCCTACTAAAGGTACAAATAACACATACATCTTTCGTCTATGCTCAGTCCGTCCTCCCATTCACTCTCAACTTATTCAAATGCCAAAGCCAAATACAACATGGCGGCCACCAAGGCCCTCTCTCGCAAGAGGTGGCCACCACTGCCATAGGCACTATTTTCCATTGATACGCCCCTGCTTTGCAAAATTGCAATCACTCTTTCCTCCCCCCTCCCCCTTTTCGACCCCCTGGTATTTATCGACCCCTTTGATGGTACCATTGATATCAACCATTTTGGAGATCCCTTGATAAGCTATTGATTGATTTCTATGTGGACAAGGCATCTTGCTTAAACAAAATATTAAATTTTGAGTTTTGACATACAGCATGGTTACAAACCATTTCGGCCCACAAGTCCATGACGCCCAATTTACACTCCATTAACCTACACCCCCAGTTTTGAACAGTGGAAAGAAACCAGAGCCCTCAGAGAAAATCCACACAGACATGAGAAGAACATACAAACTCCTTACAGAGATCGCTGGACTCGAACCCCGGTCCGGCCCTGATTAATGGCGCTGTAAAGGCATTGCACTAACTGCTACACCAACCTTGCCAGGACAAAACAGGCAAGCCCCTCCTCTATCTTGTAATGTTTGTACATAATTAATGTTTGAAACTAGTTTCTAAAGCAGAACATCAGCTGACAGTTTTCACTGTGCAATTTATTGTGCAAATGATACCAGTCACAACTTATAAAGCTCTTAGAGACACATTGTAGAAGTAATTGTGGTGGAACTCCATGCCAAACGTTCTTTCAAGAATGAATTCTATGTACTTAGGTAATGTTTATACCGTTTTCAGTAGGAAAGAAGGGAGAATGTATTTAATGTCAATCTATTTTAGCTTTTATTGCATACGGTTTAGCTCATTAAGAGTGACATAGCTCATTGTTCTTGATACATTTGTATTTGACATCTTTTGTCTTATCATCATTTTGTTATCTACTGGGTAAGTCTTATATTTTCATAATTTAAGCATATATTTGTCAATTCATGGTAAATTTCTCTACACAGGTTCCAGAAAGCTGAGGGTGTGGAATAGAGAATGTGTGCTCCAGTCAACCAGTGAACTTGTCAATGGTCTTGAACAGGCACTGTGCTGGAAGTGAGTAATTTAAATCAAATTGCAACTCTGTGTGTCTTTGGGAAGTTTATTTAATGGTTGTGTGAGTAACTTGTCATCACTTGATTAACATGTTTTTCCAAGTCAACACTGTATAGGAGGTCCTGTCCTCCTCTGAAGGGCATGAACTTTCTAAATTCACATAATTATTCTAAGCAGCCACAAAGTGGTCAGCAACATTACATACTTTAAAAGTTATTCATTTTCAAATTTTTATCTTTGCCATTATTTGGTATCTCTGATTCAATATCCTGTTCAAAGAATTGATCAATATCTATTTTCCCAGATCTGGCAATATTTTTTGCGTAATAGGGAGACAGAAAATACCCTTAAAAATCTGAGTTGTTTGGCTTCCTTTTTCCTTCTCCCTCTCTCTCTCTCTCCTCCATTCACTCTCACCCAAAGGATAGTTAAGCACGCATTCTCACCTGATACTTTCTTGTTGACTGCAGTTTAAGTTATGGGGTAGGCAAAAGATTGTAATGCTAGAGACAAAAATCAAGGATAGCACTTCAACTTCTGTACAGAGGAGCTTCTGCTCTGCCCATTCAGATTTGGTTTAAGCTATTCTTTTCCTACCTAAGAAGTACCCTGAGATTGTGAAAAGTAGCCCATGAAAAGATAGTCTTGTACTTAGCAGCACAGAGGAAGCCAAGTGGCTCATTGGATCCATACCAGTTCCCAGGGAAGTAATTCATTAATCCTATTCCTCCCACTTGCTTCCCTCTATCCCTACTATGCATATAGTGCCCATCAACTCCCAACTGACTTTTCACGCCATTAGCTGACATTAAGATTAATTCACTAAAATTAACCTAGCAGCATATCTTTAGGATGTGGGAGGAAACTGGAGCACACAGAGGAGATCAACACTGCCATGGAGAAAACACCATACAGGCAGGATTGAACCTGGGTTCCCGCACTTGAGGTGGTAGCATCAACTGTGGCACCATCATTGCCACTCTTCACATAAATCAAACTACAACCTACCTTTAGGTCATGGTGAATCCAGAGCACAGCACCATCTTATTTCTCAAAGCTTTTGCTTTTCAGCTCTGTTGAATTTTGAACTCTTCAATGTTTGAAACTGTGATTTAAATTTAAAAAGGATTTTGCTGTTCTCACAAGCAGGCGTGAGCTCTGGCTGGCAAGTGGAAGTCCTGCCTTTGACACAAAATTCTTTGGTTTAATTTTTCAATTTTGACAGATAGCATTAGAAGTCCTAAGTATGCATGTTAATGATGTCCATGAAATGAAATCTGTTTAAGTGGGATGCTTCTATTATCAACATCTTTTCCTTGTAGACATGAGTTGTAGTTTCTGTGAATTTTAAAATCCAAAATGGTGCTGGAGAATGGGAACTTGGTGAATGCCTGGATAACACACAAAGCTAAGCTTTTCACTGTATCTCAGTACATATGATGATTAACCAGAAATGTCAAACTTGGTGGTGCATACTGCCAACATAGTGTACTGAATTTGATTGTACTTACTACAAACAGAAATAAAACATTTTGTCTAATTGTAGTCTAACATTTCAATGGTTAAGCTAGAGTCATAGAATTACACAGCACAGAAATGGTGCCTTTAGCCCAAATACAGTCTTTCTGACCTTGGTTGCTTCCTGAACTCACCGCATATGCTGTTAACCACAGGGCATGTTGAAATAGCTCCTAACTATAGCTATTCTATTTCCCATTCTTTGCTCTCATCCCCTCTCCTCACAGTCACAGCTAGAATCTGGCTTCCTTGTCCTAATATTCCAGTCTATGTATTCAATAGATTGTCCTTCATTCAACCACCACCTTCAATATCTTCGTACTGCCAGATATACTTGTATCTGTTCTTCAATACACCCTAGGTTTCTGCCATTCACAATGGATGTCCTGTCCTGGTTTAACATCTCAAAATGCAGGAGGAGAGGGGGGGTGGCATACCAAGTGATGACGTGGGGTTAGAATGATAATCACTGCTCTCCTCGAAAAAGTTAAGAAAAAGTGAGAAAAAAGGTTATAAAAGTTACAGAAAATATATGAAAGAACTGTCTGAAGACACATAGAAGACAGTGGGGAACTGAGCAAGAAAAGGAAGAGAAACCCACCTTAAGAAAGGATCCTGGAGCTGTTCGTAAGGTAGGATCTGAAGGAGAGAGACCAGAAGCCGGGGAGACCTTGGACACTGCTGCTCAAGGTCTCCCCCGATAATGACCGCCAACATTGGGTGAAGAAGTGGCTCTGTGCATGCGCGAGGAGTCACGCATGCGCAGAGCACCAAAAAAAGGAAATTTAAAAAAAAGATTCCATACACTCTCAGCTCTAGTGATTAAGAAAAGCAAAGGAAAGAACAAGAACGAGAATCAAGAAAAAGGTTTAAAAAAAAGTACACTAGATTTGAAATAGTGGATGGAAAAATAAAGGGAATGAATTTGAGATTCAAAATCTTAAAGATCAACTGAAGTAAACAGAAGCAGCTGCTAAGCATGATCAGTTAATGCAAAAGATAGACGTTTTGGAAAATTTTAGTAGACTGAATAATATCAAGATTGTTGGACCTAAAAAAGGGGACAAGGGTCAAGACTTGAAAAAATTTCTGCAATGGTGGATACTGGAATCTTTGGGTCAGACTGCATTTCAAGGTGATTTGGAGATAGAATGAAATTCTATCTGAGACCTTAACCTCAGCCTGACCAAAGGTCCCATCCAATATTTGTCAGATTCCTTCGGTATGAAGTAAGAGAGAAGATTTTGGAGCTGGCAGCGAAACAAGCTAAAGAAAGACAATCACCTTTGATTTGTAATTGAAATAAGATTTTTTTTTAAATCCAGATGTAAGTTTTGATTTGTTGAAAAAGAGAAAGGAGTTTAATCTGGTTAAAGATGTATTGTGGAAAAAAGGCTATGCCTTTGTTTTGAGATATTCAGCTGTTTTGAAAGTATTCGTACCAGGAGGGAAGAATAGATTTTTTACTGAACAAAGGTATATGCCAATTCATTGCCTGTTAAAGATCAACAGATGGTTGTAGATACCTGAATTCATTATATAACTGAGAGGTTTTGCTGTAACTGAAAATATATTGAGTTTCAAGAGAATTTAAAAGGGGAAGATAAGATTAATGGATTAAAAGGTCTATGATAATCTTCTAGTAAGGGATGGTATGATGTTAGTAAGTTTGTGGGGAATGTGATGTTGACCACTACACTATCATGGACACTAATGCAACTGGTTTTGCATCCCGTACAGATCAGGGTGATAGAGACGCTTTAATATCATGCACCTCTGGGGTTTTTCCTTATCTTTCTTCTTTTTTCCTCCTTTTTTTATATTTTCTTGTTTTGGTTCTTAGCCTAAACTGCTTATAGATGTAAGATATATGGGGAGGGTTGGGTTGGATGGGGAAGGGAGATGGTAGGGAAATAGTCATTTATTAATGGAATTCAGAATCCGATAAAGAGAAAAGGGTATTGAATTATATGGAAAAAAAATTAAAGTAGATGTGACTTTTATACAAGAGACTCATTTAACAGAAATAGAACATATGAAACTAAAGAGAGATTGGGTAGGAGGAGTATTCTCTTCTTCATTTAATTCTAAAGCTAGAGGAGTAGTGATATTAAGAAATAAAAGTTTACCAACTGAAGTATTGGATGTAACGACTGATAAAGTCGGGACATGTGTGATGATAAATTGCAAAATATATTCTGAATATTGGACCTTGATCCAGTTTACAGTTTACAGCCCAGAAACAGGCTATATTTGCCCTTTGAGTCTGCGCCGGTTCACTTGAACAACTCCACTAGTTCCCCTCCCCCACTCTTCACTCATAACCCTCCCACCCCCTCATATCCATGTACACATCCAACATTGATGAATGTATATGATGAATATATATGCACCAAATGGTGGAAAATTTATGCAAGATGTTTTTATGCAGTTAGCTAATGCAAAAGGGAAAATAATTATGGGAGGAGAGTTTAATTTTACCTTTGATTCCAAGTTGGATAGATCAAGTGGAATCATGGTTAAAAATAAGGTGACAAAGGATGTGAAAAATTTTATGAATGAAATGAAACTTGTTGATAGTTGGAAGAAGATGCATCCTGATATTAGAGATTTATCATTTTATTCTTATAGGCATAAGACATATTCCCTTATAGATATGTTTTTAATCGCCTCTCAACTCCATATAGGAGTTCAGAGTATTGAATATCAAGCAAGGATATTGTCTGACCATTCATCATTAGTTATATCAGTTTTACTGGAGAAGGAGCAAAATATAGATTATAGGTGGAGGTTTAATGCAGCATTGCTGAAAAGGAAAGATTTTTGTGATTTTATAAGGCAACAGATAAAAAATTTTATGGACATGAATGAACATTCTGTAACAAATAAGTTTGTGGTATGGGATTCTTTGAAGGCTTATTTAAGAGGACAAATAATAAGTTATATGGCTAAGGTTAAAAAAGAATATATATCTAAAGTTAATTCTTTGGAAAAGGAAATAATAAAGATTGAAAAAGAATTGCAAAATTGAGGGAATGATGAACAAAGGAAAATATTGGATTTAAAGAAATTGAAGCTAATACAATACAAACATATAGAGTAGAGAGGGATATATGACGAACCCAACAAAAATATTACGAATTAGGAGATAGAATACATAAAGTTTTAGCATGGCAATTGAAGAATGAATGAGAACAATAGTAGCTGTAAAAGAAGATTTGGGTCATCTTACTTACAAAACACAAGGTATTAATGATGTGTTTATGAAATTCTATAATAAATTATATAAATTGGAATCTTTGAAGAATGGGGATAAAATAGATGAATATTTGTCCAAAATTACTTTACCACAGTTAAGCATAGAAGAGAAGACAGAATTAACAAATGCATTTACAGTTACAGAATTATATGATATATTATTGTCTTTACCTAATAATAAGGCTCCAGGGAGGATGGTTTCTCTCCAGAGTTTTATAAAGAATTTCAAGAGTTATTAATTCTGATATTTATGGAGTGTTATATCAAATTGAAGATCTTTGGGATTTACTTGAGTCATTTAAAACTGTGTTCAAAACAGTTATTCCAAAAAGAGAAGGATCCTTTGCTTCCATCTTCATATTGACTAATTTCACTATTGATACTGATTATAAAATTTTGTCCAAACTCTTCTTTCTTTGGCTTGGCTTCGCGGACGAAGATTTATGGAGGGGGTAAAAAGTCCACGTCAGCTGCAGGCTCGTTTGTGGCTGACAAGTCCGATGCGGGACAGGCAGACACGATTGCAGTGGTTGCAAGGGAAAATTGGTTGGTTGGGGTTGGGTGTTGGGTTTTTCCTCCTTTGCCTTTTGTCAGTGAGGTGGGCTCTGCGGTCTTCTTCAAAGGAGGTTGCTGCCCGCCAAACTGTGAGGCGCCAAGATGCACGGTTTGAGGCGTTATCAGCCCACTGGCGGTGGTCAATGTGGCAGGCACCAAGAGATTTCTTTAGGCAGTCCTTGTACCTTTTCTTTGGTGCACCTCTGTCACGGTGGCCAGTGGAGAGCTCGCCATATAACACGATCTTGGGAAGGCGATGGTCCTCCATTCTGGAGACGTGACCCATCCAGCGCAGCTGGATCTTCAGCAGCGTGGACTCGATGCTGTCGACCTCTGCCATCTCGAGTACTTCGACGTTAGGGGTGTAAGCGCTCCAATGGATGTTGAGGATGGAGCGGAGACAACGCTGGTGGAAGCGTTCTAGGAGCCGTAGGTGGTGCCGGTAGAGGACCCATGATTCGGAGCCGAACAGGAGTGTGGGTATGACAACGGCTCTGTATACGCTTATCTTTGTGAGGTTTTTCAGTTGGTTGTTTTTCCAGACTCTTTTGTGTAGTCTTCCAAAGGCGCTATTTGCCTTGGCGAGTCTGTTGTCTATCTCATTGTCGATCCTTGCATCTGATGAAATGGTGCAGCCGAGATAGGTAAACTGGTTGACCGTTTTGAGTTTTGTGTGCCCGATGGAGATGTCGGGGGGCTGGTAGTCATGGTGGGGAGCTGGCTGATGGAGGACCTCAGTTTTCTTCAGGCTGACTTCCAGGCCAAACATTTTGGCAGTTTCCGCAAAGCAGGACGTCAAGCGCTGAAGAGCTGGCTCTGAATGGGCAACTAAAGCGGCATCATCTGCAAAGAGTAGTTCACGGACAAGTTTCTCTTGTGTCTTGGTGTGAGCTTGCAGGCGCCTCAGATTGAAGAGACTGCCATCCGTGCGGTACCGGATGTAAACAGCGTCTTCATTGTTGGGGTCTTTCATGGCTTGGTTCAGCATCATGCTGAAGAAGATTGAAAAGAGGGTTGGGCGAGAACACAGCCTTGCTTCACGCCATTGTTAATGGAGAAGGGTTCAGAGAGCTCATTGCTGTATCTGACCCGACCTTGTTGGTTTTCGTGCAGTTGGATAATCATGTTGAGGAACTTTGGGGGACATCCGATGCGCTCTAGTATTTGCCAAATCCCTTTCCTGCTCACGGTGTCGAAGGCTTTGGTGAGGTCAACAAAGGTGATGTAGAGTCCTTTGTTTTGTTCTCTGCACTTTTCTTGGAGCTGTCTGAGGGCAAAGACCATGTCAGTGGTTCCTCTGTTTGCGCGAAAGCCGCACTGTGATTCTGGGAGAATATTCTCGGCGACACTAGGTATTATTCTATTTAGTAGAATCCTAGCGAAGATTTTGCCTGCAATGGAGAGCAACGTGATTCCCCTGTAGTTTGAGCAGTCTGATTTCTCGCCTTTGGTTTTGTACAGGGTGATGATGGTGGCATCACGAAGATCCTGAGGCAGTTTACCTTGGTCCCAACAAAGCTTGAAAAACTCATGCAGTTTGGCATGCAGAGTTTTGCCGCCAGCCTTCCAGACTTCTGGGGGGATTCCATCCATACCTGCTGCTTTGCCACTTTTCAGTTGTTCAATTGCCTTATATGTCTCATCCAGGGTGGGAACCTCATCCAGCTCTAGCCTTAGGGGCTGTTGAGGGAGCTGGAGCAGGGCGGAATCTTGGACTGAGCGGTTGGCACTGAAAAGAGATTGGAAGTGTTCTGACCATCGGTTGAGGATGGAGATCTTGTCGCTGAGGAGGACTTTGCCGTCTGAGCTGCGCAGCGGGCTTTGGACTTGGGGTGAGGGGCCGTACACAGCCTTTAGAGCCTCGTAGAAAACCCTGAAGTCGCCAATGTCCGCGCTGAGCTGTGTTCGTTTGGCGAGGCTAGTCCACCACTCATTTTGGATCTCCCGGAGTTTGCGGTGAAGATGGCTGCATGCGCGACGGAAGGCTTGTTTCTTCTCTGGACAGGACGGCTTTGTAAGGTGAGCCTGGTGGGCAGCTCGCTTCTTTGCCAGCAGCTCCTGGATTTCCTGGCTGTTTTCGTCAAACCAGTCCTTGTTTTTCCTGGAGGAGAAGCCCAGTACCTCTTCAGTGGATTGCAGTATGGTAGTCTTCAACTGATCCCAGAGGGTTTCAGGGGACGGGTCCGTGAGGTGGGTTGCAACGTCGAGCTTTGCTTTGAGGTTTGCCTGGAAGTTTCCTCTCGCTTCGTCTGACTGTCCAAACTAATAGCTAATAAATTAGCTAAATGTTTACCTAAATTGATTAATATGGACCATACAGGTTTTATTAAAAATAGAAGATCAGCAGATAATATTGTTAGATTTTTAAATTTAATAGATATGGCTCAGAAAAGAAAAATACCATCAGTGGTCTTAGCTTTAGATGCAGAAGAGGCATTTGATAGATTAGAATGGGATTATTTATTTAAACTACTGAAGGTTTTTGGAATTCCAACAAATTTTATAATCTGGATAAGAGCATTATATAATTCTCCAAAAGCTAAGGTTATTATAAATAGGCAAATATCAAAATCTTTTTTGTTGGAAAGATCATCTAGACAAGGATGTCCATTATCTCCTTTTTTATTTGCATTAGCTATAGAACCTTTAGCTGAGGTGATTAGAAGTGATAATGAGATTGAGGGCTTTGAGATGCATGATAAAGAACATAAAATTAATGTTTTTGCAGATGATGTAATGTTGTATCTTACAAACCCTGAAAGCTCATTACAAAAAGTAAATGATCAATTGGCAGAGTATGGGTTAGTATCAGGTTACAAAGTGAATATTGATAAAAGTGAAGTGATGCCAATGATCGAGACAGACTATGTTCAAGTTAAGAAAAGGACAAAATTTAAATGGAAGATTGGTGCAATTAAATATTTAGGAATTAATGTTGATAAGAATTTAAATAATTTATTTAAATTAAACAACATACCTTTATTGAGGAAAATTAAAAATTTGTTAAAATGGAAAGATTTGCCAATTTCTTTAATAGGAAGGATTAATTGTGTGAAGATGAATATCTTTCTTAGAATATAATACCTTTTTCAATCTTTACCAATTTCTGTACCAATAATGTTTTTTTTCAGGATTTAAATAAAAGTGTAAGAAGATTTATTTGGAGGGAATGCATTGGAAACATTAACATGGAAATTTGATCAAGGGGGACTTCGATTACCTAATTAAAAAAATTATTGTAAAGCAGCTCAACTTAAATTTTTGTCTTGTTATCAGACCGATGAAAAGATTGCATGGGTGCAAATTGAAATGAGTAAAATAGGAGAAAATGGTTCTGAACACATTTAATATAAATGGCATGAGGGATTATTAAAAGGAAAATCAGATATGCCAATTTTGAAGTATATACTCAAAGTATGGAATGGAATACATGTAGAAAGAGGAATGAAGAATTATCAGTTGGCTAAAATTATATTAAATCAAAATCCATTAATTCCTTATACGGTTAATAATCATTATTTTGATGTTTGGTATAATTGTGGAATAAAAAAAATAAGGGATTGTTTTCTGGGATCTTTTTTTGACTTGATCAATTGAAAGATTAAGTATAATATACTACATAATACTGTTTTCTTATTATCTTAAATCATATTTAAAAAGAAAATTAGGGAGGAATTATAAATTACCAGAATGAAGTCTATTTGAATATCTAATAACAGATATGTTTATTGAAATATTTATTGCTAATATGAATATCAAATTACAAGAGACTTCAGAAAAAGGATTTATTTAAATCCAAATCCAGATGGGAAAAAGATTTAAATATACAGATTCAATAAGAATTATGGTCAAAAGTGTTATATAGAGAATTTAGGTTAAAAAGACTTAAAATGTGATGATTAATCATAAACAGGGAAGCCAGAACGGACAGAGAGTTTACTAGCAGTCAAGGACAGAAGGATCTGCTGAATATGTTTTTTTAAACCTATCTTTTCATGGTCGTAGTGAGAGACATGCAGGAGACAAAGGATTGATAAGAAGTGTGAGAAACAGAATTTAGTGAATGTAGAGTTCACAGCGTACGTAACGAACGTGATAATTAATAATGCAGTTATACTTAGAATGTTTTTGTAATACTAACCAATTAAAACAGTATTAATAAGAAGGGGAAGGGCAAATAATAAGGGTATAAAAATCAATGCACTGTATGTATCGGGGCTTAACTGGTGAGAAACCAGTTGAGTCCAACTCTGCAGACTTGTAAATAAAGCTTGTCGTGTCATCAGTTTTAAAGAGACTCATGTGTGAGAAGTTTTATTTCTGACAAATGGGGGCTCGTCCGGGATCTACACTCCGGCCGTGAGGGGAGGCGAGAAGAGGGACATCGGAGGCGGTGCACCCCGCTGAGTTCAGCGGCTCCTAGTCCCTTGCTCGTCGCTTCGGGCGGCTTGAGCGAGTGGTATCCGGACAGGGTGACACGACAAGACGGAGAGGAGAAGGGTGACGGTTCAATCTCCGGGAAGACACCGGTAAGTGACGACTTACGATTGTGGTGTGGGGATTGGGTAACAGGTGTAACGGGATACACCTGTTTGGATAAAAACCTAACGGAATAGATTATGTATAGATCTTTTGTCGTGGTGTGAGGACCCTGTCGCGGGACTCTAGGATAGACCCCAGGGAAACCTCGGCGGTAACCGAAGGAGGGACAGCACCTCCGACGAAGTGCCGAGAAGAGAGGGGTCAACCCCAGGAAAACCTCAGCGGTAACCGAAGGAGGGACAGCACCTCCGACGAGGCGTCTGAGAAGAAGGGAGTAGGGTCCAGAACGAGAGGGTCCTCAGCAACGATAAACAGATCTAGGTGGGAAAATGGGAGGATCAAAATCTAAGGGCTCGTCTGAAAATTCAGGACAATTCCTGGGAGTACCCCTTGACAGCCCTTTGGGGAGAATGTTTGAAAATTGGGATAGTAAAAGATATCGGGACAAAAACAAGAAAAAGATGGTCCAATATTGTCTCCTTTGGTCAAAACAACCTATTAAAGGTTCCTCGGTCTGGTGGCCGAAATTTGGATCTGATGAGGATTGGGTTAGACAAGCATTAAACATATATGTAAATTCGAGACCAAAGGTGAATCAAGAAGAGTCAGCATATGCATTTTGTTGGGTTCCCTGGCCAGGATCCTTAACAGAATGTTTTAAATTGAGGGTAGCAGGAGAAAAGAAATGGGAACCTCTGGACAACCTTCCCCCTCCTTATATTCCCCCGGTGCCTACTGCGCCCGAGGAAAGCTTATTACTGGAGGGGAAAGGTGATGAATCTGATTGCCCCGAAGGGGGCCGGGAAAAAAAGGATGAATTAAGGGAGTCGGACCCTAAACTTCCACCGGTAAACCGACCCTGGACAAGATCCCAGACTGGTCCAGGACCATCAAAGTTTTCAATAAACCTAAATCCCCTGAGAGAAGTTCCTATGGGAGGACCGGGAGGGGGAACGGGATATGTGAATGTTCCCCTAACTAGTACAGAGGTGCGGGGATTTAAGAAAGAAATGAAAAAGTTATTGGAAGATCCTATAGGACTGGCCGAACAGCTTGACCAATTCTTGGGACCAAACACATATACGTGGGAAGAGATGCAGGCAATAATGGGAACATTATTTTCACCCCAGGAGAGGCAGATGATTCGACGGGCTGCCCTCCTCATGTGGAAATATGAACAACCTGGGGACCCTAGACCCCATGAACAAAAATATCCCTTAAATGAACCCAGGTGGGACAAACGAACACCCGAGGGATTGGCAAGTATGAGACAATATAGAGAGTGGACAATTAAAGGGATACGGGAGGCTGTGCCAAAGGGTCACAATTTTACCAAGGCATTTGGGAACCACCAGGGGAAAGACGAGTCCCCTACTGCAATGAAAGTGTAACTAATACAATTAATGTTAGATATCAAATGGTACAGTTTAATTTTTTACATCAATTATATTATACTCAATAGAAATTACATGCACTTCATTCAAATTGTTCTGATCAATGTTTTAGATGTAATAAAGAAGTAGGATCTTTCCTGCATGCAGTCTGGCAATGTGAAAATGTAGATTAAGTTTTGGAAGGATATAAATATTTTATTTGGACGAGTTTTGAAGATGCAAATTTTGAAGGATCCCAGAGTATTTTTTTGGGAGATGTTTCCCAATTGAAGTTAGATATTTATCAAAATAAGTTTTTAAGTGTAGCAATAGCAAAGAAATCTATAGCAGTAACACGGAAATCTGGTGATATTGTGGGGTTGAATAGGTGGCAAATGGAATTATTAAATTGTCTACCGTTAGAGAGAATAATGTATAATTTATGAAATCAACCAGAAAAATTTTATAAGATTTGGAAACCCTACATGGATTTTATTGCTATGACTTTACCTGCAGCATCCACCACACCCCCATCCAACCCGCCCTAATTAGTTATGGTTTAAGATTGTTATGTAAACTGAAATTAATTAATTAAAAGATATGGGTTTATTAGACAGGCTTTTCCTTTTTTTTCCCTACTTTTTTGGGGAGGGAGGGGAGAAAATATATAAAAACTGTATTACTTTTGTGTCATAGTTTTTATACAGTATTTATCTATAATATAAAAATAATATGTTTTGAGGCAAATGGAAAATAAAATTTTTTTAAAATCTCAAAATGCATCACTTTGCCGTTGTCCGAATTAAAATCCATCTGGCATTCCTTTGCCCAATTTCCCAGTGACCCAGTTCCTGCTGTAACCTTCGACAACTTTCTTCATGTCACCACACCGTCAAATTTGGGTGATCCACAAACTTATTGATCATTCTCAAGCAAATGGTTAACATATATAGAACATTATAGGGGACGTAGAACTGATACCTCTGACACACCACGAGTCACAGACTCCCAAATCTGAAAATCAACTCTACAGTATTACCCTGTCTCCTTACTCCAAGCTAGTTTTGCATCCAATTGGCCAGCTCACCCTGGATCCCATGTGATCTAACCTTTAGTACCAGCCTACCAGATGGGAAAATTCGTGAGACATGATTTCCGGTTGAAGATGGCGGAGAGTGACTGGGACACGGTGACAGTCCTGCGTAAGAAGGGCCCGAGCACGGCGTAACATTTTTTTTTAAGAAATTAAAAAAAAAAGACATGATTTCCAACCCACAAAGCCATAACGACTATCTATAATCAGTTTTTCCCTTTACAGATAGATCCAGTATCAGAATCTTCTATAGTGACTTTCCTTATACCTACTGGCCTATAGTTCCCTTGATTAAAATGCTCCTTAAATAAAGGCATAATATTAGCTACTCTCAAGTCTTCACATATCTCATCCATGGCTAAAGATGATGCAAATATCCCTGCTAAGGTTCAGGCCAATTTTTCCCCTGCTTCCCACAATGTCCTGTGTTATACTTTGACAGGCCCTGGGGATTTATCATCTTGTAGCGGCCCGTGCATGGAGATGCAGTCCAGTCCACAAAATGGCCAACGAATGCGGCAACCATGCGGACCTAGGGGTGATACCGGCCATCATCCCAGGCAAGCTCCCGCATGACGGGAAGACAGGGAACTGTGGCAGGAATGCCAACCAATCCCAGGCTGGCGCTCCAATGAAGCAGAGCCCTGACGTCAGTGCCTGGGGCCCATGTATACGCGGCAGCCAGTGCAATAAACTGTTCTCATCTTCAAGGCTTTGGTGTGCGTGTCTTTCTTCTCCACGCCCACGTAGTGCGAGTGCTACATTGGTGACCCTGACAGGTCCAACAGGTGGACTCACTCAAGCTCCCAACTTTTTGGGTGTCCCAACCACACGTATGGTTCGAGCAAGCCGAGGCTAAGTTCCAACTTCGACACTTCGCTGTCACCGACACCCACTACTTCTGTCGTGAGCGCACTCGATCAAGGCACAGCGTCAAGGGTCGTAGACTACCTACGGCAGCCTCCAGAGCAAGGCAAGTACGCAGCCGTCAAAGAGCTGTCGGCCCGCACTTTCGGACTCTCGATATGAATTCGCCACCTGATTGCTGTATATGGATGGATTGGGGGACAGGGCCCCATCCGCCCTAATGAGCGAAATGCTTGCTTTTTTGACCGGGGGGCCACAAACCTTGCATGCTCTTCGAGCAGATCTTACTGGAGCAACTGCCCAAAGACATCTGACTCTTGCTTACGGATGTACCCCCAGAGAGTTGTGGCCCAGGCGGACGTGCTGTGAGGAGCGAAGAAGAATGTCATAAACCACATCAGCAAGTCCCATGAACAACCGACAGCGAGACCAAGACCAAAGCAAGTTAATATCCCTGGATGATTCTGCTACTGTCATCAGCAAAGGGGTGTGAAGGCCTGACAATGCCACCCATCCTGTGAGTTTCCAGGAAACTTCCTGGCCAAACATCATTGATGGCTGCCGCAGTTGGCCCGCGTGATAGCTTCCTCTACATTTGGGACTCCTTGTGGGGCAGGCGCTTCCTGGTCGACACCAGAGCAGAGATAAGTGTCCTGCCCCCACCCCCGCAGGCCTTGACACTCACAACGGCAAGCAGGGCCCAGCACTGAGGGGTGCTAACAGCTCCTCAATTCAGACTTTTGGTACTCACACCATCCCCCTTGAGTTTGGCAACAGCCGGTTTACATGAATCTTTACCCTTGCGGCAGTGGCACAACCGCTTCTTGAGGCCGACTTCCTTCATGCCCATTGCCTGCTCATAGACCTCAAGGGACGGCACTTGGTGCACACTAGAACATTTCAAACTCTACCTCTGCGGAAGCCAAACTTCCTGCCCCCACCTTGACTCTATAACGCTTTACAGATAACAAATTCACTCGCATCCTGGTGGAGTTCCCCTCAATAGTGGTGCCACAGTTCTCCACGGCAGAGCCAAAACACGAGGTAAGGCACCACATCCTGACCAAGGGCATCCCACTCCACGCAAGGGCACACTGACTCCCTCCTGAAAAGCTCAGCGTAGTGAAGGAGAAGTTCAAAAAAATTGAAGAGCTTGGGATTGTGCAGTGCTCCGACAGTCCCTGGGCCTCCTCCTTCTACATGGTGCCAAAAACAGCAGGGGGTGGAGGGCATGTAGCAACTACTGTTGCCTTGATAAGGCCACCACGCCTGACAGGTATCCCGTGGCCCACAACCAAGACTTCGTTGCCAACCTGCACAGAGCACGGTTGTTTTGAAGGTGGTCTTCATCAGGGGGTATCACCAAATTCTAGTTCACCCCCAAGATGTCCCCAAGACTGTGATTGTTACCCCCCTTTGGCCTGTTCTGAGTTGCTACGTGTGGGACTTGCTGAAAAGCGTGGCACAAACTTTCCAGCGGCTGATGGACGCAGTGGGCTGGGTCCTCCCATTTGCATTCATCTGTTTGGATGATATTGCTCATTGCTAGCTACAGCTGCAAAGACCATGCTGCCCACCTGAGACAGCTGTGCACCCGGTTGAGTGAATTCAGTTCGACAGTTAACCCCATGAAGTGCCAATTCATTCAAGACTCTATTGATTTCCTGGGGCACAGAATAAACAAACATGGGGCAGCATCCCTCCCCAAAAAGGTCAAGGCAGTCCGGCACTTCACCAAGCCACATACAGTAAAGGGGCTACAGGAATTCATCGGTATGATAAACTTTTACCACAGATTCATACTAGCAGCAGCCCGCATCATGCGCCTCTTCTTCGCACTAATGGTGGACAAGTCAAAGGACATTACCTGGGATAATGAGTCTTCAAGGGCGTTCCAGAACGCCAAAGACATGTTAGCCAATGCCTCCCTCCCAATACACCCCAGACCAGAGGCACCTACCGCGCTGACAGTTGATACCTCCAATATAGCAGTAGTGTGCGTACTGGAACAGCTCATTGAAGGCAACTTGCAACCTCTGGCCTTTTTCAGGAGGCACCTCTGTGCACCCCCCCCCCCCCCACCAAGAGCTCAAATACAACAACTTTGACCAAGAGCTGTTGGTGTTGTACTTGGTGGTGAGATTTCCATAACTTTTTGGAAGGTCATCAATTTAAGGTCTTCATTGATCACAAGCCATTAACCTTAGTCTTCCATAAGGTATCGGACCCGTGGTCGGCCGTCAGCAGAGACACTTGTCCTTTGTGTCCAAATTTACCACGGACATGTAGCACATTACGGGAAAAAGCAATGTAGTAGCTGAAGCTCCCTCACGCCCCACAATCAAGTCCAAACAGGCCCTGTCCTAGGGGGTCAACTACGTGGCCCTCGCCAAAATGCAGCAGCAAAACCCTGAGATCCCCACATATAGGGCAGCTGTCACCGGTCTCAGGGTGGAAGACGTCCCCGTCAGCCTAAGTAACCTGACACTTCTGTGTGACATCTCCACCGGCAGCCCTCGCCCCACCGTCCTGGCCGCATGGAGGCATCAGGTTTTCTTTTCGACGCCATATATAACCTGGCGCATCCGGCAATATGAGCCACAGTCAAGATGGTGGCCAGCAGGTTTGTCTGGAACAGCCACTGCAAGCAGGTAAGCCAGTGGGCCAAGACCTGCATGAACTGCCAGTCCTCAAAAGTGCAGATTAGCACAAAGATGCCCACAAAGACTTTTGAACTAGTGTGCCGCAGCTTCAGCCATGTACATATTGATGCAGTGGGGCCACTACCAGTTTTCTGTGGGGCGAGACACTTAATGACCAAGGTAGACTGCTCCAAGAGGTGGACTGAGGCAGTCCCGCTTGCTGATACCACCACAGAAACCTGCGCCAGGGCACTCATGGATGTCCAGATTTGGGGTCCCAGAGCACCTACGTCAGACAGAGGGCACAATTTATTTCTGGGCTCTGAGCAGCACTGGCTAACTTTCTGAGGACACAGCTCCACCCACCATGGCGTTCCACCTTCAGGCCAAAGGGGTGGTGGAGCGGTTCCACAAGCACCTGAAGGCAACTTTGATGGCCCGGTTCAAGCATCCCAACTGGATGGACAAACTGCCTTGGGTCCTGCAGGGGATTCACACTGTGCCAAAGGAAGACTTCAACACCTCAGCAGCAGAGATGGTCTATGGCGCACCCTTAATCATTCCAGTGGAGTTCCTGATCCCCAACAAACACCCAGAAGACCCACGGCCACCCTTGAGAACTTGCAGTGAAAACTGGGGTTTCTGGTTCTGCATCAACCCTCACTACATGTCCAGCCCAAACATAACAACCCCAGGGACTTAAAGACTTGTCAGTATGTGTTGTGCAAAAGTACACCCCTACAATGGTCCTACCGGGTCATCAGGGGCAACGGCTCCACTTTTGTCCTCAACATTGGCGGTAAGCCAGCATATCTGGACCGTAACCAGCCGGTCTCCACTCCTCCCCCATGACACAGGGGCCGACTGCCTAAGTCAGTGGACAGCAGCCCAATCGCCGGTTTGAGGGGGGCGGGGGGCTCATGTAGCAGCCTGTGAATGGAGATGCAGACAAGTGGCCCATAAAATGGCCGATGAATGTGGCCACCATATGGACCTGGGGATGTCAGTGGCCATTGTCCCAGGTGGCCTCCTGGACGGTGGGAAGACGGAACTGTGGCGGGAACACCATCCAATCCCAGGCAGGCAGTCCGATGAAGCAGTGCTCCGATGATGTCAGTGCCTGGGGCCCATATAAATGTGTCGGCCAGTGCAATAGATCATTCTCGATTTCAAGGCTTTGGTGTGCGTGTTGTTCTACTCCATGCCTCAAGACTGGCAATTTCCCCCACTTCTGTCATGCCATTATTCTTCAAGACATCACTGTTGTCTTTCTTGAATTCCCTAGAATCTAGGATGTTAAGAAAAAACAACAACGATGTCTTGAAGTCATTCAGGAATTCTTCTTAGAGGCACCTGAGATGTGAGACAACTTACTTTGCAAAATGAGTATCCATTCCATTAACAGCTAATGCTGAGATTCAAAAATGCCAAAGTTCCCTCCCTCAGTCTTGTGTTTCCAGTTATCATGCTTCTGTATTGAGAGCATCAACAAACTGGATGATGGTTGTGATCTTGTCTTGCAGCCTGAGAGTCAATTTGTCAATTGATCAGAAATAGCCACAAAGCAGGCAAGGTGAGATATCCACAACTTTTCATCGAAACAGATTTTCAATTCATACTTTTTTATTTTGCATCTTCAAGAACAACTGCAACTCTTCTCCTTGTTCAAACACTCACGCCACAACGTTTCCTGTCAATAGCCAACTCACTTTAGTGTAGTAGAAGAGGTTCTTGTGCTCTTAATCCATATCTTTGCACAACTGTTTGAATATTTGAGAGTTCAAAACCCAACTTTTCACGTAGTTCACAATTTTGATGACTTGACCAAGAATATCCTGAAGAGGAGCTGGAAGGGTTTTTGAAGCAAGACCTTGCCAATGTAACACAGTGAACAGCCACAACTTTTGGTGATTGAGCTCATACAAGTTTGGAAGCCATTTTTCACTCCTAACTTGGCAGGTGCAGTGTTGGTGCACTATCCACATAGATTGTGCCAGTTCAGGCCCTTATGGTCAAAAAACATCTTTTCCATCACATCCACGACTTTTATTTGTCTTCAATGAAAAATAGTATTTCTGCCTTGTTGGATTCTGCTTTCACATACCGAACAAAGGCAAGAAGTTGGGAATAAGATGAAACATTTGGAGATTCAGAATCAGAATCAAAATTTATTGTCATGAAATTCAGTGTTTTGTGGCAGAATCATAGTGCAAACATTAATATTACAACTTACAACATTACTATAAATAATAAAAGTAGCGAAAGAAAAGTAAGGCAGTGTCTTTGGTTCATTGATTATTCAGGAATCTGATGGCAGTGGGGATGAAGCTGTCCTTGTGCTATTGAGTGCTCGTCTTTAGGCTCCTGAACTTTTTTTCCAATGTAGCAGAGTGACGAGAGCATGGCCTGTGTGCTGGGGGTCTTTAAGGATAGAGGCTGCTTTTTTAAGATGCTGCCTCATGTAGATGTCCTCGATGGGTTGAAGTCTGGTGTCTGTAATGTTGCAGGCCGAGTTAACAACTCTCTAGAGTTTATTCTTGTCCTGAGAGTTGGTGCCTCCATTCCAGGCAGAGTTGTAACCAGCCACAATGCTCTCCACAGTACTCACATAGAAGTTTTTGAGTTTTCGGTGACATACCAAATCTCCTCAGACACCTCACAAAATATAGCCACTGGCAAGCCTTCTTTGTGATGGTATGAAAGCACCAGGACAGATCCTCGGAGATGTTGACACCTAGGAATTTGAAGTTCTTTACTCTCTCCATTACTGAGCCCTCAATGAGGACTGAATTGTGTTCCCTGACTTCCATCTGAAGCCCACAATCTTGGTTTTGCTAACATTGAGTGCAAAGTTGTTGTTACACAATTCAATGAGCTGATCTATCTCTCTCCTGTACACTTCCTCATTGCCATTTGCAATTCTGCTGACAAATGTGGAGTTATTGGCAAACTTGTAGATAGTGTTGGAATGGTGCCTGGCCACACAGTCATAGATGTATAATGAGTAGAGCAGTGGACTAAACACACATCCTTTGGGTGCACCCGTGTTGATAATCAGTAAGGAGGAGACGTTGTTTCCAATGCGTACTGACTGTGGTCTTCCAATGAGAAAGTCAAGAATCCAGTTGCTGGGGGGGAGGGGAGGGATGGTACAGAGGCCTAGAGTTTGTAGTTTCTTGACCAGCACTGAGCTGAAGTCAATGAAGAACAGACGCATGTATGAATTGCTGTTTTTGATGTAATCCAGAGCTGAGTGGAGAGCCAGCGATATTGCATCTGCTGTGGAGCGATTATGACAATAGGCAAAATTGCAGATCTTTACCTAGGTATGTGTTAATTTTGGCCACGACCAACCTCTCGAAGCATTTCATCCAGCTGAATTGAGAACAATTTAAATGTGGCATCCTTGATTTCTGCAATCACCTATTCTTTTACAGGGCAGAATTTGACAGGCTCCATGCATTACCATTCTTACTGAACCTTAACAGTACCAGTTCTCTCCCTTGTTACCCTTTTACTTTTTGTGCATTTATGGAATCTCTTGGGATTCTCCTTTCCCTTGTATGCCATGTATATGTCTACTTTTTGCTGTCTGATCACCTTCTTGGGTGTGCTCTCTCATACTCTTCAAAGGATTCACTTGATACCTAGCTGTCTATCCCTGACATGAATGTCCTTTTTCCCTCACCAGAGCCTCAATATCCCTTGTCAGCCAGGGTTTCTCAATCCTCCCAGTGTTGTCTTTCACTCCAGCAGGAGGATATTGTCCCTGAACTCTGTGATCTCTCACTTGTCAGACGTCCCTTTACCTGCTTACAACATCTTCCAATTAACCTTTGCCAATTCTTGTCCTACTCCATAAAATTAGCCTTGCTCAAATTTAGAACTTGTGGATCAATCTTATTTTCTCTGCAGTTATTTTGAAACATAGAATTATGATATTAAAAGTGAATGTGTGAGTTTAATTGTATTCTTTTTTTGACATGATGTTTCTTCCCTAGGCCATCAGGGAGCTTGATTGCATCAGCACAGAGAAAGCTGAACAAACATAGTGTTGTGTTCTTTGAACAGAATGGTTTACTGCATGGAGAGTTTCCACTTCCTTTTGAGAAAGATCAAGTTAAGGCAAGTACTTAAAGGTATTTCACCCCTACTCCCCACTTCAGCTGTCATTACACTGACCAGATTCTCATTCTTCTTGTTTGACCATGAAAGTCATTAGTGATGTTGGGACTGTTTTCTCTGCATAGTGAGAATGACCTATCTACTGAATTAACAGTGCACACAATTGTTTTTCTTTCCTCACCCCTTAGCTAATTAACTGCTATTTGTCTATTGACATGTTTACACCAGTTAAAACTATAGAAGATAGCAGAGAACTTGCTATAAACAAGAATCTCATTCATTCAGTAGACCTCAGCAAGTGGTCTTTGGAGTTCTACTTTTAAAAATAACTGCAAGTTACACCAAGCATATCTCGTAACTGAAACAACAGCACCTCGTAAAAGTAGAGTTGTAGAGACACGCAGCCTACTCTGTGACCCAACACAAGTAGTGACGTCTGAACACGACAATCAACCGGGGCTGCACAGGCCTAGACGGCCTTCTTCCATAGGCTACAATGGCAACAGAGGAAATGGACCAATCAGCAATCAGCAGATCGTAGAGCCACCAATCAGCGATTGGTGGAGCGTAGGCCACGCCCATTGATGACATGGCAGCAAGGCTCAGCCGGCCTATAAGAGGCAGAGCAAATGACCCAATAAATAAGTACTGTTTGTACTCTTGAGTGTGTGTGTCTTCTCTTGAGCTCTAACCCAGAGTTATAACTGCGTGTCTCTATTAATATGAGAGTGGAGAACTATTAAATGTTAAAGAATATATGTAAGCCAATCCCAGTAATTTGCAGCAGTGAATTCTCTCACTATATACTGGGGTATTATCCAATAATAATGATTCTAGACAACAACTCCACATGGAGCCACTGAAGAATAGGTAGAGGATTGAACATGTCTCAACGTGCATTGGAGTTGTACACTGAACAGCATTTGTATTTTGAACTTTAATTGAGATCAATTCAGATTTCATATCTTGTATTTGGTACTCAGATTTATAATATTGAAGAATTTAAAATACACTATCCTTGATGGTTCATTAATTCACAGGCTTTTTTGAAGTGGAAAGACTTAGAATTGCAGTTCCATCTGCTATGCTATTTGTAATATTAATCTTACTTAAAATTTGTTTGAGAAATCAGGTTTTTGCTAATAAAAATTGGCTTCAATTTCATTTTCAACTTCTTTTCACTGATAAAATATAGCTGTGATCATAACACGTAAGCTACATTCAAGTAGAATAGTACCACAGTGCTTATTTTATGTTGGTTTCTTATATTTTAACTGTCATATGCTGATTTTTTTTGCCCCTCCTTTACACTTTTTCCTCTTTATTGTGCTAATGAATGTCTCTTCACTCCAATTATTTCATGCATTGTGAAACAATATATATTATAATTCTTTAATGGCATTAGGCAGAATTTGATCAGATTAAATACTGAAATGTTTTGCTCATTCAGTCTCATGGCAAAACTATTAATGCTGTGGAGTGAAGTAGATTAAATTAAATAGTAAACTATTAATGCCCAAGCGATACCTTTACCTATGTAAAGTATTTAGTTAATCCTGCTGTTGATGACAACAAAAGACGATAAATTTTAATATAGATAAGTGTGATTTTGTGAAAAAGAGTACAATGATATAAAGAAGTATAAGGAAATAGACTTTCTAATCATAAAACATAGAATGCCAGTGAAATGATGCATAATGAGTTCAAAGCACTCATGTTTGTTTCTGAAAAAAACTAAAACTCAGAAACATAAAGTTATTTTGATTTATACAGGACCTTGATTAGACAACATTGGAGCTTTCTGTACAATTCTTGACTCTACATAATAAGCATGATATTAGCAGCAATGGGAAATGTACAAAAGAGATTTATTAAAAATTCTAGCAGAACTTCCAGGAAAGGCGGAAGAAAGAGGGTTATTTTTTGAGTGAAAAGTGATTGGAATGATGACCTTTTTAAAGTTATGAAGGGATTCAAGATGGTAGTCGTGAAAAAATAAAACCAAAAATTACTGGGAATATTCATTGTGTTACGTACAGGAGCAATAAAGATTAGCCCAGACGTTGTTATATTTAAAATAATATTTTTAATTATTAATCAATAATTATATAACACCTAATCTAATTTAAGTAACTTATCTAAAATTAACTTAATTTACATACTACTATCTCACTTAAACTTTAACTGTGTGAAAATATATTGGTGTGTGTGGAATACCCCAAGCTATTTTAGCTCAAGACTCAATTCTTGAAAGGCAGTTCCAAGTTTAAAGTTCAGAAATTCAGAGATGACATGTGGGCTTGAAATTGAGGCAACATGTAGGCTTTAGATGTCTGAGGCATACAGGCCTTAGATGAATGGTGAGACATGCAGGCTTTAAGTTGGGCAAGACACGAAGGCTTTAAATGGTTAAGGCATGCAGGCCTTAGATGAATAGTGAGACATGCAGACCTTAAGGTGAAGTTAAAGTGGGTGGAAGAGTATTGATTACTCATAGCACCCTGGTTGAGTTGAATACAGGAAATGTCCTTTTTAGGCAAGTGCCTTCTTCAGCAATTACAACCCCTTTCATGAGTCAGTAGGGTAAAATGCAGTTTTTCTTCTACAACTTTAAAACCCCTTTTTTTAGGTATCTCATTCCTCTGTAAGCAAAAGGAGGAAATCTGATAATTCTATGTGCAAAGTCATTGACATGCAACATTAATTTTTTTTCTTTCCACAGATGCTGTTTCCATCATTTTCTGTTCTTATTTCAGATTTCCATTTTATTTCAGCATATAGTTTCTTGCTATAGTAAAGATGTTTTATCGTTGCAAGGAATTTCAGAATTAAGTATCAGCAAGCCACTATTAAATTCAGTAATGAATTTATGGGAAACCTGTTTGTGCAAATAGTGGGGAAAATGTGGAAGCTATTTGACTGAACTAAGTCCTGAAATGTGTTTAAAGGAAAGCTGACTCTTGAAAAAAGGAATAGTGGGAGAGTGTAAGATGAAGTAAAGAAAACAAAACAATGAAGGTTATGTTATGGGTCTGTTTCTGTGCTGCAGATCCTATATAATGTTGAACCACAAAATCAAAACGAAAAGTTTGGATACTTCATTGAAATATTTCAGATTTCAGGCCTTGGTTTGACAACAGAAGTGATCACCCAGGCAAAGGGGAAAAAGAATGATGAGTGATATTTGCATTGAAGGATGTTTTATTAGAAGTCAATATATTTATCAAACCCTTTCTTGGTTTCCAACTGGATTGAGCCAGACACTTAGCAGTATATTTAAAGTGTTGATTTTCATAAACTGATAATTTCATGCATTATATTTAATATGTTCTGTGTGTAGATCTAGTTTATTATTATCTAACTCTATATATCCAACCAGGCAAAATAGTGTTTCTGTAGAACCAGTGGTTTTCAAACTTTTTCTTTCTACTCACTTACCACTTTAAGTAATTCCTTACTAATCACGGAACACCTGTGGCATAGAGATTACTTAAGGTGGTAAGTGAGTGGAAAGATAAAGTTCGAAACCCACTGCTCTAGATCATGGTGCACACGATGTTGAGTATGATATTAACTAGCTAGTATTTATTGCTTATCAGGTAAATGAGCTGCTCTGGAATAGTGAATCTAATGTGCTGGCGATTTGGCTAGAGGATTTGAAACCAGCAGATGAAGCGAACAAAAATGGCCAACAAAATACATATGGTAATAAATTAAATTCTAGATCCATGTGTTCTCTTGACTTACAGATTTATGAAAATTTACTCCGATTTTGAAATATTTTATTTCACCCTGTTTTGTACAACGTGTAAAAATTGAATACAGGAAAATAACAGAGATAATGGTCTTTACTCTGAAATATTAATTCTGTAACCACAGATTGTGCTTGACCTGTTGAGTGTTTCCTGCACTTTTTGCTTTTGTTTTGTAGTATCTGTAGTTTTTGATTCTCAATTACTGAGACTGCACAGTCTCTGCCAAAAATAGGGAACATGGTTTAGAATCACATCCAGTTGAAAGAGGCCATTCAGCCCCCTCTACCTGTGTTAGCACTTCGTAAGTCATACACAAATATTCATAATCCCATTTGGTTTTTTTCGTAGCCCCACGGTATTATTTTCCTCTAGTGAATGTTTTCTATTGAGTCTGTTTCAGAGGGGAATTGAAAAGTGAAATAAGAAAAGGACACTGAGATCATGAGAAAAGACCAGCAGCAAATAAAAGGGATAGAGTTAATGATGCTCAAGGACCATGGAGCAGAGTGCATTGGTGAGGTAATAAATACCTCATTTGCTTCAGCAAAGGATGTAATTGAGAATCTTGATGGCTAAGATTTTTATAATATATGGTGGATAAGTACGCTGGTCCAGATGGAATGCAGCCCAAATTGCTGAGGGAAGTACGGGAAGGAATTAAGGAGGCTCTGGCCATAATTTTTCAAGAGTCTAATTTTTACATAGTTTTTGGACAAAATAACAGGGTTCATGTACATATTAACTTTCAAAGGTTCATATGAACCTAAGGTGCCACATAGCAGGTTAGTCATTAAAATTTTAAATAATGCAATAAAAGGGTAAAAGGTAGTGCAGGTAGAATATTGGCAAAGTAACTGAGTTGTAATGAAAAGTCATTTAATAAATTGGAGGGAAATGCACAGTGGGATCTTCAGAGGTCTGTAATAGGACCAGTGTTTTATTTAATATAAAGGACTGACCTCGATGTAAAAGGCACACTTTCCAAGTTGGAAGATCATTTGAAGGCATGATAAACTGTGGGAAGGACGGCAATGGAGATGTGGAAGTGTGGGTGGAACGGGCAGATGCAAGTTAATGCTGACTTACTATATTTTTATGGGAAGGACAAAGAGAGAATAGGTTAGTGACGGTAGCCGAGAATGCAGAATTACGATTACATTCAAATGAGGCATTACCATATTAAATAACAGGGGAAGAGTGGCCTTCCCTGGATCCTATTTGTTGGATATATATATATATAAAGACCTGGCATTCAACAGACAAAATAACCTCCTTCCTTGCTATAACCATTCAGCAGTTCTGTTTGTATTGCCCTTTCAGGCAGTCCATCCTAGATACAAAAAAAATTGCTGTTTAAAAACCCAAAAAATCAAACTCATATCTGTTCCCCTCTGATTTTTGATCTTGCCAAAACTTATTTACACACAACTGGGTTGACCTTGTGTTACAATACAACATATTTTTTCTCTCACAGCCCTGTTTTTTTCATCCAACTGACTTTGAGCGACTCAATTTTATAATCATTTGCCATACAAAGTCACTGTACTCTATCCACTTCCTTACCTTTAAAACATGGGTGCTGATTAATCATAGCAATTAAATCTTTTCTGTTTTTGTCTTGCAGTTCAGTTGTGGACTGTGGGAAATTACCATTGGTATCTGAAGCAGAGTCTACATTTTGGTTGTCAACGCATTGTGTCCTTAATGTGGGATCCTGAGAGCCCTTATCAACTCCATGTCCTCTGCAATGGATGGTGTTACCTCTCCTATAACTGGCATTGGACCACAGATAGAAGTAATGGGCATGACAGCAGTGACTTTGCTAATGTAGCTGTAATTAATGGAGGTAAAAACAAAAGTTGTTTGTGCCTGAGAATTGTATATGATGTGTGATAGTCTACATTGGTTTTTAATTGATTTGATTCTAGAATGTGACCTTAGAACATAAAATCGCACCGTACGGACCCTTCAGCCCACAATTTTGTGCCAACCTATATAAACCTACACCACAATCAACCTAACTCTTTCCTTCCTCACAGTCCATAACCCCTCTTTTTCATACATCCACTAAGAGTCTTTTAAATGTCCCTTTTGCATCAGCCTCAGTCGCAACCTCCAGCAATTCTAGGTACCTACCACTTCCTATGTGTAAAAAAAAAACCCTTTGACATTTCCCCTAAACATGCCTCCACTCACCTTAAACAGATATCCTCTAGTATTGGCCTTTATAGGGAAAAGTGTATTGGCTGTGTATCGGCCATTCTTAATCTTGTATACCTCTATTAAGTCACCTCTAATTCTTATTCGCTCCAAAGAGAAAAGTCCTAACTCTCTCAACCATTCATCATGGGACTTGTTCCCTAATTCTGGAAGTTTCCTGGCAAGTCTCCTCTGCTGATTCTCTACAGCTTAAGTCCTTTTGATTTCATTTGAATTGATTGTTTAAAATTGGAAAAACAAAAGCATGACAAGGGCCAGAGCCTTCCATTTAAGGTTGACACTGTTGAACACAAAGTTGTCCCCATTGACCTAAATAGAATAAATCTTGCTATTAGTTTGGGTTTTTTCCTCCCTGCAAAGTACAAGTCAAAGGCATTTATCCATTAAAAACTCTCCAGTTAGTCCCACTTTCCTTGAAGGCATGCAATTATTATTCATCTGCTTTTGTACGCTATTATTTAATCAGATTTTTCCCCTACTTTCAGATCAAGTTTTCAAATGATAACAGGCTACTACATTACTTTCATTCCCACTCATTAGTTACCCTTATTATTTTAATAAGATTTTTCCAGTTTTACTCTTAAGTTTAGATGAAAGTGTTGTGATCTCTGGAAAGGCACCAATTGCTGCTAGCAAAAACAGAAAATGCTGAGAAGTCTCATCATCAGGCTAGATGTGAAGGAGATGGAGAGAATGTAATGCTTGCAGAAAGCAGGGTGGGAAGTGGTGTCTTTCTGCACCCACGCCTTTTAAGATATCTTTTTTTTAAACTTTTACAGTGGCTTCCTCTTTCCAACATTGACATTTCAGTAAATGAAGGGTTTTGGCCTGAAACATTGACTGTCTTTTGCCTTCCATGAATGCTGCCTTGTCCCACTGAATTCCTTCAGCAATTTTGTCTGTTCTTCCCAATCAGAGCAAGGATAGTGTTCCCATTTTCCTGACCTTCCACTGCATCAATCTGTACAATTAGCATATTATCTTGCACATTTTCTGTTGGCTTCTACAGAATTCCACCACTGAACATGCCTTCCTGCTCCCCTTTCAACATTCTGAAGGGCCCATTCCCTCTGACTGCCTGGTCCATTGTTCCACCACCCACTCCTCCTCACAACACCTTTCCATGCGACCTCAGGAGATGCAGCACCTATTCTTTTGTCTCTTACCATCTGGGTTCATAAACAGTCCTTGCACTTGAGGCAGCAATTCATTTGCAGATCTTTCAATTTAATATATTACGTTCAGTTCTCATGATTTGGCATTTACTGCATGTGAAAAAACATAAGAGATTGGGTGATCATATTATGGAAAATCACCATTAAATCTGCAGAGAAATCCTGAACTTCCAGTCATCCATCTGTAATTATCTGTTCCACTTCCACTCTTGTCTTTTGCCTCCTGCATTTTGCCAATGGTGACCTGTGTTAGTTCAGGTGTACCCCTCATCTCTCATCTGGATATCTTGCAGTTCCCACAAGTAATCATCTCGCTTCTCTGCACAGATGTGAATGTACCATTCAATTTGTTTCTGTTTCTATTCTGGTTTTAAATAATAATTGTTGCCGAAACAGTTCTGTTCTGCACCTTTTCACAGACTTACCCTTTGTTCTCTCTATTTTCTCCTTCTCTGCAATTTAAAACATAATTGTTTTTTCACTTGCCAGTTCTGATGAAAGGTCCTTGACCAGAAATGTAACTGTTTATATTGCCACTTGATATGTGATGCACCATCAATAATCACAGAAGACTGGCTTTTATTAACTATAGACTGGAACAGCCATCAACCTCATTGACTGATTGAGGCAGAGTGGAATGGGGAGTATGGAAGGAGTTATGGGTAGGATTGGTCATGGGAGGCGTATCCAGCCAGCAGCAGCCAATCATAGCATAACAGTGGTTTACCATATTCACCCCTCTTTTTTAAGAAGAGCCCTGCAGGTTGAGAAAAAAAAGATGAAAAAAATATATACATACATACATTTTCCAGATTAAGCCTGTCAGGGGGATCTCCTCTGCTGCAGTAAATGATGTGGTAATGGTTCCTGAGCAGATTGTGGGGTTGGCCTGTCATCACTGGTTACAGTTTGTTGAGGGGTTAAGAGAGTGTGGTGTTGGTGCATTATTGGTGACAACAGTGGCAAGTGTTGGAGAGTGGTCAGCTGCATGCTCAGGGACCCCTGTGGTAGAAGTTAGGGGAAGTGTCTGTCGGTGGTCAATGGTGGTCGGGAAGGAGCTCGATTATGCTAGATCCTGGATTGAGACTGTGTCCTCGTGCCTGTCAGGGAAGACAATGTAGACATATTGGGGGTTAGTGTGGAGGAGGCAAACCCTTTCAATCAGTGGGTCAGTCTTAGATTGCCTGGTGTGCTTCTGAAGCGGGACCAGTCCTGGAGAGGTAAGCAAGACGGGCAGTTTAATCTCTGACACAGACTTCCTTGGGAAAACAAACATCATAAGGCATGTTGTTGGTGGCCGTACATAAAAGTGAGTGGACGGAGTGGAATGCATCTGGGAGGACTTCTTGCCATTGGGAGATGGAAAAGCCCCATGACCTCAGTGCCAGGAGAATGGTTTTTCAAACCGTGGCATTCTCCCTTTCCACTTGCCCATTTCCCATAGGGTTGTAGCTGTTGGTCCTGCTTGTGGCGATGCCCTGGCCAGCAGATACTTCTGCAGGTCATCACTCATGAATGAAGTTCCCCAGTCACTGTGGATGAAGCCAGGGTACCCAAAGAGTATGAAGATATTTGGGAGAGCCTTGATAATTCTGGCCATGGCCATGTCCGGGCATGGGGATGGCGAAAGGGAAGCAAATATTTGTCAATGAAGTAAGGAAGTAGTCATTGTCTGGACTTCTTCAACGGAGTATGATAGGTTCCGAGCTTTAATAAAATGGAAAAACCTAGTTACTCCGGGGTGACAAAGGTTATTATGGAGAGATTGCAGTCTGTCCATTTGGACACTGGCACAGGTTTCACGGGATAAAACGTCCGGGGGCTCATTAAGTTTGCCAGGCTGGTAGAGGATGTCATAGTTGTAAGTGGACAGTTCAATTCTTCACCTGAGGATCTTATCATTCTTGATTTTTCCCCTTTGCTTATTATTAAATATGAATGTTACCACTCTCTGGTCCCTGAGGAGAGTAAATTGTTTTCCAGCGAGGAAGTGCCTCCAGTGGCATTCTGCCTCCACGATGGCCTGGGCCTCCTTCTCGACGGAGAAGTGGTAGATTTCAGGGCCCTGGAAGGTGCGTGAGAAGAAAGCAATGGGTCTGCCCGCGTGGTTAAGTGTGGTGGCCAGAGCAAGGTGTGGACTTGTCTATGGCATGCATGGTTGCCTTGGCGATGTCATTTTTGATATGGTCAAATGCAGCTGGGTTTCTACCGGCAGGGGAAACGTGGTGGCTTTGACCAATGAGCAAATCTTGTCTGTACAGTTGAGGACCCGTTGAGCATAATATGATAAGAACCAGAGGCATCTCTTCAGTGCTTCGAGGGTATGTGGGAGAGATAGCTCCAGCAATGGATGCATGCAGTCAGGGTCAGGGCTAATGATGCTATTTTTGGTCACGCAGTCGAGGATGGTTAGTTGTGCTCTCCTCGTTATAAGTAAGGTTCAGGAATTTCAGGCATTACGATCTTGCAGGTTGTGGCTGCAGATAGTTACATTATTTAGGTATGGGAAGGTGACCTGCACATTATAGTGGTCCACCACGCGGTCCATCTCCCACTGGAAGACAGAGACCCCATTTATGATGCTGAAAGGGACCCGGAGGAAGTGGTAGAGGCAGCCATCCACCTTGAATGCGATATACTGGTGGTCCTCTGGGTGGATCAAGAGTTGGTGATATGCTGACTTCAGGTCAGTTGTGGAGAATACCCGATATTGTGCGATCTGTTTGATCATATTGGATATGCAGGGAAAGGGGGTATATGCCGAGCTGCATGCATCAGTTGATGGTCTGGCTGTAGTCTATGACCATTCTATTCATTTCCCCGTTCTTGGCCACAACCACCTGGGCCCTTCAGGGGCTATTGCTGGCCTCGATGATGCACTCACCCAACAAGCGCTGAACCTCTGACTTAATGAACATCTTGACTGCTGCACAGAACCCTCTACTCCTGGTGGCCACTGGCTTGCAGTTGGGGGTGAGGTTGGTGAACAGTGTGGGGGGGGGGGGGGGGGTTCGACTTTGAGGGTTGAGAGGCCACAGGTCGCACGCGAAGGGCTGTCTGTGAATTGTTCATTGCAAATTGTAAGGGAAGGATGGGGCCCAACAAATTGCAATGTCACTTTCTGAAGTTGGCACTGGAAATCCAGCCCCAATAGCAAGGGGTCACAGAGTTATGGCATGATGAGTAGCCTGAAATGTTTATAAACTATGCCTCCAATGGTCAGAGTCAACTACGCAAGACCTATGGATGGCTGCCGTGTGTGATTTGAATGCAATTGATATCTTGTGTTTAGCATGTCGTACTTTAAGGGATAGGTGCTTAGCAGTATCGGGGTGGATAAAACTTACGGTGCTCCCATTATTGAATTAAGCAATAAGTAATGCTTTACCTAGTTTACCTGGACATCCATCATGGACCTGGCAAGTTCATGTGATGCCTCTTGGTTCAGGGTGATGGTGAAGGCCAGTATAGACTTGCTGTCTGAGTCCGATGGATGCTCACGATCCCGAGGTGATTGCGCTTGATCCCAAGATGACTGCCCTCATTGTTCCCTCATGGTGTCACATGCCTGGGAAGATGGCATTTGCCGTGCAGTCTTAAATGGCAGCCGCCATGACTCGCACGTGGCGTCCCAGGTTTGAAGAGGAGATGGCACTAATCACGCTGTCCAGAGTAACGACTGTCTGCATGTAGCATTGCTAGGTTTCACAGATAGTCTGGACTGGCAAACTTTGGCATAATGTCCCTTTTTTCTGCACCTAGCGCCTAACACATCCTTGGCAGGGCAGTGTTTCCTCAGGTACTCACCCTGCCCGCATAAGTAGCAATTGGGGAGATCACCTGCAATGGCAACTGAGGTCAGGTCACGAGAGGAGTGAGAAAGTGTGGGCGACCAGTCGCTCATGGCGCGGGATGATCTCCGATCCCAGGATAGCGGCGACCAAGTGGCGGCTGAGTAATCATCTGAATTTTGGAGGGCCACCTTGAGTCTCTGTCAGCTCAACCACCCTCTGTAGGTCAAGTACCTTTTGTTCCAGGATAGGAACATAGGAACCTAGGAAGTAGGATCAGGAGTAGGCCAAAAATGGCCCATCAAGCCTGCTCCGCCATTCAATACGATCATGGCTGATCTAATTTATGACCTAACTCCACCTACCTGCCTTCTCCCCATATCCCCTAATTCCTCTATCATGTAAAAATTTATCTAACCGAATTTTAAATATGTTTAATGTGGCAGCCTCAACCACTTCCCTGGTTAGAGAATTCCAAACATTCACTACTCTTTGGGAAAAACTGTTTTTCCTCATCTCTGTCCTAAATCTACTCCCCCGAATCTTGAGACTGTGTCCTCTCGTTTTAGTTTCCCCAGCCAGCTCAAAAAACCTTCCTACATCTATCCTATCCATACCCTTCATAATCCTATATGTTTCTATAAGATCTCCTCTCATTCTTCTGAACTCGAGCGAATACAATCCTAGATGATTTAATCTTTCATCATAAGTCAACCCCTTCATCCCAGGGATCAACCTAGTAAACCTCCTCTGGACCGTCTCCAAAGCCAGTATATCCTTCCTCAAATATGGAGACCAGAACTGGACACAGTACTCCAGGTGCAGTCTCATCAGTACCTTATACAGTTGTAACATTACCTCCCTACTCCTGAATTCAATTCTTCTAGCGATGAAGGCCAACATTACATTTGCCTTCTTAATAACCTGCTGCACCTGCAACCTAACTTTTTGCGATTCATGCACAAGCACTACCAAGTCCCTCTGCACAACAGCATGCTGTAGTTTTTCACCCTTTAAATAAGATTCATTCTCTTATGTCCCAGGAGGGGATACCGGCCACGTAAGCATCCCGGATGAGGACCTCAGTGTTCTGGGCGGCCATCACAGTCTTACAGTCACATGTTCTGCATAGGCTCTGGAGGGTCAACAAATACTCAGCGCTTGATTCCCTGGGTCACTGCTTTCTGGTGGCCAGGAACTGCCTGGCATAGACCTCATTTACTTTCTCACGATACTGGGCCTTCAGGATCTCCATAGCCACCAGATACAAGCTGGTGTCACTGATCATTAGGTATACTTGGGGCCCAACTGACAAGAAGAGTAATCTCAGTTGGTTGGTATCTGTGATGATAACTTCTGCAGCCACCACCAAGAAGTCTTCAAAACAACGTAGTCAGAGTTCGAATGTGTTCAGGGCATCCGGCGATCAAGGGTCAATGTTGAGCTTCTCCGGTTTCAGGTACTGTTTCATGCCTCTTTTGAAATATATAGTTAATAAAATTGATGCATCATCAATAATCACAAAAGACTGGAGTTGTGAAACTATCAGGCTTTTATTAACTATAGACTGGAACAACCATTGTAAGGTAAAACATCATGAGATGGGAATGTGTAAGGAGTTACCCTGTGCAGGGCTGTAACAAGATGTGAATGCATCCTTGTACTTACAAGATAAGAGAGACATTGATGGATTGAGAGGCAGGAAGCTAGCAGGGAAAGGATAGCAACAGTTTTAGTCATTGGACAAGTAATGATATGATGATGTTCTAAGCACGTATCCAAGGGTATAAAAAATCACCATTTTGCTGATAACGGCAGAATGCATTCTCCGACTAACATTGTTAGTTGCAAGTGTTACAATCCGGTAATAAAGAACAAAGAACCCTGATTTCGACTCAGTCTGGTGTTTGTCTCACTCATTCATGAACAAAGCAGACCTAACACCATCAAACATTGACTGATTGGCTATGGTTAGGATCGGTCTCGGGAGGCGTATCCAGTGGCAGCAACCAATCATAGCATAACAGTGGTTTATCACAATATGTTTGACTTGCTGAGCACTCCCAATATTTTCTATTTTGGTGGGATGGGGGGAAATTTCCATCATCTTCAGATTTCCTCTCCAGTAATTTGACCAAGAAACAGTGCAATATTGGCAAGTTTTCTCCTTCCCTTTGCTCACCAGTAAAAAGATTGCAAGGGAAATTAAAACTATCTGGACCATGGCAAGTATAATAGCATAAAGCCTAATTTACGTGGACACAATCGTCATAGAGTTCAAAAGCTGAGTCTCAAGCAAAACTGAAGTTACATCAATTAATACAGTAGACATTAAGCTAGCAGGACATGCTATGCTTCATATTCTTCTGAGAATATTGTCAGCACTGTCTCTAACTTCTATGATCTGACTTCTTTTGTTTCCTCCTTTTCCTGCCCTACACCCCCATTCCACCCTCCACACTCAAGACTGAATATTGCTTTAGATGGGACAGAGATTTGACCATCTTGCAAGTTATATTTCAATCAATGATCAAGATGTGGTATCCTGACTGCTGAGTTGATCCCAAGTTTTGAGTTACCTATCACTTGAATTCTTCATCCTAATCTATCCCTGATACTTCTATCTTAGTCTTCTATGATGTTCTCGAGAGCCATAACCTAAAGAACAGCATCTCATCTGCTGATTCGATATATTGCATCTTGCAGACTCAACAGTGAATTCAATGATTTCATATATCGCATTTTCAGAATGCACATTAATTTTCCACCTCTTTTATAGACCTCCCCCATAAACATCTTTGCTGTCACCTTTTTCCCGCTTTCACTACCACATTTGTTATTCATCCCCAGCCAGATATTCTCTGCAATTTTTTTTTCATTTTTCCTAGTTTTAATGAAAGATTATTGATCTGAAAAATTAATTCTTTTTATCACTCTACAGGTTTCGTGTGATCTGAATTATTCCAGCATTTTTTTATTTTCATATTAATTTTTGCTTCAAATTTGAAATTAATTTTCTGTTCAACCATGTTTTAAAATATACTTTTAATTATTTTTGCATTGAGTACTGTTTGTTTTCTTGTCAATGGCAGACAAAGTACACGTGACCCCTTTTCGCCAGATGGTAGTTCCTCCACCAATGTGCGCCTATCATTTGCAACTACCCTGTCCAGTTAATCAGATTATGTTCTCCTCGGATCCACAAAGGAGCAATGATTTGGCACTTTTAACAGCAGATAACCTGATTTCAATCTACCAGGCTGGTGAGTATATTTTGTGATTAGATTCAAACAAGAAAGTCTGCAGATGCATCATTGAGCTGGTTTTACTCAACAGATCACACAGCATCCATCAGAAGCAAAGGGTAACCAACATTGTGTATTTGGACCCTTCGTCAGGTCCAAAACTTTGGTTACACTTGCTTCCTATGGATGTTGTGTGACCTGCTGGATTTCTTCAGCGCAGTTGTAATTATTGCCAAGTTAAAAGAATTTTAACTATGCCTCAAAAACATGTTGCAGTTTTATGCTAAAATAATGTGTATGGGGCTCATCATTCCATCATAGCTGTTGCTCTGTAGAGTATGGGCATTGTCCCTTCATTGTTGACCACAATACAATCTGAGGAATGGCTCTTGGATATTTTCTCCTATTTACCTCAGCCACTGCATATGCTGTCAAGTTCTATTGCTTTCTAGCTAAAGGCATTCCTTTTGTATTTCACATTGAAATTTGTGAGGCATATCTATAGATCTTTATTTTAATCTTTACCAAAGAGAGAAACATGATGTACATATCTAACCTATCAAACTGATCCATAATTTCTTCTCAATTTTAACTATATTCTTCATATCTTAACCTGCTCAATTACTAGAACTCTTTCTTGATATTTATTTTCTCATTTGAAACAGTAATTTAATATGTGCTATTGGAGTTGGGTATTTTTTAAACAAAGTACTGTACCTGTTTGGCTGCAGCAAGTACGAACTTCAGTTCATGTGTACATTGTAATTATGCATATGACAATAAACTCATTATCAATTATGAATCACCCTGAACAATATGAGCTATACTCCCATTTTAGAAATGTCACAGAGATTTATAGCATGCTGATAGGACCCTTGACCTCGCGTGCACGTTGATCAAGTTGTCTGCCCAAGCTAGTCCCATTTGCTGATGTTTGGCCCATATAGTACGAGCAAGTCAATGTGGCATTCGAGTGCTGAACAGTTGATGGTACTGACTTTTAAATCAGATGCAAGGTGAAAAGTGCCACCTCATATGGCAGTAAAAAAATTCCATTGTAGTTTTCAAAGAAGAGCAGGAAGAATAATTTTTTCTGTTTGCTATCATTTATCCTCTGTTAAGTAAAATTGATATATGATCATACAGTGCCCTCCATAATATTTGGAACAAAGATTCATTTTTTCATTTATTTCCCCCTGTGCTCCACAGTTTTAAATATATAATCAAACAATTCACATGTTGAAGTGTACATTACAGATTTTATTTAAGGGTTATTTGTATATATTTTGGTTTGACCACTTAGAAATTACAGCATTTTTTATACATAGTTCCCCCATTTCAGGGCGTTATAATGTTTGGGACATTCAGGTATGTTTAATGGTTTCATTGGTGCAGGTATAAGAGAGATAGGCGTGCTTTTAACCTTTTGATAATCTTTGGAGTCTGAAGTGCCATTTTTAAATATAAGAACCAGAGAAATGCTAATGAAGAGACTGCACAAAATCATCGAGGATCCCTTCCACCCTGCACACAACATCTTTCAGCTGTCAGGGAAGATGGGAGTATTAGCCAACACGAGCAGGCTGAGGAACAGCTTCTTCCCACAGGCAATGAGAATGTTGAATGACCAAAGGAACTGCTCACACTGACCATCTGAGACTCTCATTTGTACAAAACAATGTTTATTTATTTATTTGTTTAGATAAAAGACTTTCCCTGCATATGTATTGTTTGTCTGTTTGTGGGTTATGTCATGTCTGCCTGCATGTTTTGTACCAGGGTCTAGAGATCACTATTTCATCTGGTTGTACTGGTACAATCAGATGACAAAGAACTTAACTTGAAAGTCAAGGAAGCCATTATGAGGCTGAAAAACAAGAATAATACAGGAAAAGTGGTCACCAAAATCTTAGAATTATCAAAATAAACTGTTTGGAACATCATCAAAAAGAAAGAGAGTGGAGGAGTCACGTGATGGAGTAGTGGCCGGTCGGGGAACTCCACCCCTCTCCGGAAAAGTTTAAAAAAAACAGAGAAAACACAAAGGCACAAACACGAAAATTAAAATAAAGTGAAAGTAAAGGTGGGAAGAAAATGGCAGCGAAGAAAGAAAAGTCTAAAGCAACGGGAAGAAGAGAAGAAGAAAAGACATCGGAAGAAGAAGGTGAAGGCCTTACCTGTCCGAGAAGGCCCGCTGTGGAGAGAGAAGCCCGCTCCCTCAGGTCAGTCGAAGTCCCGAGCTCGGGACTACAAAAATGGCTCGCGGAGCCAAGCAAAAGTGCGCAACCGCGCATGCGCGAAGAGTCGCGCATACACGATGCGCAATACAAAAAAAAATGACGGGAGGGGGGACCAGCTGAGGAGTCGATCTTCACAGCTGAGAATGACAACCACAGCACAACAACAAGAAGAGAACATAGAAAACAACGAGAACAAGAAAGAAGAGAGTAAAAAGAAATCAAGGAAACAACAGATGACCAATCCAGAGGAAGAAGAAGAAGAACAGAGAGAAATGGAAGAAGAAGGGAAGGGCAAGACAATGGATATATTTTTTTTAAAGAATATATGGAATCAGTAAAAGAATGGCAATCACAAGAATTTAGTGAAATAAAAAGAAGAATTAAAAGTACAGAAGAAAAAATGAATAGATTAGAGATGGTCATGTCAGATATAGGAAAAAGAGTGGACAAGGTGGAAGAATGAAAAACAGCCATAGAAATGGAAGTAGAGGACTTAAAAAAGAAATTAGAAGAATCTAATAAAAAAGGTAAAAGAGACACAAGAGCGGTTAGCTCAGAAGATAGATATAATGGAAAATTATAATGGAAGAAATAATATAAAGATAGTGGGCCTTAAGGAAGATGAAGAAGGCAAGAATATGAGAGAATTTATAAAAGATTGAATCCCTAGGGTCCTAGGAAGACCAGAATTACAGGAAGAAATGGAAATAGAGAGGGCACATAGAACATTAGCCCCTAAACCACAACCACAACAAAAACCAAGATCCATTTTAGTAAAATTCCTAAGATATACAACAAGAGAAAATATATTGGAGAAAGCAATGAAGAAAATAAGAGAAAACAAAAAGCCACTGGAATACAAAGGTCAAAAAAATTTTTTCTATCCAGATATAAGTTTTGAACTCCTGAAGAAGAGGAAGGAGTTTAATACAGCAAAAGCGATCCTATGGAAACAAGGATATAAATTTATGCTAAAGTACCCAGTGGTACTTAAAATAGTTATTCCAGGGCAGCAAAACAGACTATTCTCGGATCCGGAGGAAGCACAAAAATTTGCAGAACAACTACAAAACAGACAGAGAGATGAAGACATGTAACGAGAACAGAAATGACCACGAACTATATGTATGTGTGTATATGGGTTATGTATGTATATATGTGTGTACATGAGTGTATGCGTATTTAAAAGAAAATATATAGAGTATAGATAAGAATTAATAAGGGAAAGAAAGGGAAGAGAGGAAGTAAGGAGGGAATTAAGAGAGTGACCTTTGTTGTATATGAAAATTAAAATCTTTTCTGGGGGGGCTGAGTTACGGTCACTGCGAAATCAGTTGACGCTTGCGAGTGAATTCGCAAATCCCAATGGAAAGGGGAGATGTGGTTGCCCGACAAGGGATAAAGGGCAACTCAGGAAGGGGAGGGGATAGTGGGGTTAAAGAAATTTTAGATAGGAGAATAAGGGAAATGTTTGATGTTTTAGAAATGTTGTCTTATAAAGTGTTCAAAAAAAGAAAGCAGAAATGGATAAGGAAAGGTGATGATGAGGAAACGGAAAGGAAAGATAAACAAAGTATGAAATGGCTATGTTGAACTATATGACTTTAAATATTAACGGAATACATAACCAAATCAAAAGGAAGAAACTGCTAAATTTACTGAAAAAAGAAAAAATTGATATAGCATTCGTGCAAGAAACACACTTAACTGAAGTGGAGCACAAGAAATTAAAGAGAGATTGGATAGGACATGTAACAGCAGCGTCATATAATTCAAAAGCTAGAGGAGTAACTATATTAATCAGTAAAAATGTACCAATTAAAATAGAAGAGGAACTTATAGATCCAGCAGGGAGATATGTAATGATAAAATGTCAGATATATTCGGAGCTTTGGAATTTACTCAATGTATATTCACCTAACGAAGAAGATCAAAAATTTATGCAAGATATTTTTTTGAAGATAGCAGACACGCAAGAGAACATACTAATAGGAGGGGATTTCAACCTTAATTTGGATTCAAACATGGATAAAACTGGGAAAAAAGTTAACAGAAAGAACAAAGTAACCAAATTTATAATTAAATCGATGCAAGAAATGCAACTTTTGGATATATGGAGGAAACAACACCCAAAGGAAAAGGAATATTCATATTATTCGGGTAGACGTAAAACATACTCAAGAATAGACTTATTCCTGTTATCACCTCGCATGCAAGACAGAGTTAGGAAAACAAAATATAAAGCTAGAATATTATCGGACCACTCACCCCTGATATTGACAATAGAGTTAGAGGACATCCCTCCAAGAATGTATAGATGGAGATTAAACTCCATGCTACTTAAAAGGCAGGATTTTAGAGAATTAATTGAAAGACAAATTAAAATGTACTTTGAAATAAATGCGGAATCAGTGAAAGATAAGTTTATACTATGGGACGCAATGAAAGCGTTCATCAGAGGGCAAATAATAAGTTATGTAACCAAGATGAAGAAGGACTACAATCAGGAAAAAGAGCAGTTGGAAAGGGAAATAGCAAATATAGAAAAAGAATTAGCAATGAAGGAAGACACAACTAAAAGAAGAGAATTGGCAGATAAAAAAATAAAATATGAAACACTACAAACATATAAGGTGGAGAAGAACATAATGAAGATAAAACAGAAATATTATGAACTAGGAGAAAAAACGCACAAAATTCTAGCATGGCAGCTTAAGACAGAACAAACTAAGAGAATGGTATTGGCATCAAGGAAAAAAGACAAACAAATCACATATAATCCAACGGAGATTAATGAAAACTTCAGAGAATTCTACGAACAATTATACCAAACTGAAAACGAAGGGAAAGAAGACAAAATAGATGAATTTTTAACTAAAATTGAACTACCGAAATTACAAATAGAGGAACAAAATAAATTAACAGAACCATTTGAAATAGTAGAAATACAAGAGATAATAAAAAAACTACCGAATAATAAAACACCAGGAGAGGATGGATTCTCAATAGAATGCTATAAAACATATAAAGATTTATTAATTCCTCCCCTCCTGGAAGTAATCAACCAGATTGATAAAACACAAAGCTTACCAGATTCATGCAAAACAACAATAATTACAGTAATACCAAAGACAGGGAAAGATCCACTCGCACCAGCGTCATATAGACTTTACTTAACACAGATTGTAAGATAATAGCTAAACTATTAGCAAACAGATTAGCCGACTATGTACCTAAAATAGTAAATCTAGACCAAACTGGATTTATTAAAAAAAGACGAACAACAGACAATATTTGTAAATTTATTAACTTAATTCATGCAGTAGAAGGAAATAAAGCTCCAACAGTAGCGGTTGCTTTAGACGCAGAGAAGGCCTTTGACAGAGTAGAATGGAATTATTTATTCAAAGTAATTGGATTAAAGCATTATATAAGGGGCCATTGGCGAAAGTGACAGTAAATGGATATATATCAAAACAATTTAAATTAAGCAGATCAACAAGGCAGGGATGCCCACTATCGCCCTTATTGTTCGCGTTAGCCATAGAACCACTAGCAGAACTGATAAGAACAGAAAATAAAATAAAAGGGATAAAAATAAAAGACAAGGAATATAAAATCAGTTTATTTGCAGATGACTTAGCAGAACCAGAAATATCAATAAAAGAATTATATAAGAAATTGAAGGAATATGGAGAAGTGTCGGGATACAAGATTAACGCAAATAAAAGTGAAGCAATGCCAATGAATAATGCGGATTTCTCAAAATTTAAGAAAGAATCACCATTCAGATGGCAAATGCAAGCAATACGATACCTAGGTATACAAATAAATAAAAACCTCGGCCATCTATATAAACTCAATTATTATCCACTAATGAAAAAATTACAGGACGACTTAGAGCATTGGAAACACACTTACCACTAACACTAATAGGAAGGATAAACTGTATTAAAATGAACATTTTCCCAAGGATACAATACCTACTTCAGGCATTGGCAATACACTTGACAGAGAAATTCTTCAAGGAGTTAAAGAAAATAATAAGGAAATTTTTATGGAAAGGGGGGAAACTGAGGATAGCACTAGATAAATTAACAGAATAGTATAAACAAGGAGGCTTACAACTGCCAAACTTTAAAAATTATTATAGAGCCGCACAATTAAGATACCTATCAGATTTTTATCAAACAAGGGAAAAGCCAGATTGGACTAGATTAGAACTAGATAAAATAGGGGAGAAGATACCCGAACATATATTATATAAATGGGATGAAAAATTGGTACAACGTAGGAATTCTCCAGTATTACATCATCTGCTCAATATTTGGAAGAAGATTCATGTAGAAAGGAATAAAACAAATTACCAACTACCAAAACTAATACTGACGCAAAATCAGCTAATCCATTTTACAATAGATAACCTTTCCTTTAGAGAATGGGAGAAAAAAGGGATCAAAAGAATAGAAAATTGCTTTTCAGGAAATAAATTATTATCCTTTGAACAAATGAAGGATAAATATAATATAACTCACGATACAGTGTTGGCATACTACCAACTGAAATCCTACTTGAAGGACAAATTGGGAAGCAGTCTGAGGTTACCAGAGGGAAGTAATTTTGAATATGTGATTACAGACACAATGATAATCAAAAAATTTATAACAAACATGTATATTAAACTACAAGAAAAGGAGAACAAGGAAACAAATGGTAAAACTAAACAAAAATGGGAACAAGATCTAAACATAAAGATAAAGAATGAAACATGGGAGAAGTTATGCTCAGGAACTATGAGAAATACAATAAATACGAGGTTACATATGATACAATTTAACTGGATACACAGGCTATACATTACACCTCAAAAGTTAAATAAATGGGACCCAACAGTATCTGACAGATGTTTTCGCTATAAAAAGGAAATGGGAACAACAATTCATGCAATCTGGTCATGTGAGAAAGTGAAAAAATTTTAGGAAAATCTAAACCAGATATTAAATAAAATCACAAAAAGCAATATACCAAAAAAAACCCAGAGATCTTCCTCCTAAGTAACATAAAAAAACAAAGAATTTGGACTTGATTTGGATGGTGCAGCCCTAGCTGTAGCAAAAAAATGTATTATGTCAGCCTGGAAATTAGAAGATAACTTGAGAATACAACAATGATATATAGAAATGAATAAATGTATTCCATTAGAAAAAAATAACATATAATTTAAGAAATAATATTACAATATGTGAACAAATATGGGAGCCTTACATGAAACATAATAGAGAAAACCTACCGGGAACATCTACCACCTAAAATGACAGAAGGAGAAGATAACAAAAAGAATTGACTCAGTGGAATTTCTTGTTTATTTTTATTGAGTGACAACATTGTTTAAGGGTTTAATGTATCTTCGATTCTGAACTTTAAATGAATGGGAGGGGAGGTAGGGAGGGTGGGAGGGGAGGAGGGAGGGGCGGAGAAAATGACACTATATATTTGAAAAGGAAAATGTATGTATCTTGATCAATGTGGTTTATAGTGTGAAAAATAAAAAAATTAAAAAAAAAGAGAGAGTATTGGTGAGCTCAGCAATCGCAAAGGAGCTGATAGGCCAAGGAAAACCTCCACTACTGATGACAGAAGATTTCTCATTATAATGAAGAAAAATCCCCAAATATATGTCCAACAGATCAGAAACACTCTTCAGGAGGCAGGTTTGAATGTGTCAATGACTACTGTCCGCAGAAGACTTCATGAACAGAAATACAGAGGCTATTTAGCAATTTGCAAATTATGAGTTAGTCACAGAAACTGGATGACTAGATTACAGTTTGCCAAGAAGTATTTAAAAGAGCCTGCAAAATTCCTGAAAAATGTCTTGTGGACAAATGATACTAAGATTGACCTGTGTCAGAGTGACACCAAGAGCAAAGTATAGAAGCTTAGACGAACTGCCCAGGATCCAAGCATACCACCTCACCTGTGAAAACATCGTAATTATCTTCATTGATGATGTAACTGCTGATGGCAATAGCAAAATGAATTCTGAGGTGAATGGAAATATGTTATCTGTTCAAATTCAAACAAATGCTTCCAAACTAATTGGACAGCTCTTTGTCCTACAAGAAAACATACTGCTAAATCAAAAAAGGAGTTTTTCAAAGCTTAAAAACTGGAAAATTCTTGAATGGCCAAGTCAGTCACCTGAACTAAATCAATTGAGCATGCCTTCCATATGCTGAAGAGAAAACTTAAGGGGACATTCCCCCAAAATAAGTAGAAGCTAAAGATGGCTGCAGTAGAGGCCTGACGGAGCATCACCAGAGCACCTGGTGATGTCTATGAATCACAGACTTCAGTCATTGCATGCAAGGGAGAGAGGGATATACAGTAAAGAACTAAACATGACTACTTCAATAAATATATAATCGATAAGTCCCAAATTTGCCCTGAAATTATGGGACTGTGTTTTTAATAAAATGCTTTAATTTCTACATGGTCAAACCAAGATGTATACAGTACAAATAATCTGGAATGTGCACTTTAATCACATGTGAATTGTTGGATTGTAAATTTAAAACTGGAGCACAGGAGCAAATAAAGGAAAAAATGTCTTTTTCCCAAACATTATGGAGCACACTGTATTCGCATTGCTAGTTGTGAGATCTTTATATGCAAAACAACGTTTGTGTTTCAATATGAAATGCCTCATTGGCTGTGAAGTGATTTGATACATTGTGAAGTTGTGATACTATTGCTGTGAGAGATGAACAGAAATTAAATGTTTTTTTAAGAATTACCAATTAGCTTTGTATATTTTCATCCTGGCAGATACTGATGTGAATCAAGATTCCTTCTTAAATGCCATTGGAGGAAGTGGATTAACAAAGCATCTATCAGCTCCCAAATTGGTCAAAACATACAGGTAGTGTACTTTACTCTTTCATGAATTCCTCAAGTCATGCTTACTGCATACTGTCTGTTCTGAGCTGAGTCTGAGATTGCACATGAGCCTCCATCCAAAGTTGAAAGATTGACAATTTCAAAGCATGCTCCACAGACCAGGCTTGTATTCCAGTAAATATTACTGACTGAGAGGTAATCATACTGACATATTTAAGATGATCAAAGGAATTAACCTAATCGAGCCAAGAGATCAAGACAACATTTTGCACCATGATTGCTAAAATCCAATCCTTAAAGCAAGATTTAGTTTTTTTTGTCACAGAGTATGTACACTATTTATTCCCCTGTGGTGACTCCAATTTTCCAGTTGCCTGGACCTTTAATTCTCCATCCATTACCACTGTGACACATCTGTCATCAGTTTCCTAAAATGTTCTAGTGAACCATAACCTAAGCAACAGTATCTAATCTTCTGATTGGGCACAAGAAAAATAGGTAAGCAGAGTATTTTTAAATGGTGAGAGACTAGAAGGGCACTGTTAAAAGGAATCTCTGTGGCCTTCATGCAGCAATGAGAGTTCATATCCAGATTTAGTAAGTGAATGGCATGTTGGTCTTTATGACTAAAGGATTTGAGCACAAAACTAAAGATGTATTGCAGGAATTACATGAAGCCTTAGTGAGACTCCACCTGAAATATTGTGGAAATATTTTGTCTCTCCAGCTAAGAAAGGTTATACCTTGGGGTATAGAGAGTTCAATGAAGGCCCATCTAATTATTTCTGGGTGGTCAGTTTGTTGTATGAGGATAATTTAAATGAATTAGGTTTGTACCTTATTGAGTTTAATAGAATTATTTCATTGAAAATGGCAATATTTGTACAGAGGTGATGCAGTTAATGTTTACTCTAGCTGGGTCATCCAGAGCCAGGGGGTCACAGACTCAAATCAAAAGGCTGATCATTCAAGACATTGATTCAAATAAATCTCTTCATCTGGAGGATAATATATCTTTGAAATTCTGCACCCAATAGGGCTGTGGAGCTTAGGATATTCAAAATACAGAACTGTGAATTTTTAGATATTCAAGCAGTAGAGAATATGCCAGAAAGTGGGACTGTGGTCAAAGATTAACCATGATTTTATACAATGGCAGACCACACTTAAAGGGCAAGGTCCTGCATTCCTGCTTCAATTTCATCTATTTTTTATGGACCATAAGTGGGTGTGTATTAAAATCAAATAACAATAAAAAGCAAGTATTGAAATATATTCATTTTCCATCCTCTTTTTGTTTATCAAAGACGATTGGTTTCAGATGAGCCTCGGGTGTTCAAAATATTAAGTTTATATAGTTTTACAAAGTAATTATTACATTAAGCCATACTTGTCCTACCTTTCATGTTTTATTGTGGAAATGTCAGAATTCATTTTGAAGATGGAAAAAGTGATTCTCTGAAACCTTTGAAGTTGCGTTTTATAACCTGGGTAAAGGAAAATAGGTTTCTGGGTGTATTTCAAGGACCGACAACATCCCAGTCTATTGTCTGTCAGCTGATAACTTCATCAGATGAGAATCAGGAGGATACATTATGCGTCAGGTAAGAATCTCAACATTTTTCAAGTTAAAAAAAAGTCAAAATTCAAATTATCAATTGCAGTACAATTCCGATTATCCGAAATGGTCGGGACCGGGCCTATATTGAATTATTTTTTTTTTTCTGGGCAACTGGTCATTAAAAAAAAAATCAGCCCAGTAGCAACAGAAAATCACTTGTATCAATGCTTAAACAACAACAAACAACAAGGGAAGGTTTTTTAAGGATTAAAGTGATGTTTAATTCTCACCAAAAAAAATGCTGGCTACCACCGATCATCAACACCTCCCCACTGAGGCCTGCGCCCCTGTCCGGGAGCTCGAGGCCCACTCTCCTGCCTGGCCGCTCGAGGTTCCCAGTCAATTCTGATTTGTCTTGGATAACCTCATTTATCTGAATTTTTAAAAAATTTTTGAATAAATAAAAATTTCAGAGAATCCAATTTCGGATAATCAAAGTTGTACTGTATAATCGTACTGGAATTCATGGTGTTCCGAGTTTTTACTTTTGCAATTTTTATTCATCATTGAGCTGTGGATGTTCCTTGAAAATTAATGGTTGGGTATTGCTTGAACCATTGCATTTTATTGCACGTTGAGTCAGCAGTAAGGAAGGCGAATGCAATGTTAGCATTCATTTCGAGAGGGCAAGAATGTAAAAATAAAGGTGTAGTGAAGAACCAGAATTCTTCAGAATCAAAATTTATTGTCACGAGCATGTCACAAAATTTGTTGTCTTGCCGCAGCATCACAGTGTAAATATTTATATAAACAACCTTACAAAATAAATAAAATTAGTTCAAGAAAAAGAGAAAGTAAGGCAGTGTCTCTGGTTCATTGTTCATTCAGGAGTCTGATGGCATCCTGAGACTTGATAAGACATGGTCAGACCACAATAGTGATTGGGACCCATATCTAAGTAAGGATGTACTGGCATGGATAGGATCCAGAAGAGGTTTACTAGAGTAATCCCAGGGATGATAAGGTTAATGCATGAGGAGCATTTGATGGTTCTCGGCATGTACTCGCTAAAGTTTAGAAGAATGAGAGAGGATATCATCAAAACGTACCAAATATTGAAAGGGCGAGATAGAGTGGATATGGAGAAGATATTTCCAGTAAGATCAGAGGGCATAGCCTCAGAATAAAAATAAGTTCCTTAAGAAGAGAGATGAGGAGAAATTTCTTCAGCCAGAAGGTGGTGAAACTGGAATTTGTTGCCACAGATGGCTATGGAAGCCAAGTTATTGGGTACTTTTAAAGTAAAGGTTGCTAGGTTCTTGATTTGTAGGGGTGCCTAAAATTATGCATAGGGCTGAAAGGAAAATACATCGGACATGATCTGAATGTTGGAGCAGACTTGATGGACCGAATTGCCCGATTCTGCTCCTACATCTTGTGGTCTGAAACTAGGGGTGGTCATAGAAGTTTCAGTCTCAAGGTGGTTGCAGCAGTATGATTTTATTTGTCAGCATTAATAAATACAATAATTATATAATTAAATACAGTAATCATATAGATAGATAAATATATTATACAAAATAGAAAGCATTGTAATTGTTTTAGTTACTCTATTTTTTTCTTAATTTTCTACAGTTCTTCTGCTTCCAAATAAATTGTTGAAAGTTCAGTGAATCCCATATACCAGCAGCAATAAAAATACACCAAAGCAATGGTTCCTTAAACAAAATTAGTTTAATTCTCTGAGTATAGAACAACAAGATCAACACTAAGTTATTTACACAATCCCTCCCTCCCCCCCACCTTAATGTAAGCGCAAGTGTGTGTAATGTGTTTTCAAGAAAGTCCTTTTTACTGGCCATTCTTCCACTGTCCACATTTCCAAGGCTACAGTTTCCAGTAATCTTCAATCCTGTGCACAGAATCAAACAGTCATTACATTTAAGCAAATTTCAGTACTTCACTTAGAATTACCAGGCAGAAAAGTTATGGAGGGTTACAGAGAGATGGTTGTTGCTTGTTGTACACCCCAAACAGGACTGTCTTTATCCTTGAGTTTGCTGTTGCCTTTGCGTTATGTTATAATTGATTTCACCATTTTGGGATTCTTAATTATTCCAGGACTCCTGTAACTGTTGATGGGCAGATTATCAACTTGTGCTACAACCATAAGGCGAACACTGTAGCCTTGGAACTCTCTAACGGACTGATACTAAGATACCTGTGGGGTTTGTATTTTTCTACTCAAGCATTTAACTTGAACTTGGCTGGTGCTTGATTATCCTGCAAGAAATTTGTTAATTTTTGGTAGAGATCTTCCTCCTCTAAGGGGTACATGTAAAGAAGTTTTGGCTTTGCTCCATGTCACTTTCCAACTGTTGATTTTACTAGCTAAAAATTCCCAAGAAGAGATCAACTGTAAATTTCCCCATATAAATTCGACAAGTGAGACACTTCATCAGCAGATTAATTTCAGGAATCAGCCCTGCTGGAAATAACAAACCTGGGACATTTTTTTCTCTCTTGAAAAGAAATAGCTGAAAGGTGATCTTTTGGAGGTCTTGAAACAAGGAAGATTTTTGGAAGATCGCAGGAAGAATAACTAATTAGCCAGGCAGCATTCATAAGTAAAACGTTCCAAACTGAAACATAGAGCACTACATCACAGTACTGGGCCTTCAGCTTATGATGTTGTGCTGACATATATAAACCTACTCCACAACAATCTAAAACTTCCCTACTGCTTCCAGGCATGCACCACTCCCTGTGTTTTAAAAAAAAAAGTTACCTCTAACATCGGTCCTGAACTTTCCTTCATTCACCTTAAATACCTCTGGTATTTGCTATTGTTCCAGAAAAAAGGTGCTGACTTCCCATTATATCTATGCCTCGAATAATCTTGTATACTCTATTGAGTTACCTCTCATCCATCGTTCCAAAGAGAGAACCCCTAGCTTGGTTAACCTTGCTTTATAAGACATGTTCTCCAATCAAGACAACATCCTCCTCTTCACCCTCTCGAGAGCATCTACATCCTTCCTCTAATGAGGTGACCAGGATGGAATGCATCGTCCCAAGTGTTGACTGATCATATCTATCCATGGATATTGCCTGTCCACTGAATTCCTTCAGTAGCTCGAGATACCAGCATTTGGAATTTTTGTGTTTCTCTGTTTAGTAAAATTTCAGTATCTCTTGTTTCAGCTGCCGAACCCTGTGAGCCATGTGTCAAACCGTGGAGGACAGCTGCTGGGTGTTTAGTAAAATTCTCTCAGCCTTGTGTAGAAACAGCTCTGTGTACAATTGAAGAAGAGGTGAGAAGGTTTATCATTTTTACCTGTCTTTCTCTTTCTCTTCAAACTGCACCTTCCTGCTGGAGTGCAGTTCATTGACGTACGTGCTGAAAGCCATTCATGATGACTGCATCCTGAGGGCCAATTTTGATCTCTAGCTAGTGTAAGGTAAAACATCATGAGATGGGAATGTGTAGGGAGTTACCCTGTACAGGGCAGTAACAAGAAGGGGAGGTGTCCTTGTACTCCTGTTAGGTAAAACATCATGAGATGGGACCGGAGAAGGAGTCACCCAGTACTAAGGAGTAACAGAATGCATCCTTGTACTTACAAGATAAGAGAGACATTGATGGATTGAGAGGCAGGAAGCTAGCAGGGAAAGGATAGCAACAGTTTTAGTCATTGGACAAGTAATGATATGATGATGTTCTAAGCATGTATCCAAGGGTATAAAAAATCACCATTTTGCTGATAACGGCAGAATGCATTCTCCGACTAACATGGTTGGTCGCAAGTGTTACAATCCGGTAATAAAGAACAAAGAACCCTGATTTCGACTCAGCCTGGTGTTTGTCTCACTCATTCATGAACAAAGCAGACCTAACACTAGCAACACCCATGTTTCTAATTAGAAGGAGCATTGAGCATTCTTGAGAGAGCTGAGCATTTGGAAATTTACTTTTATTTTAGAATCATTGAGTTATACATCATGGAAGCAGGCTTTTCAATCCATTCAGTCTGCGACTACTAACCTCTGATTTGCCCTAGTCCTACACTAATATCACTATCCCCTAGATTCTACCATTCACGTACACACTAGCAACAATTTACAGTGACCATTTAACAGACTCATCTTTGGGGTATGGGAGTGAACCAGAGCACCCAGAGGAAACCTTCTTTGTCACAGATGGCCTCAAAGGTGAGGACCGAGCCCAGCTCTGCTCGTTATGCATTCTGCTGAGTAGTGCTCTGTCTCTCGTGGGATACAGAGCCAACAACCTTTGTTTCTATGGCTAAATTGCTCATATCATTAATGAGTGGAAGCATTGGCTGGGTTTCTTGGGTGATTTCAAAATTAATTTCCCTTTTCCTCTTTCCTCAAGGAAATGGTATTGGGTCTGACAGAAAGATCTCGATTTTTTGTTAATGCAGCAGAGGTAAGAATTGCATTTTTATTTCTGAGGTAATTCTTCTTTGTATATTGAATTCACTGAATGTTATTAATTTATTGTGGGTTTTTTCTGTTCTGAACAGATGGCTTCCAACATTACTTCATTTATAGTATATGATGAGTTCCTGCTATTCACGACCCATTCACACACTTGTCGCTGTCTCAATCTTCGAACTATTTCATTAAAAGGTGAGTTTATAAGGTATACTCTGCAACTTATGTAACCTGGATTTGTATTTTCAAATTTAATTGTTTTTAGACAGACCTCGGAGTAAAGTTTACTACAAGAGGGGTAAATTAAATGAACCCAGCTTGTTCCCTCTCCCCCCCCCTCTCTCTCTCTCTCTCTCTCTTTCTCTCTCTCTCTCTCCCCCTCCCCCCCCTCTCTCTCTCTCGCCAGATTTTCTTTGTATTTTGTGGGCCTCCTGTGGATTAGACGGATCTACATAGACAGTAACTTGAGTTTAAATTATGCATTTTGGCACTTAAATCATTGATATTGAGCCCAGGTCAGACCCAAAAGCTAAATCCATAGGATGAGTTTGAAGAATATATTTAAAGGTAAAGAATGTGCTATGGTAGAGTAGTTTATACAGGGAATTTTGGCATTGCCCTCCAATAAGTAGAGAAGGTGCAAGAAGCTTTATCATTTATGAGATGGTTACCAGCCTGAAAGAGTTTAGAGGGAGATATAAACCTTAAAAAGATTAAACAATGTCTTAAAAAGAAATGATTCACATTTTAAAAAGAAAGCAAGAAAACTTCTAAAAGATGAAACAGAATGTAGCAAACAAGCAGGGTGGCATCAATTTAAAAATCAAATGGACAATGAAAGTTAAGTCCATGGGTCAATGTAGGTGTGAGACAACAGAGCTGATATGAGCCTACAGGGACTAGTGTGTGATTAGCTGAGGTTTACCAGGAGTAGATAAGAGGTACCCATCCATCAGAATGTTAGAGGAATATATGACAGTTTCATTAGACAGTAGTGTTGACAAAGTGGAAATCTGTGATCATTTGCAATTGAAAGATTGGAAGGATATCAGTAAGATTGAAAGGGAGTAGAAAAGATTTACTAGGATGTTGCCAGGTCTTCAGGGGTTGAGTTACAGGGAAAGATTGAATAGGCTAGCATTTTTATTTCTTGGAGTGAAGAAGAATGAGGGCAAATTTGATAGAGATGTACAAGAGATATAAACTGGGCTTTTTTCACTTAGTTTGGGAAGATAAATACGAGGAGCCATAATTTTAAGCTGAAAGGGAAAGGTTTAGGAAGGGGGAGCATGAGGGGAAAGTTCTTCACTCAGAGAGTGGTGGGAGTGTGGAATGGGCTGCCATCTGATGTGAATGCAGCTCGATCTTGAGTTTTAAAAATAGATTGGATAAAAAGATGGATGGGAGAGGTCTTGAGGGTTATGGAGTGGGAGCAAGTCAGTGGGACTAGAAAAATAGTGGTCAGCACAGACTAGAAAGGCCAAATGGCCTGATTTCTATGCTGTAGCGTTCTATGAAAATAGACAAGTCATTGTGTTGGGGGAGAGTTGTAGTCAACCACAATCTTATGGTTGTGAACCATACGATTCATTCAGAGTCAATGGCCAAGGAGTCACTCATCTCATGATAACCACTCTGTAAAACAGTGGCATTAGAATGGTCATATACTCTTTAACATAAATATATTAAAAATGTGAGAGAAAAAAATCAACCAGCAGCTTGACTCCAATTACACTCGAACACAATTCCTAGACAACTCTACTCTTCCCAGTAAATTTGTGGATTTTTGATGTATTTCTATTCCTTTTTGTTGATTGGCTATTTAAATGGTATTTGAACTGGCATATTAATTAATGCCATGCTAATTAATTTATTACCTTCATATACAGAATTGCTGCATCTTCCAAATAGTGATTCCCAGCCAAATGATGAGACAGTTCGCAGAACGGAGAGAGGATCTCGCATAGTGACTGTGGTACCTCAGGATGCCAAACTCATTCTACAGGTTAGCAGTGACATGACTAAAATGTGTTAGAAGGGGTCTACAGAGACAGTGCCCCAGTCTGTAAATGGAACAGTGGTAAAATGAAAATTAATAAGGGACCAAAATTGAAAGTGCTGAGATCTTAAGATGCTTAGATTATTTGAAATAAACTGTGTATTCCCTTTACTGTGCAGATGCCAAGAGGAAATCTGGAAGTTATTCACCACAGAGCATTAATACTTGCCCAGCTCAGAAAATACCTGGACAGGTTTGTAAGACAACAAAAGTAATTTCTGAATTGAAAACTGTTTTTGAATTCTATTGTTATTTATGGATCTTTTTCAAAAGCTGGAATTGTTCGCACCTAGAACTAAGAAATTTAAGAGGAGATTTAATGGAGGTGATCAACATTCTATTTATATTTGAACATGCCTACTGTGAGGCCATTTTAGAAATGGTTGTACAGCAGACATATTCAAATATATTTGCTGTATGATCAGGAAAAGACTGAAAAGGTTTAAAAACATCCCTATATTTTACACAAAGCCCATTCGGTTTTCTGCCAATCAGTATTCATTATTTTTCCAAGAAAGAGTACAAGTCTCCAATTATAGCAGGTTATCCTGACTTTGTGAAAGTTCCAAATACCCCTGCTTTTGCTGCTTTCTGTTTTGTGTTAAAGGAACTTGGGATGTTGAAAGCAATCAGGAGCTTGTAACTTAAAACTGACAGTGTTTTCATACCTTTTCTCTAGGTTAAAGTTCAAGGAGGCCTTTGAATGTATGAGAAAGCTGAGGATAAATCTCAATCTCATTTATGATCACAATCCAAAGGTGAGAACTTTTGCTAGTCCATTATAAATACTGAAACTTCCGCATGTTCTTCTTGATTGTACATCTTCCACTGATTTGGTTCCCAAACAATAACATATTAGTTGTGAAAAAATAACTGATTAAAAGATGTGTTGTAATGGCAGTCATTTCTTCAATGTCTTGTCCTGAGGAGGCAATGTGTTGTGCTAGAATTGATCTGAATGAAAGCTTCTCTGGCAAGGTGATTCTTCAACTGGATATGCAGATGTGGAGGTAAAGGATGGTAGGAGAAAGGTAAGAAGCAAAAGTCTCCAATGATCGTGGTTGGTGATGGCAATAGATTTGATAGAATTCAAGTTCAAGGCATAATCCAGATTGATTCCTGGGATCAGAGGAGAGGTGAGATTGGGGATTGTCCTCTGAAGAAAAATTGTTCCTCTCTTGAGTTTAGAAGAATAACGTAGTTGCGTAAAAACATTTTCATATGGAGCTTGATGTGGTGGATACAGGAATTAACTGAAAGGAGAACAAAAAATCTTAATCATTCAAATGTTTTGCCCAAGGGGGCTGCAGAGACTCAGTTGCTGAATATATTCAAAGCAGGTATTGATATTATTTTGGCTATTTGCATAATCAAGGCATGTTGGGTGGGACAAAAAATCAGCGCTGAGGCTGAAGATCGTCCGTAGTCTAAATGACCTGTGGAGGTGCAGCCTTTTCCTGTATATTCCTTTAAATAAAATAAAAACAATTTCAAAAGGCTGGCAGGTCACTAACCAGATGGAATAGACTTAAAGTTATTGATAATGATGGATGTTGCTGGAGCATCTTTGATGTTATGGGAGCTCTGCTCATTCAGACAAATGGAAAATATTTAATCACATGCGTGACTTGAAATTTCTAGATGGTGGAAAAGGTTTGAGAAGATGAAAGGAATGTTGTTCTACAGAATGTCAGTCTTCTGCTTGCAGTGTGTAATATTTTTGAGGTTGATCCAAGGATGCACATGGTTGGGATTCTGTGATGGTAATTCCTTGAATATCAAGCAGAAATAGTTAGATACTCTCTTGTTAAAAATGATTATTGCCTGGCAATGTGAAACTTACTGCTGCTTGTCAGCTCAAGCCTGAAAATTGTTCATACAGGTACACAATCCTTTATCCAGACATCTAAAATCCAGAAAGCTCCAAAAACCAGCATTTTTTCCTGGTGCTGGTACAGCAGAGGGAGAGAGAGAGAGAGAGAGAAAGACAGCAGTGTGACTAGGTTGGGGAGTGGTGTTGAGGGGGGGGGGGGGGAGCGGTGGACAGCAGCGTGACATGGGTGGGTGAGAGGGAGAGAGACGTCAGCGCGATTGGAAGGGGGTGGATACGGCAGCACAATTCGGGTGGGCTTAAATTTGGGGCAGCTGGCTTTTGTTCTGAAATCCAGAAAAATCCGAAATTCAGAACACACTGTCTATAACATAACATAACATAACAATTACAGCACGGAAACAGGCCATTAGGCCCTTCTAGACCGCACCGAACCAAACACCCCTTTCTAGTCCCACCTCCCTGCACAATGCCCATAACCCTCCATCTTCTTCTCATCCATATACCTGTCCAACCTTTTCTTAAATAATACAATTGACTCCGCCGCCACTATTTCTCCCGGAAGATCATTCCACACGGCTACCACTCTCTGAGTAAAGAAGTTCCCCCTCATGTTACCTCTAAACCTCTGCCCCTTAATTCTTAACTCATGTCCTCTTGTTTTAATCTTTCTTCCTCTTAACGGAAATAGTCTATCCACATCCACTCAGTCTATCCCTTTCATAATCTTAAATACTTCTATCAAATCCCCTCTCAACCTTCTACGCTCCAAAGAATAAAGACCTAATCTGTCCAATCTCTCCCTATACTCTAGATGCTTAAATCCAGGTAACATTCTGGTAAACCTTCTCTGCACTCTCTCCACTCTGTTTATATCCTTCCTATAATTAGGCGACCAGAACTGAACACAGAACTCCAAATTAGGCTGCACCAACGTCTTATACAATCTCAACATCACCTCCCAACTCCTATATTCCATGCAATGATTGATAAAGGCCAGCATACTAAAAGCCTTCTTCACCACCCTATTCACGTGAGTTTCTACCTTCAGGGAACGATGTACCATTACTCCTAAATCTTTCTGCTCTTCTGTATTCCTCAATGCTCTCCCATTTACCACGTATGTCCTATTCTGATTCTTCTTACCAAAATGAAGCACCTCACACTTATCAGCATTAAATTCCATCTGCCATTTTTCAGCCCACTTTTCTAAGCAGCCCAAATCCCTCTGCAATCCTTGAAAACCTTCTTCATTATCCACTATTCCACCTATCTTAGTATCGTCTCCATATTTACTAATCCAATTCACCACCCCATCATCTAGATCATTAATGTATATAACGAACAACAATGGGCCCAGTACAGATCCTTGAGGCACACCACTGGTCACCGGCCTCCAACCTGACAGACAATTATCCACTACCACTCTCTGGCCTCTCCCTTTCAGCCAATGTTCAATCCATTTGACTATCTTAAAATTTATACCTAAAGACTGCACCTTCCTAACTAACCTTCCATGTGGTACCTTATCGAAGGCCTTACTGAAGTCCATATAGACAACATCCACTGCGCTACCCTCATCCACATTCCTAGTCACCTCTTCAAAAAATTCAATCAGATTGGTCAAACATGACCTTCCTCCCACAAATCCATGTTGAGTGCTCCTGATCAGACCCTGTCTATCCCGATGTTTATAAGTACTATCTCTAAGAATTTTCCCCCAAGGGTTCCGGATAAAGGATTGTGTACCTGTATTTTGCTATGCACTGATACAAACTTTTTTGGATCAGTTGTGATTGAAACTAAATAGAGCGCAATGATAATGAAATGTCCCAACTTTTTAAAGAAAAAGTCCTTTATGATTTAACTACCTCAGAACTGATGGAAAGTCAGCAATTAAAGTTATTAACTCTATTTTTCTCTCTTGCAAATACTTGCTGAGTATTTACCTCATTTTTACAATTATGTATTTCTAACACTTCCAGCACTTCCAACATTTGTCTAAATATACAGAGGTCAATATTATTTTAATTTTTAAATTTAGAGATAAAGCATTTTTTGAAGGGGGAAGGAACTGGAGCACTCAGAGGAAACCCACACAGCTCACGGGAAGAATGTACAAACTTCATTCATAAAACGCTGAATTCGAACCTAGGTTGCTGTATTAGTGTGGCTCTAACCGCTACTCTAACTGTGCCATCCAAAATAAACGTCACACATGGATCAATAATTGGCAAACACTTGATGTATGCCTTCAACCAGAATAAGCCACTTTCGTATTGTGAAAATAGGATCCAGTTCAGTATATCATAGTTCATGGCGGTGGAAAATACCAGAGCTAGTTTTAAGTGCACCGCACTGCTTCACGTAATGATAAAGATAAAATAATGCAAGTGACGTACATTGTTCGGGAGCTTACCAATGATTGTATTCATTTGCTGCTTAAGTCTATGCTCACAAATAAATCTTTTCTCTGCAGGTCTTTTTAGAAAACGTGGAGAATTTCTTGAAACAGATTTCTTCCATAAACTATATCAACTTGTTCCTGACTGAACTGAAGTAAGTGGCCCTAATAGGAAAAGCAAAAAGAATTTACCTTTATATTGAAACTTCCAGGTGCCACAGTACATTTACAATATGGTCATGCAGGAAGTGCATCATCCATTTGCACACAAAAAGAAATGTGATAAACTAGATCATATTTTTAGTGATAATGCAGTATGGTCTGGATCACTCTGCTCTTTGAAATAGTCGCAATCCTCGCAATCAATTGCCTCATTTAAGAGACTACACCTCTGATAATTCTATGAATTTCAACACAGATTTTATGTTCAGATTTTGTGTACTGTTCTTCAGTCAAATTGGATTGTTAGAAATATTATCCCTTGACTCCAGACTTGAAAAGTGCCCTTGTTAGAAGTAGCAACACACCATCAAGAGTATTTGTAACACCATACAGGTACACAATCCTTCATCCGGAGCCCTTGGGGGACAGTGTTTTCCGAATTTAGGATGTTTCTGGATTTCGTAAAACCAGATTAAACCCACCCGAATTGTGCTGCCGTATCCACCCCCACCCCTTCCCATCGCGCTGGCGGCCTTTCTCCCTTGCCCAGCCGTCTCACACTGCTGGTCTCTCGCCCGCTCGACTCGCACTGCCAGTCTTTCCCCCTTGCCCGGCCGACTCGCGCTGCCGGTCTCTCGTCCGCCCAACTCACGCTGCCGGTCTCTCGCCCGCCCAACTCATGCTGCTAGTCTTTCCCCCTTGCCTGGCTGACTCGCGCTGCTGGTCTCTCGCCCGCCCAACTCACGCTGCCCGACTCGTGCTGCCGGTCTCTCGCCCTTTCCCGCCTGACTCGCGCTGCTGTTCTCTCTCCCCACTTGCCAAATTATGGTGCTTTCCAGATTTTAGATGTCCGGATAAAGGATTGTGTACCTGTACTAATAATGGGCCTTTTGTTGGCCATTGATTACACTGTACCCCAGCCCTGCCATAATTCCTGTACATCTCCTATTTCTTCTGCTATCTCCATAATCCTACATCTGTATAATTCTTACACTTAGTGCTCATCTAAATCACACTTTTCCTGGGACAAAATGTACCCTATGATGTCAGGCGTGCACTTATGTCACACTTATGTCGCACCTTCAGTAGTTCTCTTTCTCAAACGATGACAGTTGTTGGTAATGATGAAGAGTTTATTGTCAAATGAAATGCACAAATATTGTTCCCATCAGTAACTTATTGAACTCCAGACCAATATCTTACTTTTTCCCAATATCTAAATCAACTTCATATTGCCTTTAAATAAGACAGTGGTTTGTGTTCATAATATAATGCTCTTTTTCAGAGAGGAAGATGTCACAAAAAAAATGTACCCGTGTGTGCCAAACTCATCATCATCATCATCTGCACCTGAGACTGGGAATAAAGTAGACATAATCTGTGATGCATTGCGAACTACAATGGAGAGAATAAACCCTCACAAGTAAGCAAGCATTCTTCATCACCTTTTGCAGCCTCTAGACATCTAGAAACATTTCAGAGTTAATGAAGTACTCAGAAAATAGGCACCATGGTAATGCAGCATTAAACTTACCCTAACAAACTCCCACCAGATCATTTTTTTCACCATTTTTGATTGAGGAATAAATATTAGCCCAGACACATGGTAAACCTTCCTTGCTATTCTTGAAGAACAGTAGTGTGGAATTTTTTTTAATGCTATTGAGCTGCTGGAAGCACATGGCATAGAGCCAACTCCCGTGGAAAGAGAAGTGGGCAATATTTCGGGTCCGATTCCGTTCATTCAAAACAATCCATTCTGATGTTGCTCTACCTGCATTTTCTGGTTTTATCTCAGATTTCCAGCATCTGCATTTTGTTCTTGTATTTGTTCACTGAGCTCCAGAAAGTACTGCAATGATAAAAGCCACAACTTGACACATTACAATTTTCACAGGTTATCTACACTTTATCCTACTTTAAAATGACTACTTCATAAAAGATTGTTGTTCTCCAAAAATAAGTATCATTTATTCATCATTCTGAACTTAGCCATTCTTTTCTATATTTGCATTTACTTTATGCTATTTTCTTTAGATACTGTTTGTCTATTCTGACCTGCCACGTACGAAAACGTTCACCAGAATTGGATACTGCTCTGCAGAAAGTCCATGAGCTCCGAGGTAACACAAGTCCCCAACCAGAGTTGATAATATCATCATATTTGAAGATGTCATTCCATTGAAATCAATGACAGCAAGATGTGGGAACAGGCTCAATAGGCTAGTTCAAAGTTCAGATTTATTGTCAGGGTGCGTACATGGCATCACATACAACCCTGAAATCTTTACCCGCAGGCCAGGCAGAACTTCTACTTAATTACCGATAAGTAGCAAAAGACTGTACAGGTAGTCCCTGGGCTGAAAACGTCCGATTTGCAAACAACCCATAGTTACGAACTGACAAGCTGAAGGGAAGGAGAATGATGTCTACTTCTGGTTCAAGTGGAGCTCGCTTTCAATTGGCTGGCTTTAAGATAACTGCTAAATTAAGTATCTGAACAGCTGTTAGTCAAGCTTTGGTGAAGCATATTATTCTCTGAAGGATATTCAGTATTTGACATACGTACATCTCAAGTTATAGTGTTGTGTAATAGTTTACCATTGTCTCCTCAATCTTAAGGCGGCTGGTGACGCACATCTGCTGACAGGCTATGCTGCGCTCAGCCTGAGCAAGGCAGTGGGAGGGTGAGGGGATGAACAGCCTAGGGGAGGAGAGGGGGATGCCGCTGTCAGTCTATGCCGCATGCAGCCTGGGCAAAACGGTTGGGTGAGGAAACGAGCAACCCAGTGGAGGAGGGGAGAAAAAGAAAGAGCACTGTGCACCTCACGACACTCAGGAATCATGACGGCTAATTTTATATATATGTTATATGACTTATTATGTACTGTTGTGGTGACGTACATGCTTGTAGTGGCAAACCGGCCCCACTTGTCACACGTGGACGGCGGGGCAGCCGCGGCAAGGATGACGTCGCAGGACCACCTCTTCTGGTCCACACCGAAAGGTCGTGAATGTGCTTGCGTCATTGGGACATTAGGACCGGGACCTAGATCAGGCTTAAAAGAATTCAAAATGAAGCAGTTGTGATTCCGGAGCTCTCAGCCTCTTGTCTCAGTCTCTTCGCTGCGTTCACTCACAACATGCTACATTGGTGACCCCGACGAGTCTCCATGTCCCAAAGACTCAACACAATGGAACAAGCAGCTGAGTTTCTGGACAAACAGGCTCTGCGCTTGGTTCGGCCAAGCAGAGACCCAGTTCCAGATCATACAGGTTACCTCCAATTCAACGAGATACTTCTACGCTATCAACTCGCTCGACCAGGAAGTTGCCTCACAAGTTGATGACCTCATTCAGGCGCCATCGGAGGAAGATAAATACATGACTCTGAAAAACCTCCTCATTAGCACGTACGGCCTCTCACGACGCAAGTGTGCAGCCAGGCTCCTGCACTTGGATAGCCAAGGCATTAGGACCCCCTCTGCCCTCATGGACAGATGCTCATGCTGGCGGAAGGGTGTAAGCCTCATGTTCAAGCAGGCGTTCCTCAAGCAGATGCTGAGGACGTCGGGCTCCTCTTGGCCGATGCGGACTTCAGCGACCCATGCAAGGTTGCAGCGCGTGCAGATGTTCTCTAACGTTCAAAATGCTTGAGATGCACACAAGATCCCATGGTCCCCATCGGGCTGTCAATAATACCGCCATTTGAACCTTTGGAAAAAGGCAGATTCCTGTACGTTTCAGTGACAGCACATTCCAGTGGTCCTTCATGCTTGCTTTGATGGACAAACCCTTGTTTAGCACGTATTTCCTCCAGGCGCATTCCCTACTTGTCAACTTCCAGGGCTAGTCCATGCTGTTCGAGCTTATATGCATACCATTTAATATGAAAAATGCGGCACAGACCTTTTAGCACCTCAGATGCGGTTGGCAGACTCTTGCCTTTCCTCTTCATCTATCTCGACGACATCCTGGTAGCCAGCAGCTTGCCTGCAGAGCACTTGACACACCTCCACGAGCTGTTCACTTGCCCTGCACAGTTCTACCTCACCATTAACCTAGAAAAATGCCAGTTCAACCTCGCAGAAATAGACTTATGGGCCACAAAATTACCCCAGCCGACGCCACCCCCTTACCAGACAAAGTTGATGCCATCCGGTGGTTCGCCAGACTGACAGCACTGAAGGGACTTCAGGAATTCATGGGCATGGTGAATTTCTACAACGGATTCATCCCTGTGGCAGCCAAGATTATATGCCTTCTCTTTACGTTAATGTCGGGCTCGTCAAAGGAGCTTGAATGGACAGAGGAGGCACACAGTGCATTCAAACAGACTATAGAAGCCCTGGACCACACTACGATGCTGGTACACTCATGGATGAATGTACCGACAACCTTCACAGTCGACATGTCCAACACAGCTGTGGGCGCTGTCCTGGAACAGTTTGTTGATGACTCATGGTGACCTCTCACTTTCTTCAGTTAACACCTGCAGATGCCTGAATTGAAGGACAGCACATTTGACAGAGAACTGCTCGCCCTTTACCTAGCTGTCCGCCACTTCCATTACTTCCTGGAAGGGCGTCCGTTCACTGTCTACTCCGACCACAAGCCGCTTACTTTTGCCTTCGCAAAGCCCTTAGACCCATGGTCTGCCCGACAACAGAGACACTTATCTTACATCTCTGAGTTCACAACTGCTATCCGACACCTGTCCGGAAAGCACAACATGGTTGCTGATGCACTTTCCAGGTCTGTAGTCATTGCTATGTCACAGGGCATCAAGTACCATGATCTGGCTCGGGCACAACAGAATGAGTCAGCTTCAGAACAGCACTCATGGGTTGCAGCTCCAAGACCTCCAGCTCGATGCCGACAGCACCAGGCTCCTCTGCGAACTTTCCACTGGCCAGCCCCACCCTCTCATCTCCACCCAGTGGAGGAGAACGGTCTTCCATTTAATCCATGGTTTATCGTACCCCTCCATCTGCAGAGAGTGCAGCTAGCATTTGCAAAATTTGTTTGGCATGGCCTGCATAAACAAGTCACAGAGTGGACGATAAACTACGCAGACTGCCAGACGTCCAAGGTCCAGCAGTGCACAAGGCACCAATTCCAACACTTTGAAGCCTCAACCCAAAGGTTTCAACACGTCCATCTTGACATAGTTGGATCCCTGCCTGGGGTACCTGCTACCTACTCATGGTGATGGACTGATTCACTCGCTGGCCAGAGGCCATACCCATCCTGGATGCCTCCACAGGAACAATGCGCAAGGGCTTTCCTCACTACCTGAGTCTCCTGCTTCAGTGTCCCGGAAAATGTTACAATTCACTGCCCCCCTGTGGTCACAATTCTCCAGACTCCTCGGCACCCAGCTGCACCGTACCACAGCTTACCACCCTCAAGCCAATGGACTAGACGAGCGTATCCACCACCATCTCAAATCAGCGCTGATAGCATGCCTCGATAAGCCCAACTGGGTGGACGAGCTGCCCTGGGTTCTCTTAGGCATTCGCACAGCACCCAAGGATGACCTCGGGACATCCTCAGCCAAACTAGTCTACAGAGAGTCCATCACAGTGCCTAGACAATTCCTTCCTCAGCAACCAACCACGACGCTGATACCGTAATCGTCCTTGAGAAGTTGCGTGACAAACTGGGCTCTATTGCACCACCCCAGCCAATGCGACATGGTCAACCGCCCTTCAACTACCCCTGGATTTGTCTTCCTGTGAGTATGTGTTCATGCGCAGGGGCACACACAGGACTCACCTCCAACAACCATATGAGGGTCCATACAGGGTGCTACACAGAAACACTTCATTGTTCACCCTTGACAGTGGGGGAAGGAGGAGTTATTCACATTGGACCATTTAAAACCAGCGCATGTGGACTTGTCCCAGCCAATACAAGTTCCCCCAACAGGGCGTAGAGATTGGCCATCGAAACAGCACACCTCACTGTCAACGCATCCCGAGACCATTGGTGCCGGTTCTGGCGGGGGAGGGGGGGTGGTGTGGTTGTGTGGCAGCATACATACTTATAGCAGTGAACTGGCCCCGCTTGTCACACATGGTCGGCAGGACAGCCACGGAAAGAATGTCATCACAGAACTGTCTCCTGGTCCAGACCAGAAGGTCGCGTACGTGCTTGCGTCATCAGGACACAAGTGCCAGGATGTTAGGACCGGGACCTAGATCAGGCTTAAGGCTGCAACGCGGAATTCAAAATAAAGCATTTGTGATTCTGGAGCTCACAGCCTGTTGTCTCAGTATTTTCGCTGCACTCGCTCACAACACATTACAGAGTATTATTGTATTTAAGATGTTTAGTGTACTGGGATGTATTTTATATGCATATAAAGTTAAAATATATGCTATATTCTAAGAAACATTGGACCAACTGACACTAAATAAGGAATCAGAATTTATTGTCGTGAACAAGACATGAAATTCAGTCTTTTGTTGGAGCATCACAGTACAAACATCTTATAACCATCTTACAACATTACTATAAAAAAAAATAGAAATAATAATGCACGAAAAGTAAAGCAGTATCTATGGTTCATTAATTATTCAGGAATCTGATGGCAGCAGGAAAGAATCTGACTTTGTGCCATTGAGTGCTCATCTTTAGACTCCTGTCCCTCTTTCCCAATGGTAGCAGAGTGAAGCAGGCATGGCCTGGGTGGTGGGGGTCTTTGAGGGTAGAGGCTGTTTTTTTTTTAAAGACACCGCCTCATGTAGATGTCCTCACTGGAGTGAAGTCTGGTGCTTGTGATGTCGCAGGCCGAGTTAACAACCCTCTGGAGTTTATTCTTGACCTGAGAGTTGGCACCTCCATACCAGGTCGTGATGCAACCAGCCAAAATGGTCTTCACTGTTCACCTGTAGAAGTTTACGAGAGTCTTCGGTGACATGCCGAAGCTCCTCAGACACCTTACAAAGTATAGACACTGGTCAGCCTTCTTTGCGATTGCATCAATATGGAGGCTCTAAAACAGATCCTTGGAAATGTTGACATCCAGGAATTTGAAGTTCTTGACTCTCTCCACTCCTGAGCCCCCGACTTTCTCCTGAAGTCCACAATCATCTCCTTGGTTTTGGTGACATTGAGTGCAAGGTTGTTGTCGTTACACCATTCAGTGAGCTAATCTATATCCCTCCTGTATGCTTTCCTCATTGCCATTTGAGACTCTGTCGACAACTGTGGTGTTATTGGCATTAAAATTGTGCCTGGCCATACAGTCATGAGTGTATAACAAGTAGAGCAGTGGGCTAAGCACAGATCCTTGGGGTGCGCCTGTGTTGATAATCAGTGAGGAGGTGTTTATTCAATTTCCCCATAGATGCATCCAATTTAATTAGTTAAGCAACTCTTAATGGTACAGTTTTACACAATGGCTATATTTTGGATAAATACTTTTTTCACTGTATTCCCCATTGGCATTGTAGTTCCATTTCATTTTGATGTCTGTGTTGATCCTACAATAGGATCCCTAGAATTTTAGTTTCCCTTTATTCAGAGGGTGATTCTCTCAGCCTCTTGTATAAATGCAGTTGGTCATATTATACTTCCATAAATGTATTAATATCTCTTGATAAATGATGAGGTATGCCATTGAGAATTCATTGTTAGATTAAAACAAATAGACTTTTTTGTTTCTTAGAAATATTTTTTAAATTTTTATAAATTGCAGTGAATCCTCCAAGTAGTCCTGAGGCAGTCAGTGCTGAAGAAGCCCTGAAGTATCTCCTTTTCCTAGTAGATGTTAATGAACTCTACGACTATGCAGTGGGTACATACGACTTTGACTTGGTGATGATGGTGGCAGAAAAATCACAAAAGGTTTGCATTTGTGTTTCTCTGAACATTTTCTTAGGGAGGTTTAGCATCTTTGCTGGTTGCTCTCGAACAGTGGTTCCCAAACCTATTTGGGCTGCCACCCGCTTGGATCCCAGGCCACATCATAGTCCCACACACACACCCAACCACCCACCCTCTCATTCACACCCACACATAAACCCCGTCCCCCTTCTTGTTATTAGGTCTACTGCAAATTTAAAACAATAATTAATCTCACACTATAAATAAGCATATGTATTTCACAAATAAAACTTTTAGTAAACCAATTTATTAGCAATATGAAAGGGTAAATTTACATCTCACCTGTAACTACATTGTATTCACAGTTTTTTGTTTGCTGTTCTGTGGCTATTCCCAGGCAGTCACCGTCCTGGGCACTTGGTCACTGTTCCTAGTGGTTGCCGTCCCGAGCAGTCTCATCCCAGCCAGTGACTGTCCTGGGCAGTCATCATCCCAGGCAGTCACCCCCACCCCCTCCTCACCTGATGGATAGCACTCACTGAATTTGCCGAAAACTTTTTCCTCACCGATCTGACCGCTTCCTTTTTTCTCACTGCCCCTTTGGATATTTCCATGGCACCACCCACTTGAGGAATGACTGCTCTAGAGCAAAGTACAACCAATGATTAATTGAAATAGAAAACAAGGCAAAACTGAATGAAGTAGTATTCTCAAATAAAGCTAAAACTGGAAAAAAGTTGTAGATGTAAGTTTTAATTCTGAAATGAAAAATGGAAATTCATGAGGATCCACAAGCAGTTTTTGTTAAAGACCAGTTTCTTTGCTGAAATTTGCAAGCATGATTATCTCTACTTTTATAATTTACATCTTCTGATGTCAGCTGATTCCCTAACTTGAGATACAGAAAAGGCAGCACTAAAGGAATGACTCTTTTTGCCTGACTGCTCAGTGGACAACTAGACAGGGCCTTGCAGCTTCAGCGTGGATAAATTAATCTGGATTAGAAGAGGGTGGTTGGAGGGATAAAAGAATATTGTAGTTTGGGGAAGGGGGAAAAAGGAAAACGAGATAACGCAACAAAAGTAGATGATACTAGGATGGCTGGTTCAAAGAAAAGTCGCATTAGCATTGTGGGATTGGATTTGGAATTGATCTGGGTTCATCTTGATGCAATTGTTACATTATTGCTTCAGGATCCAAAGGAGTACCTACCATTTCTGAACAAATTAAAGAAAATGGAGACCAATTACCAGCGATACACCATTGATAAATATTTAAAGCGTTACAAAAAGGCTATTGTGCATCTTAGCAAATGTGGTAAGTACAGTTCCAGAGTGCTTTGGGATTTAATGGTAAGCTGCTCATTTCAGATGTTAATACATTCAAAGGACAAAAGAAGCATGGTATGCAGACTTATTTCCAAAGAATTTATCAATGAATAATATCTTTGCTTGTGTATGTGTCTGTACATGGAATGTATGTTAAAGAGGGATTGATTTATAAAATCTTGAAGTGGTAACCAGGTTTTGCCTTGCAAGGAAATTCTTCCAAACTTTATTTTAAAGATTCATAGCTCATCTTTTTGAAATATGATCTCTCCCTCTCCTCCAGTTTTTATATCTTGCATCTACTTTAAGAGCTTGATTTACACATGACCATTGTTAACATTTTTTTCCTTCCTGGAATTGTGTAACCCATTTCAAGATTTCAACAAGGTTCAAGTTTGTGGCATATTTTTAATATTAATCTTTGTCAGGCCAGTTGATAGATTACATTGCAAGGAGTAGTGTTGGTGACTGGTGCCGATTTAAATGCCACCTTCTAATAGTGGAATGTCCCAAGGTGTTTCATACTTTCATTCCAAGTCATGCAAGGAGATAGTAGCCTTCACAGTTTAGAGAGTTTAAGTGATGGAGTGATTTTAAATTTGAGACTCAAAGTGGAGTGACCCATGGGGTTTTGCTCATGATGGTGAAAGGTGGAATTGACCAGCAATGACACGATGGTAGAAAAGGCATTTGCTTTATTTGAGGACTCTGGAGAGGAAAGATGTCTAGTTCTGTTTGGAAAGATAGAAGATAAGTTGATCTTTATGATGTATGACAGTCAATTTGAAGGAGACGAGAGTAGTATGAGATTTTGTTTCACTTGAATAAAGCACCAACAGTTTATCACCATGTGGACATTGAACCCTGACTCAAAAGTTATATGTTTATCATACACAACAGTCCTGTTCAGATCAGAATCATTGTAGCTCTTAAAAGAGAAATATCTTTGGTCACAATGGTGGTCACAAGCACTAAACATGCTGGAATATCAGCCATCAGTGTTATACATCTCCCAAGCATGCTTCCTACAATAGGGCTGAAAATGTACGTGCTGAGTACAACATGATACGAAAGCACTCATTTAGTGTGAACAACTAAAGACAAATTTCTCTCCTCTTCTGTGTTTCATAAGGATTCATTCTATCAAGGACATCTTGACATCTTAAAGCAATTGTGGTATTTGTTTTGTGGATTTACTAGGAAACTTTAGTTCAAAAATATTTTGAAATATGAATGGGGCTGAAGTTTTTAAGACTTGCATGTAGTTGGATTTGGCAGGATGGGTGTATTTGTTTATCTGCCATCACCATGAAAACACCCTTGTGTTTTTTGCTTATCTGGTGTGAAAGAAATTACATTAGTAACATAACAAATTTTATTTCTCATCAGTACGCTGACATGTATTCCTGCTTTAATCTGATATTGGTTTCTTTCAGGTAGTCAGCATTTTGTTGAGCTTCTAAACTTGGTAAAGGACCAAAAGATTTACAGTGATGCCTTGAAATTATTTCCAGTAAAGAGTCGGGAATATAAGGTATAAAGAAAATGTGTATCTGTATAAATCTGCTGCTGTATGCCATCCTGCAGCCATGAGCCCTACATAAGGTGGCTGTATAGATTCCTAACTAAATAGCACCCCAGTTTTAACATTTTAACTCTCATTTCCAAATCTTCCCACAATTTCAACTTCCCTATCTAACTTTATCTAGTCCTGCAGTGACAAGATCTCTGCATGTCCCTGATAATTACTCACTTCAGGAGGAATAGCTTTGCTTTCATCTCTCAATACTCTGGAATACCAAGCTCTGGAATACACTCTTTATGCCTTCCATCTCTTTGATTTTAAGATGCTCCTTAAACACCACCTCTTCAACCAAACATCTGGTACCCAATCCTAATATTATAGAGTTATATAGTATGGTTTTGAAATAACTTAGTAGGCTAAAGTCACTGTATAAATCAGGTTGTCATCTTTGCAACCACCAAGCATTTTTGAACTTCCAAGGTTTTGTTAACTTTTACCAAACTAAGCTCAACCAGATCGAACAAAACCATCATTGACTTGGCAACAGAAACCAGTCAGGCAGCATCTGTGGAAAGAGATCATTCCAACAGTGTGACATTCAGTTATTTATGACTGTGGTCATTGCCCTGTAGTGAGGTTTGGAGGGTTGAAAGTTGTAGAGGACAGAGACTGAATAATGAAGAAGTTTTTTAAAATCTAGTTCAAATTCTAACATCATTTGATTGGACGTATACAAGCCGATGAAGCAATGTCCTTCCAGATCATGGTGCACACACCAAAATACACAATACACTGTACATGATGATCGCGTAAATAATCAAATAAATTTAGATAAATATTTCAGATGAATTACATGGTTGCAGGATACCGTTGATCAATTTCACAGCTGGGGGTAGAAGCTATTCGCCAGTCTGGCAGTCCCGATTTTGATGCTCCTCTACAACCTCCTTGATGATAGTGGGTCAAAGATATCATGCACTGGGTGGAAAAGGTCTTCTATACTTCCTTGAGTCCTACTTAGACAATTAGTGCTCCCAATAAGTGTCAGTAGTGGAAAGAGAGAGCCTAATGATCTTGTGTATAGACTTCCAGTGTGATGCTTTGCAGCTACCATATGACACAATGTTGCAACCATTCAGGACACTCAGTTGAGCTCCTGTAAAAGGTTGTCAAGATGGAGAATGGGAGCCTTGCCCTCCTCAGCCTCCTTCGGAATTGTAGACGTTGCTGCACCTTACTGACTAATAGAAGGTGTGAGCTCAGGATAGGTCATCCTTTATATATGTGTCAAGGAACTTTGTGCTCTTCACTCTCTCCACGACTTAACCATTGATGTGTTGTGGAGAATAGTCGACATTTGTCTTCCTGAGGTCCACAAATATTTCTTTTGTCTTGCCCACTTGGATACTCAGGTTGTGTCGTGTGCCATTTTACGAGCCTTTCAACCTCCTCTCTGTAATACAGCTCATCATTGTTACTGAGGAGGCCGTCTATTGTCATATCATCTGCAAATGTGATGATTCGGTGTGAACTGAATTTAGCAGTTCAGCCGTGAGTCAGCAGCATTGACACCTGTGGGCTGAGGTGTGTTGGTGCTCAGTGTGATGGGGCTTGAGGTTTCGCTGCCAACCCGGACCGACTGTGGTCTTTCTGAGAAGTCCAGTTGCAGAGAATGGTGTTAAGACCCAGTGAGGACAGTTTATCCGCCAGCCTCTGAGGTATATTTTTCTTTAACTTTATAAACAAGGTTTGTTTTTAATATAATGATGAGAGTACCATCACTAAGAGAAAGAATAAATCACAAAATTAGAGGTAGGGTGAAGCATTTTTCACACAGTTTCCCTCTGAAATCAGTACCAAGAGTTTTTAGGATCTTGATATCCATCTGTCAAGAAGGATTGAGCAAGGTCTTTTTTCCTTTAGAGAAAAGACATGAAAATTGAGACATTTTGAAAGGGTTAGACCGATCTGGAAGGAACAAGTCTCATGAATGGGAAAATCTAAATTTAAGAGGCATAAATGTAAGGAATTTTTATTTCAATAATTCCAGTGCAGAAATAAGGAGAGATTTCTTTATTCAGACTGGGGTTCAAAGCTCAGAACCATGCAAATATTTTTCAAAAGAAAATGAATTCATGGGAAAGAACCATAGAAAAGACCATTGAAAGGCTGAACTGAGGTGGATAGAAAAGGAAGAGAATTGTGTGAAGCATGAACACCATTACCAAACATTAACAACTTAATACATCACTAACACAGAAAAAGCAAATTAAAGTAATGTCAAAAAGGGGATTAAAACTGGTAAGTTAGTGAAATTGACCACAGAGCACAATGATTGATTGGTCTGAACACTACCATTCAACATATGGAAAGTGAAAATAAATTGCTTAGATTTTAACATTATTACAATACAACTCTGATTTTCTGAAATGGTCGGGATCAGATCTATTTTGGATGACTGAATTTTTCAGATAACTGGTCATTTTTAAAAACAAAACAGCTCAGTAGCAACAGCTAATCACTTGTATCAATGCTTAAACAACAATAATGAGGGAAGGCTTTTTAAGCATTAAAATAATGTTTAATTTTCACCAAAAAAATACTGACTGCTGCCGATCCCTGACACGTTCCCAATGCCACTACCAATCACCAGGACCTCCCAATGACAGCTACCAATCCCAAACATCTTCCAGCCACTCTGCCGATCCCCGAGAAGGCTTCCCAGGCCAGAGGAACACTCACTGCCAAGTCAGCAGGCTCATGTCTTCCCATGGGCTCATTCCGGAGGATGGTGTTCTGGCTTCGCGTCCTGGTTCTCGGTGTTGGAGCCCAACACCAACCCAGTCTTCGCCTGCACACACTCCCCCTCCCAACCGCTGCCGCCAATCACCAACACCTCCCCACTGAGGTCCCACTCCTGCCAGGGAGCCCAAGGTCCCGTTCCTACCCAGGAGGCCATTCTCTCTGATGACACCGGGACAAGGGGTTCATCTGATCGCTTGCAGCAGCAAGACAATGTCATATTGTTTGAGAGGGAGAGTTGAAGGGATAAGTCAATAGGGGAAGGTAAAGCAGAAATAGGAAGAGAGAGGAGAGGGAGTTACCTGAAACAAGGACAATTGTCATTCTAATTTCATGTTGGGTGAATTTTTTTTCAACTTGTGAGGTCTGTTTAGCTCCGGGGAAAAAATTCGGATAACTGAGGATCCTCATTTATCTGAAAATTTTCAGAGGTAAACAATCCTTCAGGGTTCAAAAAAATGAAGAGTTTGGATAATCAAATTTCGGATAATCGGAATTTAACTGTAGTTAAAATATTATTAAAGGGTCAACTTTGAACAACTTTTCAGATCAGTTTGATCTGCGTAACATGTGGGAAATAAAAATGGAGAAAGTGCCTCAAATTTTAGTGAGGAGATTAAAATGTGATTTCCTGACACTGGCTTTTGTGGCCTTTTCATTTCAGGACATCAGCATTGCATTTGGCGAGTACCTCATCGATAAGCAACACTACGATCAGGCTGGACTAATCTTCACACGATGTGGGGAATGTGAAAAGGCAATGGATGCTTTTCTGCTATGTTGTAGTTGGCAGCAGGCTTTTTGCATGGCTGCTCAACTTCATTATACTGAGGACAAAGTAATTAACGTAGCCCGGACCATATCAGGTAAGGGTTCACAAGAAAAGACCACCTTCGTGTTGTTCCACTTGATTGGATCACAGCTGTTCTGCATGTACCTGCCTGATTTTATATCCTGTAATATGTTTTGCCCAACAAAGAGTGACATATGTGTACTCTTTTTTAAATCTTCAACAGATCTGAAATTTTGGCAGCCCTTTTAGGAAGAGTGTTCCAAATTTACAGAGTTGTATGCAGATATACTTCTGGACATCAATCTTGAGGGACTTGGCTTCTAAATTTCAGCCACTTCCACAAGGGAGTTTGTCTGCACCTTGTTACTGGTGGTTATGCTGCAATATATCTGCATCCTCCTAGTGTAGTTCTGAGACTGAATTGAGCACATTGTTTATCCATTAAGAGAATTTTACTCTGTAACTAAGATGGCTACCAACTAATTTAAAAAGTGGGAAAATATTTCACTAAATACCACTGGTATTCCTCACCCTGTAAAGCTCAATTAGAGAAAAAAATCTGTAAAATATCTGGTGCTTTCTAGGGCGATTGAAGGAGCAACGGAGATATTCTGAAGCAGCCTTAATCCTGGAGCAATATGCTAAGGTAAATAAATCTGACACTATCTGACAAAATGAGTAGGTTGTAAAATACAGCCAAGCAGAAACACTTGGTTTAATTATGATGCTTCATCAACCCAGTCCCTACAACACATTAAATGAAAAGACTGTGCTCTAACACTAGGATGTTTGAAATTGATTAGAGGTTCAGTCACTTAAACTTTCCTAAATGTAATATAGTGATGGAGGGCAAGGCAGCTTTGAATTTTTGATGGGTGGTCTGCTGTACAACTGACTCGGTCCCCATCCTTGAGCAAGACAGTAGTAATAGATGGGTTTTCAGCTGTGAAGCTCAAAGATGTCTCTATGAATAAGGAAGGGCAATGCAGCAGGTGACCACTAGAGATCTCTTATTGCTGATTAGCAATAGGTACAATATTCCACTGCGATGGAGCAAAAGTAGACAGAGGGATAGGAAAGTTTGTTGAGTTCAAAACCATGTTGAGAGAGTATCTAAAATAAGCAGAGATGGTGTTTCAGTTTTTGATTACACTGTTGATGATCATCCACTATACCATAAGTTTATAAAATGGTGCTTGGACACTAACTTTGTAGCATTGTTGCAATTTCTGGGCACTGCATTTTAGGGAATAGAGGAGAATACTAGGACATTGTTTACACAGTGAAATTTCTTTGGCTTGGAGAGGAGAAAGATCTGGAGGAGCATGTTAGAGCTGACTAAAATTAATGAAAGGTTTAAAATAACTAAATAAAACACATCTGTTTTCAATAATCAGATAGACTTCAGGTGATTTGCAAAAGAACAAGGAGCAAGACATTGGGGGTGAGTGGTGGGAATAAAATTGCAGCAAATGGTTGTCAGATGAAATGCCCTGATCGACGATTCAATGGAAGGAGGTACATGAGATCAAAAGTCAGCCATCTGTCCCATCATGCTTGCTCTACCACTTAACAAGAATTTGGCTGATCTAGCTGTGGACGCTTACCAGTTTTTTCCCCATTTACCTTAATTCCCTTGCCAAATAAAAATCTATCTTATCGTCTTAAATACATTTAATGAGGCAGCCTCCACTATTTCAGTGGGCAGAGGATTACACAGATTCACTCTTCTTTGGGGAAAAGCAATTCCTTCTCATTGCCATCCTAAATCTACTGTCCCGAAATTTGGGGCTGGCCCCTACTTCTAGCCTCATTTACCAATGGAAACAACTTTTCTGCCTATATCTTATCTATCCCTTTTATAATTTTATATTTCTGCATTCTTCTGAATTTCAGCAAGTATAGTCCTAGGCCACTCGATCTCTCTTCATTGGCCAACTCCCTCATCTCTGGAATCAACTTGGTCAACCTCCTCTGCATCACCTCCATCGTGGGTTTTTCTCCAGTTTCCTCCCATCCTTCAAAAACGTACTGGGGTGTAGGTTAATGGGGCGTAATTTGGGCGGCATGGACTCAAATGGCCGAATTGGCCTGTTACCGTGGTGGATGTTTAATTTTATTTGTAATTGTTTCTCAAGGAGACCAGAGGTAACTGTGCAGTTCCAGCAGAATCTCCATTCTCTTAAATTCAACCCCTCTGACAATGAAGAGCAACATTCATTTGCCTTTTTGGTTACCTGTTGCACCTGCAAAACAAATTTCTGTACTTCATGCACAAGCACTCCCAGTCCCTCTGTTCAGCATTATGGTGCAACCTTTCATTATAAATAAGAATTACCGGTATAAATGATTCTGTAAATAATAATCTGATCTATCTAATCAAAGTGAATGACTTCATTTGTAACTTTCAAAAGAATTGAAGTATTTGCCAGAATGTGAAGTGAAAGCAGAAGTATGGGACCAACTGTACAACTTTGCTGAAGATCAGTGTGATACAATAACCCAAATGATCATAATCCCAATTCTCTTCTTGACCCTTAGAGAGTTAATTCAATGACTTTATGCTAACATTCTGCCAGTTTTGCTTCCTAAGGAATTCCCTCAGTTAGTTTGAAAATATGTATTTCAGGCCAGTTGCAGGTCAGTGGTGAACAGAGAATGTCATCTTTGAGAATGAGGAAGACCATACAATTCCTTTCATTGTTTTAAACAAGTTTAATATAACTGTTTAAAATATAACACACATTCAGAAATTCGATAATTATTGACTGTGTGATTATTGCTGCCTTTAGAACTTTTTTTATTTAGATATCCATGTGAATTTGTGATATTTATCACTGCAGGACTATGAGGAAGCCATTACATCACTTTTAGAAGGAGGTGACTGGGAAGAGTCGTTAAGACTGGTAATATTTTTAAATAACATCACATAAGATAGTTGATTCATTTAAGTAAAGATCCCAAATACATGTCTTAAGTTAAAATTTATTTTATTTTTCATCTTTACTTTTACCAAGCTGGAAAAAATATTTTGCATATTTTAAAAATCTTGCATCAGGTTGTAAAAATAAGGATTATTACGTGCACATCGAATTTCCCATTTTGTGTTCCTGTGATCACTTCGTTGTATTGGATTGCAGCATCTTTCCAGTAATCTCTTGTTTAGTATTCTGATGGCTCAGTCAGAGTGCATGTTCCTTACAATTAAAATTTATATCAAACTTTTATTTGGGAAAAAAATATTATTTCGTAACTCTTCGATAAATGTGACCATTGCAACTTTTGCAAGCACAATTAAATTTATCATTGTTAACATCTCTAATTGCCTCAATTTTGTAGCTTTGTTCCTTTATAAATTAAAAAACTAATTTATGCAATGCCTCATGCAACCTTGGGAAATGCCAAAGCCCTTTATGGTCAATGAACCTTTGTACTGCAGGAAATATGGCAGCCAATTAATGTAAGTTCCCACAAATAGCAAATAGCCAATTTATGTAGGTTCCTACAAATAGCAAAGTTATCATGCTTTTAGTGATTCTGACTAAGGGATTACTTCTCATGCACTAAAATATATAATGAAATAAATTTCTCCAATTTTCCTAGATTTACAAGTACAACAGGACTGATATTTTGGAGACAAACCTGAAACCTTCTATATTAGAAGGTAGGTGATATAACTTTCATGCTTTGCAGATTGCTCCACTGGTGAAGTTGCACTGAATTGCTGAATGAAATGCAGCAACAATTCTTTCCGATTCAAGCTAATGTACCTGTTTCTCACTGGTACCACCTCTTTCAGTAGATGACGCCAGGGTTCTTGAATACCTATGTAATAAATCAAAGTTACAATTGGGGTTTGATTCTTTGTCCATTCTTAAAAAAATTTGGGGGATGTCTTTCCATTCACCTTGGTGAAATCAATTAATTTTAGTTATTGAAATAAAACTTTAATTAGTAATCTGCATCAGCTTTTAAACTCTTAAGTTGCTTTGTTTGCACATACATGAGAGTGGAAGTGAGTCAAATTGACAATCGACAAGGAAGTGGTTTACAGCATCAAAAGTCTTGAGAGACAATGCTTACTTTGCTTTGCCTATCCTTCCAATGAATTTGGAGGATTTCCAGAGATAGCATTAGTGTTTTTTCCCAATGTCTTGAGGTGTTTACACAAGATGTCAGAATCGTAAAAGAGGAAAAAGATCATTGCTGCTCAGTAAACCATGAATGGGGGTTGTACCTGGGTTGAAGTCCTGATCTTCCAACTGTTGTTTAAAGTTTATACTTATTGCCAGTACAAAGCATTTTTTGTTTGTTGTGGGAATAAATTTGTCCCAGAAATTAATTTAGGATGCTTTATTGCTTTTTATCTGTTGATCCAAACAAGCAATACCTCATTGCACAATTACATCTCCCAGTAATTGGAAAAAAAAGGGATCTTGTAGGATATTTTATAAACATTATGCTTCTTTTTCTTTCTCCTTCTAGCTCATGGTAACCAGATGGCATTCCTAGATTCTCAGAAAACATTATTTATCCGTCATAAATCCCGTCTGAAAATTGTGCGGGAAATAAAAATGAAGGCGCAGGAAGAATTTTTAGGTAAATTTGAGTAATCTGCCTTGGGTATATTATGTTGACTCTTTTTTAAAAAATGATCTTGGATGTGGTTTAATTCTCCTAATATTCTGTAGACGAGGAGGTGGGTGATGGACAAGATTCTGATCTCTATTCAGAAAGAAGCAGTTTGCGGTCAGCTGGCGGAATGAGCTCCAAATATTCACATAGTAACTCCAGGATATCAGCGTAAGTTTCAAGTTAATGTTTCCAGGATTTTATTTCTGCATCTGCTTATCCTGACCTGGATAGACCAGTGCTAAACCAGCTCAAGTTGGGGTGTCAGAATTTAAAACAAATTCATTTTCTAACAAACCTCATAGTGTCATTAAACTCATTCACTTTAGTGAGAGAAGTTGCATTTTAGCAAACTGGTGATTTATCAAAAATATGTAATTGTGACCTTGCATTTCATTGGGGAATACCAAATGCTTTTCAGCCTGTGAAACAATGGTTCAAGGAAGTACATTGTTCATTTTTCAAACAAGCGGATCCTACAAGCAGCAATGTGATCATGACTGGTCATTTGTTCTTCTGGTGTTGGTTGAGGGTTCAATGGTTCAAGGAAGTACATTGTTCATTTTTCAAACAAGTGGATCCTACAAGCAGCAATGTGATCATGACTGGTCATTTGTTCTTCTGGTGTTGGTTGAGGGTTCAACATTGGCCACAGCACTGGAGAAAACTCCCAATCCCTTCTTCGATTTAACAATACATCTGTATGACGGTACCTCCAACAGGAAGTGTTGGCTTGAAACTTCATTTGCTGTCCAGGAGGGCAGAAGAGTGGAAGATGAGACTGCAGGAGTTGAACAGTGTTAAGAGGTTTTGACGTATTACTTTTTTAGAAAATTGTGCTCCTTAAAAGATATGTTTCCTGCATTGTAAATTACTTTTCATTGACTTTGTCTCCTGTGGAAGACATTACAATCAAATATCAACTTGTATGTGGAGTCTTTGTGGTGTCAAAAAATAGTGCAATTCAATGTTCAGGACTGCAAAGTGATGATACCATATGAATAGAGATTTTGCACATTTGTAATGCATATTACATCAGCTTCTCAACCACAGTAAAGCGTTTGTGAGGTTGAATGTGGGTTTGAAAGCCTTAAGTATAACATTTATAGATTGTTACATTTGGTCATTTTACTGGAACTTTTAAAGGCCTGTAAAAATAATGAAAAGGTCTGTTATTATTTCATGCACACAGACTTGAAGTATATAATTCAAGCCATTTTGAGTATCACCATCAGCAGAATGAAAACCAGTTTGATGGTTGATTAATGACCATGATTTGATAGCATCTGGACATAGTTTGGTAAAATAAATACTTGGAATCAACTGGTGCTTTTCACAAGCTCTAAACACCCCAAGGGGTTGTGTACCCAGTGAAGGAGTTTTGAGGCAGAGTCATGATTGTAATATTGGAAAAATAGCAATTAATTTGAGCACCGTGTTGGGCACTTACCAGTTGCCCCAATAACCACAAGGACAAAGACTGAGGGGAACAATAGGCTTTACTCTGCATAAAACTCGAGTTGGTCCAGATCCAAGCTGGGATGTGCAGGGAAGGGAGAGGTGGCTCGACTTTTATGGCCTAGGCCACAGGGGAGGAGTCCAGGGAAGAGAGTCATCAGGGGGTGGGCCAGCCTGTGCCTTAACCGGCCAATGACCATATACAATCCATATCATTACACACTGCTCATTGAAAAATGAATACAAACATTGTGGTTTTCAATCTTGCTTGAAGTAGTGCCATGCTATATTTTACATCCACCTGAAAATAAAGGCGAGGCCCAGCTTTAACTCTTTTGCCCACTGAGTGCTATTTTGGTTTGTTTTTCAATGTACTGAAGACAGTTGCGCTTAGCCTCTGGATCTCACTCAGGAGATGAGAGTAATAGCTACTACGATATGTCAGTTGACATTTATCATCGTCTTAAGTTTTATTTAAGCTTATGAATCTATAACTCATTACAGTATAAAAAATCTGAACTGCTCGGGATTGGGTCGGTCCATATTTTTGGATTTTTCGAATTTTCAGGCAGCACTTTTAAAATTCAAATTTAGGGAGGAACAAAGAAGAAATCAACAGCTAAATTTTGCTAGTTTATTCATTAGCAAATACAGTTTGCTTCATTTATCAAAACAATTAGTTTTAAAGAAAAATAAAGTTAACACTTGACAAAAATGTAAACAATTTTTTCACTACAATAAAGTGTGTAATGCTTGAAATTATGTTTAAAAATGAACATTGTAAAAGAAAAATACAGTTTACAAATTATTTGTGATAAGATTATTAAGTGTGGTCACTTGTTGCCACTGTGCATCTGTGGCATTTACGTATGCATACAAACAATACATTTTAAAAGTTTGAGAGTTTTAAAAAGTCAGAATTCTCAGGTGGTCCAGATTTCTGACATCTGTATTTTTGGACTTCTACTGTATTAGCACCTCAGTAATCATTTATACTACTGCAATGGACCTGTGAATTTTGCAGGCGGAGTTCAAAGAACCGTCGTAAGGCTGAACGGAAGAAGCACAGCTTGAAGGAGGGGAGTCCTATGGAAGATGTAGCATTGTTGGAAGCATTGAGAGAAATAATATGCACTGTGGACAAACTGACAGGTATTCTTCGACCTTCATTTGTTTATCGTAAAGAAAGGAAGGCTGTAGATTCCTCTTGTTCTGAAAAGGTGTGTGGTAATTGGGCTTTATTCTTGCTCCTTAAAATTGATGGGAACATTTTTTTCTCATTTCTCTAATATTTTCATATTTATACATCAGAAATCTGAGCACAGATTTTTTTTAAACAACACACCGACTTGCAAATTGGGAGTGAGTAGGCCACTCAGTACCTCAAGCCTGCTCTGTCGTTCAGGTGTTAATGGGTGACCTGAGCACTGTGGTCTCCAATACAAAACCTCAACCCTGCACAGCCACCTATCCATAGTAATCATTCATCCCTTTATTTATCTCTTCACTAAGAAACTGTACAAAGACTTTTTATACCATCCTTTGAGGAAGAGAGTTACAAGACTCATGCACCTCTGAAAAAGCGTTTTGCCTCATTTATGTGCTCCATATTTTAAGTAAAGTGTAAAGTTCTATATTCTCTCTCAAGAAGAAATATCCTCTCCACTTTCACCTGTTAAGACCCCTCAGGATCTTATTTCAGTGTTACTTCTCTGTTCTAAGCTTCAGCGGATGCAAGCATTTGTCACCAAATACATTCAGTGCCATCATCCAAGTCCTTTAAATAATGTGGAGGAAGTTCAGATCCCAGCACTGATCCATGTGGCAATGCAGTTATCATATTTTGCCAGCCTACTCCCTATTCCTTGTTAGCCAATTAATCTACTATTCATACTATTATGTTACACCAGAAGCTTCAGTGGTCATTATAACTTTTGATGGAACACATCATCAAATGCTTTTTGGAAATCTAACTACAATACATCCTTTTGTTCTTTCTCCTTTATCCACATCACGTTCAAAGAACTCTAACTTAGTCAAACATGATTTCCCTTTAACAAAATCAAGTTGACTGACTGATTAACGTGAATTATTTCTTCATGCTCTCATATAACATCTTTAATAATAATTAATGTTTTTCCCTCTGAAAAATTGGAAGCTGACTTGAAGCGATTCTAATTTGTAAGATTATTAACAGCAAGCAATTACCACCATGAGTAACTATTTGGTTACTCTTCATGGAATGTATTGCCTCTATTTCTCAGTCAGTACTGAAGTTAAACTTTGGTCAAGAAGAATGCATTATTATTTATACCACAGGCAGCACCTTTTCAGAGATTGAACTTGTTTTGTCTGAAATTATATTCTTTATCAGATGTTAATCAAGAGGCTTTCAAAGTGAAAAATTTTAGCACATTTTCTATCCTTACCAGGATGGAAGTTTCATAGACAGTTGGATGGAGTTGTTAAGATTTTCTTGAAAGGATTGGTGTGCATTCACAGCTTTGATTTTAATTCCTTTTTTTGGTTAAAATTATTAAATAGTTTTCTTTCACCTGTCACAAACTCTAATTGTATTGTTAAATTTTTTATTTTCGTGAATGGGTCATTTAAGAAGGAAGAAAAATGTAAGTTAAAGTTTCTTTGGAGCCTTCCTTGACTTTGAGGTCAATGGCATATTATGAATGTGGGAAACATGGCACAGTTAAGGTGGTAGTGGCATGGGTGTGGCATTAGCATGGGCGGCATGGTTAGTGTAACAGTAGCCAACCTGAGTTCAAATCCAGCGCTGCTTGTAAGGACTTTGTATGTTCTCCCTGTGTCTGTGTATGTTTCCTCCCACCCTCCAAAAATGTACAGGGTTTGTAGGTTAATTGGGTGGCACATGCTTGTGAGCCAGAAGGGCCTGTCTAGATAATTTTTTTAAATGCCAGAGAGTTTGTGCACACCAAGAATGCAAAATAGTACTGAGACAATCTGTTAAATGTTTGTTATTAGGTTATATTGGTAAAAGATGAATATTGGGCAAAACACCAGAAAGTTTCCTAAGATCGTTTACATCCACCTGATCAGACAGTGGGCGTTGGACAATGCTGTTTTGGAATGTCATCTTTAATTTTGTATTTTGGTCTCTTAAGTTTAAAGGTATAAAGAGTGTAATCACCAAATTCAACCTGATGTTCAGTGTCCATTCCACCTGATCTTTGTATTTAACTTTAACTGTATTTAATATATGTTTTAACAATTCTAATATTTTGATACCGAGTTCATTTACATCCAAATTCCACATTTTTGTGCATTTTTTCCTTTTGAATCTGATTTGCTCATTTATTTGAACATAGAACTCTACAGCACAGTACAGGCCCTTTGCCCAAGGTTGTGCTGACCCATATATCCCTATATTAAAAAAAAGTACTAAACCCACCATACCCCATAACCCTCTATTTTTTCCTTCATTCATATGCCTGTTTAAGAGTCTTTTAAATGCCCCTAATATTTCAGCCCCCACCACCATCCCAGGCAAGGTATTCTAGGCTCCCACAACACTGTGTTTATATATTTTTTAAAAACCCTACCCCTGATGTCTTCCCTCAACTTACTTCTCCTAACTCTATGCAAAAGCCCTCTGGTGTTTTCCATTACTGCCCTGGGAAGCAGGTGCTGGCTCTCCACCTTGTCTATGCCTCTCATAATCTTGTAGACCTCTATCAAGTCTCCTCTCATCCTTCTTCGCTCCAACGAGAAAAATCCCAGCTCTGCTAACCTTGCCTCATAAAACTTGTTTTTTTAATCCAGGCAACATCCTGGTAAATATGCTCTGCATCCTTCCTATTAAGAGGTGAACAGAACTGAACACAATATTCCAAGTGTGATCTCACCAGAGATTTGTAGAGTTGCAGCATGACTTCTCTACTCCTGAACTCAATCCCTCTATTAATGAAGCCCAGCATCCCATAGGTCTTCTTAATGATCCTATCTACCTGTGCAGCGAGCTTGAGGGATGTATGGATTTGAACCACAAGGTCCCTCTGTTCATCCACACGCCTAATTAACTGGCTATTTACCTTGAACTCAGCCTTCTGGTTTGTCCTTCCAAAATGCAGCACCTGACACTTGTCCGGATTGAAATTCATCTGCCATTTTTCTACCCAACTCTGCATCCTGTCTGTATCCTCTTGTAACCTTCAGTAACATTCCACTCCATCCACAACTTCTCCAACCCTTGTGTCATCTGCAAACTTACTGACCCATCCTTCTGCCTCTTCATCCAGGTAGTTTATAAAAATATTTGCATGAATTTTAAATCCTTGAACTTGTTTTCTGAAGTTGCTGTGTGTGTATGTGGTTCTTTTGTCCAGGTGAAGTCCACAACTTGCTAAAAGTTTTGGTCCTTTTTTGCTTTGATGATTTGGCTTCAGAGCTGCAACAAATTCTAGAAGATACCCTACAGCTAATGGAAAAGTCTATTCCTGATATCTGGCAGTCTGATATGAAGAGGTCAACTCTCGGTCCAGTAAGTGAAGCAATGTTATCAGTAAATGAGTCGTGATTTTCTTTACTGTTATTTGGTTTATCTAATATTGTCCTGAAATTACCTCTTCTATTTAACATCCCACTTAAATTGCTATTTTACATAATAATGGCTTACGCTGAGATCAGGTCTCCTCCTGAACCCACATGAAAGCACTAAATGAAAATGTACATTTGATACTCAAACTGGAAATTCATGTCTACAGATATCAGGCCAGCAAATATTGTCTGTCATTATTTTTAAATAAACAAACATAATGCCAGCCAAAGGCATTGTTTATTTTCAGTTCATTGAGCCTGTAGATTGAAAATTGGATAACAAAATTGTTTGTTGATCTGCTTCTCCCATGCAATTTAGATACCTGATGCATCAGAGTATTTCAGCTGAACACGTACAACACCTCCTGAAGGTTTTTTAAAGCATGGTCCAATTTTGGTGAAGAATTTCACAAATATTATTCCCCTGTTAGGAGCCCAAAGAACCCCAAAACCCAGCAGCAATAGACATTTACCAAGACAAATAGCTTTCAAAACAAAAGTTATTTTTAATCAACTTCAAACATGAAAATAGAAACAAACTTTAACTTAACTCTATTCTTATACTATACTCTATACTAACCCAAATTACCCCCTTCTAATTCTAAGCGCACATGTATGTAATGTGTGTATAAATTCAAGAAAAGTTCTTTGGTTCACAGTTCAATCTCACTTCTTCTTCCAAGTTCTCTGCTTGCTGGCAATCACCATTCTGTGCACAGAATTTAACATGTATAAAGTTCACCAGGCTTGGTGCTTCAAAGGTAAATGTTTACCGCTCAGGAAGGTTCTTGAAGGGTTTGCAGAGAGAGATATTTGTTGCTCCAGGATTTCCATAACTGAGGTACCACCACTAGTCACCTCAGGGTCTCGCTGATGAAACTTGCCCCATCAGAGTCTTCTGGAGGGTAACCTCTTTCTTCAAGCTACTACAGAGTTCCATTCCTTCCTCTATTTCAAAAGAAAAATCAGACGGATAGCACTTCCAGCCATCTACTGCTCTGGAATTTGCTTTCATCAGTTTCAAACAGTTTTCCCTGGATTGCACTTTTCAGTTACTTGTCAATGTCCCACACTGTGACTGAGCTCTTAACTCAGCTGTCTCTCTTTTCCAGCTGCCACTCCAAAGAGAGCATGTGACTCATGTCTTGCAAAACCCCCACCTTCCTGAGCAAAACAACAGGAGCAACTGCTCCCATCTGTTGTTAGATAAACAAAATCCAGGAGTGACCTTTCTATGAGCACTTTGCAGAAAGGTATTGATAGACAGCATGACTCCAGCAAGACAATGGTCAAGCATTTTATGATGTCAGTTCAATTAACACCAACTTGTGAAAGGTGTTTACATTCTCCAGAGATCCTGCAATGTGAATTCTTCAGTCTTTCAAATAAGATCTGTTTTAAAATGTATGTATGTGACCTACTCTAAATCTTATAAATTCTCCCTAAATATTAATATTGTTACACCTCAAACGCTTTTCATGTTCAAAATTAGTCCAGGACATACCCATTTGCATGGTTTTCACTAAATTTCCTTGTTATCTCAAGAAAAATATTCTTTGGCTTGGCTTTGTGGACGAAGATTTATGGAGGGGTATGTCCACGTCTGCTGCAGGCTCGTTGTTGTCTGACAAGTGCGATGTGGGACAGGCAGGCACGGTTACAGCGGTTGCAAGAGGAAAATTGGTTGGTTGGGGTTGGGTGTTGGGTTTTTCCTCCTTTGTCTTTTGTCAGTGAGGTGGGCTCTGCGGACTTCTTCAAAGGAGGTTGCTGCCCTCCGAACTGTGAGGCGCCAAGATGCACGGTTTGAGGCAATATCAGCCCACTGGTGGTGGTCAATGTGGCAGGCACCAAGAGATTTCTTTAGGCAGTCCTTGTACCTCTTCTTTGGTGCACCTCTGTCTCGGTGGCCAGTGGAGAGCTCGACATATAACACGATCTTGGGAAGGCGATGGTCCTCCATTCTGGAGACGTGACCCACCCAGCGCAGTTGGGTCTTCAGCAGCATGGATTCGATGCTTGCGGACTCTGCCAGCTCGAGTACTTCGATGTTGGTGATGAAGTCATTCCAATGGATGTTGAGGATGGAGCAGAGACAGCGCTGGTGGAAGCGTTCTAGGAGCCGTAGGTGATGCCGGTAGAGGACCCATGATTCAGAGCCGAACAGGAACGTGGGTATGACAACGGCTCTGTACACGCTGATCTTTGTGTGTTTCTTCAGGTGGTTGTTTTTCCAGACTCTTGTGTAGTCCTCCAAAGGCGCTATTTGCCTTGGCGAGTCTGTTGTTTATCTCTTTGTCGATCCTTGCATCAGATGAAATGGTGCAGCTGAGGTAGGTAAACTGGTTGACCGTTTTGAGTTCTGTGTGTCCGATGGAGATGTGGAGGGGCTGGTAGTCATGGTGGGGAGCTGGCTGATGGAGGACCTCAGTTTTCTTCAGGCTGACTTCCAGGCCAAACATTTTGGCGTTTCCGCAAAACAGGACATCATGCGCTGGAGAGCTGGCTCTGAATGGGCAACTAAAGCAGCATCGTCTGCAAAGAGTAGTTCACGGACAAGTTGCTCTTGTGTCTCTTGGTGTGAGCTTGCAGGTGCCTCAGATTGAAGAGACTGCCATCCGTGCGGTATAAACAGCGTCTTCATTGTTGAGGTCTTTCATGGCTTGTTTCAGCATCATGCTGAAGATAGTAAAGAGGGTTGGTGCGAGGATGCAAACCTAAAAGCTTTGCAATTAATTGATAAGGGTGCTAAAGATTGTAAAAAAAAGCCTGAAGTCTGACAAAGTTGTGCTGGTTAAAAATGAATCATAGAAAAGGGGTGTGGTCATGTGAAGGTCTTAGACAGATGTGTTTTGGTTGAGCTCTCCATGAAGAATACTAAATAGATGGTCAAAACTTGAAAATCAAGATTTATTTAATCAAAAATGGATAAAACTAACATGAAGAAGCCAAGGCAGCTGAGAACAAAGATTGAAGAAGTTCCTATTCAACTGGGAACATGGGGGGAAAGTCTGAAAGAGAGCGGTGCAAAAATGGAGACAGGACCAGCAGAACCAGGTAAAACTGGCGAGTCAGGTCAAGAACTGAGCATCATCCTGGGAAAAAATGGAGAACTTGAGTAACTGATTCATAATTGTTGAAATGTTGATGATAGATATGACGGACAAAATGACTGAAATAAAAGATTGTTGAAGACCTGATGGAGAGAACGGGTTGAGCAGTCTGAATTGATGAAAACACAAAAAACTTGAGGCTTTGGGGAAAAAAAAGCTAAAGAATAGGAGTCAGATAAACAAGGACTGCTTGACAAAATTGACCATATGGAGAACTTTAGTCGATGGAACAATGTCCAAATTATTGGACTAAAGGAAGGAATCAAGGGAAGAGACCGGTGAACATTTTTCAAAAATGGATCCCACAAGCGTTGGGAGAAGACAAATTTGGAGAAAAACTACATATTGAGAGAGCTCACCGAACACTCAGACCCAGAAGAGCCAGCGATCAGAGACCAAGGCCAGTTCTGGTGAGACTTTTAAGCTACTGAGAACAGGAGGTAATTCTGAGAGCAGCATATGATTACACTAAGCAGAATAATGGCCCACCCAAGGTTGATCATGAAAAGATACTATTTTTTTCAAGATTTTAGTCTGACCTTGATTAAACAAGAAAAGAATTTGAAGATGTGAAAAGACAACTACATGCTAATAACTTGAAATGCTCAATGATATACCCCGCGACATTGAGGGTCTAAATAGTGGAATGGGTCCAGTGATTTTATTTCAAGACCAAAAATGAAGTGGAATACTTTCTGCAAAGTTTACTAAAAAAATAGATCAAGGTTACCAAGGAAGAAAATTGTGAAAATATTTATAATGGAACTAAGTAAAAGTTGTATTTTTTTTTATTTTTACAAAACCATCTTGTATTTATGTTTAAAAGTAATGTATGGAAAAACTCACGGAGAGCTCAATAAAAGGAAATAAAAAAATCTGAGATAAATGGTAGCAGGGTGGAAACTCTGGACTAAGGGGGAGAATATATCTATAAAAAAAATTGCGTTAAATGGAGAGGGGTTCTCCTTCCTCAAGAGATTCCATGGGAATTTTTCACTGACTTTCAGGCCTCTACATATATGTCACCATCAGGGCAGGAGGTTTGTGTGTTTTTCTTAAAGGGGGCATTGTGTGTTTTTCTTAAAGGGGAAGGATCACTATTATTTAAAGAGTCAGAGATTTTACTGTTAAAAAAATTGTTTTAAAGAAGAATATAAATAGAACATGAAAATTTATTAGTTTTAATCTTAATGAAATTAACGATAAGGTGAAGAGAAAATGGGTCTTGGCATACTTTAAAAAAAAATTAAAGACAGGTATAGTCTTTTACGAGAAACACATCTTACCAAATTGGAACATGCAAAATTAAAAAGAGATTGGGCAGGGCAAGTAATATCATCTTCATTTGGATCAGAAGCAAGAGTTGTAGTAATTTTAATTAATAAAAATATACCAATAATAATAGACAAGACATAAACAGATCAAGCTGGAAGATTTATAATGGCACACTGCAAAAATGGACATTTATGAACATTTATGCCCCAAATTATGATGAAGTCTTATGAAGAATATCTTTTTAAAAACCGCAGAAGGAAGAGAAAATATATTGTTTGGAGGAGATTTCAGTTTTTGTTTAGATCCAATATTAGATAAATCAGTGAGAACGGTAACAAGGGCAAAAGCTGCAAAAACGATATTATGAATGATTTAAATTTAATTGATATTTGGAGGCAGCTCACCCTCCTCCCCCTTAGAAAGAAACTATTCGTTCTACTCAAGGATACATGATTCACATACAAGGATTGACCTAATTTTAATGTCTGCTCAGTTACAAAGTAGAGTGGTAAAAATAGAATACTAAGCAAGACTTTTATCAGACCGTTCGCCATTAATGTTAACTGTTACAATAATGCTAAAGTAAGAAAGTATGTATAGATGGCCTTAATGCTACATTACTAAAGAATAAGGATTTTTGTGAATTTATTAAGAGACAGATAGAAATATTTTGTGAAAACAATCTTCCTTCCACTGACAACAGTTTTCTTATATGGGATATGCTTAAAGCTTACTTGAGGGGACAAATTATTTCTTATACTAAAAATTTTGAGAGAATATGCAAGAGACTTAGAAGGTCTAGAGAAGGATATAACAAAATTGGAAAGAGAAAATCAGGAACACGAAAAATATAGAACATTAGAGAACAAAAAGTTACAATAAAATAACATGCTACAAACATATAGAATAGAAAAAAAAATTATTAAGACTAAACAATTAAGACAATTCCTATGGAATAACAAAATACCAAGAATTGCATTGGAAAAGTTAACATGGGATTATAAATTGGGTGGACTTAGACTCCTGGATTTTAAGAAGCATTATCTATTAGCACAAGCAAGATTTCTATCATCTTTCCTTGAAGAAAACAGTCCCCCTTCATGGATTCGACTGGGACTGAATTCAATAAAAGAGGAGACATTGGACTTTATTTATAAATGGAATGTTAAGTCAATAAAAAAAAACCAGATAATCCTATATTAATACACAATTAGAATATGGCAAGAAATAAATAAGTGTATCCGGAGAAAAATGCACTGAAGACACCATTATGTAAAAATGTGCTACTGCCTATGAATCTGAGCAACAAGATGTTGAATTCATGGTATGTCAAAGGAATAAGATATATTGCTATATGGAGGGATCTCTTAATGTCTTTTGAACAATTAAGAAATGTATGGAGTAACTAATGGGACATTCTTTTGCTTTTTCCGGTTAAGATTGTTCTTAAGAGAAAGATGGGAACCAAACTTGGACCCACCTGAAATTAATGAGATGGAACAGACAATTCAGCTAGCGAACACATCTAAATTTATATCTAAAATGTACTTGTTCTCCAAAATGAAAGTGCAAAACCAGGTTTACAGAGATTGAGAGATGGAAATCAGATTTAGGAGTTGCAATAATGGAAAGATGCTGGTGTTTGGATAGTATTATGTCAATTATGAACACAAAATACAGATTAGTACAATATAATTTCCTACACCAATTGAACCTCACACCACAAAACTTACATAAATCAAAATCGGAAATGTGTTTTAAATGTGGAATAGAAATAGGAACATTTGTACATGCTACGTGGTTGTGTGTGAAGGTACGACCTTTTTGGAAAGATATTACTGAAATATTAACATGGATAACAGGAGTGGCCTTCATATATGACCCAGAGTTTTATCTTTTGGCCAATTTTATTGAAATAAGTAACAAACTAAATTCCAAATTTTATTTGTTAAAACAGCTTTAACTGTGGCTAAGAAATATATTGCGATCACTTGGAAATCTGACTCCCCTCTACAAATAGCACAATGGAGGACAGAGATGAACAGTTGTATACCTATGGGGGGGGAAAAAAATCACATACAATCTAAAGAACAAATATGACATATTTGTAAAAATATGGCAACCATATTTGGATTATATAGGGGCCCAAATATAAATTAAAAAAAAATAAAGGTAGTACTATTATAAAAATATGTCATCTCCCATGAAGCCTTCCTTTTTTTAAAACTCAACTGTAAGCCCTGACAGTGGATGGATTTATATTGTAAAGTGGGTTGGTGGGGGAGGGGGGTGGAAGGGGTTGTTGTGTTTTGTTTTGTAAAAATAATTGATATATGTGTGTTTTTAAAAAAGTGTATATATATATTGCACTTGCCAACACCATGCTTGCCAAGGATTCCTGGCCAGGTTGGTCACGTCTCCAGAATGGTGGACCATCGCCTTCCCAAAATCGTGTTCTATGGCGAGCTCTCCACTGGCCACCGAGACAAAGGTGCATTAAAGAAGAGGTACAAGGACTGCTTAAATAAATCTCTTGGTGCCTGCCACATTGACCACCGCCAGTGGGCTGATATCGCCTCCAACCGTGCATCTTGGCGCCTCACAGTTCAGCGGGCAGCAACCTCCTTTAAAGATAACCGCAGAGCCCACCTCACTGACAAAAGACAAAGAAAAACCCAACACCCAACCCCAACCAACCAATTTTCCCTTGCAACCACTGCAACTGTCCCTGCCTGTCCCGCATCGGACTTGTCAGTCACCAATGAGACTGCAGTAGACGCGGACATACCCCTCCATAAATCTTCGTCCGCGAAGCCAAGCCAAAGTATATATATTATATATATATATCTCTTTAAAATGGAAATTTTTGATGTATATTTATGGAAAAAAAATAAAACACTCAAAAAAAAAAGTGGAGTATTCAGCCCTTTAAGCCATTTCCACCATTCATTCAGATCATATGGGATCTGTGTAAGAAATATCTTTGGTTCTTTAACTCTTTATACTTAAAAATAGCTCAGTTCTGAGTTTGAAATTTTCAGTGGGACTCAGTCATAGAAGTTTGTTGAGAAAGACTTCAAGAGTTCCCTTAACCCTCAAGGTGAAGTGCTTCTGCATCACTCTAATTTTAATGCTTCCTTATTCTGGTATTGGTAATCCATCCCTCTGACCTCTTCAATGAACTGAATCATTTAAATTATATAATTTCCCCATTCCCAAGTTCTAATTCAAGGGAAGTTTTTGAAGGTAACTCTGTACATTTGGAAATAATGATGGATAACCAATAAAGCTCACATAGCCATAGAACTTGATGGCACCAGGCTAGCCAGGTGAAAATAAATTTGTAAAATCGAGAATTAATTTCATGTAAGGAAGGGGAAATGTAATCTTTAAATCTTTGAGAATTTGGGTGTTACTTACAAGGCCTGTCTTTCATTACCCTTGAAAAGGTAGCGAGTCATCACCTTGAACTGCTGCAGTCCTTTCACAGCACCAAATGTTGGAAATCTAAAATTTAAAAGAAAACACTGGAAATATTCAGCAGACCAGGAGACATTATTCACAGAGTGCTTGACCTGTGTTCCAGCATTTTCAGCTTTACACAATATCTTTGAATAAGGGTTATCCAAAATTTAGAAGCAGTGCCAATGAATTGTTACAAATGTAATTCAAAGACAGGAAGATGTGTGACTGGGAGGGAAAATTGTAGTCATGCCTGTTCAAGGAAGATTCCTTTTAATGTTCTTGATTCTGATTGTACACTCAAGGGATTGAGTGCTGGAGAATTCTTTCAAAGAAGAAGAAAAGGTTAGAAAGATACTCAAATTTCACAGGTTGATTCAAAGGTAGCAGTCATGAGTCAAGTGAATGGCAATATGGGGTTAAGCAGATGAATAAATAGCCTGTGCTGTTCCTAGATTGACTAAATTAGACACAAATAATGCATTCATCAAACTTTTTTATTTCCTTTTACTGTATTCAAATATGTTTTGGTTATTTGGCATATCAAAAGGCCAAGTAAAAACATAAGCAATAGGAGCAGGAGTTGACCATCTGACCCAGCAATACTGCTCCACTGTTCAGTATAATCATGGTGGATCTGACCGGTGGTCTCTGCTCCACTTATCTACCTGTTCCCCATCACTCTCAATTCCCTATTCAAAAATATATCTATCTATATCTTAAATACATTCAATGAGGCAGACCCTATGCTTCTTTGTGCAGAGAATTCCACAGATATACTACTCTCTGGGAGAAATAGTTCCCTCTTATCTTAAACCTACCTGCTGAATTTTGAGGCTATGTCTCCTTGTTATAGTCTCAATAGATATGGTTAATGAGCTTTAGTCTCAACTATCATTTATTCTCCTTGCTTTAGGTTCTTGGACCAGATTCTACTGCAAATAGCATTACTGCTTCCCTCCAATGGTCACAAAGTGGAATGACACCTCACCAAGGTCAGTTATGCACATGGTGGTTTCAACAAAGCCTAGAGTTTAAGTTCCATATTCAGAGATAAGCAGCAAAATCTTTAAAGCAGCATTACCTTTTATGTAAGTCAAGATGCCCACACTTTGCGATTGATTTAGTCCATACATGTCAAACTCAGGCCCACGGGCCAAATTTGGCCTGTGATATAATTATATTTGGCCAGCAAGATCATATCAAATATGTATTAGAGCTGGCCCGCTGGCCGCCGCGCCAGTATAGCGCATGCACAGCTAATACTACAAATCCCAGAATGCTTTGCAAATGCGTTGGCGCTGGCCCGTCAGCCCGCTAATCGCCCCCACCCCCTCTGTTTACTTTCATTAGCATCTGCGACCTGTCGCCCAACTCACGTGTAATAAACCCCTTACGAAAAATGGCCAAACGAAAGACAGAAAACAGGACCTTTCAAGACAGGTGGGAGGCAAACTCTGACCCCAGAGTTTGATGAACTTCCATCTAAGAAGAGATGCCAAGTATCTGGTTTAGACCCAGGTGCATCAGAGTAAATCACAGTGTAGCAAGCTAAGCTTGGATTAATATTTTCTTTGGTTAACTTTGGACTGTTCATAGTTGAAAGATTGGATTTTCATTGAAGCAAGTTGTTATTTTTTTGACTTGTTGGCTTGTGAAAAAAAATACATTTAAAAGGAGCTTAAAGGCTATGGAGAAATACTATTTATTGAATATTTTATTTCTCATTTGTTAATGCTTCTTCTGGAAAGAGTTTAACCAAAACTATCATTAAACATTTATTTTAATAAGAAAAAGTTTAACATTACATATGTTGAAAGAAGAGAAAACATGCAGATGTTGTTGAAAATTTTCAATAAATATTTAGTTTGGCCCACGACTTAGTCCAAGTTTTTAATTTTGGCTCTTTGTGAATTTGAGTTTGACACCCCTGATTTAGTACAAGAAAGAAAGCAGCATACAGCTACACCTCAAAGCACTCCACTATGAATAAAGTAAGGTAGTTTCTTATTGTGGTCACTGCTGTAATATAGGAAGAATGACAGCTAATTTTGTGTGAATTGAGCTCAACAATTAGGCAATCATTTTAGGTTTTGAGAACAGGATAATGGAGAGAACCTGCCTTCTTTGGCATAATATTGTTTAACATTCATGTGAGAGAAATTGCAAGGCCTGGATTTAACATTTCATTCAAAAGATGGCTCTTCCACTTGTACAATATTCATTCAGTTCAGATGTGGGAGAGTCAGGCTAGATTTTTGCAGTCAAGTAAAAAAACTCAGAAATATTTAGAAGGATCAGCAGATGCTGGAATTTGGAGCAAAAATAAACTGCTTGAGGAACTCAGTGGGTCAGGCAGAGAAATGGACAGTCAGTATTTCGAGTCAAAACTCTGCTTCCATCAGCAGTTTTTTTTAAAATGTAGGTAACACAACTAAAAATAATGAAAAAAGCGAAGCACTGCATGCATCTAAATTTCAGAGCATTTCGGAAGTGGTTTTATCTCTACATCAATAAAAATAATCTTGACTTGCAGCAGAGACGATGTTTATTGTGGACAACAATGAGCTGCTGAACCTGACCTCATGGGAGAACTAAATTAATGAAGTGTTGAAATGATACATTCACTGGCAATGGAACAACAGCTACACTCTGACAAGTTTCACTGACTTGCACCTTTCATCAGTTGAAGAAAACTTTTGGAATCAGTGCCTTGAGCAAGTTTACAAACTTGATTCCTGAAGAAGGGCTCAGGCCCGAAATGTCGGCAGCTCATTGTTTTCCACAAATTCTGCCTGACCTGCAGAGTTCCTCAAGCACTTTTGTGTACTACACCAGACAACAGTATCTGAAAACCTCAGTTTGTAGGGGAGGAGAGGTGGGGTAGAGTAGTATTTAATTATACACGTATGATTCATTCATTGTATGTCTGTGGTGAACTCTTTTGATGAGTTAGGAATGAGTAGTATTCTTACCAAGTAAGGCATATGCTGAGCTCTTTAGCACGACAATGCAAGTCAACTCAAGTGCATCAGGAGCCAAATACAGACCAGATTTCCTTCCCTAAAAGATGTTGTGGAATCTTGTGAGTTTGATCTTCAGATTATTATTATTGAATCAAGCTTCTTGCTTCAGATTTATTCAATGATGTTTTTAAATTCCTTGGGTGCTGTGATGGGATTGAACTCTCTGAATTAATACTAGTAGAGTAATATAACCACCATACCTTGAATTCAATCAACTGGCACACTCTGATTGCTTGTATTTCTTTTCCCCTAGATGAAATCTTTGTTCCACCTAAACTTAATAAGAATGTGAAGTGGAAGCTGAACAGTTTATGAAGCAATTCCATTTAGCCACCTTGTCGTCTTTCCACTCCCTGGTGCTGCACGTACATAGTGCAGTCAGCAAGTGGCGACGTGAATGAAAGCCAGGCTTGTGAAAATGATCAGCAGTGATGAAGGCCTAACTGGGAATGTGGATCCTTTCTCCAGCTACAAAAGGACTGAATGTACGATCGTGGCAATACGACAATCATACAACTTGTACTCAGAAGGCAAGAGTTTTCCTGCTGATATGGTTAGAAAATTAAGGCAGTCCAAATCCAATAGTATAAACTATCACTTGAAAATCTTGGATAACACTTGTTATTCCTTGTAAATATCTAATGTTGTATTCTTTTACAAATGTTTCTATCACATCACAATGATTTTTGAAAACAAAAAAATGGCAAAGGAATCCATTTGCACAGAAGCTGGTGTGAAGTAAACATGGTTAGGTGGCAGGAACAGAAAATAGGTCCATAAATTAGAGCAAAATCTGAAGAGATTGGCTGGAACCATCAATGACAAAAACAAAATAAGAGAGGATCTGGTATACTGCGGTGAGGTCTGAATATACTCCAAAACCTCTTTCAAAAAGGAAGAAAAAGTTGCGAATGGTTTTTATAGGTGTTTTGGAAAATGTTTTGCTTTTTGATGACAACAGAGATTCAGATCTGTATACTTTAATTTGTTTATAGAGATTGGAATAGACTTGTTGCAAAAAAAAATGAAAAGCAAAATGCCAACATAATAAATTGTGAAGATATTAGTGATAAAATTTATATCCTCCTGTGCTTTAACAAATCTTGGTCAAGAGGTTGATCATATTGCATCAAATTATTCATGACAATTTGTCAAAATAAGTTCAGCATCCCAAGGCAAGACAGGAGTGTGTCATTATCTTTTCCTCTTGGTTGGGGGTACTGTATGTGGGCCCACCAGAGTGCAGGAAGTGATCTCAGACAAAATGGATACCCCATACACCACCATGTCCATTTACTCCTTTCATCACCAGTGCACTACATCATACAAGGTGTACTGAAGCAACTCACTGTGGTATTGATAAGAGTATCAGGTTTGGTGGGTTCACCGAGAGACGAGTCTGGACACAAGTGTTACAATCACACATAGCTTTTATTAACACATGGGAAACAAACGGGGGCAATGTTAAACGGTACTCAATTATTAAGTCATTTAAGCCATGATACAGACATTCACCTCAGACTACGGTTGGACTCTGACAGCAGTAACCCTACACTCAGCCTGCTCACACACTACAAACAGGAGGCCCTTACACACACACATACGCACGCACCCAGTTCCCTGACCGTGGGGGTGCGACTCTCTGTAATTATTGATCTATCGCAGTACCACAGCTCAGCTTCCAGCGATGTCCCCAGTAGGGACTTGGGGTGGAGCGATGCCCAGAGCTTGGATCACAAGGCAGAAAGAGGCTGTGTGTTGGTGCTAATCTGTGCTTCTAGCCAATAATGGCCCTAGTGATTGAAATTAGTTAACAGCAAGGTGTGCACTAATTAATGGCCAGAGTCCAACCTTGATAAATTTCAGGCAGGGAGGACATGTGACCACCCACAATCCACAATATTCCAGACAGCCAGGAAGCCCATATTTCTTCCACACAACATTCTACCTCTCGGAAGCCAAATCACTCTGCAATCACTATGACAGCAATCAATGACTCTATGTACATGTTATAACTATAAAAAAGGGAAAAAAAAGGATGTGATTTAAAAAAAACGTGAAGTGCCTTCTGTATGCAGGACAAGGCACATAATTAAATTCACTAACAATTGTGATGACGTCCTTTGTATAAGGCATTAGTACAGGAAATTCAACATTTACAGACATCAACGAACTCTGCACCATTAAGGATACATTCAGCTCTCACCATGTCTTGCAACTGGGGCGATAACGAGGTCTAGGTTATAACAAAGTTGAAAACCCTCCATAAGAAATTTTATCAGGTCATAATGGCAAGAGTGGCAGAAGGCATCTGGACTGGCCCCCTTTTGATCTGTGTATTCCATCTGAGGCACAAGCCACTCTGCCAATCTGGCTGCTCTTCGAAGCATCATGGAAGATCCAGTTACCCCTGAGCCATTCCTGCTGCATTTCCCGCTACCAGCAGCAGTGCTGGTGCAGGAGAGTTTAACGGCCTGGAGACGGACACCACCAGTAGAATTGACCAAGCTGAGCCTCAAGATCAACCAGGTAAAAAACTATTTTGATTCATGATTACCATCGTTCTCGTGTGTCTTTTTGAGTGTGTTTGCCCATAAGGATCCATCTCATTAATTTCGCTTGTGTTCTCTAGGAAGCCAACCGCAGCCCAAAAAGCAGAAATGAAGGCACAGGTCATTATGAAGGAAATAAAGCATCTGCTGCTTTCAATTGACAATGGAGAGGCAGAGAGGGAACTGCATCATCTGGAACAGGCATGCAGATTTTTTGTTTTTAAAATCCACCTTCATATTTTTAAAATCCACTTCCGTGTTTTATTAGTGCCCTCTCTGCCTGCTCTGACTCCCTCTTCTTGTTCCATGCAGTGCTAGGATATTGTTCTGCCGACTTTGGCTGCCATGTTTCCTGCAGTATAGCAGCGGTGGAGCATCCTAATGCACTCCCCCTTGGTTGCAAAGTGTTTCTGGCATGTTGCAATGCCATGACGTTATGCTAGTGGCGCTCTCTTATGTTTTTAACTTGTATCTCGAAAACCACGTGTGAAGAAACAATTGGGAAAGACTAATTGTTTTTAAGGTTAGCTGAAGTAAAACCCCGAGTAATAGATAAACATCAGTGCAAAGAAATGCTTACGTATTTCGAAAGTAACTTTCTGGTGGAGAATAAGATTTTGTGAAAATAGTTTTGCTTCGCATGTGCTAAAATAATTTTATAATTCTGTTCCAAATAATGGAATAACAAAAATGATGTTCAATGAAAACTGCAGCTGTGCATTGTTTGAGTAGTTTATCTCTCAAGTTATTCTTCTTTGGCTTGGTTTCGCGGACGAATATTTATGGAGGGGTAATCTCCATGTCAGCTGCAGGCTCGTTTGTGGCTGACAAGTCCGATGCAGGACAGGCAGACACGGTTGCAGCGGTTGCAAGGGAAAATTGGTTGGTTGGGGTTGGGTGTTGGATTTTTCCTCCTTTGTCTTTTGACAGTGAGGTGGGCTCTGCGGTCTTCTTCAAAGGAGGTTGCTGCCTGCCGAACTGTGAGGCGCCAAGATGCACGGTTTGAGGCGATATCAGCCCACTGGCGATGGTCAATGTGGCAGGCACCAAGAGCTTTCTTTAGGCAGTCCTTGTACCTCTTCTTTGGTGCACCTCTGTCTCGGTGGCCAGTGGAGAGCTCGCTATATAACACGGTCTTGGGAAGGCGATGGTCCTCCATTCTGGAGACGTGACCTACCCAGCACAGTTTGATCTTCAGCAGCATGGATTCAATGCTGTCGGCCTCTCCCATCTCGAGTACTTCGATGTTGGAGATGAAGTCGCTCCAATGAATGTTGAGGATGGAGTGGAGACAACGCTGGTGGAAGCGTTCTAGCAGCCGTAGGTGATGCCGGTAAAGGACTCATGATTCGGAGCCAAACAGGAGTGTGGGTATGACAACGGCTCTGTATACCCTAATCTTTGTGAGGTTTTTCAGTTGGTTGTTTTTCCAGACTCTTTTGTGTAGTCTTCCAAAGGCGCTATTTGCCTTGGCGAGTCTGTTGTCTATCTCGTTGTCGATCCTTGCATCCGATGAAATGGTGCAGCCGAGATAGGTAAACTGGTTGACCGTTTTGAGTTTTGTGTGCCCGATGGAGATGTGGAGGGGTTGGTAGTCATGGTGGGGAGCTGGCTGATGGAGGACCTCAGTTTTCTTCAGGCTGACTTCCAGGCCAAACATTTTGGCAGTTTCCGCAAAACAGGACGTCAAGCGCTGAAGAGCTGGCTCTGAATGGGCAACTAAAGCGGCATCGTCTGCAAAGAGTAGTTCACGGACAAGTTTCTCTTGTGTCTTGGTGTGAGCTTGCAGGCGCTTCAGATTGAAGAGACTGCCGTCCGTGCGGTACCGGATGTAAACAGCGTCTTGATTGTTGAGGTCTTTCATGGCTTGTTTCAGCATCATGCTGAAGAAGATTGAAAAGAGGGTTGGTGCGAGATCGCAGCCTTGCTTCACGCCATTGTTAATGGAGAAGGGTTCAGAGAGCTCATTGCTGTATCTGACCCGACCTTGTTGGTTTTCGTGCAGTTGGATAACCATGTTGAGGAACTTTGGGGGGCATCCGAGGTGCCAAAGCCCTTTCCTACTCACGGTGTCGAAGGCTTTGGTGAGGTCAACAAAGGTGATGTAGAGTCCTTTGTTCTCTGCACTTTTCTTGGAGCTGTCTGAGGGCAAAGACCATGTCAGTAGTTCCTCTGTTTGCGCGAAAGCCGCACTGTGATTCTGGGAGAACATTTTTGGCGACACTAGGTATTATTCTATTTAGGAGAATCCTAGCAAAGAGAGAGCAGCGTGATTCCCCTGTAGTTTGAGCAGTCTGATTTCTCGCCTTTGTTTTTGTACAGGGTGATGATGATGGCATCACGAAGGTCCTGAGGCAGCTTTCCTTTGTCCCAGCAGAGCTTGAAAAACTCATGCAGTTTGGCATGCAGAGTTTTGCCGCCAGCTTTCCAGACCTCTGGGGGGAATTCCATCCATACCTGCTGCTTTGCCACTTTTCAGTTGTTCAATTGCCTTATATGTCTCTTCCCGGGTGAGGACCTCATCCAGCTCTAGCCTTAAGGGCTGTTGAGGCAGCTGGAGCAGGGCGGATTCTTGGACTGAGCGGTTGGCACTGAAAAGAGATTGGAAGTGTTCTGACCATCGGTTGAGGATGGAGATCTTGTCGCATGTGAATTTTCCACATTTCCAATTGGATGCAAGTTGGGCAAGGGCACTGCCTGGCATGCTAGGAGCTAGTTTGGGCAAATACTGCTTGGGGTCAGGAGAACCAGACACTCTAGTTTGAGCTAGGTCAAGCAGGTACTGCCTGGTGATCTGGAAGGGGCTTGGAGTCTGGGTACAGATGGTAGTGTCTGTCTGATATACTGTGCTCACTGTTTAAAAAAAACAATTGCTTTTGTTTAAAATGACTAGTTTTTCAATGGCTTGAAACTGGTAATTTTGTGTGCACATTTTCAAAAATTTCCAAATAGTGGGTGCTGCCCCCAGCAAGGGGCGCTGCAGCCCCTTGACACCCAGAGGGTGCCTCATGCAAGCCCTCAGCTCTTTTCCTCTTTTTCTTGACCTCACTCACATGCCTGCTGGAAGGGCTGGGAGAACATGAGAAGTGGATGTGGAGAGAAGTTCAGGAGGCAGAGAATGCGGCAAAGCTGATGAATGATTTTGGCACCATGCTTGAAGGCATTCAGCAGGAGGTGAGGAATCAGGCCTCACTTCTGTGATACCTGATTTCACTCATAGCTGCCCCTGTACAACTGGGACCTGCTCTTCACAGCACCAAACTGCCACACCCCAGTATAGCACTCCTGCATCCCAGAAGTACTATTGCTATTCCCCGTCACCTGACAATGTCAACTTTGTCCAGATGGATGAAGCAGATGAGTCATGTAGTCCACATTCCTCCTCCTCCTTCCTCCAGCTGCTGGAGTGATACAAAATTAATCCACACTGATTTGTGCCTTACCACTTGTGAACATCGTAATAGGTGTCTTCTTACTTTGCACAGGTGTAAATAGTCATTTCCCATTGTATTTGCACTCTTTATTGTTATTTACATATTTTACGTGCACTAAAAATTTCTGACATGTCATATCCATTTACTTTGTAAATAAAAAGTAATTTGTTCCCTAATATGTTTAATAAACTCAGGTCTTTTTAATAACATCTCATTAAATCTCTTAACGATAAATATTTGCTGCCTTCTTGGTACCCAAACAAGAAGCCAACAATGAGTGATCAGACAATGTTCTACTTTTATACTCACCTTGTATAAATCTACCATGCAATAGAGCTGAAACTAAAAATAAATCAATTCTAGAAAATGAATTATGCCGTGCAGACTAAAAAGAATAATCTTCTTCAGTAGGATTCAATTTTCTCCATATTTCTACCCAATTTAAATCCTTAATTACCTCAATAATTCTCTTTGCCATTTTTGTTCTCTTCAAAGTCTTTGGAGATTGATCCAACAAAGGATCTAGACAACAATTAAAGTCCCCTCCCTCTAAAATATTTACATTCGATTGATTCAAATTTTAAAAAGTATCTAATAAATACTTCACTGTCCTTATTTGGCGCATAAACATTCATCAAGGTCCAAGCTTCCAAAAAATTTTACAGTTCACCACCAAAATCCTACCCGCATTAACAAAAAAAAATCCAAAATAAACGGTACTTTCTTATTTACCAAAATGGCTACCCCTCTGGCCTTAGAATTAAAAGATGAAGCAATCACATGTCCTACCCAATCTCTTTTCAATTTCAAATATTCCTTCTCAGTTAAGTGAGTTTCTTGCAAAAATGCTATATCCACCTTCAACATTTTAATATAATCCAAAACACATTTCCATTTTATCGGGTGATTTAACCCCTTAACATTAAACGTCGCAAAAATCAAATTATTCATTATCACCTATAGTGTTAACAAAATTTACTCTTACAATTAAAGCAGCACCCCCTCTAAAACTAATAAAAATCCCCAAAAGGGGGAAAAAAACAACAAAAACTCCCTCCCCCCCCCCCCCCACTTACTAACACAACCACCAAAAATACAAACACAAAAATTCCCCTCCAAACTGCAAGGGGCGGGGGAGGCCTCGTTGACTGGGTCTGGTCGATACCTCTAGTGGCAGATGACTTCAAATTCAGCAGGTCATCGACCTCACCCCGGCAAGACTTCTAAAATAGAAAAAATGTTTATTGTCCAGACTGCTTTATAATGTCTTTTGCTGTAGCATCTCTATCTTCTGCAGTTCACTCCCATTTCCATTCTTGACTTTAGGAATGTTGATTGCTGGTTTCGTGGAAAGACCAAAACTCAGCTTATTATCTGGTAAAGAATGAGCAAAAGTTAAAGCATCTTGAGCTTTCTCAAAAAATTGAAATGGAAATGGTCCATAGAACAATTTCAGAACAGCTGGATGTCTAAATGTCACCCTATAACCCTTCTTCCACAACACCAACTTAGCTTGATTAAACTCCTTACATCCATGTATAACATCCTGACTTAAATCTGCGTAAAAGAAAACTCTACTACCTTGAACCATTCTTGGATTCTGATCAATTCGAGCTTTTTGCACCGCAAAACGCAAAATCGTCTCCCGATCTTGATATCTTAAACAGTTCTCGGAGTTTGTCCTGGGAAAGGTTTTCTTCTCAATGTTCGGTGAGCCCTGACCAGTTACAATCCATCAGGAAATGCTCCCATCCCTAATATTTCTGGGATCCATTTATGAAAATTTTTTGTAGGATCTTGACCTTCAACATCTTCTGGAAGTCCAATTATCTTTACATTATTCTAGAAGTCCAATTATCTTTACATTATTCTGGAAGTCCAATTATCTTTACATTATTCTGGAAGTCCAATTATCTTTACATTATTCTGGAAGTCCAATTATCTTCTGGAAGTCCAATTATCTTAACATTATTCCTTTGACTTTGATTTTCCAGAGAGTCCATTTTTTTTGCATAAACATACTCTTCTGCATTTTCCAACCAGATACTGATTCTTCTACTTGGTCCATTCTATCCTCGACATTTTTACATTTTTCCTGTACTTCATCTACTGCAATCAAATGCTTATTAAGATCCTCTTTGATAGCAGCAATTCCTCCATGTACATCAGATATTTTGCCTTTCACATCAACAAATTGTTCATAAATGTTATGAAAACCAGTGGTTATATAAGTCATAATATTTTCATTCTGTTTTGTTAACTCCTTAAACATTGTAACTACATCAGGTCCAGGTGAAGGATTTGAAGTAGGTGAAGCAACAGATTTAAAAGGAGAAGCCATTTTTGTAGTTCTAGGCCTACCTTCCATTGCTTCAGCAGCCATTAACAAAAGTTCCTGATCTTCTTCATCCAAATATTCAATTTGCTCCTCTTCATCATCTTCAGGTATTAAAACATTGCTGACCTGCTGCGCTTCTGAACCCCAGTCCACTTCGGACCAACTTCTTCAGCCCGTTGAGGAGCAGGCCCCCCCACCCCCCACCCCACAGCACGAAACCGATCTAGGACCTCGCGAAAACACGGCGTCGGGCGCAAGCACATTGGGCCCGTTGTGTGGCAGCGTGCACTCACTGGCCCGTCGGCGCACATTGGAACATTACCCATAGCACTGTCCCGCCCATACCCCTGCGTGGCCCTGCTATACTCTCCGCCCTCAGCCACGCTAATGGCGCTGCGTTCGCGAACGTCCTGGTCGACATCGATGCCATCTTTAGTCGGTTGAGTCTTCGGAGTCAGCGATCTTCTTCCAAGTTCATCTGGAGACATCCTCTGAGGCTTGGATTCCATGGTTAATCAATCCTGGTGCTTCTTCTGTTCGGTACGCCCAGCTTTTTCATTCTTTAACACAACTTTAATAACTAACTTCTTTTGCTTCTGACCTCTTCCTTTTTTCATTTCTTGCAGCCCCAACACCAAATAATAAATTTAACAAACTTTTTAACTTTTGAACAGTCTTTATAACTCGGGCATTAGTCCTGCCAGAGAGAGACAGAACCCACATTTTTGTTCTATGCCATCTTGCCATGCACCTCCCCTGCCCCCCCCCCCCCCCCCTGTGTCATAAACATTTACTAAAAGATGTTATTTGTTGGCTTCATCAGCTTAAATTTACAGAATGGACATAATCAGTTTACAGAATTAGTTGAAAGAATGGACGTATCAGCTTCACAGATCACCTGGTGACTGTGCCTGTGCACCTTGATAAGCAACTCGTTCAGGTAGCTCAGTGTTCTGTTCTGGCAGGAAGTATTCCTTGTTGAGTTCACGTATATTGTGTTGAACACAACAGGCTACAACATCTGATACAAAAGTGATACAAATATCAAGTTGCTTGGCCAGGCACCTCCAGCGACCTTTGAGACGTCCAAAAGCATTCTCCACCACCATTCTTGCTGAGCTCAAATGGTAGTTAAAGTTTTGCTGCCGTTGATTGATGAACCCCTTCATCAGCCTCTTCCTGAGGGGGTAAGCTGGGTCTCTGATCAGAGGCACGCGGATCTCCACTCCGTTAACAGTTCTGGATTTCTGTAGGCAGAGCAATGTAGATTTATAAATACTTTATGCAACCTCTGAGATCACAAACAATCAGTTCACTTATGTTTTCTTGTGCCCACTTTACCATAACAGGCATAAAGAGCCTTGAACTTGTCATAAGTTTCAATGAAGCAGAGTGAGTCAACCGTCCCTTCAGTTTAACATATAAACATCCTATATGGTTAAAAACACGATTTACTGTGTGATCCACACATACATTACAGTGCAGTTGGGTGTATAAACTTACTTCACGTGGGAAGAATTAACCGCCTTGATCTTTGGCCTTTCTGTAGAGGGGTGAGTTGGCTAAAACTCTAGCATCATGTGTGCAGCCAGACCAACCCACATACACATCTGTGAAGCTGGAAAAACAAAGGAATGAGTGTATAAATTGACATATGAAACACATTACACATTTACTGATAAACACAGGTAATTGTAACTCAGGCCAAGATCCTTACCAGTAATTGTGGCCAACAGCTTGAAGAACAATCGATTACCATCCTGTCCGATTGTAGTAGACGTACATCATTATGGGGGTGCAATGATGGAATATATGTGCCATCAATGGCACCAGTGCACATTGGATACCCCCGTTCCGCGAATCCGTCCATGGTCTCCTGGAGAGGCGCATCACTTGGCAGTTTGACAAAACGTTTAGAAAGGGCCCTCCTCAATGCTCAAGTAACCTGGCGTGAGACCGACACCAAAAATCCAACTGATGGATGGATATTCACATGGGGTACCAAACCACCACAAATCAGCATCGAGTCTAAGCCAAGAGGCTGTCACCAGGTGTGACTCAACCAGTTCCAATGCAAAGTCAAAAGTGTCCCAAAACATAGGAAAGTGACCCTGCCAATCAACTTCATCAAAATTGTTGAGGACAATACCCCAGAACATGGGCCCCTGTGGTCTGTCTCCTCCACATTCTGTCAGATAACAACGCAAATTGACTGAGAAGAACCAAATGCTTCAGTTTAAGGTCTGTGCACATCAGACTAGACGCTGATGCTGCTGGACCACACTTCCCACCTCTTTTGCTTCAGGAAGCCAGCTTGCTATGTAAAATGATTCACTGGACCGAATTTTCTTCTGTGTGAACAAGCAAGCCAGCTTCCAGAAGCTGGCACCGGGACAAATGTTGGGAGGGCATTAGCCTGTTAGAGGGGGGCTCGTTCAACTGTGGGGGGGGGGAGGGTGTGCTAGACAGGACCTACCTGTTGACATGGGTGGGGGTGCTAGCCAGAACCTACCTGTCGACATGGGTGGGGGCGTTCGCTGGGACCTGCCTACCTACCTGTCAATGGGGGTGTGTGTGGGTAGTGCTAGATGCGGGACCTACCTGTAGACAAAAGTGAACGCTATCCACCCCTCCATTGCTACTGACACTTGACACACGCTAATGAAGCAGCCAGGAGTGGGTGGAGAGTCGCTAACGTGCGTCAAGCTAGATATTAGTCATGAGGGAGGGGGTGGGGTCGAGTCTGATGGCAGGTTTGAGTGATGGCCACGACCATATGGGGCACGCAGCACCTCGCTTGGTGTGGGGGGGGGTGGTGTAAATGCCTGTGGATGCCCAGCACCAACCCTGAGAGACGGGTCGTGTATACGACAATAATCTGGCTTTTCAGTGTAAAAAGGGCTTACTTATAAACTGTAACTTTGAATCTGACACTACATATAAATGTGACGTTGAATTCCCTACGTGTGGTTAGTAAAGTCATCATTAGTACACCTCAGGGTGATTAAAAACGAGAAAAACAACATAAAAGGTCAATCGCACCTACAATGCGAACCACAATAGATGCAATGAAATGCCCAATGCTGAGGTTTCCATGGCAACAGCCATCCTGCACCTGCTTGAAAGTTTTGTGCATAATAAGTGACAAAAGTTCCTGCAGGTAAAACGAATCGATGGCTGGGATCATTGAGGGGACTGCAGCAGTCTGTTTTGTAGACCCTCATAATGAGAAGAAGAACAACTTTTCTTGGGGGGGGGGAGTTGGGAGAGCTCAAAAGATAGATTAGTCAGGAACTACCTCCAGAGGAGGAGGATGGGGAGGCTGGTCCAGCTTGGAGTGGGCAGCACACAGGAAGTTCCACCCCCATGGGGCATCCCCCTGCAATGCTCTCCCAGAGAACATACATGTATCTGTGAGTCACCGGTAGGATGACGTCGCCAAACTTCCCCTCAGACTTGCAAGCTTGAGCAGGTGCTCCTCACTCTGATCCCTCCTAAACTGTTTTCCCTGTTGTCAGTCCCATGAAGGGCAAAACCATCCCTCTAAGATCGGGGCATGCAGTGGTGATTAAATAGCCTGCCAAGGCACCTGTCACCGTGCTCTGGGAAGTGATGCTCGTGGGCATCCTGTAAAGACCCACAATCAGTGCCTACTCCCTAATACCCCGGGCACAACACCAATGATGTGCCACTGTGGCCAGCCATGTCAGCCCCATTCTAAGAGGGCAAGTTCCTATAGGGCAGTGCCATCATCGACCCCTTCTGGTGGTGCCTGCAAGGCATTGACAATCGTCTGTTGGTGAGACAGACCACCCAGGGTGCTTGCTTCCCAATGAGAGAGAAGGGAATTGGGAGCCCACTTGTCTCCAAACTGAAGCAGCAGCATGGCTTAAATGTTTGCCTAGATGGTGGTGGTATTGGTCCCCTCGCCAGGTTTGCCCCTTAGCAGAGTAGTCCTGAGACTCCATTTACTCACAGTAATCAGCTAGGTGCTCACCCAAGATCCCCCCATTTTCGGCTACCTCTCCATTTTGGAAGGTCGGCAGGGTACCCTCATGGCAGACCTGGGACTGCATAGTCACTAGTCGGATTTGTAAAGGCTCAGGCACACAGGGAATAGGAAGTGTGTCATGGAACTCAGTTTTGTCATGGTCCTACCCATCCATCCACTCATATACATCCTACATCCCCCAACCATGTGCAAATCCCCCCCCCCCCCTCCAGCTGCACAATGGCTTGGAGTTTACTAAGTCAAGCTGCGAGCCAGACCACATCTTCTCTCCGTGGGGGGTCCAACCTGCTGGCCCAATTGGCTGGCATGTCATGGCTGACCAGCCACACTGTCAAACGGCTGAACCCCTGACAGTCATCAGTCCACCCCAGGATTTTGTAATCCGATCCTGGGGTCCCTTCCCTAACTGTGGGTCTCCTTCTGCTGCCCTGTTGGTGAGTAGGTAAACAATCCACATGTACCTGACAGGACGCCTGTGATAGTACAGATCTATCACCAATGTATATAGTGTATATAGTTACAGTATCTAGACTGTGCTTACAGTGATTGGCTGAGAGCTAAGCCACGCCTACTGTCTGGGCCTTAAAGGATTGTGTCCTTAGCCAGGTCGGATCATTCCGGACTGGTCGGCCACCTGTGAAGAGCTCCTGTCTTTTGCTAATAAAAGCCTTGGTTTGGATCAACAAGTCTTTGATTCTTTCGACGAGCTCTACAACGCCCACACACACACTTGTTAATACGCTCTCCCACATTGTTAGTCCAACCTTCCACTCCACATGGCTTAGACTCTATGTGTGTCCAGCTAAAACTCTTTGAACCCTGCGAGCAGTGCCATTTGAGTTGAGAAAAGTAGGGAGACGAGTCTGGACACATGTGTTACATACAATCACACGTAACTTTTATTAACACATGGGAAACGTTAAACAGTACTCAATTACTAATTCACTTAAGTGGTGATACAGACATTCACCTCAGACTTCGGTTGAACTCTGACAATGGTAAACCTATACTTGACACTCTCACATTCTGCAAACAGGGACTCTTTTACACACACACACACACACACACACACACACACACACACACACACACACACACACTCTCTCTCTCTCTCTCTTCCCAGACCATTAGGGTTGCAGCTCTGTGCAAGTATTGATCTATCGTAGTTGCACAGCTCAGCTTTAGTGTAGTGTACACCTTACCCTTGACACTTCCACCGATGTCCAGGGCTTGGACCATGAGGCAGAAAGGAAGAATATGCTGTGCACTGGTGTTAAATACAGAGCTAATCTGTGTTTAGTAGCCAATAATGACCCTGGGTGATTTAAATTAGCCAATGGCAAGGTGTGTACTAATTAGTGGCCAGAGTCCAACCTTGACTGAGAAGTGATGTGACTTCCAAATAAGTGTCAGACAGGGAGGGCACGTGACCACCCGCAATACATGCATTCCAGACAGGCAGGGAAGCCATGTTTCCTCTACACACAACATTTCACCAAGGCTTCAACAAACTTAAATGTTAACTCTGATTCTACTCACTGGTGCTGCTATGGGATATTTCTAACATTTTAAAAAATATTTTATTTCTATTTTCACACAAGCTTGTACACCCATCTACATTGTTAGTGCCACCCTGGCAGCTCGTATTCAAATTTACATACACTCCATTCTATTATTGACTGCATGCAGCAGCTTGAGTCTTTTCCAGTCCCCCCCCCCCCCCCCCACATCTAACACAGGACAGCTCATTCAGACTTCGACCAACACAGAAAACTTTACACAGGATAATAATTAATAATTAAGGAATAATTGCTCGGTGGGCAATTGACAGGCCAATATATATTCCTGACTTTCCTTGATCAGGATTAGTGTGAGGGAGAGGACACTATGGCAGGGTGAGGATTAGTTTGAGGGAGAGGACACTACAAAACTGCCAAATCCTTCGAAAAGTGTCATATTTGTTTTTCAAATTATAAATACCTTCTCCAGGGGAATACAGCTCTGCATTTCCATATTCCATCATTTGATACTAAGACTAGAGTCAGACTTCCAGGTAGCCGCAATGCACGACCTGACCACTGCCAATACGATCAACGCAAATTGGATTTGAAATTTGGACAGCTTCATTGTAAGCCTTATGTCCATTATGTTTCTCAACAGGAACAACGCTGGGTCCTGTGGGAATTGTTTATCTATGATTTTCTCTAGGACTTGGTCTAGTTCTTCCCAAAAGGGCTTCACCTTGGCACATGACCAGGTTGCGTGCACGAATGTCCCAGTTGCCATGCTGCACCTGAAGCATTGGTCTGAGAGTTCTAGCTTTGACCTGTTTATTTTCTGCAGTGTTAGATACAGCTGATGCAAGAAATTATATTGCACCAACCTGTACTTTGCATTGATGACCGTGGTCATGGTGTCCCGGCATAAGTCTGACCAGTATCTCTCATCAATAACAATACCCAAGTCCAACTCCCATCTTTCTCTCAAACTATTGTAATGGAATATTTGGGAGATAAATTGGTAACATTAGAGTAGATTACATACATACACACACTTTAAAACAGTTTTTATTTGAAATACTGAAGAATTCATATTCAATGAAACTATGGAGAATGCTATGCACATTTCATAAGTAGGTGCTAATTGAAATGATGTCATGAAATGAATGAAAGCTCTTTGCAAGGGATTTGATGGAGTGCACAGAAAGGTCACTCCTGGGTTTTTTTTCCTAAAGACAATAGCTTGACCAAGAAGACTAACTCCTATTGTTTGCTGGAGAAGGTCAGGGGTTTTGCAAGTGAGAGAGTCACATGGGTTTTCTGGCAGTTGGAGAGAGAGAGAGAGAGAGAGAGAGAGAGACTGGACAGACAGCTGAAACAAGCAGGAGAAGCTGGTTGGAGGAACTGAAACAAACTCCATAGTGGCAGATGGCTGGAAGTGCAATCTGTCTGATGTTTCTCTTGAAATAAGTGGAACAGAAAGAAACTGTGGTAGCCTAAAATAAAGAGGTTATCATCTGGAGAACCCTGATGGGGAAAGTTTCATCAGCAAAACAGTGAGGTGACTAATGGTGGTACCTCAGTAATGGAAATCCTGAAATAACAAATCTCTCTCTGCAAACCTACAAGAACTTTCCTGAGCGGTAACTGTTTACCTTTCGAGCACCAAAAGCCTGTTGAACTTAATACATGTTAAATTCTGTGCACAGTATAAGAATTGCCTGCAACCAGTGAACTTGGAAGAACAAGAAGTGAGATTGAACTGTGAACCAAAGAACTCTTCTTATATTTACACACACATTACATACACGTGCGGTTAGAATTAGAAGGGGGTTAAGTTGGGTTAGTTAAGTTAATAGAGATAAGTTAAAGTTTGATTCTGTGTTCATGTTTAAAGATAATTAAAAACAACTTTTGTTTAAGTAACTACTTGTTTTGGTGAATGTCTATTGCTGCTGGGTTTTGAGGTCCTTTGGGACTCGTAACACTATGGAGTCCTGAATTCGGTCCATCCGACTGGAGCAGGAAATACATTGCAGAAATTAATTTTTTTCCACTCCCCCTTTGAATCATTGTCTCTGTGGTACTGCACCGAGGTAGGGCCATACTTGGACCCAATACGTCCAGTAAAAAGATCTTATTTGAAGATAGCAGTGGAATGTCTGATTTGGGAAATCATTTATTTTTGAGTTGCTCAAACGACATTAATTGCCCCTGCTCATAATAGTCCTCTATGCACCTGATGTCATTACGGTGCCAGGTGTCCAGGATCATGTCACCTACCATTTAATGGTATTACCATAAATATTTGAGTTTAATGAGAAAATATTTGTACCGGAATTTGAGCCCAAAGTAGGTGGGTTGCATTATACACGAGGTTATAATTTAAAAAAAATTCTGCCAGGTTTAACAGTAAGTTAGATTATCAGCAGCTGCTAACATTGATGGCAGTGCAACTTGGGTGGGCAGGGGGAGAGACGGCAGCGTGAATTGGGCGGGCAAGGGGGGGAGAGATGGCAGCGCAAATCGAGCGGGCGGGTGTGGGTAGAGAGAGCAGCGCAAATCGGGTGGGTGAGGGGAGATGGTCGTATTATACACAGGGGTAAAAATTCCCCATTTTTCCCCTCAAAAATGGGGGGGGGGGGGTCGTATTATACACGAAATGCATTATATACAAATATTTACGGTAATTTATTAGGAGGCAGGCATTTTTGGGACATCCCACTTTGATGTTAATTGGTTAATTTTGTTCCAGATATTAATCACTTGTTTTAATATGGGGCTGCCCTTCTTTTCTGAAGGATACCATTTGTTGTAGTAGAGGAAGGATCTGGTGGCGTGAAGTCCCTCTAGTCGGTCCTTTTACCTCTAGGAGACAGGCAGCCCTTTTGACAAGTGCCAGGAGGATTGCCTTCCAAATGGTGCTGTTCTCCCTTTCCACCTGGCCATTCCCTCCAGGGTTGGTGGTCCTATTCATGGCTATGCCTTTGGCCAGCAGGTATTGGTGCAACTCCTCGCTCATGAATGAGGACCCCAGGTCACTGTGGATGTAATTTGGATATCAAGAGAGCATGAAGAGGTTATGCAGGGACTTAATAATTATGGCCGCTGTCATATCTGGGCAGGAGATGGCAAGCGTGAATCGTGAGTATTCGTCAACAAAGTTGAGAAAAAAATGTTCCTGTTTGTGGAGGGGAGGGGGCCTGAAGTCCAGGCTTAGATGTTGGAAGGGGATGGTGGCCTTGATCAGGTGAGCTTTCTCTGGCCGGTAGAAGTGAAGCTTGCACTCCGCGCAGTCCGGGCAGCTGCAGGCCAGCTCCCTGATGTCTTCAACTGAGTACAGGAGGTTGCGGCCTCCCACAAAGTGACAGAGCTTGGTGATCCCAGGGTGGCAGAGGCTGTTGTGAGGGGCTTGGAGGCAGTCTGCTTGTAAGTTGATGCAGGTACCCTGGGACAGGGCAATGAGAAACTTTTGTTCCCAGGCTGGTACAAGATCTTGAACTTGTAGGTGGACAGTTCAATTTGCCACCTCAGGATCTTGTCATTCTTAATTTTTCTACGCTGTTTGTTGTTGAACATGAATGCGACTGCACGTTGGTCAGTCAGCAGGGTGAATGATTTGCCGGCTAGATAATGCCTCCAGATTGCACAGCTTCTACTATGGCCTGGTTCTCTTTCTCAATAGTTGAGTGCTGGACTTCGGGGCCCTGGAGGATAGGGCAGAAAAATGCCACTGGCCTGCCCGCCTGGTTAAGTATGGCAGCCAAGATGAAGTCAGACACATCGCTTTCCACTTGGAAAGGGATGGATTAGTCTACAGCGTGCATCGCTGCCTTGACAATGTTGCTTTTGATGCGAGTGAAGACCACTTGGGCTTCTGCTGACGGGGGAAATGTAGCTTTTACCAGGGTGTGGGCTTTGTCTGTGTAATTAGAGACCCATCGTGCATAATATAAAAAGAACCCCAGGCACCTTTTCAGATCCTTGAGGCTATGAAGGAGTGGGAGCTCCAGCAGGAATCGCATATGCTCAGGGTCAGATCCAATGACTCCATTCTCCACCACGCACCCTAGTATAGCCAGACATGAAGTGCGGAACATGCATTTATTCTGGTTAAATGTGATAATTTAGGGCTTTAGCTGTTTGGAGGAATTTTTGCAGGTTAGCATTATGATCCTGCAGGTCATAGCCACAGATGGTCACTTTGTCCAGGTAGGGAAATGTGGCTTTCAGTTGGTGGTCATCCACCATTCGGTCCATCTCCCTCTGGAAGACCAAAACCCCATTCATGACACCAAAGGGGACCCTGAGGAAATGGTAGAGGAAGTCGTCTGCCTTGAATGCCTGTCCCTTGGACAGATCAAGAGCTGGTGATAGGCTGACTTGAGGTTGATGGTGGAGAAGACCATCATTGGGCAATCTTGTTCACCATGTCGACTATGAAGGGGAGGGGGCTGTAGTCCATGACCATCCTGTGCTTCTCTCCACTCTTTACCAGCACTATCTGCACTCTCCAAGGGCTGCCCTTGGCCAGGAGTATTTTAACCTGACCCTTGATAAAGGTTCTGTTCCCGGGCTGTATCACCTGTTCTTAGTTTCCACTGGCTTACATTTGGGGGTGAGGTTTTCAAACTGGGGTGTTGTGGGGGGGGGGGGGGGGAGCTTGCAGTAGGACCTGGAGGATGAATCAACTGCAGGTTGTGAGCAGTGGCCAGTGTTCGGGTCGCTGGTTGGCTGTGTCTGGGGGGGACAAGCAGGTGTTTCAGCAGTTGGTTATTACGGACAGTGAGGGAGGGGTTGGGCTCATCATATTCCATTAGAACATTTAAAGTTGGCACTGAACGTCCAGCCCCAGTATGACTGGTGCACAGAGTTGTGGCATCACAAGCAATTTAAAATTTTTGTACTTGATGCTACAAAAAGTAGATTTCAGTCGAATGGAACTTGGAGGCCAATGAGATTTTACACTGGACTGGGGTCACTGTGATAGAGCAACTCTGTACAGTGCCTGGGTGTATAAAGCTTTGGTGCTTCCCGTGTTGAACAAGCAGTTTGTAATGCAGCCGTTTCCTCGATTCCCATAGTGAACCTTGCTCCCACAAGGCCTGAATGTATTCATCAATAGACTCACCAGGTGCTTGTCAGCAGCTGCCCAGGAGGAATCTGGCATAGTTTACATTCTTCAGGGCCTGGTACTGCTTTTGCAGGAGCCCCATAGCAACTGAGTAATCCTCACAGTTCCTGATCATCTGTAAAACACGGTGGTTGACCTGTGCAAACAGCAGGTCTCTCTTGTCGACTTCTTCCTGAATATCATGTTGCCTCATAAAGGTGTTCAGGCAATGCAGCCACTTGTCAAATTTTACGGAGGCCCCTGAATCCTTGGGATCAGTGTCCAGCTTCTCCGCTCAAATAGCCTTGTCCATTGTATGATATTATAGTGATTAAATTGTGGCGCTATCAATTAGACCTGACAAACAAGGTCAAGATTAATAGGCTTTAATCACTATAAACTTACAGGCATATCTTACATGCTATTGGCCCAATTCCAAGGCAATATTGAAGGAGGGGATTGGGTGATACCACCTTTATTAGGGATCCTGGAAGGGGAAGAGTTACAGTATCAGGGGTGAGCCAACCAGTACAATGCCTGTTTTACAGTGTTGCACTACACAGTGATCACTGATAATGCCCTTGCTCCAATTTTGATTGTATCCTCTTAATCCAGACTAATATCCAATCACCTACCAATTATCAGCTGAGTAAGTTGTTTTTCTTTTATCAATCCTACCAATTCCTCTTCATAAAACTACAAATAGAGCACCTCTTAATTTTCAATATCCAATGACATTCAAACTTCTTATTGTCCATGAATGAGAGAATTGAGATTTATGTTTGTGAATGGAGGGGATTGATAAGAAGCCCTGATTTGAACAAACTTGTGCTGAACAACATGAAAATGTTGGAACGTCATGTGTTTGGATAGCCAGTTAAAGGAATGCACAGGACACAGATGATGAAATTTGCAAACTTGGAAGCCATGAACAAGAACATAATTGAGCATTATATCAGAGTACATTTTCTCCCAGTTAATAAATGGTTTATGTAATAGAAGAACCCTTTGTGCTGTGGACATTTACATGGGAGATGGGCATCTATTATTGCCTAGAGGAAATATTCAAGTCTTCATGTAGGTTCTCAATCTAAAATATCAACCATCCCTCTGCCTCTATATGCCTTGCTTGACCCATTGAGCTCCTCCAGCAGCTTATATTTTTGCTCCAGATGTCAGTATTTGCAGTCTCCTTTGTATCCATTATGGTAATAGTGCTCAGTGATGAAGGTTCATCTACCCCGCTTTGCCAGAGAGGGAGCTCACTATGCTCCTGGCTGCACTTACTCTCCATGCAGTGATGTCATCGCGCATGTACTAATTCCCAAGCAGTTTCTTGGTACCCATGTCCACTTCTTGAGATGGCAGCCTGTTGTAGGGGTGTGGTGTGTTTATTCTTGCTTTGAACAGTTAATGCATTTTCCATGCTTTGTTAGTGAAGGATGGGATTAAATATTTTCGCTGTTGTGCTGATCTACTGCATCTAGAGGTGGCGGTGAAGATGTGACCAAGGGTGTTGGTGTTGGAGGTAAAGATGATCCCGGTTTCACAGGTCTTCGAAAAAGCATACTGTCTGCAGTTTAACGCAAGACCAAAACAGCCTAGTGAGAGTGCATTGCCAACCAATGGTATGGGGAATAGTATGGTTCTCCTCTCCTTCCTCCCCAATTCCTATCCTATAAGGGATGAAGAATTTGCACTCTAAGGGATAAATGATTCTTTACAAATGTGTAATCATCTCATTGAATGCTATAATAGTTAATACTGTGAAGTAATGAATTTTATGGAATACAACGTTGCAATTAGCTTGCAGAATCAGTTACTTTTCATTGCATGCATGAATACTTGTCAAAATATTGGATAAATCAAATCCCATTGTGTAAAAACCAGTATTTTGACCATATTATTTTTCTCTTCATAGCTGGAATTCTACTAAAACTGACATAGGTTTTATGGAACGTTACCACTGTGATAGATTTTTAAATTGAATTGACTTGCTTTGCTTATTGGAGACACAGGAGGCTGCAAATGCTGGAATTTGCAGCAAAAAAACAATCTGCTGGAGGAGCTCACGGTTCAGCAGCATTGGAAGAAAAAGAATGGTCTACATTTTAGGTTGAAACACTTCAAGACTCACGGGGATAGCTTGTTTTAAAAATGATTGTCACGAGTACCAAGAAACAGTGAAAATCTTTATTTTGTGTGCTACCTGGGCAAGTCAACTCAAACATACAAAGAATAAAACAGAAATGCGGAATGTAATGTTACAGAGAAAACTATATTTTAAAAGTGCATGGTCCTTAATGATCATGTACTTATGAAAAGATCATACAAGAGGGTGGAAATTGCAGGCACCACGGTACACAAGTAAAATCCCTTGTTTTCTTTTCACCTCACGTAACAAATATTTTTTTTAATGTAGTTGGTAGGAGAAAAGTACAGAAGAATCCAAAACTTGACTGCATCATCGGGAAGGGGGAACCATAAACTTTGACTGGAGACCTAAGGGGGCTACAGCCAATGAAAAGCATGAGAATGGCAGCTTTAATATGTTGGCTGCATTCCCAAAGCAGTGGGAAGTGTAGATGGAGTCAAGGGTCGGGAGGTTGATTTGTGTCCTGATCTGTGTTTAGAATTCTCAGCAGTTTCATGCCATCTTGGGCAGAGCAGTTCGCATACCTAGTATTGTACGTGTACAGAGGCATTTGTTGTGTCTTCTTGGCGATTATGTGTTAGTGTGGATGGGCAAGGGCAAATTGCAAGTAATATTTAAGCTTAAAAACTTTAAAGTTTTTTAAAATCTCTCCACTTCAGCACCATTATTACCAACTGGGCGTGTGTTGCCCTTGTTTCCTGAAGTCAGTCATCAAATCTTTCAATTTGTAAAATTGAGGGAAAGATTATTGTCCCAACTCTACTCTCTTTCTGCTTCTTGGTCTCTGTCTCATCACTCACCATGAGATCTAGTCTGCTAAAGAGTGTCATCTGGAATTGTCAATGGCATTGGTGCAGAGTTTGGCCACAGTCATGAGTGTGGAAGGAGTAATGGTGAGGGGTAAGTACACAGCAAGGCACGGGTGTTGAAGATTATTGTCACTAATCCTCATTGATTGCAGCCTGTGGGTCAGGAATTTGAGGATCCAGTTGCATAGGGTTCTGCTGAAACCCAAATCCAGGGGTTTGGAGATGAGTTTAATTAAGACTATGATATATAACTATTTAGTCCATAAGTATCTTTTTCCCCAGATGTCCCAGGACCAGAGATATGCATCTGTCATGGTCCTGTGCCAAATTAGACTAGGTTGAAGCTGTCTAGGAGGCTTGAAGTAATGTGAGCCCTGACCAGTTTTATTCCTGAACCTCTGGATTGGGATGCTGCAGGAGAAATTGATTTCTTTAACATAAGGTGCAAAGATCAATGCCGGGGCACTATAGATGAATAGTTAACCCTTCATCTGCAATAATGTAGCAACAAATAGGTGACAGTATGGAATTCAGTGTCCTTGCAACATGTTGCCCTGTCAGTTGAGTTAATGCATGAGCCCGATTATCCTCCATTGTTGTACAACCAAATGACAATCAGCTGAACTGCTTATTCAAACCAGGAGTCAATAAATTCCATGTGAAATTAGGAAATCTGACATAATCTTCACCACCTGGGATAAAAGTTGGCACAATTCTAGTAACTGTGAGGGAGAAAACCACACCGCTGAAAACAAATGTATTTCAGGAGCTTAACAGCCATTGAAGTACACTAGGATTTATCCCTTTTAACTGCTTCACTTACCTCTGGGAAGGCAATGAATGTGGGATGGGGGAGGGAGGGAGAGGGTCATTTTCATCCTGTTACTACCCACCAAGATAGGTAGTATCAGAGCCGAGATGCCAGGTGGCTATGTAAAAGTTTGCACTTTTACATGGTTCAGTGTGAACGGCCAGACCTGGCTTTAAACAGGATTCATTCACACCCATTTAAGTGGGATCTCACAGTAGCTAATTTGGGCATATCAAGATTTCACAATCTGCTGGCTATGTGACAAATTGGGTAGTTGTGGTTGGGAAAGTTTCAGGTTCAGTAGATTCACTGAGATGAGTCTGGCCACAAGTGTTACAATCAAAATTCACATGGGGCCAAGGTTGAACTCTGATACCAGTGGCCACCGATCTTCAACACAGTACGAGACAAAAACTATAATGGTGCAAGCAGGCACGTCAGACACAAGGGATTCTGATACCAGTGGCTGCTTCCCCTTCCACACTCTCCTGCATGTGTAGATACTTCACAGACAGGGTCTTTCAAACACAAGCCCGATTCCCTGTACCAACGGGGGTGCGGCTCTCTGCAAGCACTGAGAAAGAAATGTGGTATGCATCAATGTTTATATTGTTCTGAACTGAGTGTCTGGTCAGTAATGACACTGAATCATATTCAGAGATCACATCTTCTGCCAATGAAGGTTGGACTCCATTCACCCATTAGTGCACACCTTACCTCTGGCTCATGTAAATGATTCAGTGTCATTACTGACCAGATGCCCAGCTCAGAACAATATAAACATTGATGCATACCACATTTCTTTCTCTCTGCCTCTTGGTCCCAGACATCATTCCATGCCCGGGTGCTACTGTTGACATCACTGGAGAAGTCCCGGGTAAGGTGTGCACTACACTGAGTTGAGCCATAGTTGACCTCACAGTTATGTGAGGTCACATGATCCTGAGCAATCCACAATGTTCCAGCTGGAGCCACATGTTCCTCCACAATCCACATATAACAGTAACCTTTTAAAAATAACTCTCCTGGATGTTTTCCAAAATAAAGTCAAGGAATATCTTACACCTGAGAGAAGAAATAAAACGATGCTTTAACATCTCTGGCAAATGATGGCACCTCTGGCAATGCACTGCTTTTATCACATTGCTTTGCCATGTCTGTGTAAGTTTTGCAGCATCAGCTAACACTTTCCTTCTCAAGGCTCTGCTGTGAATCTTGAACCATGGACTTCTGGCACAGAAAGTAAATCAGCAAGTGTCAGCTGACACTACAATAGCAACAACAAACAAATTAATAAGGTTAAAGACAGCTTTAAGGAGTTCCTTTTAAAAAGTAGAGATTTCATGAGGGGAATCCCAGAACTTTTGGTCAAGATAACTAAAGGGGCAGTCCTTAATGGTTGGATGATGCAAACTGGAGATTCGTTGGAAATCAGAACTGGGGAAGTGTGTAGATTTTAGGGATACATTGGTTACCCAAGGAGCCAAGGCCTTCAGCCATCTGGGGAATGTACAATCATTTTCATAATTTAAAAAGCATACTGTAAGATGCTGACAAAAGATAATCAAAAGAAAGTGCAAATTGTAAATAATACAGTATTTACATAAATATCAATGACCACTGACAGGAGAGGACCTGTTCACACTGTACTGAGAACACTCGTTGGTATCTGTTCAGGGCATTATCCAAGCCAGACAGATTGAGGTTATTTCTAGTCTCCAGAAATAAAATTGACCTGTAACGTTGGCAGTCTCACCTCCATGGGATTCCATGCTAGATAAGACATTTTATTGCACTTTCAATCTCATTAAACATATCAACCATCACATAAATTGTTAAGATTTGATTATTCTTCCATACATTTAAACCCGATTTAGAATTCAGGTTCGGACATTTGCCATGTGCAAGGTCCCTTTTCACGGCTGCAGGCCTGTGTTCAACATAATCCTCCTTGCTGACCCAGAGATGTTGAAAGCTTTTGAGGCAGCACAAGATTGAAACCCCCTCGTACCAGACAGAGTATATCCTCTTGGGAATTGCCTGGACCTGTGGGTTCATATCCTGGGCCAGTTTCCTAAATTCCTTCTGGAAGTGCTCGTGAAAGGCAGAGAACATGGTGGAACCACCACAGAGCATGATGTTCCTGGACATCTCTTCCAGGATCGAGCGTCACATTTGTGGATGACATTCAGAGATATAGTGTGGAGTCCAGGCTCCTTGGAACCCATGAGAGTGGGAATAAAGAGAGCTTCTGGGCACCTGGTCCTCTCCTTGCCAATAATAATAATTTTGCCATCAGGCAGCTGGCAGTGCAATGAGCGTGCCTTGGACTCTGCGCGAATCTCAGCATCGAAGTCGCTGGCAGTGTAGCAGCACTTTTGCTTGATGTGCTCTACCAGTTGGTGGTCATTGACACTCAATGTGTAGCCATTCTGATTGAGGAGCTTCATCAAGTAATTGGTCAGGTTGTTGCCTGCGTAGTCCACGGTGGCAGCGATATGAGGCAAGATGTGGCCTTGGTGAACGGGCACCACTCTGGAGTCGCCGTGCCCGCTCTCCACCACCAGCCCTGAGGTGCACCCATAGGTGTAGAGAGAGAGCTCCAAATGCCTGGTGATGTGTATTGCCAGAATGCTGAAGGTCTCGAAGAGGAGCTCGGCCATCTTCTCCCTGTTGGTTATGGGACTAAGGCGGGTCGATCACCATGTGATCCTCAGGCTTCACCCACAGCTCCTCTTCCAAGATGTATCTAAGCCGTTATGGAGTGGGTTGACCAGGCACCTCCAGTCTTGGTGCTCCGCTGCTTTGATCTGCCTGCAGTGGTGACCGCTGGCTTGGGTTGACCAGCTAAGCCAGCCTTAATGTAGCCCGTCCCCATGTCAATCATTCGCGACTGGAACTCCTTCACTTCTCTGACTGGATGGGCTGTCTGACTGTTGGAAGAAGAGTTGGATTTCTCCGATTGCCAAGTGTTAGAAGGATCTTCCTCATGGAGAACAGCAGGGAGAGACTCAAGGTGCAAATTGGAGGACATCATCACGGATTTGACCCTGAATCGCTCCCTATACAATTACAAGACCACCCTCATCTGCAGCCACTTTTGGGTATTAGATGGGAATTACAGCGTAGCTTTTCCTCCTGAATACCATTTTATACAGATAAGCCTAATGCCTATCAGATAGGCATTTGGAGACCAGAACTGAGCACAGTTCTCCAAACCTGGCCTCACCAATGCCTTAAACACCCACAGCATCACTTTCCAGCTCCTACACTCTATACTATGATTTATGAAGGCCAGCATTCCATATGCCTTCTTAACCACCCTGTCTACATGGGACCCCACCTTCAATGAACTCTGTACCATACCCCCAGGTCCCTCTGCGTACCTCAATGCCCTCCCCTTAACTGTATGTCCTATTCTGGTTATTTTTACCAAAATGCAGCACCTCGCACTTGTCTGCATTGAATTCCATCTGCCATCTTTCAGCCCACTCTTCCAAACAAACCAAATCTTTCTGTAATCCAAGAGAACCTTTCTCACTATCCACCACTCCCCCTATTTTTGTATCATCCACATATTTGCATACCCAGTTAACCACACCCTCCTCTAAATCATTAATATAAATGATAAACAACACGGGACCCAGCACCGATCCCTGAGGCATCCCACTTGTCACAGGCTTCCACAACCTGACAGACAGTTGTCCACCATGACTCTCTGCTGTCTATCTTCCAGCCATCTCTGAACCCATGTCACAATCTCTCTACTAATCCCTAGCAACTGAACCTTCCTTATTAACCTTCCATGTGGAACCTTATCAAAAGCCTTACTAAAATCCAAATAGATCACATCAACCACCCTACCTTCATCTACTTTTTTTGTCACCTCCTCAAAAAACTCAACAAGGTTCATCAAACATGACTTTCCCTTCACAAATCCATGCTGGGTGCCCCTAGTCAATCCCTGCCTATCCAGATATGGGTATATACTATCTCAAAGAATACCCTCCATAGAGGAGTCATGTGATGGAGTAGTGGCCGGTAGGAGAATACCAGCCCTGTCCAGAAATGAAGAAGTGAAGAAAATGCAAAGCTCAAGAAACACAAAACACAACAAAAAAAGATAAAGGTGTAGAGAAAAGAAAGAAAATGGCACCTAAGAAGGAAAAACCAAAAACAACGGGGAAAAAAAGGAAAGACGCCAGAAGAGAAAGGAGAAGGTCTTACCTGCATGAAGAGGCAGGGACCCGCCGTGGACAGAAGAGCCAGCTCCCAGAAGTTAGTGGAGACCCCGCAGGGTCGCGACCTCCTAACCGCAGGACTGCAAAAATGGCTCACTGAGCCAAGCAGAAGTGCGCAATGTGCACACCAAGGAAAAGGAAAACACTGATGGGAGGGGGGCCCAGCTGTGGAGTGAACTTACACAGTGCGACCAGCTGAGAGATGCCAGACAGCAGGACTCTCAGCTGAAAGAAGAGGAAAGCAACAGGAAAGGGAGTGATAAGAAAGAAAAACAGCAACAGGAAGCCCAACAGATAACTAGCCCAGAAGAAGAGCACCAACAACAAGAAGCTGTGCAAAAAAACACCCAACAAACTGAGGCAAGCAACTCAATAAGAAAGTCAGAAGAGACACAGATACAAGGAAGAGAAGTAGAAGACACAAACCCAAGAGCAGACACAGAAGAAGACCAAGCTCTTCACAGAGGAATATAAGGTAAAATAAATGGACAGTATATAGATTTTAAAAATTTTCAAGAACAAATGAAAGCATTAAAAGAATGGTTGACATTAGAATTTAGTGAAATTAAAAGAAAAATGAAAAGTACAGAAGAAAAAGTGAGTAGAATAGAGCTGGTCATGACAGAAATAGGGAAAAGATTAGAAAATGTGGAAGAATGAGAAACGGCTGTAAAAATGGAAGTGAACAACTCAAGAAGAAAATTGGAAGACAGTGACAAAAAAGTTAAAGTCACATGAGTTGTTAGCTCAGAAGATTGATATGATGGAAAACTATTGTAGGCGAAACAATATAAAGATAGTGGGCCTACAGAAAGATGAAGAAGGCAAAAATATGAAATAATTTATAAAAGAATGGATCCTAAAAGTCCTGGGAATGCCAGAAATACAGGAAGGAATGGAAATAGAACGGGGACACAGAACACGAGCCCCAAAACCACAGTCACAACAAAAACCATGATCCGTTTTAGTAGAATTTATGAGAGACATGACAAGAGAAAATATATTAGAGAGGGCAAGAAATAAAATTAGAAAAGACAAAAAAAAAACATTGGAATACAAGGGTCAAAATATATTTTTTTACCCAGACATAAGTTTTGAGTGCCTAAAGAAGAGGAAGGAGTTTAACACAGCAAAATCTATCCTATGGAAAAAAGGCTATAAATTTATGTTAAGATATCCAGTTGTGCTTAAAATAGTTATCCTTGGGGATCAAAACAGACTGTTGTTGGATCCGGAGAAAGCACGAGAATTTGCAGAATGCTTGCAGGACAGAAAGAGAAATGAAGAGATGTAACAAGAATGACGACAAACTACATATAAAGATGTAAAAATAATGTATAAGTAAGAACTAAAGAAGGGAAAGAAAAGGGAAGTAAGGGAGAGGGGGTAAAAAGGAGGGGAGAAAAAAGAGAAAAGAGGGTGAGCTTTGTGAAGATAAGTCTTTTCTGGAGGGGGTTGGGTGGGAGAGAAAAACAGTCACTGCAAAATCAGTTGATGCTTGCAAGCGGGTTCGCAATCCAAATGGAGAGGGGAGTTGTGGTTGCCTGGCAAGAGACAAGGGGCAACTCAGAGAGGGGGGGGAGACGGACACTTGGGGTTAAGGGAATTTTAGATGTGGGAGTTGTTGAAGTTTTTTATGCTTTAGAAGTGTTGGCATACATTGAGTTCAAAAAGGGCAAACTGAGAGATGAAAATCGGGAAAAGGGGAAAGGTGGTGGTGTGGAAGCAGAAATGAGGTGTAAACAGAGTATGAGATCTCCATGTTGAACTATATGACTATAAATATTAATGGAATACATAACCAAATAAAAAGGAAGAGGCTATTAAACTTAATCGAAAAAATGCATCTAACTGAAGTGAAACACAATAAATTAGGGAGAGACTGGGTAGGGCACGTAACGGCAGCATTATATAATTCAAAAGCCAGAGGTGTAAGCTATATTAATGAATAAAAATGTGCCAATCAAAATAGAGGAGGAAATAATAGATCCAGCAGGGAGGTATGCAATGATAAAGTGTCAGATATATTCAGAATACTGGAATTTGGTCAATATATATGCACCTAATGAAGAGGATCAAAAGTTTATGCAAGATATTTTTTTGAAGATTGTAGATACGCAAGGGAATATATTGATAGGAGGGGATTTTAACCTTAATTTGGATTCAATGTTGGATCAAACTGGACAAAAGACTAGCAAAAAGAATAAAGTGGCCAAATTTATGGTTAAATCAATGCAGGAAATGAAACTAATGGATATATGGAGGAGGCAGCACCCAAGAGAGAAGAAATACTCATATTATTCAAGTTGGCATAAAACATACTCAAGGATTGATATGTTTTTGTTGTTGTTGGCCCATATATTTTTTTAAATTTTTTATTTTTCACACCATAAACCACATTGACCAAGATACATACATTTTCCTTTTCAAATATATACAGTGTCATTTTCTCCCCCCCTCCCTCCTCCCATCCCACCCTCCCTATCTCACCCCCAATTCATTTAAAATACATAATCTAAGATACATTAAACCAGTCAAACAATGTTGTCATTCAATAAAAATAAACAAGAAATTCCACTGAGTCAATTCTTTTCATTTCCTTCTCCTTTCGTTAATTTAGGTGGTAAATGTCCCCGGTAGGTTTTCTCTATTGTGTTTCATGTATGGCTCCCATATTTGTTGAAATATTTCAATATTATTTCTTAAACTATATGTTATTTTTTTCTAATGGACTACATTTATTCATTTCTATATACCATTGTTGTATTTTCAAATTATCTTCCAATTTCCAGGTTGACATAATACATTTTTTTGCTACGGCTAGAGCTATCTTAACAAATCTTTTTTGTGCACCATCCAAATCAAGTCCAAATTCTTTGTTTTTTATGTTACTTAGGAGGAAGATCTCTGGGTTTTTTGGTATATCGTTTTCTGTAATTTTATTTAATATCTGGTTTAGATCTTCCCAAAATTTTTCTACTTTCTCACATGTCCAGATTGCATGAACTGTTGTTCCCATTTCTTTTTTTACAACGAAAACATCTGTCAGATACTGTTGGGTCCCATTTATTTAACTTTTGAGGTGTAATGTATAGCCTGTGTATCCAGTTATATTGTATCATTCGTAATCTCGTATTTATTGTATTTCTCATCGTTCCAGAGCATAACTTCTCCCATGTTTCCTTCTTTATCTTTATATTTAAATCTTGTTCCCATTTTTGTTTAGTTTTACCATTTTTTTCCTCATTCTCCTTTTCTTGCAGTTTAATATACATATTTGTTATAAATATTTTGATTATCATTGTATCTGTAATCACATATTCAAAGTTACTTCTCTCTGATAACCTCAGATTGCTTCCTAATTTGTCCTTCAAGTAGGATCTCAATTGGTAATATGCCAACACTGTATCTTGAGTTATATTATATCTTTCATTTGTTCAAAGGATAATAATCTATTTCCTGAAAAACAATTTTCTATTCTTTTGATCCCTTTTTTCTCCCATTCTCTAAAGGAAAGGTTATCTATTGTAAAAGGGAGTAACTGATTTTGCGTCATTATTAGTTTTGGTAATTGGTAATTTGTTTTATTCCTTTCTACATGAATCTTCTTCCAAATATTGAGCAGATGATGTAATACTGGAGAACTCCTACGTTGTACCAATTTTTCATCCCATTTATATAATATGTGTTCAGGTATCTTTTCCCCTATTTTATCTAGTTCTAATCTAGTCCAATCTGGCTTTTCCCTTGTTTGGTAAAAATCTGATAGGTATCTTAATTGTGCGGCTCAATAATAATTTTTAAAGTTTGGCAGTTGTAAGCCTCCTTGTTTATACCATTCTGTTAATTTATCTAGTGCTATCCTCGGGTTCCCCTCTTTCCATAAAAATTTCCTTATTATTTTCTTTAACTCCTTGAAGAATTTCTCTGTCAAGTGTATTGGCAATGCCTGAAATAGGTATAATATCCTTGGGAAAATGTTCATTTTAATACAGTTTATCCTTCCTATTAGTGTTAATGGTAAATCTTTCCAATGCTCTAAATTGCCCTGTAATTTTTTCATTAGTGGATAATAATTGAGTTTAAATAGATGGCCGAGATTTTTATTTATTTGTATACCTAGGTATCTTATTGCTTGCATTTGCCATCTGAAAGGTGATTCCTTCTTAAATTTTGAGAAATCCGCATTATTCATTGGCATTGCTTCACTTTTATTTACGTTAATCTTGTAACCCGACACTTCTCCATATTCCTTCAATTTCTTATATAATTCTTTTATTGATAGTTCTGGTTCTGTTAAGTATACTATAACATCATCCGCAAATAAACTGATTTTATATTCCTTGTCTTTTATTTTTATCCCTTTTATATTATTTTCTGTTCTTATCAATTCTGCTAATGGTTCTATAGCTAACGCGAACAATAAGGGTGATAGTGGGCATCTCTGCCTTGTTGATCTGCTTAAGTTAAATTGCTTTGATATATATCCATTTACTGTCACTTTCGCCAATGGCCCCTTATATAATGCTTTAATCCAATTAATATACTTCTCTGGTAAAATGAATTTTTGCAATACTTTAAATAAATAATTCCATTCTACTCTGTCAAAGGAGTTCTCTGCGTCTAAAGCAACTGCTACTGTTGGCGCTTTACTCCCTTCTACTGCATGAATTAAATTAATAAATTTACAAATATTGTCTCTTGTCCGTCTTTTTTTAATAAATCCAGTTTGGTCTAGATTTACCATTTTAGGTACATAATCTGCTAATCTGTTTGCTAATAGTTTAGCTATTATCTTATAATCTGTGTTAAGTAATGATATTGGTCTACATGACGCTGGTGCGAGTGGATCTTTCCCTTGCTTTGGTATTACTGTAATTATTGCTGTTTTACATGAATCTGGTAAGCTTTGTGTTTTGTCAATCTGGTTGATTACTTCCAGGAGGGGAGGAATTAATAAATCTTTAAATGTTTTATAGAATTCTATTGGGAATCCATCCTCTCCTGGTGTTTTATTATTTGGTAGTTTTTTTATTATCTCTTGTATTTCTACTACTTCAAATGGTTCTGTTAATTTATTTTGTTCCTCTATTTGTAATTTTGGTAGTTCAATTTTAGTTAAAAATTCATCTATTTTGCCTTCTTTCCCTTCGTTTTCAGTTTGGTATAATTATTCATAGAATTCTCTAAAGTTTTCATTGATCTCCGTTGGATTATATGTGATTTGTTTGTCTATTTTCCTTGATGCCAATACCATTTTCTTAGCTTGTTCTGTCTTAAGCTGCCATGCTAGAATTTTGTGCGTTTTCCCCCCCAGTTCATAAAATTTCTGTTTTGTCTTCATTATGTTCTTCTCCACCTTATATGTTTGTAGTGTTTCATATTTTATTTTTTTATCTGCCAATTCTCTTCTTTTAGTTGTATCTTCCTTCATTGCTAATTCTTTTTCTATATTTACTATTTCCCTTTCCAACTGCTCTGTTTCCTGATTATAGTCCTTCTTCATCTTGGTTACATAATTTATTATTTGCCCTCTAATGAACGCTTTCATTGCATCCCATAGTATAAACTTATCTTTCACTGATTCCGTATTTATTTCAAAGTACATTTTAATTTGTCTTTCAATTAATTCTCTAAAATCCTGCCTTTTAAGTAGCATGGAGTTTAATCTCCATCTATACATTCTTGGATGGATGTCCTCTAACTCTATTGTCAATATCAAGGGTGAGTGGTCCGATAATATTCTAGCTTTATATTCTGTTTTTCTTACTCTATCTTGCATACGAGCTGATAACAGAAATAAGTCTATTCTTGATTTTTTTTTTTGTCTACCCGAATAATATGAATATTCCTTTTCATTTGGGTGTTGTATCCTCCATATATCCAAAAGTTGCATTTCTTCCATCGATTTAATTATAAATTTGGTCACTTTGTTCTTTCTGTTAATTTTTTTCCCAGTTTTATCCATATTTGAATCCAAATTAAAGTTGAAATCCCCTCCTATTAATATGTTCCCTTGCGTATCTGCTATCTTCAAAAAAATATCTTGCATAAACTTTTGACCTTCTTCGTTAGGTGAATATACATTGAGTAGATTCCAAAACTCCGAATATATCTGATATTTTATCATTACATATCTCCCTGCTGGATCTATTATTTCCTCTTCTATTTTAATTGGTACATTTTTACTGAATAATATAGCTACTCCTCTTGCTTTTGAATTTTACGAAGATGCTGTTACATGTCCTACCCAATCTCTCTTTAATTTCTTGTGCTCCAATTCAGTTAAATGTGTTTCTTGCACAAATGCTATATCAATTTTTTTCTTTTTTCAGTAAATTTAGCTGTTTCTTCCTTTTGATTTGGTTATGTATTCTGTTAATATTTAAAGTCATATAGTTCAACGTAGCCATTTCATACTTTGTTTATCTTCCCTTTCCGTTTCTCCATCATCACCTTTCCTTATCCATTTCTGCTTTCTTGTTTTGAACACTTTATAAGACAACATTTCTAAAACATCAAACATTTTCCTTATTCTCCTATTTAAAACTTCTTTAACCCCATTCTCCCCTCCCCCTCCTGAGTTGCCCTTTATCCCTTGTCGGGCAACCACATCTCCCCTCTCCAGTTGGATTTGCGAATTCACTCGCAAACGTCAACTGATTTTGCAGTGACCGTAACTCCTCCTCACCCAGCCCCCACCGGAAAAGATTTCAATTTTCATATATAACAAAGGTCACTCTTTTAATTCCCTCCTTATTCTCTCTATTCCCTTTCATTCCCTTATTAATTCTTATCTATACTCTATATATTTTCCTCTAAATACGGATACATTCATGTATACACATAAACATCTATCTATTTATTTTTATATATATATATATATATATATATATATATATATTATATCTACCCATATACACACATACATATAGTTCGTGGTCATTTTTACTCTCATTACATGACTTCATCTCTCTGCTTGTTTTGTAGTTGTTCTGCAAATTTTCGTGCTTCCTCTGGATCCAAGAATAGTCTGTTTTGTTGCCCTGGAATAACTATTTTAAGTACCGCTGGGTACTTTAACATAAATTTATATCCTTTTTTCCATAAGATCGTTTTTGCTGTATTGAACTCCTTCCTCTTCTTCAGGAGTTCAAAATTTATGTCTGGATAGAAAAAAATTTTTTGACCTTTGTATTCCAGTGGCTTTTTGTCTTCTCTTATTTTCTTCATTGCTTTCTCCAATATATTTTCTCTTGTTGTATATCTTAAGAATTTTACTAAAATGGATCTTGGTTTTTGCTGCGGTTGTGGTTTCGGGGCTAATGTTCTATGTGCCCTCTCTATTTCCATTTCTTCCTGTAATTCTGGTCTTCCTAGGACCCTGGGGATCCAATCTTTCTCATATTCTTGCCTTCTTCATCTTCCTTAAAGCCCACTATCTTTATATTATTTCTTCTATTATAGTTTTCCATTATATCTATCTTCTGAGCTAACACCTCATGTGCCTCTTTAACTTTTTTATTAGATTCTTCTAATTTCTCTTTTTAAGTCCTCTACTTCCATTTCTACAATTATTTCTCGTTCTTCCACATTATCCACTCTTTTTCCTATCTCTGATATGACCATTTCTATTTTATTCATTTTTTCTTCTGCACTCTTAATTCTTCTTTTTATCTCATTAAATTCTTGTAATTGCCATTCTTTCACTGATTCCATATATTCTTTAAAAAAAGATATATCCATTGTCTTGCCTTTCTCTTCTTCTTCCATTTCTTTCTGTTCTTCTTCTTCTTCTTCCTCTGGGTTGACCATCTGTTATTTCCTTGTTTTCTTTTTACCCTCTTCTTTTTTGTTGTCGTTATTTTCTCTGTTCTGCACCTGTTGCTGTGTTGCAGGTGTCTCTCTCAGCTGTGGAGATCGACTCTGCAGCTGTTCCCCCTCCTGATAGTGTGTTTTTTTTCATGCGCATCGCGCATGCGCGGTTGCGCACTTTTTCTTGGCTCCTCGAGCCATTTTTGTAGTCCCGAGCTCGGGACTTCCACTGACCTGAGGGAGCGGGCTTCTCTCTCCGCGGCGGGCCTCCTCGGACAGGTAAGGCCTTCACCTTCTTCTTCCAACGTTCTTTCTTCTTCTCTTCTTCCCGTTGTTTTCGACTTTTCTCTCTTTGCTGCCATTTTCTTCTCACCTTTATTTTTACTTTGTTTTAATTTTTACTCTTGTACCTTTGTGTTTTGTGCGTTTTTTTTTAACTTTTCCGGAGAGGGCTGGAATTCCCTGACTGGCCACTACTCCATCACGTGACTCCCCCGGCCCATATTTAAGGGAGAGTTAGGAAAACGGAATATAAAGCTAGATTGTTATCTGATCATTCCACCCCTGTTATTACCAATAGAACTGGAGGACATCCCACCAAGAACATATAGATGGAGATTAAACTCCATGCTACTTAAAAGACAAGAATTTAGAGAATTTATTGAACGCCAAATTAAAATGTACTTTGAAATAAATACGGAATCAGTGAAAGACAAATTTATATTATGGGATGCAATGAAAGCCTTCATTAGAGGGCAGATAAAAATTTATGTAGTTAAGATGACAAAGGACTACAATCGAAAATAGAACAGTTGGAAAGGGAACTAGTAAATACAGAAAAAGAACTAGCAACAAGGGAAGATACAACAAAAAGAAGAGAAATTGGCAGACAAAAAAATAAAATATGAAACATTACAAATGTATAAGGTGGAGAAGAACAATGAAAATAAAGCATAAGTATTACGAGCTAGGAGAAAAAATTGCACAAAATACTAGCCTGGCAGCTTAAAAGAGAACAAGCTAAAAGAACTGTATTGGCATCAATGAAAAAGGACAAACAAATTACATATCACCCAACAGAGATCAGTGAAAACTTTAAGGAATTCTATGAACAATTATACTGAACTGAGAATGAAGGGAAAGAAGACAAAATAGATGAGTTTTTAGGTAAAACTGAACTACTGAAATTGCAAGAGGAGCAAAACAAATTGATAAAACCATTTGAAATAGAGGAAATACAGGATATATTAAAAAAGCTACCGAACAATAAAATGTATGGAGAGGATGGACTCCCAATAGAATTCTATAAAACATTTAAAGAGTTATTAATTCCTCCTCTCCTGGAAGTAATGAACCAGAGAGAAGAAATACAAAACTTTCCAGATTCATGTAAAACAGCAATAATTACAATAATACCAAAGACGGGGAAAGATCCACTAACACCAGCATCATATAGATCAATATTTCTACTTAATTCAGATTATAAGATAATAGCAAAACTATTAGCAAACAGATTGGCCGAGTGTGTACCAAAATAGTAAAACAAGATCAAACTGGATTTATTAAGAAAAGACGAACAGCGGACAATATCTATAAGTTCATTAACTTAATCCATGCAGTACAAGGAAATAAGATACCAAAAGTGACGGTTGCTTTAGACGCAAAGAAAGCCTTTGACAGGGTAGAATAGAATTATTTATTCAAAGTATCACAGAGGTTCAACCTACCAGAAAAATATATTAATTGGATTAAAGTATTATATAAGGGACCATTGGCGAAGGTGACAGTAAATGGATATGTATCGAACCAATTTAAATTAAGTAGGTCAACTAGGCAGGGATGTCCACAATCTCCCTCACTGTTCACTTTAGCAATAGAACCATTGGCAGAACAAAAAATAAAATAAAAAGGATAAAAATAAATGAGAAGGAATATAAAATCAGTTTATTTGCTGGTGACATCATAGTATACTTAACAGAACCAGAAATATCAATAAAAGAACTACATAAGAAATTGAAGGAATATGGAGAAATATCGGGGTTCAAGATCAACGCAAATAAAAGTGAAGCGATGCCAAGGAGTAATGAGGATTGCAGAGTTTAAAAAAGAATCACCATTTAAATGGCAAACACAAGCAATCCGATACCTAGGTATTAGATTAGACAATAATTTAGGCCATCTATACAGATTAAATTATCAGCCATTAATGAAGAAATTACAGGATGTCTTAGAACATTGGAAAGAATTGCCACTAACATTGATAGGGAGGGAAAATTGCATTAAAATTAATGTCTTCCCAAGGATTCAATACCTATTTCAATCGTTACCAATTCCCTTAACAGAGAAATTCTTCAAAAAACTAAAGAGAATAATAAGGAAATTCTTATGGAAAGGGGGGATACCAAGGATAGCAGTAGATAAATTAACAGAATGGTACAAACAAGGTGGTTTGCAGCTACCAAACTTCAAAAATTATTATAAAGCAGCACAATTAAGATATCTATCATATTTTTATCAAACAAGAGATAAACCAGATTGGACCAAGATAGAGCTAGATAAAATAGGGGAGAAGGTACCAGAACATATACTTTATAAGTGGGATGAAAAACTGGTGCAATAGAGAAGTTCACCAGTATTGCATCATTTACTCAATATATGGAAGAAGATTCAGGTAGAAAGGAATAAAACAAATTACCAAATACCAAAATTATTATTGACGCAAAATCAACGAATCCCTTTCACAATAGATAACCTTTCCTTTAGAGAATGGGAGAGAAAAGGAATTAAAAGAATAGAAAATTGTTTTTTGGGAAATAATTTATCATCATTTGAACAAATGAAGTACAAATATGGAATAACTCATGGTACAATGTTTGCATACCACAACTGAAAACCTACTTAAAGAACAAATTGGGAAGCAGACTGATATTACCAGACGGAAGCAGCTTTGAATATGTGATTACAGAAACGATAATAAAAAGATTTATAACAAACATGTACATCAAGCTGCAAGAAAAGGAAAATGATGAAATAAGCTATTAACCCAAACAAAAGTGGGAAAAAGATTTAAACACAAAGATAAAAAATGAAATATGGGAAAAGTTATACTCTGGAAATATGAAAAATATAATAAATGCGAGGTTGCGCATGATACAACATAATTGGTTACACAGGCCATATATCATCCCCCAAAAGTTAAATAAATGGGATTGAACATTATCAGATAGATGTTTTCGCTGTAAGAAGGAAACGGGAACAGCAATACATGCAATTTGGTCATGTGAGAAAGTGAAAAAGTTTTGGAAAGATCTAAATCAGGTATTAAATAAAATCACAAAAAAACAACATATAAGAAGCAAAGAATTAGGCCTCAAACTGGATGAAGCGCAAAAAAGATTTATTATGATAGCCTTAGCTGTAGCAAAAAAATGTACAATGTCAACTTGGAAATCAGAAGAGAGCCTGAGAGTACAGCAATGGTACATAGAAATGAATGAATGTATTCCTTTGGAAAAAATAACATACAATTTAAAAAAGTCACATTATTTGAACAAATTTGGGAACCGTACATGGAACATAACAGAGAGGGCTTGCCTCGGACCTCCACCCCCTAAAATGATAAAATGAGAAGACAAAATGACCTGATGCAGTGTGTAAAAGTAGATGACACAATTTTCTTGTTTATTTTCATTGTGTGATGACATTTTTTAATGGTTTTATTGTATTGTATATGTTGAACATTTAATGGGTTTGGAGGGGGGTGGGAAGGAGGGAGGGAAGAGAGGGGGGAAAAAACGGGGAGAAAATGCCACTGTGTATATTCAAGAGGGAAATGTTTGTGTGTATTTTGATTGATATGGTTCATATCAATAAATATTTTTTTTTAAAAATACCCTCCATATCCTTCCCCACCACTGATGTCAAACTCACTGGCTGATAATTATTTGGCCTACACCTAATGCCTTTTTTAAAAACAACAGAACTACATTTGCAACCCTCCAATCCTGCACTACTGCACCCTCCTCCCAGTGATCTTTGAAAAATCACCGTCATTGCCCCTGCTATTTGCTCCCTGACCTCCCTTAAAATCTCATCAGGACCAAGAGAGTTATCCACCTTTAGTGACCCTAGAAGCTCCAAAACCCTCACTTTACTAATCCCTATCCTCTCCATAACTAAGCACTTTACCTTACTTATCTCATATAGCCCAATGTCCCTTTCATCCTCAGTAACCCAAAAGTCACCTCCTTAATGTCATTTCCATTAATTTACAACATGGTACATTGTTATATTCCTTCTGTATTTAGCATCATTACCACCAATGTCATCCCTTGCAGTTACTTCCCCCCCCCCCCCCCCCACCACTGTTGTTTGAGGGATTTCTCATCAGTAGCAGCTCCTCAATGGGAGGACCCTAGAGTGTGGTCCTTCCCAACAATGCCATCGCATTGGTTGCCCCCAAGCCTCAGTGCGTCTCTCAGCACGTACTCCCGCAACCTGGAATATGCCAACTGGCAACATTGACATTTCGGTGTGCTGCAAGACTAGCAAGTTTCAGGAAGACCAACTGGTGTCTTTCACTGAGTTGTTGATTCCCCAGTAACTCTGGGTGTCTGTCTCTGCAGGTGTCTGCAGGAACAGCCAGTCAATCAGAGTCCTCAGTCATGCCAATTTACATAAGCAGGTCCGTCTCTCTCTGGGAATGGGAATAATGGCACCTTTAAGTTGAAGTCAGATCCTTGTGTGCAGCGGGATTAAAAAGTCTGAACTTAACAGTACCTAAAATGTTTCAACATTCCAGTTACAAAATGGTAATCATTCAACAAAGTATGGAATATTCTTGCCTCCTCTGTGCATAACATAAAGAATCACTCTTTATTTCTACCTTGATATAGAAGGTATAATTTGTACAGGAATGGACTTCATTTTGAAATAAAGATTAGACTTGTATGAACCCTGTCAAGGACCACACTTACTCCACACTCTACGAATAGGAAACTATGAGAGACAATTAGTGCACAGCAATTCTCCAAAAAAACTAAAATCTGTGTCATCACACTGAAGTTCACCCACCACAGCTGAGGAAATTGCTCAACTCTGAAACAATACCTGTGAATGCGAAGCAAGTATAGTTCAAATTATATTGACAATAAGAAACAGTGAGAAAAATACCATTTTTAAGTCTGTGAATATTAATTAAATTAATGCTTTTGGCAGATGAGATTTTGAATGTTAATTTGGAGGTAAAATCTTAGAATCTGAAGATATTAAACTCTGAGGCAAAGGACAGGGCTCATTGTCTTTATTTATCTTTGTGGTAAAGAAATAAATCTGCTCAGTTGCATCTGCAGACTTTTTTCCTGATCAGCAACCTGAATTCTCCCTGTCAGCTTTTGATTCATACGCCACACTTTTTAAAAAAAAATATAACTTTTGTTATCACTGTTCACTTCCAAACTCGAAGACAAGTTAAATCACAGTAAAGATGAGATAGCATTTCTCCAGGATCATGGTGCATATTGACACAAAACCATTTTTTTTGTTAGATTTATGCTGATCTCTCCTGTAATCTCAACAGTGTGGCGCTCTGCAGAACTGAAGTAAATCACTGCCACCACGTTGAGGGTCGTTAACGACTGTTTTTATTCAAAGTCAGCACGCCCCTTTAACGGCAGCATGAGCTCAGTCACCTGGTGCATTGTGACAAGATGCTGGAGTCAGAGAGAAACCTCTGACGACGCCATTTCCCCATGGCTGCCCCGCCATGTGGTGATACAAGCAGAGAAGGTTCGCCATGAGGCTGTGTGGCGCCACAATTGAATATTTTACATCTCCTATTCCATTGAAACATCTGCAACCAAATTTGCATTCTTTGAGTAAATAAGAGGTAAGGTATGCAAGAAGATAATTGCTGATGTCACTTTTACAGAGAAAAATGTCATTTGCTGGCATAATTTTTATCCAGTTCAATCAATGGCTTCTTTTCCTGCCCAATCATTGGAAATACCCAGCCACGCATTTGTTAGCTCCAGGCTTGATTATTTTCAATTATGATCATTATCAGAAATAATCAAAATGTGCTCATTACCCTGGTCTAGATTTACCGATAGTGCCTCAAGTACTGTCCCAGCATAATCAGATTACTTGGGAAGCAATGATCAGGAATTCAATGGGAGATGTTTTAGGACTGTTAGGTTACTGGGAGTCATGCAAATTCATAATTTAATTCAGCAAACAGAAATTATGTTGAAACATGCAAACTTTCAAAATTGTGGCTCCTAATTATACAACAAATTGAAATAAAATCATATTTTACTCCTTCAAATTAGTAAGTCTAATCTGCAGATAGAACTTTTTAAATACAAGTCTAATTTATTTCAAAATAAGGTCCATTTCTGTACAAATTATACCTCGTATATCAAGGTGGAAATAAAGAGTGATTCTTTGTTATGCACAGAGAAGGCAAGAATATTCCATACTTTGTTGAATGGTTACTATTTTGTAACTGGAATGTGGAAAAATTTATGGTAAGTTACTGTTAAGTTCGGACTTTTTAAATCCCTCTGCACACAAGGATCGGACTTCAACGTAAAGATGTCATTATTCCCAATCCCAGAGTGAGAGACGGACCCGCTTACGCAAATTGGCAGGTGTCAGGTTATTAGTACTATAATAAATTCACCAGCTGGACCATTACATTATTTGTAATTGCAGAATATGATTTTATAAGTTAACAGTTATACCAACAGGGACTAAAACAATTGCCTGTCTAAAAGCCATTGGCTCTTTATTGAAGCAGCGAAATAACATAACTGGACAGACTTTCGTGATTTTAAGACATCCCAAATGTTTTACAGCTAATTAACTCCTTTTAAGATTATACACTGATGTAGGAAAAGAGCAACAAATTTGCATTTTGTATACTTCCCACAAACAGCTTTCAAATGCTGGCCGTATAACCTGTTTAAATAATACAGAACCTTTTACATTCATTGGCAAGCAGAGAAAGGGCCTCAATTTAAACAAGAAAGTCTGTAGAAAATGCTGAAGAAACCAAGCAGGTCACACAACATCCATAGGAAGTAAAGGGTAACTATCATTTCAGCCCTGAGCCTTTCATCAAGGCAAGAACAAAAATAGACAGGGGCCTGAATAGAAAGATGGGGGAGGGGGCAAGGAGAAGAGGAAGGTGCAGGGAAAGGAGCACAGGCTAATAGGTAGGAAGTCATAAGGAGTGCAGAAGAGAAAGAAGCCAAGAAGTGATAAGGGGAGAGGGCTAAGGGGTGGGGGGGAGGGCATGAATATCAACCTTTAATTTCTGATAACTCCTTCTCTGGTCACTCTCTTTCCCTACCCTTTGGTCTCCTTTTTCCACAGCCTTCCATCCCTTCCTTTCCTATACAAGACAGCAAGCCTTCTTCGCCTTTCACCCTCTCCCTTATCACTTCTCAACTTAGGTGCAAGATGCTCTATGGTCTGCCGGAACTTGTTGGTTTTCCAGCACAGTGAGAGATTTGTGAGGGAATGGTGTTGACTGGCACGTTCCAGGCTGCAGAGTACTTTCTGAGGCCTGCATTAAAGCCTGGTTCAGCCAATGCAAGGGCTTTGTGAAGAAGAACCACAGTCTGGAGTCCTTTCCTCTCTGGGTATTGATGGCCTGAGATCAGTACAGAATCCTGTCAGAGGCGAGAGTAACTGCAGGGAGCCACATAATTAATAATGGTGCTATGTAATAAACAATAACATGTTCAGTAACAGAAAATATATAGAATATGACACTAAGAATGTAAACAGACTACATTATTTTCCTTTGTATTAATTTTTAATGTGAATAAAGTTAATTTTTGGAAAAAATGTAGTTCACCTGTAAGCTTTATTGATAATTTCCAAAAAAAACCAAAAACCATTTTGATTAAACTCTCCAGCTGAAAAATAAATAGAAAATAAATGATGCTGGAAAAGCATGTGGAAACAATGGAATTGCCAATCTTTAAGGAAAATGCTTTTTCAAGTGCTCTTTCAATTGTGGAATGGTGGACAATTGCTGTCGGCAAACATGGCACGTTAGAGTAATTTTCAAGAGCTCTGACACACCATCCTTGACTGTTACCTTTCCATCCTGCTCCATCATCTCCAGAACATCTAGTTTAATGGAAAAAAAATTAGTAGCAATTTAAACTGAAAAAGCTTTTCAGCATTTTTGTACAGTGAAAGTCTTAAAATCCAGTCTACTCAGGAATTAGGTCAGACCAGATTTTTTGGGTTCTCGGGCTGTATTTTTAAAATTCAAATTTACAGAGAATAAAGAGTTGAACAGATAAATTTTGCTAGTTTATTAAAAAGTTATTCATATAAAATACAAAGTATAAAAAAACATTTTTTCTTACATTTCAGCGACTTCTGCAAGGCTGCTTGTAGCCGCTGTGCATCTGTGGCACTTATGCATACAAAAGCCGTTAAATTAAAAAGTTTGAGTAGACTAGATTCTCAGGTGGTCCAGATTTCTGACATCTGGATTTTTGGACTTTTACTGTATGTCTGCATTACATAAAATATTCAGGTGGTGCATGCAAGTTAGCAGATTAATCAAAAGCTCTCATTCTGAACCAAAACCTTCTTGTTTTGTACAGCTATGCATAGTGCACCATGGATTTTCAGTGTATACATCTTAATACCATAATATTTTAATGTATTAACTGATTTCCTAACATATCTATGTAAATATGCTCCGTGATCCTGGAGAAACCTTTTTTCATCCTTCCGTGCAAGCATGGCATGAACAATAAAGTTGACTTGATGAGTTCTAATCCTTGCCGCAACATTAACGTGCAAAGCTCTTTTGTTCATCATCATGTGAAATAAGCTTCACTCATTCTGGTCTCTTTCTGAATCACATGCAGGATTCTTGTGCAAAGGGACCAGATAATCACTAAGACTAAAGTGCTTGAGGTGAAAACAAAACTTAATAAAAAGAATTTAAAGATAGTAACACAGGAAAAGGCTTACAATGTTGCAAAAAACATTGGCATAGCATCAGGAAAATTTTGGAATTCAGCAGAAGTGCACTGAGATAAAGAAGCAGAGTGTGAAAACTATCTGGCAAGGAACATTGGAAAGGCAGTGAAAACTTCAATACATACAGGGGAAAAAAAGCTAAAGGTAATGACGGTCCCTGACAAACAGATACAATTGCATTAAGAAACAAAATGGCAGAAAATTTAGTCTCCTAGTCTTTCCTCACAGTAACAGTGAAAACATTAAGAATGAAGACCTGAAAGAAATTAACTTTAAAAGGGAAGAAATTCTAATAATTTTGCAGGATCTGATGACATGCATCTAAGAATTGAATTTAGTGATGATAAAGATAGTGGATGCACTGGTTGTCAAGCAGCAAACATCCATAGGTCATGGATCAGTTTCCACAAAAGGAAGACAACAAATGTGGCTCCTTGGTTTAGGAAAGAGTAAAATGGGGGTAACTAAGATCAGTTAGTCCAACATCATTACAAGGGAATCTATCAGAATGCTATTTTGCAGTGACCTGGAAGTGCTTGTGCACGAATCACAAGTTGGCTTATGGGTGCAGTCAGTAATCACGAAAGGGTTTGAATTTAAGTCGAGAGGTTCTTTTACAATTGTACAGGGTACTGGTAATGCTACACCTGGAGTACCATGTACAGTACTGGTCTCCTCACTTGAGAAAATATAAGCAGGCTTCGGAGGCTGCACAGAAGAGATTATGGAAATAAAGGTTAGCTTGTGAAAAGAGATTGAGTAGTCTGGGACTGTACTCAATGGAATTTAAAGGATAAAATAAAGGGCAAAATTCTGAGGGGAACAATTATGATAGAAGTAGGGAGGTGGATTCCAATGGTGGGTGAGACTAGAACTAGGAGACATGAATATAGTTTTAAATATCAGACTGATTAGCTCAAAGTATTAGTGTGTCAGTTGCTCTGACCTTTCAGAAGTTGAAATTAGCATCTCAGGGACTACATACAATGTGAAATATTTGAAAATTACTGAAATAATTAGATGGTATTTTACCTTTGGACTCCAAGAAATAATCTGTATTAAATGAATTCCAATGCTTTTTGGTCTTCAAGCAGGGAGATTCAAAATCTTGGCTGATAACATGGAGATGCAAGTGGCTAGTAAAAGGGAAAGGAATAGAGAGCAAAATAGTGATTAAATATTTGAAAACTTTCTGCCTTATTTTTAATCTAACCCTGAAAATACAGGAATACCCTGCTTTAGGAAAACTTGAATTACAAAAACTCGCTTTTACAAAGAAAGCCGTATTCGTTTTGACAAAAGGATTTGAATAGGTTTTCACTTTTACGAAAATAGTCTCCAATAGTAGTGAATGGGTCTTCACTTTACACCTTTTCGGCCTACGAAAGGTTTCCCAAGAATGCTCTAATTTCAAAAAGTGGGGTATATCTGTAATTATAATGTTGCAATTCTACCAAGAGTTTAACCAGACTAAAATTATTTCTATTATTCCTGATGCAATTAAACTCAAAATTCTGAAAAAAATTATAGTTGGTTCCATGAAGCTGTTTTGCTTGACCCGAGTATGTAGAATTATGGGTGTGACATGATACTGTTACGAGCCCAGAGGACCCCAAAATTCACCAAGACAAATGGTTACTTAAACAAAAGTTGCTTTTAATTATCTTTAAACATGAAAACGGAATCACACTTTAACCTATCACTATTGACTTACTTAACCCCCTTCTAATTCTAAGCGCACGTGTATGTAACGTGTTCAGAAAAGTTATTTGGTTCACAGTCCAATCTCACTTCTCATTCCTCCAAGTTCACTGGTTGCAGGAAATTCCTATATCGTGCACAGAATTTAACATTTATGAAGTTCACCAGGCTTTGGTGCTTGAAAGGAAAATGGTTACCGCTCAGGAAGGTTCTTATTGGTTTTCAGAGAGAGATTTGTTGTTCCAGGACCTCCACACTTCATGTCTTGCTGACAAAACTTGTCCAATCAGGGTTTTCCAGATGATAACCTCTTTCTTTCAGATCACCAGAGTTCCTTTTTGTTTCTCTTATTCCAAGTGAAACATTAGACAGCCAGTCCTCTCCTCTTGCATGAGCCACAATGGCTTTGACCAAGCCATCTTCCAAATGGGGCTTTCCACAATTTGCCAGCTTGTCCTGTTCCAGTCCCAGCTGCTAATGCTAGCTGTAGCACAGTAGAAGTGATCTCTCTCTCTCTCTCACACACACACACACACACACACCAAGAGAAAAAGCTTGTTTGACTCTCTCTGCTTGAAAAACCACATGATTCTCTTCGAACAGCAAGCTCTCCTCCAGACAGAAGGCGACACTGACAAGATCTTTCATCTGTTGCCTTTTTGTAAACAACAATCCATTAATGAAGTCTCTTGGGGACTCTCCAGAGCTCTTGCAAAAGATGTGGAGCCGATATGTCTAGCATTAGCAGAGCTTCAGTATTTCAAATAAGATCTGTTTTAAAGTTTTTGTATGTGACCTACTCTAACAAACCTTTCCCAATTTATCTCCCAAAAACATATCTATATACTCCATCACAATATGAGACTGAAATTTAAGACCAAGTTGAGGAGAATTTACTTCAGAGTTGTGAATCTTTGGAATTTTCTAATCTGGAAAATTATGTCACTAAAACAGGGACAATTAGAATTAATTTGTGGACATTACTAATTGAGCTGTAATTATAGAAAACAAAATTGGATGATGCTTTTTAAGTAATGGAGGATGTCTGACTTTCTAACAATAACTAAAATAATTAAACAAGTCTGTAGACACTGTGCAGTTTAATACACAAATATGCTGGAAATACTCAACAGTTTAAAAAAAGCAACTTCCCCTCCACTGGCATCAACTCCTTACAAGCATCTCCTCAATTTCCTGTTCATCTGATTGGCCTCCTCTGCTCCTAGGCAAAAAAAGAGGATTCCCCTCGTTCTCACCTACCACCCTCTGCTTCCAACATATTATTCTCCGCAATTTCCGTCACCTACAATATGAACCCATTACCAGACACACCCTCCCCTCTCCATCTTCCAGAGATTGCTCCCTTCATGATTCCCTTGTCCACTCATCCCTTCCCACTTCTTATCCCTTAGTACTTATCCCCATGACCACAGGAAATGCTACACATGTGCCCACAGCTCCTCCCTCACCACCATTTGTGAACCCAAACAGTTCTTCCAAGTGAAGCAACACTTCACTTGTGAATCTGCAGTGAACATCTACTGCATCTGGTGCTCCCAAAGTAGCTTACTGAACATCAGAGAGACTGGACACAACTGGGAGATCATACTGTTGAGCAATAGCAGGGTCCTTCCACAAGCCAACCATTTCAAATCCATGCCCCATTCCAACACCAACATGTCTGTCCATGGCCTCATGCACTGCAAAGCAGTAGACACCTACAAATTGGAGGAGCAATACCTAATATTCTGTCTGGGCACTTTCCAAGCAGGTGCCATAAACACTAACTTCTCCGGTTTCTGTTAAGGCTTTCTCTCTCTTTCCCAGTCGCTGTTTCCTTTCATCCAGCTCCCCAACCATCTTCCCTTGACATTCAGGGTGCTATTCCCTCCCCCTAACACCTAAGCTTTACTCTTCTGCCCTCCCAACCATATCCACCTATGACCTGTTGCCTGTGCTTTTGTCCACCCCACCTTTTTTGCTCACAACTTGAAGGGCTCAGACCAAAAAGTAATAATATTTGCTTCCCAAAAATGCTGTGTGACTTGCTGAATTTCACTTTTGTGTATTAAAATAACAAAGAAAACTTACCTGTAATGAAGAAAAAAATCAAATAAAAAATAGCTTTAACAAGTGGTGAGATAATGAGCTTTAGGGCTTGCATACCAGATACACCTATTTCATGTTTTTTGTATTTCAATAAAATCTGCATCTTAATAAATTCTCAATCAGTTTCAATTCTTGATTAGAAGGGATTTACTGAAACAGTGGTTCTCAGCCTTTTTCTTTCCACTCACATACCACTTTAAGTATTCCCTATGCCATAGGTGCTCTGTGATTAGTAAGGGATTACTTAAGGTGGTATGTGGGTGGAAAGAAAAAGGTTGAACACCACTGTTTTAATTGTACCTAATTGACTCATTATGTGCATAGTTTCATAACTCCAAAGGAAATGGGCCAATGACAATTCTTCGTATTACCTGATACCCTTGAATATTTAATTCCCAATCATGCCCACCTTGCAACCATATTTCTGTGATGGCCACTAAATTATATCCCTGGGTACTGATTGGTGTCTCAAGTTCACTAATCTAGTTTCTAATACTACAGGCATTCAGATAAAGTACCCTTATGCTCATTGTCTTTTTAGAATCTAGTGACCTTTGCTTTCGACTTTTCTGCCCTCTATTTTTCTTTTCCTCTTTCCTAACTCTAGCTTTGGTCTCTGTACCACCTTCCTCATTCTTTCTTTGTAGGCTCCCATCCCCCTGCCCCAATCGTTTAAACCTTCCCCAACAGCACTAGCAAACAATTTCCCTAGGACATTGATCCTGTACTGGCCCCAACTGCCCCAGAACCAGTTCAAGTGCTCCAAGAAATTGAAACTTCAGCTGGTGGCTGAGGAGGAGATGCTGTGGCAGGTCTGAGGAACTATGTCAGGGTGTCTGGAGCAGGCAGCACATGCCTGGCTGGCTGTTCTGTGGACGTGGTGTCCAGGAGCCTGGAGTGGCCTTGTTCTGTACCTGGCCTGGAGGTTCGGAAAGCTGCGCCATCTTGGAGCACGGGGCCACGTGGCGGATAGTGGGGTTGGAGAAGAAACCATGGGGGACTCTCCACAATTACGCTGCCGAAGCTGATGGGGCTGTATGGACTTGGGAGCTGTGTAGCGGTTCTCTTCAAGCCACTGGACTTTTTAAAAATCCAAGTCTCTGAAATGTGATAGCCTCCACTGTGCTTATTGCCTAGTTTTTCATCATTTACTGTATTGTTAGCACTTTAATCTGAGGCGCCTGCAAGCTCACACCAAGACACAAGAGCAACTTGTCCGTGAACTACTCTTTGTAGACAATGCCGCTTTAGTTGCCCATTCAGAGCCAGCTCTTCAGCGCTTGACGTCCTGTTTTGCGGAAACTGCCAAAATGTTTGGCCTGGAAGTCACCCTGAAGAAAACTGAGGTCCTCCATCAGCCAGCTCCCCACCATGACTACCAGCCCCCCCACATCTCCATCGGGCACACAAAACTCAAAACGGTCAACCAGTTTACCTATCTCGGCTGCACCATTTCATCGGACTCGCAAGGTAAATAGCGCCTTTGGAAGACTACACAAAAGAGTCTGGAAAAACAACCAACTGAAAAACCTCACAAAGATGAGCGTTGTCATACCCACACTCCTGTTCGGCTCCGAATCATGGGTCCTCTACCGGCATCACCTACGGCTCCTAGAACGCTTCCACCAGCGTTGTCTCCGCTCCATCCTCAACATTCATTGGAGCACTTTCATCCCTAACGTCGAAGTACTCGAGATGGCAGAGGCCGACAGCATCAAATCCACGCTGTTGAAGATCCAACTGCACTGGGTAGGTCACGTCTCCAGAATGGAGGACCATCGCCTTCCCAAGATCGTGTTATATGGCGAGCTCTCCACTGGCCATCGTGTCAGAGGTGCACCAAAGAAGAGGTACAAGGACTGCCTAAAGAAATCTCTTGGTGCCTGCCACATTGACCACCGCCAGTGGGCTGACATCGCCTCAAACCGTGCATCTTGGCACCTCACAGTTCGGCGGGGAGCAACCTCCTTTGAAGAAGACCGCAGAGCCCACCTCACTGTCAAAAGACAAAGGAGGAAAAACCCAACACCCAACCCCATCCAACAAATTTTCCCCTGCAACCGCTGCAACCATGCCTGCCTGTCCTGCATCGGACTTGTCAGCCACAAACGAGCCTGCAGCTGACGTGGACATTTACCCCCTCCATAAATCTTCGTCCGCGAAGCCAAGCCAAAGAAAAAGCACTTTAAAAAAAAAACTCATTATGTAGTTTTGTGTAAGTGAGTTTTAGTCTTGTGTAGTTTTTAATCTTTTGTCTGGAGCAGAAATGGTGGCTTGTGCAATTGTGGTTATGTGGTTTCTGGAGGACATAACTTTGTTTTTAACTGTGTACTGGTTTTAAATTTTTAACTGTGTACTGGTTTTTATTTGTCGCTGGCTCTATCTGTACTACAAACTCTCATCAGTTACTGAGGATCTCACTGCCCCTCAATTTAAATTCCTCTGAAGCAAAGCACAGCTTCCAACACCCTCTAGTCGTCAAGGTTCTCGCTCTCTGAAGAAATTATGATGTTAGTCATGTTTGTGCTATATCGGTGACATATTTCCTTGTAAAACTAAACTTTATGAAGACGAAAATTACAAATTGTAATTTGCCTATACTTCAGTTATTTAAGAATGATATAAATTATAAGTAGCTAATTAAAATTACAAATAAAAAAATTGAAGTTTCAGACATTACATAAAACCCTGAGATTATTTTTCCTGTGAGCCAGTCCCATAGTTCAGAACAACTGTACTCAAGAAAAGATGGGTATACAAAGAGAGAAATGTAAACAAAAAGTGCAAACAAACTGCAATACAGGAAAAAATATTCAATAATAAATAATGAGCAAAGTAAGAATCCTTAAAATTAATCTCGAATTGTGTTTGTTGTTTAGGAATTTGGTGGTAGAGGGGTAGCAACTGGTCCTGAACCTGGTGGTACGAGTCTTGTGGCACCTATACAGTACCTCTTTACTGACAGCAGTGGAGAGAACAGATTGTCCAGGGCGGGATAAATCCTTAATGATTGTTGTTGTTCCTTAAACTTTCTGAGTAAAAGGGTTTCGCTTAAGCTTCAGTTTAAAATAAAGCCAGTTTGATCCTAATGAATGATAGCAGTGGTTCTCAACCATTTTCTTTCCACTCAAGTAATCTCTATCCCATCAGTGCTCTGTGATTAGTAAGGGATTGCTTAAGGTGGTATGTGAGTGGAAAGGGAAGATTGAGAATCACCACTCCAGACCCAATTGTTACTGAAATATTTTGCTTGAGAAAAATGGTCATTGGCCCATTTCCTTTGGAGTTATGAAACCGTGCACATAATGAATCAATTAGGCAAGTTTAAAACAGTGGTTTTCAACCTTTTTCTTTCCAACTACATACGTCCTTAAGCAATCCCTTACTAATCACAGAGCACCTATGGCAGAGGAAATACTTAAAGTGGTATGTGAGTGGAAAGAAAAAGGTTGAGAGCCACTGGTCTAACAAGTGTTAGTGGGTCAGCTATTCAAGCAATGTATGCACGCGGGAATGAGAAAATTCTACGAAAATTATGTTGTGCATTAACCTAGTGGGCCAATGACAATTTTTCTCAAGCAAAATATTTCAGTAACAATTGGGTCTAGAGCAGTGATTCTCAACCTTCCCAATCACATACCACCTTAAGAAATCCCTTACTAAGCTTATGGCATAGGGATTACTTAAAGTGGTATGTGATTGGAAAGAAAAAGGTTGAGAAGCACTGCATTAACTAAACATTTGGGTGAACAATGTTGGCCAATAGGGGGGAGCATGGTATGTTGAACAATGTGAGAAGGCAGTGCAATTGTTGTGGAGAAAAATAATGTGGGATAAAAGTGTGAGAAATTGATAAATTTATGGGACCAAGAGGCAAAAAGGTGGAATGATAAAATGCTGGTATGTTGGAGGGACAATGCATGTAAGAAAGAGATAGAGATATGTACGGCTGATGGAAACCCATATCATGGAAAATCCTTAAGGATGAATGGGTTGATGGTAAAGAAAAACAAGAGAGGAAGAGGCAAGAGAAAACCAGGGTTAAACAAGTGAACATTCACGATAAAAGATTTTGGGCCCCCGTATGATATGTTTCCAATAGCCATTTGTTCATCCCTGATGACAATGAGGAAGATTGGTGTCCCGAACCCACAGCATCATTAAACCTGCCGCTTTATCAGGATATTCCAGCTGTTGTGGCCCCATTTCCCAGGCAGTGGGAATTGCTGAATCAGCCCCAAGGTCCAGTCCAATCCTTAGTATTGCAGAATCAGTACAAATGCAGCCAAGGTAAGGAGACAGGCTAAGTCAGCGGGAGAGGGTTCTGAGAATACCTGCGAGGGAGAGGTCTCAGAGGATCCACGGGGTCCAGTCAAACATAATTTCCCTTTACGAACTATAGCCAACCCTTGTGCAGGAGCTGTCGGCCAAAACAAGACAACGCAAGTCTATACTCCTTGTAAGCCCCAAGAAATGTTCGTTATCACCACCCAAGTCCCACAGAGGAAAATGGATTCCAAATATAACCACCTACACTCACCTGTAATCTCCATATGTTTCATCAAGTGCTCCCCAAACCTATACGTTACCCCAGAAGAAAAAGGCTTTTACCAAACTGCATGCAGTACTCCAGGCACTTCCGCTCCTTCCAGCTATATGTTACTGATTTGGAAGCATGTGCTACAGCAGTCTTGATACAGCAACATGATTCTCACAAATGGCCAGTTGTATATTATTCCACCAAACTAGACCCAGTAGCCCAAAACATGCCACCGTGTACTCACATCCTTCTTGCAGTATACAATTTGGTTTCAGCTGCAGCCAATGTCACCTTATATCAACCAATACAAATCTTCGCGAAACATAGAGTAGCAGTTTTGCTTACATCCAAACAAACCCAATACCTCATCCAGGCTTGCTACGAGATTTCTCTAAAATAACTTTGACTTTCTACAATTGAATGAGTAATCCAGCTACTTTCATCACAGACCCACCCATGGAGGTGCAGCACCCACCCATGATTGCTTGGAACATAATCACAGGTTGACCACATCTAGGGAAGATTTGCAAGATATCCCATTTCAGGACCCCCAAAATCTTTACTTTGTTGATGGCACATCATATGTTGATGACAGGGCTCAACGTTGTGCAGCATATGCTGTGGATACCCTAACATTGATAACTGAGGCAGCAGCCTTCGCACAATCAGTATCTGCACAGAAAGTGAATCTCTTTGCCCTCACTCAAGTGTGTATCTTGTCCAAAGACCCAATTGAGATAATTTATACAGACTTCTGCTATGCTTTTGGGGTGGCTCACGACTTTGGTGCATTATGGCAGTCTTGGGACTTTTTGACAGCGGAGTATGCCTATCAAAAATGCCATTTTTGTCCATAATCTGCTCAAAGCAATTAACCTTCCAAGCAAATTGGCCGTTGTCAAATGTGAAGCACATGCTAATAAAAGAGACCCTGTCTCTCAGGCCAATGCAAAGGCAGATGCAGCAACAGGCAGCCACCACTCACATTCTTGAAGTTCCCATTGAAAATGTCAGTGAATTAACAAACAGACCAGCACTTCGAGACATGTCACAGGTAAAACAATGGCAGGATGATGCCCCAGCCACAGAACAACCATGGGATGCAAGACCCATCCAACCACTGGATTGTGGATAACATTGGCTGGTCAAATATGATGTATTTTACCACTCTTGCTTGATTACATTCATACTTGTACCCATCTTGGCAAGGAGGGAATGGTGAAATGCTATTAAAAACATGGTGGCACCTAATATTAGCACAGGCAGCAGAGAGAAAGGCTAGAAGCTGTATGACATGTGAAACAAAATAACCCTAGAAAGGGGATATCTTGTGCCGCAGGACAAACACCCATATAACCACTTACAGCACAGAACAGGCCAGTTCGGCCCTACTAGTCCATGCCGTAACAAATCCCCACCCTCCTAGTCCCACTGACCAGCACCCGGTCCATACCCCTCCAGTCCTCTCCTCTCCATGTCACTATCCAGGCTATCCTTAAGTGTAACCAATGATCCCGCCTTAACCATGTCTGCCGGAAGCTCATTCCACATCCCTACCACCCTTTGCGTAAAGAAATTTCCCCTCATGTTCCCCTTATAATTTTCCCCCTTCAATCTTAAACCATGCCCTCTAGTTTGAATCTCCCCCACTCTTAATTGAAAAAGCCTATCCACATTTACTCTGTCTGTCCCTTTTAAAACCTTAAACACCTCTATCAAGTCCCCCCTCAATCTTCTACGCTCCAGAGAAAAAAGCCCTAGTCTGCACAACCTTTCCCTGTAACTCAAACCTTGAAATCCTGTCAACGTTCTCGTGAACCTTCTCTGCACTCTCTCTATTTTGTTTATATCTTTCCTATAATTTGGTGACCAAAACTGTACACAGTACTCCAAATTTGGCCTCACCAATGCCTTGTACAATTTCATCATAACCTCCCTACTCTTGAATTCAATACTCCGATTTATGAAGGCCAACATTCCAAATGCCTTCTTCCCCACACCATCTACCTGAGTATCAGCCTTGAGGGTACTATTTACCATCATTCCTAAATCCCTTTGTTGCTCTGCACATCTCAATAGCCTACCATTTAATGCATATGACCCTTGCCAGATGGACCATTTTTGTGCTTACCACATTGAGTTACCACATGTACTTAGTTATAAACATTGTTTAGTAAATAATAGATGTTTTCACCAGATAAATAGAGGCAATACCCACCACAGAGAATACTGGTCTAACTGTAGTAAAGGTGCTATTACAGGAAATTATTCCCCAGTTCGGTCTGTCAGAGACAATAAGTTCAGACAACAGTCCTCATTTTGTGGCCAAAATAAATGAGGAACAATGTAACCAATAGGATAAATCAGCAACAATCTCATTGCTCCCATCATCCACAGGAATTGTGGCCTGAGAGACAGGGTCTGTTTTATTAGCACATGCTTCACATTTGAATCCCAATGGAATGTTGAAAAATAAACTCACTAAATTAATGGAGGGAACTGGACTAAATTGGTTAAAGGTTCAACCCTTGGCATTATTTGAAATGTAGGTCACCCCACAACCAGTATGTGGCTTATCACCTGCAGAGATAATCCCCAGACACCTTGGGGAGCACAATCCAGGAAAAATCGCAGCATGTGATTTGCTGTTCCTGGGAGAAGAATTAATTCAGCATATCAAAGAACTAACTAAAATATTTCACGTTTCACATTTGTAGATACACCACGCTTATCGCGAGGAATTGGAAGAGAGTCAACTCCGGCTTGAGGCAGGAGACTATGTCCTGTTCAAGAACTGGGGTGGAACTATGGTGCAAGAGCCCCTTGCAAGTGCTACTAACGACTCTGACTGCAGTAAAGGTAGAAGGACAGCCTCATTAGATTCATCACAGACTGCAAAAGGATTGGTTCTACAGAAGAACAACATTAATCTGCCAGAAGCAAAGGGATTAAAGGACAATACAAATGAATGGCTGAAATGAATGTTCATTATCTTAATTTTTTTTTTCTGACTGCCCTGTTGGTGGTATGCAAGGTAAAAGTAGGTGTGGAATTAAATCTCCAGGCAGGTTAATGATCTTTAAAGTCTAAACAAGAATGGCATGACAACACTTACTTACATGTGGCCCTGATGTATGTGAAACTATGAACATGTCTCATTATTGGGCCTGCACCCAATTGCCGACCTACAGTGGTCAGAGTCCCCATGATAGCAAAACCATTTAATCAGACAGAATATCAGGCCTGGAAATGCCACATTAATTGGACATTGAGCATATAAAAATGTCTGAATGTCCACCTGTTACACTTTTGTTTAACAATTGGTATAAGACCTACTACTATCTGTCTAAGACAACCCCCCCCCCCCATTTTAAACAGGGAGAACCTGTTTGTGCAGGGATAATGACAATAGGACAGGAACAGGCCATTGTACCAAAATAAGTGATCAATCTGTCTACTTTACAGGGGAAGCAACCTTAAATGGGACTTATCTTTGTGATGGCATGGGTGTTATTATTTAACTTACCCAGACCCAGCGATACAGCATTTTGAGGATATCCTTTGGATAAAGTAAAAAGAGCCAGGACTGAAACTGAGCAGTAATTTATGATTCTTTTTCCCCAGCTAAAACTGCTCAGGAACTGATCAATATGACTAGTGCCCTAGAAAAGCTCGTCAACACTACTGCAAGGATTGAAGAAAATAGGCAGACCCACATTTCAGAACTCACTGCTGAGGTAGTAGCTATACGAAGCATGGCCCTGCAGAATCGGATGGCCCTTGATGTGCTGTAGTCGGGCAGGACTGCTCCACCTACATCACTGATGCCTCTGAAGACATCATCCATTTGGCAAACCACAGAAGAGAACAACTACATGACATCAAGAATATATGGAAACAGTTCCATATTTATGATCTCCCAGAACCATCTTGGTGGCCTTTTAAACTAGATCCAACATGTAATCATGAAATTATAAAAAGGAGGGAATGATAGATTATAGCAGATTGTATAGATTTACTTTGTTTCTTTTCTTTCTATAAATTTTAGCAGTTATAAAAAAAAAAGGCTTAAAGAATTTTTTTTTAAATGGGAAAATACGAGAATCTGTTAAAGGAATTTTTCTTTTAGTAGTACAGCTGCAAGATGTGCAAACCAAGGCCATGCTGTTCTCAAAGCTCATGCTAGATGTTTTGAAGTCTGCAGATTACAGGTCAGGTGAATAGTCACAAACAGGCTGTAAAATGGGAAGCTAAGCCATATACAAAGGCTTGTGCCCATCTGCGTACGGGGTTTCTTGCAGAAAGACCCTACTGGAGGTTTCACAGGTCTTTTTGTGTAACAAAGCACTTGGTTTGCAAAGCTAATAAGGTTGTGTTATATTCATTATTTGTCATACACTTCTTTATATCTGATCTAAGTTTTTTTTTAATATTTTGTTTATAGTTTTTCCACTCAAACTGAATTGTCAATATCATTTATATCATTATCAACTATAATCAAACATTTCCTATTTGTTAATTTCATACAAACTTTTCATAAGAGTTTAAGTTCTTATTTTTTTTAATCCGCTCTACCCTCCTCCCCAACAATGAACACTCAACACCAAACTAATTACACTTTCACACAATAATCAAAATACTCAACAAAATATCTGTTCTAAGTTAACAGGGGGAGCATTTGCGTGAAAGTGACCACAACTCCCTGATCTTGAGCATAGCATGGACAAAATGGTAAAGTGTTTAATTGGAGAAAGGTTAATCATAATGGGAGTTGACAAGAACTTGGGAGACTAAATTACAAACACATGTTCTTGGGGAAAACCACTGAAGTAATGTGGAAGATGTTAAGGAACCATCTGCAGGGTTCTGGAGAGGTTTGTCCCCTTGAGACGGGGAAAATATGGTAGGCTAAGGGAACCGTGGTGGTCAAAAGAGGTGAGGCAACTAGTTAAGAGGAAGAAGGAAGCATACACAAGATTTAAGAAGCAGGAAGGGCTCATGAAAATTATATTGTACCCAATATGGAAATTTGGAGAGCGAGAAGCAGGCACGAGAAAGTCTTGGCAAGTAGGATGAAGGAAAACCCCAGGAGTTTATAAGCATACAAGAAGAACTGAAGAATGACAAGAGTGAAGATAGGGCTTAAGGATAAAGGAGGCAACATGTGCCTGGAGATGGAGAAGTTAGGGGTGGTTCTAAATGAATACTTCGCTTCCCTGCTCACCAGAGAGGGGGACCTTGGTAAAGGTGAGGTCAGAATAGATCAAGCGTGTGTGCCGGAGCATATTGAGAAAGAGAAAGTGCTGGATCTACTTAAAAAAGTTAGGATTAAGTGTCCAAGACCAGACGAGATACACCCCAAGTTATTACAGGAAGAGAGGGAAGAGATTGCAGGGATAATGACAATAATCTTTGTGTTCTCCCTCGCATCAGGAGAGTTACTGGAATATTGGAGGATGGCAAATGTAGGCCCTTGTTTATAAATAGTAATAGGGAGAATCTTGGGAATTACAGACCAGTGACTCTTGCGTCAGTGGTGGGCAAACCATTGGAGAGGATTCTTAGGGCCAGGATTTATGAGCATTTGGAGAAGTACAGTCTTCTCAGGGATAGTCAGCATGGCTTTGTGAGGTGCAAGTCTTTGCTCATGAGCCTAATTGAGTTTGTTTGAGGAGGTAACAAAAGAAATTGATGAAGGTAGGGTTGTTAACACTTCATAACAGGCATTTCTTTTCAAAGAAATGGAATTGATGTGAGTACTGTTTCTGCAGACATACAAAGCCAGTTCACAAATGGGTGCCAGTGCAATTTGCAGACATATGATTAAAGGATAAGGGAGGCAACAGGTGCCTGGAAGCGGGAGGTTGGGGACGTCCTATATGAATACTTTAGGAAATGAAAAGGACCTTGATCATGGTGAGATCGAAACTGAGCAGGCCTGTGTGTTGGACAATGTGGAGATTAATGAAACAGAGTGTTAGATTTTAAAAAAAAAATATTTTATTTTTGATTTTCAAAGACTCAAACAAACAATTTATTTTAAAAATAGTACACAAGAGTCTATTTTTCCCCTACCCCTCTTCCTCCCGTACCCTAATACAACTTTGTATTTTGATTTTATTAAAAACCAAGATTTATAAGTCCCTGGGGCCAGACACAATATCCTAGGCTGCTATGGGAAGTGAGAGAAGAGATAACTGGGGCAGTATCTATGATCTTTGAATCCTCTTTGGCCACAGGGGAGGTGCTGCAGGATTGGAGAATGGCAAATATAGTCCCCTTGTTTAAAAAAAGGTAATAGGGAGAATCCTGGGAATTATAGACTGATGTGTCTTAGGTCAGTGGGCTGTGAAAAGTAATGAAGAGGATTCTTAAGGATAGGATCTATGAGCATTTGGAGTAGTTCAGTCTACTCAAGGATAGTCAACGTGGATTAAGAAACCAAAAATATATTTGGTTTGTAGGATGAACACAGCAAAACATGCTTTAATTTTCAAGCATTCAAGTCAATATGAGAATAAAATTTTCTTACCTCATACTGGGAATAGCATGGTAACCCAATCGAAATTTTAATGCTTTGGAATCTTGACATTCTTGCACCAGCTTTTCTCCAACTTTATTCATATGTTGAAGCAAATTTAAATGATTCTCCCTCACAGCCTTTAGACTGGAAATAGGTTCCAATGGTAAAACTAACCAGTGAAAGCGAGCTTTTGGATATTTGTCCTTAATTACGACAACAGTATCATCTTTATATATCTAAAAAGGAAAGGAATTTTTTTTTTCCGCATCCATGTGTAAACCTATTTAAGAAAATAATCCAAAGCCATTTTATAAAGGAAACTGGCCACAAATAATCTCTATATTAGATATTCCAAATGCAAAATGAGTGATTGACATGCAGACCATCCCCATTCAATCCATAGAAGTGACCTCAAATTTCTGTGCCTGCTCTTTTACTTCTCCATCCCACTCCAACCTGCTTATGAACTCTTGCACTGCAACAACAAGGGCCTACATACCATTTTGGACAGTTATTTATGATTTTGGCTGTTTTTCTTTCTTCATTAGTGTAGCATGACCTGCTGGGATTATTCCTAGGTTTTCTATCAACAATACATAACAGATGCACAATAACTCTCTTGGTTACACAGAAGTACCCCCTTCCCCCACCTTCTTGACTTCTAAAAATTGACATTTTTTCCCCAGTTCTGATAGACCATGGATTTACATCTTTAACTCTTTCCATATATAGATTGCCTGACCCACTGAGCGTATCCAGAATTTTCTGTTTTTAAGTTGAGAATATTAATTTAAGAGTCATTGTCGGTCAGCAAGCACAAAAATTAATTGGGCAGCATGAGCTTGTGAGGTAAAATGGTCTGTTACCATGCAGCATGTTGACATTTTAATTTTTTTTAAGCAAAGCAGAGGTGGCTAGGGCTTGGTGTTAAGTTAATAAAGATAGATAAGGCCAAAAACCCATCAATTTTTAAACAACAACATTTCTATTTCTTTGCATTGATTTTCATGTATATGGTAATTTCATGATCAGCCACTCTTACTTTTTTTTGGGGGGGGGGAGAATTTTAATTGTTGTTTGGTTCCAACTCTCACTTATTTTTCATGTATTTTGACAATTAACCACATATTTTCAAATAATCTTATAAACAATATCTTATTTGAAATGTTAATAGTAAAAGTGCATAAAAACAATAATTTTATAGCTATTTCAGATGAGATTTATTTGTGAGCAAGAGAAAAAAAATCGTACCTGAAATTTTGGATCCTGCATAGTGACTTTTAGTCCTTGATTCCACATTCTTTGAAAATCCTTAAGAAACAATATTAGATGTTTCTCAGTCATTAGGAAACTAGGTTTACAAAACTTTTAAATATGCTAGCAGGACCAAGACTACGGAGTATGGTTATACCTTGCAATATATACATTCTGTTAAAATGATAGACTACTGATTCATTGAGTCTAGCGCATGCATGTCCAAGCATCTAGCATTGAGAGGAAGTGTACCGCCCCTCCCCATTTCAAAACTAAATCACAAATTAATGGGCAGATAGTAATTGAGCCATAGTGGATTCAAATGCAAAAATAAATATTGATTCCAAGAACTGAAGTAAAAACAAAAAAAAAACTAAAAAAAGAAATTAAGTGAATAAAGTTGACTGCTTTTTGTTTTCCAAGGAAGCTGCATGACCTACTGAGATTCTCCAGCACCTTTTGGGTACTGCACTAGACCCCAGCACCTGCAGATATCTCATTGCCTTAATAAAGTCCATGTACTTTCATCAGGAAATTCTCGGGCAAGGCATTGACCTGAAAAATTAATTATTTCTCTCTCCAAAGACACTAGCTCTTTTGATCAATGGTGCATCTACAATTCACTGTGCTTCTGCTCCTAAACTGTGGAGTTCATTTGGAAATTGGGGGCAAGGCAAAGTTCAAATGGTAACATGCAACAATTTAAATCTAATACATGAATTACCTTTTTTTCTGACATTTCTGCACTGTTTACTTGAGTCACTGTTTGTCTTTGCTTCGTCTTCTCTTTCTTTCTTTCTAGATCCCTTGGACTTGAGTGTTCAGTCTTAATGTATTTGTTCAGTGTGCTTGAGTTGCTGTTTGAAGATATTTCTTCATATGATCTCTTTGGTGACAGTTTCTTTATTTCAGAGCTTTCTTCTGCAAACTGAATAGTGTACGGATACAGCTGATTGACAATGTGAAGAATCTGTCCTGGTTTCAACTTCACTTCCTTGTCTTTTCCCACGTCTTCTGAATTGACGTTGCTTGGATTTATCCCTAACTTTGTAGGAGGCAAAGAGAAGAAAAAATGTATCTAGACCTACTGAACATTTATATAGAACATAGAGAAAGGACATTTGGCTCCTTGAGCTTGATCTGCCATTTCTTCTTAATCCCCATGTCCAAAACATGTTGAGAACAGTCTGAAATAAATTCAGAAACTCAATATCCACAATGTTTTATGGGAAATAATTCCAGAGTTGCAATCCACTTTATAAATAAATCCTTCACATCATTTCAACAGAGTTGACTCTGAATTCTTAATGCTTCAACTACTGCATGAGGAAATAACATCTAAACAAATTCTTCTGATTTTCTATTTCACACTGGTACCATTTGCAATAGCTATCTGTAGAAATAGATCTCCATAGAGTTACCAATATTTGTCCATTTTGTTGAGGAGCATAGGTGGGGGAAATGTTTATACTGTTATTACAATTCTAGAAGCCAGAAGTACAAATATAGACAATTGCCACATGGAATTTAAATGCATCATTCAGTCCATAGAGCATTGAAATTTGAGCAATAATCTTAGATATTTTTAGAAGCCAAAATATGACCTTCTGATCACTCACAGCATCACAGTGTTAAATACTCCAAGAGAAAGCTAAAGAAGTGATGCACAAAGCAATAAAGATGACAATGAAGTAGCATTATTTGATTATTTATTTCCTCGAATGAGCTAGCCAGCAAATCTCCTGGTACAAATCAGTAGGGCAAAGCAGGAGATGTAAATTGTAATTTTTTTTTCCCCAGCAAATGGAAACATAGATGCTTAAATGTTTATGAATTCAACAAAGAATAGAAATTCGAAGGCTCTGCAGAAAATTCCTGAAAACACATTTGCTATTCCAACTGCTGCAGTCCAAGGTCAATGCAAAAAGATGTTCTGAAGACCTGGAAGCAGTAGGCCATTTACAGGATTCATAACTACTAGGGGCTCTGCAAACACGTTTTCAGGAATTTTCTGCAGAGCCTTCGAATTTCTATCCTTTGATGAATTCATAAACATTTAAGCATCTATGTTTCCATTTGCTGGGAAGAAAAAACAACATTACAATTTACATCTCCTGCTTTGCCCTACTGGTTTGTACCAGGAGGTTACGATCAGAAGGATTTAGGCCAGGTATGAACAGTCTATTTAAACTCTAATTTCATAAACAAAATGTAGAAAATGCTTGCACGTTCACCAAGTATATTTGTGAATTCATAAGCAATTATTAAAACTTAAAAATGTGAAATCAGGCCCAAACAAATCCACAGTATCTCAACGTTGCAATAATCTAATCAAATTTTTTTTTTAATCCAACACAATCTGTCCATCTAAGGTAGAAAGTTATTTTTAACATGAATATTTATAACCTTTAGCACCTCACGATTAACATCCAAATATTTAAACTCTACAATTTATTTGAAAATGCATAAAAAAAAACAAAATAGGAGGTGGAGTAAGACACCGATGTGATTCAATTCATGGCACATCTATGCTGAGCTGAACTCTTTTTGTTTTCCCCATAACTCTCAATTTCACACTTTTCAAAAAACATACTGATATGACTTTTTCCTCTTCTTTGCATTTTAATGCTCATAATTGATCAATTGGCCATGACCAAGGCTTGTCATTACATTTTAAAAAAATCGTACAGAAGAATTACAGCACAGGAGAAAAAAAACAGGTCCAGTAGAGCCAGCATTACACAGATCTTCCTCGGAGGTAATAAATACCCATCTCATGCTGCCGTTCCCTCTACGAGTATTTATCCAACTCCCTTTGTAACCTTCCATTGAATCTGATTCCATTATCCTTTCACGCAGTGCATTTCAAATCACAACTCAACAAATGAAAATATTTTCACATCTGACTTTTTAATTTCTCTGACAATCAAGCATTATGCCAGGGAAAATTTCTCCAATCAAAACGTCAAAAAGAAAAGCATTTTCATTGGATACATAAATATAACATGAATAAAACAAAGTATATAATACCTGTTTTACAAGAACGTATCCTTTATTGTAGTCTGCTTTCAACTGCACTGAAAGGAACAGAAAAATTAACAGTTAATATTATTTTTCCACAGGCATTACATTTAACTTTTACTCTCTCCATAATAGATCAAGGAAATAAATCCATCAGCATCATTCTTAACACTACAATCACTTATAATACAGGAAAAAGGTCATGATTAAGTCAATGGATCATTGTAAACACTCAACGCCCGTTAGCACTGGGAAACTTCTACGGATCTTTTAAGTTTAACACAAAAAACCCAATATATAGAATGTGAGGTTACAGATTATAAATCAAACAAATATACATCATAAACAAACAGTAATTGATTCCCCACAGCTCTATTATTCAATTATTAAAACAGAAGAAAAGATATATATTCTAAACTATCTAACCTAAACTAAATTATCTAACCCCCTAAAAATCAGTAATAAACAAGAAAATGTTTGTTACATAAATAAAAATAATTAACATAAGGGGAAAAATCAATAATAGAAAAAATTAAAGCAGGTTTAAGAATCAAACTTAATATTGGTATCATTTCTAACACACCTTCTCTAAATTTAAACAAGCTGATGTTTGTCACTAGGCGGAATAGAAACTTTCCACCTTCTATTACACCTTCTCTAAATTTAAACAAGCTGATGTTTGTCACTAGGCAGAATAGAAACTTTCCACCTAAGCAAAATAGATCTTCTCGCCATAAGCGTCATGAATGCAACAACATGGAGGCTAGATGGCAACAGGTGTACATCTTCCATCAACACTCCAAAGAGAGCCATAGTTGGATTCGGCTGTAAATTAACAGCTAAAATTGTAAATAGAAAATTGAAAATTGAAAATTTCTTTCCAGTAAAATTCCAAAGCCAGGCAAACTCAAAATAAATGAACTAACAATGCTATCCCGTTGCTACACCTGTCGTTCTACACAGTTTAAACTGTGTGTTAAACAGACCATGGCAATATGTTTGAAGATTACTGTTCCTTAAAATCGCCAATAAAAACTATCAAAATTATGGCAAGCTACTAAGAAAATCAATAAATTAATAATTAAATACGAAGCATCCAGCTGTTAACTCTGCAATATTCTTCACCACTTTGAGGACTGAACCAATGTTGCTAATTAACAACTTCTCCAAATGGAGAAATCAGTTTTATATCTCACAATGATGTATGCTGTCCTTCTCACCTTGTTGCCGTGAACATTTTTTATCTGTAATTTTGGTCTCTTGACTCCGTCCAATAAACACACAGGTTAAGTGTGCAAGGTGTATCGGTTGGTGCCTTCCATCTTTACTCACAAGCCAACAAGCCCGCATTGTGCTGGACACAAAAGGGTTTAAGGAACTGTGAGGAGTCCACCAATATCGTGGCAACAAGGTGCAACTTTGCAATGCTCCCTTCATCACTCATCTAATTCAGGCCACTTGATTCTGTCCTTGGCCCTACAACTGGCATTTCTGACTTTAGCTCCTTTATCCCAAAGTTAGAAATTCCCGTCATAAACTTCCCCATCTCTCTTTGACTAGGCATTTGGACAACTATCTTAAGCTTGTTTTTTTATGTGGCTGGGTGTTACCTTTATTTCAATAATTACTTGCTATGTGGTATTTCATAAAGTTGCTAAAATACACAATTATTAAACTTTGCAACAATTTAGATTTTCACCAAGGTTTCATATGTTCTGTTAACACCAGCAGATCCAATCCAAAATCTTAAATGACATACAACAGCTTTCCTTTAAAATTACTACAGAACCTGCCATTGGAGAAATATGTAATAGTTTTTTTTTAATGGGAGGAATCCAAGTTCTGTTGGGAAAGAAACAATTTTTGCACTGGTTTCTGTGTAGTACAAGTCATTTGAACCAAATGGCCTGATCCTATGGTGAACATTTGATACAGCAAAATAATTTTACTACCTCATTAATCTCAGCTGCTACTTCTTCTTGCAGCTTGATTCATGCAATTTTATTGCAATCTTTTAAACTCTATAATCTTGTACCTTCGTTTTGCTGTCTAGAATCAACTCTATCGAAGTGTGGCCTAACTATCCAAATAATTTTCAGCTGCATCAACTTACTAAAAATAAAATGTTCATTTTTTGATTCCCAGCAAATATTGAGTACCTCTCCCAGAAATCCTTTGGCTTCTTATCCTCAAATGCCCCATTTCTTTCAAAGCATCCATTCTGTCTTTCTGCATTGCTGCTAGAGAATAATATCACATTTAACTACATTATATTGCATCTGCCGTGCATTTTCTCACACTCTTGGATTCCTGCTCACTGCTCACGCTACCACCCAGTTTGTGCCATCTGCAAACATAGAGATATTACGTACAATTCTTTTATCTAGATCAGTCACTCTCTCCCTGGAGGGGGCAGCACATTTAAGAGCAGTCACAGAATGAAATCATAATTTAATTTTTTTTTATGTAGTCAGTACAGAAGAAACCAACTAAACCTCTGCTTCACAGGGAAGTGGGTCCATAAACTTTGAGCAGAGTCCAAAGGGAGCTATAGCCAAAAATAAATGTTGTGAATGGCTGATAAACAGCTGGGATCTCAGCACTGAACTTTGTGGTATTCCACTAGTAAGTACTGTTAAGTGTTGACACATATTTACATAGAGTTGTAGATCAGTTAGCAATCCTCCCCCAGTCAGATTGTAAACTCAAGCCTCATTTGGCAAACCTAAACACTAAAATTCAAAAGTGATAATGGAGCCTTGAAAGAACCCATAACACTATTTTTGGGCCACATTTATCCCTTAAGCAACATTTCTAATATATCTTTAATCAATGTCACTCCATGGTTTGTAGGAAGTTGAACACGAATTACCTAACTACCATACTTTGCAACAGTAACAATATGCCATGAAGTACTTAATTATCTGTAAGCTTCAACAGAATATTCTAGAAAGGACATTAGGCAGATACACAAATACAAGTCTATCTCATTATCTGAAGATAATGTGCCAACAGGTTTACATGTTAAAATAGCTGGCTATAAACTCATACACATTTCTTCAGGTTGAAGTTCTTGAACCACAGCTACAAAAAAAAAGTGGGGTGCTACAAATACACTGATTTTTTTTGGAGCATCTGTGTGGGCATCCTCTTTATTCGAAAGAAACCTCTACTCTCCACCCACCCCCCCCCCCCCCATTTTTCCCCCTCAACACTCTTTCCATACTTTCCTAAGCCTCTCCATCCTCTCATCTCCCTCAGGCGTGAAACACGAAAGTCTGTAGACACTGTGATTGAGGAACTCAGCAGGTCTCTCAGCGACCATCGGAAGTCAAGTCCTATCACCGAAGCTTCGGGCCGTATTTTCCCTCCTGTGGTCCTTACCCTTTACCCTCCGCCCCTACAAATCAGAGGTGGTACGACCCGGAATCTGACCAGAAAATCCTATACTAGATCGAGAACCGCCATCTTAAATAATCGCTTTACTTCCAAAGAGGCGTGTGAATTTCTTTTTGCAAGAACAAAATCCTGGCAGCCGCAGTACTTCCGCTAAAATGCCTCACTTCCCAGCAGGCCCTGCGAAACCCCCCTACTGCATGCGCACAGCTTTTGATTGATTAAAGAGCAACGGGGACGGAGTCCGCATGCGCATTGCGGGCAAGTGAGCTGCACGGTCGCCATTTTTGTATAGCTGGACATAATGCGGGGCTGCAATGATGAGGGCTTTGTTAATGGTGAGGCAGCTCTTGGCAGTTGTAACAGAGAATTCAGACATGTCCCCGCCATTTAAAATTAGGTCTAGGCTCTGAAGCCCTGAAGACATGGATAAGAACGAGTAGGTTGAATTTCTTTAAAAACACAGATGCTGGAAGAACTCCACACAAAGCCCTGGAACCCCTGGACAGTAAAGATGCATTAATCAGATACTCTCTATCGACTGTAGTTCGGCATTTAACACTATAACCCTCTCAGCAAACTCCAAGACCTGGGACTTAACATCTGACTATTTCCTCACCTCGAGACCACAATTGGTGAGGATTGGCAAGAATATCTCCACAATCTCCATCAGTACTGGAGGACCAAAGGACTGTGTGCTAAGCTCCCTGCTCTACTCACAGTGCACCTACAACAATAACACCATACTAATTTGCTGATGATACCACAGTAGTGAATTGTATAAAGAAAGGTGATAATCAGCATACAGACTGTAGATTGAAAACTTGGCTGAACGGTGCACCACCAACAACTTTGCACTCAATGTCACCAAAACGAAGAAACTGATTGTTGACTTCAGGAAGGGAAAGCCATCCAGTAACCATTGGGGGAATCAGAGATGGAGAGGGTGAGCAAATTTAAGTTCTTGGGAGTCACTATTTCAGAGGATCTTCCCTGGACCCAACACACTAATGGCCTCGTGAAGAAAACACGTCTTTGCCGCTGTTTCCTCAGGAGTTTACGGAGGTTTATTATGACACCAGAAACCCTGGCAAATCTCTACAGGTGTGTGGTGGAGAGTGTGCTGACCATACCATGATCTGGCATGGGGATACCAACATCCCTGAATGTAAAGCTCTCCAAAAGGTAGTTGACACAGCCCAGGACATCACAGGCAAAACTCTCCCCACTATTGAAAACATCTACAAGGAATGCTGCCGTCAGAGAGCAGCATCAATCATCTAGAATCCACACCACCCAATACACACTTTGTTCTCGTTGCTCACATCTGGAAAGAGGTAGAGGTGTCACAAGACTTGCACCACCATGTTCAAGAATAGCTACAACCCCTCCACCATCAGTCTCCTCAACAACAAACTCAATCAGGGACTCGTTTAAGGACTTGCTTATGCACGTTATTGCTTTTGTTACAAGCCCAGAGGACCCCAAAACCCAGCAGCAATAGAAATTCATCAAGACTAATGGTTACTTAAACAAAAGTTGCTTTTAATTTCCTGTAAACATAAAAACAGGATCAAACTTTATTTTTTTTACTATTAACAATCCCCTTCTAATTCTAAGCGCACATGTATGTAATGTGTATATGTTCAGTAAAGTTCTTTGCTTTAATAGTCCAATCATTCACTTTTCACTTCTCCAAGTTCACCAGTATTAGGCAATTCTTATACTGGGCACAGAATTTAACATTTATGAATTTTCCCCAGGCTCTGATGCTTAAAGATAATTGGTTACTGCTCAGAAGGTTCTCGTTGGTTTCAGAGAGAGATTTGTTGCTCTTTGGACACACAAACTGATTTCCTCCAATCAGCCACTTTAGTGCCGTGCTGAACAATCTTGCCCCATCATGGGTTTTCCAAATGATAACCTCTTCTTTCAGGTCACCACAGAGTTTCTCTTGTTTCCCTTATTTCAGGAGAAACACTCTAGCCAGCCATCTCCTCTTGTAAGGACTATAAGGGTTTTTAGAACTCACAACCTGTCTTCAAAATGAGGTTTTCAACAAGCCTGCCAGCTTGCCATGTTGCAGCCTCCAAAGGCTACTGCTGAATTGTAGAACTGAATTTTCTCTCTATATATCTCTCTCCCTCTGCTTGTAAAAAACAAACAACCACTTCCAAGAGTCCAAACCCAATCTCTGAAAGATCTTTATCAGCACTTGAGCTTGGACATTGATCCATTTGCACCTGCTTCTGAAGTTCCTTCCAAAGCAGTTTCATTATCTTTGTAAAGGCACTGGTGTCTCACTTTCAGCAAAGCTCTGGCATTTTAAATGTGATGTATTTTGTGAAGTATTACTCTGTTTATACTAAATCCCCACAATCTATCTCTTTTAAAGAGATATTTATATATAATATACCCCATAATTTTTTTTTAATTATCTATTTCCTTGTTTACATTTCTATCCCACCCAGACCACCCGCAAATTGGAGGAACAACATCTTATATTCTGTCTGGGCACTCTCCAGCCAGAAGGCATTAACATCAACTTTACTGCTTTCCACCAAATCTGCACGCCTTCTCTTTCCTCTACCTCTTTCCTGTCTGTCTAGTTCTTCCACCCACCCAGCCATCCCTCCTCCCCCTCATTGCTGGTGTCCCCTCCCTCCTTTTTCCACCTATCATCTGCCTTTTTCACCCCTTCACCCCCAACCACTCTTTTGTTCGCCTGCCTGCCAGCATTTTCTCATCTTTGATGAAGGGCTCAAAGCTGAAATGTCAGTTATGTATCTTTTCCTTTGTTACATAAAGGACACTGTTTGACATGCTGAGTTTCTCCAGTATTTTGTGTTTTTACTTCAACCACTGTGCCTACAGATTTTGTGATTTACTTTTGTTTACGTTATCCATTTACAGTTCTTTATTTGTTTACATATATATGCTGTGTACAGTTTTTTTGCACTACCTTTATGTGGCAATTTTTCCTTGTCTGCAGAAAAAAGAATCTCAAGGTTGTATGTGATGTCATCTACATACTCTGACAATAAATCTGAAGAAACTCAGCCAGTGTCGCAGCATTCATTAGAGGTGTAAGGTTACTTCCTATGGACAATACAAGACTGGTTGAGTTCTCCAGTATCTGTTTTTACTACAATCACAGCGTCTATAGACTTTTATGTTTCAATAAATTTCTTTGTTTTTTGAGAACCTCACATTACTAAAGAAAGCAAGTACAAATGTAGATTGGGCGACCGCTTTGCTAATCTACTGTGAGCTTTCAACCTAGAACTCCCAGGTGCTTGTAATTTTAATACCCCTCATCATTCTAGGTTCAAGATTCAGTTAACAAAATACATAAAAATGTTTATTTTACTTTCCAGTAGAAGGATCATGTCCACCCTTGTGGTGCCCCATAACCTCTGCAGCTGCATGGCCTGTTATTCAGAAATGAACCTAACATTGAGGTGTCCAAGTTGGATCTCCTTGAACTTTGGTTCTGAATTCCCAAATGTTACAAAGCCATCAGTGCCCAATGCCTGTTTACCATTGCACCTCCAAGAATCCTGGACCCAATTTCTGGTTCCCTGAAGCCTGTCACCAGTAGCCAGATGTGAAACATTTGTGAAGCCCTGAGCTGAAGACTGCTGTAGTGGTTATAATTAGCTTTGCGGGCAACATACAGCACTGCAGCAAGACTGACTGAAGCCTCCTGGGATGTATATTGCAGCTCACACAGACACATCTGTCCTCGGCCTTATCCATTTCCAGGGTAAGGCTAAATGTAAGCTTAAGGAACAACACATCATATTCCTCTTGGACATCCTTAAACCCAACAGAAGGAACATTGAATTTTCCATTTTAGATACCCTCTCCCCTCCAACTCTACCCAGTTCCATTGTTTCTATCTCTTCTTTACCTACTCTTTCTCTAACCATCCAGTTCACTTTCCATTTCTCCGAATCTCCTACCACCTTCTTCCATCCAGTAATACCGTATGAACCTCTTGTCCATTTCCCTTCCATCCATATTTTTTTCATGCTTAAGATTCCCCTTGATTCTGAGGGACAAGACCTACCACATTTGGATAGGTAGTCAGCATTGCTTTATGTGTGGGAGATCACATCTTTGTCTTTGTGTGTGGGAAATCATTGGTTTGTGTGTGGGAGACATGCCACATGTCTTGAGTATTTTGGATGAAGTGTCAAAAGGATTGATCAGGGTAGGGCAATGAGTGTTGAATACACGGACTTCAGCAAGGCATTTGACAAGGCCTCACATGGTAGGTTAAGATATATGACAATGTACATTTGCACCAAAAGTCTTACTTTCTGCAATTGAAACCATACTTTGTAAAAATAACTACAAAATTAACTAAAAAAGCAACTACAATAGTATACTTAATTGAATTAAAAAGAGACAATAAATACAAAAGATAAATAAATATTCTCAGTTATCCTTGTACAATAGTGCAATTGTTTTATAGTGTTGGAGCAGTCCCAGATTAATATAAAATGGGGAGCTTCAAGGCCCTGATAGCTGTTGGAAATAAACTGTCCTTGATCCTGGAAGTGCTAATCTTTGAGCTTCTGTACCTTCTGCTTGAAGGAAGCAGTGACAAGAGGTAGTGACCAGGGTGATGGAGGTTTTTTATAATGTTGGCTGCTTTTGAGACATAAATGTCTTCAGTGGAAGGGAGGCCGGAGCCGTGATAGACTTAGCTGTGTTTGCTACCTTCTGTGATCTCAAGCACTCGAATTACACTTAGAAAACTTATACAAGTGCACTGTCAACAGTTGCATCACAGCCTGGTTTGGTCATTTGATTGTTTGAGATCACAGAAGGTAGCAAAATCAGCTAAGTCAATCGCGGTTGCCTTGATGTGCTAGCTCCAAAGTGGTCCTCCTATTATGTGGACTCCCAGGAACTTAAAGGTCCTAACTCTCTCCACCGCCATCCTATCAATGAAGACAGGTGCATAGTCCCTTGGCCTCCTTCCTAAAATTCACCTTGGCCTTGTTGATATTGGGAGCAATATTGTTGTTCTGTCATAACCCAACCAGATTCTTGATTTCCATCCTGTATTCTGATTCATCATTTCCTGTTATTTGGCCAACAATTGTGGTGTCATCAGAAAATTTGTAGAGCATTCAATGAAGGTTAGTACCACCATTTCTTTGATAATACATTATTATGTGTTGTAATATTGCCTCATGATGATTGAAGTTGTTTTTCATCCCATCAACACAAAATTTGAAACGTGACAGTATTCTAACTCCATTCAGTTCCCTCTGGAATTTTAAATCTAGCAAATAACTTTTCAAATACCATATATTGAAACTGATGTGTGTGGACTTTGGAAAATAGCCAATACAGTATATTGATTGTGTACAATTTTAGATGATTGGTTGAACTATTGATAACTGCTATATGAGAGTACAATCTATTATCTTGCAAACAGTAACAAATATAAAAGTTATGTATAATTGTTAGCTATACCTACTTAAATTGAGCACTTCTGGATTAAATAAGGATTTAATTTTTTTAATTAAAAATTTCTCATAAAATGGCAGGAACATTTTGCTCATAGATGGAAAATTGGAGTGATCTTTATGGGCCTCTTCTGAATCTGTGATGTCTGTCATGATCTTGTGTTTGGCTTTGTACTGTATTGAATCAGGAAGTTTTGGATTTATGGTAAGTCCATGATAATTTAGCAGATATCACTCAAGGCAGCAAATCGGCATAATTTGCTATTTCAGAAAGATATATTTCATGCTTTGAATTGTTGACACAGAGGACGGAGGTTCTGAATTTATGATGATACTTTCAACAATTAAATGGTCTGATCTCACAGCCTGTGGTAATTCAACAGATTTTATGCAGCTCAGTGATCAATATACCATTGTTTATTTGGAGACTAAGTGAGAGTTGCTGCTCAAAACCCGCTGACCTTCCGACAAATATCGACTTTTGCTGTGTAACATGCCCCATTTGGGATGGTGCTCCCTATATTATCAACCTCTGGGAGAAGGCTCCTCTGCAATTTTGGTACCCAGTTAGCAATCTTTCTACTAAAACAGAGATTACGTGTTTCATTTCAGTACAAAATATAACAAAAATGTACCATTCTTTCAACAACCGCAAAATATTTCTATTTAAATATGTTTAAAAAAAAAGCCATAAACAATTTTGGATAAAACAGGAGACACGCGAGGCTGCAGATCCTGGAATCGAGAGCCACGTACAATCAATCGACTGAAGGAACTCGGCAGATGGGTTGAACCCGCAAACCATGATGCTGCTCGACCCCACTGTAGATTGGGCGTTTAATTTAAACTAAGATCATGACCCTCTATAAATCTGCAGAATACCGAATTTAAAAAAGAACTCCGTCGCATTTTCCAGAATGTTCTTGCTTTTTCCCTCTGATTTCCAGCATCTGCAGTACACGCAGCCTTTCACAACCATCACTCACCCCTCTTTCTTGGCGGACATGCTCGATTTGGGCTGGGCTGGACTTCCTGGTCGTGACGTCGCCAACCGACTGGCCGCACGGAGTACCCGGATGAGCCGGCAAAAAAAAAGCGAGGAGAATTTTCCAGAAGGTTCCCGGGTGTCTTCAGAGCGGCTGCGGGTAAGTGATGGCTCCCGGCGTTATTTAGTTGCTTCGATAGCTGGCGGGAGGAAAGGGGTCTGCGGCCGCCAGTGCGGGCCGCGCCGTCCCTCCGAGGGAGCGACAATCGCAAGACAATATGTTTCACCAGTCGGTTATTTATTTCGTTATTAAAGGGTGGCTCCGACGTGATCATGTGCTGTTGTGCATTCATTGTTGCACATCAGGGGATTAAAGGCTAATTTCGTGATGTTGGGAGTTCATTCATTTCTAAACGTCGCCGCCCTCGCCACGGCTCGAGTCTTCCGTCGACATTCTCCCCTTCTCCTCTACCCCCGCCATGTCCGGGAGCCCTACTTCCGGCCGCGGGAGCCGGCACTTCACCCACGTGACCCGGCCGGTCTTGGGTGCCCGGAACGCTGAGGCTCTGGGCATTGTGTTCGCCTGCCGCCTCGGTGAAGGGCTCGGCCCCGACCTTTTTCTCCCACTGATTCTGCTCCACCCGCTGAAATCCTCCAGCAACTAGTTTGTGGTGGAAGCTCTGGTCATTGTGTTCGCCGCCCCCATCTCCACGGGCGGTTGTGACAAAGGTGACTTCCCCTTTTCGGAGCTCGTCTAAGTGATCCTAGTTCCTGGTCTGGACTGTACTGGATTTCTAACCCATCTAGTAAACTAAGCATTTAATTGGAAGGGCGAGGATGTGGATTGGACTGCATGGAAAAGGCAGAAACGACTCCCACCGACAGGCTCAGCGCATGTCTTTTGTGTTCTGTTTCTAGGGAAGGCCAAGTCCGTTATCAAAATTAACCATCTGCTCATTTGGAGACTCGATTTCAATTGCCCTTGGATCTAATACAATAACCACTCACTTCCCTGGTTAGTTTTCAGGTCAGGCCTCATTTTTGACATTCTAAATCAACAGCTTACCTTTTGACTATAAATTTAGAATTTTGCTGAAATGGTCCTTGGTATTTTTACAAGAGTGGAATTGAGGTTATGGAGTTTGCATTAAAACAAAAAAAATGTTGATTTACCAGATATATCTTTATGACCAATTACTTTTTCCAAGAGAGTGGAGTGGTTCAGAAGGGTAGTAACATTTCGCAGGTTTTGTATTAATTTTTAAATGGGGAAAATACTACAGATTCTGTATATTTGAAACATAATACTGATAATATTGATAATTCTAGCAATTTAGGCAGAATCTAAAAAGAAGCCAAAGTATTAGTTTTCTATCAGTATTTTGTGTTATTTGTAAATCAAATTAGCAATTAGATTATATGATTAAAAGGAGCAATAAAAAGTCCTTTGGTTAAAGATCATTGCAGTGGAATTGCACAGACATAAGCAGAATCTGAGCCATCCAGGAATGTAGAAGTGTATTGGCAGTTTAGCCTATTTGATCTTATTCAGTCATTTGATTCATATTTGGTGTTTCTTAACTCTCAAGCAAGTTGCTAATCATTTGCGTTTTGATTTCATTTGATGGCTAAAAAATACATGCAAATTGTAAAGTAGTCCAAGGCTTGATTAGTAGAACTTTTTTGCCCTGGTATTAGGATCCAGCAAATAAGAAAGGAAAGTAATACAGTGCATTTCTTCACTGTACAGGTATGAAATTGTTGTAGACTGTGAATGAGAGCAAATGCTGCACAGATGATGAGCAAACTGATCATAACATTAGTCAATAGATCATCAATTTGTGGGAGTGAAAAGCAATGTTGGAGGATAACCTGTTTAAGGGGAAAGGTACTGTTCTTGTGAATGAATGGAGGACCATCGCCTTCCCAAGATCCTGTTATATGGCGAGCTCTCCACTGGCCACCGTGACAGAGGTGCACCAAAGAAAAGGTACAAGGACTGCCTAAAGAAATCTCTTGGTGCCTGCCACATTGACCACCGCCAGTGGGCTGATAACGCCTCAAACCGTGCATCTTGGCGCCTCACAGTTTGGCGGGCAGCAACCTCCTTTGAAGAAGACCGCAGAGCCCACCTCACTGACAAAAGGCAAAGGAGGAAAAACCCAACACCCAACCCCAACCAACCAATTTTCCCTTGCAACTGCTGCAATCGTGTCTGCCTGTCCCGCATCGGACTTGTCAGCCTCAAACGAGCCTGCAGCTGACGTGGACTTTTTACCCCCTCCATAAATCTTCGTCCGCGAAGCCAAGCCAAAGAAGACTGTTCTTGTGCAAATATAGTTCCCAAAGCACATGATACTTTGGAATAAAGCTAAAACTAGATTAGGGAAGGAGAAAATTTCAATTATTGTTGTGTCTGTGGAACTGGTGCTGTAGATAGGTAAGAATGGAAGGCAGAACCATAGGGTGATATGTGTGTGTGAGTCCTCTGGATATTTCCTGAGACATGTGCAAATGGAAATGAGATGAATTTTGAGGTACAATGATTGTTTTAAAAAAGGTTTCAATTCATGGGAAACTGTTATTAGTATTGGGAAAAGAAGGAACTGTTCCTATTGGGATTGGGTTAACAAATTGAGTTGGTGAATTTAATTCAGTAGAATCCCCATTATCTAGCACCTATGGGAATTGCGGATGCTGCATTTGCTAATTTTCTGGTTGACTGAGACACTATTCAATGCTTAACTAATACACTGGCATTAAAAATGCACAGTTTAAAAGATGAGTGCAAAATTAAAATAATTTGAAAAATATCAGTGTTGTTGTATTTAATTATGTACTTTAATAAGGTAATTCCCATAACTTACAAAATTTAAATTTGAACCTCGGACACTGGCGTTGTAACAACATTGTGATAGCTGCTACTCTAACCATGCCACTGTCATAATTAACCCCCATCCTCAAGCTTTACTAATATACCTAAAACATATAAATATGATTCTTAATAGGCAGGGGTAAGGAGACATTTTGGGAGAGTGGCCCCAGTGGCAAGTGACATCAGTCAGCTCTTCATCCTGGGTGCTGCCATTTTATTCAAACACAACTTTTTTCAAAGCGTACCTGCTGTCAGGGCACAACCGGGTGGGGCGCTCCCTTGGCTGAATGTTTGCCCTCCCATCTTCAAATGTTTGTGTGTTGCTTCTTTGTCTTAATATTTATTTATGTTTGCTGGTTTGGGTTTCTGGTTGATTGAATTCTGGATAATAGGGATTCTACTGTAATTGGGGCCATAGGTAATGGCTTGAAATAGGTAATGTAGAAGAAATGAAATATATAGTAAAGAATAATTAAAGGGATTGATACAAGAGATGTGGGGTTGATATTTCTCAGGCTGGGGGCGGGGGTCTAAGTCTCAAAATAAGAAATTTTAGCTCGGGGGATAGTCCTTCAAATTATCTATTAAATCAGAGCTGTGGAAGTTGTTTGGTATTTTTGGGGAGGGGGGTTCTCAGAGAATCGAGGAACACAGGAAAGTGGTGCAGAGGTAAAGATCGGTCTTAACTTTATTGGCTGGTGTATTAGAATATGAAAGGTCAAATAGGTTCTTGCATCTAATTAACATTGAACATTCATGAAAAGAATGCTGGTGGTGAGTAGGGGATGATATGTGCTGCATTGCAAAAATCAATATTTGTTTCTCATGTAAATTTAAGTGAATGTTTGGTTATTGTCATTTACATTGTGCATATGTACAAATGCACTGGAATTCTTGCTGCAGCTGAACCAGTACTTTATTTTTAAACAATGTTATAAAAACAATATTATACATAATTGAATTTAAAAAGACAATAAATACCAAAAACATCCATAAATATTCACAGTTAACATGGTGCAAAAAAAACTGACTTGGCAATAGCACATACAATCCTTTTGTGGTGTTAGAGCAGTACCATTGGTGTAAACAAGGGGAGGTTCAAGAGCATGAAGCCAAAAATTTGGTCTTTGGAGTCTAATGTGAATTTGTCTATATATTGGAAAATGGTCACATGAGTTTTTCATGCAATTCATTCAGGGTAGCATCAACATAGCATATGTTACTTTAGTGTATTTTTATCAAATGTGTTAACTCTGTAACTTTTTACAGTACAGTGAAAGATGGTGAAAGAAACTGCATTCTATGATGTTTTGGGGGTGAAACCCAATGCAAGTGCAGAAGAACTCAAGAAAGCTTACAGAAAATTAGCTCTGAAATACCATCCTGATAAGAATCCAAATGAAGGTGAAAAGGTAGGTGTGTGTTTTCAAAACCAATTTAACACAAATCCAAACAAATTCTTTACTATCATTACCTATTGCCAAGTGCTCTGCATTCCTGGCTAGGATATCCCTTCAGTAATTTGGATTTCAAAACAGAGGGCAAGTAGGAGACAATTCAGTCACAATTTTTAGGGCCAGTGAGATGGTTGAATGGTGAGTCTGCAGATATTGGTATATTGAAAATGAAATAATGCCTGAGTAATTCACCAGATCAAGCAGCATCTATAAAAGTACAAGTTGATGCTTCATGTTATGACCCTGCAACAGGAAGGAATGGGGGATCTGGAAAAATCACCAGTATGAATAGAGGTGGGATAGAGGCTCAAAAGTAAAAGATGGAACTGGGTGATGAGGGAATGCTAAAGGTAACCATGTGGAGGAGTGGGATATATACAGAGGCTGGGGTGAAGAAGGTGGAGGAAGGGATGATGAGAAGATTGAACCAGGTGGGAAAAGGGAGATGGAAGAAGTGAATAAATTTAAAAACAAAACTAGCTCACCAAATGACCACGAGGCATGAAGGAGCAAGTTCAGTAAAACGAGCAGACAAACAATGAAACTACCTTGCAAAAGAAATTAAAGTAGACAAGATAGCATTGGACCACTGAGATTAGAGGCTGGGGAGGGCAGATCTGGTGTGGTGATCTGTGAAGCTTTCTGAAACAGTTGCCTGGTTGTATTTGTTAAGTGGCGGTTCCAGTCTATCTCTCTCTGTCCAGACACTTTCAACTTGGATCTGAGACATCTTTCATGCCCTTTTATCGTTTCGGTAACTTCCAATTCCCTGGTTCCAAATGGCTGGTCTCTATACACTTCAGCTATTCTATTAGAAAAATCGTGGGGCACTGTCTCTTGAACAAAGATCCAACCAGTTTCCCTCCATACACTAATGAACTTGCAGAACTTGTTCTTAACTTCAACTTTTTTGATTCCTCTGACTTTCTTGGATCAAGTGGTAGCCATGGACATTTGTATTGGCTCTTGCTTTGCCTGTTTTTCTTTGTTGGTTCCAAGCCCATCTTTCTCTGCTCAATCAACAACTGCAACTATTTTGCAAGTGGATGTAGAAATTCGAGATTTCAAATTCATCACATTGGTATGCTGCTTGATGAGCTGAGTATTTCAAGGATTTTCAATTTTGGATATTCAGTGCCTCTGTTTTGCTTTTAAAAATATCCTGTGGCCTGCCCATTCTTGCCCCTCTACTTCAGGAATGTGCTGCCTGATACACCAAATTAAAAATGAAGCACATAAACAGTGGTTTCATTGTGTAGTAAAATAGATCTTCATCAGAAGAGCATGAAAATTAGAATTCACAGAAAATATTAACTTTTTTTTAATGTGTAAAGCTGAGCCTTTAAACTTGACAAAATTTACTAAAATAAAGCATTGTCGCAGAGTTTCCTTGATTATGTAAAACCATTAAAGCCACTTGCAGTTGTTAAGCTGACTTTGTGACATAATTTGTATCTTCCATGTCATAGTTCAAACAGATTTCTCAAGCTTATGAAGTACTGTCTGATTCCAAGAAACGTGAACTCTATGACCGAGGTGGTGAACAAGCTATTAAAGAAGGTGGTAGCGGTGGTGGTGGATTTGGCTCCCCTATGGACATTTTTGATATGTTCTTTGGCGGAGGGGGCAGAATGCACAGAGAAAGAAGAGGTAGAGATCATGGTTTTATGAATTGTAGTATTGACACAATGTAATAATATAAGAGTTTACAATGAAAAGTCCTATATTAACTTATACATCTGTTTGTTTTCCTGCTACAAGTGGTAAGGAGACAGTATCTGCAACGGGGTTTACCTATACCTGCAGTGAGTTAAAACAAATGTGTATTTCTTTAGAAAAGGAAGCATAACTTGGCAATAGTCCACTATTGATATCACTTTCATGTAGAATGTAATCACTCAGGTAATCATGGTTATCATTTGCTAAAACTTCTTGATGACCTGATATTACATGCAATTATATCATACCAGTTCCCCAATACAACAAGCTAATGGGTTAGGAACTTTGCAAATAATGAAATATAAAGCAGCATCTGAGGTGTGTTTAAAAGTTCAATTTAATTAATCTTGCAGTGTTCTACTCTCAATATGGGGATTAGTGTTTACAATAATTTCTGAAAGATTAGGTCAGTAATGATGAACAGGAAGTAGAAAGTAGTAGTGATACAGTAAATTCCCCATTTTGTAGCATCTACAGGGATTGCAGATGTTGGATATCTGAATTTTCCAATTGACTGAGACTCACTCTTGTGATGCAGAATTAATACACTTGCACCGTTTAAAAGACAAAAGACGGTGCAAAATAATTTGAAAAACAGTATTGCGGTTTTTAATTATGAAAAGTTCACTTTACAAAATTTAAATTTGAACCCCGGTCACTGGGGCTGTAACAACATTTCGCTAGCAGCTATGCTAACCATGCCACTGTGATATTTAACCACCTTCCCCAAGTTAATAAAGCCTTTCTAATATACTCATGTCCCTGTGGGGCCCTCAGCACATCCCGCCCAGCCTCCGTGCAGGTGTTGGAGTGAGGTCCTCGGTGTGGCCCGCCCCACCTCTGCGCAAGTTCACCTCCATGCAAGTGGTGACAGCAAAAAAAATTGCGTGCACATTGAGGAGTGAGGCAAACTTGTGCATGTACAACAAAGTCTCAGTACTCCTCCATGGGCTCCATCCGGCCAGTCTTATTTTAAAATTTTTATTTGTTTCCTTGATTTTTTTTGCTTGTTGTTTGAGTTTCCAGTAGATTGAATGCTGGATATTGGTAATTTTTACTGTATTTTTTAAATGGGATGCCAAACAATTTCCATATCAGAAATATTTTTAAAAAATCAATGCTAAAATTAAGACTTGTTGATTATATTCAGGCAAAATATAATTTTTATTTTAATTCTTGGAATAGTTTAATTTCTCAGCTGTAACATTCACTTTTAATGTGGGTGAGGTTTTAAAGAATATCCTGCACAATAGTTTTGACATGAATGTAGAGGAGGTAAGTCAACTTGAGTGATCTGAACAATTAATGTATATTTGAGAACTTACTGTCAATGAGGATTTGGGGGTATTGCAAAGATGGTCAAAAAGTCATCAAAATTAAAATATAACATTTGACTAAGTTTGAAGAAGCAATAACTATGAAACATTGATTGTATTTTGGTTAGAAGAAAATGCTTTAAGAAATTTGGTCTCTAGCTGATGTGAAGAAAATCAAAGTGACAGTGGTTTCTGAGTAAATATCAGATAAATAATCTGTAGAAAAACCATGTAGTTAAACCCACGTGCAGAATTGAAATGTAATTTTCTTGCTAACTTGTTCTGCCTTTGACAGTGACAGATTGTGGTGCATATGAATTGAAAATGCTACATTCACAGGTAAATTGGAATTTTCTGTTTAAATCCAGGAAAAAATGTGGTCCACCAGCTTTCTGTGTCATTGGAGGATATGTACAATGGAGCCACTAGGAAATTAGCATTACAGAAGAATGTTATATGTGAGAAATGTGAAGGTATGGATCTTGTCAAAATGATCATTATAGTAGCAGTGTTGTCAGTCAATTAAATTGGTACCAATAATCAATTATCTATTTAGACTAATGCCACTTTATTAATCACATTAATCCCTTAGGGGTTAGAATGATTGTGAAGTAAATTAATATTGGATCAGCATAACATTGTGAGATGAAGGTTCTGTACTGTTTGAAATTCATTTCCACACATACAAAATTTGATCTGAAAAAAAAATTAAAACTGAATGATGGGCATAATTGTACAACACAGAAACAGGTCCCTTGGCCCAACTTGAACAGGCCAACCATTGCCTACCTAAGCCATTCCCATTTCCTGTGCTTGGCTTGTATCCCTCCAAGCCATTCAGTTTCTCAGAATACATGTCCAAATGCCTTTTAAATGTCTTAATTGTGCCTGCCTTTACTACTTTCTTTGATGTTTTGTTCCACATAACCAATACCCTCTGAATTGAAAAAGTTCCCCCTCAGGTCCCCTTTAAATCCTTTCCCTCTCCCTTTATATCTGTGCTCTTTAGTGTTAGATTCTCCTACTATGGGGGAGGGGGGTGGGGGAATAGACTGTGATCATTCCCTTATCTCTGTCCCTAATGATTTTTTGTAAGGTCCTGTCTCAACCTCATGCTCCAGGCTAAAGAGCCCCAGCTTGTGCAATCTCTCATTGTAACCAGTCCTAGTAATATTCTTGTCCCCTTTTCTGCTTAATGACATCCTTCCTTTAGCTGGATGAGCAGAACTGCACAATGCCCCCAATTATGATCTCACAAATGATTTGTACTCTATCCTAACCAACAAAGGCGGGTGTGTCAAACACTGCCTTAACCACCATTCATACCTGTGTATGATGGGTAAATGCAAGCCAGCTTTTTAAACTATCTTTTTAAAATACTTGTTCTTGATTTGGAAAGCAAGATATAAAAGACCTATTCATGCTTTCACTGAGTAGAAACATTCTTTGCTAAATGTTGAGCTGCATATTGAAGTTCTCTCTCAGCTCTTGATTTAAAGGCATGCAGTTCTTCCTTACAGCAACTCTTTCAAGGTTTTAAAATTGAGCAATTCAGCAGAAGTCTTCATCACGACAATCTGTCCTTTTTGTTTCCACCATTGTTCTTTTAACTAGCTTTTTCCCAGAGCTGCTTGCTCCTCTAAAATTCCAGAAATTGCATTCAGGTATGCCTAGTACTTAAATTTATGTTGGTGCATTTATATCCTTTTCTTCCTCCCAAAGGTTCTCCTTGTCTTGGCTCTCCACACTTCAATGTTTCTTAATGTCTGGGCCATCTTCCTGTTTTTGTTTGTGGGATATAATTTATCTAGCTATCAATCATAGTAAAGCAGAGTTAACTTTGAATGTGTATAGGACTCTTAATTGTTATGGATTATATTATGTTTTGTATTGTATATAAATGTCTTAAAGATAGATTGTGGGGGGGGGATATTAGTGTGTAGGTCACTTCACAAATAGAGTTACTCTTCACAAAAGACATCCTTAAAATGCAAGATCTTTGCTGAAAGTGAGACATTAAGGCAATGAAACTACTTTGGAATGAACTTCAGAAGCAGGTGAAAATAAACAGCCCAGGCTCAGTGCTAATAAAGATCTTTCAAGGATTGGGTTAGCCTGCAAGAAGTTCTGTTTTTTTTTCACAAGCAGAGAGGAAAGAAAAAACAGATTTCCCTTTGAGAGAGGGAGGATTGAATACTACAGTTCTGCAGTAGCTTTTTGGGAGGCTGCAACAAGGCAGGCTTATTGAAAATTCCATTTTGAAGACTGGTTGTAAGTTCTGAGTTCAGCCTGTTGAAAACCCTTGTAGTCCTTACAAGAGGAAATGGCTGGCTAGAGTGTTTCTCCTGAAATAAAGAAAAAGAGGAACTCTGTGGTCACCTGGAAGAAGAGGTTATGATGGGGCAAGTTTCTTCAGCAAGACACCTAAGTGACTGATCAGAGGAAGTCAGTTTGTGTTTGTGTGTTCAACGAGCAACAAATCTCTTTCTGAAACCAACGAGAACCTTCCTGAGTGGTAACCATTTACCTTTAAGCACCAGAGCCTGGGAAAAATTCATAAATATTAAATTCTGTGCACAGTATAAGAATCGCCTAATACCGGTGAACTTGGAGACGTGAATAATTGGACTATTTTCACTTTCTTGAACATGTATGTTCACTTTCTTGAACATATACACATAACATACACATTTGCTTAGAATTAGAAGGGGGGGGTTAAGTTGGATTAAGTTAATAGTAATGTTAAAGTTTGATCCTGTTTTACATAAGTAACCATTTACCTTGATGAATTCCTATTGCTGCTGGGTTTTGGGGTCCTTTGGACTCCTAATGCTGATGTTGATAACTGGTGGGTCTGCATAGTGTGGGCTTTGTAACATGATTGTGATGGAATTTGATGAATTATTACTGATATGCAAATGGTCTGTATGCCTTTCAATAATTCATAATATTCTTACCCCTGTGTTTGCCTGTCCTATTTATTAGGTCGTGGTGGCAAGAAAGGATCAGTAGAATGCTGTCCTGTTTGTCGTGGATCAGGTATGCAAGTAAGAATCCACCAAATTGGGCCAGGCATGGTTCAACAAATTCAGTCTGTGTGCCAAGAATGTCATGGCCAAGGAGAGCGTATCAGCCCCAAAGATAGATGCAAAATCTGCAGTGGAAGAAAAATTGTTGTGGAAAAGAAGATTCTGGAAGTTCATATTGACAAAGGTGAGATATTGGTAACTATAAAACCATTGAATGGGATAAAATCATAATCTTGTTCAGCTTCTTGTCCCATATGCTAAAGGAACTAGCTCTGTGCACTTTTTCTTCTGCAGAGATTTTAATATTGGGTCTTCTGTGTACTGCACCAGGATCAGTATCGAACACCAAAGTAATTTTTGGCAGTTCTGTGAAGGGGTTGTACCCCATGTTTGAAGCTTTGAAGAATTAATTTAAGATTATTTGAAGTTTGATTAACCCAACTTGGAAAAGATTTGATTTTTCTCTCTTTTGTGTTGGTCTATTCCCTTTCTTATCCATGAAACTTCAAGAATATGATTCCTGTGATGTGACAAAGTCATTTGTTTTCCAAAAGCATTAATTATATGCTAATGAAACACTGTGATTCATCCAGAGCTTGCTTCCTTCCTTAAGGAATAAATGTCTTGACATAGACTTTGCTATGGGATACTGGAGATAATGGTATTGGAGACTGGAGGGGAGAATCAAAGGTCAACCCCCATATATCTTAAGTACAGGTTCCATACTTCTAAAAACATGTAGCAACTGTGTCACAGTGTGAAATGAAGAACGAGAAAATGATCATACATAGTCGAGTCGAAATTCAGTAATCCCCGCACGCTCCAACTGACGTCACCGCATTGTGACATGATATCACTTGGAACCTCCAAACCTGGTTCTGGTGCGCTGCTACATTGTAACAATTTCTGTGGTTGAAAGTAATCTCCAGGTGAACACAACTATGCATTTTTGACTTCCAGTGGGTCAGACTCAGTTGGCTTTCAGATTTCCAAGTAATGGCTCTGCATTTCCTGGCTAAAGCAAATTTAACAAATTTCAATTGATATTTTGACAGCTTCATTTTAGATCTTGTATCTGCTAATTTCCCCAATATAAGGGTGCCAGAATTATACCTGAGGGTATTGAATTCTGGTCTTTGTTCCAGGAGATTCCTGAAATATTCCCAGAAGGATCTCGTGTTGGGGCATGACCAGGTTGAATGCAAAAAGGTCCCTATATCTTGACTGCATTGAAAACATAAATTGTATAATTTAGATTTCAATTTAATTTTTGTGGAGTAAGATGCAGCAGATGCAACAAAAAAATATTGCACCAGCCAAAACCTTGCATTAATTGTATTGCTCATGCTGTCCTGACGAAGGTCTGACCAGCAAAATGGATCAATTTCTATACCCAAATCTGATTCCCATCTCCCTTGACTTATCTAGCCCTATTTAGGGCTTCAGCCTGATGTAAGAAATAGTTTTTTCTTTATCCCTTTTCCTTTGGGGAAGGGGGTCTTTCTCTTTCCTATTTTTCTGTTTCCTACTTTCTTTTAAGGTTCAGCATGGTGTGTAATTTTGTATGTATAAACAAGAGTGCAGAAGTTGATTCTTTTATATATCGGTTTTGGCATTTTGTATATATCTGTGATGTGTCTTTGATTTTGTTTTGCAAATCCATGTTGATTGAAACTCCTTAATTAAAAAAAAAATGGTTCATGCATAATATTTAAATCATATTAGATGTCCATTATACAAATCCTAGGCTTTGAAGCTGTGTATGACCCTTCCTTTGACAGGGAGCAGTGAATGCAATTTCAGTAGCTATATTTACAAAATGAATTGTTGGGAGAAGTTTATAATGCATTTCTGAAAATTTGAGCATGTGGTTATATCATCGGAGGACTGGTAGTTGAGAGATTTGCTTGGGTTCAGATTGAAACCCAACTGCATTCAACCAGTATCTTGCCATTGGAGGACTTTCAGATTGAAACCCAACTGCATTTAACCAGTATCTTGCCATTGGAGGACTTTCAGATTGAAACCCAACTGCATTTAACCAGTATCTTGCCATTGGAGGACTGGTAGTTGAGAGATTTGCTTGGGTTCAGATTGAAACCCAACTGCATTCAACCAGTATCTTGCCATTGGAGGACTTTCAGATTGAAACCCAACTGCATTTAACCAGTATCTTGCCATTGGAGGACTGGTAGTTGAGAGATTTGCTTGGGTTCAGATTAAAACCCAACTGCATTCAACCAGTATCTTGCCATCGGAGGACTTTCAGATTGAAACCCAACTGCATTTAACCAGTATCTTGCCATTGGAGGACTTTCAGATTGAAACCCAACTGCATTTAACCAGTATCTTGCCATTGGGGGACTGGTAGTTGAGAAATTTGCTTGGGTTCAGATTGAAACCCAACTGCATTCAACCAGTATCTTGCCATTGGAGGACTGGTAGTTGAGATGTTTGCTTGGGTTCAGATTGAAACCCAACTGCATTCAACCAGTATCTTGCCATCGGAGGACTGGTAGTTGAGAGATTTGCTTGGGTTCAGATTGAAACCCAACTGCATTCAACCAGTATCTTGCCATCGGCGGACTTTCAGATTGAAACCCAACTGCATTCAACCAGTATCTTGCCATCGGAGGACTTTCAGATTGAAACCCAACTGCATTTAACCAGTATCTTGCCATTGGAGGACTGGTACTTGAGATGTTTGCTTGGGTTCAGATTGAAACCCAACTGCATTCAACCAGTATCTTGCCATCGGAGGACTGGTAGTTGAGAGATTTGCTTGGGTTCAGATTGAAACCCAACTGCATTCAACCAGTATCTTGCCATTACTGCTGTTATTTTTCTGTTTCAAACCAGACTTGAAACCATTTTGTGAACATCACACTTGGATACGAATAATAAATCAGACTGCATCCATACAAAAAAAGCCACGTTAAGCCTTATCAACATTGGGGAGTCACGTGATGGAGTTGTGGCCGGTCGGGGAACTCCAGCCCTCTCCAGAAAAGTTTAAAAAAAGATAGAGAAAAAACAAAGGCACAAACTTAAAAACCAAAACAAAGTGAAAGTAAAAGTGTGAAGACAATGGCAGCGAAGAAAGAAAAACCAAAAACAACGGGAAGAAAAGAAGGAAAGACGTCGGAAGAAGGTGAAGGCCTTACCTCTCCGAAGAGGCCCGCCGTGGAGAGAGAGGCCCGCTCCCACAGGTCAGTGGACGTCCCGGGCTTGGGACTACAAAAATGGCTCTCAGAGCCGAGTAAAAGTGCGCAAACGCGCATGCGCGAGGAGTTGCGCATGCGCGATACGCATGAAAAAAAACACACTGACAGGAGGGGGGAACAGCTGCGGAGTCAATCTCCACAGCTGAGAGACACCTGCAGCACAGCAGCAGGTGCAGAACACAGACAATAACGACAACAAGAAAGAAGAGGGTAAAAAGAAAACAAGGAAACAACAGAAGGTCAATCCAGAGGAAGAAGAAGAACAGAAAGAAGTGGAAGAAGAAGAGAAAGGCAAGACAATGGATGTATCTTTTTTAAAGAATATATGGAATCAGTGAAAGAATGGCAATTACAAGAATTTAATGAGATAAAAAGAAGAATTAAGAATGCAGAAGAAAGAATGAATAAAATGGAAGTGGCCATATCAGGATTGGCAAAAAGAGTGGAAAATATGGAAAAACGAGAAACATTTGTAGATATGGAAGTAAAAGACTTAAAAGAGAAATTAGAAGAATCTAATAAAAAAGCTAAAGAAGCACAGGAGCTGTTAGCTCAAAAGATAGATATGATAGAAAACTATAATAGAAGAAATAATATAAAGATAGTGGGCCTTAAGGAAGATGAAGAAGGCAAGAATATGAGAGAATTTATAAAAGATTGGATCCCCAGGGTTCTGGGAAGACCAGAATTACAGGAAGAAATGGAAATAGAGAGGGCACATAGAACTTTAGCCCCGAAACCACAACCGCAGCAAAAACCAAGATCCATTTTAGTAAAATTCTTAAGATATACAACAAGAGAAAATATATTGGAGAAAGCAATGAAGAAAGTAAGAGAGGAATATAAAGGTCAGAAAAATTTTTTCTATCCAGACATAAGTTTTGAACTCCTGAAGAAGAGGAAGGAGTTCAATACAGCAAAAACGATCTTATGGAAAAAAGGATATAAATTTATGTTAAGGTACCCAGCGGTACTTAAAATAATTATTCCAGGGCAACAAAACAGACTATTCTCGGATCCAGAGGAAGCAAGGAAATTTGCAGAACAACAACAAAACAAGCAGAGAGATGAAGACATGTAATAAGAGTAAAAATGACCACGATCTATATGTATGTGTGTAAAGGGGTATATGTGTGTGTGTGTGTGTGTGTGTGTGTATATATATATATATATACACACACACATATATATATAATATATTATATATATATATAATATATTTTATATATATATATAATATATTATATATATATATATATATATATATAGTGTGCATACATGAATGTATCCGTATTTAGAGGAAAATATATAGAATATAGACAAGAATTAATAAGGGAGGGAAATGGAATAGAGGGAATAAGGAGGGAATTAAAAGAGTGACCTTTGTTACATGTGAAAATTGAAATCTTTTCTGGGGGGGGCTGGGTGGGGAGGAGTTACGGTCACTGCAAAATCAGCTGACGTTTGCGAGTGAACAGTATTACATCATCTACTCAATATTTGGAAGAAGATTCATGTAGAAAGAAATAAAACAAATTAGCAATTACCAAAACTAATATTGACGCAAAACAAGTTGCTCCCTTTTACAATTGATAACCTTTCCTTTAGAGAATGGGAGAAAAAAGGGATCAAAAGAATAGAAAATTGTTTTTCAGGAAATAGATTCTTATCTTTTGAACAAATGAAAGATAAATACAATATAACTCAAGATACAGTGCTGGCATATTACCAATTGAGATCCCACTTGAAGGACAAATTGGGAGGTAGTCTGAGGTTACCAGAGGGAAGTAACTTTGAATATGTGATTACAGATACAATGATAATCAAAAGATTTATAACAAATATGTATATTAAACTGCAAGAAAAGGAGAATGAGGAAACAAATGGTAAAACTAAACAAAAATGGGAACAAGATTTAAATATAAAGATAAAAAAGGAAACATGGGGGAAGTTATGTTCTGGAACGATGAGAAATACAATAAATACGAGGTTACGTATGATACAATATAACTGGATACACAGGCTATACATTACACCTCAAAAGTTAAATAAATGGGACCCAACAGTATCTGATAGATGTTTTCGATGTAAAAAAGAAATGGGAACAACAATTCATGCAATCTGGGCATGTGAGAAAGTAGAAAAATTTTGAGAAGATCTAAACCAAATATTAAATAAAATTACAGAAAATAATATACCAAAGAATCCAGAGATCTTCCTACTAAGTAACATAAAAAACAAAGAATTTGGAATTGATTTGGAGGATGCACAAAAAAGATTTGTTAAGATAGCTCTAGCCGTAGCAAAAAAATGTATTATGTCAACCTGGAAATTGGAAGATAATTTGAAAATACAACAATGGTATATAGAAATTAATAAATGTATTCCATTAGAAAAAAATAACATATAGTTTAAGAAATAATATTGAAATATTTGAACAAATATGGGAGCCTTACATGAAACACAATAGCGAAAACCTACCGGGGACATTCATACCTAAATTAACGAAAGGAGAAGGAAATGAAAAGAATTGACTCAGTGGAATTTCTTGTTTATTTTTATTGAATGACAACATTGTTTGACTGGTTTAATGTATCCTAGATTTTGTACTTTAAATGGATGGGAGGGGGGAGGTAGGGAGGGGAGAAAATGGCACTGTATATATTTGAAAAGGAAAAAGTATGTATCATGATTAATGTGGTTTATGGTGTGAAAAATAAAAATTAAAAAAAAAAGCCTTATCAACATTGACATCAGTCTTTGGAATTGATTTCAAAGCCTGTTAATCTTTGTCTGTTTGAGATTCAAGGTTATTTATCTCAACATCAGCCAAAAAGTACTTGTTTAGTAAAGCCTTTTCACTTCCAATGTAGGTTTTCAATCTGGAATGTGGAACTACTGCAAAAGACAATCAATTTGGGACTATGTGCTAATGTTTATAAAATAAAATGATAATCTCAGTGGGGAACTCCGAATGAATGAACTCCGAATGATTCATGATTGAGATCTGAGAAAAAAATTACCTGCAGAAGGATTCAGGCTATCAAATACACATATACACATTTCAAACCATTATTCAGGGCAGAGCAATAGATTTGAATGAGATAAATCGTGGCATATTAGATTAGTATAGGAAATTAACATTGTGGTAAGGATCAGACAAGGTCTTATTGGACACTGGAGCAGGTGCAAGCAACTAAATTGCCTTTTATTTATGATGCAAAAGCAATTCATTTGCTTATGCCCATTTTCGTGTGTTAGTTTCTTGCAAGATGGCATTATTTAGTGATATTTAATTTACTTGCATTTGGGTTAAAAGGTATGAAAGATGGACAGAAATTAACATTCCATGGAGAAGGTGACCAGGAACCTGGATTAGAACCTGGAGATATCATCATAGTCCTTGACCAAAAAGACCACAGTGTCTTCACCAGGTAACTTTTAAATTAACAATGGCAATTGGTTTTAAGCCCTGTGAAATATTAAAAATCCTATCATGAGTTTGGTTTTTGTATTTTTAGGCAAGGGGAAGACCTTGTCATGCATATGGAACTGGAACTGGTGGAGGCTCTCTGTGGCTTTCATCGTCCAATTACAACATTGGATAAAAGAGTTATAATTATCACATCACATCCTGGTAAGTAGAAGTGGTTCCTATTCCAGGGAAGAATATTGTACTACGTTAGCACATTTGGTACTGTTTTCCCATGGCTTTAACATGATTAATAGGGCTCAAGTTTTATAAAATTTTGGTTAAGTACAATAATGGTTTTTATTTGCAAAGTTCGCACCAAGAATTGTGATTATGTAAGTGGAAGCAAAGTTGTTACCTTGAAAATTTTTTATCATCAGAACTCTCAATGGGTACTGTTGAACTTTTTTTTTTGCAGGTCACATTGTTAAACATGGGGATATCAAGTGTGTGCTGAATGAGGGATTTCCTATTTATCGTAGACCATATGAAAAGGGTCGTCTAATCATCCAGTTCAAGGTATGCATTTGTTTGCAAGTGAGGCACTGATCTTGGTGCTGAAATGTTGAGAACTGAATTTTAGTTACAGGCAAAGGAGTACAGATTGAGAACAAAACCCTTGTATAAAAAAAAATACCTAAAATTTGTCATTTAAAGCATTTCAAAATTGAAGATTCCTTATTCAACAGAATCTTGTATGGCTACAACAATGGTAATTTACTGCAATATTGAAAGGGACTTTTTTTTACTAATTTAATATAAAATTATTGACTTCAGGATGAATTTTCTATACTGCTGCTACATACTACATCTTTAATTATTCTGGAATTAAAAGTAGATGTGCTATTGAATTTCCTGATCCTGAAACAAAAAGTGATAAACAAATAACTTTAGTATTTACTTTTAAGATGTTACTAAATTCAAGTTGTTGCCCTTCCTAATTTTTTGAAGTATTATGCCATTGAAGGGGGTGCCATTTTCCACGAACCATGCCTTGATCTCCAGTTTCATTCAAGATGAGTGTAATAGAGAGGCAGTGTCCACCACCTGAAGGAATTGCTGCACTCCTGTTCAGTGGAGACACTACCTGCCAATCAAGGTCAAAGACTCACCCCAAGCCATCAGGGTGATCCTTGCAATTGGCCCACCTAAGTCACTAGGTGTTGCTGTCTAGGCAGGCAGCCTGTCCAGACTCAGCACTGACCTTCACCCAATTAACCCAGGTGAATCACCTCAGCTGACTCCTGCTGAGCCCCTACACTTGGCTTTGAGCCAGTGGCCACAGCAGCCAACAGGGCCCAGCCTGCCCAGAGTGATTGGTCTCCCCAATACTGCCTGCAGAACTATAAAGGGCCATGTGCCCCTTTGTTCTGCCACTTGGACTCCTCGTGGCACGCAAGTAGCACTTTTCACATTGGGTTGGGGTGAGTCCCAAGGTTAGGTAGCAAGAGGCGTGCCCGTACCAGTCCAAGGGTTAGTGGCACGTAGTATCACCTTGATCCTGATTGTTGAATGTGTGTGTTCATGTAGTTTCCCCAGTCTTCTGTCGGTTTCTCCCTCATTATCGAAGTGTATCCCTTGCGTATTTGTGTGTAGATTTTCCTAATATATTGACCCTGTTGTCCCATTTGCATCCCCGTAATAAACGTGTGCATTATACCTCAACTTTGGTCTGGTTCTTAACCTGTGGAACCGACATGAACCCTTACAATAAGGAAAGATGATCTTCCTGAGGAAGTTCTCGGGGGGGGGGGGGGGGGGGGGTTGGGGTGATGGTGGGAGTTTTGAGATATTGATGACCAAGCCATGAATGACATAGGGAAATTCTAGGATTTCTGACAAATATCCTAACAGTTACTGGTTGGTCTCATCAGTAGTTGTGTTGAAGATAGATTCCAGTTGTTTAATAAATATCAATTAAAATTGAATGTTGTTTAAACTTAATGGATCTGTTTCAAAAACCATTTGTGTATTTGATAGCCTGAATCCTTCTGCAGGCTTGGTAATGTGAAATATTGCTTTTCCTAAGCTTTTAGAATTGATTATCCAACAGTTGAATTTTTGCTGTTGTTGGTCTCTCTGGAGTAGAGGTACATTCAATTAACTTTTTTTAACCTATAAACGCGTTTCTCACTTTGAAATAGGACATTCCACACTTAAAACAAAGCTGTTTCAGACCTCCAATGACTTGCTATCATTTGATACACAATATGCAGACAGATTAGCTGATAGCTGCTTGAAGTCCATTAATGAATACATTGGGGATATCCATTGCTTTCCATGTGCAGACTAAGATCTTCTGTAGAGCAATATTTGGGTAGATGCTGAGAGATTGGGAATGTTGGACAATTTCCAGTGCCTGGGCAGTGAGCAATATTAGCATCACATCTTTGTACTTTATTCCCTTAATCAATGAGAATTTGAGTGGATCTTGTGGCTGTATTTGCTACTGTATTGTTGCTGTAATTGAAGTATATTTGCATTAGAATATTACAATTTATTCTTTTGCAACATTTCAAAATGGAACAATGTATCGGAGCACTGTAAACCTTGATCATAATTCCTGACAAAGATTATAATGCTTGAGAACATAATAAGAATCAACTGGGACCAAGGCTGGTTATAGAGAATATTCTTTATAATGATGTAACCAATCTCTAGTTATTGGTATGCAGAACTCTGCATCTTCCTGATCAGGGCTAGACTCGGGTGTGAAAAATATTTTCCAACTTTAAATTAAACATGTTGGTTCTCAATCCACATGATTTAAAGTCGATGGAATAGATTTGTAAAAAAAAAAATGCTTTCAGCAAAAAAACATTTTTACTTTTCTTTCTGACTTTAGGTGAATTTTCCTCCAAATGGCTCCATCCACACTGATAAATTAGGCCTGCTAGAAAAACTGCTGCCTCCACGACATGAGGTTGATATCACCGATGACATGGAACAAGTAGATCTGGTAGATTTTGATCCACAGCAGTCGAGGCACCGCTATAATGGAGAGGCCTACCATGATGATGAGGATGAACACCCCAGAACAGGGGTTCAGTGTCAAACCTCATAAACCGAGCGCCTTTTGTGATTATGTGTTTGTGGAAGGTTTAAAGACTGGACCCTTGATAATCATTTGTACATGTTTTACATCATGGTTGTCTTGTCTGTGATTGGAGGATAATCCTTGTATTCTTGAATGTTGTATTCTACAATCTTTATTTAAATAAAGGTAATGTCTTTGCTTAGCTTTAACTTTGAATTGAGTGCTAATTATTAAAATTCATTTTCTACAATTTAATTTTATGGAAGGTAGGTGACAACTGGCTTTGTAGAGTCCAGGTCTACTCTCTGGAAATTTGCATTTTTTAAAAACATGTCAGAAATTAAAGCAGTTTTGTTTTTAAGCTGAATTGTTTGAACTAATTTCACTGAGGCATGGTATTAACGAAACTCAATTGTAATAGATAAAAGCACAACTTGGTCAGGGACAAAACTGGCATTTTATTAAATTGGTCCACAAAGTTCAGTGGCACTGAACAATCCACAACACTACAAAAATAATGCATGAGGCTTTAGCACAAACTAAAATGGTGGCTTTACATCAGATTGAAACAAATATTCTGAAGTATCACAATTACAGTTAAATTTACAATAGGCAAAAGTATTCAAGGTTTCCACAGTTTAAGAAGACCATCTTCACTGTAGGTTCCAATCAGATTCTGGTGTGGATGATGTGCGATTCCTATAACATCTTTTTCATGAACCTGAAGAATTGAATTCATTCAATTAAAACTCCAATCATAGTATTACTACATCTTTGAACTTGGCTGTACTGAGCACAGCTCTTAATCACACATGATATCATCACTTATTTAATGGGATTTATCCCACAACCCTGTCTGCAACAGTTGCTGTGTACTATCAACAGCTAACAATTTCCCCAATGCTTTTGTTATCAACCAATTATTTTCTTTCTACCTGTTTGGTCTCATCATGATTAATGAACCCACACAAATTAAATACTTCAGTTGGATGAGAAATTCAAGTCTTCAGACATAGGTTCAATCTTGCAACTGACTAAAAACTGAGCCAGATTGCATCTTTGATTCTCAGACAAGCTTGCCATCATTATCCAATTTCAACCTATCTTTATGCCCTTTAATACACAGAGTGCTGGAGAAACTTAGTAGATTGTACAGCATCCACAGGAAGCAAAATATATAACAAACTTTTCAGATCTGAGCCCTTTGTCAAGGTTTGAGCAGAAAGCAGGCAAGGACCTGAATAAAAAGGTAGGAGGAAAGAAAAGGAGGGGTGGTAAGTGTGGACAAAGGGAATTATGGCCTTGTTCCATCTGGGAGCAGAGGGCAACAAGGGCAGATGTGCAGGAAATGAAAAATGTAGGTAAAGGCTGAGTCGATGGCAGTAGATAGGAAGTCACTTTTTTTGGATGTGGTTCTGGAATGAAAGTCCTCATCATGGGAGCAGATGTTATGGAGAAGGAGGAATTGAGAGAAAGGAACAGAATCCTTACAGGGGACAGGGTAAGTAGTAGAGGTAATTGGGAGTTGGTGCATTTGTAGAAAATGTCTAGAGCAAGAAAGGGAGTGTTGCCAGAGATGGAGGAAGTGAATTTGAAGCCAGGGTGAAAGTTAGCAACAAAGAGGATAAAGTTGACTAGCTCATCATGGGTTCATGAGGCAGCGCCAATCTAATTGGCAATGTAGACTTGAGGAATCTTGCCTGTGTAGGCTTGCAGCATAGCTGAGACCCATGACTACTGTTTTGACTTGGTAAAAGTGGGATGAGTCAAAGGAGAAGTTAGGGGGTGAAAACATGTTCTGCCAGATAGAGGAGGGTGGTGGTTGAGGTGAACTGGTTGGATCTGTTGTTGGAAAAAGAAACAAAAGACTGAGTCCTTTGGGGTGGAGGTGTACGGAGATTGGATTTCCACAGTGAAAATGAGGCAGTTGAGTTCAGGGAACTGGAAGTTGGTGACAAAGGGCATGTGAGGTAATGTGGATGTAGTTAGGGAGGGACTGGACCAAGGAAGATAAAATGGAATCAAGGTAAGATGAAACCAATTCAATGGGGCAGGAGACATGGAAACAATGAGTCTACTGGGACAATAAGATTTGTGTATCTTGGGTAGGAGATAGAACCAGGTAGTGAGAGGTTGAAAAACAATTAGGTTAGAAGCCATGGGAGGGAGATGACTGAAAGTGACATGGTCAAAGATTATGCATGAAATGGTTTGGTTTTTGGAGGGGTCCTGTTCAAGGGATAAGTAAAAGGATGTCTGAGCTGCTGTCTGGCTTCTGCAAGGTAAAGGTTAGTTACGCCAGACCACAACAGTACCACCTGCGTCTGTGTTTGATGGCGAGGTTGGGATTGGTGTGGAGGGCAGGGGATTTCAAGGGGGTGAGGGAATTATGAAGTTGAGATGGTTAATATCTTGGTGGGAGTTAGAAATGCAAAGATCTAGAGTGGGCTGAAGACCAGGTGTCCAAAGGGAGGAAGAAGGGGTCTTCAGTGAAGGGCAGAATATCCTAGTAGAAGTAGGCTCTGAGATGGAGACAGAGGAGTTCAGCATCGTGGCATGTGAGGACTCATTTGAGATGTGGGTGAAGTGGGACAAAGATGAGGCCTCTACTGAGACAACATCCTGTCTCCAAGAGAAGGTTGGAGGGATAGTAAAGACCCAGCAGGGGTCAGTGTCAGTGGCTTGGATGATGTCAGGGAGGAGGATGAGGGAATGGGGGGGAGGGTGGAAGAACATGGAGGGTTCAGGAGGTCTGAGGTGGAGGGTTGGGGGGCAGAGGGATTTTGGGGAGAAGTAAGAGGATTGGTTGGGGGGGGGGCGTGAGAGGAAGCTCAAAGGAATTGATGGGGGCTAGGTGAATTTATGGCCAGCCAATGATTCTGCCTCTTGCCTAATTTAATTTATAGCCTGGTTCATTTCATTTCAAAATGCTTGTTTTGAACAATGCTCATGCTATAGCTATGCTGTCTGCCCTCATCCAACTAACCTGCTTGATCATCTTACTTGATTAGCCATTTAGCCATTCCTCAGCTTTCAACGGCCTGAGTTCTGGAAATACTTCTTCGTATCTCTTTGGTCCCTCTACCTCAGACATGTTAATCCTCCCTACTGTTGCTCATTTGTCCTTGCATAGCTGTCAAATGTTGTTTCTGAATATTCCTTTGAACAAAGCATTTGGTGTCACTACAAACAAGTTAAATACTTATCAATGCAAAGGAAAAGACTTTTATCTAGATTAGCAAAATGCGTGTTGTATCAAATCCTTTGAATATTTTGCCACATGTATTTGTTGGGGAACAATCAAAACCAGGCTACCTTTAATATTAAGCAAACAATGAGAAGCCAGATAGACTCAGGAGGTTTGGGAAGATCCAGTGTAGAAATGGTTGGTTAATGTTTCTGTTTCTACCTCATACACTTTGCCTTTAATGTTAAATCTTGTATTCAAAGAAGATGCAATTTCACTGCACTTGGATTTATAGAAAAAAAACTTACCGTCAATGTTCTCTCCAGCTTTCCAGTCACAGTACTGAAACAGTAAAGCACAAAATCTTCACCAACACAGTAAATCCATTCACCACGTGGAGAGAGGCAGCAGCACACAAAGTCACCTCCTTCTCTTTTACCAGAACTGAAGCTCCTTACAATCTGCAACACAGGATAATTCTCATTTATATCCAGCAAAAGTTTGGATAAAATTTGTAATATGTACAACATGAATGTGGTCATTTAGGTCAGTGTCTGCAGCAGATATTTTTATATGAAATTGATCTAATTGCATCTTGAAGGCTACTTTAATCTGCTAGAGTGCATTCCAAATACCAATCAGTTGTGTAAAATTAGCATTTCCTTTGGTTCTTTTCGTGACCACCTTAAATTTGTGCTGTCTAATCATTAGTTATTAGATATTCAAAGCAACTTGACTAAACCTTTAGCCTCCACACCAGAGAACTCTGCTTCAAGATGCAGATTTCTAACCCAGTAAATATCATTTTGCAGAATTTACTTCATAAAGCTGGTCTAGATACAAATGATACATACTTATAAGCCTAAACATGCATGACTTGATAGTATCATTGCAAGCCCATGATCTAGCAAGTCCTCACCGTGCTAAATATATAACATTTTTTGCAAAAAAAAAATGAACCAAATCTATAATATAAAGCAAGTTTAAAGAGATCAGGAAAATAAATGAGATGGACAAATTTTTAAAAGGCAAAATATGTAAACTTGTCATAGATTCACACTGCATGAAAAGCCAAACATGACTATTTTGACAATGAATATCCAAAAAAGTAATTCCATTAGGAAACCAACCACTGGCCCAATATAAATTTTGCACATCTCAAGCTTTGAATGAAAGCAAAAACATTTGTTATTTACATAAACTTGCTTCATGAAACTTCCATTTTTATCCAACAGTTCACTTACCCTAGACCTTAAAAAAAAGGCCTTCAATGGAGATAAACCATACCTGGCCTTGCATGTTCATGATAACCACTGTATTTGATCGGTTGCACACAACAAAATGTTCAGGGTTCTTTGGCAGCAGGTGTACACTGTTCACTGTGATATCGGTACCAGCAGAACTTCCCAATGACTTAAAGGTATTTGCACATTCTGTTGTTTTCACGTTCCAGATCTGCAAGGGAGTTAATAAAAACACTTCATGTGATCAATAACAGCCAGCTGAGGCAAGATTCACACGCATCTCTTCCAACCTCATCTACTGCAGCTGTTGTATTTGATCTGGCCTTCTCTACATTGGCAAGACTAAGCTCAAAATAGAAACTACTTTGCTAAGCATCTGTGCTCTGTCCACCATTTGCAAGTGATTTTAACTCACCATTTCATTCCTACACCGACCTGTCTTCAGCACCCTCCACTGCCAGGGTGAGTTCAAACGCAAACCTGAGAAAAAACAACTCTTATTCTGCCTGAGTGGTTGAAAACCCAACATTGAATTCTGTTTCAGATCATCCATAGCCCTTGCTCCTTTGTTTCTCCTCTGATCCAAACGGGCTTTTACAGACACCCCATTCTTTCCAAACCAATCCCCAGTTCCAATATCTAGTCCTTCCCACCTCATTCCATTTGCCCATCTTCCACAGTCTCCACCCGCTGACTCGGCTATTACTCTCCCCCACCGTTCCCATCCACCAATTATCCCTTATCTGATGCCATTCCTCATTTTCCTTCACTTTCCATAATCTGCATCCCTTTCTCCAGCCTTACCCCCAGCCCTGTCCACCAACCTGGCACCATATTCCCATCAATCCCATCTCACTTGGATTCATCTATTGCCGCTCCAATCCTTCTTCACCCGTCACCCATCCTCTTTTCTCCCAGTCGTGCTGCAGGATTTTGACCCAAAACATCAATCATTTGTCTGTGTTTCTCAACAGCTTGCTGTTCAAAAATCTATGGTGAAGTTCTTTGGGGAATAAATTCTGTTGTCTTTGAACAACAATATTGTTTACTCTATCTGTCTAGGACAGGGGCAGACAATATTTTACCATGTGTGGGCTGGATGGTGTGTCAGTGATTGAATGGTGGGCCGCACTAATGCTACCATAAATGAAACAAACAAATAAATAAATAAACAGACAGAATAAATAGATAAAGAGAAATTAGTGATAATGAAAACAAAATAACTAAACCCAAAACAGACAGCAGTGAGTGGGGGAGAATGTCACAGAGAGAGAGAGGGGCATGTCACACACAAAGAGGTATTTACTCACAGATAGGGGAGCCACACACAAAGAGAGGGAGTCCAACCCAGGGAGTGAAAGTACAACACTCTGAGAGGGAGTCCAACACAGAGAGGCAGATGATTGCAGAGAGATGAGGATTCACATTAGATCCTTTCAAATTGCCTTGTAAAATGAGATTAACCATGCAATTTGCACAGTTAGCAACCCCAGTTATGTAGCAATTTGAAAGTTTCCAACCAGGTCCCTGGCCTACCTCAGAGTGCAAGGGAACCCAGTTAAACTTACCCAGGTCTCCTCCATAGCTCCTGAAAGGGACAGCTGCAGGAGAGGTGCCTCAGAGCGCATTCCAGCTCCTGTCAGCACGGGACGTCGGGGCCGGGGCGGCCGGCGCAAGACGTCGGGGCCGGGGCGGCCGGCGCAAGACGTCGGGGCCGGGGCGGCCGGCGCAAGACGTCGGGGCCGGGGCGGCCGGCGCAAGACGTCGGGACAGGGGCAGTGGGGCTGCCAGGTGCGGGGAAGGGGGGCTGTCTAGCAGCGAGGACTGTCAGGCAGCAGGGAGTGGGGACCATCAGGCGCGGGGATTTGGGTTGCCGGCTGATTCTCATCAGCCTGCCACCTTGCAGTCGCTTTCAGGCGGCTGCATTCAGGGAGCCTCAGGGGACTGCTCAGATGCGGAGATTATACCTCCCGGAGGAGGGTTGCTGAGTACTCCTCTGAGCCGCATCAGGCTCTTTCAGGTGGCCTCCCGACAGCCGCATTCGGGTAGAATGTGTGGCTTTACATCAGGGTATTCTGGCCACCTGAAAGAGGCTTGTGAGTGAGGGAAGAACATCACCACGAGTTCAGTCTAAAAGAGCGGGGGTGTCCAATGTAGAGAGTGAGGGAGCTGTGCACAGAGTGGCGGAGCTTGCACCAAGAGCTGGGAGGGTAGCCACTCATGGAGGGGTGGAGCCTCACACCAAGGGGGCAGGCCGCGCACTGGGCCAGATAAATTTGGATCTGCGGGCTAAAGGTTGCCTACCCCTGGTCGAGAAAGACAATTCAGGATAGACAATTCAGGAAAGCCGTTCAGGATAGACAATTAATGATAGGCCTTGACAATAAGGTCCAAATAAATAAACAACTAATGTAGTCTTCAATTTAAAAAAAAAGATAAATTACCAGGTGATTAAAGATAAAGTATAATTCCTTGATTCTCTGACTACAAAACTAGTTGTATTTTGCCTGAGACTAACATGTTTTCACATTCATGTGTTTACCACCAGTGTACAACATCTTCCATACTGGTACTATGTAATACCTTAACACTGCCATCAGAGGATGCACTGAGGATGTAATGTCCATCCTGCGTAAAGGTCACCTCGTTAACAAACGAGGTGTGACCTCTGAACTCCTTCAGTGTTTTTCCAGACTTTAGACCATGGATCCTACCAGAAAGAACAGAATTTAAAATTAACACAAGTATTTTAAGTTTTTATATTTTTTTAAAATTTAGACATACAGCATGGAAACAGGCCATTTTGGCCCACAGGTCTGTGCTGCCAAATTTACACCCAATTAACCATACATTTCGAATGGTGGGAGGAAACTGGAGCTCATGCGGAAAACCCATGCAGACACAGGAAGAACATACAAACTCCTTACACACAGCGCGGAATTCAAAACCCAGTCCTGATTGCTGACACTGTAAAGGCATTGCACTAACCGCCATGCCAACAGTGCCAACCTTAATGGTGAACCTCTCACTCAAATCCTTATCCAAGCAACCAACCATGTAGAAGGATGAAAAGGTAAATCTTTCTGAAATTTCTCTTTTAATTTCATAAAACCAGAAGTGAAAAATATTGGAAAGCATCATCCTCTTGCATGTCATATTTTCATGTTCCACAACTCTTTGCAAATTGGACCCTTCTATATCACCGTTCTAAAATAAGGCAAATAATTTTTAAAATATTCCTGTTTGAATAACAGAACCAGAATTTGTGTGCTTTTTAACATTGCAAGTTCCCTACGTGGGGTCACCATCCCTAAACTTCATCTTAAAATGTCAAAACTGACAATTTAATTATTATCAATGTTAATTCATCCGATTCTTCCACAGACCCATGCATACAAAGTTCTAAGTCTTTCCTAAACAGATTAATAGCTGCAACTTAAACCTAATTTGCAAGATTTTATATTGGAGACACAAGAGACTGCAAATGGTGGAATCTGTAGCAAAAAATAAACTGTGTATTCAGGCAGCAACTGGATATAGAGGGATGGTCGATGATTCAGGTCAAGACCTTGCATCAGAACTGAGGGGAGAGGAAAGGTGGTCAGTATAAAGAGGGGGAGGTACAAAATAGGCTGGTAAGTGAGAGCTGGAATCAGATGAGGGTGGAGGGTGTTACAATGAGCAATCTCTTGTTCTGTTCATTTTTGTCTTTGAACGGAAAAGGAAAACACTGCTAAATGTAAAGAACACTAAAACCTGCAGGTCTATCAGGCTTGAAGACAAGATCAGAAAGGTATTATGCAAATACGACTTAGTGAAGACAGCAAGCCCTAACACCAAGCTGAAGTCTACCAACTCAGGAAAGAGGTTGTCAGAAACAGTGCGCAAAGAAGCAGAACCACAGTAAGTATACCAACATTCATGTAGACTCAAAGCGAATCCATCTAGGCATGCGCTCCTGAATATTTTATTTGCAAATATATAATTTCTGGGAAATGAACTGTTATCCGAAATTTAAGCAACCAGCAAAGAAATAGCGGAAAATATGCAAAAAATTTGGGTTTAAAATTGGCAACCCTTGCCATTAGTTTTTTTAAATTTTTTTTATTTTTCACACCAAAAACCACATTGACCAAGATACATACATTTTCCTTTTCAAATATATACAGTGTCATTTTATCCCCCCCATCCTCCCATCCCACCCTCCCTACCTCCCCCACCCCATTAATTTAAAGTACAAAATCTAAGATACATTAAACCAGTCAAACGGAGGAGTCACGTGATGGAGTAGTGGCCGGACGGTGAACTCCAGCCCTCTCCAGAAAAGTCGGGAAAAACAAAGGAAAACACAAAGGCACAGAAATAAAAGTTACAGAAAAGTGAGTATAAAGGTGGAAAGAAGATGGCGACAAAAAAAGAAAAATCAAAATCAACGGTAAGAAGAGAGGAAGAGAAGACAACGGAGGAAAAAGGTGAAGGCCTTACCTGTCCGAAGAGGCCCGCTGCGGAGAGAGAAACCCGCTCCCTCAGGTCGGTAAATAATGGACTACAAAAATGGCTCGCTGAGCCGAGTAAAAGTGCGCAACCGCGCATGAAAAAAAACACACCGACGGGAGGGGGGACCAGCTGGGGAGTCGATCTCCACAGCCGGCAACGACAGCTGCAGAACACCTGCAGCAAGAAGAGACCACAGAAGACAATAGAAACAAGAAAGAAGAGAAGGAAAGGGCAACAAAGAAACAACAGATGGCCAACTCAGAGGAAGAAGAAGAGGAAGAGGAAGAGTACAGTGAAATAGAAGAAGAAAAGAAAGGCAAGATAAAGGAGGTACTTTCTCTTATTAAGGGATACATGGAGTCATTTAAAGAATGGCAAACACAGGAATTTAATGATTTAAGAAAAAGAATAAACAACACAGAAGAGAAAGTGAATAAAATAGATATGACCTTACCAGAAATGGGAAAGAAAATGGACAAGATGGAAGAGCGGGCAGTAGCAGCAGAAATGGAGGTAGAAGACTTAAAAAAGAAATTGGAGGAATCTAATAAAAAAACTAAAGAGACACAAGAACTACTAGCTCAAAAAATAGATACAATGGAAAATTATAACAGAAGAAATAACATAAAGATAGTGGGCCTTAAGGAAGATGAAGAAGGCAAGAATATGAGGGAGTTTATAAAAGAGTGGATCCCTAAGACTCTAGGATGTCCAGAACGACAGCAAGAAATGGAAATAGAAAGGGCACATAGAGTATTGGCCTCTAAACCACAACCACAACAAAAACCAAGATCTATTGTAGTAAAATTCCTAAGATATACTACAAGAGAAAAGGTACTGGAGAAGACAATGGAAAAAGTAAGAGAGGGCAACAAACCACTGAAGTATAAAGGGCAAAAAATCTTCATTTATCCAGATATAAGTTTTGAACTCCTAAAGAAGAGAAAAGAGTTCAATACAGCAAAGGCGATTTTATGGAAGAAAGGGTATAAATTTATACTAAAGCATCCAGCGGTATTGAAATACCCAGCGGTATTTATTCCAGGACAACAAAACAGACTATTCTCGGATCCAGAAGAAGCACGAAAATTTGCAGAACAATTACAAAAATAGACTGAGGGATGAAGACGGGTAATGAGAGTAAAAATGATCACGATTGATATGTATGCGGGTAAAGAGGTATAAGAGTGAATAGAGACAATGTGCATACGTGAATGTATCTGTACTTAGAGGAAAATATAGATAGTATAGACAAGAATTAATAAGGGAAGGTAATGGAATAGAGAGAATAAGGAGGGAATTAAAAGAGTGACCTTTGTGACATATGAAAAGTGAAATCTTTTCTGGGGGGGGCTGGGTGGGGGGAAATAGCGGTCACTGCAAAATCAGTTGACGCTTGCTAGTGGATTCGCAAATCCAAATGGAGAGGGGAGATGTGGTTGTCCGACAAGGGATAAAGGACAACTCAGGAGGGGAAGGGGAGATTGGGGATAAAGAAGATAGAAATAGGAGAATAAGGAAAATGTTGGATGTTGTAGGAATGTTGTCTTATAAAGAGTTGAAAATAAGAAAACAGAAATGGAAAAGGAGGAAAGGTAATGATGGAAAAACGGAAAGAGAAGATAAACAAAATATAAAATGGCTACGCTGAACTATATGACTTTAAATATTAATGGAATACATAACCAAATTAAAAGGAAGAAACTACTAAATTTAAATGAATAAATGTATTCCATTAGAAAAAATAACATATAGGTTAAGAAATAATATTGAAATATTCGAACAAGTATGGGAGCCTTACATTAAATACAATAGCGAAAACCTACCGGGGACAAACATTACCTAAGTTGATGGAAGGAGAAGGAAAGAAAAGAATGGACTCAGTAGAATTTCTGGTGTATTTTTGTTGAATGACAACATTGTCTGACTGGCTTAATGCAACCTAGATTGTATACCTAAAATGGATGAGAGGGGGGGGTGGGGGGATGGCTTGGGAGGAGGGAGGGGGGGAGAAAAAGTCACTGTATATGTGTGAAAAAGAAATAGTGTATATCATGGCTAATGTGATTTATGATGTGAAAAATAAAAAATTAAAAAAAAAACAAAAAAAAAACAGTCAAACAATGTTGTCATTCAATAAAAATAAACAAGAAATGCCACTGAGTCAATTCTTTTCATTTCCTTCTCCTTTTGTTATTTTAGGTGGTAGATGCCCCGGTAGGTTTTCTCTATTGTGTTTCATGTATGGCTCCCATATTTGTTGAAATATTTCAATATTATTTCTCAAATTATATGTTATTTTTTCTAATGGAATACATTTATTCATTTCTATATACCATTGTTGTATTCTCAAATTATCTTCTAATTTCCAGGTTGTCATAATACATTTTTTTGCTACGGCTAGAGCTATCTTAACAAATCTTTTTTGTGTACCATCCAAATCAAGTCCAAATTCTTTGTTTTTTTATGTTACTTAGGAGGAAGATCTCTGGGTTTTTTGGTATATTGTTTTCTGTAATTTTATTTAATATCTGGTTTAGATCTTCCAAAAATTTTTCCAGTTTCTCACATGTCCAGATTGCATGAATTTTTGTTCCCATTTCTTTTTTACAACGTAAACATCTGTCAGATACTGTTGGGTCCCATTTATTTAACTTTTGAGGTGTAGTGTATAGCCTGTGTATCCAGTTATATTGTATCATACGTAACCTCGTGTTTATTGTATTTCTCATCGTTCCAGAGCATAACTTCTCCCATGTTTCCTTCTTTATCTTTATATTTAAATCTTGTTCCCATTTTTGTTTAGTTTTACCATTTGTTTCCTCATTCTCCTTTTCTTGCAGTTTAATATACATATTTGTTATAAATATTTTGATTATCATTGTATCTGTAATCACATATTCAAAATTACTTCCCTCTGGTAACCTCAGATTGCTTCCTAATTTGTCCTTCAAGTAGGATCTCAGTTGGTAATATGCCAACACTGTATCGTGAGTTATATTATATTTATCCTTCATTTGTTCAAAGGATAATAATCTATTTCCTGAAAAACAATTTTCTATTCTTTTGATCCCTTTTTTCTCCCATTCTCTAAAGAAAAGATTATCTATTGTAAAAGGGAGTAACTGATTTTGCGTCAGTATTAGCTTTGGTAATTGGTAATTTGTTTTATTCCTTTCTACATGAATCTTCTTCCAAATATTGAGCAGATGATGTACTACTGGAGAACTCCTACGTTGTACCAATTTTTCATCCCATTTATATAATATATGTTCAGGTATCTTTTCCCCTATTTTATCTAGTTCTAATCTAGTCCAATCTGGCTTTTCCCTTGTTTGATAAAAATCTGATAGGTATCTTAATTGTGTGGCTCTATAATAATTTTTAAAGATTGGCAGTTATAAGCCTCCTTGTTTATACCATTCTGTTAATTTATCTAGTGCTATCCTCAGTTTCCCCCCCTTTCCATAAAAATTTCCTTAATATTTTCTTTAACTCCTTGAAGAATTTCTCTGCCAAGTGTATTGGCAATGCCTGAAATACGTATTGTATCCTTGGGAAAATGTTCATTTTAATACAGTTTATCCTTCCTATTAGTGTTAGTGGTAAGTCTTTCCAATGCTCTAAATCGTCCTGTAATTTTTTCATTAGTGGATAATAATTGAGTTTATATAGATAGCTGAGATTTTTATTTATTTGTATACCTAGGTATCTTATTGCTTGCATTTGCCTTCTTAAATTTTGAGAAATCCGCATTATTCATTGGCATTGCTTCACTTTTATTTACGTTAATCTTGTAACCCGACCCTTCTCCATATTCCTTCAATTTGTTATATAATTCTTTTATTGATAATTCTGGTTCTGTTAAGTATACTATAACATCATCTGCAAATAAACTGATTTTATATTCCTTGTCTTTTATTTTTATCCCTTTTATTTTATTTTCTGTTCTTATCAATTCTGCTAGTGGTTCTATAGCTAACGCGAACAGTGAGGGAGATAGTGGGCATCCCTGCCTTGTTGATCTGCTTAAGTTAAATTGCTTTGATATATATCCATTTACTGTCACTTTCACCAATGGCCCCTTATATAATGCTTTAATCCAATTAATATACTTCTCTGGTAAACTGAATTTTTGCAATATTTTGAATAAATAATTCCATTCTACTCTGTCAAAGGCCTTCTCTGCATCTAAAGCAACTGCTACTGTTGGCGCTTTACTCCCTTCTACTGCATGAATTAAGTTAATAAATTTACAAATATTGTATGTTGTCCGTCTTTTTTTAATAAATCCAGTTTGGTCTAGATTTACCATTTTAGGTACATAATCTGCTAATCTGTTTGCTAATAGTTTAGCTATTATCTTATAATCTGTGTTAAGTAATGATATTGGTCTATATGATGCTGGTGCAAGTGGATCTTTCCCTTGCTTTGGTATTACTGTAATTATTGCTGTTTTACATGAATCTGGTAAGCTTTGTGTTTTGTCAATCTGGTTGATTACTTCCAGGAGGGGAGGAATTAATAAATCTTTAAATGTTTTATAGAATTCTATTGGGAATCCATCCTCTCCTGGTGTTTTATTATTTGGTAGTTCTTTTATTATCTCTTGTATTTCTACTATTTCAAATGGTTCTGTTAATTTATTTTGTTCCTCTATTTGTAATTTTGGTAGTTCAATTTTAGTTAAAAATTCATCTATTTTGTCTTCTTTCCCATCGTTTTCAGTTTGGTATAATTGTTCATAGAATTCTCTAAAGTTTTCATTAATCTCCGTTGGATTATATGTGATTTGTTTGTCTTTTTTCCTTTATGCCAATACCATTTTCTTAGCTTGTTCTGTCTTAAGCTGCAATGCTAGAATTTTGTGCGTTTTTTTCCTCTCGTTCATAATATTTCTGTTTTGTCTTCATTATGTTCTTCTCCACCTTATATGTTTGTAGTGTTTCATACTTTATTTTTTTTATCTGCCAATTCTCTTCTTTTAGTTGTGTCTTCCTTCATTGCCAATTCTTTTTCTACATTTACTATTTCCCTTTCCAACTGCTCTGTTTCCTGATTATAGTCCTTCTTCATCTTGGTTACATAACTTATTATTTGCCCTCTGATGAACGCTTTCATTGCGTCCCATAGTATAAACTTATCTTTCACTGACTCCGTATTTATTTCAAAGTACATTTTAATATGTCTTTCAATGAATTCTCTAAAATCCTGCCTTTTAAGTAGCATGGAGTTTAATCTCCATCTATACATTCTTGGAGGGATGTCCTCTAACTCTATTGTCAATATCAAGGGTGAATGGTCCGATAATATTCTAGCTTTACATTCTGTTTTTCTTACTACTATCTCCCTTGCCATTAGTTAAAAAAAATCGCAAAACTAGCAATCTCAAGCAACCAGAAAATTCACTTATCCAGCATCTACCAATCCCCATAGATGCCGGATACCAAGGGTTTTAAAGTATCTGCAGCTACATATGACCCAAATGGAAATGAAGGGCTGCTGCACTCCGGCAATTACAGAAACACGACTCCAGATTCCATTCTGGATTCAGCTATCCAGCAAGAAGGCCTTATCTCCATTCTGGCAAGACCCAAGGAGGAGGGTTGTGCATCTGTATCAACAAGGACTGGTGCACAAATGTCTCTGTTGTAAAGGCTCACTGCTCACCAGAGATAGAGCTCTTAATGAAGTGCATGCCCTTCTATTTGCCCAGAGAATTTACAGCCACTCTATTCACAGCAGTTAATATTCCTCTTTCTGCAAATGATGGGGATGCACTGAAATAGATTTTATGGGGCCATCTGTTAAGCCAGGCAACTCAGCCTGATGGTTGCATGATTGTTGTTGATGACTTCAATTACATCAACTTAAAAACAGTCCTGCCGAAATTCCAACATGTCAAATATGCAACCAGGGGGCAGAATATCTTAGATCTGTTCTGAACATATGTCCTTTGCTATTCCTAATCGACCACATATCCATCCTGCTAGTTCCTGCACACAGACTACGGCAAAACAAATCAAACCAGTTCACAGAGAGATTAGCAACTAGCCAGTGGAAACCATAGCAGCACTGCAGGACTGCTTTGAAACCACAATACTGGAGTGCATTCAGGGAGGTGGCCACCTCCAATGACCATATGAACATCAACAAGTATACAGGCAGCAAGGAGTCACGTGATGGAGTAGTGGCCGGTAGGAGAACTCCAGCCCTCTCCAGAAAAGTAAAAAAAAGATAGAGAAAAAACAAAGGCACAAACATAAAAACCATAACAAAGTGAAAGTAAAAGTGTGGAGAAAATGGCAGCGAAGAAAGAAAAACCAAAAACAACAGGAAGAAAAGAAGAAAGAAGGACATCGGAGGAGGAAGGTGAAGGCCTTACTGGTACGAGGAGGCCCACCGTGGAGAGAGAAGACCGCTCGCTCCCTGAGGTCAGTGGAAGCCCCGAACTCGGGACTACAAAAATGACTCACGGAGCCAAACAAAAGTGCGCAACCGCGCATGCGCGACTCCTCGCACATGCGCGATGCGCAAGACAAAAATAACACTGATGGGAGGGGGGATCAACTGAGGAGTAAATCTCCACAGCTGAAACAGACAACTACAACACAACGGCAAGACTCTCAACAGGAAAACATAGAAAATAACGAGAACAAGAAGGAAGAGAATAAAAATAAGAAATCAAAGAAACAACAAATGACCAACCCAGAGAAAGAAGATCAACACCAAGACACTTTTAATAAAAATAAGAAGACCAAAAATACCCAACAAAATAAAACAAACAACCCAACAAGAAAACCAGAAGAGACAGAGGTAAAGGACACAGATCCTGGAATGGACTCAGAAGAAGAGGAAGAACACAGAGAAATGGGAGATGAAGGGAAGGGCAAGTATATGGATATTTTTTTTAAAAGAATATATGGAAACAGTAAAAGAATGGCAGTCACAAGAATTCAGTGAAATAAAAAGAATAAAAAGTACAGAAGAAAAAGTGAATAGATTAGAGATGATCATGACAGATATAGGAAAAAGAGTAGACAAGGTGGAAGAACGAGAAACAGCCATAGAAATGGAAGTCGATGACTTAAAAAAGAAATTAGAAGAATCTGATAAAAAAGAAAAGAGACACAGGAGCTGTTAGCTCAGAAGATAGATATAATGGAAAATTATAATAGAAGAAACAATATAAAGATAATGGGCCTTAAGGAAGATGAAGAAGGCAAAAATATGAAAGAATTTATAAAAGAATGGATCCCCAGGGTCCTAGGAAGACCAGAATTACAGGAAGAAATGGAAATAGAAAGGGCACACAGAACATTAGCCCCTAAACCACCACCACAACAAAAACCAAGATCCATTATAGTAAAATTCCTAAGATATACAACAAGAGAAAATATATTGGAGTAGGCAATGAAAAAAATAAGAGAGGTCAAAAAAACCACTGGAATACAAGGGTTAAAAATTTTTTTTCTATCCAGATATAAGTTTTGAACTCCTGAAGAAGAGGAAGGAGTTCAATGCAGCAAAAATGACCCTATGGAAAAAAGGTTATAAATTCATGTTAAAATACCCAGCGGTACTTAAAATAGTTATTCCGGGGCAGCAAAGCAAACTATTCTCAGATCCGGAAGAAGCACGAAAATTTGCAGAGCAACTACAAAACAGACAGAGAGATGAAGAAAAGTAACAAGAACAAAAATGACAACAAACTATATGTATGTATATATATGTATGTATGTGTATATATATATATATATATATATATATATATATACCACCTACGGCTCCTAGAACGCTTCCACCAGCGTTGTCTCCGCTCCATCCTCAACATCCATTGGAGCGCTTTCATCCCTAACGTCGAAGTACTCGAGATGGCAGAGGTCGACAGCATCGAGTCCACGCTACTGAAGATCCAGCTGCGCTGGATGGGTCACGTCTCCAGAATGGAGGACCATCGCCTTCCCAAGATCGTGTTATATGGCGAGCTCTCCACTGGCCACCGTGACAGAGGTGCACCAAAGAAAAGGTACAAGGAATGCCTAAAGAAATCTCTTGGTGCCTGCCACACTGACCACCGCCAGTGGGCTGATAACGCCTCAAACCGTGCATCTTGGCGCCTCACAGTTTGGCGGGCGGCAACCTCCTTTGAAGAAGACCGCAGAGCCCACCTCACTGACAAAAGGCAAAGGAGGAAAAACCCAACCAACCAATTTTCCCCTGCAACCGCTGCAACCGTGTCTGCCTGTCCCGCATCGGACTTGTCAGCCACAAACGAGCCTGCAGCTGACGTGGACTTTTTTTACCCCCTCCATAAATCTTCGTCCGCGAAGCCAAGCCAAAGAAAGAAGATATATATATATATATATATATATATATATATATGTATAAAAAAAATAGAGTATATGTAAGAACTAAGAAGGGGAAGAAAGGAAGTAAGGAGGGAATTAAGAGAGTGTCCTTTGTTATATATGAAGATTAAAATCTTTTCTGGGGGTGCTGGGTGGGGAAGAATAACAGTCACTGCGAAATCAGTTGACGCTTGCGAGCGGATTCGCAAATCCAAATGGAGAGGGGAGATGTGGTTGCCCGACAAGGGACAAAGGGCAACTCAGAAAGGGGAGGGACTATTGGGGTTAAAGGAATTTTAGATATGAGAATAGTGGAAATATTTTATGTTTTAGAAATGTTGTCTTATAATGTGCTCAAAAAAAGAAAGCAGAAATGGATAAGAAGGGAAGGTGATGATGAGGAAACGGAAAGGAAAGATAAACAAAGTATGAAATGACTATGTTGAATTATATGACTTTAAATATTAATGGAATGCATAACCAAATCAAAAGGAAGAAAATGTTAAATTTACTGAAAAAAAGAAAATGTATATTCACCTAACGAAGAAGATCAAAAATTTATGCAAGATATTTTTTTGAAGATAGCAGACACGCAAGGGAACATACTAATAGGAGGGGATTTTAACCTTAATTTGGACTCAAACATGGATAAAACTGGAAAAAAACTAACAGAAAGAACAAAGTAACCAAATTTATAATTAAATCAATGCAAGAAATGCAACTTTTGGATATATGGAGGAAACAACACCCAAAGGAAAAGGAATATTCATATTATTCGGGTAGACATAAAACATACTCAAGGATAGACTTATTCCTGTTATCAGCCCACATTCAAGGGAGAGTTAGGAAAACGGAATATAAAGCTAGACTATTATCGGACCACTCACCCCTATTATTGGCAATAGAGCTAGAGGACATACCACCAAGAATGTATAGATGGAGATTAAACTCCATGCTACTTAAAAGACAGGATTTTAGAGAATTCATTGAACGACAAATTAAAATGTACTTTGAAATAAATATGGAATCAGTGAAAGATAAGTTTATACTATGGGACGCAATGAAAGCGTTCATCAGAGGGCAAATATGTAACTAAGATGAAGAAGGACTAAAATCGGGAAACAGAACGGTTGGAAAGGGAAATAACAAATATATAAAAAGAATTAGCAATAAAGGAAGATACAACTAAAAGAAGAGAATTGGCAGATAAAAAAATAAAATATGAAACACTACAAACATATAAGGTGGAGAAGAACATAATGAAGACAAAACAGAAATATTATGAACTAGGAGAAAAAAACACACCAAACTCTAGCGTGGCAGCTTAAGACAGAACAAACTAAAAGAATGGTATTGGCATTAAGGAAAAAGGACAAGCAAATTACATATAATCCAACTGAGATGAATGAAAACTTCAGGGAATTCTACGAGCAACTATATCAAACTGAAAACCAAGGGAAAGAAGACAAAATAGATGAATTTCTATCTAAAATTGAACTACCGAAATTACAAATAGAGGAGCAAAATAAATTAATAAAACCATTTGAAATAGAAGAATTACAGGAGATAATAAAAAAACTACCGAACAATAAAACACCAGGAGAGGATGGATTCCCAATAGAATTCTATAAAACATTTAAAGACTTATTAATTCCTCCCCTTCTGGAAGTAATCAACCAGATTGATAAAACACAAAGCATACCAGATTCATGCAAAACAGCAATAATTACAGTAATACCAAAGACAGGGAAAGATCCACTTGCACCAGCGTCATATAGACCAATATCTTTACTTAACACAGATTATAAGATAATAGCTAAACTATTAGCAAACAGATTAGCCGACTATGTACCAAAAATAGTAAATCTAGACCAAACTGGATTTATTATAAAAAGACGAACAACAGACAATATCTGTCAATTTATTAACTTAATTCATGCAGTAGAAGGAAATAAAACGCCAACAGTAGCGGTTGCTTTAGACGCAGAGAAGGCCTTTGACAGAGTAGAATGGAATTATTTATTCAAAGTACTACAAAAATTCAGTTTACCAGAGAAGTATATTAATTGGATTAAAGCATTATATAAGGGGCCATTGGCGAAAGTGACAGTAAATGGATATATATCAAAACAATTTAACTTAAGCAGATCAACAAGGCAGGGATGTCCACTATCTCCCTCACTGTTCGTGTTAGCTATAGAACCACTAGCAGAACTGATAAGAACAGAAAATAAAATAAAAGGGATAAAAATAAAAGACAAGGAATATAAAATCAGTTTATTTGCAGATGATGTTATAGTATACTTAACAGAACCAGAAATATCAATAAAAGAATTATAAGAAATTGAAGGAATATGGAGAAGTGTCGGGTTACAAGATTAACGTAAATAAAAGTGAAGCAATGCCCGGAAGAAGAATTAAGATATAAGGAAGGACCGGAAATGATGACGTGTCAGCCATATCTGTAGCTCTAAAAGAAAAATCAAGAAAAAACGAAAGAAAATGAAACATAAAAACCCCTGAAAGAAAAACAAAACCCACCCCCCACCCACAAAGCCCCCCATCTGACCAGAGAGTGATCAGAGAAAAAAGAGATAATACTAAACCTACCCCCATGTCTTCAGATGGCAGCTCCTAATATTAAGATAAGATCCACCACCTAAACTTATAAAAAGGATAACTCAAGCTAAAATCAAATGCTAAATATTGAAAGAAAAATATTTAAAAAGAAATAAAAGAAAAATCGTAATTGTGTAGTACCTGCTGATAAAACAAAGTCATAAAGAGTTAAATCATTTTAAAATTACTTTATGAAGAAAGACAAAGAGAAAATGGCGAATGTAAAAAAAACCATGAAAAGTTTTAATAAACAAAAAATAAAAAATCGCCATTTTCAGTAACTCAGAAATAAAATAGTAAAGAATATAATTATATTATTAGTATAGATTAATATAAAATTAAACATACACTTATATAATTAAAAAAAAATTTCTCACAGAGGAGAAAGAAAATATATAAAAATGTGTTAAAGATGAACAGGATAATTAGAGCTATAATGATCTATTACTTTTCGAATGGTCAGAAATCAGAACCTGAAAAAGACCGATATCTACCGCATTTTTTAATCGGTCACTCGGGCTGAGAGGTCGCGCTAGACGGGAAATTAGCCGACAGGTAGTTCCGTGCTGCAGACACGGAGTCGAATATTTGACGAGCTTGGTTCTCCGGAGAAATCCTGAGCCTCACAGGATACAGGAGCGCAGGTTTCAGTTTCTTCTCAAAACATTCGGACATCAGATCTTTAAACAGTCTTCGAGCCCGTACTACCTCCGGACTAAAATCTTCATAGGCTCTTTGACTAAAGCCACGAACAGTCACATTTCCAAGTCTTCTGGCTGTACGAATCAATCTTTGGTTAACCCTTTATATACTGGAGGGTTGACCTAAGTAATGGATCAAAACATTAATTTTGTCTCTTGGAATGCTAATGGTCTAAACAACATGTTTAAAAGGAGGAAGGTCTTTAAAGTATTCCAGAGACTGAAAGCACAGATTATTTTTTTACAGGAGACTCATGTGAGGAAGGAGGATAATCTGCATTTTTTTAAATCTTGGAAAGGCCCACAATTTCATGCCAACTCATGCTCTAAGACTCGAGGTGTATCTATTTTTATTGATCCCTCTATTACATTTGTTCAACATGACATCACTGTAGACCCTAACGGCAGATTCTTATTGGTTACTGGGTTATTATTCAATATTAAGGTTGTCATGGTTAATGTTTATGCCCCGAATGTAGATCACCCTGAGTTTTTTAGATCTTTGTTTACTATTTTACCCAATCTAAATGAATATCATTTAATAATGGGTGGGGATTCTAACTGTTGTCTGAATCCCCTGCTAGATAGGTCGAAACCTTCACAGCTCCTACCGAATAAATCGGCTACATATATTAACTCTTTCCTTACTAACTCTGGAGCTGTTGATATTTGGAGATTTCTTCACCCGACAGATAAAGAGTTTTCCTTTTTTTCTCATGTATACCATTCATACTCGAGAATTGATCACTTTTTTATTGATTCACGTTTTATTCCACTTGTAACTGCTTGTAAGTATGACATTATAGCCATTTCGGATCACTCTCCATTACAACTCTCTCTTAAATTCAAAGACTCTGTTTCTACTATTAAGCACTGGCGTTTTGATGTTACATTATTGCAAGATTTAGACTTTGTTAAATTTATGAAAGAACAAATTAACTTTTTCTTTTCAACAAATTACACTACGGAAATTTCTTATGGAATATTGTGGGATACATTCAAGGCTTATATTCGTGGTCAAATTATTTCTTACTCAGTAGCTTTGAAGAAATGCATCAATAACAAGATTCATCTATTGGTTGAGAAGATTAAAGACATTGATAAGAAATATGTGACTGATCCTACTGAAGAACTTTACAAACAAATAATTGAACTGCAGATGGAATATAATTTGTTACTTACATTTTCGATTGAAAACCAGTTAATTAGATCTAAATCTGATTTTTATGTGCATAGTGAGAAATCGGGTAAACTGTTGGTTAATCATCTGAAGAATATTTCAGCTAGACGCCAAATTGTGGAGATTCGCAAACAGAATGGAGAACTGACTGTTAACCAGGAAGAGATAAATCAATCTTTCCAAAATTTTTATACATCCTTATATAGTACAGAATCCCCTCAAGACCTTAGTAATATGTTTAATTTTTTAGAACATTTGAAACTCCAAAAAGTATTACCTCAAGATAACTTAGAATTAAGTAAACCCATTACAGATTCGGAGATCAATAATACTATTTTCTCACTGAACTCGGGGAAAGCACCAGGTCCCGATGGATATTCTGTGGAATTTTATAAAGCTTTTTCTTCTACTCTCTCTCCCTGGCTGATTAAGATGTTTGATGAATCTATCACATTGGGTAAACTACCACAATCATTTTACAGAGCTACAATTTCTCTAATCTTGAAAAAAAATAAAGACCCGACCGAATGTTCTTCTTATAGACCTATTTCTTTGTTGAATGTTGATTCTAAGATCTTCTCTAAAATTCTAGTGACAAGGCTAGAGAAGATATTACCATATATTATCTCTGAAGACCAGACTGGATTCATTAAAAATCGTTATTCCTCCTTTAATATTAGAAGATTGATGAATATTATTTACACTCCTTCACATAAGTCTTCAGAATGTGTTATTTCACTAGATGCTGAGAAGGCCTTCGATAGAGTAGAATGGCCTTATTTATTTACAGTTCTTGAAAAATTTAATTTTAGTCCGATATTTATATCTTGGATTAAACTTCTTTATAATTCCCCAGTTGCTTCGGTTTTTACTAATACCCAAAGATCGCCATATTTTCGATTATTTCGGGGCACCAGGCAAGGGTGCCCCCTTAGCCCTTTATTATTTAACTTAGCTTTAGAACCTTTGGCAATTGCTATCAGAGAAGCACCCAATATTACTGGTATTATTCGTTGCAGGGATATTCATAAAGTATCACTATATGCAGATGATTTATTGTTATATATTTCCAATCCTGAAAATTCTATTCCTGCAGTTTTATCTTTATTAGCCCAATTTAGTAATTTTTCGGGATATAAACTGAACTTAAATAAAAGTGAATTATTCCCTTTTAATGGATGGGTTCCTATTTATGATAGTTTGCCTTTTAAAATAGCTAGAGACCATTTTATATATTTAGGGATTAAGATTACTAAAAAACATAAAGATTTGTTTAGGACTAATTTTTTCCCTCTATTGGACCTGATCGGCAGTTTACTTACCAATTGGTCACCATTATCCCTATCCATGATAGGCCGAATTAATGCTATTAAGATGATGATCTTACCTAAATTTTTATATATATTCCAAGCTATACCTATTTTTGTTCCTAAATCTTTTTTTGATAAGGTCGATTCTAAATTGTCCTCGTATATCTGGCAAAACAAGAATCCTAGATTGGGGAAAAAATATTTACAGAAATCTAAACTAGAGGGAGGGTTGGCATTACCCAACTTTAGAATTTATTACTGGGCAATTAATATTAGTTACTTAAGGTATTGGTTGAATTATTCAGAATTTTCTCTAAATCCCCATTGGGTAAATTTAGAAATTAAACCGATACAAAATTTTTCAATTAGCTCTATTTTGGGAGCTGCTCTCCCTTTTACTCTTACTAAATTATATAAACAAATTGATAATCCAATGGCTAAACGTACACTACGTATATGGTTTCAATCCCGGAGATTTTTTGGCCTAAGTCATTTTATCTTGGAAACTCCTATTGTACTAAATTTCCTTTTTCATCCCTCTCTAATTGATCAAGCTTATTTACTCTGGAAAGTTAAAGGTATAACATGCTTTTCGGATTTATTCTTGGATAACTCTTTCATGTCATTTGAACAATTATCCATGAAATATGATTTACCTCGATCTCATTTCTTTCGATATTTGCAGATTAGGAGTTTCTTAGTTTCGACTTTACCCTCTTTTCCCAATCGGGAGACTATGACTGTTTTAGAGGATATACTATATTCAAAATTCCCTCCAAAAGGTGTGATATCTAAATTATATAATATAATTACAAAAATAAATTCTGGGACTTTTGAAAAGTTTAAAAATGATTGGGAAAGAGAACTCAACCTTCATATTTCCAATGAAAATTGGAATAAAATTCTGCGACTGGTAAACTCTTCTCTATGTGCAAAACATTCACTAATACAGTTTAAAGTTGTTCATAGAGCTCATATGTCTAAAGATAAACTCCATCGCTTTTATTCTCATATCGATCCTATATGTGATAAATGTCAATTGGAAATAGCTTCCCTTACACATATGTTTTGGTCCTGTCCCTCTTTACAGAATTATTGGAAGGAAATTTTTTCCATTATATCTACTGTTTTGAATATTGATTTACAACTACATCCCATTACTGCAATTTTTGGATTACCTATGATATATTTGACTTATTTATCTCTTCCTGCGGATCGTATGATTGCTTTTCTTACACTAATGGCTAGAAGATCTATACTATTGAATTGGAAAGAGGTTAATCCTCCCACTGTTTTCCAATGGTTTACCCAAACTATACTATGTTTAAATTTAGAGAAAATTAGAAACTCTGTCTATGAATCCCCTTCTAAGTTTGAGTTAACCTGGCGACCATTTATTCAATATTTTCATTTGTGGTGAGTTGATCTGGCTCTGTTTTCTTTCTATGATTATGTATGATAATTGGGCAGTAAGATGAGATCGGAGTGATCGGCGTGGTTTAGCTATATCTGTAGGTTTTTTTTTTAAGTTTTTTTAATTCAGATTTGTTTTTTCTTCTTTTTTGGGTTTTTTTTTCTCTTTTTTTTCATATATTGTTATTAATTATATCTTTTTTTTTTAGAGATAGTTCACACCCTAAACTGAACTAAATTTTTTTTTATGATATATTTTTATTCTGTAATATTATTGTTTAATATCTCTGTATTAATTCATTACTTACTATGTATTTTTTATATCTCTTTGAACTGTATGTGTTTATAAATTATAATAATAATAAAAAGATTGAAAAAGAAAGAAAAGTGAAGCAATGCCAATGAATAATGCAGATTTCTCAAAATTTAAGAAGGAATAACCATTCAGATGGCAAATGCAAGCAATAAGATACCTAGGTATACAAATAAATAAAAATCTCGGCCATCTATATAAACTCAATTACCATCCATTAATGAAAAAATTACAAGACGACTTAGAGCATTGGAAAGACTTACCACTAACACTGATAGGAAGGATAAACTGTATTAAAATAAATATTTTCCCAAGGATACAATACCTATTTCAGTCATTACCAATACACCTAACAGAGAAATTCTTCAAGGAGTTAAAGAAAATAATAAGGAAATTCTTATGGAAAGGGGGGAAACCGAGGATAGCACTAAATAAATTAACAGAATGGTACAAACAAGGAGGCTTACAACTACCAAACTTTAAGAATTATTATAGAGCCGCACAATTAAGATACCTATCAGATTTTTATCAAACAAGGGAAAAACCAGATTGGACCAGATTAGAACTAGATAAAATAGGGGAGAAGATACCTGAACATATACTATATAAATGGGATGAAAAATTGGTGCAACGTAGGAATTCACCGATATTGCATCATCTGCTCAACATTTGGAAGAAGATTCATGTAGAAAAGAATAAAACAAATTACCAACTATCAAAACTAATATTGACGCAAAATCAGCTAATCCCTTTCACAATAGATAACCTTTCCTTTAGAGAATGGGAGAGAAAAGGATCAAAAGAATAGAAAATTGTTTTCCGGGAAATAAATTATTATCCTTTGAACAAATGAAAGATAAATATAATATAAATCATGATACAATGTTTGCATACTACCAACTGAAAACCTACTTGAAGGACAAATTGGGAAACAGTCTGAGGTTACCAGAAGGAAGCAATTTTGAATATGTGATTACAGACACAATGATAATTTAAAAATATGTAACACTTTTTACCCCCTCCATAAATCTTCGTCCGCGAAGCCAAGCCAAAGAACAAACATGTACATCAAACTGCAAGAAAAGGAGAACGAGGAAACAAACGGTAAACCTAAACAAAAATGGGAACAAGATCTAAACAAAGATAAAGAATGAAACATGGGAGAAGCTATGCTCCGGAACTATGAGAAATACAATAAACACGAGGTTACGCATGATACAATATAACTGGATACACAGGCTATACTTCACACCTCAAAAGTTAAATAAATGGGACCCAACAGTATCAGACAGATGTTTTCGCTGTAAAAAGGAAACGGGAACAACAATTCATGCAATTTGGACATGTGAGAAAGTGGAAAAATTTTGGGAAGATCTAAACCAGATATTAAATAAAATCACAAAAAGCAATATACAAAAAAACCCAGAGACCTTCCTCCTAAGTAATATAAGAAACAAAGAATTTGGACTCGATTTGGATGGAGCACAAAAAAGATTTGTTACGATAGCCCTAGCTGTAGCAAAAAAATGTATTATGTCAACCTGGAAATTAGAAGACAACTTGAGAATACAACAATGGTATATAGAAATGAATAAATGTATTCCATTAGAAAAAATAACATATAATTTAAGAAATAACATTACAATATTCAAACAAATATGGGAGCCATACATGAAACACAATAGAGAAATCCTACCATGGACTTCCACCACCTAAACTGACAGAAGGAGAAGACAACGAAAAGAACTGACTCAGTAAAATTTCTTGTTTATTTTTATTAAGTGACAACATTGTTTAACGGGTTTAATGTATCTTATAGATTGAACTTCAAATAAATGAGGAAGGGGGTGAGGGAGGGAGGACAGGGAGGGGCGGAAAAGAGGGAAAAAAACGAAACTATATATATTTAAGAAGAAAAATGTCCGTATGTATCTTGGTCAATATGGTTTATAGTGTGAAAAATAAAAAAAATTTAAAAAAAAACAAGTATACAGGCACGGTGACTACCAACATAAGCAAGTGGATTGACGATGTAACAGTGATTAAATGTTACACAGCCAGGGCAAATCAATAGCTAGACACAGAGCTTGTGATACAAGATTGCATTAAGATCAAGACTGAACTCTCCATGCAATCAGGAAGGTAAACCATGGGTACACACAGAGAATCCAGACACTTGGGTGATACCAGCCACATGAGGTACATGATAGGATATTCAAACAAACATTGTCTTTAAGTCAACCTTTTGGATCAGCGATAACAATGTCTCCATGACTGACAGGTTGAATACCTTCTACGCACAGTTTGATGAGAAAAACAAGGTGACATCAAAGAAAGTCTTGTGTCCTCCTGAAGAACAGGCAGCCTGCATAGCTGCGGCTGAGGTGCAAAAGATTCTATCCAGGGTGAACACAAAAAAGCAGCAGTTCCAGACAACATACCTGGTTGGGTGTAGAAGGTCTGTACAGCTCAGCTGACAGAAGTTGTAAAAGACATCTATAACATCTCCCCACAAGTTTCAAGGCAGCCACCATCATACCCATGCCTAAGTAAGTGACGGAAATCAGACTAATTGACTACCAGCCAGTGGCACTGACATCTATGATCATGAAGTGCTTTGAGCAGATGGTGATAGAATGCATCAAAAAGCACCTTCCAGCAACACTGGACCCGTTCCAGTTTGCCTACCGTCCAAACCGGTCCACAGATTATATGACCCTTGACCCTCCACTCTGTCCTGATCCACCTAGAGAATGAAGCCTCATACACCAGACTGCTTGGCTATCAACACGATCATACCTCAGAGCCTGGTGGATAAACTCCTTGCTAGGACTTAACACCCCTCTCTGTAACTGGATTCTGGACTCCTTGATGGGTTGGTAACAAAACCTCAAGCCCCATCACACTAATAAGCACTAGAACACCACAGGGCTGTGTGCTCAGCTCACTATTGTTCACACTGCTAACTCATGACTGCACTGCCACATTCATTTCCAACAGAATCATCAAATTGGAGATGACACAACAGTTCTCATCAGCAAAAACTGAGTCGCATTGCAGAGAGATGGTTGAAAGGCTCATCAAATGGTGAAAGAACAACCACCTGAGTCTCAATGTGGACAAAACGAAGGAGATGTTTGTGGACCTCAGGATGAAGGTCTCTATATCAACAGTTTAATTATGCAGAGCACAAAGTTCCGAGATGTGCATCTCGGACTCACAACACCTCCTCATTAGTCAGGAAAGTGCAGCAGTGCCTCCACTTCCTAGGCAGGCTAAAGAGGGCTAGGCTACCAGTCCCTAACTTGATCACCTTTTACAGGAGCAATGTCCTGTCTAGCTGCTTCATTGTATGGCACGGCAGCAACGTAGCTTCAGACTTGAAGTCTACACAAAGGATTATTAGAACAGCTGAGAAGATCATGGGTCTCCCTTTCCTCCATCGATAACATTCACGAGGAGCATCACCTAAATAGAGCTCCAGAAAAGGCTCAAGACCCTTTCCATCCAGCCAACAGTATCTGCAACCCACTACCATCACGAAGGAGGTAGAGGAGCATCGAAATCAGGACTGTCAGGTGGAGAAATAGCTTCTTCCAGCAGACTGATGAACAATCCCCTGAAGTCACCCCAAACATTTAATTATAGATTTATTTTAATTATTTATGTGATCATTAGGTATTTTTGTGCGTGCACCGTGGTCTGGAGAGATGTTGTTTCATTAGATTGTATATGTACAATCATGTGCAGAATGGAGTGCTGAGAAAGGGGAAGTAAGTTGATAGGCATATTGGTGATGGGCAGATGGAACCAGGCAGGAGAATGAGTGTGGGTAATGAAAGGGGTGGAACATCTGAATAAGAAAGAAAGAATCTGATAGACTGGCGCAGTGGGAAAGGATCATAGAGTCCAGGCTACATGATGAAAGTTGAAATTATTTTCATCCTTTTAACTCTTTCAATTGCTCCCAATTTTTTCCCCCCAAATCAGAGGTGTAACCACGGTACACACACAGGGCACCAGCTGTACCTGACCATCTTTGGCTGCATGGAACCGTCCTTCTTTCACACCTACTCTGGCATGTCTCCGCTACATTGATAGCTGCATTGGAGCTGTTTCATGCTGAACCCTTCAATTGTATCACCTTTGCACAAACCCACCCTTTCAAATTCACCCAGACCACCTCTAACACTTCTCTTTATTTTAAACATATGCCTCAACCCAAGGACAAACTAACTAGAGATATTGATTATGAACCCACTGATTCCTACAACTATTTTGACTACAATTCCTCCATCATCTCCTGTAAGGAACTATGCCTTTTTCTGTTTCAACGTCTGTTACATCTTTCCACAAGACGAGGCATTCCTCCCTGTTTCCATCCACCCCATACCAGTCTCTGTCTCACCCTTTGCTTTTCACTTCTAGAGTGGCCTCTATGCTCAATCCTGATGCAGATCTCAACCCAAAATGCTGGCTGCCTCTTCACCTCTAGATGCCTGACCCACTGAACTCTTCCAAAAGTTTATTTTTTGCTCAACATTTATACTGTTTTAATCTATTTTAACCTCCTGAGATTGATTATTAATCAATCTTTGTACAAAGCTCAAATGGTGTGCCCCAGCACAGAATGAGATTAATCTCCATGAGAATGGATGGAATACTTACTGATTTGTTAACACCAAACATCATAATCCAAAACAACATTAAAACAAATGTGAAATAAATGAAATCTTACCGGATTGTTTGATCAAAAGATGCACTGAGAATCTGACTGCTGTCTTTGGAAAAACTAAGGCAGGTCACTCCTTTACTGTGAGCACGTTCAAATCGGCGTAGACACTGACCACTCTGTATCTTCCACACCTGTGGAGCAACCAACATATTAATTAAGAATTTTGTATTTTATCAGGGTTGCTAAAGAACTTTTCTATTTACATTGCAAAATACCTTTATTTCATGTTAATAAAGCCCCATTTTAAAATATTTTTTTCAGCTGCCAACCTCATCCTTGGTCTAGATAGAGCAGGGAAGACAAACATTCGGCAGACTGTGGTCATGCTAGCCAGAATCCAAATTCCTTAGCACTTTCGATTCATTTCTTGTTTCACTTTCTTGAGAGTGAAAATTGAATCTGCTTCCACATTCTTTTCACAAGTGAATTCCAAGTCATGAATGCTTATGCGATAAAAATATATCTGGTCATCACATTCATCTAATACATTGATAATCTCAAGATTTAAAGATTACATTTATCCGCATGTCTCCAGTAAATCAACTGTAGGCTTGGGAGCTGCTGCTCAAGCAGGTAACATGCCAATGGAGTCAGCAGATGCTGAAAAACTGGAGCATCATGTAAAATGCTGGAGGAACCTAGCAGATCAGGCAGCATCCATGGAAGGCAAAAGGTAGTCAACGTTTTGGGTTATGCATGCCATGGAGTCAAGTTAAAGTGAGAATTTATTTTATTGAATTTAACAATTGAACTTTAACTTTTATATCAAGATCAGCCAATGCAGGAAAAGTTTAGTGATGTAGAGTTAACTTACATATGGGGATCCTCAACAATAAATAAACTATAACAGAAGTCTTGGAAAATTTCTTAACTGAGATCATGATCTCAGAAGTTGAGGTTATGTTGGGAGAAATTTTTACAGATTCTGAATTTCAGAGCAAATTGAGAAGTGGAAGCTGGTAGTGGAGTTCTCATAACACAGGAAAAATGAACAGTGTTAACTGTTAAATGAAAACTGTTACAGAACAGAATAGGGCAGTAAAGTCAAGCAATTACTCTTCTGGAAGGCTTAGCTTGCTGTGAGTATTACATAGGAAGTAAGAACAAGAGTAGGCCAAAAATGGCCCATTGAGCCTGCTCCGCCATTCAATAAGATCATGGCTGATCTAATTTATGACCTAACTCCACCTACCTGCCTTCTCCCAATATCCCCTAAATCCTTTATCATGTAAAAATTTATCTAACCAAATTTAAAATATGTTTAATGAAGCAGCCTCAACCACTTCCCTGGTTAGAGAATTCCAAACATTCACTACTCTCTGGGAAAAACTATTTTTCCTCATCTCTGTCCTAAATCTACTCCCCCGAATCTTGAGTCTGTGTCCTCTCATTTTAGTTTCCCCGGCCAGCTCAAAAAACCTTCCTACATCTATCCTATCCATACCCTTCATAATCCTATATGTTTCTATAAGATCTCCTCTCATTCTTCTGAACTCGAGCGAATACAATCCTAGACGATTTAATCTTTCATTGTAAGTCAACCCCTTCATCCCAGGGATCAACCTAGTAAACCTCCTCTGGACCGTCTCCAAAGCCAGTATATCCTTCCTCAAATATGGAGACCAGAACTGGACACAGTACTCCAGGTGCGGTCTCACCAGTACCTTATACAGTTGCAACATTACCTCCCTACTCCTGAATTCAATTCCTCTAGCGATGAAGGCCAACATTACATTTGCCTTCTTAATAACCTGCTGCACCTGCAACCTAACTTTTTGCGATTCATGCACAAGCACTACCAAGTCTCTCTGCACAACAGCATGCTGTAGTTTTTCACCCTTTAAATAATATTCAGCTTTTATTTTTCTTGCCAAAGTGGGTAACCTCACACTTACTAACATTGTACTCCATCTGCCAGACCTTTGCCCACTCATCCAGCTTAACTATATCCCTCTGCAGACTCTCCACATCCTCATTACAATTTGCTCTTCCACTCAATTTGGTGTCATCCGCAAACTTGGCCACACCACATTTTGTCCCCTCCTCCAAGTCATCAATGTAAATGATGAACAGTTGTGGGCCTAGCCCCGACCTCTGCGGCACCCCACTTACCACTCTCTGCCAACCTGAAAAACTCCCACTTATCCCGACTCTCTGCCTCCTGTCAGACAACCAATTTTTAACCCAGGCTAATATACTTCCCCGGACTCCACTTTCCTGTAACTTACTGATAAATCTCTTGTGCGGCACCTTATCAAACACTTTCTGGAAATCCAAATATACAACATCAACCTGTTCCCCTCTATCCACCGCACCTCAAAGAATCCTAACAAGTTTGTCAAACAAGATCTTCCCTTTCTAAAACCATGCTGCGTCTGCCTGATTGAACCCTTACATTCCAAAAGTTTCACTATTTCATCTTTAATGACGGCTTCAAGCATTTTTCCAACTACAGACGTCAAGCTAATTGGCCGATAATTTCCAGTCTTCTGCCTACATCCCTTCTTAAAAAGTGGCGTGACATTTTGCCGGGACCTGCTCAGAATCCAAGGAATTTTGGTATATGACCACCAATGCATCAACTATAACTTCTGTCATTTCCTTCAGAACCCTTGGATGCATATAATCAGGACCAGGTAATTTGTCTGGATTTAGTCCCATTAGTTTCTCCATCACTCCTTCCTTTGTAACAACTATTTTATCAAGGCCCTCCCCAACATTCGCATCCTTAACTCCGCACTTGGGCATACCGGACGTGTCTTTCACCGTGAAGATTGACAAAATATTTGTTCAATGCCTCGGCCATTTCCTCATTTTTTGCTACCAGCTTTCCTTTCTCATCCTCTGGCCACCCTCTTCCGTTTTATATATTTATAAAATTTTTTGCTTTCTGTTTTTATATTTTGTGCCAATTTACTTTCATAATTCTTTTTCCATTTCTTATTACCTGCTTTGTAACCCCTTGTTGTCTCTTAAAGTTATCCCAATCTTCCAGTTTCCCATGCTCTTTGCAGCTTTGTACACCTGCGCCTTCAATTTTATACTCTCCTTTATTTCCTTTGTTAACCACCTTGCTACCCTTTTTCCTGAACGGAATATATTTTTGTTGAGCAGTACAAAATATTTCTTTGAAAATCTTCCACTGTTCCTCAACTCTTTCATTAATTAGCCTGTGCTCCCAGTCCACTCTGCCCAATTCCTCCCACATCCTATGGTAGTCACCCCTGTTTAAGCATAATATATTAGTTTTAGATCTAACTATTTCCCCTTCCATCTGAATGAGAAATTCAATCATACTATGATCGTTATTTCCCAAATGGTTTCTGACTATTACATCATTTACTCTACCTATCTCATTGCACAACACTAGATCCAGGAGAACATTTTCTCTTGTTGGTTCCTTAACATGCTGTTCAAGAAAGCTATCGCGGATGCATTCTATGAAGTCCTCTTCCAGACTCCCATGACCAACTTGATTTTCCCAATCTATGTGGAAGTTAAAGTCCCCCATGACTACTGTCGTATCATTATTACATGCCTCACTTAACTCTATTTATTTCCTGTGCCACTAAACTATTGTTGATCATTCAGAGTACAGTCTTTATGTAGGTAACAGTGGTACCAAGCAATAAGATGATCATGTAGATGAAGATTAACAATCACAATAAGAATCCAAAAGTTCTTTATTTTAATTGTTTCCACAAGACATGAGAAGTGATAATTCCTGGATTAGTACTGCAGTATGTGGTAAAGATGAGGATGGATTCACACCTCAAAAGTTAAATAAATGGGACCCAACAGTATCTGACAGATGTTTTTGCTGTAAAAAGGAAATGGGAACAACAATTCATGCAATCTGGACATGTGAAAGTGAAAAGATTTTGGGAAGATCTAAACCAGATATTAAATAAGATGAGGATGGATTCCTGGATTCTTCTTCTTCTTTGGCTTGGCTTCGCGGACGAAGATTTATGGAGGGGGTAAAAGTCCACGTCAGCTGCAGGCTCGTTTGTGGCTGACAAGTCCGATGCGGGACAGGCAGACACGGTTGCAGCGGCTGCAGGGGAAAATTGGTTGGTTGGGGTTGGGTTTTTCCTCCTTTGCCTTTTGTCAGTGAGGTGGGCTCTGCGGTCTTCTTCAAAGGAGGTTGCTGCCCGCCAAACTGTGAGGCGCCAAGATGCACGGTTTGAGGCGATATCAGCCCACTGGCGGTGGTCAATGTGGCAGGCACCAAGAGATTTCTTTAGGCAGTCCTTGTACCTTTTTACTGCAGTATGTGGTAAAGATGAGGATGGATTCCTGGATTAGTACTGCAGTATGTGGTAAAGATGAGGATGGATTCCTGGATTAGTACTGCAGTATGTGGTAAGATGAGGATGGATTCCTGGATTAGTACTGCAGTATGTGGTAAAGATGAGGATGGATTCCTGGAATAGTACTGCGGTATGTGGTAAAGATAAGAATGGATAGAAAAAAGAGGATTTAATTCATTGCAAGAATCAGGAAGACATGGAAAACCCAATGGCATAGTTTGATTCACATTGTGACAGCAAAGCAACTTTTACCGTTACCTCAATTTTGCTTTTTCTAGAAAGGGATAAGATAGCAGTCCACAAATAAAGGCACAAGGAAGCATTTCAGAGCTATTAAAATTATGCAGTGGCAAAAAAAAAATCAAAGGAAGCCATATTGTAAGTGAACGTAATGTAGAAAGGATGTAAGAAATTACTAATGAATACAAAATTAATTAATTCACTTGAAAAGACCATCAGTACATGGAATCAACCAGTCTATCAATGATCTGCACAAGTCAGGAAGATTAATTTTGCTGAAATCTGTACAGGCTACATTTCAAATCTTTATTTACCATAAAAAATCAGAGGGAGATGTGACACAGGATTTATCCAATCTATTACTGATAATGCCAAATTGCTTTTGTTACTTTTTAATAATTTTTTATTTTTCACACTGTGAACCATATCAACCAAAATATGCACAAACATTTCCCATCAAATTTACACTGTGGTCTTTTCTCCCCTATTTTTCCCCTTTCCCTCCCTCCCCTCTACCCACCCCCCTCCAAAACCCATAAATATTCAACATTTACAATACAATAAAACCATAAAACAATATCTTCACACAAAGGAAAATAAACAAGAAAAATGCATCATCTATTTATTACACACTGAATCTAGTTGTTTTGTCTTATCATTTTCATTCTCATTTTAGGGGATGGAGGTTGTAAGCAAGCTCTCTCTGATATGTTCCATGTATGGTTCCCAAATTTGTTCAAACATTGTGACTTTATTTTTTAAATTATATGTTATTTTTTCCAATGGAATTCATTTCCATGTACCATTGCTGTATACTCATGCTATGTTCCATTTTCCAAGTTGACATTATACAATTTTTTGCTATCGCTAAGGCTATCATAATGAATTTTTATTTTCACTTTATCCAATTTGATGCCTACTTCTTATGTTACTTTAAATACTCACAGCAATCCTAATGCAAAACAAAAAGTGACTTGCAATGGTGCAGATATTAATGAAAAAAGAAGGTAGGCTCAAGAGTGGGAAAGAAACTATTATTGAACCTAGAGGTGCTAGTTTTCAGACTTCTGTACCTCCTGCCGGAAGGGAGCAGTGAGAAGAGGTTGTGACCAGGGTGAAGGTTCGTTCTGATGTTGGCTTGTCCTCTTGTGACAGTGCTTCACATGGATTTCTACAATGGATGGGAGGTCAGAACCTGTGATGGATCTGGTTATGTTTGCTACCTTTTGGATTCATGCCAAATTCCCAAACCAGGCTGTGATGCAACCAACCACTATATTTTCCACAGAGCATTTGTTGAAGTGTGATACAGGATCTGATGTCGTGCCAAATCTCCTCAGACTCGTTAGAAAGTAGAGGTCCTGGTGTGCTTTCTTCACTGTTGCCTAAATGTTCTGGGTCCTGGAAAGGTCTTCTGAAATATGGACTCACAGGAACTTGAAGGTTCTGACCATCTCCACTTCCTTCCCATTAATGCAGACAGGTGCATGATCCCTCAGCCTCTCCTTCATAAAATCAACAATAAGCTCGTTGGTCTTGGCAATGTTGAGAGCAAGGTGTTTCATCCAATGAAATTTTTGATCTCAATCCTGTATTCTGACTCATTATTTTCAGTTATTTGGTTAATAACAGTGGTGTCGACAGTGAATTTGTAGGTTGAATTGGAGCAGAACTTGGCTGCACAGTCATGAGTTCACAGGGAATAGAGTGGGTGATGGTCAGTGTGGAAGATGTGATGATGCCAGTCCACAGATTGATTTCTGCTGATGAGGAAGGACAAAATCCTAGATCTTTCAGCTTGGGCATGAGTTTTACTGAAGGTGCTGAATGTCGGGCTGTAGTCAATGAACAACAGCCTGACAAAGCTGGTCCTGTGGTCAAAGGTGGAGGACCCTTGAGAATGGTATCTGCCGTTGACCTGTTGTGATGATAAGAGAAATTGGAGTGGGCCCAGGTCCTTCCTGAGATAGGCTGATTCATTCCACAACCAATCCCTCGAGGCACTTCATTATAATAGATGTCAGGGACACCAATGATGGATGCCCTTTTGAAGCATGTGGGATGTGGGGACCTCTGGCCATTGTAGAGAAGGGCTGAAAATGTCTCCAAAATCTCCAGCCGGTTGGTTTGCACAGATTTTAAAGATACAGCCAGATTAACCATCTGAGCTAAACCTAGCCAAGTTCACTGTCTGGGCTGGACACTTTGAGGATTCACCCTCCTAAAGGTTCTGTTCACCTCAGACCGGGAGCATAGACCCTCTGAGAGCTATGGGACTCGTATAGTTTCTTTATTATTTTCTCTTTGCACAGGCATTGTCCGGAAAAGATATTTTGCAGTTAATGATACTGCGTTTGGCTTTACAGGATGTGATGGCATGTTAGTTTGCCACAGCTGTCCGGCATTTTATGAGGCTCCACCGTGGAACTGTATCTTTGCATTGGAGGTTATAACTGGAATTTCTGTATATTTCTAAATTCCCTAATCTGAACATCATACGTCTGGCCTTCAACAGTTTGGGAATCTCTTGGTTCATCCATGGTTTCTGATTAGGATACACCCATATAGTCTTACTAGGAACACACCTGCTCACATACTTCCTGATAATGTTGGTGACCACTGCAGCTTATTTGTTCAGATTCGCCGCCAATTCTTGAATGTTGCCTGTTAACTGACTCCAGGCAGTCACAACACTGCTCTTCTTCCTCCCAAACTATCTCTATACAGTCTTCACTGCCGGTTCCCTGCTCTTCTGCTCCTCTCTGCTTGGTGGAAGGAAGAACAGCACAGCCAGGTGTTCCGACTTTCCAAAGTGCAGGTGTGGAATGGAGCAATTGGCATCCTTGATGGTAGTGCAGCAGTGGTCGGATGCTGATCCCCCGGTGTTGTTGGGGTTGTGCTGCTGGCAGTTTGGGTGTAGCCTCTTTAAGCTAGGCTGATTGAACTACCAGTGAATAACCAACAAAAAGGTATCGGAATATGTGACAAGATGTTTTGGAAGGGTCAGCACTTCAGCACCAGATTTTCCAGATGGGGGCAGTAGCTCTGGGTTAGGATTATCACATCTGAGCACTACAAAGAATTAATCATGAATTAGACACCACCACCTCTTCCTTTACTGGAGGAAAGTGTCCAAGCAATGTAGGCAGAAACCTTCAGAGTAAAGGGCTGAGTCTGGAGAGTGGGGGGTGAGCTATGTCTCTGTGAAGCAGTGTATGCAGCAATTCCTCATGTCCCTCTTGTGCAGCAACCTTGCCCTCAGGTTCTTAATTTTATTCTCAAGAGACTATCCTTTGGGTAAAGGATACCATGATATGGAGGGGGTGGCACAGACCCATGCTTTTTAATCTTACTTGGAACCCACTTCAGCCACCATGTTTACGAAGCTGAGTTTACTGACTTTATGGACCTTGGGTGGTGAATGGTCTTTAAGCCTGTTGGTCTCAGATGTGTTTGTTTTGACAGAACGGAACAATGGCTGTCAACTTTTTCATCAGCTTCAATTTTACTTCAACTCTGACATCTTCTGGAATACTGCATAACAAGTGAACTTAAAAGATCAGTTCAAAAATTAAAATCCTGTTCGGTGCTTCATTGCATTAAAATTTTTTTCTCAGTGTCGCTACCTACCTTAATCTTTCCATCCTGTGCTCCTGTTGCTAACATTTCAGTGTCACGACTGAAACACATGCACAGGACTGCATCATCCATCATCATGAAGTTATCTTGTGCCTGGTATTTCAGATCCTAGAAAGTGACACAAAAGCAGTTACGAAAAGATAAGGAAGTTCTGTTTATTCAAGGGCAGGAAATCCACGCACAAAAACACAAGAATGCAGCACAGCCAGTTTTATTTTTTTCAGACAAGACCTGAACATATAATCTTTCAAATCTGAAGTATGTATTAATATGGAATCCTAATTGAGAGCATACAAAGTAAATAGACCTTCACTTCTTTTGTCATACATCTGCTAACAAAACAGCCTTTGGCAGTAACTAATAAACAATCATCTGACAATTTAAACAGTACTAATACTAATCTTCAGTCATACAATTTTGAGAAGAGGCATTGTATTCTTTTGATATAAAGTAATTTATAGAACAGCAATAATGAAACATGCATGTTAAAGTTTATGCAAACCAACAGAATGTATTAAATCCAAATAGAAAGTTATTAATAGATTTGGTATATCCATCTGAATCTGTTTTGGGGTTATGATAGTCACACTCTATTCTTGTGTTCAACTGCTGAAGAACTAGTTGATTTAACATCAGTGGAAAAGTAAGAGGTTTTTTTTGCAGGTGCTTTTTTTCCCCCACTGATACGCAGCAGCAGACCGGAATACTCACAGAGCAATTCAAATCATTCTAAACCAGTTTCTAATTTACTATATAAATATAGGGAACATTTTAAAAGGTTTAAAAGAAGTACGTTCAACTAAATTATTCCTGTATTGCTATGTCTTTTTCTTGGACCTTAAGAGCACAGAAATGAAAGAGCATATAAACCATATAACAGTTTACAGCGCGGAAACAGGCCATATCGGCCCTTCAGGTCCACACCGGTTCACTTGAACAACTCCACTAGATCCCCCCCACTCCCACTCTCTGCCCATAACCCTCCAACCCCCTCATATCCATGTACACATCCTTCTTCTTCTCTGGCTTGGCTTCGCGGACGAAGATTTATGGAGGGGTAATGTCCACGTCAGCTGCAGGCTCGTTTGTGGCTGACAAGTCCGATGCGGGTCAGGCAGACACGGTTGTAGCGTTTGCAGAGGAAAATTGGTTGGTTGGGGTTGGGTGTTGGGTTTTACCTCCTTTGTCTTTTGTCAGTGAGGTGGGCTCTGCGGTCTTCTTCAAAGGAGGTTGCTGCCCGTCGAACTGTGAGGCGTCAAGATGCAGTTTGAGGCGATATCAGCCCACTGGTGGTGGTCAATGTGGCAGGCACCAAGAGATTTCTTTAGGCAGTCCTTGTACCTCTTCTTTGGTGCACCTCTGTCACGGTGGCCAGTGGAGAGCTCGCCATATAACACAATCTTGGGAAGGTGATGGACCTCCATTCTGGAAACGTGACCTGCCCAGCAGATCCAACCTTCTCTTAAATGACAAAAAGGACCCTGCCACAACGAACTCCTCTGAACGATGATTCCTTTCTGCCACCACTCTCTGAGTGAGGAAGCATCCTCTAACTTTTCTCCTACAGTTTTTCCCCCTTACAAGCTTCAGAAAGAGCAAAATGTTGACAATAATGACATGTTGGATTGATTTTTGATGGGACTGTATGGAAAAAAAACATACTTAATACTAATAGTAACAACTCATTGTGTTGACTTACCTTTCTAATTTTCCCAGTGGTGAAGTTCCATACTTCGATAAAGCCATCCACAGAACCTGTAACCAGATACTGGCCATCTGGGGAGAATCGAGCACACTCCACATGGGACTTCTGGCCAAACTGTTTAAAGCATAAATAGGACAAGCAACATAACTGATGACTTTTCAATCAACTATTAGGACACCTAGTTCCCCTTTACTAGAGCTTAAGTTGCTCATTCCTTTCAAATTGGAATGTTGAATTTAAGTGAAAACTTGACATTATTTGGCTTGAGCTCTAAATTTAAAACATTCCGCTTCCCGTTAATCAAAACTATTTATCAAATCTTAGAAAGAAAAGAGAGAGAATTCAATTAATGCATTATATATAATTAATGCATTAGCTTTATTGCCTTTGTTATCTTTGCCACTGGAGTAAATTTGATTCTGTTTAGTAATATACCCAAGTACCTCGTGTTTCACTAAAGTTGTTAAAAATATTTACCTTGATGTGCCTGCTGAGTTGAGTGGGAAATTTCTCCTCTTCTACATCTTTCACAGCTGCTTTTCCTCTGAATAAATCAATGGTCATACCTGGGGGTAAAAGACCTTGATGTTGCTGCCATTTTAATGCCTGAGGGGAAAAATATTTTTAAAATTTGTAGATTTTTTTTTAGATTCAGCAGTGTAACATACCCTTTCAGTCCATGAGCCTGTTCCACCCATGCAACTAATTAACTATTAATCCCGTACATCTTTGGAACATGGGTGAAAAGCAGAGCACCCGGAGAAAACCCACACAGATGTATAAACACTTTACAGACAGAAGTAAATTCGAACCCGGATCGCTGGCTCTGCATGGCACTAACCACTATGCCAACCTTGCCGCCCTTATAGGTTTAGTATTGGGCTAAGTTTATCACCTATAAAATGAGTTAAAACCAGGTTCTATCCTGTCTAAAATCCCTTCATTGCAAATTGTGAGGAGTGGCCTAGTTAGCAAATCATTCAGAATGAAATCTATAAAAGCAATTTCTGAAGTAGAATCTTTTATTAACACAATAAGTGAAAATAAAAAATTGCCTTATCACAATGAAAATTATTTGTTGCTCTTACTTGGAATATAGGTACAGCAGGCTAATTAGCACTACTATTCAGTAAGAATAATCAGTGATCTGCAGCAGTAATTCCAGCTACCTAGATTGATTCCTTAAGCCTTAGCCTCTCAATCTCACTCTGGTCCGTGCCAAAATCTTAGCTCTTCTTACTGCTAGGAGGGCTACTGATCAGGTTTAATAATCTAATCCCTTAGATTATTGCCTTTTCTTTTGCAATTGTTTGATAACTAATACCCAAAATCACATCAGAATTACAAGTATCATCCAAAATACAGTTGTTAACCTTCAACTCATAGATATTTACAATATTTAATGCCATATGGACATTGCAACTCAGCTCAGGTTCTACTTTTATTGATGTTAAAATAAGAAGGTTTAACAAACAATGCGAAAGAGACAAAAAGAGAGAAAAATTATAATCCATAATCAGACAAGGGATGGAGAAACATTAGTCAAATGGAAAATTGAATCACATTCGAACATAGAAACTATGACCTTTGATCTTTCTGAAATTTGATATTATTCAATTCACAAATTACGAGCCAAAATTTTGAGATACAGAATGAAATTTGCCCTTGCAATTTGTGTTGAAATAAATAAGGTAAATACATTTTTTAAATTATATATCTTTACAACTCATTTTTCTTGATGCACGCTCAGATGATGCAGCTTTGCATTCCAGAAAAGCACAACACAGACCTTTTTTAGGTGCATCCCTCCCGTAACATGTTTTGTTTTCACAAATGAAGGCAAAGCTTTCCAAAGTTTTTAATTATGTACCCATTAATACCAATAATTAATCAAATTACATTTTTGTTTCAAGCAACTTAGCATTAGGTATCTCTCACCACAATGATCCAGGTAACAAAAGTGAAGTACACTCACCTGACCCAACAAAGCCATGAGACGTGAAGGGGGCACCACACTCACTTCACCTGCCAATGCCTGAGCAATGGCTGCTCTCCGCTTCTCTTTACTGCTGCCATCTGGATAAGCCTAAGTACAAACACACAACAGGTTACTGAGACATTCATACCCTTATTGGTATGTGGTACTGATTACCATCTTGGAGGTCCTACTTCTTAATCTATGCCCAAACTTCCTATATTTGCTTTGCTGATGTAATCCCGTTTTCTCCCTACATCATTGGTTCAAAGTGAACAACTTCTGGCTGATTGCCTTCCCTTTTAAAAATGCTGTAGACTTGATCTGAGAGATCCCTGACCCAGGCACGTGGGAGTTAACATACCATCTGGGAATTTCAATCTTGGTCACAGAATATTCTGTCAGTTCCTCTATTGAGTCCCTCTCTCTATCACTCTCCTTTTCTCCCCCTTCCCTTCTGAGCTTCAGTCAGTACCAGAGACAGTGCTGCGCCTTCTGCCTGGTAGGTCATCCACCCCATCACCCAAAATGGTCTACTTGTTACTTACTAAGAGGGACAAATATAGGGGATTCCTGCATTCTCAGGATATACCCTCTAACAGGTGGTCACCCAGTTCTTCCCTATCCTCACCTTCCACAAGACCACATCATTGAAGCTATTATCAATGATGTCCTCAGCATCCTGAACAATCCGCTGCAGGACCAGCTGCAAGTCAAGTTCCTTGATCTTGTCAGTTAGGAGTCGCAGCTGCATGCATTTCCCACAGCAGCAGTTGTCAGGGACACTGGATGACTCCCTGACTTTCAGGATTCTGCAGGAGCAGTATCGGACATCCCTCAGTACCATCATTTCTATTTAACCATTGAAAAGAAAAGCAAAGACAATCCTTAACCCATCTTTCTTGTTGTAGCCCTACAGCCTCTGCTCAACTAAGCCCCTCACAATGTCTGATTCTTACACTAGGCTCTCTGCTTGACCCCACCCTCCTTTTATACTCTCACAAAAGTAACCAGCAGTCACCTCAACTTGTTTTTTTTAAATTAAAAAGACCATGGAAGCAGACCTGATAATTATCTTCAATACACAAGACACAATTCAGTTTTCAAGTTTCAGCTTCCAAACTCAACTACATTCCTCACCATGGGTCCAGACACAAACCTGGCTCATCCTCCAGACCTAGTTCTGACTTTGTGCTTCTGACCTCTATTAATCCCAACCCTGAACCTGGTTTTGGCCACTCACCACTTATTAATGCTTCATCAATTGCCAGCACAAAACATCAAATGCAACCCACTCTACAACAAACAAGATACGTCAGCTAACACAGAAGAAGGCTAAGGAGGAACATTAGGCAACATTCCCACCACTACATGGCCAGCTTCACAACTATGGAGAACACTGGACATTAGGTTAGTGGGCAAAGAGGAATTAATGGATGCACGTGATACTGCTGTTGGAAGATCTGATAAACTCAAGTTGTAAGCTTTTCCCTTCCTGAAATAGTACAGTTTTATGTTTATCACATATGGCCAAAGTAAAACAAGCCTTGATAGCATTGATCTCTAACATCTTGAACACACGATTTGGCATATGATTTATCTAAAGCAATGAATACAAATATCCATTTTCTTTAAAATTCAGGAGGAAATCAGTTTTACTGAGAAATGAGAATTCACTAATTAAAACAGAACCCCTAAGATTTTATTACAATATTTCACATTTGAACAAGATAGTCTGTAGATTCTTAACAACAGATCGAATTAGCCCTCCTCCTCCACCACCATCCTCCCCACCTGATAGAACTTGTTCTTATCCTCAGTAACTTATCCTTTGATTTATCCCACTTTCTCCAAGTTAAAGGGGTGGGCATGGGTAGCCATGGGTACCCTTTTTGTTGACTTTGTGGTGTAATTCATGCTACAAGACTACAAGGCTTCCTCCACCACTTTGGCACTGCCTCCTGCACCCATGAAGAGCTTGTCAACTTTATCCACTTCGCTGCTTTCACCTCAACCTCAAATTTACCTGGTCCATCTCTGGCAACACTCTCCCCTTTCTTGATCTCTATCTCCATTTCGGGAGATAAACTTTCTACAGAGATTTTTTAAAAACCTATCAACTCCCATAATTACTTCAATTGCACTTTTTCACATCTTGTCCCCTGTAAGAATTCTATTCCCTTCTCCCAATTTCTCAGACTCCCAAGATGAGGTCTTCAATTCCAGAAATCAGAGATGTTTTCCTTCTTCAAACAACGTGGCTTCCCCTCTACCACCATCAAGTCAGCCCTTACCTGCATCTCTTCCATTTCCCAGACATCTGCCCTGCCCCTAAATGCAACAAGAACAGGATTCCCTCCCCCCCCCCCAACCCTGTCCTTACCTACTACCTCATGCATCCAACCTGTAACTTTCTGCAATTTCCATCACCTATAACATGATCCCACCGCCAGACATATTTTCTACTCTCCCCCTTCCTTCCTTCTCCACTTCCTCCGTGACGCCATCGTCCACTCATCCCTTTCCACTAATTGCCCCCTTGGTACTTACTCCTGTGACCACAGGAAGTGCCACACTTACGCCCACACGTCCTCCTCACCATCATTCAGGGCCCAAAACAGTCCTTCCAAATGAAGCAATACTTGTTAATCTGCGGGAGTCATCTACTGTAACTGGTGCTCCCGTTGTAGCCTTCTTTACATCAGAGAGACTGGTCCTAGATTGGGAGATTGTTTTACTGAGCACCTTCGCTCTGTCCACATCAATAACAGGGATCTCCACTCTCACGTTGACATGTCTGTCCATGGCTTCCCGTGCAGACTTGGCTGTCTGGCCTCATGCACTGCCATACCAGGCCACCCGTAAATGGAGGAGCATCACCTAATATTCCACCAGTGCACTCTCCAACCAGGTGTCATGAACATTGAGTTCTCCCGTTTCTGTTAGGCCATTCCCCATTCTTCATTTCTTCCCTACCTGTCTCCTTTTCTCCAGTTCTCTACCCCCTTCCCTCTCAACTCAGAGAGCTATCCCCCCTCCCCATTTTCTCTTGTGCCCTCCTTCCCTTATCCACCAATTACCTCTTGCTTGTGGGCCTGTGTTCCTCTCCCTGCCCCCCCACCATTTCATTTGGGTGCTTGTCGACATATTAATTAGGCCTGATAAAGGGCTCAGGCCCGAAACATTGGTTATGTACCTTTATCTTTGCTGCATAAAGTATGCTGTGTGACCTGCTGAGTTTCTCCTCCAGCATTGTGTTTTTATTGTATATTCAACCATTTCCCACTCTTTCTGCTCCTTGTAAAGTTGCCAAGTAACAGAAGTTAATTACCTCACGTGGGTCAAAGTAGGACCTTGCCAGCAGGTTCTCTAGATGTATGTATCTCTCTGGTTGTGTCTGTTTTAGCATAATCATGGGGTCAGTCTGTCGGAGCAAGGACCTAGCAGCACCCAACTCACGAAGTTCAATCAACTCTAAAACCACCTAAGAAAAGAAAAATAATTCAGTAAAAAGCTAAGCTATTTTGCTGAGGCTGCAATGGTGGTACTCATCTAAAAGCAAATGATTTATCTGGAAAAGAAACCAATTAAAATAACTCTCTATGTATATCCAATGTTAAAAGGCACAAGTCTCAAAAATCAAACATTTCAAACTTGGAAAATCAAGTCTTCATGCTAGTTATGATATGACATTCACAGATAACATTTCCTGGTTGCATGTGGAATGGAAACCAAGATCAGATCAATCATGAGGTGTGATGGCATATTCATACTTTTATATCTGTTGCTCTTATATACAAATAAAATATCTTTCTCATGGCTTACTTTTTTGAATGTTGCAAATAAAAATAATTAAGTGCAAATGAAGAAAACAAGCTGCAAAATGTGAAAATCCAAAAACTGCATAAGCTAGAAATCTGAAATAAAAAAAAATAGAAAATGCTGGGAACACTGGGCAGGCTTGTCAGTATCCATTGAAACAAAAAAACGTTTTAGTTTGAAGACAATATCACAGATGGAAAGATAGAATTTGGATGGTAAATTTCACAACCTCTTCAAAATAATACCTTGGGGTTCTTACAATCATTTCAGAGCAAAAAGAGTTTTAATTTAACACATTTGAAAAACTGAAGCACCGACACCTAGTTTAATCACATTATTGAATGATAATAGAAAAATATTTTTTGGGGAATTCAGGGATAAATATGACCTTTTAACTATACATCGAGAATACTTTGACTTAATTAAAAGTTCTCATTGTGTGTAAATTACTGTAATCTTGCCCCCATTTCCAGAACCTCCATCAATGCTATAATCCTCACAATTTTAAAAATTCTCCCATTTCTGGCTTCTTGTTCCCCCAGTTTCCTCCACTCAATATTTACAATCATTTGCCCCCATTGCCAATATCTTGCTTGCATTTACCAATAATCTTTGTTTCAGCTTGCAAGTTGTAAATGGCCACATCTAAACACGCATGGAGCAAAACTGATTGACAATGAGCAAGAAGAGGCCAGAGTGTGAGGAATGCTGAGACCTTGGAATTATGGGACTGGAGGAATTTGCAAACAATTTCCCACTTTATGCATAAGCACTAATGTTCCTGCAATCTGGTGCTTGTTGTCAGAGAATTGCTACATCTCTTTAAGTAAGTCTAGTCATAAACTTTTCAGAAAGAATACACCTGAAATAAATTTGAATATTATATAATCTATAAAATAGATCACTGGAGGGAAAACATTATTCAAGGCAACATTTAAATATAAACCAATTTTTTTTCACATGAACCATTCAAAACAAAATTAATTCAGCAATCAAAATACATTTTTGATTAGATGATCTTTTAAAAAACAACTGAGTTAATAGACCTATTTAGTAATATTCAAATTCGAATAAACTTTTATTTGCGACCATTTTCCCATTTGTCATATTTAGGCACAGTGCTGTTGAAATCTGGTGCTTGACCCAGAACTATGTAAACATACATAGTTATAAACCAATCAAATTAGAAACCATGATCATGGAAATATACCTGACTATGCTCAATAATAAACGCTGTTAGCAATGATATTACACTTCAAACTATTATAGAACCTCTAATTCAAAAGGCAGGAAAGAGAAAATAATGACAGAACATTTCCCTCCATTCAGTCAGGAATAATTTTCACCATGCAGAAATACTCAACCAACTCAACACAAAGAATGATCCACTCTCTCCACCAACTTACTTATAACATTTGCTATCTTACCTGTTCATATAAGTCGATAAGAGTTTTATCAGGTAGCTTCAATGACTGTATGGCTTGCAACACAGTGTCCCAGTGCCCACTATTAATATCTGCAACAAAACTCTCAATACTGTCTACTGTGTTCAGGGAAACTGTAGTCTCCTCTTGTAAAGTTGCCAGGGTCCGGTGCAAATTGTTCTCCTTCAAATACTGCATGATGAGACGGACAACACTATGAACAGAAAACACAATTCAGTTTGTGCATTTCATTAAACCAACTTGCAACGGTGCAAAACAATTATTGTAAACCTCGTATCCATATATATCTTCTGTCATCTCATGTCACCTAGCACCTCTTCTGGGATCAGAGAGATTTGAAAATTTCTGTCAGAGACCCATTTTGGATTCATGTCAATGACCACAGCAGTGGTGGGGGGGGGGGGGAGGGGCGCGTGGCAAGATAGCATAGTGGGAAGACGTGTGGTTCCACCTTCCCCCAGTTAGACTTCTAAATACCCGAATTTAAAATTTTTAAAAGTGGTTAAAAATAATATTTACAGACTTTGGAATATTGGTGGATTGTAATGGCTGCAAACTTGAAAAAATGAAAAGGTCAATTGCAAAAGAAATTATCTTACAAAAGTGTTGAAGAATCGAGGCCTACTTACCAAGTTGAAGCCACGGAGTCGTCGACTGGACTCCCCAAGCTTCAGAGGACTCCTGCTAGGTTGAGTATTACGCTGGCGCCAATCGTGCAATCGCAAGATGGCGCCGGCTCAGTGATGGGCTAGGCTGGCCCTGATTCGCTCCCCCGGGGTGGATCGGCTAAGCGAACACAGAACCGCGAGCCCGCAATACTGCATGGCAGTCCGGAAGTGTGCAGTGTAGCGTCGGAAGACACACCTGCGTAGTTGGTGACTTTTCCGGGCATGTGCAGTGCGTCGCGGGTCTGGGAACTACTGGACAAGGTGTGGGCTGTGGGGGAGTCCAAACGACGGTGGGCTGACAAGATCGACATGCTGTCAATGGGCGTTCAAACCCGCAGCCGCACTGGAAGAGGATCTATGATGTTAGAGGAGGAAGAAAGATCAACATTACAGGAACTTACACAGAAAGAAATGGGGACTGACACCAGAGAAGGTAGGCCTCAAAGGGAGGTGATGGAACTTGGATTGGATTCTGTGTTCACAATTTTGGAAGGGATTGCTCATCAAATGGAAAATATGTCAATACAGATGTTTACTCAGATGACTCAAGGATTTATGGAAGTGAAAACTAAAATGACTACTATATGTGAAGAAATGACTTGTATGAAGCAAGATATTAATATAGTTAAAAGTGATGCTAGTAGATGTACAAAATCAGTGAACACTGTACAAGATAATTTTAAAAAGATTGAAGATGCTTTTTTTGAATGTAAGAATCAAGTGGAGCATAATAGAGAAAAAATTGAAAAAGTGGAGGATTCTTTTGTAGACTGGGGGAGTCCAGAAGAAGGTATTATTGAAGAAGATTGATTCATTAGAAAATCAGGGTCAAAGAAATAACGTAAAAATAGTAGGTCTTCCAGAAGATATAGAAGGTTCTGATCTGGTAAAGTTTTTTAAGAATTGGATTCCTGAGGTGTCGGGCAAGCAATTTTTTCCGGATGGTCTAGAATTAGATCGAGTACATAGAGCACTAAGGAAGGAACCGTTTCCAGGCCAACCGCCATGAGCAGTTTTGATTCGCTGTTTGAAATACCAGGGCAGAGAAATGATACTACGAATGGCGGTGCAGAAGGCATGACAGAATCAGGCTCCAATGATGGTCCAGAATAATAGGGGTTTTTTTAATGCGGATTTGAGTCAAGAAATTATTAGAAGGCATCGAGAATTTAATTCAGCTAAAGAAGTATTGTGGCGAAAGGGATATAAATTTGCCTTTTGTTATAGGTCATGTTGAAAGTTTTTTATGGGAACTTTCAATTCTTTGAAAATGATCATGATGAATTTATTTTTGCTAATTCATTGCCAGATTTAAGAGGAAATGGAGGATCGTCATCACTGTCATCTAAGAGATGACAATGGAAATGGGAAGAATAGAAAACATGGAAAGAATGGGAAGAAAGGTGAATTGACACAAAGTCTTCTTGATATTGAAGAACTGGAACAATCATTGGGATTGGAATCATTGGGTTGATTATTTTTGTTTCAGTACTTTGTGAAAGTCTGACGGGGTGGGGGGGGGGGTTGTGGATGACACTGAGACCTTCAGTCATCTGCCACTAATGGGTTTTACCACACCCAGATTTTTAGGGAGCTACTGCTTTTTAGTAGTTTGTTTTGGGGATTGTTAGTTTTTTTCCCTTTTTTTTGAATATTTACATAAGTGGGGGGGGGGGGGCTTTTTTTATTGCTTAATCAGGCCAATAATAATATTTTGGTTGGGGGAGATTTTAATTGTGTTTTGGATCCTTTATTGGATAGATCTCCTAAAAGTAAGGAAATCAAAGGGGCAACACAAATAGGACCTTTGATGAAGGATTTGAATTTGGTTGATGTTTGGAGGAGAGTAAACCCAACAGAGAAAGACTTTTCCTTTTATTCCTCTAGACATGATTCCTTTTCTAGAATAGATTTTTTTTGTTTCGGCACATTTGCAAGGTAGAATATTACAGGTTGAGTATAAAAGTTGGGTTATATCGGATCATTCTATGTTATTTTTTTCCTGTGTAGGTTCAGAAGTAGTACAATCGTCTTACAGATGGAAGTTTAATACAATGCTATTAAAGAAACCGGAGTTTATTACTTTTGTTAAGGAGCAGATTACTTTGTTTTTGGCTGAGAATGTCAATTCAGCACATAGTAATTTTGCCTAGAAAGCATATTTATGAGGGCAAATTATTAGTTATACTACAAAAGTTAAAAAGCAATATGCGGCGGAAAGCTTAATGTTAGAGAAACAAATTGCTGAATTGGAAAAGGAATTTCAGAAAGACGTTACAGAAGTTAAAAAAGCTGCTTTAATGAAGTTGAAATTATGTTATAATACTTTACAAACTTATCGGTATGAGCATCTACTTTATCAATCTAAGCAACGTTATTACGAACTGGGTGAGCAAGCTCATAAGGTATTAGCATGGCAATTAAAAACAGAACAGACATCACAAATTATTAATGCTGTGAAAAAGAATTCAATAGTTACCTATAAACCTCAGGAAATTAATGATCAGTTTTATTCATTTTATCAAAAATTATATACTTCTGAGGGAAAGCAGGACATTAGTTCTATCGAATTCTATTTATCTAAATTAAATTTACCTGTTTTAGGGGAGGATGAGGTTAAAGAATTGGATGCTCCATTTACGGATTTTGAGATTAAAGAGGCTTTACAAGAGATGCCAAATGGAAAGTCGCCAGGAGATTATGGATTTTCTGTGAATTTTATAAAGTATTTTATGAAGATTTATCCTCTATATTTGGAGATGTGTTGCAGCAAGTAACAGAGGAGCAGTTGTTACTGGAATCTTGTTCAAGTGCTATAATTACTATGATTCCTAAGAAAGATAGGGATCCATTGAAAGTATCTTTGTATAGACCTATTTCTTTATTAAATGTAGATTATAAAATTATAGCAAAGGTGTTAGTGAATAGACTTGCCAAATATTTGGCTTCCCTTAAGGGGGCTGGCTGAAGGGGTGGGATGGGTTTTTGTATTTTTTTGTTTCTTTTTATACATACAAAAAATAGGTTTTTTTCTGTTATGTTAATTGTAAGTTGTCTAAATGCTTTTAAATAAAGTTTTCAAAAAAAATATTTACCTCAGTTATATACCTCAGCATATAGATCAAACAGGTTTTATTAAAAATAGAAACACGTCTGATAGTATTCTTAGATTGATAACATAAGTCAATACATTTAGACAGCAACCCAACCATAAGGTGGTTGTGCTGGATGCGGAAAAAGCCTTTGATAGGGTTGAGTGGAACTTTTTGTTTAAAGTGTTGGAGAAGTTTAACTTTGGCCTTTACTTTATACACTGGGTTAAGGCCTTATATACAAATCCAACTGCTGGAGTGGTGACAAACGATCAAATTTCCTTATCATTTAACAACGCGTTCGACTCGACAAGGTTGTCCATTGTCATCAGCCTTATTTGCATTGGCTATTGAACTGCTTGCTCAGACAATAAGACAGAATGATAAGATTAAAGGAATGAAAATTGGGGAGGATGAATGCAAGATTCATTTATTTGCGGATGATGTGCTGGTATATTTGACAGAACCGGAACAATCTTTGAAATATTTACAAGATTGTTTGTTAAAATTTGGAGAGCTATCTGGATATAAAGTAAATTGGGATGCGTGAAATATTGCCAGTTGGGGATGGAGATTATTCAGAATATAAAAGTATTATAAAATTGAAGTGGTCAAATAGAATTAAATATTTGGGAGTGGTAGTAAACGCCGACTACCAGTCTTTATATAAATTGAATTATGTCCCTTTATTAAAAAGGATTAAAATGGATTTGATTAAATGGAAAGATTTGCCATTAACATTAATTGGTCGAGTAAATTGTGTTAAAATGAATATTTTTCCTCAAATTCAATATTTGTTTCAGTCTATGTTTACTTTCAAAGGATTTTTTTCAGGATCTGAATAGGGCAGTGCGGGAGTTTTTATCGAAAGGAAAATTAGCCTGAGTAGCTTTACATAAACTTACAGGGAAATATGCTTCAGCGGGATTGCAGTTACCTCACTTTCAAAATTATTATGATGCAGCTTAGTTGAAATTTGTTAGTAGATTGATGGATGTGGTCCAACCTCCGAGTTGGAAATGGCTTGTATATCTGAATTTGAGATACATCAGTTTATATTTAAATGGAATGTGGATTTATTGCGGGAATGTGATATGTCAGTATTAAAACATTTGTTAAGGATATGGGTTAAAAGAAATAAGGTTTTAGGATCAAAGGGTAAATTACCAATTCAAACCGCGTTATATAACCTTTTTCAATGTTTAATAAACATTTAAAGAGATGGAATTCTCAGAGCATAAAGATAATTCTTTCATTATTCAATTGAGTGAGAAATTTGATGTATCTGTAAATTCTCTGTTTGTGTATTATCAACTCAGAGCTACAGGATAGTATGGATAAACTGGAATGGGAAAAATCTAGGCTTAAATGGGAAAGTGATTTAACCTATATTTTTCCAGAAGATAATTGGGAGGTTATGTGTTTTGATAGTGTAACTAAAGTGATGAGTGTACATTATGGAATGGTTAATTACAATTTTTTACATCAGTTATATTTGACTCCAGAGAAATAAAAAAACTATGGATTTAGTAATTTGGATTCTTGTTTTAGATGTGGACTTTGTACTGGAACTTTTTTACATGCTGTTTGGTCTTGTTTTAAAGTACAACCATTTTGGGAAGGAATCAGATTGGTTTTGGAAAAATTATTTAAGATTAAATTACCATTAGACCCATCTATCTTTTTGTTGGGATATATGGATTCTTTGAAAGGATTAAGGTTGGATAAATTTCAAATTGCATTTGTACGTTTAGAGTTATCTGTAGCACAAAAATGTGTAGCTAGTACTTGGAAGGATAATGTGGAGGTTAATATAACATGCTGGCAAAATGAGTTGAGAAATTGTATTATTATGGAAAAAATTACATGTAATCTGGATGATAATTATTCATTTTTTGTTAAAATGTGGTCTTTTTTGGAGTATATGAACTTAGAAATATTCTTTATAATCACTGTGTTATCTTTATATTTGGCTTCCCTTAAGGGGGCTGGCTGAAGGGGTGGGAGGGGTTTTTGTATTTTTTTGCTTCTTTTTATACATACAAAAAATTGTTTTTTTTTCTGTTATGTTAATTGTAAGTTGTCTAAATGCTTTTAAATAAAGTTTTCAAAAAAAATGACCACAGTAGCACCTATCCATTCCTCTCACTACTGAGTTTCCTATCACTGTTGCCCCTGGTCTCTTGCTCCTCTCTTTAATATGATGAGTTTCCACAGTGCAGTGATCTTAGTTTTAGCTGAATTCCCCAGGCTGCTCTGCTATTCAAATTATGGCTGATTTATTTTTCTTTTAAATTCCATTTTCCTGCCTTTTCCCATAACCTTTAATGCTCTTACTAATATATCAATCTCCACTTAAAATCTACCCAATTACATAGCCTCTGCAGCCATTTCTGGCAACAAATTCCAGATTCACCACCCTCTGGCTGAAGAAATTTCTCTTCTCTGTTCCAAAGGAATGTCCTTTTATTCTAAGGCTGTGTCCTTTGTTCCTCGACTCTACCACTACTGGAAACATCTTCTCAATGCCCACTCTGTCCAGCAGTTTCACATTTGATTGTTTCAATGAGATCCCACATCATCCTTCTGAAGTAAAACACAAGTTTGCAGATACCATAATTGAAGTAAAAACACAATGCTGGAGAAACTCAGCAGGTCAAATAGTGTGCTTTATATAGCAAAGATAAAGATACATAACCAATGTTTTGGGCTTCAGCCTTTCATCAAAATATGAGCAAAATGCAGGCAGGCATTCAGACAAAATGGTAGGGGGTGAGGGGCAAGGTGGTGGAGGGAAACCACAGGCCCACAGGCAAGAGTTGTAAATAAGGGAGGAAGGGAACACCAGCAAATGAGGGAGGGGGAAGACTCAGCGAATAGAGAAGAAAGGTGGTAGAGAGCTGGAGGAAAGAAGACAGAGGGATGGGGAAGAGAGGGAGAACAAGGAGTGGGCTAGCAGAAACCAGAGAAATCAATGTTTATGCCATCTGGTTGGAGGGTGCCCAGATGGAATATTAGGTGTCACCTCCAATTTAAGGGTGACCTTGGTTTGACAGTACAAGGCCATGAACAGACATGTCAGCGCAGGACTGGAGCCCAGAATAAAATGGTTGGCCACTGGGAAGTCCCTGTCATTAATGTTGGCAGAGTGAAGCTGCTCAGTGAAGCGATCTCCCAGTCTGCATCCAGTTTCTCTGATGTAGAAGCTACAACAGGAGCACCAGACGCAGTAGATGATCCCTGTAGAATCACAAGTGAAGTGTTGCTTCACTTGGAAGTTCTGTTTATGTCCCGAATGTTGGTGAAAAAAAAGAGATGTGGGCACAAAGGTGGCACTTCTTGCGGCTGCAGGGGAAGGTGCCAAGGGGACAATTGGTAGGAAGGGATGAGTGAATAAGGTGGTGTTGGAGGGAGCAGCCTATGGAAAACAAAGAGGGGAAGATGAGTCTGGTGTTGGGATCATATTGTAGGTGACGGAAATCGTAGAGGATAACATGTTGGATGCAGAGGCTGGGAGTACAAGGGGAATCCAGTTGTTGTTGCATCTAGGGCAGGGCAGATGAGCGGGAAATGGAGGAGCTGCAGTTAAGGGCTGTGTTGATGCTACAACAGAAATGCAGGAATTGAGAGAAAGGAATAGATTCCTTGCAGGGGACTGGGTGTGAAGAAGTGTAGTTAAGGTAGTTGTGGGAACACCAGTAAGTACAGGTTCAAAGCCATCAAACGCTCCTCATATGTTAACACTCTCATCCCCAGGATCATTCTTTTAAACCTCCTCTGAACCCTCTTCAACTCTAGCACATCCTTCCTTAGAGATGGGGTCCAAAACTGCTTAATTCTCCAAATGTGGTCTGACCTATACATTATAAAGCCTCAGCATTACATCTTTGCTTTTATATTCTAGTCCTCTCAAAGTTAACGCTAACATTGGGCAATTCAGTTTTAGTTGCCCATTCAGAGCCAGCTCTTCAGCGCTTGACGTCCTGCTTTGCGGAAACTGCCAAAATGTTTGGCCTGGAAGTCAGCCTGAAGAAAACTGAGGTCCTCCATCAGCCAGCTCCCCACCATGACTACCAGCCCCCCCACATCTCCATCGGGCACACAAAACTCAAAACGGTCAACCAGTTTACCTATCTCGGCTGCACCATTTCATCAGATGCAAGGATCGACAATGAGATAGACAACAGACTCGCCAAGGCAAATAGCGCCTTTGGAAGACTACACAAAAGAGTCTGGAAAAACAACCAACTGAAAAACCTCACAAAGATAAGCGTATACAGAGCCGTTGTCATACCCACACTCCTGTTCGGCTCCGAATCATGGGTCCTCTACCGGCACCACCTACGGCTCCTAGAACGCTTCCACCAGCGTTGTCTCCGCTCCATCCTCAACATCCATTGGAGCGCTCACACCCCTAACGTCGAGGTACTCGAGATGGCAGAGGTCGACAGCATCGAGTCCACGCTGCTGAAGATCCAGCTGCGCTGGATGGGTCACGTCTCCAGAATGGAGGACCATCGCCTTCCCAAGATCGTATTATATGGCGAGCTCTCCACTGGCCACCGTGACAGAGGTGCACCAAAGAAAAGGTACAAGGACTGCCTAAAGAAATCTCTTGGTGCCTGCCACATTGACCACCGCCAGTGGGCTGATAACGCCTCAAACCGTGCATCTTGGCGCCTCACAGTTTGGCGGGCAGCAGCCTCCTTTGAAGAAGACCGCAGAGCCCACCTCACTGACAAAAGGCAAAGGAGGAAAAACCCAACACCCAACCCCAACCAACCAATTTTCCCTTGCAACCGCTGCAATCGTGTCTGCCTGTCCCGCATCGGACTGGTCAGCCACAAACGAGCCTGCAGCTGACGTGGACTTTTTACCCCCTCCATAAATCTTCGTCCGCGAAGCCAAGCCAAAGAAAAAAACGCTAACATTGCATTTGCTTTCGTTACTACCAACTCAACCTGCAAATTAACATTTAGCGATTGCTGTAATAGGATTCCCAAATCCCTGTGGACCCAATTTAATTTTCCCTTGAAAACAACCAACCATAGTCTGTTCATTCTTTCCAGAGAATTGTGAGCACTTAATATTTTATGCAAAACAATAAACTGAGACGTCGCATTCCACACAAGCCTCATCACTCACTTTATCTTGTCTTAATACTTATGTTTATTCCACTTCTCTCTCAAAGCATTTCTGCTCTCCCACATGGAATCAAGAGTCCCTTTGCTGCTGATTTAATAATGAGCTGGACTTTATTCCCCAATACTTTAAGCGAGGGATCTCCAAAGTGGTCGATATCGACCCCAGGGTGTCAATAGGGTTGAAAAATGCCAGGGTGGGGGGGGGAGGGAGGATGGAGTTGATTGAACTTTTAGGGTCAAAAGAATGTAGAGCCCGAAGTGACTTCTTCAATGGGGGTGGCACCGCACCCAATGTTTAGAATAGAATCGGCATCTTCCCAGCCAGAAGCAAAGGGTTTTTTTTTTAAAAAAATGTTATTGTAATCACTTGGTTGTTTAATTTAAAGATTTGTAACTTGATGATTGGGGTGTTGTAACTAAGTTTGGGTTGCTGCAGTTTCCCTCACTAATGCATATGGAAAATGCACGTTCACGTATCTATCCATTTATTATTTATTTTTGTATATGCCTGGGGGGTCTATGAGCGATCAAGGATTCCATGAAGGGGTCGATGGTCTAAAAAGTTTGAGGACACCTGGTTTAAGCCCAACACCATCTCTTGAACAAGCAGATTATCTAATCATTATCACATGATCTTCTTGTGCATAAATTTTTTGGCTTTGTGCTTGGGAAATCACATCTCACTAATATGATGTGTAGTATTTTGAAGAGGCAACTACAAAGATTGGCAAGAACAGAACATGGACTTTAGAGAGGTAGTGCAAGTTAGGCTGGTCCAGGTTTAAAAACATGGAATCCAATGGAGCTAGCCAATTAAATACAAAATTGACTTGGTAGTAGTGGAAGGTTGTTTTTCAGATTTTAGGTCCATGATTAGTTGTGTGTTATACAGATCAGTGCTTTGTCCCTGTTATTCGTCATACACATAACTTGGATAAAAATGTAGGTAGCACCATGAGTAAGTTTGCAAAAGTGGCCAATGAAGGTTGTCTAAGGATGTTCCCAACTGGGAAAGTGGGCAAGGGAATGTCAAATAGAATTTAACTCAGACAAATTCATTTAAAGTTAAACCAGAGCAAGATATATAAAGTTAATGGCAGGGCCTTTGGAATGTTGTTGCAGAGAGGAAATAGTGGGATTAATAGATATGCTCGATGGTCCCGCGTAGACACAGTGTCAATGTTCGTGATAAATTAGCTACTTCCTACAGCAGAGACCAGAGTTTAAGTCTTATACTTTAAGAGAACTCCTGAGAGCGACCTGAAAGGCACTTTAAAATTCAAGTCTACCCTTCCATCTTAAACAACATACCCTAGAATCAACAAACGGATTGTTTTCATCTCCAAATTCGTCTTTATAACTGGAAGGAAAACCCCGAGTTGCTGTAACGCCTAAACCCAGAACCCTTCCAAAGATTACTGGGGGGGGCCTACCCAGTTATTATCACATAGCCGAGCCCAGCCACCGTTGTAAATAACCCATTTGGTCGGTTCACTGATTTGTCTTATTACAAGATCATTACAAGGCACAGACGGTGCCACCTTGCAATTGACGGCACCGCGGTCGCGCGCTCCAAATTGCCAAAGGCCGTGTGAGCCGACAACAAACCCTGTATGTTTACGCTCAAAGAACTCGCTTACTCTGCCGATTCGATTTCTATCGACATATCGTCCGCTCGACAGCACCGCTCTTGCTGCTAAAACAAAAACACAATGCCAAAGCCTTGCCACAGGCCGCGGCTTCCACGGAGATCTACTTCCGGTGTAGACAGGAAATTCATTCTACACCAATCATGAAGAGAGGATGAGATCAAGGACCAGCCAGCAACCACCAGCAGGGGTCGCAGTGGAGGGGAGGGGTTTTTAATGCTCAAAAGCCGCGTTATCTCCTGCTCAAGTTTTTTTTAAAAAGGCGAACTTACCTTTTATGCAAAGGATGGTGTCGGATTCTGGCCTTATCCTACCCTCAATTTGGTCTATGTGTCGTCTGAGTCCAGCGTGCTTGTTGAATGAAGTGATAGGAGAAGGTATTCGGTTTCACAATCAGTTTATTACATAGTTCAGCATGATGCTGAACCAAGCCATGAAAGACCCCAACAATGAAGACGCTGTTTACATCCGGTACCGCACGGATGGCAGTCTCTTCAATCTGAGGCGCCTGCAAGCTCACACCAAGACACAAGAGAAACTTGTCCGTGAACTACTCTTTGCAGACGATGCCGCTTTAGTTGCCCATTCAGAGCCAGCTCTTCAGCGCTTGACGTCCTGCTTTGCGGAAACTGCCAAAATGTTTGGCCTGGAAGTCAGCCTGAAGAAAACTGAGGTCCTCCATCAGCCAGCTCCCCACCATGACCACCACATCTCCATCGGGCACACTGAACTCAAAACGGTCAACCAGTTTACCTACCTCGGCTGCACCATTTCAACGGATGCAAGGATCGACAATGAGATAGACAACAGACTCGCCAAGGCAAATAGCGCCTTTGGAAGACTACACAAAAGAGTCTGGAAAAACAACCAACTGAAAAACCTCACAAAGATAAGCGTATACAGAGCCGTTGTCATACCCACACTCCTGTTCGGCTCCGAATCATGGGTCCCCTACCGGCACCACCTACGGCTCCTAGAACGCTTCCACCAGCGTTGTCTCCGCTCCATCCTCAACATCCATTGGAGCGCTTACACCCCTAACGTCGAAGTACTCGAGATGGCAGAGGTCGACAGCATCGAGTCCACGCTGCTGAAGATCCAGCTGTGCTGGATGGGTCACGTCTCCAGAATGGAGGACCATCGCCTTCCCAAGATCGTGTTATATGGCGAGCTCTCCACTGGCCACCGTGACAGAGGTGCACCAAAGAAAAGGTACAAGGACTGCCTAAAGAAATCTCTTGGTGCCTGCCCCATTGACCACCGCCAGTGGGCTGATAACGCCTCAAACCGTGCATCTTGGCGCCTCACAGTTTGGCGGGCAGCAACCTCCTTTGAAGAAGACCGCAGAGCCCACCTCACTGACAAAAGGCAAAGGAGGAAAAACCCAACACCCAACCCCAACCAACCAATTTTCCCTTGCAACCGCTGCAATCGTGTCTGCCTGTCCCGCATCGGACTTGTCAGCCACAAACGAGCCTGCAGCTGACGTGGACTTTTTACCCCCTCCATAAATCTTCGTCCGCGAAGCCAAGCCAAAGAAAGAAGACAAGAATAAAGCTTAACAGAGCTCTGGTCCAGTCGTTAGTTCATAGGTCACCTGCTCAGTGAGCTATTCCCCAAGACTGACACCTACTGTCCAGTCTCTTCAGTTTATATAAATCAACATTGTTACACTGAACAAAAGTTGGCTTTCTTTGATAGGTTCCTTGCCTAAGATTTATCTCAAGCAATTTCCTGCTCTGCAATTATCTATGATGTAGACCTCCTATCTTAATCCCCAAGGCCAGAACATTTTGTGGTTTAATCAACACCTCCCGTGTACCCTTATGACTCCTCGTTCCTACGCAAGTGGTTTATCCATTTTATTTGTCTCTGACGTTCTCAGTCATGGTACTCTTATCACTTATACTTGCAATACACTTACCTTCCTGTCACTGGCCTGTTTCAGAATAAATCACTGTCCCTCTGGTTCCTCCAACCTCATCCTGTCTAACTTCTCCTATCTGTTATCCTGCTACTCCCATGTATGTTTTTGATGTTTTCTCTCCGGTCTTGTGCTTTACAATTAGCAGTGTAACCTTGGGGATGAAAGTATTTTCTCTCTTTGTATTTGGAGGCAGCAAATTCTACACATACTATAATCAGCCAACTTTTCTACATACTGTGGCTGTTTCTTAATTGCATTAATATTTCCATTAAACTGTATAATTGAAGTAAATAGTAAATTGTTACATAGTAATGGATTAATTAATAGTACATAGGCATATTTTCCATTATTATTTAACCCCTTGGTTCCAACAATGGAAAAGGCGGATAGTGCAGTCCTTTCATGTAGTCCAGAGCAGCGCTCCGGATTCTCAGGGCAAAAGGGGTGGGATGTATAGTCCAGCAGCGACCATACCCCACTAGGCACTTTCAGGTAGGCCAAGCACTCGTTTGTAAAGATGGAGGTTCACTGCCCTTATAATTAAAGATGTACTTTCCTGAATGCGCTGTGGCCAGCTCTGAGGCGCCGATTCCAACCCTTCCCGGGGAAGGATAATCGCCTGACCTTAATGTACAACCGCTGCAAGTGGCTGGTTAGGGGTGGACCGATGATGCTGTCAGTCCACGACCCATCTCCCTACTCACTCCTCTCCTTCCGTGGTGGGGCAGCGGGAGCCCTAAGGGCAGTAGGAGATGTCCGCGGGGGCCGGCAGGGCAGCGGGAGCCGACAGGTAAGCGGACCATCGGGGCAGGGGGTGCTGTCAGCAGGAACCGTCGAGACAGCGAGAGCCGGTGGGAGCTGTAAGGGGGCGGCTGGTGTGGGCTGAGAGACATTCCGGCCGCTTTGGCCTTCAGGTCTGCTCTCTGCAGCTCAAGATACAGCAGAGCAATGGCCATCTTCCCTACCCATATGCAGTGAACTGGGATTCACTGGTATTGTGTGTGTTGATGGCTGGCTCTGCCCCCATCTGCTCACATATAACCCTGGTTTCCCGCCTAAACTCAGAACCCTTCCAAAGACTACTGGGGGGCCCTACCCATAGTTATAAGCTAATAAAAGCATTTGTTCTCCCTCCAGTCATGAGAGCGATTATCTGCACTCCACCATAATCCCCCACGCAGCTGGAACTGTTCTGGGAACCACTAAGCAGTTCCAGCTGCCTGGGGGATTATGGGTAGGGAAGACGGCCATTGCTCTGCTGCGTATTTATGAAGGGTGGCAGTATGGCACCAATCACCCTGCCTCCATCAGCTTCAGAGGGCACTACGAGGCCCCTCTGGAAATGAATAGGATGCTGGAGCAGCCCTCTATGACTGCTGTCTGAAAGGTAAATTCTTAATTTGCCATCTGGTCCTCTAGCCGGCCTCAAGGCAGAGGCCCGACATGAAATGGCCTAATGGCTGATAGCCTCCCCACACCACTGCCTGACAGCATCCCTGCTTTGCTGCCTGACAGCCCCTTCAGGAGCGGGCAGTGTGAGAGAGCAGTGGGGGAGCGGCAGGATGAAGGAGCAGGATGGGGGAGCAGGCTGCGTGAGGGAGCGGGGCGGAGTGAGCGAGCGCAGCCTGACTGCTCCACTGGCCGCTCTGTGACATCAATCATCTTATCTGCCTGTTTCTTCTTTTCTTCTTTGGCTTGTCTTCGCGGACGAAGATTTATGGAGGGGGTAAAAGTCCATGTCAGCTGCAGGCTCGTTTGTGGCTGACAAGTCCGATGCGGGACAGGCAGACACGGTTGCAGCGGTTGCAAGGGAAAATTGGTTGGTTGGGGTTGGGTGTTGGGTTTTTCCTCCTTTGCCTTTTGTCAGTGAGGTGGGCTCTGCGGTCTTCTTCAAAGGAGGTTGCTGCCCGCCGAACTGTGAGGTGCCAAGATGCACGGTTTGAGGTGAGATCAGCCCACTGGCGGTGGTCAATGGGGCAGGCACCAAGAGATTTCTTTAGGCAGTCCTTGTACCTTTTCTTTGGTGCACCTCTGTCACGGTGGCCAGTGGATTGCTCGCCATATAACACGATCTTCCTGTATAGAGCCACTTTCAGCAGCAATCCTTTTATGCAGAGGGCGGAACAAGTTAACACCACCTATAAGTGTACCCCGCTAGGCTGATGGAAGATGGAGTGAATTTGAGCAGTCAATCCAACTTTGGATCTTTTATGGAGGTAAGTTCGCCTAAGGAGAGGAGAGGAGATAGAGGGGCAAGGAGGAGGTGGCAGGAGATGGAGTAAAAACGCAAAAATGCTGGAGGAACTCAGCGGGTCTTGCTGCATCCATAGGACGTAAAGATTTTCAGGCATACAGCATGGTAACAAGCCATTTTGGCCCATGAACCCGTGCTGCCAAATTACACCCAATTAACCTACAAGCCTCTGGTACATTTCAAACGGTGGGAGGAAACTGGATCTCCCAGGGAAAAGCCACGCAGACATGGGGAGAATGTATAAACTTCTTACAAACAGCATGGGTTTTGAAACCCGGTCCCGAATGCTGGTGCTGTAGCAGCATTGCGCTAACCACTTCTCTAACCATGCCTCTCCATATATAACCGATGTTTTGGACCTGAGCCCTTATTCATGATATGAGTAAAAAGATGGCAGGTGTCTGAATTAAAAGAAATAGCAGGGGGAAGAGAACAGACCAACACACAAAAGGTGTTGGATATGGAGGGGAGGCCATGAGAAAGGAAAGGTGAGAATTGATTGGGGGAGGGTTTGGCTCTGAACGCAAAGCTGGGGATAAGGGAGACAAAGGAAAAAGAGAGAGAGAGACAGAACTAGAAGAAAGGAGACAGGGAATGACTGGGAGGCTAACAAAAACTGGATAAGTTGATGTTACTACCATCAGGTTAGAGGATACCCAGATGGAATATGAGGTGTTGTTCTTCCAATTTGTGTTTGGTCTCAGTCTGGCAGTGCCTGAGACTGTGGACAGACATGCAAGTAAGTGAATGGGGTGGGGAATTGAAATGGGTGGCTATTGTGACAGACAGAGAGAAGATGCTCAACAAAGTGATCTCCCAGTCTGCATGCAATCTCTCCAATGTAGAAGTGACCACAGTGGGAGGTCCGGATGCAGTAGATGACTCATGCAGATTCACAAGTGTAATGTTGCTTGACTCTGAAGGATTGTTTGGAGGTACAAATAAGGTACCTGCTGCAGTCACAGGAATAGGAACCAAGGGGGTGATTGGTGGGAAGGGAGGAGTGGACAAGAAAGTCACAGAGGGAGTGGTCTCCATGGAAGATGGAGAGGGGAGGAGCAGGGAAGGTGTGTCTGGTGCTGGGATCATGTAGTAGGGGTAGAAATAGAAGAAGATGATATGTTGGATATGGAGGCTGGTAGGTGAGAACAAGGGAAATCCTGTCCTTGTTGCATGTGGGGGGCACAGGGAGCCAGGGCAGATGTGCAGCTAATGGAAGATATGTGGGTGAGGACCAAGTTGATAGTGGTGGAGGGGAAAGCCACATTGTTTGAAGAAGGACATCTTTGACGATCTGGCATGGAACACCTTGTTCTGGGATCAGATGCAACTGAGATGAAGGAATTGAGAGAAAGGAATGAAATCCTTACAGGGGATGGTGTAGAGATGTAGCAAGGTAGCTGTGGGATTGGTGGGTTGGTAGATGACATTTATCAAGAGTTTGTCTCCTGAGATGGAGAAAGGGGACAGTGTTGCTGGAGATGGGCCAAATGAATTCGAGATCACAGTGGAAGTTAACAGCAAAATAGATAAAGTCGACAAGCTCATCATAGTAGTCATCAATGGAGGAAAAATTGAGGGGCCATGCCTCTGTAGGCTTGTAGAATGGACTGTTCCACATGGCCAGCAAAAAGGCAGGCAATGCTGGGGCCCAGGTGGGTACCCCTGGCTACCCCTTTGACTTGGAGAAAGTGGGATGTCAAATGAGAAGTTATTGAAAGTGAGGACAAGTTCTACCAGCCAGAGAAGGGTGGTGACGGAGGAGTTCTGGTAGGTCTATTGTCGAGAAAGAAACTAAGGGCTTTGAGGCCTTAGTTATGGGGTTTGGAGGTATATAGTGATTGGATATCCATGGTGGTTGGGTTCAGGGAACTGGAAGTTCTTGAGGTGATTGAGGGCATGTGAAGTATCACGTATGCAAGTGGTGATGGACTGGACCAGGGTAGATAAAACTGAATCGAGGTAGGCGGAGATCAGTTTGGTGGAGCAGAATGGGTGTACCAGAACAGGTGGGTTTGTGGAACTTGGGTAGAAGGTAAAACCAGTTAGTGTAGGGTTGGGAAACAATGAGGTTGGAGGCTGTGCAAGAGAGATAATTGGAAGTGATTAATTCAGATATAGTACATGATACAGTGGTTTGATGGGTTTTGGTGAGGTCCAGTGGAGAGTAAAGTAAGTGGAGGCATCTGGCTTCGTCCGGATGGAAGTCAGTGCGCCAGACAACAAAAGTACGACCCTAGTCTGAGAGTTTGGATGGCCAGGTGTTCCGAGGGGCTGAGATTAGAATGTATGTGGGCTGTGATATTGATGTCTCAGTGGCAGTTGGAAATATAAAGGTCCAGAACAGGCAGAAGGGCAGAACAAGGTGTCCAGGAGGAGAAAGAAGGTTTAAAGTGTGAGATGGGGTCTGTAGTGGGGGGTGGAGAATCGTGGTTCTGGAAGTTCTTCCAGCATTTCTGTTTTTATTATATCTGCAAATTTTGCCCCGTCCCGTCAGAGTGAGATGTTGAACATATCCATGAGTACATTGGCAAGTTGGTAAGCACAGTTTTTCAGTACTTGCCTGGGTACTCTGTCGAAGCTGGATGCTTTCTTTGGATTCGCTCTTCTGAAGGCAACCCGCATGTCATCCTTAATGTACCAACAGTGGAGGATCAACAGGGAACATAGGGGTGTGCAGTGGTTCTTCCTTGTTTTGGCAGTCAATCTGTGTGTAGAAGGCATTGAGTTAATCTGAGGGTAAAGTTTTGCTGTCTCCTACTGCACCGAATTTGGTTTAATAGTAGGTTATGTCATTAAGGCCCTGCCACAACTGTCGAGTATCCTTTTTTGTTTCCATTCTCTTCACAAGATAAAGGAACAGAAGAGGGGTATTCGGTCCATCAGGTCTGCTCCGCAACTCCACCCTGAGCTAAATTGTTGTCACATCTAGTTCCAAATTCTGGCCTTTTCTCCATATCCTTTGATACCCTGACTAATTAGATACCTTTCAATCTCCTCCTTAAACTCACCCAGTGACCAGGCCTCTACAGCTGTATGTGGCAATAAATTCCAAAAATCCACGACCCTCTAGCTAAAGAAATTTCTCCTCTCTCTTTTAAATGGGCACCCTCTAATTCTAAGACTGCCTTCTTGTCCTGGATTCACTCACCAAGGGAAACATCTTATTCACATCTACTCTGTCCAATCCTTTCAGTATTCAAAATGTTTCTATGAGATTCCATCTCATTCTTCCATACTCCTGCAGTGGCGCACATCCTCGTGGCGAACCAGCCCCGCTTGTATCGCTGCACCGGCAGGGCAGCCGCGAGAAGATGGTGCCATCAGGGGACCTACCATTGACCATGATATCATCAGCCAATTGTGCCTCACCACCCAGAAAGAAAGAATCATCATACAAGGAGCGTTTGACAGCTCTTGGCCTGTCTGTATTCATTGGAATTTATGAGAGGGGCGGGGGGGGGGGGGGGGGGAAGGAGATCTCATTTAAATATTTCAAATGCTGAAAGGTATGGACAGATTAGATGTAGAAAGATAGTTTCCCATGATGGGAGCGTCTCAGAGAAGAAGGCACAAATTCAGGATTTAAGTGCGTCTGCTTAACACATAGATGCATAGGAATTTCTTCAGCCAGAGGTTGGTGAATTTGTTGCCACTGGCAATTGTGGAGGCCAGGTCATTGCGTATATTTAAGGCAGAGATTGATTGGTTCTTTTTTTTGATATTTTATTTTAATTTTCATAGACTCATAACATTCAAACAAACAATATAATCTTTTTTAACCTTCATGTAACATACAAAGTCTGTATTTATTCCTCCAACATCCCCCCCCCGCCTTTGTACAACTGAGAGTGCAGTCAATTAAATTACATCGATACAATTAAATTAAAAATAAAGTTTTAAAAAACTCAAAATGGAACTGAAAAGAACACGTTGCCTGCACCATGTCCCACTTTGATCACATTTATTTCCCTGCTGGATTGGATTGCTAGAGTACCCCTATTTCGAAGTTGGGGAGGGGGGGGGAGAAACAATCCATCTGAGCGCCAATATATTTCAAGCAAGGTTACTACACTCTAACAAATGCATTTTGTTTCTTCCTTAGTTTGTATGTGATTTTCTCCAGGGGAGGGCAACTCTGCATTTCCACATTCCATCATGTGATATTTAGTGAGGGGGTCAGACTTCCACAAAACCACTATTGACTTCCTGGCTACCGCCAAGGAGACCTTCAAGAACAAAATTTGGTATTTGGACATTCTAAAACTCACATCCCCAGTCTCCCAGAAGGTACACTTCTGTCATTTTTTTAGAATGCCCCCCAGGTCTTCCCAGAAAGATCTTACCTTTGTACATACTGATACGCTCTATCAATAACTCCAAAACCGAAGAGTGAGAAATTATAGGCTTTATTATACTTTAGACTTGTAGCTGGCCTGATTCTAAATGCTTCACTGAGGACAGGGAGAGGGAGGTCGACCTTTATTCCAGGGTCACAAGGGAAGGAGTTACCAGGGAGCGAGCCATCAGTGCCAGCTACCCATTTACAGTCACATATTCACCATATTTGTATCACCACATTCACCCCCTCTTTTAAAACAAAAACCCCACCAGGTTAAAAGTCCTAAAGGCTCAGCTGGTCAGGTGGTCTCCTTTGTCTCTGTGACCAGCACAGTTCTGCTAGTGGTACAATGGTCAGCTCCATTGCCAGTCATGTGTCCTGAGGCTGGGGAGGGAGGGCTGGCTACATTGGAGGTGGGGCTTGGTTGATTGTGGGGGCAGTTGTGGTGGTCGCAGCAGCTGGACCAGAGTCTGGGGTGTATCGCGTGGTGGGTGGGGGTGGGACACTGGCCTACACTGAGTCCTGGATAGGGTGGTTGGGTGGTTGAGCCCTCCCCGAATGGCATCGTGACAATCCTGAACTGGCTTTGAAAGTCCAGCCCCAGAAGGATCGGTGCATATTAACAGTAAATGGAAATTATCATAACTTTCACCTTAAACTGTTAATGACACAATACAATACCCTTGGATCTCGGCAGATTGCAGCCATTGATATCATGCTGATCATTGGTCTGATGGGGAGAAAGTTTGTGAGGAGTGTCCGGGTAGATGAAGCTTTCAATGCTTTCACTGTCGAACGGGCAGTTAGTTCATTTCCCATTTACCTCGATCTCCATCTTCGAGTGGGTGATCGGGTGAGGGCTGCCCTGATCCAAGATGATGGACCCTGGTACCCAATTGCCATCGCTGTCGGAGGGGGGCAGTTCAGTAAGATGGCGGCCCCCATATTGGCCATGTGGTCACACTGGGAGAGGTGGATGAAGAAGGAGGAAGTGGAGTCAGGTAAGATCGCGCACATGGTCGATCAGTTCGAGGCCGGAAGTGACATCGTCACTGCGGGAGGAAGTGGAGTCAGGTTTGATGGCCAACTCTTGGAAGTGCATGCAGTGCTGCTTGGTAGGGAAGGCTTTGACTTACACACTCTCTTGTAGTGTCCTTTCTTCCTGTGTCCCAAGCAGGTGGCTTCTCTCGCCAGGCAGCGTCACCGGGGGTGCTTCTCCCGGCTGCAGAAGTAGCACTTGATGCTCAACTGTGGCGGCAGTGGGGTCAGGGCCTCTCTGTATGGAGGTGGTCTGTGACGCCATGTCCCAAAATGGCTGCGTCAATGGCCTACATGTGGACAGCCTGTTGCCAGCAGCGATGGATTCAGTGATGCAGTGGGCTACATCTAGAGTCTTAGCGAGCTGGAGGGCTCTCTGCAACAGCAATCTGTCTTCCTCTAGCAGTCGCTGGTGGATGTAATTGGACCTCACTCCAGTCACGCAGGCAGCCCGGATCAGCTCTTCAACATACTGGTCCGCTGATACCGGGGCAGAGATATTGCCACTGCATTCTCGCCCCAGATCATGCAGGATCTGAAAGAAATCATCCAGAGTCTCACCGGGTGGTTGTTTTCTCGAGGCCAGGGGGTACCGTGAGTAGACTTTGCTTGCCCGTGATCTGTAGAGGTTGTGGAGCCTGGTCATGGCTGCAAAGTAAGTTGTGTAGTCCTGATCGCCAAGTATGCATGGCGGCCAACCCTTGCTCGCAGTAACTTGAGTTTCCTCTCATCAGAGTCCACGAGGTTCTCGGAAGCTTCTAGGAAGTCTGTGAAGCACTTGATCCACTACTTGTACAACTCCTGAACTCCGGACGTCTGTGGGTCGAGGTCTAGTCTGTCGAGTCGCAGAAGTTTGTCCATCCCATTTGGAAAATTTAAAGTATAATAAATTGATAGACTCTATCAATAACTCTAATGCCGTAGAGTGAGGAGTGATAGGCTTTATTATATTTTAGGCTTGTAGCTGGCCCGATTCCATGTGCTTGACTGAGGACAGGGAGAGGGAGGTCGACCTTTATTTCAGGATCACAAGGGGAGGAGTTACCAGGGAGCAAGTCACCAGCTATCCATCAGCAGTATCACCACACATAGCCAGGTGGAGTGGAAAAAAATTCCAATCTTCACACCACACCTAAAGCACATTTCTGAAATTTCTGGCTTTGATTTATGTAATTTTTGTGGTGTGAGGTACAACTGGTGGAGGAAATTGTATTGCACCAACCTTTATCTGGCATTGATGACTCCAGTCGCACTGTCCAGACACAGGACTTCCCACCACTCTTCATTGATTGTTGTGCCCAAGTCCGACTCCAATCTCTCCCTTGACCTGTGTAAGCCTGGCTTCGGGGCCTCACTTTGGAATATGTAATAGATCTTAGAGATAAATTTACACACATTTCCCTGTCGAATTAGAATCTCTACATAACTACATCTAGGTAGGTCATAGATGGTCCAAATTTTTCCCTTAGAAAGATCTTATGGCAGATAGCAGAAGAATGTACTATTAGACAAATCGTGTTTGTTCCTCAACTCTCAAATGACATAAGCTGCCTTCGCTTGTAATAATCCTTGATACACCTAACCACCTTCTACCACCTGGTTTCCAGGATTTTATTACCCAGAATCAAGGGTATTAAGTTGTTTGGGGTCAAAAGCATTTTGAGAGACAACCTCACCTTCAATCCAATACATTGATTCATTCTTTGTCATTTCTGAAGTTTTCATCATTGTGGCTATCCCTCAAGGTCAAGGATGATGGACTTCATTCCGTTGATCTATTTTTGGGCTCTCAAGTGAATTACAAGTCCAATCTTGGCTTCTGCATTCAGGCCAGGTTGTTCCAGATGGCAGATCGGGCTTTGGTTGTTGCTGCCCCTCTTTCCATTTATTTCTCTTTTCTTCTAGTTCTGCACATCTGTTGGCTTTGAAAGTTGCTGTTCCTTCCTGGATGATGGTTTGCAAGAGTTTCCTGTCCTTGGCATTGGTTTCCCAATTATTGATGTCGATGTTACATTTCTTCATGTTGAACTTTAAGACGTCTTTGAATCTCTTCTGTTGTCCACCTCTTTTACCTTTGCCTTGTTTAAGGTGGGAGTAGAAGATATTTTTCAGCAGACATTCATCTTCCATCCAAACAACATGACTGCTCCATCTTAGTTGGTTCCTAATGATGTAGGCTTCAATGCTTGTTGTTTTTGCTTCATTTAGCAAGCTGAGTTTAGTTTTTCTATATTCCCATCTGATATTTAAGATATTTCAAAGACATAATTGATGTAACTTTTCAAGTGCCTTCAGATGTTGTTGGTATATTGTCCTGGTTTACAATGCATACAGAAGTGTTGGGATCACCACTGGTTTGTTCACTAATATTTTGGTGTCCGTTCAAATGTCACGATCATAAAAGACTCTTATTCAGAGACATCCAAAAGCTGTTCCAGCACATTTTAGATGATGTTGGATCTCATCATTAAGGTTGACATTGGATGAGAGGTAACTTCCAAGATACAGAACATGGTCCACATTTTCCAGGGTTGTTTCGTCAAGCTGATTTGATGGTTCTAACTGACTTGTCTCAGTTGGTGACGGTTGTTAGATGATTTGAGTCTTCTTGGAATTGATGGTAAATCCATGTTTCATGTATGCATGGTCGAAGGCAAGCAGAATCTGTTGTAGGTGATATTATGAGAGAGCTACAACACTGTTGACATCTGCGTATTGGAACTCGATGAGGGAACTCGTGGATGTCTTGTTTTTGGACTTAAGATAGGCAAAATTGAAAAGTCTGCCATCAGTTCTATAGACAATTTTGATTCCTGGGTTCTGAATTTATTTGACAATGCATCGTCACAAATCTCCCACCAAGTCAGCTACCACTTCCTTGATCATCACTGGAACATTCTTCCCTATCAAAATAGCCACTCCCATGGCCCTGGAATTGAAGGAGAACATTGCCACCTGGTCCACCCACCCCCCTTTTTAACTTTAAATGCCCCTGTTTTGTAAGGTTGGTCTCCTATAAAAACACTATATCCATCTATATATTTTTTAGGTGGGCCAAGACACTTTTTCTCTTAATTAATCCATTTATCCCATTTACATTAAAACTCATGAATTTTATTGACTTATCCATTATCCCCAGACCACTCCATTATATGATTCCCCTTCCTTCTCATCCCCTGATACTTAACCTCCATCCCAGTTCTCCTCTGTGGATCCTTTGCGCAGGTGACTGTGTTCCACACAAGAACTAAACAAATTAATAAAACTAACACCCACAATTCAGAACAAAACAAAAAACACCCCAGAAGCCCCCTCCTCTTTTACCCCTCCTAGTTTAACTTTACCCCCCAGCTCCAATAATCCAAGCTATTGGTGCCAATCCCCTCTGCCATTTTGAGATGTGTCCAATGCTCCCATCTCTCTCCCTTTCTTTGAGCTCCCCATATTCATTCTTACTTCTAATATACATTCATCTTTAAATCTTAACATTATGAAAAAAAATCCCCCTTTGTATTCATCCCAATTATAATATTTACAGTCCATCTTTCCCCTGATTCCCTCTTTCCCCTTATTTATATTTATATTTAATCCTGAAGCGATGGCAGAGTCCTTACAAAGTCCATTGGCTCCCTTCATTCCTTAAAAAATTTTCTTTCTTCTTCTGCCCTTACTATCTTAAGCGTTGCCAGGTGAAGGAGGGTAAACTTGATTCCTTTTTGTTAAAGGCTCTTTTTAATTTCCTCCATATATCAATCAAATTAAATTATTTCATCAAAAATAATTTTTTAACCATCTTCATTCTGGGCATCACCTTATCAGATTTATCAACTAAAGGATCCAAACAAAAATTAAAATCACTCACTATCATAATTTGATCATGAAAATATGATAAATTAAGTAAAAACTCCTGAAAAAACATCTTATCATCCATATTTGGTGCATAAATAATCACCAAAATCTAAGATACAGAATAAATTTTACAATTTACTAACAAAACTCTCCCTATGGACTCATATAGTGATTCCAAAATAAATGGCAAATTCTTATGAACTAAAATTGCCACCTCTAGCTTTAGAATTAAATGAAGAATAGAAAACTTCACCCACCCAGTCTCTTTTTAACTTCTGATGTTCAATTTCAGTTAAATGAGTTTCTTGCAAAAATCCAATATCAACTTTTAGTTTCTTAATATAAGTTAACACTCTCATGTTTAATCAGATTATTGAGCCCATTCACATTAAATGTAGCAAATTTTAAATTAGCCATTTAATTTCATAAAGATCTCAATCTGTGCAGCAGGGTCTCCATCCACATAGAAATTATAAAATTAATCCAAATCTCCTCAAAAGAATGAAAGAAAAAGAAATAAGACAAAAACATACCCAAAACTATATATATATATATATATAAAACCCTCTTCCCCCTTCCCTCCTTAAGATACTATTCCCCTTTACAACACAGGTAGTGGCCTAAGCCACTAAGTGAACAATGGTGTCGGTTGAGCTACAATAAGAAATAACAAGAATATATAAACAAAAAGTTCAGATATGATAAGCTTCTTCCAAGTCTATATTAATTTGTTCATCATCAATCAAGATCTCTTCAGAATTACTTGATTCCTTTTTTTGCATCTCCTCCAGTTGATTTTTCTGTATTTTCTTCTTTTTCTCCTTCTGGACACCATTACCATTTTTCTTAACAACTCCATGCAATTTTTGCACTTGAGAGGACGAAGACCGACCTTTTTAAAAATCGGACAAAGAATGAGCAAAAGTCATTGCATCACCATCATCTTCAAAAAAACTGAGATTCATATTCTCTATACAAAACTTTTAAAACAACAGGGAATTAAAAGCAAATTTGTAACCCTTCTGTCGGAGGATTGTTTTTGCCGAATTAAATTTTTTGCATCTTTTAATAATATTTTGACTAAGATCCACATAAAAAAGACTCTTCTGTTCTTAACCATCAATGGGCCTCCATGTTGCCATGCACTTTGAATTGCCAATCTTAAAATCAGTTCTCTATCCTCACACTGTAAACACCTGATCAAAACAGATCAAGGTGGTTAACCAGCCAGAGGTTTCCTTCTGAATGCTCTATTGGCACTACCCAGTTCCAATCCATTTAGAAATAAATCTGAACCTAAGACATCAGATATCTATTTTTGAAAAAAAAATTACTAGTTCAGAGCCTTCAAAATCTTCTGGCAAACCCATTGTCTTCGCATTATTCCTCTGGCTCTGATTCTCCAATGAGTCAATTTTCTTCAGTAAATCACTTTTCTCTATCCTCCATCCTCTCTTTTTCCTATCTCTGACATGACCATTTATAAAAGTATAAAACTTTTGTTGACACTGATCAACATCACAAACACAATCCTTCATCTTATCTTCCATCTTCTTAACCTTCTCTTGTACTTTCTCCACAACTTTTGCATATTTTGCAACATCACCTTTAACAGTTGCCACATCCTCCATCACATTTGAAAGTTTATTATTAACAGATGTAAAACCCAAAGAAATCTGTTGAGATGTTTAGGTAAATGCCTACCCTGAGCTGCAACAGGTTTTTCTTGCATTTCTTCTTATTCACTAAATTGAAGTTCTTCTGAATTTGACTCTTGAAATTCTTCCATTGCTCCTGCTCCCAGTTCCTCTGCTTCCCACCACTGTTACTTTTTTACTGCCCCACCCTCCTTGGGTCTTAGACCAATCCTCCATTGAGCCAGACTCACTGGACCAGCGAGCACCAGCACCCCGGGAGAAAAATACTAGGAATTGTACGCATGCACACAGAAGGCACCAGCGTTATTCTTGGAGCAGCCGGCTGTCGTTGCTAGGAGTGAGGAGGAATATTGCCAAGTCACTTTGATTAGGCTCTAAGGTAGGCCTTTACCTCTTCCAAGCTCAACGATTGCTTTAAAATCTTTTTTTTTTCCATTATTTGAGCCCTAGCCTTTTTCATAGTTATTTCAAGTTGTTCCAATAATACACTATTAAAATTTATATATCTATATATTTAAAAGGGCATTTCAAAATGGGTTTTTCACAAATCTCTCTTCTACACCATCAGGCCGCGCCCCTGACATTTTCTACTCTCATCCATTTTTCAAATTCCTTTTTAATTTTAAAAGATCTCTTTTAAAACTTAAATGATACTGTATAGCACCAGCTGCATAGTAAAATTCTCAAACATGTCCAAAGAGCCCAACTCATGCTTTAGGTAATCTAATCAATGAATCTAGTGAATTTAAGGGAGGTTCTCAATAGCTGGCATTGATGAGATGCTACCTAACCCTAAATTGCCATGTTTTATGCTTAAACAGACACAGTCTACAACAAAGGACAGCCACTCTATTGTAGCACTAGCAATACGGCTTCAAAGCCAACACTGTCTGTAAGGAGTTTGTATGTTCTCAACTGTGTGGGCTTCCTCCCCATGCTCTGGTTTCCTTCAAAAATGTATAGGGTTGCTGAGGAGTCACGTGATGGAGTAGTGGCCGGTCAGGGAATTCCAGCCCTCTCCCGAAAAGGTTAAAAAAAACACACAAAGCACAAAGGTACAAGATTAAAATTTATAATAAAGTAAAAATAAAGGTGAAAAGAAAATGGCAGCGAAGAGAGAAAAGTCGAAAACAACGGGAAGAAAAGAGGAAGAAAGAATGTCGGAAGAAGAAGGTGAAGGCCTTACCTGTCCGAAGAGGCCCGCTAAGGAGAGAGAAGCCCGCTCCCTCAGGTCAGTAGAAGTCCCGGGCTCGGGACTACAAAAATGGCTCACAGAGCCGAGTAAAAGTGCGCAACCGCGCATGCGCGAGGCACATGAAAAAAAACACACTGACGGGAGGGGGGAACAGCTGCGGAGTCAATCTCCACAGCTGAGAGAGACACCTGCAGCACACCAGCAGGTGCAGAACACAGACAATAATGACAACAAGAAAGAAGAGGGTAAAAAGAAAACAAGGAAACAACAGATGGTTAACCCAGAGGAAGAAGAAGAAGAAGGAGAACAGAAAGAAATGGAAGAAGAAGAGAAAGGCAAGACAATGGATGTATCTTTTATTAAAGAATATATGGAATCAGTGAAAGAATGGCAATTACTCGAATTTAATGAGATAAAAAGAAGAATTAAGAATGCAGAAGAAAAAATGAATAAAATAGAAATGGTCATGTCAGAGATAGGAAAAAGAGTGGAAAATATGGAAGAACGAGAAATAATTGTAGAAATGGAAGTAGAGGACTTAAAAGAGAAATTAGAAGAATCTAATAAAAAAGTTAAAGAGGCACATGAGCTGTTAGCTCAGAAGATAGATATAATAGAAAACTATAATAGAAGAAATAATATAAAGATAGTGGGCCTTAAGGAAGATGAAGAAGGCAAGAATATGAGAGAATTTATAAAAGATTGGATCCCCAGGGTCCTAGGAAGACCAGAATTACAGGAAGAAATGGAAATAGAGACGGCACATAGAACTTTAGCCCCGAAACCACAACCGCAGCAAAAACCAAGATCCATTTTAGTAAAATTCTTAAGATATACAACAAGAGAAAATATATTGGAGAAAGCAATGAAGAAAGTAAGAAAAGAAAAAAAGGCACTGGAATATAAAGGTCAAAAATTTTTTTTCTATCCAGACATAAGTTTTGAACTCCTGAAGAAGAGGAAGGAGTTCAATACAGCAAAAACGATCTTATGGAAAAAAGGATATAAATTTATGTTAAAGTACCCAGCGGTACTTAAAATAGTTATTCCAGGCAACAAAACAGACTATTCTCGGATCCAGAGGAAGCAAGGAAATTTTCAGAACAACTACAAAACAAGCAGAGAGATGAAGACATGTAATGAGAGTAAAAATGACCACGAACTATATGTATGTGTGAAAAGGGGTATATGTGTGTGTGTATATATATATATATATATATATATAGTGTGTATACATGAATGTATCCATATTTAGAGGAAAATATATAGAGTATAGACAAGAATTAATAAGGGAGGGAAAGGAATAGAGGGAATAAGGAGGGAATTAAAAGAGTGACCTTTGTTACATATGAAAATTGAAATCTTTTCTGGGGGGGGGTTGGGTGGGGAGGAGTTACGGTCACTGCAAAATCAGTTGACGTTTGCGAGTGAATTCGCAAATCCAAATGGAGAGGGGAGATGTGGTTGCCCGACAAGGGATAAAGGGCAACTCAGGAGGGGGAGGGGAGAATGGGGTTAAAGAAGTTTTAAATAGGAGAATAAGGAAAATGTTTGATGTTTTAGAAATGTAGTCTTATAAAGTGTTCAAAACAAGAAAGCAGAAATGGATAAGAAGGAAAGGTGATGATGGAGAAACAGAAAGGGAAGATAAACAAAGTATGAAATGGCTACGCTGAACAATATGACTTTAAATATTAACAGAATACATAACCAAATTAAAAGGAAGAAACTGCTAAATTTACTGAAAAAAGAAAAAATTGATATAGCATTTGTGCAAGAAACACATTTAACTGAATTGGAGCACAAGAAATTAAAGAGAGATTGGGTAGGACATGTAACAGCAGTGTCATATAATTCAAAAGCAAGAGGAGTAGCTATATTAATTAGTAAAAATGTGCCAATTAAAATAGAAGAGGAAATAATAGATCCAGCAGGGAGATATGTAATGATAAAATGTCAGATATATTCGGAGTTTTGGAATCTACTCAATGTATATTCACCTAACGAAGAAAATCAAAAGTTTATGCAAGATATTTTTTTGAAGATAGCAGATACGCAAGGGAACATATTAATAGGAGGGGATTTCAACCTTCATTTGGATTCAAATATGGACAAAACTGGGAAAAAAATTAACAGAAAGAACAAAGTAACCAAATTTATAATGCAACATTTGGATATATGGAGGAATCAACACCCAAATGAAAAGGAATATTCATATTACTCGGGTAGACATAAAACATACTCAAGAATAGACCTATTTTTGTTATCAGCTCGTATGCAAGATAGAGTAAAAAAAAACAGAATATAAAGCTAGAATATTATCGGACCATTCACCCTTGATATTGACAATAGAGTTAGAGGACATCCCTCCAAGAATGTATAGATGGAGATTAAACTCCATGCTACTTAAAAGGCAGCATTTTAGAGAATTAATTGAAGGACAAATTAAAATGTATTTTGAAATAAATACAGAATCAGTGAAAGATAAGTTTATACTATGGGATGCAATGAAAGCGTTCATTAGAGGGCAAATATGTAACCAAGATGAAGAAGGACTACAATCAGGAAACAGAGCAGTTGGAAAGGGAAATAATAAATATAGAAAAAGAATTAGCAATGAAGGAAGATACAACTAAAAGAAGAGAATTGGCAGATAAAAAAATAAAACATGAAACACTACAAACATATAAGGTGGAGAAGAACATAATGAAGACAAAACAGAAATATTATGAACTAGGGGAAAAATTCTAGCATGGCAGCTTAAGACAGAACAAGCTAAGAAAATGGTATTGGCATCAAGGAAAAAAGACAAACAAATCACATATAATCCAACGGAGATCAAGGAAAACTTTAGAGAATTCTATGAACAATTATACCAAACTGAAAACGAAAGGAAAGAAGGGAAAATAGATGAATTTTTAACTAAAATTGAACTACCAAAATTACAAATAGAGGAACAAAATAAATTAACAGAACCATTTGAAATAGTAGAAATACAAGAGATAATAAAAAAATTACCAAATAATAAAACACCAGGAGAGGATGGATTCCCAATAGAATTCTATAAAACATTTAAAGATTTATTAATTCCTCCCCTCCTGGAAGTTACCAACCAGATTGATAAAACACAAAGCTTACCAGATTCATGTTCTTTCTTCTTTGGCTTGGCTTCGCGGACGAAGATTTATGGAGGGGGTAAAAAGTCCACGTCAGCCGCAGGCTCGTTTGTGGCTGACAAGTCCGATGCGGGACAGGCAGACATGGTTGCAGCGGTTGCAGGGGAAAATTGGTTGGTTGGGGTTGGGTGTTGGGTTTTTCCTCCTTTGCCTTTTGTCAGTGAGGTGGGCTCTGCGGTCTTCTTCAAAGGAGGTTGCTGCCCTCCAAACTGTGAGGAGCCAAGATGCACGGTTTGAGGCGTTATCAGCCCACTGGTGGTGGTCAATGTGGCAGGCACCAAGAGATTTCTTTAGGCAGTCCTTGTACCTTTTCTTTGGTGCACCTCTGTCACGGTGGCCAGTGGAGAGCTCGCCATATAACACGATCTTGGGAAGGCGATGGTCCTCCATTTTGGAGACGTGACCCATCCAGCGCAGCTGGATCTTCAGCAGCGTGGACTCGATGCTGTCGACCTCTGCCATCTCGAGCACCTCGACGCTAGGGATGAAAGCGCTCCAATGGATGTTGAGGATGGAGCGGAGACAACGCTGGTGGAAGCGTTCTAGGATTCATGTAAAACAGTAATAATTACAGTAATACTAAAGCAAGGGAAAGATCCACTCGCACCAGCGTCATAAACACCAATATCATTACTTAACACAGATTATAAGATAATAGCTAAACTATTAGCAAACAGATTAGCCGACTATGTACCTAAAATGGTAAATCTAGACCAAACTGGATTTATTAAAAAAAGACGCACAACAGACAATATTTGTAAATTTATTAACTTAATTCATGCAGTAGATGGGAGTAAAGCGCCAACAGTAGCAGTTGCTTTAGACGCAGAGAAGGCCTTTGACAGAGTAAAATGGAATTATTTATTCAAAGTATTGCAAAAATTCAGTTTACCAGAGAAGTATATTAATTGGATTAAAGCATTATATAAGGGGCCATTGGCGAAAGTGACAGTAAATGGATATATATCAAAGCAATTTAACTTAAGCAGGTCAACACGGCAGGGATGCCCACTATCACCCTTATTGTTCGCGTTAGCTATAGAACCACTAGCAGAATTGATAAGAACAGAAAATAATATAAAAGGGATAAAAATAAAAGACAAGGAATATAAAATCAGTTTATTTGTGGATGATGTTATAGTATACTTAACAGAACCAGAACTATCAATAAAAGAATTATATAAGAAATTGAAGGAATATGGAGAAGTGTCGGGTTACAAGATTAACATAAATAAAAGTGAAGCAATGCCAATGAATAATGCGGATTTCTCAAAATTTAAGAAGGAATCACCATTCAGATGGCAAATGCAAGCAATAAGATACCTAGGTATGCAAATAAATAAAAATCTCGGCCATCTATATAAACTCAATTATTATCCACTAATGAAAAAATTACAGGACGATTTAGAGCATTGGAAAGATTTACTATTAACACTAATAGGAAGGATAAACTGTATTAAAATGAACATTTTCCCAAGGATATTATACCTATTTCAGGCATTGCCAATACACTTGACAGAGAAATTCTTCAAGGAGTTAAAGAAAATAATAAGGAAATTTTTATGGAAAGGGGAAAACCGAGGATAGCACTAGATAAATTAACAGAATGGTATAAACAAGGAGGCTTACAACTGCCAAACTTTAAAAATTATTATAGAGCTGCACAATTAAGATACCTGTCAGATTTTTATCAAACAAGGGAAAAGCCAGATTGGACTAGATTAGAATTAGATAAAATAGGGGAAAAGATACCTGAACACATATTATATAAATGGGATGAAAAATTGGTACAACATAGGAGTTCTCCAGTATTACATCATCTATTCAATATTTGGAAAAAGATTCATGTAGAAAGGAATAAAACAAATTACCAATTACCAAAACTAATATTGACGCAAAATAAGTTACTCCCTTTTACAATAGATAACCTTTCCTTTAGAGAATGGGAGAAAAAAGGGATCAAAAGAATAGAAAATTGTTTTTCAGGAAATAGATTATTATCCTTTGAACAAATGAAAGATAAATACAATATAACTCAAGATACAGTGCTGGCATATTACCAATTGAGATCCTACTTGAAGGACAAATTAGGAAGCAGTCTGAGGTTACCAGAGGGAAGTAACTTTGAATATGTGATTACAGATACAATGATAATCAAATGATTTATAACAAATATGTATAAACTGCAAGAAAAGGAGAATGAGGAAACAAATGGTAAAACTAAACAAAAATGGGAACAAGATTTAAATATAAAGATAAAAAAGGAAACATGGGAGAAGTTATGTTCTGGAACGATGAGAAATACAATAAATATGAGGTTATGTATGATACAATATAACTGGATACACAGGCTATACATTACACCTCAAAAGTTAAATAAATGGGACCCAACAGTATCTGACAGATGTTTTCGATGTAAAAAAGAAATGGGAACAACAATTCATGCAATCTGGACATGTGAGAAAGTAGAAAAATTTTGGGAAGATCTAAACCAAATATTAAATAAAATTACAGAAAACAATATACCAAAAAATCCAGAGATCTTCCTCCTAAGAAACATAAAAAACAAAGAATTTGGAATTGATTTGGATGGTGCACAAAAAAGATTTGTTAAGATAGCTCTAGCCGTAGCAAAAAAATATATTATGTCAACCTGGAAATTGGAAGATAATTTGAAAATACAACAATGGTATATAGAAATGAATAAATGAATTCCATTAGAAAAAATAACATATAGTTTAAGAAATAATATTGAAATATTTGAACAAATATGGGAGCCTTACATGAAACACAATAGAGAAAACCTACCAGGGACATTCACTACCTAAATTAACGAAAGGAGAAGGAAATGAAAAGAATTGACTCAGTGGAATTTCTTGTTTATTTTTATTGAATGACAACATTGTTTGACTGGTTTAATGTATCTTAGATTTTGTACTTTAAATGGATGGGGGGGAGATAGGGAGGGTGGGATGGGAGGAGGGAGTGGGGGGAGAAAATGGCACTGTATATATTTGAAAAGGAAAATGTATGTATCATGGTCAATGTGGTTTATGGTGCGAAAAATAAAAAAAATTTAAAAAAAATGTATAGGGTTGGTAGGTTAATTGGGTGGCACGGGTTTCAATGGCTAAAATTGCCTTGTCCCATGTTGCAAATAAATTTGAATTTAAAAACAAATTTCCATCCCTGGTAAAATACTTAAATTGAAGGTTGTCAAGAATCTAAAAATGATTCAGAAAATTTTCTGACATTTTAGCCACTTTTAAAATGAAACCATTTAAAAGTCTGCCTGTCTGTCTGTCTGTCTGTCTGTCTGTCTGTCTAACCATATTTATTGATGCAAACTGTGAATAGTGCATTTTCATTTATTAATTCTGCAAACCTGAAAATTTAGAGAGGGCTCTCTGTTTTTTGAACTCAACTCACTATAACCATAGCATGTATGCCATAAAAAATTTGTTCAGAAGAATATGATTCTTTCATAGCCAATCAATGAGTCACATTATCAGCCCACATTGCCTGAGCTTTGCCAGGATTAGTGGAATGCTGAACTTAATATCATGAGATCCCAATAGCCTTTTCCTGAATGAATGATCTGGCCGCCCGGACTATGGCCAAGGTAATTAAGGTACCTTCACTGATGCACATATTTAGCCAGACAATGAAGATCATTATGTACAACCTCAGCTGCATGAAGGAGCCAAGTGTTGAAGTTCTTCTCCCTGCTCTAAAAGGGAGCAGAACAAAATAAATTATTTGTGAACTGCCTTCAATTTAGTTAAAATGTTTGGTTAAAAGTTATATTTTATTTAGAAGAGGTAATAATAGTATTCACAACATGAGGATGAACCCTAAGGTTTTTTTTTTTCCACATGGGGGTTCATTCTTATCAATGGAAAAAATGATGGAACAAAGAAATAAAGGAAAGGTTGACAGATCAAGTGAAACACAAAACTGCAGATGCTGTGACTGTAAAAATACAAAAGTGCTGGAGTAACTCAGTAGGTCACATAGTGTCCATTGGCAGTAGAGTTATGTATCCAAAATTTCAGGCCTTAATCCTTATTCAAACCAACCAACTTTTATATGGGAAGTATCTTTCTTGAACTCAGTACGTTAACCATTTCAACATGAATTTTAACGTTATAAAGTAACAACCAATTTGCACAAAACAGCCACAGTGTTATATCAATGTGTTTCTCCAGTTCTTTTTGTCTACTGCAGGTTGCCTTTTGCTTTCCATTATGCTGCACGACCTACTGAGTTTCTCCAGCACTTATTGTGTCCTTTGTTAATCAGAATGAGCAAAGTAAAATCTTGAAAAAACACACTAATGCTGGAGAAACTCAGCAGGTCAAACAGTGCCTTTATGTAGCAAAGATGAAGATACATCACCAACATTTCGGGCCTGAGCCCTTCATCAAGGTGTGGGGGAACAGGAGAGATGTCTGAATAAAAGGGGAAAAGGGGGGGTGGTGAGGATGGGAGATGATAGGTGGACGGGGGGGTGGGGGGGGGAGTGTAGGCTGGGTGAAGAGAGAAAGGTTCAAGATCTCATTCAGAATAATGAGCATTTTGAACATTGCTTATAAAATGGATGTAGATGAACAGCAGAGAGAGTATTGCAAAATGAGGGATATAACGTTGGAAGAACAGGAAGTATAAAATGGAATAACAGGAATATTAGCAGCAGCTGTTATTTGAAAGAAAGTTTGCTGAAGCTATAATCTCAAATGTTAAAATTAGTTTTAAAACCTGAAGGCTGTCAAGTAACCTAACTGAAATTTGAGGTGATCTTTTTGAAGCTTGCTTCAAACCTCATTTGTATAAATGTAGAATTTGAAGATAGGGTTGGAGGGGGATGGAATGTTAAAAATGACAGGGACCAGTAGACTCAAATGACAGGGTCTCAGATGAAGACATTGCAGGTAACTTGCGCAGCTGGCTAAACTTCAATAAAATAGAGCCTTGGTTATCAGCTCATTTAAAGAGTTTGGGGAGTCGAAACCAATTGGGGTGGGGGGAAGTATTCAAAGAATTATTCTGTCAGGTAAAAACATTGTTTTTTGGGGGTTCATGTGTACAATTTTTTTCCATAAAACACATAAAAACCTCCCAAATATTTTGATGCTTTGAAATATGAAATGTTTTAATGAAATGGAACTGTGACACAAACAAATCAAATTTAAATAAATAGCTGATGATAAGAACCTGTAAGTGTTTTTTGTCATGCATGTTATGTAATCTCATATTCTTTGGTTTCCAATCTGCACGAACTGTGTTTAGTATCCTGGCTAACTGCCAAGGACAATGACTCATTATAACCCTTTTTAAAAATGGTTTGCAGGCATTTTACTTTTGAAGTTGATGGCATTGTATCTCTTTTAGTGCCAGCTGGAGTACAGTTGTTAGGACCTTTGAGTTGGAAGATTAAAGATTCAAAAGCAGACAAAGAATTGCTGGAGTGACTTATCTGGTCAGACAGCATTCAAGGGTAGAAATGGGCAGTCACCATTTCAAGTAAAAACCCTTTTATCAAGGTTAAGATAGAATGGCTGAAATTACATATATGAGGGGGGAAAGAAGCTGGGGAAGGTGATAGAATAAAGCACAGAAGGTGTGGGAGATGGAGAGACAGGTGGAGAAAGAAACCATAAGGAAGGGGTTTTGGAAAGGAAAGGAGAGCAGGAGAGTGAGAGAGAGAGAGAGAGAGAGAGAAGCTAATTACAGGAGTAAGTAAAGAATCGGATGGAAGTAGGGGTTACCTAAAATTAGAAAAATCCATCTTCATACTGTGACAGAGAAAATAGAAATGTTTTTGGGAGCTAAATTGGGAAATATTTGTTAGAGTAGGTTACATACAAATACTTTAAAACAGATCTTATTTGAAATACTGGATGCTAATGTCTGCTAATGCTAGACATATCGGCATCACAGCTTTTGCAAGAGCTTTGAAGAGTGCTGAAGAGACCACAAATGGATTGTTATTTACAAAAGGCAACAGATGAAAGATCTTGTTGGAGCCGCCTTCTGTCTGGAGATGTTCTAAGAGGGGCATGTGGTTGTGCAAGCAGAGTGGGTCAAACAGGCTTTGTCTCAGAGGGAGAGAGAGAGAGAGAGAGAGAGAGAGAGACACACACACACACACACACACACACACACACACACACACACACACACACACACACACGCACACACACAACACACAGATAACTTCCACAGAGTTACAGCCAGCAGAAGTAGCTGGGACTGGAACAGGTCAAGCTGGCAAGCTTGTGGAAAGCTATTTGGAAGATGGCCTGGTCAAAGCCCTTGTGGTTCATGCAAGAGGAGGATGTCATGATAATGAATATGTATGAGATGTACCGGAAGTCACGTGGTATGAGAGAGAGATAAGAGCACAACCAGGAGAACAAAGGAAACTGGAAAATAAAGACACTGAGAAGTTTACCTGATAAAACTTGTGTTTAATGTTTTATTAACTTCACATTTCGGGCCACAAATGTGACATTGGTGACGAGGATGAAAGAAGCTTGAAGAAAATTAAAGACTAAACAAGATTACAGAGGATTACAGACAACTTCAAGGTGATAAGAATTTTCTCTTTGTCTCAGTACTTTTGGGGCTGGAATATTTCCTCATGGCTGGGGCAGACGGTGACTTTCTAACACATAGTGGAATTGCTCATTTTGACCCGACTGGTGATGTAAGCACTGTAAGTGTGAAGTGGAAGGCATGGCTGGAAGAATTTGAATCCGACGCCAACAGTCGTGGCCTATTTCTAGATACCGGTACAGTTGAACAAAAAGCGCACAGGAGGGCGTTACTTCTTTTCACTGCTGGACCCACAGTTCGGGAAACATTTAAGACACTTTTGAATACTGGAAGAAAGGATGAGTACCGGAAAGCGGTAGATGCATTAAATGCACACTATGTAGTGACACCGAATGCTACATTTCAACGCCATTTGTTTCGGAGAAGGAAACAAGAAGATGGCCAGACAATTGCTCAGTACATGACGAGACTACGCCAGCTAGCTGTTGGATGCAATTACATGCCAGCTGATTTGGACAACCAATTATTGGATCAAGTCGTACAGCACTGCAGATCAGATAAACTCAGAAGACGTCTACTGGAAAGAGGGAGTGAGTTGGAACTCACCGATGCTTTAACCATTGCTGCTGCATTAGAGACTGTTGAAGGGCAATTTCATACCATGACCCTGAAAGACAACTCAAGCCAGCAAATTAAGAGGCTCTCACATCGCCATAACCAGCCAAGATATACGTCGACACAGGACGTGGAGTGTTATCGATGTGGAAACCGAGGTCACTTTGGAAAAGACCCATATTGCTCGGCCAAAGGCAAAGTTTGCAGAAAGTGTGGAGGTAAGGACCACTTTGCAAAGAAGTGCAAAATCAAATCCAATGCAGTCCAGAAGAGGAAGAGTACAACTTCCAAAGGCAAAGCCTGGGGGAAAGGAAAGTATCCTGGAAAGAAAGATACCATTTGCCAGATAGACGGTGATGATGATGATACCCAGGAGGAACAGAGTTGTTACCAATTTACGTTGAATGAAGTACATCATGAGAAGGTCCCAGTGATCATTGGTGGAGTGACAGTGCAGGTCATTGTAGACTCAGGCAGTGACAGTAATGTGATTGATCGACATTTATGGGAGAAGTTGAAAAGGAAAAAGATCATCTGTACCTCAAAGAAGTGTTCCAAGAAACTGTATCCATACACAGCAAGCAAGCCATTGCAGACCATTGGATGTTTTACTGCAACTGATGAAGCTGGAGATAAGTACACCGAAGCAGAGTTTATGGTCATAGAAGAGAGGGGAGAACCATTGCTGAGTAGAAGCACAGCACAAGACCTGGCAATACTTCATATTGGAGCTTGTGTCAATTCAATTCAGTCATACGAGGATATGAAGCAAGAATTCCCCGCAGTCTTCCAAGGAGTAGGAAAGCTGAAAGGTCGACAATTGAAGCTAGCGGTAGATGAAACGGTCAAACCTAAGGCACAACCAATGCGCCGAACTCCGTTTGGACTTCGTGGGAAAGTCGAAGCCAACATTAAAGAATTGATCGAACAAGACATTATTGAACCGGTGGAACATTTGACGCAATGGGTCAGCCCAGTAGTGATTGTGCCCAAACCAAAGGGTGACATAAGACTATGTGTTGACATGAAAATGGCCAATGAAGCTATAATTAGAGAACAACACCCTATACCAACAGTGGAGGAAATATTTCAAGAACTAACTACCAGCAAGGTATTCTCAAAAATTGATCTGAAATGGGGCTATCATCAATTAGAGCTGGATTCAGGTTCCCGAGATGTAACTACATTTGTGACTCACTGTGGATTGTATCGTTACAAGAGACTATCATTTGGAATTAATGCAGCTTCGGAGATCTACCAGTATGAAATCCATCGAGTGATGCAAGGCATTCCTGGAGTTGCCAACATTTCTGACGACATCATAGTCCATGCACCAACGAAGGAAGAGCATGACAAACGGTTGAGGCGTGTACTATCTAGACTACAGGAGGCAGGCCTTACCGTGAATGGAAACAAGTGCCAGTTCGGTGTGTCAGAAATGGACTTCATGGGACACAGACTTACACGGGAAGGACTAAACCCTGCAGAGGCCCAGGTGAAAGCTATTGCAGAGGCACGTGCACCTCAGAACGCAACAGAGGTGAGGAGTTTCCTGGGATTGGTCAATTTTTGTGCAAAGTTCATTCCTAATTTCGCTACAGTGGCAGAACCACTAAGGAAACTAACCAGGAAAGGTGTACCATTTCATTTTGGATCTGAGCAGAAGAAAGCGTTCACAGCGCTGAAGAAAAGCCTGACAGATGCAAAAACTCTTGGATATTACGATCCGGCGGCATCAACCAAAGTCATAGCGGATGCCAGCCCGATTGGTTTAGGAGCCGTGTTGGTCCAGATGCATGATGGAGGACCAAGAATCATTGCTTATGCCAGCAGATCGTTATCAGATGTGGAAAGAAGATACTCTCAGACAGAGAAAGAAGCACTCGGACTTGTATGGGCCTGTGAGAGGTTCCATGCATATTTATACGGCATTGAATTTGAACTCATCACAGATCATAAGCCATTAGAGGTGATCTATGCACCTAGATCCAAACCATGTGCCAGAATAGAGAGATGGGTACTCAGACTACAACCCTACAAATATAAAGTAATCCACATTGCAGGGAAAACAAACATTGCAGATCCGCTGTCCAGATTGGTGAAGGATGGATGTCCACATTCCAAGTCAGAATTGGGAACAGAAACAGAGAGCTTTGTACGCTTCGTAGCTATTCAGTCGACACCGAAAGCTGTGACTACGAAGGAAGTCAAGAGAGAATCCGAACGTGATCCAGAACTCAGGGAAGTAAGAGAATGCATACAGAGTGGACAATGGGACAAGTGTACTCAAAAGGCTTACATTCCCATTAGAGACGAACTTTGTTGCATCGGACAGTGTGTATTAAGAGGTTGCAGATTGGTGATACTGCAAAGATTGAGACCAAAGATCGTATCCTTAGTGCATGAAGGACACCTAGGTATTGTTGGTACCAAGCAAAACCTCAGGGCCAAGGTATGGTGGCCAGGTTGTGATAAAGACGCAGAGAAATTTGTTAAAACTTGTCATGAATGTCAAATCACAAGTAGGAGTAATCTGCCAGAACCGATCCGGAATACGCAACTTCCGACAGGACCATGGATCGACGTAGCTGTTGATTTTCTTGGACCTTTACCGACGGGTGAATCAATTATGGTAGTGATTGATTACTACAGCAGATACTATGAGTATGTGGTGTTGAAGTCCACAACCACTGAAAAAACAATACAAGCGTTAGCAGAGATATTCGCAAGATATGGATTACCTGTTACATTATACTCTGACAATGGTCCACAATTCATTTCAGAAACATTTGCGGAATACATGAGGACCATAGGTATGCACCATCATAAAGTAACTCCGAAATGGTCGCAAGCCAATGGAGAAGTAGAGAGACAAAATCAGTCCATTGAAAAACGATTGAGGATTGCACACGCAGAAGGACAAAATTGGCGAGAAGCATTTCTATCTTATGTGGCTGTCTATCGAGCAACGCCTCATGCAACCACTGGAAAAAGTCCTGCAGAAGCATTTTTTGGGAGAAAAATCCGCACAAAAATGCCAGAAATAAAGGAAATCCGAGACGACCAGGAGATGAGGGACCACGATGCTGAAAAGAAAAGTGCAGCAAAGCTGTACACAGATTCAAAACATGGAGCCAAGTACTCAGACATCATGCCAGGAGATAATATTCTAGTGAGGCATGAAACTGATGGTAAGCTAGACACACCTTATTACCATCAACCCTATACTGTCGTATCCAGAAGTGGCAGTATGGTGACAGTCAAGTCTCCGACTGGAGTCCTGTATAAGAGAAATATATCAGGTGTAAAAAGGTACTAGTCCAGAGATACATCGAGCGAAGAGGTTGAAAGGCCAATACGAGATGCTGAAACTGAGATACCTGATGATGTTCCAGAGGCAGTTACCAGCACTCCTGATGAAGTGACTAGAGTGCCAGAAACACCCGAAGCCGTGGCGAGCAGTATTTCCGACGCTGAGAGTGAACAACCGAGAAGCGACGACAATATCACAGGCAGGCCGAAACGAAACCGGAAAGTGCCCAAACGATACGAAGACTTTGTGCCATAGTTTTAATAAGAACTTTGGGACAGTATTTTAATCTTATATCATAAAGTGCATGTATGAGTGCAGTAGGAAGTAAATTTTATGTAGTTGAGTTATAGTATTACCATTAGTTACGATGTTTGTAGGTTTCCGAGGGATATTGGTAAGTGAAGGTAAAGTTTATTTCTGATTAAAGGAGGGATGTCATGATAATGAATATGTATGAGATGTACCGGAAGTCACGTGGTATGAGAGAGAGATAAGAGCACAAGCAGGAGAACAAAGGAAACTGGAAAATAAAGCCACTGAGAAGTTTACCTGATAAAACTTGTGTTTAATGTTTTATTAACTTCACATTTCGGGAAGTTTTCTTTTAATTTTCGCCGTCGCAGGTCATAATGGGACCAACGGATGGTTTGCTCGTCTTTTTTTGTTGCTAGCCTTGATAGTCGCTACTTTCCCTTGGGAAGTTGTTAGAGGCTGGTAACACTGTACGTTGACGATACTGTTCAATACCCATGAATAGTTTGCTTGAGATTACATGATAATCTCTCTAATTTGCCTTTGCCTCGGCGTTAAGCCAATGACACAAACTCAGTTGAGAGGACTAGCTGTCTAATGTTTCACTTGGAATAAATGTGATGACCTGAAAGAAAGAGGTTATCACCTGGAGAACCTTGACAGGGTTTTTTTAAAAATTAAAGTTTCAAATCCCGCCTGAAAAGCTATACAAAAATCTAATGCAATAGGTCAGTGTGATACTGTTTTTGGAGACACTGTTTTTCCCAGATAAAATTGTACTCTATTTGGTTTCTCATGAGGATACAAACAAAATTCCTTAAAACAATCTTGAAGAAGAGCATGGCAATTTCTATCACGTGTAATGACTTCAGGGGTTTCTACGAGGCTCTAAAGGCTGTGTACGGCCCCTCACCCCAAGTCCAAAGCCCGCTGCGCAGCTCAGACGGCAAAGTCCTCCTCAGCGACAAGATCTCCATCCTCAACCGATGGTCAGAACACTTCCAATCTCTTTTCAGTACCAACCGCTCAGTCCAAGATTCCGCCCTGCTCCAGCTCCCTCAACAGCCCCTAAGGCTAGAGCTGGATGAGGTTCCCACCCTGGATGAGACATATAAGGCAATCGAACAACTGAAAAGTGGCAAAGCAGCAGGTATGGATGGAATCCCCCCAGAAGTCTGGAAGGCTGGCGGCAAAACTCTGCATGCCAAACTGCATGAGTTTTTCAAGGATCCTGCCTCAGGATCTTCGTGATGCCACCATCATCACCCTGTACAAAAACAAAGGCGAGAAATCAGACTGCTCAAACTACAGGGGAATCACGTTGCTCTCCATTGCAGGCAAAATCTTCGCTAGGATTCTACTAAATAGAATAATACCTAGTGTCGCTGAGAATATTCTCCCAGAATCACAGTGCGGCTTTCGCGCAAACAGAGGAACCACTGACATGGTCTTTGCCCTCAGACAGCTCCAAGAAAAGTGCAGAGAACAAAACAAAGGACTCTACATCACCTTTGTTGACCTCACCAAAGCCTTCGACACCGTGAGCAGGAAAGGGCTTTGGCAAATACTAGAGCGCATCGGATGTCCCCCAAAGTTCCTCAACATGATTATCCAACTGCACGAAAACCAACAAGGTCGGGTCAGATACAGCAATGAGCTCTCTGAACCCTTCTCCATTAACAATGGCGTGAAGCAAGGCTGTGTTCTCGCACCAACCCTCTTTTCAATCTTCTTCAGCATGATGCTGAACCAAGCCATGAAAGACCCCAACAATGAAGACGCTGTTTACATCCGGTACCGCACGGATGGCAGTCTCTTCAATCTGAGGCGCCTGCAAGCTCACACCAAGACACAAGAGAAACTTGTCCGTGAACTACTCTTTGCAGATGATGCCGCTTTAGTTGCCCATTCAGAGCCAGCTCTTCAGCGCTTGACGTCCTGCTTTGCGGAAACTGCCAAAATGTTTGGCCTGGAAGTCAGCCTGAAGAAAACTGAGGTCCTCCATCAGCCAGCTCCCCACCATGACTACCAGCCCCCCCACATCTCCATCGGGCACACAAAACTCAAAACGGTCAACCAGTTTACCTATCTCGGCTGCACCATTTCATCAGATGCAAGGATCGACAATGAGATAGACAACAGACTCGCCAAGGCAAATAGCGCCTTTGGAAGACTACACAAAAGAGTCTGGAAAAACAACCAACTGAAAAACCTCACAAAGATAAGCGTATACAGAGCCGTTGTCATACCCACACTCCTGTTCGGCTCCGAATCATGGGTCCTCTACCGGCACCACCTACGGCTCCTAGAACGCTTCCACCAGCGTTGTCTCCGCTCCATCCTCAACATCCATTGGAGCGCTCACACCCCTAACGTCGAGGTACTCGAGATGGCAGAGGTCGACAGCATCGAGTCCACGCTGCTGAAGATCCAGCTGCGCTGGATGGGTCACGTCTCCAGAATGGAGGACCATCGCCTTCCCAAGATCGTATTATATGGCGAGCTCTCCACTGGCCACCGTGACAGAGGTGCACCAAAGAAAAGGTACAAGGACTGCCTAAAGAAATCTCTTGGTGCCTGCCACATTGACCACCGCCAGTGGGCTGATAACGCCTCAAACCGTGCATCTTGGCGCCTCACAGTTTGGCGGGCAGCAGCCTCCTTTGAAGAAGACCGCAGAGCCCACCTCACTGACAAAAGGCAAAGGAGGAAAAACCCAACACCCAACCCCAACCAACCAATTTTCCCTTGCAACCGCTGCAATCGTGTCTGCCTGTCCCGCATCGGACTGGTCAGCCACAAACGAGCCTGCAGCTGACGTGGACTTTTTACCCCCTCCATAAATCTTCGTCCGCGAAGCCAAGCCAAAGAATGACTTAAAATGAAAAATATGGTGACTAATTCTTGCACCTTTTGTTTTTACTTCAGATTTCCAAAATGTACCTTTGCTTGCTCTTCATTTAATAGGATTATCAGGTTACTACCGATAATATGCAATGTGTTGTCGATGTCTTAGAATCATTTGCCTTGGTTCTCCAAGAGAATTGATCTTTGTAGCTTGGTTGCTAAAATTGGAAGCCAATTCTATTTAAATAACTGAGCATTCCATCCAAAATAAAATAGTTGCTATCCCTTGTTGAAGCTCATTTGATGGTACCTTCGCCACGGGCAACAGTTTTGGATACCATTATCTATTTTCAGGATCTTTACAAAACCTAGACTGAGGTCATCAATTAGATTTTTTTTGGGGGTTGAGAATCTGCTCTCAAAGCTATTCCATAAAAATTCCCAACATTTCAAATGATATTTTCCCTTGTGTCTTGACCAGTATTTATTTCTCAGTCAAAACTATTAATGCATGTTAAATGTTAGTTATCATGTTGCTGTTTGTGGGTGCTTCCTGTGCACAAAATAGTTATGTTTCCACTTTCATAAAGTGACTGTACTCCAAAAATAGAGAGAAACATGAAAATTTGCAGACACATTGTTGTGTATGCACTCACACAATTAAGACTTGGAGACGTGATGCTTTCTCATCCTTTACTTCTATTAGACTAACATGGCTACTGATACACAGGTTATATATATATATGGAAGGGTGACATCATGGCACCCACTATACCCAACACTGATTGTAGTAAAATCACAAAAATGCAGGAGGAACTCAGCAGGTCTCACAGCATCCATAACTTTTCAGGCCTGAACCCTTCGCTTAAATGGAAAGGCCAAATGTCAAAAGATGTTAATTAGACAGCGGAGAGGAAAGGTGAGAATTAATCAGGAGAGGGGTGACTCTGTGAATGCAGAGCTGGAGCAAAGGAGTCAGAGGGAACAAAAGACAGATCGAGAAGACTGAGATAGAGGGGGAGAGGCCAGAGAAATAAGTTAATACAGGGGTGTCAAACTCAAATTCACAGAGGGCCAAAATTAAAAACTTGGACTAAGTCGTGAGCCAAACTAAATATTTATTGAAATTTTTCAACAACATCTGCATGTTTTCTCTTCTTTCAACATATATAATGTTAAACTTTTTCTTATTAAAATAAATGTTTAATAATAGTTTTGGATAAACTCTTTCCAGAAGAAGCATTAACAAATGAGAAATAAAATATTCAATAAATAATATTTCTCTATAGCCTTTAAGCTCCTTTTAAATGTTTTTTTTTTCACAAGCCAACAAGTCAAAAAAATAACAACTTGCTTCAATGACAAACAGGTTTGTCTTTTAAAATGATGAACATATAGTCTGCCTCCCACCTGTCTTGAAAGGTCCTGTTTTCTGTCTTTCGTTTGGCCATTTTTCGTAAGGGGTGAGTTAGGCGACAGGTCGCAGATGTTAATGAAAGTAAAGAGAGGAGGTGGGGGCGATTAGCGGGCTGACGCCAATGCATTTGCAAAGCATTCTGGGATTTGTAGTATTAGCTGTGCATGCGCTATACTGGCGCGGCGGCCAGCGGGCCAGCTCTAATACATATTTGATATGATCTTGCGGGCCAAATATAATTATATCACGGGCCAAATTTGGCCCGTGGGCCTGAGTTTGACATGTGTGGGTTAATACCATTTCGTTGAAGGGTGCCTAGACAGATTAAGAATACCATTAGCAAAAAGCATATTGAGATGTCCTAAAAGTTATGAGAAAGGGGCAAATAGAAATGCAATTCTCTCTCTAAGACAAAGCGGAAGCATTTAGCACCTCCATGGTCCCACTCCACGTGCTTGGCGGGGACGGGCACGTTCACCGGCCGGATTACGCGGTGACGTTGAAAATGGCCAAAGCACGCGCAGACGTCCGGGCATGTGGGGTTGGTGTAAGGGCGATGGGCACATGCGCGGAGGTGTGCTGACGGACGGTCACTGGTCGAGTGAGAATTCTGCTCTGAAGCTGCGGGAGAAAGAGTCAGTGATTCAATCTTTGCACAAGGTAATGGGAGCCAATATTAGGGCTGATTCTGACGACCAGCGTGGGAATATCACGTTTACTGTTGCCCCCCCCGCCCCCGTTGTTGCTGCGCCTTGAATGCGCGTGCGTGGTCCGTGCGGCTCGAGAGTGCAGGGGCTGAAAGTTGTGCAATGACCGAAATGAAAGGAAAAGGTGCAATTTCCGTGTAATGACACTGGTGCGGAAGGAAGGTATAGTTCCAAAAGTGTCAGGAGAGATTTCAGGGCACTACTGTGGCAACAGAACATGGAGAAGGCGCTGGGATCCCATTCAGTGGCAACGTCGTGACGGAAGGTGCAGAATCCTTAACATGACAGTCATGCTGGCAGGGTGCTGTGAAATGACTCCAACGCGAGCAGAACATGCAATGATTTCGGTGCAGGAGGCAGGTGTAGCTGCAGTCTGTTTAATGACCGATAGTGGGGTGGGGAGGGGGGGGGGGGAGGTGTGGATTATGTCCATTAACACCAATGCAGACGGCGAGGTGCAAGGTCCCATGTAATGACTGAAATGCGTGGAAAGTTGTTGCGCCTGATACGATGCAGGGCAAAGTTACAGGTCATTTTAAAATGACACCTCTATAGTAACAAAGTACAAGTTCCAATAAATGGAAGACGTAATTCATGTTCAATGACAGCATTGCGACTGGTACAGGGACCAGTTTGATGATGCTCAAAAATACTGTTGAATGACACCAGTGCAGGGTGGCAGTACATCATGGAATCGTATAATTATGAGGCACTAACTCCAAAGTGACAGGGACATTCTGTGGAATCACATTAATGCAGGGTTGATCCAAAGGGCCTTATTGTATATTGAATGTTTGTGATTCTGTGAAATTTGCTGACTTTTTCAATGCTGGGTAATAAAGGCTGAAGGTACATGATCCTTTCCATGGGCAAAAATGCAAGGAGAAAGTGTATTTTGTGCAGTGCGAGCAGGGCTGAAAAATTTAAAAAAAAACTGATGTTGAAAATAAGAAATGGGAAATTATGAATCAGTTAGCAGCACTGAAGGAAATCTAAGGGTTCTATGAAAACAACCATTTGGTTCGGGGGCTGGAGGAAAAACTTCAAACCTCAATGAAAAGCTGGCCGGGTGCTTTCTACTACATGTTGGTTTGATTCTGTGTCAGTCATATTGGCTTGCACATTCAATTTCTTTATCTGTTTGCTAAGTTTCTCAATATACATTAATCATTTTGTTTGGGATTGCATCACTGCAATGTAGTGATTTTTTTTTTGGTTTGGGGTATTGAAATCAATCAAATTTTAAATAATAAAATATTCTTAAAGGTTCCTGAGCTGCATTGATAAACCTGCAAAGTTTATTTATTGTTGGCTTGGGTGTTCTTTTAATAATTCAGAAGTGCAACAACAAAGTGTGATTTCCCTTTATTCCCTCGGTCAAAGTTTCAAAGTGAAGATGGGCATTGCACCACATTGAATTCCAATGCTTATGTAAACTGAACATTTTACTACCTAAGTAAAAACCAACCTTTCTAGTATTTTTCATTGTAAGATTTGTCCAGTTTATATTTGGAGTTAAAAATCCAACAATATTTTTATTCATAATGAACCAGACTTGATGTAGCTTCTATTCATTTTTCTTTCACATCAAGTTTGTTCAACTTTAAATGATCATTTGTCTGCATTGACACCTCGGTTGGAAAAAGAGAGGGAAATATGTAAATAGTGATAATACCTTTAGTGCTTGTGTCTGTTGGAATGTATTTAGAGTCAGGAGTAGTGCAGCTGCAGAGCTGCCGTCTCACAGCTCCAGCATCCCAAAATCATTAGTGATCTCTGGTGCATTCTGTGTGGAGTTTGCATGTTCTACTTTGTCCATGTGGATTCCTCTTGGGAATTTGGTTTTTTGCCACATCCTAACCATGTGGTTGGTAGATTAATGGGGTCTGTAAATGGCAGGTGAATTGGTGGGGTGATAGGTGCTGATATGCATGTAAGTGAGGAAAAAATGGGATTGATACTTGTTGGCCAGTTTGACTTTAGTGGACAAAAGCACTACTTTATGAAGACAAAAATTTGATTGTGTCCAACCTATCAGCATGCTCCCAACTCATCATTATATAGAATGCTCTGATTCAAAGTAGTGGCTCACCATCACCAATTTCTCAAGGAGAAATTTGCAGCAAGACCAGGACATGGGTGATGATTGGCCCGCAACATGGATAAAACACTGCCTTGTTGATTATTTTGAGTTGAGGGAAAAACCTCATGTAGCAGGGGAAACATGATGGCATAGATAGAAGACTGGCTAACAGGATAGGGATTTAAAAGAACTGAGGACTTCAGTGAGTCTGGCAGCAGCTGTAGAGGGAGGGGAATTGTCATAATTTCGGGTCAAGACCCTTCATCTAGATTGAAAGTGGAGGGGAGATAACCAGAATAAAGAGAGGAGGAGTGATATAATACCTGGCAAGCGATGGTTAGATCCAGATGAGGAGGGGTTGATTGGCAGATGGAGCCAGGTGGAGGAGAGAGGGGGGCAGAGATATAACAATGGAGGCAAAAGAGATAATAGTGACGAAGGATGGGAAATTATTAATGAAGATGATAAAGGGCTGCAAATTATGAAATGTGATGAGAATGGAAAGTGATCAATGGAACCAAATAAGAGGGGGATGGTGGGCAGATAGAACAGTGGGGTAAGTGGGTAGGGGAACCCAGTAATGTGAGTATGTGTGATGAGTAGATGTAGGGAGGGGAAAGAAGCTGGGTAACAGAGTGCAAGGTCTTGGGGGAAAAATGCGTGCATGAGAAGACCAGGGTAGATCAGAAGGGGAGAGAAAGGGACCGGGGAGACACAATGGTTGTGGATTACCTGTATTTGCAGAATTCAGTGTTCAGGTAAGAGCAGATCATGGGCTGGGCATTCCATCGTGAATGACTTGCCTCCTTATTCACCAATGTCTTCCATCATCCACAAAGTTCAATGCAAGTGTATGATGGCATACTCTCCAGTTACCCAGATGAGTGTGGTTCCAACAGCGCTCAAAAAGCAGTCCACATAATTGATACATCAGCCACCATCCCTTCACTACTGAAAGAGGATGAAAGATGGGCGAACTGAGGGCTATCGGCAACTGCACAGAAGGAGAGTGAGGTCTGGTGCAGATTAGCCATGATCATATGAAAATAAGGGCAGGTGCATTTTCATGGATCTGTGGGTTTTTAAAAAAAATTAACATCGCTATCATCTCATCAAAGAATCACAAACAAATAATTTCTGCTTGTGGACTTCCATGGAAGTAGAAATATTTCACTCTAACAAAAGAACAATAAGAAAGACATGCATTCTTTGGCATTTCACAATCCTGTCACAACAATGATATTTTGTATTGGGCAACAACAAGTGGCAGATAGGCTAACAATCTTATCCCTGGGAGCCAATCAGCAGAAAGTGTAATTGAAATAATTGAATCTTTCAATATGGTTTTTAGTTTCTTTGTTTTCTAATGATTTTGGATTGCATTTTTTATTTGTTTGGATTGTGACAGTAAATTATATGGTGAACTAATCTGTTCCATATATTATGAATTACTTCAAAATGATCTTCAAATAGAAGGGTAGTTGTCTACAAAAACATAAGGGAAGTCTTATAAGAATAATAGAGAGAATTGGTAAATTTGATATCTCATTGTGAAGATCATACTGGCATTAGATAGGGTCTTTTGTACAAGGTAAAATGTCTATAGCTGCTGCATAAAAGCAATTACAGACAAAATTTGACACTAAGTCAGTTAAGACCATTAAATGCTGCAGCAGTATTAAGCCTTTAAGTCCATCGGCTCTGGCCGTAAAAGTAGATATTGGGGCAGATGACAAACTTTAACGAAATACTAGGTTTGAGGAAAAGAGAAAAATGGGGATATATAGAAGATGGATGGATATGTGGAGGGAGGGAATTCAAAAGTTTACAACTTTGGCACTTGTCAGTAACTAATGATGGAATTAAGGACACGCAAAATGTCAGAATAGGGAAAATGCTGTTTTTCTTTTGCTATATTTTTTTCTAGATCTTGAGATTTCTGCTATTTATTGCCCATCTCTAATAGCCTGTAAGAAGAATTTGGGATGCTACCTTTTATTATCACGCTTATTCTTACAAAGCTACAAGAGGGGAAAGGAAAGCAGGATTTCAACATTCAATAATGAAAATATGATGTTATATTCAAAGTTATAATGCAACTGGTAACCACTGTGGGTTATTAATCACAGGATGGTGTGTTAATGGGACTTGAGTATCGGTTAGGGCACACATGTCAAACTCAGGCTCGCAGGCCAAATTTGGCCCGTGATATAATTATATTTGGCCCGCAAGATCATATCAAATATGTATTAGAGCTGGCCCGCTGGCCGCTGCGCCAGTATAGCCCATCTTTCCTAATGGAAAGCCTACAGTCTGTCTGGGTCAGTAGAAGATCGTTGAGCACTGTCGCACCTCAGGGCTGTGTGCTCAGCCCACTCCTATTCATGCTACTGACCCACAACTGCATTGCCAGATCTAGCTCCAACAGTGTTATCAAGTTTGCAGATGACACAACAGGAATTGGCCAGATCAGCAACAATGACGAGCCGCTCAAAAAATAGTGCAAGTCACAATCTGAGTTTTAACATGGACAAGATGAAGGAGATGATCATGGACTTCAGGAGGACCAGGAACAACCACCCTCCACTACACATCAATAACTCTGTAGTAGAAAGAGTGGAGAGCACCAACTTCCTTGGAGTTCACTTAACCTGGGCACTGAACATCTCCTCACTTGTCAGAAAGGTGTAACAGTGACTGCACTTCCTGAGAAGACTGAAGTGGGCAAGGCAACCAGCCACCATTACATCAACCTTATTTAGAAGCTCTATTGAGAGCATCCTGGGTGGCTGCATCACAATGTGGTATGGTTGCTGTAGAGAAATGGATTGGAGGATCAAAGAGTGGCAAAGAGGATCACTGGAGTCTGCCTCCATCCCCCCCCATAGCAGGATTGTAGTCTGAAGAGGGTGTGCAAAATCTCTGAGGACCCCTTCTGCCCTGCACACACCATCTTTCAGCTGCTCCCATTGGGGAAGAGATACATGAGTGTCAGAGCCAGCACCACCAGGCTGAGGAACAGCTTCTTCCACGGGCAGAGAGAATGCTGAGTGACTAAAGGAACTGCTCGCACTAACCATCCAAGGCTCTCATGCACAAAACAAAATCTATTTATTTGTATTGATCAGTAGTTTTCTAACTGCCCCCCCCCCCAATCTCACTCACATTCCACTTTAAGCAATTCCTATGCCATAAGTGCTCTGTGATTACCATATATTTCGGCGTACAAATCGACCGGCGTACAAGTCGAACCCCCACCCCCTCCCCTTCACCCTCATTTTAAGGGGTTTATGGTATATCCGGCATACAAGTTGACCCCCATTTTCTGGTTGCCTGAGCTGCCCCATTGACTTGTGTATAAGTTGACCCTTAAAGCTTACAATCCCTGAGTTGGCCCATTGACCAACTTGTTCGTCGACCCTCCTTCCCCCCCCCCACCCCCTCGTGATTGCACGGATTGATCTACTGAGCGTTGGCTGGAGGTGATTGCTATCATGGAGTGTCCATTTGACACAACGCAGACCGTGATGAAAATATGAAGTGAGCTTTAAGTTGAAAGTGATAGAAAGGGCCAAGAAAACCAACAACTGGGCTGCTGCAAGAAAATTTGTTGAGCATGAGAAGTTGGTAAGAGATTGGAGGAAGAAAGATGAGATTTTAAGAAAAATACCTAAAAGGCAGTTTGTTGAGAAAAGGAATCACTCATTGGCCAGAATAGGTATGTGATCCGAGGCAAGATTGCTACATAGTCAACGTGAAATAAACTAAGAACATTTGCACTGCAGTGGGCCAAGTCACACCCAGACCTCAGTGATGATTTTGAGGCTACGGTCGGCTGGTGCAATCGTTTCACGGACAGGAAAAAATCTGGTATTACACCAAAAAAACAAAAATTGCAGAAAAATCACTAAAAGATCTTGATCATAAAGTTATAAGTTTTCAGCAGTTTATTATATGGAACTGGCAGAAACACCAGATTGCTTTGGCAAATATTAGAAATGTGGATGAAACACCCATGAATTTTGTCATGAGGGCAATAGAACAGTGGAATGGAAAGGTGTTAAAACTGTTCAAATCAGAAGTACAGGCCATGAAAGGACCAGGTTTACAGAGGTGTTATGGCCAACAGGATGAAGTTAAGACCCATGGTCATCTTCAAATACAAAATTAAACTGAAAATGAAATTCCCTGCAGGTGTTTTTGTATATTTTCATGAAAAAGGATGGATGGATGAAAATGGTGTAAAATTATGAATAGACAATGTGTGGAACAGATGGCAAAGTGGCTTACGCAAAGAACAGAGTTCATAACCACTTAACTGAGAAGACTGAAAGTAGATTAGCACTACATAATACTTACATGGCAGTTATCCCAGGTGGTTTGACATCTGTATTGCAACCTCTTGATGTATACAAGCCATTTGAAGACCATGTGCGTGAGGAATGGAATACATGGATGTCGAGTGCAGAAAAATTGTTTACAAAAGGCGGGGCAATGTATGACTTGATATGCTGTATAACTTTGTGCTCAAGGCATGGGACAAAGCTAAAGTAGAGACTGATTAAAGTAATTTAAAAAGTACAGTATCTCTTGTGCAATTGATGGCACAGAATGTGATTTATTGTGGGACACTAACGTCGAGGCTGAAATTGGCTCTTCAGATACAGACTGGGACCTGTATGATGACTGCTTAAACAGTGAGAGTATGGATGTACTTGCTGCCATCTTTGCTTCAGACGATGATAGTGAGAGTGACTTTCAAAGGTTCCATATGTGTTGTTGTTTTCAGACAATGATAGCGATTTTTTTGAAGGGCTAATTATGTTGTTTTCAATAAAAATCTTATTGAAAATCTGTCGCAGTCAGATTTTTTGGTTTTGCAAGGGTCAACTTAACACGCCAGATCATCACGGATTAGATTTTGAGCTGAATGTAAGATCTCAAAAGTATTTCTGGTGTATAAGTCGACCCTTTTTTTTGGGTGTCACACTCGTACGCTGAAATTTACGGTAGTAAGGATTGCTTAAGATGGTATGTGGGTGGAAAGAAAAAGTTTGAAAATCACTGTTTTAATTGTACCTAATTGACTCGTAATGTGCTCAGTTTCATAACTCCAAAGGAAATGGGCCAATGACAATTTTTCTCAAGCAAAATATTTCAGTAACAATTGGGTCTAGAGCAGTGATTCTCAACCTTCCCTTCCCACTCCTGTACCACCGGAGAACACTGTTTCGTTGAGTTGTACTTGTACGATTAGATGACAATAAACTTGACTTACAGTATTTACTCTATTTCCTTCTACATTTTCAATATAACATGGGTTTAAATGCCAAATATTTTGCATTTTGGGCTCACATAATGCCTTTAAATAGGTGCATAATGATTTATTGCCTGCCACATTTTTAATTACAAAACCAGTCTAAAAATACTAGTAGCGTAAACATTGTTGGGTTTGTTGTAGATTTATAGTAGTAGTAGTAAGTTTTACTAATCTTTGTAACTTGGTTGCAGTGCATCTTAATATTTATCAAGCTTGTGAACTGATGGAATTTTTTGCAAAGGCATTAATGTTTGAATTTGTATTTCAGGTGATCGCTTTTATCCATTGAGCACAGGTTACAATGAGCAACCCCTATGAACAACTGTTGGAGCCCTTGGATCCTAATTGTAAGGAAAAGAAGTTCTATAATCTGTCCAAATTAAGAGATGACAGATATGGTAAGCGAAACTTATTGCTTAAGTTATTATGACAGTAATAATATCTTTAAATTGATTTTGCCTTAATTGTTTTGTGCCTGTCTTGATGAATCCAGCATTTTTAATTTGTTTGTTATTAAGTGTGTGAAACCTCTTGTGCAAAATTGGAGGGCAAAGGTTGGGTAAAAGAAGTTGCAATCCCCTTAAATGTTACTGTTTGCAACTGATAGCTTATGAAACCTTGACACATATTGTTGACCTGCTAAGATTATTTCACACATTTCATAAAGTTAATAAATATAAACTGCTGACCACAGTGAAGGGAATATTTTACCATGCACTTTGTAGATGGCTTCACTACTTAATCTCTTTTTAAACAATTTTTAATGTTCCACCTTACTTTCAGCTTACTTGCCCTTAATCTGGACACTCTGCCTCACTTGCCCTTCTTTGAGGCTCTTAAAAATCTACCACTGCTACTTTGCTCTTTAATCATCTTTTCCTTAAATCTCTGTTTGGTTTGGACTTGTTTTTTCATTAGAAAATATTAACCTTAAATGCCTTGGAGATGTTTCAGTACGTTAGAGATGGCATATAAATGTCGGATGTTGCTGTTACAGCCATACTTTTTTTCATCATGCTTTCCTCTGTGCCAAAGACAAGACTTTGAATTGTCCCTAATATTTCCACTAATAATCAGTTTATTTAGCACCTAAAGATAGATATGAGGCCTGTATCATCCTGGTGTATTGGAAGGTTAAAACATTGGTAGTGTCACATGTTTAAGTAGAAGCAAAGGGTGCTAATACTTCCAAATAGAAAAAACTGAATATTGTCCAAATGGTATCAAGAACAAGCATGACCTCTGTAGCTGAATTACCGTAATCTGAGGTATCAAAAACTGATAAACAAAGAGGTGCAAGGAGAATGGTGTAGAAAAGTAGATTTTTTAAATTTAAAACCTTTTATAATTTCAGGATCACTAGCACTTCATTCATAATTTGCATCTGAAAGTTGTCTGCATTTACTAACTCGTTGGCTTTCAAGAAACTATTGACCATGCAGAAGTATCATCTTGGTGACTGCAGTGGACTAATCATCTCAAAGAAGCAGCTAGTCCTTTGTAGTATCACTGCTGAGAAGATCTTTTATTGTGATTCTAGGCTTCCTGTTTTACTGTACCCTTGTAGATTATTTTTTTAAATATTTTTTATTTTTCACACTGTGAACCATATCAACCAAAATACATACAAACATTTCCCTCTTAAATATACACAGTGGCATTTTCTCCCCTGTTTTTCCCCCCCTACCTTCCTTCCCCCCTTCCCACCCCCCTCCAAAACCAATAAATATTCAACATATACAATACAATAAAAGCATTAAACAATGTCATCGCACAATGAAAAACAAACAAGAAAAATTGTGTCATCTACTTTTACACACTGGATCAAGTCATTTTGTCTTCTTATCATTTTAGGGGGCGGAGGTCAGAGGCAAGCCCTCTCTGTTATGTTCCATGTACAGTTCCCAAATTTGTTCAAATATTGTGACTTTATTTTTTAAATTATATATTATTTTTTCCATGTACCATTGCTGTACTCTCAAGCTCTCTTCTGATTTCCAAGTTGACATTATACATTTTTTTTGCTACAGCTAAGGCTATCATAATAAATCTTTTTTGCACTTCATCCAGTTTGAGGCCTAATTCTTTACTTCTTGTATTACTTAGAAGAAAGATCTCTGGATTTTTTGGTATGTTGTTTTTTGTGATTTTATTTAATACCTGATTTAGATCTTCCCAAAACTTTTCCACTTTCTCACATGCCCAAATTGCATGTACTGTTGTTCCCATTTCCTCCTTACAGCAAAAACATCTATCTGATAATGTTGGATCCCATTTTTTTTTTTAACTATTGGGGTGTGATATATAACCTGTGTAACCAATTATACTGTATCATGCGTAACCTTGTGTTTATTATATTCTTCATAGTTCCAGAACATAACTTTTCCCATGTTTCATTTTTTATCTTCATGTTTAAATCTTTTTCCCACTTTTGTTTGGGTCTGTAGCTTATTTTATCATTTTCCTTCTCTTGCAGCTTGATGTACATGTTCGTTATAAATCTTTAAATTATCATTGTGTCTGTAATCACATATTCAAAGCTGCTTCCTTCTGGTAATCTCAGTCTATTTCCCAATTTATCCTTTAAGTAGGCTTTCAGTTGATGGTATGCAAACATTGTACCATGAGTTATTCTATATTTGTACTTCATTTGTTCAAATGTTAATAAATTATTTCCCAAAAAACAATTTTCTGTTCTTTTTCTCTCCCATCTCTAAAGAAAAGATTATCTATTATAAAAGGGATTAGCTGATTTTGCATCAATAATAATTTTGGTATTTGGTAATTTTTTTTCCTTTATAAATGAATCTTCCATATATTGAGCAAATGAGGCAATACTGGTGAGCTTTTATATCATACCAGCTTTTCAACCCACTTATAAAGTATATGTTCCAGTACCTTCTCCCCTATTTTATCTAGCTCTATCTTAGTCCAATCTGGTTTTTCCCTTGTCTGATAAAAATCTGATAAATACCTTAAATGCGCTGCTCGATAATAATTTTTAAAGTTTGGTAACTGCAAACCACCTTGGTTGTACCTCTCTGTTAATTTATCTAATGCTATCCTCGGTTTCACCGCTTTCCATAAAAATTTCCTTCTTATTCTCTTTAGTTCATTAAAGAATTTCTCTTTTAAGGAAATTGGTAACGATTGAAATAATTATTGTATCCTTCGGAAGACATTCATTTTAATGCAATTTACCCTCCCTATCAACGTTAGCGGTAATTCTTTCCAATGTTCTAAATCTTTCTGCAATTTCTTTATTAGTGGCTGATAATTTAATTTGTACGTGGCTTAAATTATTATTTAACCTAATACCTAGGTATCGGGTTGCTTGTGTTTGCCATTTAAATGGTGATTCTTTTTTAAATTCTGTATAATCCATGTTACTCATTGGCATCAATTCATTTTTATTTGTGTTGATCTTGTACCCCGATATTTCTCCATATTCCTTCAATTTCTTATGTAGTTCTTTTGTTGATATTTCTGGTTCTGTTAAGTATACTATGATGTTATCTGCAAATAAACTGATTTTGTACTCCTCTTTTATTTTTATTTTCTGTTCTTATCAGTTCTGCCATTGGTTCTATTGCTAAAGCAAACAGTGAGGGAAATAATGGACATCCCTGCCTAGTTGACTTACTTAATTTAAATTGGTTCGATACATATCCATTTACTGTTACCTTCGCCAATGGTCCATTATATAATGCTTTAATCCAATTAATATATTTCTCTGGTAGGTTGAACTTCTGTAATACTTTGAATAAATAATTCCATTCTACCCTGTCAAAGGTTTTTTCTGCGTCTAAAGCAACAGCCACTGTTGGCTTCTTATTTCCTTGAACTGCAGGAATTAGATTAATAAATTTACAGGCATTATCTGCTGTTCGTCTTTTAATAAATCCAGTTGATCTTGTTTTACTATCTTAGGTACACAATCGGCCAATCTGTTTGCTAATAATTTCACTATTATAGTCTGAGTTAAGTAGAGAAATTGGTCTATATGATCCTGGTGTTAATGGATCCTTCCCTGTCTTTGGTATTATTGTAGTTATTGCTGTCTTACATGAATCTGGCAAGTTTTGTGTTTCTTCTCTCTGGTTCATTACTTCCAGGAGAGGAGGAATTAATAACTTTTTAAATGTTTTATAGAATTCTATTGGGAATCCATCCTCAACAGGCGTTTTATTGTTCAGCAGCTTTTTTAATGTATCCTGTACTTCCTCTATTTCAAATGGTTTTATTAGTTTGTTTTTTCCTCTTCTTGCAATTTCTGCAGTTCAATTTTAGCTAAAAAACTTCTATTTTATCATCTTTCCCCTCGTTCTCAGTTTGGTATAATTGTTCATAAAATTCCTCAAATTTCTCATTAATCTCCATTGGATTATATGTAATTTGTTTGTCCTTTTTCCTTGATGCCAATACAGTTCTTTTGGCTTGTTCTGTTTTAAGTTTCCTGGCTAATATTTTGTGTTTTTTCTCCTAGTTCATAATACTTTTGCTTTATTTTTATTATGTTTTTCTCCATCTTGTACGTTTGTAATATTTCGTATTTTATTTTTTGTCCGCCAATTCTCTTTTTGTTATATCATCCCTTGTTGCTAGTTCCTTTTCTGTACTTACTATCTCTCTTTCCGACTGTTCTATTTCCCGATTGTAGTCCTTTTTCATCTTAGTTTTATAACTTATTATCTGCCCTCTAATGAAGGCTTTCATTGCATCCCATAATATAAATTTGTCTTTCACTGATTCCATATTTATTTCGAAGAACATTTTAATTTGGCATTCAATAAACTCTCTAAATTCCTGCCTTTTAAGTAGCATGGAGTTTAACCTCCATCTCTATGTTCTTGGTGGGATATCCTCCAGTTCTATTGCTAATAATGGGTGAATGATCAGATAGCAATCTAGCTTTATATTCAGTTTTCATAACTCTCCCTTGAATATGGGCCAACAACAAAAACCTATCAATCCTTGATTATGTTTTATGCCTACTTGAATAATATGAGTATTCCTTCTCCCTTGGGTGGTGCATCCTGCATTGATTTAACCATAAATTTGGCCACTTTAATCTTTTTTCTAGTCTTTTGTCAAGTTTTATCCAACATTGGATCCAAATTAAGGTTAAAAGCCCCTCCTATCAATATATTCCCTTGCGTATCTACAATCTTCAAAAAAATAACTTGCATAAAATTTTGATCCTCTTCATTAGGTGCATATATATTGAGCAAATTTCAAAATTCTGAATATATCTGACACTTTCTGCTGGATCTATTATTTTCTCCTCTATTTTGATTGTTACACTTTTTTAAAAATATTTTTATTTTTCACACTATAAACCACATTGATCAAGATACATACATTTTCCCTCTTGAACATGTACAGTGTCGTTTTCTTTCCCCCCCTCCCTTCCTACCTCCCCTCCCATTCATTTAAAGTTCAGAAAATAGGATACATTAAACCCGTCAAACAATGTTGTCACTCAATATAGACAAACAAGAAATTCCACTGAGTCAGTTCTTTTCATTCTCTTCTCCTTCTGTCATTTTAGGTGGTAGATGTCCCTGGTAGGTTTTCTCTATTATGTTTCATGTTTGGCTCCCATATTTGTTCAAATATTGTAATATTATTTCTTAAATTATGTTATTTTTTCTAATGGAATACATTTATTCATTTCTATATACCATTGTTGTATTCTCAAGATGTCTTCTAATTTCCAAGCTGACATAATATATTTTTTTGCTACAGCTAGGGCTATCTTAACAAATCTTTTTTGTGCACCATCCAAATCAAGTCCAAATTCTTTGTTTTTTATGTTACTTAGGAGGAAGATCTCTGGGTTTTTTGGTATATTGCTTTTTGTGATTTTATTTATTACCTGGTTTAGATCTTCCCAAAATTTTTTCACTTTCTCACATGTCCATATTGCATTAATTGTTGTTCCCATTTCCTTTTTACAGCGAAAACATCTGTCAGATACTGTTGGGTCCCATTTATTTAACTTTTGAGGTGTAATATATAGCCTATGTATCCAGTTATATTGTATCATATGTAACCTTATATTTATTGTATTTCTCAGTTCCTGAGCATAACTTCTCCCATGTTTCCTTCTTTATCTTTGTTTAGATCTTGTTCCCATTTTTGTTTAGTTTTACCATTTGTTTCCTCATTCTCCTTTTCTTGTAGTTTAATATACATGTTTGTTACAAATTTTTTTATTATCTTTGTGTCTGTAATCACATACTCAAAGTTGTTTCCCTCTGGTAACCTCAGACTGCTTCCCAATTTGTCCTTCAAGTAGGATTTCAGTTGGTAGTATGCCAACACTGTATCGTGAGTTATATTTATCCTTCATTTGTTCAAAGGATAATAATTTATTTCCCGAAAAACAATGTTCTATTCTTTTAATCCCTTTTTTCTCCCATTCTCTAAAGGAAAGGTTATCTATTGTAAAAGGGATTAGCTGATTTTGCGTCAGTATTAGTTTTGGTTGGTAATTTGTTTTATTCCTTTCTACATGAATCTTCTTCCAAATATTGAGCAGATGATGTAATACTGGAGAATTCCTACGTTGTACCAATTTTTCATCCCATTTATATAATATATGTTCAGGTATCTTCTCCCCTATTTTATCTAATTCTAATCTAGTCCAATCTGGCTTTTCCCTTGTTTGATAAAAATCTGACAGGTATCTTAATTGTGCAGCTCTATAATAATTTTTAAAGTTTGGCAGTTGTAAGCCTCCTTGTTTATACCATTCTGTTAATTTATCTAGTGCTATCCTCGGTTTCCCCCCTTTCCATAAGAATTTCCTTATTATTTTCTTTAACCCCTTGAAGAATTTCTCTGTCAAGTGTATTGGCAATGCCTGAAATAGGTATTGTATCCTTGGGAAAATGTTCATTTTAATACAGTTTATCCTTCCTATTAGTGGTAAATCTTTCCAATGCTCTAAGTCGTCCTGTAATTTTTTCATTAGTGGATAATAATTGAGTTTATATAGATGGCCGAGGTTTTTATTTATTTGTATACCTAGGTATCGCATTGCTTGCGTTTGCCATCTGAATGGTGATTCTTCCTTAAATTTTGAGAAATGCGCATTATTCATTGGCATTGCTTCACTTTTATTTTCATTAATCTTGTATCCCGACACTTCTCCATATTCCTTCAATTTCTTATGTAATTCTTTTATTGATAGTTCTGGTTCTGTTAAGTATACTATAACGTCATCTGCAAATAAACTGATTTTATATTCCTTGTCTTTTATTTTTATCCCTTTTATTTTATTTTCTGTTCTTATCAGTTCTGCTAGTGGTTCTATGGCTAACGCGAACAGTAAGGGCGATAGTGGGCATCCTGCCTTGTTGATCTGCTTAAGTTAAATTGTTTTGATATATATCCATTTACTGTCACTTTCGCCAATGGGCCCTTATATAATGCTTTAATCCAATTAATATATTTCTCTGGTAAGCTGAATTTTTGTAGTACTTTGAATAAATAATTCCATTCTACTCTGCCAAAGGCCTTCTCTGCGTCTAAAGCAACCGCTTTATTTCCTTTAATAAATAAATAAGTTAATAAATTTACAAATATTGTAAGATGTTCGTCTTTTTTTAATAAATCCAGTTTGGTCTAGATTTACTATTTTTGGTACATAGTCGGGTAATCTGTTTGCTAATAATTTAGCTATTATCTTATAATCTGTGTTAAGTAAAGATATTGGTCTATATGACGCTGGTGCGAGTGGATCGTTCCCTGTCTTTGGTATTACTGTAATTATTGCTGTTTTTAATGAATCTGGTAAGCTTTGTGTTTTATCAATCTGGTTGATTACTTTCAGGAGGGGAGGAATTAATAAATCTTTAAATGTTTTATAGAATTCTATTGTGAATCCATCCTCTCCTGGTATTTATTATTCGGTAGTTTTTTTATTGTCTCTTGTATTTCTACTATTTCAAATGGTTCTGTTAATTTATTTTGTTCCTCTGTTTGTAATTTCGGTAGTTCAATTTTAGTTAAATATTAATCTATTTTGTCTTCTTTCCCTTCGTTTTCAGTTTGATATAATTGTTCGTAGGATTCTCTGAAGTTTTCATTAATCTCCGTTGGATTATATGTGATTTGTTTGTCTTTTTTCCTTGATGCCAATACCATTATCTTAGTTTGTCCTGTCTTAAGCTGCCACGCTAGAATTTTGTGCGTTTTTTCTCCTAGTTCATAATATTTCTGTTTTGTCTTCATTATGTTCTTCTCCACCTTGTACGTTTGTAGTGTTTCATATTTTATTTTTTTATCTGCCAATTCTCTTCTTTTAGTTGTATCTTCCTTCATTGCTAATTCTTTTTCTATATTTGCTATTTCCCTTTCCAACTGCTCTGTTTCCTGATTGTAGTCCTTCTTCATCTTGGTTATATAACTTATTATTTGCCCTCTGATGAACGCTTTCATTGCGTCCCATAGTATAAACTTACCTTTCGCTGATTCCGTATTTATTTCAAAGTACATTTTAATTTTTCGTTCAATGAATTCTCTAAAATGCTGCCTTTTAAGTAGCATGGAGTTTAATCTCCATCTATATATTCTTGGAGGGATGTCCTCTAACTCTATTGTCAATATCAGGGGTGAGTGGTCCGATAATATTCTAGCTTTATATTCTGTTTTCCTAACTCTGTCTTGCATGCGAGTTGATAACAGGAATAGGTCTATTCTTGAGTATGTTTTATGTCTACCCGAATAATATGAATATTCCTTTTCCTTTGGGTGTTGTTTCCTCCATATATCCAAAAGTTGCATTTTTTGCATCGATATAATTATAAATTTGGTTACTTTGTTCTTTGTTAATTTTTTTCCCAGTTTTATCCATGTTTTGATCCAAATGAAGGTTGAAATCCCCTCCTATTAGTATTTTCCCTTGCGTGTCTGCTATCTTCAAAAAAATATCTTGCATAAATTTTTGATCTTCTTCATTAGGTGAATATACATTGAGTAAATTCCAAAACTCCGAATATATCTGACATTTTATCATTACATATCTCCCTGCTGCATCTATTATTTCCTCTTCTATTTTAATTGGTACATTTTTACTGATTAATATAGCTACTCCTCTAGCTTTTGTATTATATGACGCTGCTGTTACATGTCCTATCCAATCTCTCTTTAATTTCTTGTGCTCCACTTCAGTTAAGTGTGTTTCTTGCACGAATGCTTTATCAATTTTTTCTTTTTTCAGTAAATTTAGCAGTTTCTTCCTTTTGATTTGGTTATGTATTCCATTAATATTTAAAGTCATATAGTTCAACATAGCCATTTCATACTTTGTTTATCTTTCCTTTCCGTTTCCTCATCATCACCTTTCCTTCTTATCCATTTCTGCTTTTTTTTTTGAACACTTTATAAGACAACATTTCTAAAACATAAAACATTTCCTTTATTCTCCTATCTAAAATTTCTTTAACCCCACTATCCCCTCCCGTTCCTGAGTTGCCCTTTATCCCTTGTCGGGCAAACACATCTCCCCTCTCCATTTGGATTTGCGAATTCACTCGCAAGCGTCAACTGATTTCGCAGTGACCGTAACTCTTCCCCACCCAGCCCCCCCACAGAAAATATTTTAATTTTCATATGCAACAAAGGTCACTCTCTTAATTCCCCCCATACTTCCTTTCTTCCCTCTCTTTCCCTTCTTAGTTCTTACCTCTATTCTATTTTTTTAATATATTCATACACACATACACATACATATATATCTATATATACCTAGATACACACATACATATAGTTTGTGGTCATTTTTGTTCTCATTACACATCTTCCTCTCTCTGTCTGTTTTGTAGTTGTTCTGCAAATTTTCATGTTTCCTCCGGATCCAAGAATAGTCTGTTTTGCTGCCCTGGAATAACTATTTTAAGTACCGCTGGATACTTTAGCATAAATTTGTATCCTTTTTTCCATAAGATCGTTTTTGCTGCATTAAACTCCTTCCTCTTCTTCAGGAGTTCAAAACTTATATCTGGATAGAAAAAAAATTTTTGACCTTTGTATTCCAGTGGTTTTTTGTCTTCTCTTATTTTCCTCATTGCTTTCTCCAATATATTTTCTCTTGTTGTATATCTTAAGAATTTTACTAGAATGGATCTTGGTTTTTGTTGTGGTTGTGGTTTAGGTGCTAATGTTCTGTGTGCCCTTTCTATTTCCATTTCTTCCTGTAGTTCTGGTCTTCCTAGGACCCTGGGGATCCATTCTTTTATAAATTCTCTCATATTCTTGCCTTCTTCATCTTCCTTAAGGCCCACTATCTTTATATTGTTTCTTCTACTATAATTTTATCTATCTTCTGAGCTAACAGCTCTTGTGTCTCTTTAACTTTTTTACCAGATTCTTCTAATCTCTTTTTTATATCCTCTACTTCCATTTCTACGGCTGTTTCTCGTTCTTCCACCTTGACCACTCTTTTTCCTATATCTGACATGATCATCTCTAATCTATTCATTTTTTCTTCTGTACTTTTTACTCTTTTTATTTCACTGAATTCTTGTGACTGCCATTCTTTTACTGATTCCATATATTCTTTAAAAAAAATATATCCATTGTCTTGCCCTTCCCTTCATCTTCCATTTCTCTGTGTTCTTCCTCCTCTTCTTCTGAGTCCATTCCAGGATCTGTGTCTTTTGCCTCTGTCTCTTCTGGTTTTCTTGTTGGTTTGTTTGTTTTATTTTGTTGGGTATTTTTGGTCGTCTTATTTTTATTAGAAGTGTCTTGCTGCTGGTCTTCTTCCTCTGGGTTGGTCATCTGTTGTTTCTTTGATTTCTTTTTACTCTCTTTCTTGCTTGTTATTTTCTGTGTCTTCCTCTTGCTGTTGTGTTGTAGCTGTCAATCTCAGCTGTGGAGATTGACTCCTCAGCTGGTCCTCCCTCCCGTCAGTGTTATTTCTGTCTTGCGCATCGCGCATGCGCGACTCCTCGCGCATGCGCAGTTGCGCACTTTTGCTTGGCTCCATGAGCCATTTGTGTAGTCCTGAGTTCGGGACTTCAACTGACCTGAGGGAGTGGGCTTCTCTCTCCGCGGTGGGCCTGCTCGGACAGGTAAGGCCCTTCACCTTCTTCTTCCGACGTCCTTTCTTCTTCTCTTCTTCCCGTTGCTTTAGACTTTTCTTTTTTCGCTGCCATTTTCTCCACACCTTTATTTTCACTTTATTTTGGTTTTTGTGTTTGTGCCTTCGTTTTTTCATTGTCTTTATTTTACTTTTCTGGAGAGGGCTGGAGTTCCCTGACTGGCCACTACTCCATCACGTGACTCCTCCCCATTGGTACACTTTAATTAATATAGCTACACCTCTTGCTTTTGAATTATATGATGCTGCCATTACGTGGCCTACCCAGTCTCTCCTTAATTTATTATGTTCAACTTCAGTTTGATGCATTTCCTGCACAAATGCTATGTCTATTTTTACTTTTTTCAGTAAATTTAATAGCCTCTTTCATTTAATTTGGTTATGTATTCCATTAATTTTTATAGTCCTATAATTCAACATGGCCATCTCATACCCTGTTTACACCTCATTTCCGCTTCCTCACCACCACTATCCCTTATTTCCCCGTTTTTATCTGTTTTCCCTTTTTAAACTCAATGTATGACAACACATTTAAAACATAAAATACTTCAACAACTCCCACATCCAATATTCCCTTAGCCCCAAATGTCCCCCCCCCCCCCCACCTCTCTGAGTTGCCCCTTATCCCTTGTTGGGCAACCACAACTCCCCTCTCCATTTGGATTGCGAACCCGCTCGCAAGCATCAACTGATTTTGCCGTGACCGTTATTCTCTCCCACCCAGAAAAAACTTTTTTTTACATATATAACAAAGCTCACCCTCTTTTTTCCCCCCTTACTTCCTTTCTTCCCTTCTCTTTCCCTTCTTTAGTTCTTACTTATATTTTTACATTTTTATATGTATTTTATTGCCATTCTTCATTCTTGTTATATCTCTTCATCTCTCCTTCTGTCCTGCAGGCGTTCTGAAAATGCTCGTGCTTCCTCCGGATCCGAGAATAGTCTGTTTTTCTCCCCAGGGATAAATATTTTAAGCACAGCTGGATGTCTTAACATAAATTTATAACCTTTTTTCCATAGGATTGATTTTGCTGTATTAAACTCCTTCCTCTTCTTTAGGAGTTCAAAACTTATGTCTGGGTAAAAAAAAATATTTTTTGACCCTGTATTCCAATGGTTTTTTGTCTTCTCTAATTTTATTCCTTGCCTGCTCCAGAATATTTTCTCTTGTCATATATCTCAAAAATTTTACTAAAACGTATCTTGGTTTTTGATGTGTCTGTGGTTTCGGAGCTAGTGTTCTGTGTGCCCTTTCTATTTTCATTCCTTCCTGTATTTCTGTCATTCCCAGGACCTTTGGGATCCATTCTTTTATAAATTCCTTCATATCTGTGCCTTCTTCATCTTTCTTTAGGCCCACTATTTTTATGTTGTTTCACTTACTATAATTTTCCATCATATCAATTTTCTGAGCTAACAACTCTTGTGACTCTTTAACTTTTTCGTCACTTTCTTCCAATTTTCTTCTTAAGTCATTCACTTCCATTTCTACAGCCATTTCTCGTTCTTCCACAATTTCTAATCTTTTCCCTATTTCTACTCACTTTTTCTGCTGTACTTTTCATTTCACTAAATCCTAATGTCAACCATTCTTTTAATGCTCTCATTTGTTCTTGAAAAAAAAACTTTATCTATATTCTGCCCAACTGTTTTACCTTCTATTTCTCTGTGCAGATCTTGGTCTTCTTCCTCTTCTTCTGTGTCTGCACCTGTGTTTGCGTCTTCTCTTCTTTGTATCTGTGTCTCTTCTGACTTTCATGATGAGTTGCTTGTCTCACTTTGCTGGGCTTCTTCTTGCTTGGCTTCTTGCTGTTGGTCCTCTTCTGGGCTACTCATCTGTTGGGTCTCCTGCTGCTGCTCTTCTTTCCTTTCACTCCCTTTCCTCTTCCAGCTGAGAGCCCTGGTGTCTGGCATCCCTCAGCTGGTCACGTTGTGTTTGCCCGCTCCTCAGCTGAGCCCCCCTCCCGTCGGTGTTCTCCTTCTTAGTAACCACACTGCGCACTTTTGTTTGGCTCAGAGAGCCATTTTTGCAGTCCAGCAGTTGGGGGATCGTGACTCTGTGGGGTCATCACCAACCTTGGAGAACGGGCTTTCTTCTCCACGGGAGCTCCCTGTTTCTTCATGCGGGGTAAGGCCTTCTCCATTCTCTTCCGGCATCTTTTTTTTCCCCGTGGTTTTTACTTTTTCCTTCTTGGGTGCCATTTTCTTTCTTTTCTCTATAACTTTATCTTTTATTTGATATGTTTTGTGTTTCTTGAACTTTGTATTTTCTTCACTTTTTCTTCTTTTCTGGAGAGGTCTGGTATTCTCCTTCCGGCCACTACTCCATCACGTGACTCCCTCCACCCTTGTAGATTATTGATACCCTTTCTAGTATTATCATTGGATGGCAAGGTTTTTTGTAGTATTTATTAAATTGCTAAAAAAAAATTGTCAGGCTAATTTCTGCGCAGCTAAAATAACCTATTTCTTGTGCAAGAAAACATTATTCCTTAGTTTTTTTCCACGTCAAAGGTGAAGAAGTTTCTGAAATTGCAGACAAGTTCACCCCTTGCATTGATGGAATGTGCCTCTTTTACAGTTTTGTTTTGGTGCAATATTTTATGGGTGAAAATATTTCTGGGATGGTAAATTGTAAGTTTCTTTGCAAGTATGTTTTTCTATTCTTTGGTTTGCATGCTTTTTGCTGGTTTGCATGCTTTTTGCTTGTTTCCATGGATTTTTAGTACACTAAGATGGTTGGAAGATTATACTGCTACTGGCTGTTTGCCCAGTCAGGACAATCGGCAGCTAACAACATTCCAATTTTATTGAGATTCCTTTATCTTCAGCAGATCCCTTTTCAGTACCCCCAGTGCTCCATCTTAACTATCCACTCAGTGAATAAAATGAGTGTTGCAGTCACTGTTTGCCTTTGGGAAAATAAAGTTTATTTACAAACCTCTAAACTATACACTGTGTTTATAATAAAAAAACCCCCCACTATTTCTTCTTATACAGTATGTCGAGAGTTGAGTTCTCCTTGTAGGTTTTGCATTCAGTTAAGTGAGCTAATTCTTGTGATTATTTGCAACCCAGAATGTCACATGGAATTTCCTCCCTGCCATCTGATTTGGTGAATGCGGGCTCAATCATGTGTTTTAAGAATAAATTGGGTAGCTATGTGGATGGGAGAGGCCTGGAGGGTTTATGGAGTGGGAGCAGATCAGTGGGACTAGGGAGATGATGGTCAGCACAGACTCGAGGGACTAAATGACCTGTTTTCTGTGCTGTAGCATTCTATGGTTCTCAACCTTTAAAACATTTTAGATGGATATAGTCCTGTGTGGGCAAATGGGATGAGTGTAGATTGGGGTGGGGGTAGGGGGGGGAGGGGAGGAAAGGACAGCACAGCCAAACAGCCCATTTCTGTGCTGTGCAACTTCATAACTCCAAGGTCAATGTTCCACAGCATGGAAACAGGCTCTTTGGACGAATGTCCATGCCCTCCAAACTTTCTATGTCAAGATTCCTTTATTAACATGTAATAGTACAGTCCATTCAGAGACACTAAATGTATATGGAGGTTCAAATCCAAACCTCTCTGAAGGGAAGCCTTCAGCACCCAAGGCCCATTGGAGCCCCTTCCGAGCACCCTCTCGAATTCTGGCTCAGATATCTTTTTCCCATGAGCTAGTCTCCAGCAGCCTGCAACCTGTGCAGGTCACCAGACAGCAAGTCACCTGTGGTCTGTGTTGGTCCCTCAGCTGCTGATCCCCTCACAGGTTCACTGCTGTGGTCACCAACCTGTAGAGTCATCTCCCTTGCTTCTCTTTCTCAACAGGGGGTATTTTTCTCTTCTCTGGTGCCCTGGGCCAGTCCATTGCTCGCTCTGTCTGCACCCCATTGTGGCAGCTATGAACATAGGTGCTGCCATCTTGGTCACACATCTCTGCAGTTGCAGGATTACTTACCAACACTATCAATTTGTATGGAACCACCACCACAAGGACTGGACTGTTAAATCCTTTGGAGCAATGCCGTGTCTCCTCTCTCCCAGGACTGTACTAGCGGCAGCACTGCGGTTACAGTGGCAGCAGCACCGCCGCCTAATTTTTTTCTGTGGCTGTATTTAGCCCATTTCCCTCTAAACCTTTTCTAGCCATGTACCCATCAGAATTTTCCCTGCCTCTACCACTTCTGCTAACTCCATATACCCACTATTCTCTGTGTTTAGAATATACCCCTTGTTTAAAGTCTTCCACTCCCACTTCAAATTATACGCTATTCCCTTGGCCAGTGCTATTTTAGGGCTGCTGGTCTAGTGCTACACCAGCTTTCCACCGTGCCGGTTTGCTGTGTTAAGGGATGTGTTACAGTGTGTTATGCTGCTGTTTACTACTGTATGCGCCACGCGATGATCCAGCTCGATCTCTGCTGTGGCGAACCACCACAATTAATTATTTTTTTCCTGAGTTTTCAGCCATCATATATTGATGTATGTAATGTGAACTATATAACTCTCAGTAAGACAATAAATGTGTAACAACAGAAGGAAAGCGAAACAGAAGATCTACACTTGGAGGGATTGGGTGGGTCATTGTACTACATGGGCACTTCAACAAGAACAAATATATTGCTGAAATCTCAGTGAAAGGAAATGTGATTGAGATCCAGAATGAGTTTAAAAATATTGATAAAGAAGCATTTCAATTAAATCATAAAATGTGTAAGTAGAGTTAGGCCCTTCGACCCATTAAATGTTCTCTGCCATCTGAATTGTTTCTGGAAGAGCTAGATTTACTCAGGTGAGGTGCACCCTAGTTTGAAGAAAGGAAGGGTGGAAATTTCAATTTTTAGTCAAATCTTCTAAACATCTCTGCATATAGGGTGGTGGTTGAGGATTGGAGTATTGTAAATAATAATGTCCTCTTTAATGCAACATTAAAAAGTGCAGCAATTAAATCTGGCAACCACTGATCTGTAAACTTCAGTGGTGTGAAAATATTTAGAAATTATAAAGTGGTTCAAGGAGAGCAGCAGCAATCATCAAGGATCCACACTGCACAGCACATGCTCTGTTCCTGCTGCTATCTTCAAGAAAGAATTATAGATGCCACAAGACTTGGACCACCAGGTTCAGGAACAGCTGCTACTCCTCCAGCATCCGATTCCTCAATAACCAGATATCTGTCTAAATATCTTTTGAATGTTATAATTGTCCTGACTTTTGCTACTACTTCTGGCAGCTCATTGCATGAGCTGGCATGCAATAGGTAGATTTAAGTGAGGAGGGATTGATGGGCAGATGGAGCTGGGAGGGTGGAGATAATGACAGGGGCTTGGAAGTGTTGAGTAGAGACAATAAAGGGCTGCGCATTATGGAATCTGATAATATCAGCATCTGCAGTCTCTCATGTTTGGATCTTGTTGACAAATGGAATCTACTATCCCTTTGTCAGACATAAAAAGAATATTTGATCTGTTGTTCTCCACCTTCTTACACCCACCTTAAATAACCCTTTACTTACCCCAGACCACAAAGAACAAACCCATGGACCACTGCAAATGTTGGAGATGCCATGAATTTGTATTTTGCTGACAATTTGAATGGTGCACGAACAGCAACCTTGCACTCAATGTCACCAAACTAAAGAGCTTGCAACGAGCCCAAAGGACCCCAAAACCCAGCAGCAATAGACATTCACCAAGACAAGTAGTTACTTAAACAAAAGTTGTTTTTAATTATCTTTAAACATGAACACAGAATCAAACTTTAACTTATCTCTATTAATTTAACTAACCTAACTTAACCCCCTTCTAATTCTAAGCACATGTATATGTAATGTGTGTACAAGTTTAAGAAAAGTTGTTTGGTTCACAGTTGAATCTCACTTCTCATTCTTCCAAGTTCACTGGTTGCAGGCAATTCTTTTACTGTGCACAGAATTTAACATGTATAAAGTTCACTAGGCTTTGGTGCTCGAAAATTTACAGCTCAAGAAGATTCTTTGTAGGTTTGCAAAGAGAGATTTGTTGTTCCAGGATTTCCACAATTGAGGTACCACCATTAGTCTCGTCAATGTCTTGCTGATGAAACTTGCCCCATCAGGGTTCTCCAGATGATAACTTCTTTCTTTCAGGCTATCACAGAATTCCTTTCTGTTTCATTTCCATCCAGCTTCTCCTGCTTATTTCAGCTGTGACTGTTCAGTGTTTCTGTCTGCCAGCCGCATCATTCTCCAGCAAACAAAAGGAGTTAGTCTTCTGCTCCCATCTGTTGTTTTGGGTAAACAAATCTCTCAATGACGTTTGAGTGAGCACTTTGCAGAAAGGTCAGAAGTCTTGTAAAAATGTTCAACACAGACCCCCTGACTCCTTCAAGACAATGGTCTGTTCATCTCATGACATCATTTCAATTAGCACCTACCTGTGAAATGTGCATAGCATTCTCCATAGTTTCTGTAAAGTCACTGAATATGAATTCTTCAGTATTTCAAATAAGATCTGTTTTAAAGTGTGTGTGTATGTAACCTTCTCTAATTTTACCAATTTATCTCCCAAATACATCTACAAATATTACATCACAAGCTGATGTTGACTTCAGGAAAGGAAAGCCAGAGATATTCAATCCAGTGATCATTGGTGGAATCAGAGGTGCAGAGGGTGAGCAAATTTAAGTTCTTGGAAGTCACTATCTTGGAGGATCTTTCCTGGACCCAACACACCAATGACATCATGAAGAATACACGTCAGTGTCTCTACTTCCTCAGGAATTTGCGAAGGTTTGGTATGACATCAGAAACCCTGGCAAATTTCTACAGACGTGTGGTGGAATGTGTACTGACCTACTGCACCATGGCTGGTATGGGAACACCAATACCCCTGAACGTAAGGCCCTCCAAAAGATAGTGGACAGAGCGCAGGACATCGTAGACAAAACCCTCCCCACTATTGAGTACATATACAGAGAACGCTGCCGTTAGAGAGCAGCAGCAATCATCAAAGACCCTCACCACCCAGTACAAGGTCTATTCTCACTCCTGCCATCAAGAAGGAGATATAGGTGCCACAAGACTCACACTACTATGTTCAGGAACAGCTGCACCTCCTCAATGATAAACTCAATCAGAGATTCAATTAAGGACGCTTACCTGTGCACTTTATTGATTTTCTTTTTGTTCTCTCTGTACTGCACAGTCAGTTTGTTTACATTTGTTATCTGTTTACTGTACTTTGTTTACATGCTTAAGCTGAGTACAGTTTTTGCACTACCAATTAGTAGTAATTCTTGCACACCTGCAGGAAAAAGGAATCTTAGGATTGTTTGTGATGTCATGTATGTACTCTGGCAATAAATCTGAATCTTAGGCACAGACCTCTGGGTTCACAGATGTGAAAGATAAAACACTGCTGGTCTCTTTTACAGGTCATTTAAAGTCTGCGTGGGGCTGTCGGCATCACAACCAGGCAGGAGTACTGTGTGTCTGCTCCCTGCTCCCTTGGGCCTGCTCCCTTGGGTCTGCACTAATATTTTGAATTAATGTAAAGAAGTATGCTGTTTTGATTGGTATCTCTTTTGTGAAAGAATGTATGAAAGAGATCACACTTCTAATACATGTGTCACCATCTCAGAACAACCCAAAAAACATGGGACAATTGCTTTTGTTCACAATATTAATGAAGGGATCACTGCAGCTAAAATGTACACCCAAGAAGTACTTTGGTAATGCTTTAGTAGTAGTCGTGGTAGTTTTAGCAATTGTTCGCACTGCTAGGAAAAATCTTCAACAATGAAAAACAAACAACCCACCATTTCCATGTGTATCTGTTGACAACCTTATTCTCAAAGTGTGGATTTTTGGCTTATGCTAATTCATGGTTGCCAGAGTTGTCAAATTGTGTGAAGATCAGTGGGTTAATCTTACTGCTCCTTCATAAATTTATTAAAAATAATAAGCTTGAATCAGTATGGTAGGACTGAAAGGTAAGCCCATTTGCTTGATATGAGAGTCAGACAGGAAAGCAATTTTTCTGCAGATTGCTGAGGAAAGGATTGTTTATTTTGTTTTCAGTTGTTGTCTTTATTAATGATGTGGAAACTGCCATAATCGAAATGTTTCTAATCTTTATGCGTACGTGTGTACACTCGTATCAGAATATGCCTATTTATAGGACTGCTTTGCAGAGTTGTTCTCTGTGGACACAATAAATGTATGTCCTTGGAGACAAAAGAGTTGTAATAGTTCCAATTTAGTGACTGCCTTCCATCATAAAATCCACTTAAACCTATTTTCAAAGAGCTATGAAGATGCTAAGAATTCATATTTTTTATTTTGTGTGGGATATGGCCCAACCAGCCTTGTCTGCTGTAATACCCATAATGGACGGTCGTCACAATTTTTAAAATGTGACTAAAACATAAGGCAATGTATATTAATTGCCCAATAATAAAATCTGAAATTTGGTAGCGCTATGCCTCCATTTCTTTTAGATTTTTGCAGATGTACTTTATTTAAACTAGGATGTTTACCCTTCCATATACAAGACAATATTGTTGAATCAAGCAAATCAAAAAATGATTTAAGGATAAAAATTGGTATTGATTGAAAAATATATAAAATTTGAGTAAAATACTTATTTTAATTGAATTACTATGACCAACTAAAGATCTAGACAAAGTTGACCATTATGTTAAAGACTGTTTCACTTGCTTTAACAAAGTAAGGAAATTTTCCTTAAAAAGATGTTTGATTCTTTGTAATTGTAATACTAAGATAAGTGAATTGATTTTTAACAATCTTAAAAGGAGAACTAGTATACAGTAATGAAGTAGTTCAAGGGAAAAAAGCTCACTTTTGTGCACATTTAATCTATAACCTGAAAACTATCTAAATTTTTAAAGTGATGACATAAAAGAGAGTAAGAAGATATCAGGGCTTGAAATGAAATGTAAAAGATCATCTGCATTAAGAGAAACTTTATACTCCATTCCTTTCCTCCATATCCCTAAAATATCCTTACACTTTCGAAATGTAATCACTAGTTGTTCAATAGCCAAATCAGAAGGTAATGGAAGAACTGTTTCTTTAATGTTTTATTTGTACAGTACTAAGACAAACATTTGGCTAACTGATGCTAAATAAGAACCATGTGTACCTGTTCTGACTTGCCTACAAATTCAACTTTAAGGGAGACATAGGAACAGATCTCATTTGTCACCTGAGGACTCTATAAAAAGAAAAAGAACTTAATAAATAGGTACAGTGGAGGGCCATCTGGCCCATCAAGCCTGCTTTGCCATTCAATAAGGTCATGATTGATCAGGCCGTGAACTCTGCACCATCTACATGCCTTCTTCCCCCATAACCTTTAATTCTTCTACTATGCAAAAATCTATCCAACTCTTTTAAATATATTTCTTCTTTCTTTGGCTTGGCTTCGCGGACGAAGATTTGTGGAGGGGGTAAATGTCCACGTCAGCTGCAGGCTCGTTTGTGGCTGACAAGTCCGATGCGGGACAGGCAGACACGGTTGCAGCGGTTGCAGGGGAAAATTGGTTGGTTGGGGTTGGGTGTTGGGTTTTTCCTCCTTTGCCTTTTGTCAGTGAGGTGGGCTCTGCGGTTTTCTTCAAAGGAGGTTGCTGCCCGCCGAACTGTGAGGCGCCAAGATGCACGGTTTGAGGCGATATCAGCCCACTGGCGGTGGTCAATGTGGCAGGCACCAAGAGATTTCTTTAGGCAGTCCTTGTACCTTTGGTGCACCTCTGTCACAGAGGCCAGTAGAGAGCTCGCCATATAACACGATCTTGGGAAGGCGATGGTCCTCCATTCTGGAGACGTGACCCACCCAGCGCAGCTGGATCTTCAGCAGCGTGGACTCGATGGTGTCGACCTCTGCCATCTCGAGTACTTCAACGTTAGGGATGAAAGCGCTCCAATGAATGTTGAGGATGGAGCGGAACAGATTCCCTACTCTGGGGGAGGGGGGAGCGGGGAACAGAGCCTTTGATGAAGGGCTTAAGCGTGACATGTCGATTTTGTATCTTTACTTTTGCTATATAAAGGACACTGTTAGACCCGCTGAGTTTCTCCAGCATTTTGTGCTTTAAAAACATTTGGGTCTCTTAACAGTCCAAGATAAATCCATGCCCTTTTTCTTTTCATTAGACCATTTCTTGCAGCAGTGCTCTATCGAACATGCTCTATCAAGTTTCTAATCCCTCCAAAATTTCTCTTTTTTTTTAAATACCAAAAATTGACTATCGACAATAAATTGTTTACAAAAGAAAACTTAATTTTGTATCTATACATTTCCATCCCTGTATATTGTTACATTAATATCTGTTTATACCATTACCAACCTTGTGGTGCCTTGTTGATACTACCCCTCTGTTGTTTGAGGTGCTTCCCCTCGGTCTCAGCCCCTCAGTGCCCAGAAACAGAATGACTCTAGACTGTGGTCCTTTCCCACAAAGTCCTTGCGTAGGCTGCACCAAGTCTCAGTGCATCCCTCAGCATGTACTCCTGCAGCCTTGAATGTGCTAGTTCGCAGCATTCCAGCACTGACACCTCCATGTGCTGAAAGGCCAACAGGTTTTAGGCAGATCAAAGTGCATCTTTCACCTTTTTGATGACCTTCCAGTATTTCTGAATGACTGACTCTGTGTGCATCCTCAGGAACAGCCAGTAAATCAGAGTCCTCTTTCATGCTGCTGCTGAGGATAAAGCATGATAAGAACCCTTGCAGACCTGTTGAGTTATTCAAGCATTTCTGTTTTTACTACAATCATAGCGTCTGCAGGCTTTTGTTTCACATCCTTCTCCATACACTCATAGCATATCTGCATTGTGTAAAGTGGTGGGCAACTGTCTCCTCTCTATTACAGTCATCTCTGGGATATGTGCTTTGTGGGTATTGTTCCGGTTGAATGGGAGGGCTCTGACTGGGAGGGCCCTTCTCACTGCCAGCCAGGCCAAATCCTGGTGCTTCTTTGTGAGCTCTGGTGATGAGGCATTCACCAAATGACCTGGACAGTCTTCTCAGGGAATCATCCCAATTGGTTCATTGAGTCCTCTCTCAGTGTCTGCAGGACATTTGGTGCCTTGTGATCAAAGATGTTGGTTCGGAAAAACATTTCCACAAAGGATAGGTGATGTGGCAAAGTCCTGCTGACTGGGACATTGCGCAACAATGGTGTCAGGACCGAATATGCAGGAGATAGGTCACACCTGTGTCACATACAACAGTTTTGAGAGCACCTCGCACCTGTTGACCAGGTTCTTCCCGGTTATTGAGGGGAGCACCACACCCACAAACCAAATTTCTGGTGGACTTTTGCAATCTGCTCCGACCAAATGTTGCATGTGGCAAACCGGGTTACGTTTCTAATTCCTGTCTTAATTTTTACCTAATTCACTCTATGTCAAGCATTTCTTTTGCCCTCCTCTACTTTAAACATTCTAGAGGGATTGTTCCCTCTGTGATTCCCTAACTCACTCGCATCTCCTCCCCTTCAGTTTTTCCTCACGCAACACTTGGCACCTTACCTCATTTCTTTCATTTTCCAGAGACCCAAACAATGCATCAGCCAAGTAATGATTCATGCGCCACTCTTCCATTCACATTTTAATTTACTGTACCACTGACCAATGCTCCCTAGTTTTTGCACCATTTACTATTTGGATTGGCTTTCCTTTATCTGTCTGTCCTAAATCATTCATGATTTTGCATACCTCAGTCAAATGTCATTTCAACCTATTTGTATCTGGGAGAATGAAGAATCATTAAAACTCTGATAACTTGATGCCAGATTGGCAGATTAATTCATTTTTTAAAAACACGTTGCACAGTAGTATAACAGTTTTTATTTCAAAAATTAGCTTAATTCGTAATCCATGCGTCTGCAGTGTCATTCAGTGTAACAAATTTTTAAGTGAACCGTAAATTTAATTAGGCTTATGAAATAAAACAACAGGAGGTTTAAAAAAAAAAAAAAAAAAAATCTGAGAAATGAAGCCACAGTATGTTTTAAGGGAATGAAACCAGCTTAAAGTGTGGGGAACAGAGCTCTGTTAGGTTAGATTAGATTAGAAGGAGCATGGGAAATTGGGTCTTCATGAGCTTAAAAGGAGTGTGAGAATGGTGAATTTAGAAGCATAGGAAATCAAATCAGATGAGCCAGATCTAGAAGCATCAGAATTACTGAACAATAGGATGGAGAGTTATTGGAGTTTTCCTGTAGATGGAATCGTTTATCCCTGAATCTCTTATCTGGCCTCTTTCTCGCAGCTTCACATCCTTTCTAAAAATGTAGAGGTCAGGTCAGGGCACAATGCTTTTTTTAAAAATCTCAATCGGCATTCCTTCCCTGTTTTTGTATAACACGCTATACCTCTATTTTGCAATTTATTTGTATCTTCGCCGTGTTTTAAATTTAAATTTTAAATTTAAAATGTAGACATGCAGCAGGCCATTTTGTCCCCAGTCCTAACCGCCAATTCACACCCAATTAACCTACACCCCCAATACATTTTGAATGATGGGAGGAAACTGGAGTCCCCAGGGAAAACCCATGCAGACATGGGGAAAAACGTACAAACTCCTTACAGTGTGAAATTCAAATCTCGGTCCCGATTACTTTCTCTGTAATGGCGTTGCACTAACTGCTACGCCAACTGTTACCTTCATCTTTTAAAATTTAACTGCACATTTCTCAGTCAATAATATACAAAAATGCATTTGTCCCAGCACTGAATTCTGGGAACTCCAGTATGTATCCACAACATTGAAAAACAAGAGTTTACCATTACTCTGTGCCTTGTGACTTTAAGTCAATTTCTGATCCATTCTACTACTGATTTGTTTAATTCCATGAGCCTCAATTTACCAATTTCTTCGTTCTACCATGGCCGATTATATCTTGAGCTGTGTAGGGTCTAATGACTGGAATTAATCTTCTAGCCTCCACGCTCCTCTCACTTTTAGGATGGGTTTTAAGGTGTTTCTTTTCACAAGGGAATGAAAAATCTGGGTCTACAGGATGTTCCTCCATCCCCAGTAATAGTTAAGCATATTAAGGATGTGCATGCATGCATGTTTGTGCAAGGTGTGCTCAATGTGTCTCTTTGAAAGAAATCTATTGAAATTTCTCTACACATCCCTGTTTTTGACTGAATGCCCTTTGTAGCCAGGTAGCATAGTTTAAAACACAAGATATTATAGATGCTGGAATTTAAAGCAAAATAAAAAATTCTGGAGGAACTCAGCATCTGTGGAGGAAAATAGACAGTCGGCATTTCAGCTTGAGATCCATCTAGACTGCTTGGCAATGCTTCTTTTGAAGTGGCTTTGGATGTTAAAGGCATAATATTAAAATAAAACTGAAGTTATTTTCCTTTTCTACACTAGCCATTTATTTTGTTAATTTTATGTCCATCGTTCTGTTGTCCATCCATATGTCTGCCAATATATTTTATGCCCTGTTTTAAAATGATACTTTCTTTTTTCTCAACAGTACAGTTGCCATTCTCTATCCGTGTACTTCTGGAAGCAGCAGTCAGAAATTGTGACTGCTTTCTTGTAAAGAAAGAAGATGTTGAAAACATATTGAACTGGAAGGTGACCCAACATCAAAATGTTGAGGTGCCTTTTAAGCCTGCTCGTGTCATCTTGCAAGATTTCACGTAAGAGTAACTTGAATAGGAAATACTGAAATGAATGGTATTCTATTAATAAGGAAAATATTTGAACATGTTTATCCAATCAGTTTTATGGGGATAACCCACAGATTATAATAATGAAAGAATAATAACAAATAGTTCATTTTTCTTCCAGTAATGGCTAGTTTTGAATGAAGCATTGAGTTCTCAGACCATTCAACCCCTTCCAGCTTAATTCATTTTTCAGGGTAAAGGGGCTTTATCATTGATCAGTTATGACATTTTTTTAAAAATCCTTGTCTCACTTTGGTCGAAGTCGAGTGTTACTCTGTTATTTGCCTTTTAAGATGGCATAAAGCTAGTTTAAAGGGTACATTTAAATAAAATGTGATGTGAAAGATTAGATGTGTGGATTTATGGAAAGGCAGTTTGTGCAGTTAGTTCCTTGTATTTATATATGTTATTGCAGCTTTTTTCACCACCCACACAAAAATCTGGTTCCATCTACCTTTCTCTTTATCTTTTTCCACCAATCACCCACCTTCATCTGTTTCCCAACTCCATCTCTTTTCTACCCCCCCCCCCCACTTTGTCAATCATCCTTTGTCCCTCCTTGCTCCACCTATCACCTTCTGACCCTCCTTGCTCTACCTATCACCTACTGGCTGTTGCCTTACCCCTCTCCTTCCTCTTCTTTATACTAGCTATCTTCCTTCTCCACTCTCAGTCCTGATGCAGGGTTTTAACATATAACAATTCCTTTACTTGAACAGATTCTGCTTGACATGCTGAGTCCCTCTAGTAGTTTCCTTTTTGCTCCAGATCTCAGCATCTTCAGTCCCTGTGCCTCTTGTTTATATTTGTGTCATCTTCTTTCAGCTTGAATCTGTGCATGAGATAAAAGGGGGACATCTGTCCCATGCTGGGTATAATTGTATTACTGAGTAATCTCCTCCATCCTCAGTTAGGATTTTGTATCAGGGTGAGACTGTTGGAGGTTTGAAAGATGGGCCATGATTAGCACAAGGGTCAATCCAAATGGAAATCCAGTCACAACCTTGATCGGAGAAACTTGGCAATACAAGTTGAGTGAAATCTGGCATTTGGATGTACTCAGCTGGGACAAGGTTCTAGGCACACAAGCTCCCCTTCAAGAAGGTTGATGGGGGGGGGAATGGTGGTCATAATTCTTTGGAAAGTGTGTTTTGATGGAGAGGAAAAGAAAATTGGATTGACTTGGGAATTGCTAGTGGCTTGCAGCAATTGATAATGCCAGGCAAAGGAGATTGTACAACTGGTCAGAAGCAATGAATCTGAAATCTAGGCTGGGAAAAGAATGAGCAATAAAAATGGCAGAAACCAGGAAGAGGAAGTTATGGAATGTTTTTAAAAAGTTGAGAAGGGACAGACCAAAAAGAACAGAGGAAGAAAACCACTTGGATTAAAGTAACAGGCAGCTGCAAAAGGAGAGAGTTTAGCAGATTCCACTTAGGTAGATGATGAAATGAATGTGGTTTGGTCACTGAGCATTTTACTGCTATTGTTCACCGGATGTTTGGATTTGGAGCCTCCCTTAGTGTCTAATTTGAGCTTGATTAGGAACTTGTGATACAGCACCTATGAATGTTAATTACTTGGAGGAAGCAATTTGTTAGTGATATGAAAATTGATGGGAATAGGAATCAAAAGGCAATCTATTATCTAAATGGAGAGTGATTGTAAATGAGTGAAAGACTAAAGGGTTGGATTTAGGAATAGAGAGATATTGTTATGTTTGTATGGGGTGTTGCTGAGGCCATGCCTGGAGTAATACACATAGTTTTGGTCTCTTTCTTTATAAGATGTATGGTAAAACTCTGATAGTCTGCTATCTAATTGTGTGGAAACTTGTTTGACTAGTAGAGATTCACAAGATCAATTCCCAGAATACCTTTCCCAAACAGCTGAAGAACTTGGATGTGTATTCTTTGTAGTTTAAAAGAATGCAGGGAGTTCTTATTCAAACATACAAGACCTTAATGGGCATGAAAGGGTAGATATAGAAATTCTAAATGTAGGTTTCAATTGGTGGGCGGAGTCTCAAACAAGAGGACATAATTCAAACACAAGGGGCCAGTCATATATATAGAACATTACTGCATAGTACAAGCCCTTCGGTCCATGATGTTGTGCCAACCGATAGAAACCTACTCAACAAACAAAACCTTCCTGACCTTGCACCCATAACCATCTATTTTTCTTGTACCCATGCGCCTGTCTGAATCTTTTAAATATTCCAGTTGTACTTGCTTCCACCACACCCCAAGTGCCTGCTACTGTGTTTTTTTAAAAAAACCTTGCCCCTGACCTCGCCACTAAACTTTCCTCCCCAAACCTTGTACAGGTGTTTGCTACTCTGCCATAGGAGAAAGGTATTTGTATTTTGCCCTTTCTATGCCTCTTTTAGACCTCTAATAAGTCATCTCTCATCCTTCTTCGCTCCAAAGAGAAAAGCATTAGCCCTGTTAACCTTGCCTTGTAAGACATGTTCTCCAATCCAGGTATCATTCTGATAAATCTTCTCTGCACCCTCTCCATAGCTTCCACACCTTCAAGTAATGAGGTGACCAGAACTGAACACAATATTCCAAGAGTGATCTAACCAGAATTTTATAGAGCTCCAAAATTACCTTATGACTCTTGACCACAATCCCTCAACTATTGAAGGCCAGCCTACCATAAGCCTTCTTTATTACCCTATCAATCTGTGTGGCAATCTTGAGAGAGAGCTATGGATCTGGACCCCACGGTTCCTCTGTTCTTCCACATTTCTGAGAATCCTGCCACTAATTATGTTCTCTGCCTTCAAGTTTGACCTTCCAAAATGTATCATTTCATATTTATCTGGATTGAACTCCATCTGCATTTTTCTGCTCAACTTTGTGTCCTGTTGTAACATATAACAATGACCTGCACTATCCACAACATCTCCAACCTTCATGACATCAACAAACTTACTGAACCATACCTCAACTTTTGTCCAGGTCATTTATAAAAATCATAAAGAGCAGAGCTTCACTACTTGCTGATCTCCAGGCAGAATGCGTTCCATCTATTACTACCTTCTGCTTTCTACAGGCAAGCTAATTTTGAATCTACACAGGTTCTATGTATCCTATGCCACATGATTTTCTGAATGAATCTACCATGGGAGACCTTGTCAAATGCCTTACTAAAATCCAAATGCATCACATCTACTTCAAGTTCTTTTGTTATTTCTTCAAAAAGCTCAATCATTCTCATGAGGTATGACGTACCCCTCTCAAAGCTATGCTGACTATATTTTCCTAAATGCTTGTAAATCCTGTCCTTAAGAATCATCTCCAATAGTTTCCCCACCTGTGACACAAGACTCACTAGTGTACAATTCCCAGGATTCTTCCTATTACTTTTTAAACAAGGGTACTACATTTGGCATTTTCCAGTCATCCAGTACCTCCCTAGTGGCCACGGAGGATGCAAAGATCATTGCTAAAGCCCCAGTAATCTCTTCCCTTGCTTCCTGTAGAACCTGGGGTATATTGAGTCTGGAGTGAAACATGAAAATCTGCAGAGCTGTGATTGTAGTAAAAAGTAAAAAAAAATGTTGGAGAAACAGCAGTTCTCACAGTGTCCACAGGAGATAAAGATATATAACTGACATTTCAGGCCTGAACCCTTTTTCAAGGTAGGAGTGAAATGTAGGCAGGTGCCCAAATTTAAAAAGCTTGGGAGGGATGAATGGACAAGGGGAGGGATACAGATTAACAGACAAAAGGTGTTAATTGGATATGGATGGGTCAAAGGAGAGAGGAAACATTAGAATTGACTGGGGGAAGAGATGGTTGTTTGGGGCTCTGAGGAAGTAGAGCTAGGGAAAAGGAGACAGCAAAAATGGAAGAGGAAGAGAAGGAGACAGCTAGAGGAAAAGCGACATGGGGAAAGATTTTTCAAGGCTAATGGAAACCGGAAAAGCCATACCAGATGGTGGCGGAGACAAGTAGCCAGGAAGGACATGCGGCTGTAGACGCGAGTCTGGGTTAGTACGTAGTTGTAAAGTTTGAGAGCGGCTGGGAGGGCAAATGGGGAGAAGTGAGAGAGACTATTACAGAACTTCCTTCGAAGAGAGGACTCTCTCTCTCTCTCTCTCTCTCTCTCCTTTCCCAAGAGCCCCAAACAACTCCCCCAGTTCACCTTTCTTCTTTTCTGTGTCCCATCAGTATCCAATTAACACCTTTTGCCTGTTGGTACGCACTGTACTCCTCCACCGGCCATTCTTCCCTCCACAGCTTTTTAATTCAGATGCCTGTCTGTTTTATTACTTTTACCTTGAAGAAGGGCTCAGGCTTGAAACGTTGCTTATATATCTTTACCTCCTATGGAAGTTGCGAAACCTGCTGAGTTCCTCCAGCATTTCTGTGTTTTTACTGTATCTCATCCTGTCCCACGGCCTATCAATCCCAATGTCTCTAAGAAGATCCATCACTTCCTCTTTCAGAACCTCAACGTGTTCTCTACTGACCTCACATTGGCCAAGGTCCTTCTCTCTGGTGAACACTGAAGCAATGTGTTAATTTAGGACATACTACACCTCTCTTACCTTCTCTGCTTCCAGGCATATTGCCTCTTTTATCCTTAGTCGACTCTACCTTGGTCCTTTACTCTCATCATGCTTCTGCTCTTCATGTATACATAAACACCTTGTGGTTGTCCTTGCCAAGGCCTTCTAGCTCTCCTAAGTCCTTTCTTAAGTTCCCTCCTGGTTACCATATAATTCTCATGAGCCTTTCCTATCTTTTGCTTCCTAAACCTTCTGTATGCTTCCTCCTAACTGGCTGTCTCACCTCTTTTGTCGACCACAGTTCCTTTATCGTACCATATTTTCACTGTCTCAATGGAACCGTCCTATCCAGAACCCTGCACAAGTGGTCCCTAAACATCCTCCATGTTACTTCTATGCTTTCCCCCCCCCAAGAACATCTGTTCCCAATTTATTCTTCCCAATTCAAGCCTCATCCCATTGTAATTAGCCCTTCCCCAATTAAACACTTTCTCGTTTGGTCTATTCCTATCCTTGTCCATAGCTATGCTGAAGGTCAGGGAGTTGTGGTCACTTTCACAAAAATGCTCCCCTAATGAGAGGTCTGTCTCCTGACCAAGTTCATTACCCAGTACTAAACTAGGTTCAGTTTTGCTTCTCCTCAAAACAGCTTGTCCACATACTGTGTCAGGAATCCTTTTTGGAAACATCTGACAAATTCTGCCCCATTTATCTTTCTTGTAGTAAGGAGGTGCCACTCAGTATTTGGGAATTGAAGTCTCCCATAGCAACAACCATGTTAATTCTGTATCATTCTAAAAGCTGCAGACTTATCAGCTCCTCGGTATCGTGAGGGCTATTTGGGGCCTATAGGCTATTCTCAATACAGTGATCACTCCCTTCCACCCACACTGACTCAGTAGACAATCGATCCACAACATCCTCCCTTTTTGTAGCTGTGACACTGTCCCTGATTAGTAATGTTAATTCCCCCCCCTTTTTGCCTCCCCATCCTATCCCTTTTAAAGCATCAGCCATTCTTATCCTTGCTTCAGTCAAGTTTCTGTAATGACCACAACATCGTAATTCAATATTCAGATCCCTGCTCTAGTTTTGTCTCCCTAATTCCTAATACTTGCATTGAAATAAACACATTTCAAACCCTCCAACTGACTGTTTTGGTCTCTCCACTGCCTGTCCTTTCTCATAAACTCACTATATAATGCATCAACCATTCCACTGTCTGCTATTCTCTTCCTTCTCCTGATTCCTTTACCAAACTAGTTTAAACCCCCTCACTGAGCAGTACTAGCAAACCTCCCCACAGGGATATTAGTTGCCCTCCAGTTCAGATGCAAATTGTCTTACTGGTACAAGCCCCACCTTTCCTTGAAGAGAGCCCAATGATCCAGAAATCTGAACCCCTCCCTTCTTCAGCTTCTCTTTAGCTATGTTTTGAGCTGCATTATCCTCCTATTTCTAACCTGCCCTTACCTGAAGCTTCTTGCTGAAGCCTTTTTGTTCTTCAATAGGGTTGTCCTTGCCTCTATCCCTGTACCATCACCTCAGCTTCTTCCCCATTCTAGCTTTAGCCCACTCACACGATGGCCACTTCCACAATGGCTACTTCACATATTACTCACCTATTTAAACAAGCCTGTTCTTGTATAGCTTCCATATAGAAATGAGATGCATCAGCATTTCTTATCACAGAGGCTAATGCATTTCTGGGATTCTCTACCCTGAAGGATGGTGGAAGCCAGGTCACAGGAAATATTTGAAGAGGTGATAAATCATATTTTGAAGGACTTAAGGCTGTGTAAGACTGGCTCAAATGAGGAGTAGAGCCTAGGGATCGTTCAGCCATGCCTTTAAGTCTTAACACCTGTGCCAGTTCCATCACATGGCAGGACAGGATTGAAGGGCAACTCCTGCCCCTGCTTTATGTATTCTAAAACTCATCTAAGCTTGCCTTATCAGTTATGTGAAGGATTGAAGCCTGCTGGTCTAATTTGTGAACTTCCTGAGCATGGTAATCTGGGACCTGGAATGTTTGGTAGTGATTAAGCTCTTTCATTTAGTTTGGATTGATATTGTGCACGGATCCTCGGGACATAAGTTGCCATAATGTGATGGCTAGCATCTGCTATTAGAGCACACAAGTGATTGTGGTAAATTTCCCTGTAAAGCTCCTGTGATTTTAATAAAGATAATTTATTTTTTTTTAAAGAGCAAAACCTTTGACTTTGAAACATCATAGTTGCAATCTACTGGTTCTGAAGAAAAACTTGAATGTGCTTTTATACTCCTAAGGTTAATGGAGAATTTCTTTGAAAATAATTTTACCTGTGTATTATCCACAGTGGTGTGCCTGCAGTGGTCGACTTCGCTGCCATGCGAGATGCTGTGAAAAAGCTAGGAGGAGATCCAGAGAAGATCAATCCAATTTGTCCTGCTGACTTGGTTATCGACCACTCCATTCAAGTAGATTTCAACAGATGGTAAGTATAATGATAAAATTGTTGATGGTCCTTGTTTTGGAGTTTGCAAATGTGTTTACATTGCTTTGTTGATTTGTCTTCTAAAAAGCAGTGGCAAAATAATATTTTGGGCTTGTAAGCCTCTTGTTGCATAGTAATCAGAGAATTTACTTATAAATGTGATCTTTAGTTCCATTCATGGCTTCAGAAATCACTATTCCACCTGATACTATGCTGCTGGAGAGATTTGCATGAATCTATTTAATATCTACTTGCATTTCTTGGTATTGTAGTTACCGTATATTTCAGACATATAAGGCAATCGAACAACTGAAAAGTGGCAAAGCAGCAGGTATGGATGGAATCCCCCCAGAAGTCTGGAAGGCTGGCGGCAAAACTCTGCATGCCAAACTGCATGAGTTTTTCAAGCTTTGCTGGGACCAAGGTAAACTGCCTCAGGATCTTCGTGATGCCACCATCATCACCCTGTACAAAAACAAAGGCGAGAAATCAGACTGCTCAAACTACAGGGGAATCACGTTGCTCTCCATTGCAGGCAAAATCTTCGCTAGGATTCTACTAAATAGAATAATACCTAGTGTCGCCGAGAATATTCTGCCAGAATCACAATGCGGCTTTCGCGCAAACAGAGGAACTACTGACATGGTCTTTGCCCTCAGACAGCTCCAAGAAAAATGCAGAGAACAAAACAAAGGACTCTACATCACCTTTGTTGACCTCACCAAAGCCTTCGACACCGTGAGCAGGAAAGGGCTTTGGCAAATACTAGAGCGCATCGGATGTCCCCCAAAGTTCCTCAACATGATTATCCAACTGCACGAAAACCAACAAGGTCGGGTCAGATACAGCAATGAGCTCTCTGAACCCTTCTCCATTAATAATGGCGTGAAGCAAGGCTGTGTTCTGGCACCAACCCTCTTTTCAATCTTCTTCAGCATGATGCTGAACCAAGCCATGAAAGACCCCAACAATGAAGACGCTGTTTACATCCGGTACCGCACGGATGGCAGTCTCTTCAATCTGAGGCGCCTGCAAGCTCACACCAAGACACAAGAGAAACTTGTCTGTGAACTACTCTTTGCAGACGATGCCGCTTTAGTTGCCCATTCAGAGCCAGCTCTTCAGCGCTTGACGTCCTGCTTTGCGGAAACTGCCAAAATGTTTGGCCTGGAAGTCAGCCTGAAGAAAACTGAGGTCCTCCATCAGCCAGCTCCCCACCATGATTACCAGCCCCCCCACATCTCCATCGGGCACACAAAACTCAAAACGGTCAACCAGTTTACCTATCTCGGCTGCACCATTTCATCAGATGCAAGGATCGACAATGAGATAGACAACAGATTCGCCAAGGCAAATAGCGCCTTTGGAAGACTACACAAAAGAGTCTGGAAAAACAACCAACTGAAAAACCTCACAAAGATAAGCGTATACAGAGCCGTTGTCATACCCACACTTCTGTTCGGCTCCGAATCATGGGTCCTCTACCGGCACCACCTACGGCTCCTAGAACGCTTCCACCAGCGTTGTCTCCGCTCCATCCTCAACATCCATTGGAGCGCTTACATCCCTAACGTCGAAGTACTCGAGATGGCAGAGGTCGACAGCATCGAGTCCACGCTGCTGAAGATCCAGCTGCGCTGGATGGGTCACGTCTCCAGAATGGAGGACCATCGCCTTCCCAAGATCCTGTTATATGGCGAGCTCTCCACTGGCCACCGTGACAGAGGTGCACCAAAGAAAAGGTACAAGGACTGCCTAAAGAAATCTCTTGGTGCCTGCCACATTGACCACCGCCAGTGGGCTGATATCGCCTCAAACCGTGCATCTTGGCGCCTCACAGTTTGGCGGGCAGCAACCTCCTTTGAAGAAGACCGCAGAGCCTACCTCACTGACAAAAGGCAGAGGAGGAAAAACCCAACACCCAACCCCAACCCACCAATTTTCCCCTGCAACCGCTGCAATCGTGTCTGCCTGTCCCGCATCGGACTTGTCAGCCACAAACGAGCCTGCAGCTGACGTGGACTTTTTACCCCCTCCATAAATCTTCGTCCGCGAAGCCAAGCCAAAGAAAAAAAAAGAAAAGTTACCGTATATTTCAGTGTACAAGTTGACCCCCATTTTTCAGCCTAATTTTAAGGTTTGTATGTATATCCGGCAAATAAGTTGATCCCCATTTTTTGGGCTGTCCGGTCCTCCCAGAAGCAACACAAAAAATTTTAAAACTTCCCAATCGCAAGTAACAAAGCTGTAAATTAAGTTTTTAAAAAAAACTTAGGCCTAACAGACAATGACGGCCCTCAGAGCTAGAGCAGTGACATTGTGCTCCATGTGGGAGCAAGAACTTTAGCCTACCTAGAAGAAGTGGATCGCAGGTAGGAGCGGTTAAGGCCACGCCTCGCAGTGGGGAAATGTTGGGAATTGCAGCGCCGGTAGTGGGGAGGTGCTTCCAGCACTGATTTATACACCGATTTGACGTTAATCTGTTTTTTTTTGGTGAATTTAAGGTTTCAAAAGTCTATCTGGTGTATAAGTTGACCACCCCCCCCAAAAAATATTTTTAAGGTTTCACAACTCGACTTGTATGATAGTACAGATTCTATCACCAATGTGTATATGTACATATGTACAGATTCCTGAAGAAAACTGAGGTCCTCTATCAGCCAGCTCCCCACCATGACTACCAGCCTACCCACATCTCCATCGGGCACACAAAACTCAAAACGGTCAACCAATTTACCTATCTCGGCTGCACCATTTCATCAGATGCAAGGATCGACAATGAGATAGACAACAGACTCGCCAAGGCAAATAGCGCCTTTGGAAGACTACACAAAAGAGTCTGGAAAAACAACCAACTGAAAAACCTCACAAAGATTAGCGTATACAGAGCCGTTGTCATACCCACACTCCTGTTCGGCTCCGAATCATGGGTCCTCTACCGGCATCACCTACGGCTCCTAGAATGCTTCCACCAGCGTTCATTGGAGCGACTTCATCCCTAACTTCGAAGTACTCGAGATGGCAGGTAAAATCATATCTGTACCAAACGTACGTTTTACCAAAGATCGAATTTGGTAATAGAGAAACAAAGAGTTCTTATCAACACCAAAACTATCCCTCATCTGATTAAAAGATAAAAATTTACCCTCTTTAAAACAGTCTCCTAAATTCTTCACACTTTTAAATCTCCAATGCAATAAACTTCGATTATGTATTGAAAAGGAAATAAGGTGATTGTTATACAACGGAGTCAAAGCCGATAATTCAGCCCTAGAGCCTATAATTTTATTTTTCTTAATCCATTGCTTCATTAAATGTTTTAGTATAGGCACATTATATTGCTGTAACAAATTTATATTCCATCTAAACAAAAATTGATGTATTTCAAATTCAGAAATATTTGCCATTTCAATTTTGTCCCAACTAGGAGGCCGTTCCAAATCCATCAAGGAACTAATAAATTTAAGTTGGGCTGCTTCATAATAATTTTGAAAATGTGGTAGACGTAATCCCCCTAACTCATATTTCCAAGTTAATTTATTCAAAGCTACTCTTGAAAATTTACCTCGCCATAAAAAGTCCCTAACCATTTTATTCAAATCTCAAAAAAAAATATTATCAAGTAAATACGGAATAGATTGAAACAAATATTGCATACGCAGAAAAATATTCATCTTAATTGTATTTATCCTACCCAATAAATTAATAGGTAAATCTTTCCATTTAATCAAATCAGTTTTAATTTTTTTTATTAACGGAACATAATTTAATTTATATAAAGATTGATAATCAACATTGAGAATTATACCCAAATATTTAATTCATAGAGTTTGTTGAAGAAGAGTAAGAAAGCCTGACCAGATACAAGTCTTACAGTGGTAATAGAAAGACAGGTGTAGTCAAGTTGCTGGATGAAATACCATTTATCATGAGTGGAAGGTTTAAAAATAAGGGTTAAAAAATATTAGGCCAAGAGATTAGTATTTAGGAATGAAGTGGGATATGTCCTCGCTTGAAGGAGAGATTTCTTTGAAGCCGTGCACGAAATGACCATGTTGTGTATATTTCGGATAGAATTGATGGATTCTATTTCAAGGGTTTTCGAGATACTCTGGGAAAGGGTTTAGTGTTGAGTGAAAGTTAACTCCTTCAGACCTGAGCTCCTGGCCATCTTACTCTCAAATGTAAGATCGCTGGAGAAGAAAATGGATTACCTGAGGCTGCATCTGATTCAGAGAGAACTGCAGGGCAGCTGTGCTCCAGTGATTACAGAAATGTGGCTCCAGGACATCATTCCAGACTCAGCGATCCAGCTGGATGGCCTTGTCTCGCAGACAGAGACACTGGTGCTTCTGGCAAGACTCAAGGAGAGGGACTGTGCATTTGCCTCAATGAGAACTGGTGCACCACGTCTCTGTTGTGAAGACCTTCTGATCAGCAGAGATAGAGTACCTCCTGGTGAAATGCAGACCCTTTTACTTGCCCAGGGAATTCTTGACCACGCTGATGCTGCAGTCTACTTTCTGCCTTCAGCTAATGAGGGCTAAGTCATGAAGGAGGTTTATTGTGCCACCTGCGAAGCCCGGACTTCCCATCCTGACAATGCCATGACTGTTGCTGGCCAACCTGAAAATGGTCTTACCATGGTTTCAACAGCGTGTGAACTTCAGCACCAAAGAACACCTTGAATCCGGTGTACACCAATGTCCCTGGTGCGTACAAGGCTGTACCTCGCCGCCACCTTAGTTACATCTTTGTCCTGCTAACCCCAGCATACAGACCGCTAGCAAAGCAAACGAGGCCAGTTTGCAGAGAGATCAGTATGTGCCTGGGGGGGTAGCCATAGCAGTGCTGTATGACTGCTTTGAGTCCATGGACTGGAGTTGTTTCAGGGCCGTGGCCACCTACAAAGGTCACGTAAACATAGAGGAGTACATGAGCTCAGAGACTGGTTACATCAGCATGTGCATTGAGGATGTCACTGAGATTAAATGCTTCACAACCAGGGCAAACCAGAAACCTTGGTTTGATGCAGCGGTTTGAGCCTTTCTCAGAGGCCATGATGCTGCCCTCAGGACAGGGGATAGGATGGTAATAAGATCACCCAAGGCTGAACTCTCCCATGCCATGTGTAAGGCAAATCTAGGGTACGCATGGAAGATCCACAGACAGCTGTGCGACACTGGTAACATGAGGTGCATGTGACAAAGGATCAAGACTGTTTCGCATCTCAAGTCAACCTTACGAATTAAGGACAATGACATCTCCCTTCCTGGCAGACTGAATACCTTCTATGCATGGTTTGATGAGAAGAACAGGATGATGCCAAAGAAAGATCCTTGTCCCCCTGATGAACGCACCCCCCCCCCCCCCCCCCCCACCGCGTATAGCCACATCCAAGGTGAAGAGAAATCTATCCAAGATGAATCCACATAAGGTGGCAGGACCAGACATCTTACCTGTTGGCTACTGAAGGACTGCACAGAACAGTTGACAGAGGTTTTCATGGACATCTTCGACAGCTCACTGCAGCAGCCTATCATTCTTGTAGAGTTCAAGACAGCCACCATCATCCCATTACCCAAGAGGGCAATAATAATAGGCCTAATGACTACCATCCTGTGGCACTGATCTCCACCATTATGAAATGCTTTGAGAGTCTGCTGATGGAACACATCAAAGCACACCTCCTAGAGACGCTGGATCCATTTAAGTTTGCCTATGGAAGAAACCATTCCAGAGGTGATAGTGTAGCCTTGTCACTTCACTCCGTCCTGGCCTCATGCTGATCATTGACCAGGTCAGCATTTAATATGATAATTTCACAGAGGCTGGTGGAGAAGCTGTCCTTGCTGGGACTCAACACTTCTCTAACTGGATCCTGGATTTCCTAATGGAAGGAGCAGTCTGTCCAGATCAATTGCAGAAAATCGAGCACCGTCACTCTAAGCACTGTCGCACTTCATGGCTGTGTGCTCAGCCTGCTGCTGTTCATGTTACTGACCCATGACTGCATCGCCAGATTCAGCTCCAACAGTGTCATCAAGTTTGCAGATGACACAATAGTAGTTGGCCTCATCAGCAACAACGATGAGTCGCACTACAGAAGATCTCATGAAATGGTGTGAGAGTAACAACCTGAGTCTCAATGTGGACAAGACGAAGGAGATGATCATGACCAGAAATGACCACCCTCCACTCCACATCAGCAACTCTAGTAGAGAGTGGAGAGTGCCAAGTTCCTGTAGTTCACTTAACTAGTGAGCTATTATGGACAGTCAACATCTCCTCACTTGTCAGAAAGACACAACAGCACTTCCTGAAAAGACTGAAGTGGGCAAGGTTACAAGCCACCATTATGCCATCCTTTCAGAGGAGCTCTATGAAGAGCATACTGGCTGGCTGCATCATGGTGTGGTATGGTTACTGCAGCAAAATGTATTGGAGGTCAATCCACAGGACCATAAGAGTGGCAGAGAGGATCACTAGAGTCTCCCTCCCCCCATCAATGTGATCTACTGGGATTGTTGACTGAAGAGGGTATGCAAAATCATTGAGGACCCCTTCCACCCTGTACATGGATCTTTCAGCTGCTCCCATCAGGGAAGAGATACAGAAGTATCCGAGCCAACACCACCAAGCTGAGGAACAGCTTCTTCCCATGGGCAGTAAGAATTCTGAACAACCAAAGGAATGGCTTACATTAACCATCCAAGGCTCTCATTTGGACAAGGCAACATTTATTTATATACTTTTACGATATAATGTTTGTCTGTATGTGTGTTATGTCTGCATGTTTTTGCATCGAGGACTGGAGAACGCTGTTTCGTTGAGTTGTACAATCAGATGACAATAAACTTGACTTGAAAGTGGTGCTCGTGTAAACATTGGTCATGGTCTTGGAGCAGATTTGAGTTGATGTATGACCTGCTGATACTCCTTTTAAGCAATAATATTACATTATAAGATAATATTTTGTTAATTCATGATGATTGGCCAACATTCATGCAAGTACAATTATTTTTTATTCCACTTCCTTTTTAAAAAAAAATTCACAGTAACTGTGATAACATTGTTAGCATCAGATGAATACTGTTTGAACTTGCATTCTCAGCAAGTTGGATAATGTATTTCCTGAGTTTTTGGAACAAGATACTGTGGCAGACTTAAAATATTTTAAAAAGTCATTGAGTAATTTTGAAATGATTGTTTAATTCATGGATGTGGTTTTAAAAATATCAATAATCTACATTAAGTTGTTATGGTTTTACAAATATACCAATTAAATGTAATTTCACTAAAATACTTGTATGTTACTCAAATTTATTTGCTTTTGCACTGAATTTTAAAGTAGTTAATTTTTCATCCAAAGTTTTAAAAGTCAGAGCAATTGGTGCACTGCAAATATTAAATGTATTTTTTAGCATTTCTTTTGCCCTAATGGTGTATACTTGCTTAAGTTCCTAAAAGCATCAACAGAAAATTGAAAAATAGCAAATTACTTGTTTCTGACCCATGAAAATATCTATTGTTTATGAACTGGTGTTTACTGAATTGCATGAGAATCTTTAGGATTCCATGGTGGTGGTCTTCAGATAGTTGATGTTGCTTCATAAAAAGTGATGCACCATGTATTTTTTTATATATATAGTGTATGTTAGTCAAGCATTTGCTCCCTTTTAACCACAAACTGTTTCCCTGTTTTTTTTTAAAAGGCCATCTGTTGTGTTCACATTTCCTAAATCCATTAATTTATTTATAGCTGTTTTAGCTTGGATTTGCATGACTTGTTTTGCTTGTATTTTAATATGGACATGATCTATGTACTTCCCAGTTTTTTTCCCAGATAGACTTGCTTTGATCTATGTGCTGTACTGTAGTACAAATGACTCCTTGGAGAAATGAGAAAATAGGCATATTTATTACTGAAAGTTGCTGATAGGCTCAATTGAATGCTGTTGACCTATTTTACAAAAACAGATTTCATGAAAGTACAAGTTCAGACTTCTTTCTAAAATTAACTTTTTTTCTTTTCCAGCACTTCAATTAAAGTCTTAAATAATATTGTCTTGCCATGTTGAGGAGTCATTAAAAAGTCCTTTCAAGTAGAAGTTCAATCCTGATGTGTAATGTTGACTGTCTTTCTTTCCAAGATGTACCTAACTCTCTGAGTCCCTCCAGTAGTTTTTTTTGTGCGAGACATTTAGGCTTCCTCTCCTCAATTGTGGACTTTAATGTGTTAAACTGAATTGATGCATTTTAATTTTTTTAAAATGTTGATAAACATGGGCTAATGGATTAAAAAAAAATAATAATTTCTATTTGAATTAATGTGATACTTTCCAAGGAAAGTAAAAAGAGAATGGGATGACCATTCATCAAAGTTGGTAGCTATCAATTTATTTAAACAAACAGCATGTTAACAGATCAATGCGGCCCACGAGCCTGTACTGCCCAATTACACCCAATTACCCTATAACCCCCAGTACCTCAAATGCTGGGAGGAAACTGGAGCCCCTGGGAGAACGTATAAACTCCTTACAGCACGGGATTTGAATCCCGGTCCCAATTGCTGGAGCTGTAACAGCATTGTGCTAACCAGGACCAAAGTTGATAGTTTTTTTAAAATCAGAATCTTACTAGCATTGCACATGGAGCTAGGATCTGGTGATCTGAATCCTAGGGGATCAATAAGTGACAAGATAGCTACACTGGGTGGTAACCTTTGAATGAGACTGAGGCAAAGCAGCAAGTACCCAGAAAACAGCATAGCATTTCTTTGTCTTGGTTCTTGCGGAAATTTAAGTTATAGTAGAGGCGATTGTGATTAAATTCTCAACTCTGAGCAAGTGTTGGAAAATTGGACAAAAGCAAATGTCACTATTTTCTAAAAAAAAAATGTAGGCAAAAGGTGGTTAACTATAGGCTGATTGACTTAATGTCTGTAGTCGGGGAAATGTCTCAAGTTATCATGAAGGAAGAGAGAGAAATTTTTCCTTCATACAGGCACAAGACAGATTCAGGAAGTCACATTTGACAGTACCTCCATTCTAATCTTTTGCAAATTAAGCTGATTGATCAAAACCCTCTGCATTTTAAACCTTTGGACTGTCTCATTATTCAGATCATTTTAGCAGGAACTATTTATTTAAAAAAAAAGACAACTTCACATTTTTCTATATCATATACCAGTTGCCAGATCTTTGTTCTTTCACTTAACTTGTACCCTCTTCTTTCCTATCTTTGTTTCATTATCAAATGTAGCTATTGTACTGTAGGAACTAAATGATTTGTATAACTAATATGAAATTGAGGCTTTAAAGCTAATCTCTGCAGTACAGAACTCACTACATCTTGTTAATCAGAAAAGTTCCTATTCTCTTGATTCCTCTTAGCCGACGCATTTTTTTAGCCACAGCACTGTGATGTGTCACAGCAACATGAGTCTTTACTTTCTCACAGTGCTTTCTGTAAATCAAAGTTCTGGTCCATGTTTATCCACATCATATGCTGTTTCAAAGAACTCAATGAGATCACAAGCCTGTAACATTTGACTGGATTATTTATTAACTCCTTCTCTTATCGGTTAATAAACAGCATTATTTTTGCCTTATGAAAATTTATTGATCTTGGTTTTAAAATATTAAGTTGACCCAGCAGCGTATTTGGCTTGGAATTAGAGAATGGAGTTAATTATTTGCAGTAGGTTTTAGGTGGAAATAAGTTCTTCCTCATGTTTATCTTGAACAGCTTTGGCCATAATTAAAGTTTCTTCTCCCTTGTTCCGAACTTCCTCACAGAGTAAATAATCATCTTTCAATCTATCAACTCTTATCGTCATCTGAATCTGATAACCTTAATTAACGTATTCTTCAAAATTTAAGGGAATACAGGTCTAATCGATGCAACCTGTCCTTGAATTTTAACTCGTTAACCCCAGTTAAACGGCCTGGTATGGGAGCACCAATATCTCTGAGCCCCACAGAAGGTAGTGGACATAGCCCAGTGCATTACACGGAGAACTCTCCCTACCATCAAAAGAGCAGCAGCAATCAACGAGGATCTGCACCACCCAGGACATGCTCTGTTCTTGCTGCTGCCATCAGGACAGAGGAAATTAAGACATGCCACCAGGTTCAGGGACAGTTGCTACCCCTCCACCATCAGACTCATAAACAAACAGAAAGTTGCTGATAGGCTCAATTGAATGCTGTTAACCTATATTTACAAAAACAGATTTCATGAAAATGCAAGTGCAGACTTCTTTCTGAAATTAACTTTTTATTTTAATTTCCAGCATTTTAATTAAATTCTTAAATATATTGTCTTGCCATACTGAGGTGCCATTAAAAATTCCTTTCAAGTTCATTCTTGATGTGAAATGTTGACTGTTTCCTTCCAGAGACTCTTAGTTTGCACTTTATTTTTTATTGAATATTTATTTTCTGTATTTGCAGTTAGTTTCTTTGCACTTCCTGCTTTGCTTACATTTCTCTCTTCTGAGTACAGTGTACAGTTACCGATAAATAGAAATTCTACCTGGTCAGCAGGAAGAAAATCTCGGGGTTGTATGTGATGTCATGTATGGACTCTGACAATAAATTTGAACTTTGAGCAGTATATTCTTGATAGAATAAGTAGAAGCCATTAGGTTAATAACTAAGTTAATCTGCCATTTTCTTGCTTGTGGCTCATGTTACAAAGTTGAGTTGCAGATTTTACTTTAATGATAATGGCATCACAGTGCTGTTCAATTTCTTGCCTTGCAGTATAACCAGGAAGGATCTCATTATTCAGCAAAACAGAATAGGTACATAGAAATTAGTTTTTTTAGATGAAATATTTACGTGATCTTTATTTTCACTTTGAAGTTGCATAGAACAATATAGATCAATGATGATTGGTGGCTGAATTTTAAATTTTTAAAATACTGCATTGCATGATTCTTCTATTTACCTCAGCAACTTAATTTGAGGATTGTCCTTGTGGTTCTACTAAGTGATAAACATTTTGTGTTTTATTTTTTTGGCAGGCCAGATAGTTTACAAAAAAACCAAAAGCTGGAATTTGAAAGAAATCAAGAAAGATTTGAGTTTTTAAAGGTACCTATTTTTATGCAGTGTGGTCAACTGTTCAACAATAAAAATGCATGTTTAATGTTTCATTTGCCTGGAATGGAAAGCCTAGTGATTTTTGGTTCTGAGCTTGTGAACCAAAAAGAAGAAATTCTAAGGAAGCATGGAAGGGAAGGGGTGGAAAAGAACCAGAATTCTGAAGCTCATCCAATTCCACCCACAGTTGGAGAATGAGCAGAGATGATGGAAAATCTCACGCGCTGCACTGAACTGTATTACATCACGTAAAAGCTTGGGAAAGACCATTTTACACATTTTTGATAATCTCGATAATTCTATAATTTCCTTCCTGCTTCCCAGCATTTGAGTCTAAAAGTAATTACAGATTAATCACTAAAATAGTAGGGAAAAAATCCAATTTGCTGGTACAAGAAGAAAGGCACTAAATGGTGAGCCCCAAAATAAAAATCAATTCCCAGTCTTTTGACACAAAAGCAGAAAATATTGGAAATACTCAGCAGGTCAGACTGTATCTATGGGAAAATAAAGAGTCAACATTTCAGGTTGGACTGCCCGTCAAAACTGAAAGACAAACAAGAGAATCTTTTAAAGACTAAAGGGGGGGGTTAGCCTCTGAGAAGAGATTAAACCTGCCACTAATTTTGCTGGAAATTAGAAGAATGAGGGGATCTTACTGAAACATAAAATTCTGAAAGGAACAGATAAAATAGAAAAAAAATTGTTTTCACTGGTAAGTGAGACTAGGGGACATGGCCTCAAGAATCAGGAAAATATACTTAAGACAGATGAGGAGAAACTCTTTCTCCCAGAAAGTAGTGAATCTGTGGAATTCTCTGCCCAAGGAGGCTATAGTGGCTGCTTCATTAAATATATTTAACATACAGATTTTTGGATAGTTTGAGTATTATTGGTTATGGGGAAAAGGCGATGAGTGGAGCTAAATCCACATCAGCCAGCTAACCTACTCCTGCTCCTATTTCTTGAGTTCTTGTGTTGTAAAGCTGCAGCAAGAGTTCTACAACTGAATTTCTCAGACATAATTGTGATATGAGCTAAGCTTGCATTTTTAATTTGATTCTGGAAGTAGAGGACAGATCTGACCTGCTTGGCCTTGACCTTCTGAAATGAGCATTTCACAACTCTCATTCTTTGTCTATGTTCATACTCTATCTGCTTGCATTCACTCAATGATCAGATAACATTGTTTAAAGCTGAACCCAATGGTTATCTTGGTTTATTCCTATCAAAGAATCCTCCACCCTTCCTTCAGCTTTCAAGTATTATTGTGGTACACAGGACACCGCAGATGCTGGAATCTGAAACTAAATACCATCTGCTGGAGGGATTCGTGGATTGAGCAATGTTAGTGTGTGGCGTAGATTGGAGGGAGAACTAACACTTTTATTAGCTTACAACACGTGAATAGGCTTCAGAGGGGTTCTGGGTTTAGGTGGGAAACCAAGGTTATATACGAGCCCCAGGAGGGGAGGTGGGACCAGTCATCAGTACAACACACTTCTAATGAATCCTAGTTCATTACATTCACCCCTTCCTTCAGAATTAAGGGTCTGTGGATAAAGAGAACAAGAATCAGAAACCAGTAATAGACACAGAAGATAAATATTTACAATACTTACTATTTACAGATTCAGGCAGTCCGGGGGGTCTGGAGATCCTGGTGGAGTGCCTTAGCACTGTGGGGCCTTGGGCTCTTTGAGTCTCCTGGTCCGCCTGTGATGGAAGGGTAGTGTGCTGGGGCTCTGGCTCATCTGGGTCCCCGAGGCCCTGAGTGGAGGTGGGGAGATAAAACTCGGTTGGTCGTGAGGCACCTGAGGCAGCGGATCCACTGTTCCGGCAGGTGCCAGGTCCTCCCTGCCATCTAAGTACTCCATGTAGGCGTATGTGGGATTGGCATGGAACAATTTCACCCTTTCCACCAGGGGGTTGGTCTTTCTTCTCCTCATGTGCTTCTTGAGAAGGACTGGACCAGGAGTAGTGAGGCAGACTGGAAGAGTAGTCCCTGATGCCGAGTAGCATTAGTCGCAGTGCAGAGTAGCGATCAAATTGAGTGGAGCACGATGGGGAGGACATCTTGCCAGCGTAAGTCTGGAAGGCCTTTTTGCTTCAGGGCAAGTTTGACAGCCTTCTAGATCGTGGTGTTCTCTTTTTCAACCTGCCGTTTTCCCCCGGGAGTTGTAACTGATAGTCCTGCTGGACACGATGCCCTCACCAGCAGGTACTGACACAGCTCATTGCTCATGAAGGCTGAGCCCCAGTCGCTATGAATATAGCTGGGATACCTGAACAAGGTGAAAATATTTTAGGGCCTTCATAACGGGTGAGGCGAATGTATCTGGGCATGGGATGGCAAATGGGAAGCGAGAGTACTCATCAATGACCGAGAGAAAGTAGATGTTCCCATTCATGGAGGGGAGAGGTCATTAAAATCGACACTGAGCCATTCAAAGGGCCTGGATGACTTAATCAGGTGCGCTTTCACGGGGCAAAAAAAAGTGTGGCTTGCACTCAGCGCAGACCTGACATGACCTTGTCATTTCTCTGATGTCTTCTATTGAGTAGGGCAAGATGCGGGACTTGACAAAATGAGCCATGTGGGTGATCAGATGGCAGAACTCATGGTCCGCAGTTGACCGGTGTTTGTGGAAGCACAGCATCCCCTGGACAAGGCATCTGGAGGGTCGCTAAGGGCCCCTGGCCGGTAGGCGATGTCAAAATTGCAGGTGAAGAGTTCAATCCTCCACCTAGAAATTTTGTCATTCTTGATTTTGCCCCTCTTGGCGTTGCTGAACATGAATGCGACAGAGGTCCATGAGGAGTGTAAATCTTTTACCAGCCGGGTAGTGCCTCTAGTGCCTTATGGCTTCTACGGTGGCCTAAGCCTCCTTTTCCACAGACCGGTTTCAGAGCTCATGGCCTTGAAGCATCCATGAGAAAAAGGCATCCGGCCTGCCCACCTGGTTGAGGGTAGCGGCCAGGGCTACGTCCGAAGCGTCATTTTCCACTTGGAAAGGTACATTCTCGTCTACCGCGTGCATGGAAGTTTTTGCAATATAACCGGAGGTAATTAAAAGCCTCCTGGGCCTCGGCCAAAAGGGGGAAAGTGGTGGCCTTTAAGAGGGGATGAACCTTGTCGGCATATTGAAGGACCTACTGGGCATAATACGAGGTAAAACCTCAGGCATCTCCTCAAAGCTTTTGTGGTCCCGGTGAGGTGAAGCTCTTAATAGGGGACCAATTACCTATCAGGGTCGGGGCCAATGATGCCACTCTCCACCACATAGCCAAGGATAGCCAGTTGTGTAATCCTGAATACACATTTGTCAGAATTGTAAGTGAAATTCATGGCTTTTGACGCGTAGAGAAAACTCTGGAGATTGGCGCCAGGGTCTTCCATGGAGTGGCCACAGATAGTGACATTGTCGAGGTAGGGTAGTCTTCAACCCGTACTCGACCACCATCCTGTCCATCTGCCGCTGGAAAATAGACTCCCCATTGGTAATACCAAAAGGGACCCACCGGAACTGAGAGTCGACTGTTGGCCTCAAATGCCACGTATGGGTGGTCCTCAGAACGGATTGGCAGCTGGTGATGGGCAGCTTTCAGGTCGATGATCGAATAGACCTGATACTACACAATATCGTTCACCATATCTGAAATGCGAGGGAGGGGGTATGTGTCCAGGAGTGTGTATCTGTTAATTGTTTGGCTATAGTCAATCACTAACCTGGACTTGTTTTCCCCCTTTACCACCACCACTTGCGCTCTCCATGGGCTGGTGCTGGGTTCAATGATCCTCCCTTCCTCCAGCAGACATTTGGTCTCCGTCTTTATAAACTCCCTGTCTGCCGTGCTGTACCTCCAGCTCTTGCTGGCGGTAGACAGGTTTGGGAACGGGTGGGGGGGGGGGGGCATCGATGTTCAGCGTGGAGAGGCTGCAAGTGGGTCCTGGTTTTGAGGGTCCTCTGTTCCAAACCGTTACTGGGAGAAGAGGACTTGTAAACCCCAAGGTCACACTTTTAAGGTGACACATGAAGTCCAGACCCAACAATACTGGAGCACACAATTCATCTAAAATGTACATGCGAAATTTACAAATTTCACCCCCCTCAAACGACAAATGAACTATACAATGTTTCTGTACACACACCGAATGGGACTGGGATGCTAGGAAGATTTGGTAATTAGACGGGTACATTTTTAAGTTATATTTTTGCACAGTCTGTGTTTTTTGGGTTCGTGTGGGTCCCACAGGTTAAGAACCTGACCAGAGTTGAAGTACAATGAACATGTTTATTTTGGGGATGCAAACTGGACAACAGGGTCAATATGCTAGGCAAACCTATACACAATATTCAAGGGGTAAATATACACTTCGTATAACAAGGGAGGATCCGACAGAAGATTGGAGAAACTACACACATTCAGCAGTCAGGATCAAGGTGATACTACGTGCTCCCACCCCTTAACTGTTACGGACACGGATCTTGCTACCTGACCTCTGGACTCACCCCAACCCAATGTGAAAGGTGCTAATTATGTGCCATGAGGTGTCTAAAGAGGCATGTGGCCCTTATAGTTCTGAAGGCAGTATTGGGGGTCCATTCACTCGGGGCAGGCTGGGCCCCACCCCATTGATTCCTGTGGCCAATGGCTCGAAGCCAACTGCAGGGGTCAGCCGAGGTGATTCACCTGGGCTAATTGGGTGAAGGTCAGGACTGAGTCTGAGTAGGCTGCGTGGACTGGAACACCTGGTGATTTAGGTGGGCTAATCGCAAGGGTCACCTTGATGGCTTGTGGTGAGTCTATGACCTTGATTAGCAGCTAGTGTGTCCTCCAAACAGGAGTGTAGCAACACCACCAAGTGGTGAACTCTGCCGTTACATCATGAGTCTATGAAACTTTCTGTGGAGCCTATGTCAATCAGGCACTTGGTTGTCGAATGTCACCATCGAGTTGCTGAGCTGGTGAGGTCCGTTCTGGTCGATGACCAGCGATGCCAGGTCACTAGAGACGCCGTGTTTTTCCCTTGAATGGTCCCGAGTCAACCTGTGCAGGTAAGATGATGCCGACCTCGTAGCATGGCAAGATGACGACCCTCCTTCCTCCTCTGATGATGATGTCGCTGAATTCAAAATCGGACTGCTGCAAGAAGGCTGCCGAGTCTTTTCGCGACGGGTGCGTAGGTGGCAATCTCAGGCGAGTCTGGGGCAGACGACTTGGGGCTGGAATCGGATCCAGGAGTGGTACAGACTGTGGACTTCCCTAGACCACCCTTCGCTGGAGCGTGCAGAGTTTTTGGCCGGGCAGTGGGCACGGGGAGCCTGTCCCTTGCCGCAGAAAAAGCACTCCTGGGCTCAACTTTTACAGAATAAGAAATCTAATAATAAAGCAATAAAACAAACCCACCCCTCCCCCCTCCCACAACAGATCCCTCAAAGGAAGCATTAAAAATAAACAAAAACATTCAGTAATTTACAATATTACTAAATTCATATTCTTCATACAAGATGTCCACATCGTAACAAAAAAAATCAATTATTATGTAAATTGTATGTTATTTTCTCCATATAGATACATGACTTCAACTAATTATACCATAGAGTATAACTGCACTTCATCTTTCCAAGACATAGCAATACATTTACGAGCAACTGTCAATATTAGACAAATAAATGCTGTCTGAAACTTATTCAACCCCAAGTCCACTAATGGAATAAAATAGCCAAACAAAAAAATTTTTATATCAAAAGAAAATTGAATTTTGAATAATTTATGTAGATGAGCATTGAATGAAGTGGATGAAGTTCAGAGTTGCATGTCAATCTTTCCTCTCTTGGAAGGACTATTTGGGACCCTCAATTGTGGTGAGGGAGGAGGTGAGAAGTGAGAACTAGACAAATCCTATCCCTGTTCTGTGTGGAGGGAGGGGTTCATAGAGGAACTCCAAGAAGTCCAGGAAATACAGGTGTTTGTTCTATAGACTCACCATTCTCAACCTTTTTTTGGCTATGGCCTTCTTAGGACTGCTAAAAGTTTATGGGGCCCCTTCCCTGTGAAACATACGTTTAGTTGTTTTTTTCCCATACTTTTACCATCTACATTTAAAAAAATCATTTTTTAATGATTTCAGTCTGTGGTACCCCTTAAATGTATTGTGCCTCCCAGGGGAGGGGAGGGGAGGGGGACATATGGCTCCCATTGAAAATGACTGCTATAGACCATAGTAGTGGAGAAGCTACAATGCTTCGGGGAAAAAAATTCAGATGTCCTGGAATGGAAGACAAAGGAGGAGAAACTGGGAGAAAACAATGGGATGAGGTGTAGTAGAGGGAAAATTGCTGAATGTCAGTATATGGCTTTCCTCTTGAGATGGAGACAGCAAGATCTAGAAAGAGGAGAGAAGAATCAGAAATGGTCCAAGTGAAATTCAGAGTGTCAATTCCTTCACCTCTCTCTGGCCCATCAATCCCACATGGGCCCCAGTCCTGCTCTTCCCATCCTGTCCTCTTTGCACGGGCTACTCTTTGCATTCCCAATCTTGATGAAAGGCTCCCGCACAAAATGTCAACATTCGTTTTATCCCACTGGATTATTCCAGCAGATTGGGTTTAGCAGGTTTTATTTGTGTCCTTTCCAGGTCTAACATGGGTCTCTGACGTGAAAAATTGGCTCTGTTTCTCTGCCCACAAATGTGCCTTGATCTGCTGAGTATTTCCAACATTTTCTGTATTAAAGATTTCCAGCATTGGTATTTTAAATTTTGATGACCAGTATTTTCAGTGGGTTGTTCACAGCCATGTTGACCCTGAAAGGCTGAAATGGCTTGGGTCTGCCTCTTTGGGGGAAGGGGGGGGCATCTTTTGAGATAAATTTGAAATAAATCACTAAAAGGGTACTTTACATCTTTATTATTATTTAGTGACATGTGCAGGGTATTTATTTGTACCAATGATGATGACTTGTTGGGTTCAATGAATTTAAAGAGCTGGGGATTATTATATAATTATTGTGAATCATGGACCTTGGCAGGTCTTGGCTAGGCCCACTTAAAGGAAGTACTCTTGAGAATAACAAATTTAAACTGAACTACTTTAATCCTCATTTATCTATGCCAATGTTTTTAATGTTTCATCATTTGACAGTAATTTCTTAAATGTCTACATGTTTTCTTTAAAAAATGTTATGGGTCCTAAGTGTGAGTATGCATGTATGTAGGTGTGATTAGATTGTGTACAGTGGTATGTACACATACCCTTATAACAATTACAGTACGGAAACAGGCCATATCAGCCCTTCTAGTCCGCACCGATTTAAGTGAACTCCACTAGTTTCACTTACCTGCTCCTTACCCATAACCCTCCAATCCATGTACTCATCAACCTCCTCTTAAATGATAAAATTGACCCTGCTAAAACTACCTCTTCCGGAAGGTCATTCCTCACAGCTTCCTCTTAAGTTACTTCTAAAGTTTTGCCACCTAACCCTTAACTTATGACCCCTCGTTCTAATCTCTCCTACCCTCAAGGGGAAGAGCCTATTCGCATCTACTCTCTCTATTCCCCTCATAATTTTATATACCTCTATCAAATCCCCCCCCCAACCTTCTATGCTCCAATGAATAAAGATCCAGTCTACTCAATCTTTTTCTGTATTCTAGATACTGCAATCCAGGCAACATTTTAGTAAATCTTCTCTGCACCCTCTCAACCTTATTGATATCCTTCCTATAATTTGGAGACCAGAACTGCACACAATTTTCCAAACTTGGCCTCACCAATGCCTTGAATAGTCTCAACATCACCTCCCAGCTATTCTATGATTTATAAAGGCCAGCATACCAAAAGCCTCTTTCACTCCTACATGAGAATCCACTTTCAAAGAATGATGAACCATTATTCCAAGATCTCTGTTCCTCTGCTCTCCTCAGTGCCCTTCCCTTCACAGCATATGTCCTATTTTGATTATCCTTCTCAAGTGCTTCATACTTATCCACATTCAACTCCATCTGCCACCTTTCGTCCCACTCTCCTAAGCAATCCTTCTGCAGTCCATGAAAACCATCCTCACAATCCACAACTTCCCCCTATTTTTGTATCGTCAGCATATTTACTCACCCACTCTTTACCACTCCATCATCCAAATCATTAATGTAAATGATGAACAACAAGGGACCCAATACCGATCCCTGAGGCACACCGCTCATTACTGACCTCCATCCTGACAGACAGTTGTCCACCATGACTCTCTGGTGCCTATCTTCTAGCCACCGTTGAACCCATCTGACTATCTCAACATTAATCCCTAGTGCCTGAACCTTTCTCACCAATCTTCCATGTGGAACTTTATTGAAAGCCTTACTGAAATCCAAATAAGACCACATCTACTGTTCTACCTTCATCAACAAAATTTGTCAAACATGACCTACCCCTCACAAACCCATGTTGGGTGTCCCTGATCAATCCCTGCCTCTCTAGATACTTATACATACCATCCCTAAGATGATCTTCCATAAGTTTACCCACCACCGATGTCAAACTTACTGGCCGATAATTGCTGGGCCTACGCCTGGAGCCTTTTTTAAACAGAGGAACCATGTCAATCCCGCAGCACCACACCTTCCTCCAGTGACTGTTGAAAAATCACAGAGTTCCCTCTCTTCCCTTAAGGTCCTGGGGAAAATCCTGTCCAGACCTGGAGACTTATCCACCTTTATATACCTCATAAGTTCCAACACCCCCTCTTTCCTGATCCCTATGTTTTCCATAATTACCCCTTTTGCCTCACTTATCCTACACAATTTCATATCCTTTTCCCTAATGAATACCAATGAGAAGAATTCATTCAATATCTCCCCCATCTCATTTGGCTCCTCACACATTAGTCTGCTCTGATTCTCTAGTGGACCAATTCTATCCTTCACTCTCCTTTTGCTTTTCAAATATTTGTAAAAACCCTTTGGATTTATTTTTACCCTATTCACTGTAGCCACCTTGTACCTTCTTTTCGCTTTTCTAATTTCCTTCTTAAGCCTCTTTCTACAATCTATATATCTTTCAAGTATCTCGTCCATACCTTCCTGTATTTAATGTAGGTGTCCCTTTTATCTCGAACCAGCTTCCTGATCTCTCCTAAAAACCATGGCTCTCTTGAACATTTGGCCCTGCCCTTTATCCTAACAGGAACATAAAGATTCTGCACCCTCAAAATCTCACCTTTAATTGCCCTCCAATTCTCCTCTACCTCCTTCCCAAAAAACAAATCGGCCCAAGCCACTCCCTGCAAATCCCTTCTCATTGCATCAAATCTGGGCTTCCCCCACTCAAAAACCTTCTTCGTCGGACCAGACCTATCCCTCTCCATAATTATGTTGAAACTAATGGTACCATGATCACTGGATCTGAAGTGCACACACCTCCATCACCTGCCCTATTTCATTCCCCAAAAGTAGGTCTAACACTGCCCCTTCTCTAGTGGGTACCTCAACATATGGCTGCAAAAAACTATCCTGCACACATTTTACGAAGTCTAAACCATCCAGCCCTTTCACTGACTGCCGTCTCCCAATCTATATTAGGAAAATTAAAATCCCCAACTAACACAACTCTGTGCTTATTGCACATCTCAACTATTTCCTTACACATTTGCTCCTCTAGTTCTCGCTCTCCACTAGGTGGTCGATAATGCACCCCGATAATTGGAACCTCACCTTTTCTATTTTTCAGTTCCTCCCACACTGCCTCCCTTGACAAGCCCTCCAATCTATCATTCCTCAGCACCACTGTAATATTTTCCCTGACAAATAATGCCACACCCCCCTTACCCCTCCAATTCTATCACACCTAAAGCAGCGAAATCCCAGAATATTTAGCTCCAAGTCACATCCCTCCTGCAACCATGTCTCACTGCCAGTGCCTATCCACACCTTCAGCTCGTCCATCTTCCTTACAATACTCCTATTATTGAAGTAAATGCATTTCAGAGATTTCCCACATCTTACCTTCTGCCTATCCCTTTCTTTACTGTCCACACTATTATTTGCTTCCATTAACCCCCCCCTCCCCATCATAGCACCGATCCCTTTCCTCCTCGATCAACTGCCTTTCTACTTTCAAATTTTGTCTACAATCCTTTTTTTCTCAGCTGACAAAACCTCTCTAAGCTGTCTTCCCTTACATGGACCCCTTCCCCCCAACCATACTAGTTTAAATCCCCCCTTAGTAGCCCTAGCAAATGCCCCGCCAAGATCCTGGTCCCTCTGGGATTCAGGTACAGGTCCCACCTCCCCCAGAAAAGGTCCCAGTGATCCAAGAACTTGAACCCCTGACCCCTACTCCACCCCTTTAGCCACGCATTAAACCTCTTCAATCTGAGGCGCCTGCAAGCTCACACCAAGACACAAGAGAAACTTGTCCGTGAACTACTCTTTGCAGACGATGCCGCTTTAGTTGCCCATTCAGAGCCAGCTCTTCAGCGCTTGACGTCCTGCTTTGCGGAAACTGCCAAAATGTTTGGCCTGGAAGTCAGCCTGAAGAAAACTGAGGTCCTCCATCAGCCAGCTCCCCACCATGACTACCAGCCCCCCCACATCTCCATCGGGCACACAAAACTCAAAACGGTCAACCAGTTTACCTATCTCGGCTGCACCATTTCATCAGATGGAAGGATCGACAATGAGATAGACAACAGACTCGCCAAGGCAAATAGCACCTTTGGAAGACTACACAAAAGAGTCTGGAAAAACAACCAACTGAAAAACCTCACAAAGATAAGCGTACACAGAGCCGTTGTCATACCCACACTCCTGTTCGGCTCCTAATCATGGGTCCTCTACCGGCATCACCTACGGCTCCTAGAACACTTCCACCAGCGTTGTCTCCGCTCCATCCTCAACATCCATTGGAGCGCTTTCATCCCTAACGTCGAAGTACTCGAGATGGCAGAGGTCGACAGCATTGAGTCCACGCTGCTGAAGATCCAGCTGCGCTGGGTGGGTCACGTCTCCAGAATGGAGGACCATCGCCTTCCCAAGATCGTGTTATATGGCGAGCTCTCCACTGGCCACCGTGACAGAGGTGCACCAAAGAAAAGGTACAAGGACTGCCTAAAGAAATCGCCTGGTGCCTGCCACATTGACCACCGCCAGTGGGCTGATATCGCCTCAAACCGTGCATCTTGGCGCCTCACAGTTTGGCGGGCAGCAACCTCCTTTGAAGAAGACCGCAGAGCCCACCTCACTGACAAAAGGCAAAGGAGGAAAAACCCAAAACCCAACCCCAACCAACCAATTTTCCGCTGCAACCGTGTCTGCCTGTCCCGCATCGGACTTGTCAGCCACAAACGAGCCTGCAGCTGATGTGGACTTTTACCCCCTCCATAAATCTTCGTCCGCGAAGCCAAGCCAAAGAAACCTCCACCTGATTCTATTTCCTTCACTATCACGTGGCACAGGAAGTAATCCAGAGATTACTCCCTTTGCAGTCCTTCTTCTCAGCTCCCTACCTAACTTTCTTATTCATTTTTTTAGTACCACTTCCTCCTTCCTCCTTATGTCATTGTTACCAACATATACTACGATCTCCTGGTTCATGACCCTCCCCTTTTAGGATGTCATGGATATGTGAAGTCAAAAATTTTAAAAAATGAAAGTGATGCAACAAAATGTCAATTTCTAGAAAAATCAAAACATTTGTAATTATATGTTCTTTTAATATATGTTTTGCTTGTATTTATTTCTCCCTTTTATCAGAGCATAATATTTATTTTGTATAGTGCACATGACTTGAAAAATTTGACTAGGAAATTTTTTTTGGTTTGCCTTGTCAAGTCCTGAGGTCAAACAAAGTCAACACTCTTAGGATGAGTTCCAAAATGCCCAGTCTTTATTCCACTATTACTTTTTTTTTTACTCCCTCATGGCCATGTGTAACATGCCACCCATTACAGTCGATAACCAATCTATATTATCATGCAAGGCATTATAGTTGATAACTGAACTATATTATCTATTACTATGACATGCCTTTCTGACATTTTGCTTTGATCTGGTGTAAAAGTTGGTTTCCCCTTGCATCCATGTCCTTGTACCTATGAATTATTTAAAATATTTTTGTGTTTTATTTGTAAATTGTAGTGGGGCTCTAAAGCATTTCAAAATATGAAGATCATTCCTCCAGGCTCAGGAATCATTCACCAGGTGAATTTAGAATATTTGGCACGGGTGGTATTTGATCGCAATGGATGCTACTATCCTGACAGCCTTGTGGGTACAGATTCCCACACAACGATGATTGATGGCCTTGGGGTTCTTGGCTGGGGTAAGCTGCATCTTGAATTATGATTGAGAATTAATTTAATTTATTATCTTGGTTCAAAAGTGGTTACTTGTTCTTCCAAATCCATGCAGACGTCGATTTGCTTAAAGGCATATTTTCCGTTTTCAATAATCTTTGTTTAAAGATCTTTAAATTGTAGGAATATTCTTTATCAAGAATCTTCAGTCTCACCCTAAAACAAATGATTGGGGCCAATTTTCTCCAAACATTTTGATAATCTAGTTTAAAATTATGGTTCTCTGTGGAATTCCATTCCCACTTTTTAGGATTTATAAATACTGATTTGGATGTATATAATTGGCTTTTGTTAAATGTAGATTATATATTTGCAACACTGGAGATTTGGGTAAAATTTGGGTTAGGATTCAAAGCATCTGCCTAAGACAATGCGTTCTAATGAGTGTCCATGCAGATTATTAAGATGAGAATTTTTAAACAAATTTATGGGTTTAGGGAAATGGAAGTTGAACATATTCCAGGCCATGTTTGATTGGATTTTGACACAAAGTGAATCAAAGGATATGAGTATGAAGTGAGAAAGTGGAAGGTAGTAAAATATTGTTAGTTACTCCACTCGGACAAATCCATGCTACAAGCCTACACAGGCAAGGCCCCTCAACTCTACCTCCACTACAATTATGACTATTTTGGTGTTGCCTCATGCACCCACAATGAGCTCATTGACTTTATTCACTTTGCTGCCAACTTATACCCTGACTTCAAATTCGCTTGGTCTTTTTCTAGCAACACTCTCCCTTTCTCAATCTCCATCTGTAGTCAGACATTTTCTATAAAGCCATTAACTCTGACAGCTACCTCAACTACATCTCTTCATACTTTATCCCTTGCAAAAATTCTATTCCTCGCAATTCCTCCGTCTCTGAAACATTTGGTAGCAGGATGAGGTCTTCTATTCCAGATCACCCAAGATGTCCTTCTTCAAATAACGTGGCTTCCTCTCTACTACAATCTATTTGCCCCTCACCCACTTATCTTCTGTTACCCCCTCATCCGCACTGATCCACTCTGCGCTGACATATAACAAGGACCAGATTCCCCTTGTCCTCACCTGTCACCCCACCAGCCTGTGCAACCAACATCCAATCCTCTGCCATTTCCGCCACCTGCTACGTGATCCTACTATCAAACACCTCTTCCCCTTTCCTGCCCTCTCTGCATTCCACAAAACAGGGACCACTCCCCCGTGACTCACTTGTCCACTCCTCCTTTTCCACCATTTTCACTTGTGACCACCAGAAATGCTACAACTACACCCACACATCCTCCCTCAACCCCATTTTGGGCCACAAACAGTCCTTCCAAGAGAAGCAACACTTCACTTGCGAATCTTCAGAGATCATCTACTGCATCCAGTGCTGCCATTGTGCCCTCCTCTACATCACAGAGACTGGACACAGACTGGGAGATTGCTTTGTTGAGCACCACCTCTTTGCTGCAAATGCAAGAATCTCCCAGTGACAACCTATTTCAATTCCCACTCCATTCCCATGTCCACAATCTCATGCACTGCCAGACTGAGACCACCCATAAATTGGAGCAACAACATGCTCCAACCAGATGGCAGTAACATTGATCTCCATTTTCCATTAATGCCCTCTCCCCACCTGTCTCTCCCCTTCCCCTATCCCTATGTTTCCTTTCCTTTAGCTCTTTCCCTTTGTGTCCTTTCCTCCTGAGTTTTTCCATCATTTTTGTGTTTTTACTATCATTATGTGTATCCTCAATTTCATTGGCTGCATGATTGGCTGTACATTTTTAGCTCCCTACTTAATGAACCATGGAATTTCTTCTCTAACATCTTTACATCTTGCTCCTTGAAACCTATCTCTGACCAGTTCTTCTTCATAGAGCCCAGGTGCTCAATTTACCAATAAACTGCAAGGTTATGTTCTGGGAGTGTGTTGTTGAATAAAAATGTCAGCTGCTTAGATGTGCAGGGTTGTTGTAATTATGTGGAACTGAGGTTGAAAAACTGGATCTTTTGCAGGTGTGGGTGGCATTGAGGCTGAGGCAGTGATGCTTGGTCAACCTATCAGCATGGTTCTTCCAAAAGTAGTTGGTTACAAGTTGGTAGGATCTCCAAACTCTTTAGCAACATCCACAGATATAGTTCTCACAATCACAAAAGTAAGTACACTATGTTCTCGTCTTCTGGGAAACTGTGGGTAGAAATTTAACCCTAAATCATTCTCTACTCCATTATTAACATTTAGGTAATAAGACCGTAAGATGCACCAGCAGAATTAGGGCATTCGGTCCATTGAGTCTGCTCCAGTGTTCAATTACGGCTGATGTATTTTTCCCTCTTCTCCCCATTCTCCTGCCTCTCCATTAGTATCATCCACAAACGTTGGCTACAAAACCATCAAATCCATCATCCAGATGCAGAAAGCAGAGGGTAGTAGTCGATAGAACATATTCTGCCCAGAGTTCAGTGATTTGTGGAGTACTGCTGGGATATGTCTGGGATCCCTGCTCTTTGTGATATTTATAAATGTCCTGGATCAAGAAGTAGAGGGATGGGTCATTGGCAGGTGATGTGAAGGTTGAAAGTAGTGTGGCTAGTTTAGAAGGTTGTCGTAGGTTACATAGGATATAGCCAGGATGGTGAATTGGATAGAATAGTGGCAGTTGAGATTAGATTCTATTTATACATGTGTAATAAAACAGAAATGTAATATTACACAAAATTGTCTTTAGTTTGTAGTCTGACAAGAGACCCTTGACCTCAAGTTCACCACAGCCTGTGTGGTTTCCTTGTCTGCAAGTTGCCAACAGCTCCTGGCTAATGTGTGCCCTTTGTTGGTCCACTGCACTAAGGAGTATGCTGCCGAAAATGCCCTGTGATGGAAGGATTTTAAATAAAACAACATCAGGTCATTTAACAGGCAGTTTAAAGCCTGTGTGGAGCTGTTGGCAGTCGGACTGGGTGGTAGGTCTCTGCGGGGGAGTGCTGTCTCCCTCCATGGGTCACACCAACAACGGCAATGCATTGGCAGCACTGCCATTTTTTTCTTGTGTGAAGTGATGCATTGTGGAAGGTCAAACTTGAAGGCAGCATATATGGTTAATGGCATAATTCTTAACAATGTGGAAGGACAGAGGCACCTTGGGGTCCATTTTGGTTGCCTAGGATGGATGTGGAAGCTTTGGAGATGGTGTAGAGGAGATTTATCAGGATGATGTTTGGATTGGAGAACATGTCTTATGATGCAAGGTTAACAGGGTAAGAACTTTTTTATTCTTTGGAACAAAGAAGAATAGAAGTCCACAAGATTATGAGAGGCACAGATCAGGTGGACAGGAAAACACCTTCTTCTCAGGGCCAGAATAGCAACGTCAGAGTACATCTGTACAAGGTGAGGGGAGAAAGCTTTAGAAGAGATGTCAGGGGAACTTTTTTTACACAGAATAGTGGGTGCTTGGAATGTATTGCCAGGGATGGTGGTGGAGGTTGGTGCAATAGGGACACTTAAAAGACTGTTAGACACATGGATGCCAGAGAAATAGAATTATGCATGTAACATAGGGAAGGTCTAATTTGTTATTGACTAGGTGCCATTGGTTGAGGTGAAAGGTCTGTACTGGGCTTCTGTGTTCTATTAACATAATTGAGAATGAATAACAATACCACAATGTTTCAAGGTCACAGATGTTGAACTTGCATTAAATTCTATAAAGTAAATTGTAACCACATCCATATTTATCTAGTTATGGTATTAAATTCAGAATAGGAAAATTATTGTTAAAAGGGATAATTAACTTTCACTTTGAAACTTTTTTTAAAGCATCTGCGGCAGGTTGGAGTTGTTGGGAAATTTGTTGAATTCTTTGGCCCAGGTGTGGCACAGCTATCCATTGCTGATCGAGCGACCATTGCCAACATGTGCCCAGAATATGGGGCAACAGCAGCTTTTTTTCCAGTGGATAAAATAAGCATAAAGTATCTGGAACAAACGGGTAAGAAAATATTTAAACTAACAATGCAATAATCTGGAGGCACTTGTCTTCCTCAACTGCTTTGCTACAATAGCAAGTGCTCCTGAAGTAATGAAGAGTATTAAACAATAGAATTGTGGACTGTGTGACACACAGGATGTTCAATATAATGTCCCCATGCTGGTTTATGAAAGGGCTATAAACCACTTCTCATTTTTGCTTGGCCCATGCAGTTTCTTGATTTCATCCAATCTCTTTTTAAGAGTTTCTACTTAATCTACCTTTAAGGTCTTTACAGGCAATATATTTCAAATTCTTGAGTTGTTGTATTGCAGTAACCTACTTTTCAAAGTATTATACTTTTCATATTAATATACTGTGGTACAATATGGGCTATGTAAAATAAATGAAGCTGCCATGACTTCAGATTTATTGTCAGAGTATATGCATAACATCAGATACAACCCTGAGATTCTTTTTCCTGCAGGCGCGCAAAAATTGAGACTAATTGGTAGTGCAAAAAACTATGTACAGTGTAAGCATGTAAACAAACAAGAACTGTAAACAGATAACAAACACTGTGCAATATAGAGAGAATAAAAAATAAAATCAATAAGATGCACAAGTAAGAGTCCTTAAATGAATCTCTGATTGAATTTGTCATTGAGGAGTCTGATGGTGGAGGGGTAGCAGCTGTTCCTGAACCTGGTGGTGGAAATCTGTGGCACCTATACCTCTTTCCTGATGGCAGCAGCGGGAACAGAGTATGTGCTGGATGGTGTGGGTCTTTGATGATTACTGCTGGTCTCTGACGGCAACATTCCCTGTACTCAATAGTGGGGAGGGTTTTGCCTGTAATGACCCGAGCTGTGTCCTCTGCCTTTTGGAGAACTTTACATTCAGGGGTATTGGTGTCCCCATAGTAAACTATGATGCACTTTCCACCACACCCCTGTAGAAATTTGCCAGTGTTTCTGATGTCATACCAAACTTCCACAAACTCCTAAGGACTTTACACACATCAGAGATTTATTCACCATTGAGGAAGCAGAACTGAGACTAAGTTTTCCCATTGCTTATTTTTAGGAAATGTAACCAATTGAAAATGAGTATTTGTGGCTTTGAGCCATTTGGTTTGTCCTGTGTGTCTTGACGACTCCAAGTTGAAGAATCTCTGCTCTTTATTTTAAAAAAAATTGGGAAAAATATACTAAAATTAATGGAGTCTGTGGTGATAGTGCTAGTGATACTCCTGACCACTAGAGGTAGTTGGAAATGAATGCTGCACCTCAGGTTAAATGCAAAAATGGTGGCACTGCAAGTTGTGAGTCGCTAATAAAATATTGTTAATATATGAGAACCCAAGTTTCTTTATTACTTAAAAGAAACATCACATGGTACCAGGAGTGTGTATCAGTCAGTATCTAAAAGAAACGTGGAGAGTGTGAATGCTCCTGATACTGTGAATTGGACTGGCGACATCGACCATGAGTGGTGGTTGTTCAAAGATTGATTCATGCTGTATCTGCAAGCCATTGGACTTGATAGCAAACTGGATGCACAGAAGATTGCATTGCTACTTACCGTGGTGGGACTTCAAGCACGAGAGGTTTTCAACACATTTATTTTTGCCAAAGCAGGTGACCAGGGCAAAGTTTGACAAGGTTAATGAGATGTTTGATGAACATTGCTCACCAAATAAAAATGAAACATTTGAGAGGTACATGTTTTGCGTGTGCATGCAGCTGCAGGCAGAGAGCTTCAATAATTTCTTAACAGACTTGAAACTAAAAGCAAGAACATGTAGTTTTGGATCGCTACAAGATTTAATGATCTGTGATCAAATTGTTTTCAGAATTATTGATAAGAAAGTGAGAGAGAGGGTACTACAAGAGCTTACCTTCGTTGAAGCTGTGAAGATATGCCGCGCCAGTGAATTAGCACTGCAGCATGCAAAATCTGGTGAAAATGAAGAAATAGCCATAGCCACTGTGACTGGGTGTACAAATAAAAAGAACGAGACATAGGAAACAACAAAAAGATGGAGATGCATTCAATTGTAAATGATGTGGCACTCAATATGCATCAAAACAATGCCCAGCCTATGGAAAAGACTGTAATAAGTACAAAAGGCAGAATCACTATGCAAAGCAATGTTTTTCCAAAGGGAAACAACAGAAGTGAAAGGGCGCACACTCAGTGATACATTCTTTGTGGGCATCGTGGTGCAGGAAGATTTCAAACCAACAAACACTGAACAGCCAAGTGTGAACTGAGTTGAGCAGGACAGTGGACTGTGTCATTGTATGCAAATGGAGTAAATATTTCTTTCAAGCAGGACACAGAGACAAAGGCCAATCTGATCTGTGAGTGTGACATCAGGACAATGAAGATAAAGCCATACATCCATCCAGATTCTGTTCTGCTCAAGTCCTCAAATGGACAGTGCATTGATATGAAAGGTGCTTGTCGATTAAAGGTGGAAGTTAAAGGTAAAGAGCACCACCTCATGTTTGCAGTAGTCCCAGGTAGACATGAATCACTGCTTGGTGACAAAGCATGTGAAAACTTAAGCCTGGTCAAGAGGGTGTTTCACATTAACACTGCCAATGCTCAGAAGAGTGTAGAGGAAATATTGGATCAACTTCCAATTTCCAGACATCTTCAAGGGGTTTGTTGTTCTACCATTCACCAATAAGATACAATTAAAGGAGGCTACACAGCCAGTAGTACATTCCCCGAGGTGGGTTCCAGCTCAAAGATGAGCTTAACCAGGAACTTGACTGAATGATGTCTCTAGGAGGTCATAAAGAAAGTGGAGGAGCCCACAAAATGGGTGAATTCAATGGTGTGTGTCAAAAGTATGTGACATTTGCATGTATGTGGACCCAAAAGACTTGAATGCCAATATAAAGAGGGACTATTATCAGATTCTAACCAGAGATGAAATTACAAGTGAAATGGCCATTGCAAAAAGTTTTTCACCAAATTGGATGCATCCCAGGGCTTCTGGAAATTAAAACTGCATGAAGATAATATTCAATACACCATTTGGCAGATACTCCTGTCTGAGGATGCTTTTTGGAATTTACTCAGGTCCTGAAGTGTGCCACAAGACAATGGAACACATGGATGACATAATCCTAAGGGGATCCACACAGGAGTTACACAATGAGAAGCTTATCAAAGTGCTACAATGCATCCAGAAGAATGGATTAAAGCTAAACAGAGCAAAATGTTGGTCTGGTGTGAAGAAAATCACCTTTCTGGGAGATGAGTTGTCGGAGGTAGGTGTGGAGCCAGATGAACAAAATGAAAGCAATTCTAGAGATGCACAGACCCACTGGGGGGAGAAAAGGGTATTTTTGAGAGCGCTGGGAATGATCAATTTCATTGGTAAATTCATTCCAAACCGGTCTTCCAAAAGAATGTACCTGAGGAAGTTGTTACATGGTAAATGTGAATTCAAGTGGACAGCCAACCATGAGGAAGAATGGGGATGATAGAATGGTCTTCAAACTATAGAATTGGTGTTTTTGACATTCAGATGCCCCATCCAGAAGGACAAAAATATCTATGGACAATTCAAAAGATGGAATAGGTGCCGTACAACTTCAGGCTGTTGGAGAAGATTGGTCAGTTGCATATGCATCAAGGACGATGACCACATCTGAATGTCGATTGGCACAGATAGAGAAAGAGTGTCTAGGTCTGGTCAATGGACTTGAGAAATTCCTCAATTATGTGTATGGTCTACCAACAGAGGCAGACTACAAGCCATTAATAGCAGAATTAAGAAAAATCTCAGTGAGGTATTGCTTTGAATCCAAAGACAGATGATGAAGCTACAGCATTATGTCAAAAGCATTGGTTCTGTACTTTGAATTCGCGTACGCACCAGGGAAACTTAGTATGTTGGCTGATGTGTTGTCCAGGGCAACGACACAGAGCGAAGCACACAATGAGAGTTCCACAGAGATGGATGCGAATCTCCATGTGAACCTGATTACTGAATCTCTTCCCGTATCTGACATGAAATCCAAGCAGATTGTGCTGAAACAAAAAAGAACACAGTTCTTCAGAATGTCATCAAGAATCTGAATGAAGATTGCCCTAGAGGTGAATGTCAGCCATACTACAACATCAGAGCGGAGCGGAGTGCTGTCAATGGGCTTCAACTCCGAGAGAGCAGCATTATCATTCCTCAATCACTGTGACAAGATATGCTGAAAAGGTTGCATGAGGGGCACTTTGGAATGGAAAAATGCAAGAGGAGGGCTAGAACTGCTGTTTATTGGCCAGGGATAAATGCTGACATTGACAGGATGGTTTCAAGCTGTGTCACCTGTCTGAAACATCGCACAAAGCAGCCAAAGGAACCCATGATCATAAGTGACCAGTGGAACCATGGCAGAAAGTTGGGGCTGATTGGTTACATCTGGATGGAATGAGTTACTTGCTGGTTTTGGACATCTATTGAACTATCCTGAGATGGTGCTGCTTCCTAACATGTCTGCCGTTTGTGTGATCAAATATATAAAATCGAGCTTTGCAAGACATGGAATTCCTCAAATTGTTTACAGTGACAATGGGCCATGTTGCTGTTGTAGAGAATTCCAGAATTTTGCAGGAGAGTGTGATTTCTGACATGTGACTTCAAGTCCTCTGCATCCTCAGTCAAACAGTAAAGCAGAGAAAGGAGTTCACATTGTTAGATAGCTGCTCAAGAAAGCACTCGATGGTGGCTCAAATCCTTACTTGGCTCTGAGTTACTGAGTTTCAGCGCTTGAACATAGCATGTCCCTTGCTCAGCTCCTGATGAGACGTAGACTTCGCATAACACTTCCCTTCTCTACAGACCCAAATGAGGACAGAGATGTCAAATGCAAACAAAAGTGTCTGCAAAGGAGACAAAAAGCAAACTATGACAAGTCAGTAAGAAGCTCAAGGCCACTGACACAACATGACACAGTGAGACTCAGAGATTCCAACACTTGGGACAGGAAGGCCACTGTTCTGGAGGAAGTAAATCTACACTGTTAGAACAGAGGATGGTCAAATACGGAGGAAGAATTGAAAGAACCTTCTGAAAGCACAAGTCACACTGCAAGAATAAGCATATGCAGAAGATCTAGCCTGCCCAGCAACAGAGGAAACACCACCAGTGCTGGACAGTAGTGGACCAGCAGAGCTGACACATGAACCTTTGTTGAGAAGATCCACATGCGTTATCAAAGCACCTGACAGACTGAATCTCTAAAAGAAAAAACTACACACTTAAAAGTTTGTGCTGCTGATATTTGTTTAAGTTGGTGTTTAAATTGAAATGAATACTGTCGTAGTGTGTAATGTTGCTTGATTGAACATCTTAAAGAAAGGGGATGTGGTGATAGTTCTAGTGATGCTCCTGACTACTAGAGGGAGTCAGAGATGGATGCTGCCCGTTAGGTTAGACACCAAAAAAATGGCTGCATAAGTTTGTATTATTTAAAAGAAACATCACTAGAGTCTTTTAAAATTTTATTTTTGCTATTTATGTATAAGCTAGGAAGAAGGTATTAAACAATCCCCATAAAAAACAAATGATCTCCATTTGGAATAAAATTAACCAATATATAGGAATCAAAGTGGGGCTGTTCCCAAAAACACTATTGACAGTGGGTAACAAGATCCTGGACACTAGACATCATAATGGCATCAGGTGCGTAGAGGACTGTTACGAATGGGGGTGGCTAATGTAATTTGAACAACTTGGGAATAAATATGATTTATCAATTAAGACGTTCCACTGCTACCTTCAGATAAGATCTTTTCTATAGGACAAATTGTGTCCAACTATGGTCCTACCAGCATGCAGTGATATAGAGACCTTGATTTGAAGAGGAACATATGGAAGTATTAGACCAGCATGACTGCAATTATTAATGTACAGTACAGGTGGTGCAATACAATTTCCTACAACAGCTGTACCTGACACTGCAAAAATTAAACAGATCTAAATTAGAATTATCAGACCAATGCTTCAGATGTGGCGTTGCGACAGGAACCTTTGTGCACGCATCCTGGATGTGAACCAAGGTGAAACCCTTCTGGGTGGAACTGGGCCAAGCCCTGGAAAAAATTATAGGTAAAAAAATTTCCACAGGACCATGGGGTGTTTCTGTTGGGAAACACAATGGACATAAGATTTGCGATGAACATGTCCAAATTTAAAATCCAATTCATAATTATTGCAGTGGCCAGGAAGTGCATAGTGTAATTGATTATATCATATTTTATATTGTATATACATGTGTTTTTGAAGGAGATTGTGGGGATAGTGTAGGTCATAAACAACAAAAACACTTCATAAAACAGATCTCATTTAAAATGCCTATAGAGACTTCACAAGTAGGTATTAATTGGACATGCTGCGGAGTAATGGATTATTGTTTTGAAAGCAACAGATGAATAGGCTGAGAAGTTTTGGTCTGGTGCCGCAGTCTGGTTGTAGTTTGCCCTTTTAAGAAGGTTATGTGGTTTTTTAAGCAGAGAGAAGAGACCAAACAGGCTTTCTCTAAGAGAGAGAAACATGGTTGCAGTTGTGGCAAGCTGGCAGCTTGTTGAAACCCCATTTTGAAGACAGATTGTAAGTTTTGAGTTCAGCCTGTTGAAAATCCTTGTGGCCCTTGCAAGAGGAAATGGCTGGCTAGAGTGTTTCACCTGAAATAAGGAAAACAAAAGGAATTCAGTGGTGACCTGCAGAAGAAGAGGTTATCATTTGGAAAACCCTGATGGGGCAAGTTTCTTCTGCAAGACACTGAAGGACTGATGGAAGTAGATTGGTTTGTGTGTGTCCAATGAGCAACAAATCTCTCTCTGAATCTCCCTCTCCTGAGTGGTAACCATTTAAGCACTAAAGCTTGGTGAAAGTTCATAAATGTTAAATTCTGTGCACAGTATAAGAGTTGCCTGATATCGGTGAATGTGGAGGAGTGAGAAGTGAGATTAGACTTTGAATCAAAGAACTTTACAACAGACTGAATTTAAAACTCACAACTTGTCTTCAAAATGGAGTTTCAACAAGCTGCCAGCTTGCCACAACTGCAGAAACCAGTTTTCTCTCTCTCTCATTACTGAGAGAAAGCCTGTTAGGTCTCTTCTCTCTGCTTGCAAAACCACATGACCTTCTTCAAAGAGCAAACTGCAACCAGACAGCCTGCACCACTGGACCCAAACTTCTCAGCCTGTTCATCTGTTGCTTTTAAAACAATAATCCATTACTCCACAACATGTCCAATTAACACCTACTTGTGAAGTCTCTATAGACACATTACATACATGTGTGCTTGGAATAAGAAGGGGGTGAAAATTACTTTTATTTAAGTAACTATTTGTCGGTGAATTTCTATTACTGCTGGGTTTTGGGGTCCTCTGGGCTCCTAACAATAGCGGTTACCTGGAAGTCCGACTCCTGCCTGAGCATAGTGTGCTGGAATGCAAAAATGCAAAGTTGTTTTCCCCTGGAGAAAATTACTTACAACTTAAGGAAATAGTATAACACTTTAAAATTTGACAACCATACCTAAATTCCATAGGAGCACAATTATAGTGGGGACCATCTGGCCTCATTGCCCTAACTTGCTTGTCTACCCCTCAATTGGTGATAGGGGTTGGGGGGGGGGGTGGATATCTCATCCAAACCAGGAAAATTCAAGAAAAAGAAAACCGCCTGAGGACTGGCTGCCATGATGTGACAAACCCATAAACCCCCGATATATGTTTCATGCTTTTGTTGTGAACATCCTGAATGTTGTGTGTAACTGTGGTTAGTTAAGTGTTAAATGTGGAGGGTGTAAAGGAGGGGAGGGAAGGGAACAGAAAAAGCTTAAACTGTACAGAAAATCTTGTATGGAATTGATAATTATAAATTGTTAATATTGACAATATTGATAATATTGATACCTGAGCTTAAGTTTGGAAAATCATAAATTATTTTAAAAAGATATTAAACAAATATGAAAATAATCAATTTTGATAAAGTTGAATGCAAAAGAGCATTTGGGTAGGTCAACAAGCAGATCTCACTTCACAATATCTGAAATGGAGGTTCAGAACACCTGTGGCTGGAAGCTATCTCATTTTGTCAGGAATGCGTGGCAGATCCTCAGTTCTGCTATTGCTTTCCATCATTGTTCCACATCCTAGTGGAGGGATTGAATGTCTGCTATCATTGTGACAAACTGAAGAAGAAGAAGAAATTTGGGAAATAGCCATAGGGACAATATGCAATGCAGTGAAGCCTTGTGTGGAAAATGAGACATGAAGGCATTTGCACCCTCATTGTAAAGGACCGAACATTTTAAAACTTGATACAGAAGGAAAAATTGACATGAGAAGTTATTAATGACCACATACTTATCAAATGCACTCGTATTACTTTTGCATAGTTTCACATCAATACTATTGAAATGTTTTGATTTTTCTACGTGCCACCTTTTGTGTTTTGACATCAGGAATTCTTTTTAACTATTAAGAAAATATTTTCTGTTTCTAGAAACCAACTGTTCTTGCTGTGTTCTGTTCCTTCTTTAAGGTCGAGATGAAAATAAGCTGAGTTGCATTGAACGATATCTCAAGGCTGTTGGAATGTACCGAGATTTCAGTGATTCATCCCAGGATCCGGAGTTTACTCAAGTAAAACTACCACTGTATAGTCAGCTAAAATCTCAGAGTTTGGAGAGTCCTCTAAAGTCAAATTTTAGATTATTTTTTTTCTAATGCACACAATTGTCTATGGTGTTTGAGTCCATGGTTACAGCATTTACAAGTAATTTTTAAGCTTGAAGGGGATGGAAAGGACTTCCATGCATGAGCAATGATCTGAGTCCCATTGCCTGTAATTTTGGTTTGCTTCTTGGCTTCTCCACCTGGAGTTCGATTTTTATTTTAATTAGCCCAAACACATTCTTCAATCTAGCTTGACATTTGTGAGTTTTTAAATATTCTTTTCATTTATTCATTTATTTGTCATTTCCTATTTATTATCTTTTTTTTTGTCTTGGCATATCATGATTTAATTTATACTGTCGCAGTTGATGTATCTTAAATACCTGTGTGGCTGCAGCAAGTAAAAATGTTGTTGTACCTGTACATTTTACTTACATTTATGACACACTCTCATCTCATCTTTCTTTTGAATATTTTATTTAAAATCAACACGTATGTAACAACTGACAAATTCGTATATCACATTATTATAGCACTTTATTAAATACATGTTGATTTATATAAAAAAAAGGAAAGAAAAAACTACAGAAAAACCCATATACACCCCAACTAATCCTTCCCTTCCAACCCTAACCCATACTACCCCTACTAAAAAACATCTAAAATACATAATAAACAATTATATTTTGAATTGGATTGCTTCAGAAGATACTCAAAGATCCAAAAAACATTTCACTAAAAACATTTATTTTTAATGAAAGAGTTCTCCGGTCTGGAAGATTCAGAGGGATTATTTATAATTTCAAACCCAATGTTTGAGCAAACTGGCTTCAAATCTGTGAAAGCACAGAATATTTACCTCTCAAATTATATGTAATTTTTTCTAATGGAATACAACTTTGAACCTCTGTTTGGCATCTTTCTAATGTTAATGCAACATCTGATTTCCAAGTAACAGCAATACATTTCCTTGCTATCACTAGAGCTAATTTAACAAATTTCAACTGAAAACCTGATTAAAAAGTAATTTAGGAATTATATTTTCAAAATTTCAAATCAATAATAACTCAGGATTCAACGGGAAAAACAACACCTGTAACCTGTTGTAAGAACTTATTAATAGAAATCCAAAAAGGTTTAACTTTTGAACATGTAGAATGAATAAAAGTTCCAATATCTTTTCCACATCTAAAATATTGATTTGATGTATTCTATTCAATTTCTGAGGCATAATATTATAACTGATGTTAAAAAAAATATAATGAAGTAATCTATATCTTACATTAATTGTATTAGGCATAACTTCCTTACATAAATTTTGCCAGATTTGTTGATTTATTGTGTGACAGATTAAGTTGTATTTTATATTGTATATAGAAAAGTTTTAAAGGAGATAAATTGTGGCAGGTTTTTTGTGTAGGTCACATACAAACATTTCAAAACAGATCTCATTTATCAAACTAAAGTTCTGCTCAAGCCAGACAGGCCCGGCTCCGAGTGCCTTTGCAAAAACTTTGAAGAGTACCCAAGGAACTTCACTAATGGATTCTTGTTTTGAAAAGCAACAGATGAAAGAACTCGAAGGATTAGGTCTGGTTGCAGTTTGCTGTTTTAAGGGGATCATGTGGTTTTGCAAGCAGAGAGAAAAAAAGGCTTTTTTCTGAGTGAGTGAGTGTGAGAGAGAGAGAGAAAATTCAGTTCTACAGTGCTGGTGTTCAGCAGCAGCAGCTGGGACTGGAACATGACAAGCTAATAAGCTTGTGGAAAAACCCCATTTTGAAGATGGGTTATGAGTTCTTAGTTCAGCCTGGTCAAAGCCCTTGTGATCCATACAAGAGGAGAGGACTGGCTGCCTAATGTTTCACTTGAAATAAAGGAAACAAAAAGGAACTCTGTGATGACCTGAAAGAAAGAGGTTATCAACTGGAAAACCCGGATGGGGCAAGTTTCTTCTTCGGCAAGACACTGATGTGGCTGATTGGAAGAAATCAATTTGTGTCCAGGAACAACATTTCTCTCTGAAAACTGACATGAATCTTCCTGAGTGGTAACCATTTACCTTTTGGGCACCAAAGCCTGGTGAGCTTCATAAATGTTGAATTCTGTGCACAGTGTTACGGAATCCAGAGGACCCCAAAAACCAGCAGCAATAGATATGCACCACAACACAAAGGGGTACTTAAACAAAAGTCGCTTTTAATTATATTTGAACAAGAAAACAGAATTAGACTTTAACATATTACTATCAACTTACTTAACCTACTTAATCCCCCTCTAATACTAAGCGCAGGTGTGTATAATGTGTATGTAAGCTTAGAAAAGTTCTTTGGATCACAGTCCAATCTCACTGGTTGCAGGCAATTCTTGTACTGTGCACAGAAATTAGCATTAACAAAGTTCACCAGTCTTTGGTGCTTAACAGGCAAATGGTTACCACTCAGGAGGGTTTTTGCTGGTTTTCAGAGAGAGATTCCTTTTCCAGGACATCCGCAACTGTTTCCTTTCCAATCAGCCTTCCTAATGAAACTTGCCCCCCTTCAGGGTTCTCCAGATGATCCTCTTTCTTTCAGGTCACCTTTCAGACAGCAGGCCTTCTCCTTTGACCAGACAATCTTCCAAATGTTTGCCGGTTTGTCCTTCTGGAACTGATTTTTGTCTCCCTCTCTGAGAGCAAAAGTGTTCAGTCTGCCTGCAAAAATCACATGCTCTCCCAGGCAAGCTGTATATTGATACTTTGTTGCTCTTTGCAAAAAGCACTCTGCAAAAATCCTGTGTTTTAAAATGTGTGTGCACAAGCTGCTCTAGCAATTCCTCCCAAACCACCTCAAAATACTCTGTCACTACAGTATAAGAATTGCCTGCAACCAGTGAACTTGGAGGAGTGAGAAGTGAGATTGGACTGTGAATCAAAGAACTTTTCTAAATTTACATACACATTACATACACGTGAGCTTAGAATTAGAAGGGGGTTATGATATTAGTAATAAGTTAGAGTTTGATCCTGTTTTCATGATTAAAGATAATTAAAAGCAACTTTTTAAGTAACCATTTGTCTTGGTGAATTTCTGTAGCTTCTGGGTTTTGGGATCCTCTGGGCTCAAAACATTTTGGGGACTTGTCCTTTCAGCTTGAAAATTATAATTTTGGGATCTTAAACTTTTGGACTTTTTGTTGTTTATTAGTTAATTGTTTTTTTTTCTCTCCAAGCTAATTTAAAGCTTGTGTGGGGAAAACAGCAGCAATGGATGTTGGTTAATTTTTGTCACAACCATCACCTGCAGAGCAAGAGAAAAGAGGAACTGATGGTTATTTCTAAGGCATTAAAAAAGTCAGGCCTTGGATGAGGAAAATACAAATGCAGAGGATTATAGTGAAATATTATATAGGTGAAGGAAAATTGGTTGAGAAAGACTTGGAGAATTTTCCAGAAGAGAGATCTTTTGAGTTGCAATTGGAATTGGAGAAATTGAGGGTGGAAGAGGAAAAAGAGAAACAGAACTTTGAGTTGCAGAGACAACAATATGAGGCAGATCAAGCAGAGAGGCAAAAGAAACTGACAAACAAAGAGAATAGGCTGACCAACAAAGAGAAGAGGCTGACCAACAAAGAGAAGAGGCTGACCAACAAAGAGAGGAGGCTGACCAACAAAGAGAGGAGGCTGACCAACAAAGAGAGGAGGCTGACCAACAAAGCGAGGAGGCTGACCAACAAAGCGAGGAGGCTGACCAACAAAGCGAGGAGGCTGACCAACAAAGCGAGGAGGCTGACCAACAAAGCGAGGAGGCTGACCAACAAAGCGAGGAGGCTGACCAACAAAGCGAGGAGGCTGACCAACAAAGCGAGGAGGCTGACCAACAAAGCGAGGAGGCTGACCAACAAAGCGAGGAGGCTGACCAACAAAGCGAGGAGGCTGACCAACAAAGCGAGGAGGCTGACCAACAAAGCGAGGAGGCTGACCAACAAAGCGAGGAGGCTGACCAACAAAGCGAGGAGGCTGACCAACAAAGCGAGGAGGCTGACCAACAAAGCGAGGAGGCTGACCAACAAAGCGAGGAGGCTGACCAACAAAGCGAGGAGGCTGACCAACAAAGCGAGGAGGCTGACCAACAAAGCGAGGAGGCTGACCAACAAAGCGAGGAGGCTGACCAACAGGATATATGAGTTAGAGGTAGCTGAAAAATGGAAGGAGGAAATTGAAAGGGACAGACGGTTTCAATTAGAGAAGTTAAAAATTGAGATGGAGGGAGGTAAGAGAATTGAGGCTATAACTCCTGGGGAGAGGTTTTTGGCTAGAAGAGAGGTAAATCTAGTTCCTCCTTTTGATGAGGGTGATATAGGTACACATTTTCAGCTAGGTTGCTGAGAGCTCAAGATAGCCAAAAGAAAAATGGCCTCTTATGCTCCAAAGAGTATTGAAGGGGAAAGCACTAATTGAATACTCTAGTTTTACTACAGAGCAAGTGGCAAATTACTGTTTAAAAGCTTATGAGTTGGTTCCAGAAGCATATATACAAAAATGTAAGAGTTTGGTGAAAACATGGAACCAATCTTATATGGATTTTGCTCTAGAAAAATCTATATTTTGACCATTGGTGCACCTCAAAAGGAAAAATATAATGATTTTGACAGATTAAAAGAATTGATATTAATTGAGGGAATTAAAAGGTGTGTCCCAAATGAGATTAAATTATACCTGGATGAGAGAGACGTGGGCATGTGGCAGAAAATGGCAAGATTAGAGAATGAATTTGCCCTGATTCACAAAAATAAATTACAGATTAGTAATCCTGTTCTGAAGGTTAATATGGAGCAGACTAGTAAGACTGAAATTAAGTCTGGGGAGAATGTTAAAAGATGATGGTAAGGTGGGAAAGACAGAACTTTTGGATTTGTGTGTTATTTTTGTAAGAAACCTGGTCATGTTATTGTGAATTGTTTAGTGTTGAAAAAGAGATGAGAAAAGGAGGTTTTGCCAGAAGCATGTACTCAGACAGTTAAATTTAAGGAGAGCAGATGTTCTAAACCTGGTAAGGGTGTTAATGGATGTTTTCAAACCTTTTGTCAAAGGGCTTGGTTTCAGTAAAAGAGGATGAATCACAGGTTCAGGTTAAAAATTCTTAGAGATATGGGCTGCACAGTCACTGTTTTTGGAAAATGTTTTAACTCTTGATGAAAAGACTGACTTGGGGGAGATTACTTTGATTAGAGGTGTTGGAGGTGAGGTAGGGTCAATATATCTTCACAACATAGTGCTGAATTCAGAATTAGTTAAAGGACCTGTTTTAGTAGGAATAATTTCAAAGTTACCCATGCAAGGAGTCTCATTTTTATTAGGGAATGATGTGGCTGAGGATAAAGTTGGGTCAGTTTTGAGATTAATAAATCAGCCTTGTAAGGATGATGTTAAGGAAGATTGTGAGATATATCCTGCATGTGCTGTAACAAGGTCTTTATCTCAGAAAATTATGAGAGCTGAGGAAGATCCACTTGACAGTGTCTTGCCCAATGCTTCTGAAATAGTCTTGAAAGAGCAGGTTAATTGTGAGAGTAAGAATTTCTCTTCATCAAGGAAGGAGTTAATTCAGCAACAGTGGACAGAATCTGCTTTGTCCCTTAAGTCTATAAGATCTGTAAGTGAACAAGAGATTAAAGAAATGGCCTGTGGATATTACTTGAAGGATGAATTGTTGATGAAGAAATTGGGACCTCTTGATATTCCTGCTAATGAAGAGTGGGGGGTGATTCATCAGGTGATCATTCCTAGAAATTACCAGAATGAAATTTTAATACACCTTTGGGTATCATCTTGTTGTAAAGAAAACCATAAATAAGATTTTGAGATGATATTTCTGGCATGGTTTGAGGAAGGTTGTGGTAAATTGGTGCCGGACATGTCACTTTTGTAAGGTTGTGGGGAAACCTAACCAGGGTCCTCCAGTAGGTCCATTGCAACCTATTCCTGTTGGGGAACCTTCACTAGGGTTATTGTGGATTATGTAGGTACCCTGTCTACAACTAAGTCTGGTTAGTACTTGATAACAATTATGTGTACGGCGTCAAGATTTCCAGAGGCTATACCATTAAGGAATATTAAAGCCAAAATGGTGGTAAAGGCTTTGGAAAGATTTTTCAGTTTTTGGATTACCTAAAGAGATCCAGAGTGATCAAGGATCTAAATTTATGTCTGGGTTGTTTCAGCAGTTGATTTATGAGTTGGGAATAAAACAGATCACTTCATTTGTGTACCATCCTGAAACTCCGGGAACTTTGGAAAAATTTCATTCTACTCTTAAAAATATGATGAGGATTTATTGTCTGGACAATGGGAAAGATTTGGACGAAGGTATTCATTTATTGTTATTTGCAGCAAGGGAGGCTGTGCAGGATTCATTAGGTTTCAGGCCTTTTGAAATTGTGTTTGGACATCAGGTTAGAGGACCTTTAATGTTGATAAAAGAACAATGGATTAATGAGGATGTGCAGTTGGACTTGCTGGATTATGTTTCTAAATTTAAAGATAGGTTACAAAAAGTGTGAATTTATGGCTCAAGAGAATTTGGAAATTGCTCAGGGCAAAATGAAGCATTTATTTGACAGGAAAGCTCAAGTGAGGAATTTTAAGACAGGAATTAAAGTTTTAATTTTGTTTCCAACACATGAAAATCCTTTTGAGAGCTATATTTTCTGGACCGTCTGTAGTTAAATCAAAACTGAATGATGTTAACTATGTTCTAAGCACTCCAGATCGAAGGAATAAAACTTCGGTTTGTCACATAAATATGTTGAAACGTTTTTATGAGGAGTCGTGGAGAACAATCTGTATCAGAGGTGTTCCTTGTTGACAAGGTTGAAGAAGTTACAGATCATAAGATTATAGAAAAAGAATCTTGTCAGGGTAATCTTAAAGAAACCATAGTTCCTGTGCACCTGTCTAACTCAGCAATTTTTGAAAATTTGGAGGAAAAGTTAGACCATCTTAAATCATAAAAACAGATGCAGTTGAAATAATTAATTTTGAAATATTCAAATTTATTTCCTGATGTGCCAAAAAGGGCATCATTGATTTATCATGATGTTGATGTGGGAGAAGTAAATCCCATAAAACAACACCCACTTTTCTAAGCATTGCTTGTCAGGGAGAATTTTACAGCGGTGCTTAGGCAGGATAGATTAGAGGGCTCGTCCACGGAGACTATTTGAGTAGAATTAAGTAATGGGAAAGGAGAGGTTACACTTGTAGGGGTGTATTATAGACCACCCGGAGGGGACCGAGACCTAGAGGAGCAAATCTGTAGGGAGATGGTGGATATTTGTGATAAGCACAGGGTTGTAATTATGGGAGATTTTAATTTTCCACATTTAGATTGGGAAACACATTCTGTGAAAGGACTGGATGGGTTAGAGTTTGTGAAATGTGTGCAAGATAGTTTTTTACAACAATATGTAGAGGTGCCGACCAGAGAAGGAGCAGTGTTAGATCTACTGTTGGCAAATGGGATGGGTCAAGAGATGGAGGTTAGTGTTGGCGAGCACTTCGGGTCCAGTGATCATAATGCCATCAGCTTCAATGTCATTATGGAAAGAGATAAGTCAGGGCCAAGGGTTGAGGTTTTTGATTGGGGAAAAGCTAGATTTGAGGAGATGTGAAAGGACTTACAGGGTGTGCATTGGGACAATTTGTTTTATAGGCAGGATGTAGTAGAGAGATGGAAGTCTTTTAAAGATCAGATTTTGAGAGTGCAAAAGCTTTATGTTCCTGTTAGGTTAAAAGGAGGGGCAAAAGGTTTGAGAGAGCCGTGGTTTTCAAGGAATATTGGAAACTTGGTTCGAAGAAAAAGGGAGGCATACATTAAGTATAAGAAGCATGGAATTAAGGAGATGTTTGAAAAATACATTGAATGTAAGAGGAATCTTAAGAGAGGAATTAGGAAAGCTAAAAGAAGATATGAGGAGACTATAGCAAGCAGGGTGAAAATTAATCCAAAAGGGTTCTACAAATATGTTAATTGTAAAAGGAAAGCGAGAGACAAAATTGGTCCCTTAGAGAATCAGAGCGGAAAACTGTGTGTGGAGCCTAGAGAAATGGGGGAGATATTGAACAGTTTCTTTTCTTCGGTATTCACCAAGGAGAAGGATATTGGGATATGTGAGATAAAAAAAGCAAATTGGGTAAATATGGAGAATATAGTGATTACGAAAGATGTAGTGTTAGGGCTTTCAAAGAATATAAAGATGGATAAGTCTCCGGGACCAGACGGGATCTTCCCCAGGACATTGAGAGAAGTAAAGGAGGAAATAGCAGAGGCTCTGACGGTAATTTTCCAAAAGATGGGGATAGTGCCGGAGGATTGGCGTATTGCGCATGTGGTTCCGTTATTTAAAAAGGGTTCAAGGAGGAAGCCTGGAAATTATCGGCCTGTAAGTTTGACGTCTGTGGTAGGTAAATTAATGGAGAAAGTTCTTAAAGATAGTACTTATAAATATCTGGATAGACAGGGTCTGATCAGGAGCACTCAACACGGATTTGTGGGCGGAAGCTCCTGTTTGACCAATCTGATTGAATTTTTTGAAGAGGTGACAAGGAATGTGGATGAGGGTAGCGCAGTGGATGTTGTCTATATGGACTTCAGTAAGGCCTTCGATAAGGTACCACATGGAAGGTTAGTTAGGAAGGTGCAGTCTTTAGGTATAAATTTTGAGATAGTCAAATGGATTGAACATTGGCTGAAAGGGAGAGGCCAGAGAGTGCTAGTGGAAAATTGTCTGTCAGGTTGGAGGCCGGTGACCAGTGGTGTGCCTCAGGGATCTGTATTGGGCCCATTGTTGATCGTTATATACATTAATGATCTAGATGATGGGGTGGTGAATTGGATTAGTAAATATGCAGACGATACTAAGATAGGTGGAATAGTGGATAATGAAGAAGGTTTTCAAGGATTGCAGAGGGATTTGGGCTGCTTAGAAAAGTGGGCTGAAAAATGGCAGATGGAATTTAATGCTGATAAGTGTGAGGTGCTTCATTTTGGTAAGAAGAATCAGAACAGGACATACGTAGTAAATGGGAGAGCATTGATGAATACAGAAGAGCAGAAGGATTTAGGAGTAATGGTACATCATTCCCTGAAGGTAGAAACTCATGTGAATAGGGTGGTGAAGAAGGCTTTTAGTATGCTGGCCTTTATCAATCATTGCATGGAATATAGGAGTTGGGAAGTGATGTTGAGATTATATAAGGCGTTGGTGCGGCCTAATTTAGAGTTCTGTGTACAGTTCTGGTCGCCTAATTATAGGAAGGATATAAACAGAGTGGAGAGAGTGCAGAGAAGATTTACCAGAATGTTACTTGGGTTTAAGCATCTAGAGTTCAGGGAGAGATTGGGCAGATTAGGTCTTTATTCTTTGGAGCGTAGAAGGTTGAGAGGGGACTTGATAGAGGTATTTAAGATTATGAAAGGGATAGACAGAGTGGATGTGGATAGACTATTTCCGTTAAGAGTAGGATAGATTGAAACAAGAGGACATGAGTTAAGAGTTAAGGGGCAGAGGTTTAGAGGTAACATGAGGGGGAACTTCTTTACTCAGAGAGTGGTAGCGGTGTGGAATGAGCTTCCGGGAGAAATAGTGGCGGCAGAGTCAATTTTATTATTTAAGAAAAAGCTGGACAGGTATATGGATGAGAAGAAGGTGGAGGGTTATGGTCATTGTGCAGGTAGGTGGGACTAGAGAGGAGTGTTTGGTTCGGTGCGGACTAGAAGGGCCTAATGGCCTGTTTCCGTGCTTTAATTGTTATGTTATATAGAAAATAAACATTCAGAATAGTAAAATCGTGGATCAGGAGGTGGAATATATGTCAAAAAATTATATTATTAGACCTTCAAACTCAGATTGGAGTTGTCCTTGTGTTCTGGTACCTAAACCAGATGGAACTGTTAGGTTCTGTACAGATTACAGGAATGTTAATTCAGTAACTAAAACAAATGCTTATCTTATTCAGAGAATAGATGACTGTATTGATAAAAATGGAAAAGCTAAATTTCTTACTAAATTGGATTTGTTGAAGGATTACTGGTGTGTGCCTCTAACTGAGAGAGGAAAGAATATTTTGGCTTTTCTAAGTCCATTTGGTTTATATGAGTATAATGTGTTACCTGTTGGCATATAATATTTTTGTCTATAATATTTGCTCTGCAGAATTTTGATGTATATCTTGGTACCTCTCATAAACTAATTGTGATGTTTACTGACCACAATCCTCTGGTGTATTTGAAAAAAATTAAGACTAAAAACAGAAGATTGTTAAACTGGAGTTTAATATTGCAAGAATATAATCTGCAAATTAATCATATCAGAGGTGCAAATAAAATGTGATAGCAGATTAAAATTGTTAAAATTGATCATATATATAAATCTATACTCTCAACATTGGTTTACATTATTGTAACATGTTATATATTGTGCCTTGTTATCTCTTTAGTGATTTTTAAAGTCAGTTTAGTTATAACTAAATTTTAACTTGAGTTAAAATTCCTTTGTAGGGGGAAAGTGTGACAGATTATGTTGTATTTTATATTATGTATAGATAAGTTTTAAATGAGGTAGATTGTGGCAGGTTTTTTAGTGTAGGTCACATACAAACACTTCAAAACAGATCTCATTTCAAATACAGGAGCTCTGCTCAAGACAGACAGGTCCGGTTCAGAGTGCCTTTGCAAAAACTTTGAAGAGTGCCCAAGGAATTTCACTAATGGATTCTTGTTTTGATAAGCAACAGATGAAAGAACTCTGAGGATTAGGTCCGGAGCCACAAGCTGTCTGAGTGCAGTTTGCTGTTCTAAGAGGGTCATGTGGTTTGGTTTGGCAAGTCGAGAGAGAAGAGACCAAACAGACTTTTCTCTGCATGAGAGAGAGAATTCAGTTCTATAGTGCTAGAGTTCAGCAGTAGCAGCTGGGACTGGAACATGACAAGCTAGTAAGCTTGTGGAAAAATACTTTTTTTTGAAGATGGGTTGTGAATTCTTAGTTTAGCTTGGTCAAAGCCCTTGAGTTCCATAGAAGAGGAGGGGACTGGCTGCCTAATGTTTTGCTTGAATTAAGGGAAATAAAAAGGAACTCTGTGGTGACCTGAAAGAGGTTATCATCTGGAAAACCCGGATGGGGCAAGTTTCTTTGGCAAGATACTGACGTGGCTGATTACAAGAAATCGGTTTGTGTCCAGGAACAACGAATCTCTCTCTGAAAACCAACAAGAACCTTCCTGAGCGGTAACCATTTACCTTACTGCACCAAAGCCTGGTGAACTTCATAAATGTTGAATTCTGTGCACACTATAAGAATTGCCTGATACTGGTGAACTTGGAGGAGTGAGAAGTGAGATTGGACTGTGAATCAAAGAACTTTCTAAACTTACATACACATTATATACATGTGCGCTTAGAATGAAAAGGGAGTTAAGTTAATAGTAATAAGTTAGAGTTTGATCCTGTTTTCATGTTTAAAGATAATTAAAAGCAACTTTTGTTTAAGTATCCATTTGTCTTGTTGAATTTCTGTTGCTGATGGGTTTTGGGGTGTTCTGGGCTTGTTCCAAATGATGTATTTAAATCCTGTTCCCATCTTTCTCTTGACTTAAATAAACCTAATTAAGGTGTTTTTTCTTATAACATCATGCATGCTATTGAAATAAACTTTTTAACTATTCCATCAACATCTTTTAAAACCGAAACTGGTCCTAATTTCTCACTTAAATAATTTCTTAATTGAAAATAACCCAAAAGTATATTATGTGGGATGTTATACTTGATTTTTAACTGGTCATATGAGATCAATCTACCATTTTCATAACAATCCCCCATTTTAGAAATTCCTTTAATGTACCAAATATTTAAAAAATTGAGGATTAATTAATGGTATTTTTAAATGACAAAAGACTTCCATTATTTTCTAACTTCACCTTATTCCAAACATTAATCAAATGTTTCAATAATGGAGCATCTCTATCAGTAACCATTAAACTTGGTTCCCATTTATATATAAATTCCTCAGGTATAGTTTCTCCAATCTTATTTAACTCAGTTTCCACCCAGGATGGTTTAATATTCCCAAATAGAGAAACAAGAAACCTTAATTGTGCTGCTTTATAATAATTCTTAAAATTAGGAAGTAACAATCCACCTAATTCATATTTCCAAGTTAATTTTTCTAATGAATTCTTGCCATCTTACCTTTCAAAAGAAATTTCCTAATTTGTTTATTTAAATTCTGAAAATGTTTTGAGGTACAGAGGTTGGTAAAATCTGAAACAAATAATGAATTCTTGTAAAAATATTAATTTTAATACAAATAACCCTTCTAATTAAAGTTATAAGTAAATTTGTCCTTTTCAAATCTTCATTTATTTTCTTAAATAATATAAATATAATTTAATTTGTATATATTTTTCAGTCTTGTTTATACATATTCCTAGTTATTTAATCCCACTATCAGTTCACTTAAATTGAATATCTTTTTGAAATTGTGGATAATTACCCTGTACTAATTCTGTTATTTCACTCTTATCTAAATTTATTTTATAACCTGAAACTCTTCCATAATCTATCAATTGTTTATAAAGTCTAAGTCGTGATAATAGTGGTTGAGTTAAATATACCAACACATCATTTGGAAATAGACTAATCTTCTGCTTGGTTTGATTTACCACAAAACCTTTCAATTGCTGGTCCATACGAATCATCTGTGCAAAAGCTTCGATAGCCAAAGCAAACAAAGCTGGAGATGAGGGGCATTCCTGTCTACTTGATCTAGTCAAATTAAATGATTGTGATATCTGTCCATTAGTTATTACCTTAGCTTTAGGATTTTTATAAAGAGCTCTAATCCAATTTACAAAATTAAATCCAAAACCAAATTTACCTAAAACTTTAAATGAAAAAAATCCCATCTCATCTCTTCTTGCATGTGAGACTAATTTGGCAAACTCATTCAAGGCACAGAATGCATGATATTAGAGAAGGACTGTTGTTTCATTTGGTCTCTAAATGGATGCTTTTCTGAGAAGTATTGGGAAAAGCTAACAGCAAATAAAACCAGTTTACGTAGACTTTAATGATGTGCAGTTTATGGAAATGCTTCTTAGATGCTGCACAACCAGATAATGATTCATGATAAATTCTTCTCTATTTCCAAAAAAAGTTATTAAAAAGTTAGGGGAAAATGTTTTCATAGAGTGATTGCTTCATCTATTAGCTCTTACAAACTTTGTTCTTTTATTGCTTGCAGATTGTGGAATTGGATCTTAGCACTGTGGTGTCTTGTTGCAGTGGTCCCAAACGACCTCAAGATAAAGTGGCAGTATCTGATATGAAGCAAGATTTTGAAAGTTGTTTGACTGCAAAGGTGAGTACAAAGGTGCTGTCCACCAATAGAAATGGATTACAATGAAAGTTCTGAGCATAAACTAGCTAAAATGTTGGAATCAATGCATTCCTTTTTAAGGAAAGTACCAAGTTGAAGTGCCTCTGGTCTCTATTCAGAAACTGCACAGATAGTGGGTAGGTTTGTTGATGGCATCAAAATGCCTACGATATTTGTTTAAAAAAAATATAGTACAACCTGGAAAGGGTATGAAATCAAGGCAAATAGATTTTGTGATAGTCTTGTGTATAATATCCCCTGACTTCTCACCTGAAGAGTGTTGCAACTGAGCTATGAACATTATTTCCCAGTGTCTTGGGCATTATTAATCCCTCTACCAAGTAGAAATGTTGCAAAAATGAAATGTTATTTTTTTTTAAACTTTATTTATTCATTCAAAAAACAAATAATATATGACATATACAGCAATTTATGAACATGAACATTTTTTTATATATAGAAAAAAAAGAACACCCCCTTCAGCCAACTCTCCTAAAGAGAGCCATAAAAAAGAAAAAATATTTAAAAAAAAGTTAAATATACATATTAAAATCTAATCAATATAAATTGAAATGTAAATATTCTGAGTATAACAGCCACTTATTAATAAAAAAATTATAATTATCATGCGAAACATACGTAATTTTTTCCATTATTAAACAATATTTCATCTCATTATGCCATCTATTAATATCAATCATATTTGTTTCTTTCCACGTACTAGCAATATTTTTTCGCTACGGATAAAGCTAAATATACAAAAGCAAGCTGAAACTTATCTAATCCCAAGCCTTTCAGAGATTGTAAACTACCCAATAAAAGTACTGTTGGATCTAAAACTATTTTAATCTTATACAGATATTCTAAAAACAATTGAATTTTCTTCCAAAAAGATTGTATATGTATACATGACCAAATAGCATGAAAAAAAGTTCCAACCATATCACCACATCTAAAACACATATCTGATTTAAAACCATATTTTTTTAATTTTTCAGGTGTCAAATATAATTGATGTAAAAAATTGTAATTAATCATTGCATAACGTGCATTTATCAATCTAGTTTCTTTCTTTGGCTTGGCTTCGCGGACGAAGATTTATGGAGGGGGTAAAAAAAGTCCACGTCAGCTGCAGGCTCATTTGTGGCTGACAAGTCCGATGCGGGACAATCTAGTTACACTATCATAACAAATATCTAACCAATCCATTTCAGAAAAAGTAAAACCAATATCCGCTTCCCATTTACGTTTAGACCTATCTCAACCATTTTTATCCATACCATCCTGTAATATTTGATACATAAATGAAATATAACCCTTCTCTGGTACCTTCATAAGAGAAGTCTCAAATTTAGTCATTTTAGGTATAGTCATATCTCTACCAAGCATACATTTTACCAAAGATCGAATTTGATAATAAAGAAATAAAGAATTCTTATCAATACCAAAATCTTCCCTCATCTGATTAAAAGATGAAAACTTACCCTCTTTAAAACAATCTCCCAAATTTTTCACACCTTTAAATCTCCAATGCAATAAATTTCGATTATGTATTGAAAAAGAAATGAGTTAATTATTATACAACAGAGTCAAAGCCAATAATTTACCCCTAGAATCTATATTTTTATTTTTCTTTATTCATAACTTCATTAAATGTTTTAGTATAGGAACATTATGTTGTTGTAACAAATTTATATTCCACCTAAACAAAAATTGATGTATTTCAAATTCAGAAATACTTGCCATCTCAATTTTAGCCCAACTAGGAGGCTGTACCAAATCCATCAATGAACTAATAAATTTAAGTTGGGCTGCCTTATAATAATTTTGAAAATGTGGTAAACATAGTCCCCCTAACTCATATTTCCAAGTTAATTTATTCAAAGCTACTCTTGAAAATTTACCCCTCCATAAAAACTCCCTAACCATTTTATTTAAATCTCGAAAAAAAATTTTTATCAAGTAAATACGGAATAGATTGAAACAAATATTGCATACGCGGAAAAATATTCATCTTAATTGTATTTATCCTTCTCATTAAATTAATAGGTAAATCTTTCCATTTAATCAAATCAGTTTTAATTTTTTTCATTAACGGAACATAATTTAATTTATATAAAGATTGATAATTAACATTCAAAATTATACCCAGATATTTAATTCAATCAGTCCATTTCAAATTAATAACATTCTTATAAATTGAATAATCTCCTTCACTTACCGGTAATATTTCACTTTTGTTCCAATTAACTTTATATCCAGAAAGACATCCATATTGTATTAAACACTCCTTCAAGTGCAAAAGTGACTGAGCTGGGTTTGTTAAATACATCATCAGCAAATAAATTAATTTTATACTCCTCATCTAAAACTTTCATACCTTGTATCTGTGTATTTTGTCTTATCAACTTTGCTAAAGGTTCAATCACTAATGCAAACAAAGCTGGTGAAAAAGGACAACCTTGATGAGTTGATCGAATTAACTTAAAAGATTCTAACCCATCCAGTCATCAATACTCTAGCTACTGGTTTACTATATAGAGCCCTAATCCAACCAATAAAAGAAGGACCAAACTTAAATGTCTCCAAAACTTTAAACAAAAAATTTCATTCAACTCTATCACATGCTTTTTTTTTGCATCTAAGGATATCACCATCGGGTGATCTAAAGATTCTCGAAATCTATTAATCAAACTAATCTCGTGCAAAATGTTATCTGAAGCATTTCTATTCTTTATAAAACCTGTTTGATCAATGTGAATCAACTTTGGTAAAAATTTAGCCAATCAATTCGCTAATATTTTAGCTATTATTTTATAATCTACATTTAACAACGAAATTGGTCTATATGAAGATACTTTCAAAGGATCTCTATCTTTTTTAGAAATTACTGTAATTAAAGCACTAGAACAAGACTCAGGTAAATCATAATGTTCTCCAACTTGACGTAATACATCCCTAAACACTGTAGATAAATTATCATTTAAAATTTTATAAAATTCAACCGAAAATCCATCATCACCAGGCAATTTACCGTTCAGCATTTCCAGCATAGCCATTTTAATTTCCGAATCAGTAAATGGTTCATCTAACTCCTGTATATCTCCATCCTCTAATATTGGTAAATTCAACTGTGATTTTAAAAAAATATCAATCGATCCAGTTTCCTGTTTTCTTTCCGATGTATATAACTTTATATAAAATGAATAAAATTCATCATTAATCTCACGAGGTTTATAAGTAATAAGAGAATTCTGTCTAACAGCATTAATAGTCCTCGATATCTGTTCTTTCTTTAATTGCCACGCCAATACCTTATGTGCTTTCTCTCCCCATTCGTAATACCGTTGTTTAGTCCTATTAATCACACATTCAAATTGATAAGATTGCAAAGTATTATAAGATCTTTCTTCAACGCTTGGACCTGGATTGCCATCTTGGATTTTTTAACTTTTTTCAGAGATTTATCTAATAAAGGTTCCAAAACACAATTAAAATCAGCACCAACTAAAATATTATCATTAGCTTGACCCAAACATAAAAATGCATCCGAAATAAACCTGCATTTGGAGCATAAATATTAAGTAAAGTCCAAAATTCACTAAAAATCTTACAGTTCAATTTAATCCTGCCTTTTCCTCCATTGATTGTAATTCAAAAGATAAAATTTTATGTATCAAAATTGCTACACCTTTAGCTCTAGAATTAAATGAAGAATATACATGCCCAACCCAATCCCTTTTTAATTTCACGCTTTCCTTCACATTCAAATGTGTTTCTTGCAAAAAGGCAATATCAATTTTCATTTTCTTAATATATGACAAGACTCACTTACGTTTAATCGGACTATTTAATCCTCAAACATTAAAAGTAGCAAACCTCAACTTTGACATATCTACTATTATTACTAAATACCAATAATATCTTTATATAAATACTCAAATCAACGTATATAGGCCCTCCAATAACAAAAAAAATCACAACTTAAAAACTAAAAAATAAAAATAAAAAAAACAAAGAAAAAAAAAGGAAACCCCCCCCCCCCACCAAAAAAAACCACCAAAAGGCAGTAATCCCCTAAACAAAAATTGGGTGTCGGTCACCCAGCAGTGACTGATGACTAGTAAAGAACTTAGTTCAGATCTCTCCCTCCCCAGCCAAACAATCAGTAACATCAAAGTATCATAATAACCATATAACTGTTTACAGCACGGAAACAGGCCATGTCGGCCCTTCAAGTCCGTACCGGTTCACTTGAACAACTCCACTAGCTCCTCCGCAAACTCCTGAGGAAGTGTTGGCTGCCTTTCCCAGGCAGTGAAGAGATGTGGATGGAGTCTTTGGAGGGGATGGCAGTACACTGGACTTGACTTGAACATCTACAGAGCTCAAGGAGAACTCAGCAGGTCAACCTGTGTAAAAATTCAATGCTGGGGAATCTCAGCAGGCAAAGTAGTGCAAAAACTCAATGCTGTAGAAACTCAGTAGGTCAAACAGTGAACAAAAGAAAAAATAGAATAAGAAAATTCTTCTTTTCATCCAGAAGATTCCAATCTCGAAGATCCCATTTCGGAAGGAGGTAGACTCTTTCCATTCCTGTTTTTCCCATTTTTGCCATTTATTCCATTTCCAGAGCTACCAAATTTTTCTTTTTTTTTTCTTTTCAATTTTTTATTTTTCACACCATAAATCACATTAACCATGATACACACTTTTTCCTTTTCACACATATACAGTGCCATTTTCTCCCCCCCCTCCCTCCTCCCATCCCACCCTCCCTACCTCCCCCCTCCCGTCCATTTAAGGTACAAAATCTAGGATACATTAAACCAGTCAGACAATGTTGTCATTCAATAAAAATACACCAGAAATTCCACTGAGTCCATTCTTTTCATTTCCTTTTCCTTCCGTTAACTTAGGTAGTGATTGTCCACGGTAGGTTTTCGCTATTGTTTTTCATGTAAGGCTCCCATATTTGTTCAAATATTTCAATATTATTTCTTAAACTATATGTTATTTTTTACAATGGAATACATTTATTCATTTCTATATACCATTGTTGTATTTTCAAATTATCTTCCAATTTCCAGGTTGACATAATACATTTTTTTTGCTACGGCTAGAGCTATCTTAACAAATCTTTTTTGTTCATCCTCCAAATCAATTCCAAATTCTTTGTTTTTTATGTTACTTAGGAGGAAGATCTCTGGATTCTTTGGTATATTGTTTTCTGTTATTTTATTTAATATCTGATTTAGATCTTCCCAAAATTTTTCTACTTTCTCACGTCCAGATTGCATGAATTGTTGTTCCCATTTCTTTTTTACATCGAAAACATCTATCAGATACTGTTGAGTCCCATTTATTTAACTTCTGAGGTGTAATGTATAGCCTGTGTATCCAGTTATATTGTATCATACGTAACCTCGTATTTATTGTATTTCTCATCGTTCCAGAGCATAACTTCTCCCATGTTTCCTTTTTTATCTTTATATTTAAATCTTGTTCCCATTTTTATTTAGTTTTACCATTTGTTTCCTCATTCTCCTTTTCTTGCAGTTTAATATACATATTTGTTATAAATCTTTTGATTATCATTGTATCTGTAATCACATATTCAAAGTTACTTCCCTCTGGCAAACTCAAACTGCTTCCTAATTTATCCTTCAAGTAGGATCTCAATTGGTAATATGCCAGCACTGTATCTTGAGTTATATTGTATTTATCTTTCATTTGTTCAAAGGATAATAATCTATTTCCTGAAAAACAATTTTCTATTCTTTTAATCCCTTTTTTCTCCCATTCTCTAAAGGAAAGGTTATCTATTGTAAAAGGGAGGCACTTGTTTTGCGTCACTATTAGTTTTGGTAATTGATAATTTGTTTTATTTCTTTCTACATGAATCTTCTTCCAAATATTGAGTAGATGATGTAATACTGGAGAACTTCTATGTTGTACCAATTTTTCATCCCATTTATATAATATGTGTTCAGGTATCTTTTCCCCTATTTTATCTAATTCTAATCTGGTCCAATCTGGCTTTTCCCTTGTTTGATAAAAGTCTGATAGGTATCTTAATTGTGCGGCTCTATAATAATTTTTAAAGTTTGGAGTTGTAAGCCTCCTTGTTTATACCATTCTGTTAATTTATCTAGTGCTATCCTCGGTTTCCCCCCTTTCCATAAAAATTTCCTTATTATTTTCTTTAACTCCTTGAAGAATTTCTCTGTCAGTTGTATTGGCAATGCTTGAAATAGGTATAATATCCTTGGAAAAATGTTCATTTTAATACAGTTTATCCTTCCTATTAGTGTTAGTGGTAAATCTTTCCAATGCTCTAAATCGTCCTGTAATTTTTTCATTAGTGGATAATAATTGAGTTTATATAGTTGGCCGAGATTTTTATTTATTTGTACACCTAGGTATCTTATTGCTTGCATTTGCCATCTAAATGGTGATTCCTTCTTAAATTTTGAGAAATCCGCATTATTCATAGGCATTGCTTCACTTTTATTTAGGTTGATCTTGTAACCCGACACTTCTCCATATTCCTTCAATTTCTTATATAATTCTTTTATTGATAGTTCTGGTTCTGTGAAGTATACTATAACATCATCCGCAAATAAACTGATTTTATATTCCTTGTCTTTTATTTTTATCCCTTTTATATTATTTTCTGTTCTTATCAATTCTGCTAGTGGTTCTATAGCTAACGCAAACAATAAAGTGGGCATCCCTGCCGTGTTGACCTGCTTAAGTTAAATTGCTTTGATACATGTCCATTTACTGTCACTTTCGCTAATGGTCCCTTATATAATGCTTTAATCCAATTAATATACTTCTCCGGTAAACTGAATTTTTTTAATACTTTGAACAAATAATTCCATTCTACTCTGTCAAAGGCCTTCTCTGCGTCTAAAGCAACTGCTACTGTTGGCGCTTTATTCCCTTCTACTGCATGAATTAAGTTAATAAATTTACAAATATTGTCTGTTGTGCGTCTTTTTTTGATAAATCCAGTTTGGTCTAGATTTACCATTTTCGGTACATACTCTGCTAATCTGTTTGCTAATAGTTTAGCTATTATCTTATAATCTGTGTTAAGTAAAGATATTGGTCTATATGACGCTGGTGTGAGTGGATCTCTCCCTTGCTTTAGTATTACTGTAATTATTGCTGTTTTACATGAATCTGGTAAGCTTTGTGTTTTATCAATCTGGTTGATTACTTCCAGGAGGGGCGGAATTAATAAGTCTTTAAATTTTTTATAGCATTCTATTGGGAATCCATCCTCTCCTGGTGTCTTATTATTTGGTAATTTTTTTATTATCTCTTGTATTTCTACTATTCCAAATGGCTCTGTTAATTTATTTTGTTCCTCTATTTGTAGTTTTGGTAGTTCAATTTTAGTTAGAAATTCATCTATTTTCCCTTCTATCCCTTCGTTTTCAGTTCGGTATAATTGTTCATAGAATTCTCTAAAGTTTTCCTTAATTTCTTTTGGATTATATGTAATTTGATTGTCTTTTTTCCTTGATGCCAATACCATTTTCTTAGCTTGTTCTGTCTAAACTGTCTTAGCTTGTTCTTTCTGCCATGCTAGGATTTTGTGCGTTTTTTCACCTAGTTCATAGTATTTCTGTTTTGTCTTCATTATATTCTTCTCCACCTTATATGTTTGTAGTGTTTCATATTTTATTTTTTTATCCGCCAATTCTCTTCTTTTAGTTGTGTCTTCCTTCTTTGCTAATTCTTTTTCTATATTTACTATTTCCCTTTCCAACTTCTCTGGTTCCTGATTATAGTCGTTTTTCATCTTGGTTACATAACTTATTATTTGCCCTCTAATGAATGCTTTCATTGCGTCCCATAGTATAAACTTATCTTTCACTGATTTCGTATTTATTTCAAAATACATTTTAATTTGTCTTTCAATAAATTCTCTAAAATCCTGCCTTTTAAGTAACATGGGGTTTAATCTCCATCTATACATTCTTGTACGGGCAGGAGCAAGGGGGAGACGGCGGCCCCGGCCTCGGTCGTGTGAGGCAGGCGGAGGCCCCGATACGGGCAGAGAGTTGGAGGCGGCGGCCCCAGTCCAGGCACAGGGAGAGCAGCAGCGGCCCCGGTCCGGGCGAAGGGTAGACGGCGGCGGCCCCGATACGGGCAGGAGCAAGGGGGAGGCGGCGGCCCCGGCCTCGGTCGAGTGAGGCAGGCGGAGACCCCGGTCCGGACAGGGAGTGGGAGGCGGCGGCCCCAGTCCGGGCACAGGGAGAGCAGCAGCGGCCCCGGCCCCGGTCCGGGCGAAGGGTAGACGGTGGCGGCCCCGATCCGGGCAGGAGCAAGGGGGAGACGGCGGCCCAGGCCTCGGTCGAGTGGGGCAGGCGAAGGCCCCGATCCGGGCAGAGAGTGGGAGGCGGCGGCCCCAGTCCAGGCACAGGGTGAGCTGCGGCGGCCTCGGCCCCGGTCCGGGCAGTATGGACCGACCTAGGAGGGGAGGCAGGCCCCTCCAGCCCGGGTAAGAAACCTGCATAGGAGAAGGCCACTCCGATATAAAACCTACGACCCAAGGACCTCGCTGCCACGTCCCAGCTTGCTTGGCCACGGCACACGAACCATGGGTGTAAAGGGTGGGGCCAGTACTGCGCACACTGCACTCCACCTAAAAGCTCCTTTGCGCAGGCCCGAGGACAGGTCCACGTCCTCCCCCTCCACGTCCTCCCCCTCCACGTCCTCCCCCTCCACGTCCTCCCCCTCCACGTCCTCCCCCTCCACGTCCTCCCCCTCCACGTCCTCCCCCTCCACGTCCTCCCCTCCACGTCCTCCCCCTCCACGTCCTCCCCCTCCACGTCCTCCCCCTCCACGTCCTCCCCCTCCACGTCCTCCCCCTCCACGTCCTCCCCCTCCACGTCCTCCCCCTCCACGTCCTCCCCCTCCACGTCCTCCCCTCCACGTCCTCCCCCTCCACGTCCTCCCCCTCCACGTCCTCCCCCTCCACGTCCTCCCCCTCAAAAGATGCTCACAAACTCAAGCTAGCATGCTGTAACATCAGAACCATGCTAGACAAGGCTGACAGCCACCGACCTGAACGTCGGTCTGCCCTCATTGCACATGAACTCCTCAGACTTGACATCGACATAGCCGCTCTCAGTGAAGTCCGCCTGGCAGATGTAGGCAGTCTCCAAGAACGCGGCGCGGGCTACACACTCTACTGGTCTGGCAAGCCTTCGGATGAACGACGCCTATCTGGTGTCGGCTTCGTGGTCAAGAGCTTCATTGCCTCCAAACTCGAAAACCTTCCGACAGGCCTCTCGGACCGAATCATGTCCATGCGACTCCCACTTCAAAACAAGCGTCACATCACCCTCATCAGTGTCTATGCTCCAACCCTCCAGGCGGAACCAGCAGAAAAGAACAAGTTCTACACCGACCTGCGCAACCTCATCCAACGTACCCCTACAGCCGACAAGGTTGTCATCCTGGGCGACTTCAACGCTCGTGTCGGCAAAGACTCAGAAACCTGGCCAGGAATCCTGGGCAAGCATGGCGTCGGCAAGTGCAACGACAATGGGCGCCTCCTGTTGGAGCTCTGCGCAGAACAGCGGCTTGTCATTACAAACACCCTTTTTCAGCAGAGGGACAGCCTTAAGACCACCTGGATGCATCCCCGATCCAAACACTGGCACCTCCTGGACTACATCCTGGTGCGAGAAAGTGACAAACGAGATGTGCTCCACACCAGGGTCATGCCTAGCGCGGAATGCCACACTGACCACCGGCTGGTTCGCTGCAAGCTCAACCTTCACTTCAAACCAAAGCCCAGGAACAATAAAGCCCCCAGAAAGAGGTTCAATGTTGGAAACCTGCAGTCAGACGAAGCGAGAGGAAACTTCCAGGCAAACCTCAAAGCAAAGCTCGACGATGCAACCCGCCTCACGGACCCGTCCCCTGAAACCCTCTGGGATCAGTTGAAGACTACCATACTGCAATCCACTGAAGAGGTACTGGGCTTCTCCTCCAGGAAAAACAAGGACTGGTTTGACAAAAACAGCCAGGAAATCCAGGAGCTGCTGGCAAAGAAGCGAGCTGCCCACCAGGCTCACCTTACAAAGCCGTCCTGTCCAGAGAAGAAACAAGCCTTCCGTCGCGCATGCAGCCATCTTCAGCGCAAACTCCGGGAGATCCAAAATGAGTGGTGGACTAGCCTCGCCAAACGAACCCAGCTCAGCGCGGACATTGGCGACTTCAGGGGTTTCTACGAGGCTCTAAAGGCTGTGTACGGCCCCTCACCCCAAGTCCAAAGCCCGCTGCGCAGCTCAGACGGCAAAGTCCTCCTCAGCGACAAGATCTCCATCCTCAACCGATGGTCAGAACACTTCCAATCTCTTTTCAGTGCCAACCGCTCAGTCCAAGATTCCGCCCTGCTCCAGCTCCCTCAACAGCCCCTAAGGCTAGAGCTGGATGAGGTTCCCACCCTGGATGAGACATATAAGGCAATCGAACAACTGAAAAGTGGCAAAGCAGCAGGTATGGATGGAATCCCCCCAGAAGTCTGGAAGGCTGGCGGCAAAACTCTGCATGCCAAACTGCATGAGTTTTTCAAGCTTTGTTGGGACCAAGGTAAACTGCCTCAGGATCTTCGTGATGCCACCATCATCACCCTGTACAAAAACAAAGGCGAGAAATCAGACTGCTCAAACTACAGGGGAATCACGTTGCTCTCCATTGCAGGCAAAATCTTCGCTAGGATTCTACTAAATAGAATAATACCTAGTGTTGCCGAGAATATTCTCCCAGAATCACAGTGCGGCTTTCGCGCAAACAGAGGAACCACTGACATGGTCTTTGCCCTCAGACAGCTCCAAGAAAAGTGCAGAGAACAAAACAAAGGACTCTACATCACCTTTGTTGACCTCACCAAAGCCTTCGACACCGTGAGCAGGAAAGGGCTTTGGCAAATACTAGAGCGCATCGGATGTCCCCCAAAGTTCCTCAACATGATTATCCAACTGCACGAAAACCAACAAGGTCGGGTCAGATACAGCAATGAGCTCTCTGAACCCTTCTCCATTAACAATGGCGTGAAGCAAGGCTGTGTTCTCGCACCAACCCTCTTTTCAATCTTCTTCAGCATGATGCTGAACCAAGCCATGAAAGACCCCAACAATGAAGACGCTGTTTACATCCGGTACCGCACGGATGGCAGTCTCTTCAATCTGAGGCGCCTGCAAGCTCACACCAAGACACAAGAGAAACTTGTCCGTGAACTACTCTTTGCAGATGATGCCGCTTTAGTTGCCCATTCAGAGCCAGCTCTTCAGCGCTTGACGTCCTGCTTTGCGGAAACTGCCAAAATGTTTGGCCTGGAAGTCAGCCTGAAGAAAACTGAGGTCCTCCATCAGCCAGCTCCCCACCATGACTACCAGCCCCCCCACATCTCCATCGGGCACACAAAACTCAAAACGGTCAACCAGTTTACCTATCTCGGCTGCACCATTTCATCAGATGCAAGGATCGACAATGAGATAGACAACAGACTCGCCAAGGTAAATAGCGCCTTTGGAAGACTACACAAAAGAGTCTGGAAAAACAACCAACTGAAAAACCTCACAAAGATAAGCGTATACAGAGCCGTTGTCATACCCACACTCCTGTTCGGCTCTGAATCATGGGTCCTCTACCGGCACCACCTACGGCTCCTAGAACGCTTCCACCAGCGTTGTCTCCGCTCCATCCTCAACATCCATTGGAGCGCTTACACCCCTAACGTCGAAGTACTCGAGATGGCAGAGGTCGACAGCATCGAGTCCACGCTGCTGAAGATCCAGCTGCGCTGGATGGGTCACGTCTCCAGAATGGAGGACCATCGCCTTCCCAAGATCGTGTTATATGGCGAGCTCTCCACTGGCCACCGTGACAGAGGTGCACCAAAGAAAAGGTACAAGGACTGCCTAAAGAAATCTCTTGGTGCCTGCCAAATTGACCACCGCCAGTGGGCTGATAACGCCTCAAACCGTGCATCTTGGCGCCTCACAGTTTGGCGGGCAGCAACCTCCTTTGAAGAAGACCGCAGAGCCCACCTCACTGACAAAAGGCAAAGGAGGAAAAACCCAACACCCAACCCCAACCAACCAATTTTCCCTTGCAACCGCTGCAATCGTGTCTGCCTGTCCCGCATCGGACTTGTCAGCCACAAACGAGCCTGCAGCTGACGTGGACTTTTTACCCCCTCCATAAATCTTCGTCCGCAAAGCCAAGCCAAAGACTGCAAAGAAAAAACATACATTCTTGGAGGGATGTCCTCTAACTTTATTGTGAATATTAAGGGTGAATGGTCCGATAGTATTCTAGCTTTATATTCTGTTTTTCTTACTCTATCTTGCATACGGGCTGATAACAAAAATAGGTCTATTCTTGAGTATGTTTTATGTCTAGCCGAGTAATATGAATATTCTTTTTCCTTTGGGTGTTGTTTCCTCCATATATCCAAAAGTTGCATTTCTTCCATCGATTTAATTATAAATTTGGTTACTTTGTTCTTTCTGTTAATTTTTTTCCCAGTTTTGTCCATATTTGAATCCAAATTCAGGTTGAAATCCCCTCCTATTAATATGTTCCCTTGCGTATCTGCTATCTTCAAAAAGATATCTTGCATAAACTTTTGAGCTTCTTCGTTAGGTGAATATACATTGAGTAGATTCCAAAACTCCGAATATATCTGACATTTTATCATTACATATCTCCCTGCTGGATCTATTATTTCCTCTTCTATTTTAAATGGCACATTTTTACTAATTAATATAGCTACTCCTCTTGCTTTTGAATTATACGATGCTGCTGTTACGTGTCCTACCCAATCTCTCTTTAATTTCTTGTGCTCCAATTCAGTTAAATGTGTTTCTTGCACAAATGCTATATCAATTTTTTCTTTTTTCAGTAAATTTAGCAGTTTCTTCCTTTTAATTTGGTTATGTATTCCATTAATATTTAAAGTCATATAGTTCAACGTAGCCATTTTATACTTTGTTTATCTTCCCTTTCCGTTTCTCCATCATTACCTTTCCTTCTTATCCATTTCTGTTTTCTTGTTTTGAACCCTTTATAAGACAACATTCCTAAAACATCCAACATTTTCCTTATTCTCCTATTTAAAACTTCTTTAGCCCCAATCTCCCCTTCCCCTCCTGAGTTGTCCTTTATCCTTTGTCGGACAACCACATCTCCCCTCTCCATTTGGATTTGTGAATTCACTCGCAAGCGTCAGCTGATTTTGCAGTGACTGTAACTCCTCCCCACCCAGCCCCCCCCAGAAAAGATTTCACTTTTCATATGTAACAAAGGTCACTCTTTTAATTCCCTCCTTATTCCCTCTATTCCATTTCCTTCCCTTATATTAATTCTTGTCTATACTCTCTATATTTTCCTCTAAATACGGATACATTCATGTATGCACAGTATACATATACACACATATACCTCTTTACCCACATACACATAAATCGTGGTCATTTTTACTCTTATTACATGTCTTCATCTCTCTGCTTGTTTTGTCGTTGTTCTGCAAATTTCCTTGCTTCCTCTGGATCCGAGAATAGTTTTTTTCCATAAGATCGTTTTCGCTGTATTGAACTCCTTCCTCTTCTTCAGGAGTTCAAAACTTATGTGTCTTTTTAGTTCGCAGTCTTTTGTACTCTCGTTACACGTCTTCATCTCTCAGTCTATTTTGTAATTGTTCTGCAAATTTTCGTGCTTCCTCTGGATCCGAGAATAGTCTGTTTTGCTGTCCTGGAATAAATATTTTCAATACCGCTGGATGCTTTATTATAAATTTATACCCTTTCTTCCATAAAATCGCCTTTGCTGCATTGAACTCCTTTCTCTTCTTCAGGAGTTCAAAACTTATATCTGGATAAATGAAGATTTTTTGCCCTTTGTACTCCAGTGGCTTGTTGTCCTCTCTTACTTTTTCCATTGTTTTCTCCAGTACCTTTTCTCTTGTAGTATATCTTAGGAATTTTACTAAAATAGATCTTGGCTTTTGTTGTGGTTGTGGTTTAAAGGCCAAAGCTCTATGTGCCCTTTCTATTTCCATTTCTTGCTGTAGTTCTGGACATCCTAGGATCCTGGGGATCCAATCTTTTATAAACTCTCTCATATTCTTGCCTTCTTCATCTTCCTTAAGGCCCACTATCTTTATGTTATTTCTTCTGTTATAATTTTCCATTATATCTATTTTCTGAGCTAACAGCTCTTGTGTCTCTTTAACTTTTTTATTAGATTCCTCTAATTTCTTTTTTAAGTCCTCTACCTCCATTTCTACTGCTGCTTCTCGTTCTTCCACCTTGTCCATTCTTTTTCCCATTTCTGATAAGGTCATATCTATTTTATTCATTTTCTCTTCTGTATTGTTTATTCTTCTTCTTAAATCATTAAATTCTTGCGCTTGCCATTCTTTAAATGACTCCATGTATTCTTTAATAAGAGAAAGTATATCCTTTGTCTTGCCTTTCCCTTCTTCTTCTATTTCACTGTACTCTTCCTCTTCCTCTTCTTCTTCCTCTGGGTTGGCCATCTGTTGTTTCTTTGTTGTCCTTTTCTTCTCTTCTTTCTTGTTTTCGTTGTCTTCTATGTTCTCCTCTTGCTGCTGCTGTTCTGCAGCTGTCGTTGCCGGCTGTGGAGATCGACTCCCCAGCTGGTCACCCCTCCCATCGGTGTGTTTTTTTGCATGCGCGGTTGCGCACTTTTACTCGGCTCAGCGAGCCATTTTTGTAGTCCACTTTCTACCGACCTGAGGGAGCGGGTTTCTCTCTCCACCGCGGGCCTCTTCGAACAGGTAAGGCCTTCTCCTTCTTCCGTTGTCTTCTCTTCCTCTCTTCTTACCGTTGGTTTCGATTTTCCTTTTTTCGTCGCCATCTTCTTTCCACCTTTATACTCACTTTACTTTCATTTTTATTTTTGTGCCTTTGTATTTTACTTTATTTTTTCCGACTTTTCTGGAGAGGGCTGGAGTTCACCGTCCGACCACTACTCCATCACGTGACTCCTCCAGAGCTACCAAATTTTTCTTTGGGAGATAATGGTGGACTACGTCTTTGTCCTCTTATATCTGGCGATGAATCAGCAAAAATCATTGCTTCATGATCAGTCTCAAAAAACCGAAATTGATAGTCTCCGTAAAACACCTTCAATACTGCAGGGTAACGAAAAGTAGACTTATCACCTTTACCCCACAAAACTTCTTTAACTGGATTGAATCGATGTCGACGTTGAATGACATCTTCACTCAGATCAGGATAAAAAAAGACTCTGCTATTCTGAATCAATAATGGAGTTTGTCGTCTCGCATTTTGTACTGCTAGTCGAAGTATTGCTTCTCTATCCAAATAACTCAACATCGAATTATTACCGGACTCAGTGGTTGACTAGCTGAGGGTATTCTTCTTAAAGCTCTATGGGCTCTTTCCAGTGCCAGTCCCCCAGAGAAAAATTCTTGCCCTAATATTTGCGGAATCCATTCTTTAAAAAAAACGAAGAGGGTCTTGTCCTTCTGTACCTTCTGGCAAACCAACAATTTTCACATTATTCCTTCTGCTTTGATTTTCCAAATAATCTATTTTTCTTTCTAGCTCCTTCTCACGATCTCCCAATTCAATTACTGATTTTTCCACCTTCAACACTTTTTCTGTTAGAAGTCACTTGCTTACAGTCCAAAAAAGCAGTCTGAAGTTTTAAAAATTCTTTATAAGATGCATCCACACGTGTCTTAACCATATTTAAGTCTGAACTTATACCAGCATTCATTTGAACCATTTCATTCATTTGAGATGTCAACAAAGGTTTTATAACAGCTTGAATAACTACATTTAATTGCATACACTGTGAATTGGTAAATCTCAGCTCTGCTCTCTCTGATATAGTGGCAGAACAAGGTAACTGCAGCTCCTGCTGCAACTCAACAGAAGGTATTTTAAAAGTTTTACTGCAGGTCTGGACTCCCAGCGACGGCACCCCGACTTCCTCAGGGGGTCGCCGCTGGTCTCCCCCCGTATCTCGTTATTTTCTCATCAACTCGCGAAGAAAAACTATTTCTTCAGATTGAAGTGCTACCTGATGCATTTCCAAAAATGGAGTTGTCTTCCTGCGTGCTCCCTCCATTGAAATCAAAAGGCTTTCCAAATCAGGGTCCACTTCTTGGGAACACACACCTTCTTCCGGAGAATGGGTAATTCCAGCACCATCCTTCATTTGATGAGCAATAGGTATTTTTTTAGCCCCCACAGGCGATCTTTGGGATTTAGGCAATGAAAAGATTGAGCCTGGGGCTGTATCAAGTCGTCTAGGCCCCAAATCTTCAGCACTTCAAAAATGTAACTTATTTTGAACTTGAGGTTTAGTCTTTTTACCATTAGTGGCCATAATAATTCCTTAATACTATAAACTAAAATTTTAAAAGTTTAAACTTGAAAACAAAGAGTTAAAAAACAGGTATTTAAAAGTCTGGCCCGAGAGGTCGAGATTGCACGTCTAGACTCTACGCCATCTTGCCACACCCCATGAAATGTTAATTAAAAAAAAACTTGATATTCTTAATAAATGAGCTGACTGAGAAATTTTGGGATATATAAGCATTTTATTTTGCAAGATATCAATGTGTGAAATAAATTGGCTGAGATATTAGAGACAAAAGTCTTAAAATTACAGTAAAAATCTCCATTATCAAGCATTCAAATAACTGGCAAAAAGAGGAAGGAATAAATAAATATATTTAAAAATTTTTAAAACTTGTAGCAATATAAAAGGCCAATTCAGCCCTATGAGTCCGTGACGCTTATTTTACACCCCATTAACCTTCACCTTGGCACGTTTTATGAAGTGTGGAGGAAACTGAAGAAAACCCATGCAGACACAGGGAGAACGTACAAACTCCCTTCAGACAGCACAGGATTCAAACCTAGGTCCGGTCTCGATCAATGGCACTGTAAAGGTGTTGCGCTAAATGCTACACCATTCATGTCACTCCAATAGATTTAAATAAATAAGAGTGGGTGGATGGACCCTGTGGGGAGCACTGAGACTTCACTGGACATGCACAGGCTGGCCTCACTGAATGGGCAATGCCTCTCAATTCAAGAGCACTCTTTTTGCTGTTGCCACTTGCATGGAGGTGAGTCAGGTTGCCAGCGTGAGTAAGTTGCGTCAGGGGCCTGACCGGGATATTTGCATGGAGGTGAGTTGGGTTGTGCCCATGGGCTGACAGGGGCACTGGTATGGAGGTGAGTTGGGTTGCGCTTAAGGCCTGATCAGGACACTTGTGTGGAGGTAAGTCAGGTTGTGCAGAGGGTCTGACCGGGACACTGGCATGGAGGTGAGTTGGGTTGCACTAAGGATATGACTTGGACACCAGGATGAAGAACCGGTCGATGCAGCAAGGGTGAATCTCCCAAAGTGTCTCCCTATCTCTGCCTAGTAAGAGTCTTTATCTTTATTAGTATTAAATATATTACTAAGGTTTTACCTGTAAACTTGGGGGAGAGGGTTAATTTTGACAGTGGCATGGATAGCATAGCATCTAGTGCAATGCTGTTACAATGCCAGTGGGTTTGAATTTAAATTTTGTAAGTTATGGGAATTACTTGATTAAAGTGAACTTTTCAAAATTGAAGACGACTATATTGATTTAAAAAAAATTATTTTACATTTTGCACTGTCTTTTGTCTTTTTAAATGTTTTTTTGAAAATTTTATTTAAGAATTTTACAAAATATTACAAAAAAAGACAATACAAGATACAAATACAGATATATAAAAAAGGAAGAAAAATATAAAAAATAATAATAATGATAATTAACCCCCCCCACACCCCTCCCTCCCTCAACTAACTACATCATCTTAACTCCCTCCCTCACCCCTCGGAGCCTTAAAAAAAATTGTACATTTAAAATTATGTAATCAACGTGCCAACTCTTTTCATAACTCTTACTTAAGATCAATAACCATAGAATCCAAATATAAACTCCACATTTTAATAAAAAAAGAATAATTATTTCACAAATTGTAAGTTATTTTTTGCAAATATAAACACAATTGCAATTCGTTATGCCATCTTTGTATATTCAATTCCACATCATTTTTCCAAGTTATCGCTGTACATTTTCTTGCAACCGCTAACCCTAACCACAAAAATGCCAATTGTTCAATCCCAAAGTAACAGCATTTATATAACCCAGTAAACACATCATTGAATCCATTTGCAAATCGATTTTAAATAAATCTCTCAAAAATTTAATAACTTTTTCCCAAAAAAGTTTAACTTTCTTGCATGTTCATACACAATGCACAAAAGTACCTGTCTTTTCTCCACATCTAAAACATAAATCTGTTGGACTAAATCCATATTTCTTCAACTTCTCAGGAGTCAAATATAATTGATGAATAAAATTATAATTAACCATACTATAATCTCACATTAATTAATTTTGTAACACTATCCATACACATATTTAACCATTCCTCCCAAGACAATTCAATATCTAAATCTTTCTCCCATTTCTCTTTTAACCTATCTAACCCAACTTTATCCATCTTTTCTTGCAACAACTTATACATATCCAATATAAATCCTTTTGTTTCCTTGCCAACCATTAAAATCTCAAACTTAGATTGACTTGGTAAAGTTAATTTCTTACCAAATTGTATTCGCAAAAAAATCCCAAACTTGATAATAAGCAAAAATAGAATTTGCAGAAATACCAAATTTCTCTTGTAATCTATTAAATGTAGAAAATTTACCCGCCTCAAAACAATCTTGTACAATACTAATTCCTTTCAATTTCCATTTATTCAATTAAGGATTATCCAAAGAAAACGGAATTAATTTATTCTGATACAACGGTGATTTAATTGAAATTTTCCCTTTAGAACCTATAAGCTGATCCTGCTTATACCAAATATCCAGTATATGTCTTAATACTGGTAAATTATATTTTTGTAACAATAAAGGATTCCATTTGATTTTTTCGAAAATTTGATCCAATTCAACTTTTGCCCAGGCCAGTGATTGTTGAACATTAAACAACCTATTAATGAATTTCAACTGTGCCGCTTCTTAATAATTTTGAAAATTTGGTAGTTGAAGTCCTCCCGATTCATACCGTCATGTTAATTTATGCATAGAGACCCTAGATAATTTACCCATCCATAAAAATAATCGAATTACTTTATTTAATTCTTTAAAAAATTTCTTCGGAGTCACACATGGAATAGATTGAAAAAGATATTGCATACGAGGATGAATATTCATTTTTATACAATTTACTCTCCCAATTAAAGTTAATGGCAAATCTTTCCATTTCTATAAATCAATTTTAATCTTATTCTACAAAAGCATATAATTCAAAATATACAAGTCCTGATAATCTTTATTAACTATAACTCCTAAATATTTAATCTTATCAGACCATTTAAATTTAGTAATCTGTCTACAATCTAAATAATCCTCATTTGATATTGGCAATATTTCACTCTTCTCCCAGTTAACCTTATAACCTGACAGTATGCCATATTGATATAATAAATTTTGCAGCATCCTCAAGGATTCTTTAGGATATGTTAGATATATTAAAACATCATCAGCAAACAAATTAATCTTATATTCTTGTTCACCTACTTTAATAATTTAATATCCAAATTTTGCCTAACAGCTTGAGCTAAAGGTTCTATTACCAATGCAAACAGCGCTGTGGAAAGAGGACAACCTTGCCTAGTTGATCGAGATAATGTTAAAGCCGATGAAATCAGACCATTCATCATTATTTGTGCTGTAGGATTAGTATATCAAGCTTTAACCCAAGTAGTAAAGGTCGGTCCAAATTGAAACTTTTCCAAAACCTTAAATAAAAATTTCCACTCAACCCTATCAAAACCATTTTCCACATCTAATGCCACTCTCATTGGTTGATTAGCTTGTTGTCTAGCAACATTAATTATAGAAATCAATTTAGTGACATTATCAACTGAATATCGACCTTTTATAAATCCAGCTTGGTCAACATGTACTAATTTTGGCAAATAATTAGCCAATCTGTTAGCTAATACTTTTGCAACAATTTTATAATCTACATTTAATAACAATATTGGTCGATAAGAAGACACTTTTAATGGATTTCTATCTTTCTTTGGAATAACAGTAATCAACGCCCTCAAACGATTCTGGAAATGAACCCATCTCAGTTGCCTGCTTCAAAACTTTCCATTTAAACTGGAAACAACAAATCATTAAATTCTTTATAAAATTCTACTGTAAATCCATCTTCACCCAGGGATTTTCCTCCCGACATTGATTGCAATGCTTCCTTTAATTCCAATTCCATAAAAGGGCAATCTAAATCATTAATATCTTTCCCAGTCAATGATGGCAAATTTAAATTAGCCAAGAACGAATCAGTTTGCTCAGTATTTTGTCTACTTTCAGATGTATAAAGTTCATTATAAAATCTAAAAAATTCCTCATTAATTTCCTAAGGTTTATAAGTAATCTCCAAATCTTTCCTAATGTCTTAATTGTTCTTGATGCTTGTTCCGCTTTTAATTGCCAAGCTAAAACCTTGTGCTCTTTCACCTAACTCATAATAACGGTGTTTTGATCTTTGAATCATTTTTTTCATATTTATATGATTGCAATATATTATATCATAATTTTAATTTAGATAAATGGATCTTATTATCTTCAGTAGAATTCTTCTGAAATTCTTTTTCTAACTTTTCAATTTCTTTTTCCGAATTTTGACTTTCAATCAAATAATGTTTTTTAATTCTAGCTGTATAACTAATGATCTTACCTCTCAAATATGCTTTTAAAGCATTCCATAAAACAAATTTACTTTGAACTGAATCCTGATTTGTTTGTAAATAAAATAATAATTTGTTCCCTAATATATTTAATAAACTCAGATCTTTTTAATAACATCTCATTAAATCTCCAACGATAAGTATTTCTTGCCTTCTCAGTACCCAACCAAGAAACCAACAACAACGAATGATCAGACAATGTTCTACTTTTATACTCTATTGCAATTGAGCTGAAACTAAAAATAAACCAATTCTAGAAAATGAATTATGCCGTGCCGAATGAAAGGAGTAATCTTTATCAGTAGAGTTCAATTTTCTCCATATTTCCACCAAATTTAAATTCTTCATTACCTCAATAATTCTCTTTGCCATTTTAGTTCTCTTCAAAGTCTTTGGAAATTTATCCAACAAAGGATGTAGACAACAATTAAAGTCCCCTCCCACAAAGATATTTCCATTCGATTGGTTCAAATTTTAAAAAAGTATCTGTAATAAATACTTCATCATCCTCATTCGGTTCATAAACATTCGTCAAAGTCCAGGCTTCCGAAAATTTTTTATAGTTCACCACCAAAATCCTACCCGCATTATCGAAAAAAAGGAATCCAAAATAAACAGTACTTTCTTATTTATCAAAAAGGCTATTCATCTGGCCTTAGAATTAAAAGATGAAGCAATCACATGTCCTATCCAATCTCTTTTCCATTTCAAATGTTCCTTCTCAGTTAAGTGAGTTTCTTGCAAAAATGCTACATCCACCTTCAACTTTTTAATATAATCCAATACACGTTTCCATTTTATCGGATGATTTAACCCCTTAACATTAAATGTTGCAAAAGTCAAATTATTCATTATCACCTATAGAGTGGCACTTAACAAAATTTACTCTTACAATTAAACCAGCTCCCCCTCTAAACTAATAAAAATCCCCAAAAAAAGAAAGAAAGAAAAAACAACAAACCCCCCCCCCACTTACTAACTTAACAATCAAATACAATCACAAAAATTCCCCTCCTCCCGCCCCCAAACTGCTAAGCAGTACCCCCCCCCCCCCGTCGACCAGATGTGGTCGATACCACTTGCGGCAGATGACCTTGAATTCAGCAGGTCATCTGCCTCTCCCTGGTGGGACTTCTAAAAGAAAATAAAAAAATGTTTATTGTCCAAACTGCTTTATAATGTCTTCCGCTGTAGCATCTCCATCTTCTGCAGTTCACTGTCATTTCCATTCTTGACTTTAGGAAAGTTGATTGCTGGTTTCTTGGAAAGACCAAAACTCAGCTAATTATCTGGTAAAGAATTAGCAAAAGTTAAGGCATCTTGAGCTTTCTCAAAAAATTGAAATTGAGATGGCCCAAAGAACACTTTTAGAACAGCAGGATATCTAAATGTTGACCTAAAACCCTTTTTCCACAACACCAAGTTAGCTTGATTAAACTCCTTACATCCATGTATAACCTCCTGACTTAAATCCGCATAAAAGAAAACTCTACTACCTTGAACCATTATTAGATTCTGATCAATTTGGGCTTTCTCCACCGCAAGACACAAAATCGTCTCCTGATCTTGATATCTTAAGCATCTAATTAAAACTGCTCATGGAGGTTGTCCAAGAAAAGGTTTTCTTCTTAACGCTCGATGAACCCTGTCCAATTCCAATCCATCAGGAAACACTTTCTGGAATGCATTTGGGCTGAATGGCCTGTTTCCATGCTGTAAAATTTTATGGATGGTTGAATTAATATATGTGGATAATCCTTAAACATCTTGCAAATTTGTACAATCTATAATTTTACAGAGAATGCATATTTAACACCCAAACACTGAAAGATTTCTCATTTCCTCCTACCTAATGCAAGAAAATAAACATTATATTTTCCTTTAACAATTGTGCTTGACCCATGCTGCCTTTATTTGGTAAGAACGCTACCACGTTTGTGTGCAAGGTTTGTTGTTGACTATTTCTGACTTTCAGGAAAGCTGCCTGTTTAAATCAAAGAAACACATCTTTGATCATGAGAAGCTAAATGTGCTGAAGGGAATTAAGATACTGTTTCTATCTGATAGGGGTTTTGTATGTTCTTTTTATCAATTAGTTCTTCAAAATAGGAGATGTGCTATGAAATGACTATTATAAATGCTCCCACAGTATTTTCTTATTTCCTTAAATGTAACCATATCCCTGTGAAAGTTTAAATGGAAAATCAAGTTTGAAGAATTGTCATGAAACTGAGGTTTCTTTGTCTTTTGTCTTTTCTCTCTCTCTGTCACTCAATTTTAGCAAGGATTTAAAGGATTTCAGATTCCATCAATTCGTCAAAATGACAGAATAACATTTCAATACAACACAGAGGAATATGAGTTGTGCCATGGATCAGTGGTAATTGCTGCTATCACTAGCTGTACCAACACCAGCAATCCGTCTGTGATGTTGGGAGCAGGTTGGTTGCCTCCTCTAGTACTTGGTTACTTGCCTGAGCTTGGCTGTAGTTAAGTTTTGCCTTTGACATCACATCGTGTGGGGTAATGTAGATTCCCTGTATTATTGGTGCCGATCAAATTGATGGACATTTTATTTCTAAAAGTGCATTGTACTATTATACTGGGGAAGAGCAGCCAAATTTAGATTAGTCACCCTCATGGATCCTTTAAGGCTGCAGAAAGTAGTCTAAATTGCTGCAAAATCTGTTAGAATTTATTTTTTGTCATTGAGGGCAGTTTTGAGGTTGACTAGTGCATATAGTCTTGTGAACTAAAGAGGTGAGTGTGCAATGACTTTTCTGCATACACCGCCCTCTGGCCATCCATGTAATACTAGTGGGTAAATTCTGTGGTTATTATAAAGATTTGATTTTTGGTTAGACTCACCAATAGAGATAACTTGCTTTGCTGGTGCCTAATCACGTTCCCTTAAATTCTGCAAAGTTCAAGTGCACTGCACTGCACAGTAGTAGAATGCAAGATTACAGCTAAGTGATCAATTTTGTCAGCTAAATGTTCAGGAAAAACTAAGTGGTCAATCTTGAGCAGTATTAGTGGGAGAATTGTTAACAGTTTGGGTCAGAACCCTTCACGACTCCCTTGTGTCTTGATGAAGGGTTCTGACTCAAAACATCAATAATTCTTTTTCTCCCGCTGATGCTGCTCAACCTGCTGAGTTTCTCCAGCAGGTTGTATTTTGCTCCAGATCAGAATCTGTAGACCCTTGTGCCTTAAATGTTCACTTACCCACAAAAGTAGTAACTAAATCTTGCATAGTTTCTAAGGCATGGGAAATCAGATAGGCAAAAGATTGGGTTGCTGGAGATCTATTCCAGGGTACTTACTCCACAGTTGTGTTGAGGAAGCACAGAATTCAGAGAAGAGATTAGCCCACTCTAAAGTTCCCAAGCTTTATGATTGTATATCAAAATAAGAATAATTCTGGATGATTGCATTCTGAAATAGAGAGAAGCAGTTAGATTCAGATCAATAAACTTTTGTCAGTAATGATATTCTTCAGACACATCAAATTTTAAGCTAGTGCAGAGGCAGGAGAAGAAAAAAATGGGAAAAAAGAACGTACAGTATTAGCATAAATAGAGGTAGGAGTAAACCCTGTAACACTTGCATTTTTCTGCTTAGCACTAGATAATGGAAATATTTCTATGCTATTGTGGTTTGTTCATGTTATCTGACATCCTTGACAGTGAGAAGAAGACTGCAGATGAAGAAAGCCCAAAACAACTGAAACGCATTTAGACCAACTCTGGCTGATTTAGGAATATTTAGAACATGCTGATTTTGCAAACAACAGCACAAGAAATTTGCTGTGGCAGATCCCTTTCATTCATTGTAGGACTTATTGTTTATCCACATATGTCTACCCTAAACAATTCTAAAAATCAGTTACTAAGTTTTCCACGTGGAAAATATTTTACAATTTTTTTGTGAAAGCTGCTCTAAATGGCACATTTAGTCTCCATTTCTATGCAATTACGCATAACCCCTTTGGCAAACTAAAACTACATAAAAGCCAGACAAGCTAAGACTGGCCGGTTTTGGTAAATCAGATGAGTTTTTACTGTAATCCATACTTTATCTTTATTAAGATAAATTCCAGTTATATTTAAGTTCCGCAGCTGCCATGGAATTTGAATTGTTTCCAGATCAGTGTTTCAGAACTCAGGCTGGTAGGTAGTTCAGTAACTTGACCACGATGTTACTGAGTCACGGAGCAATTGTTCTGTCTCTGCCGAATGAAATGTTGATTTGACAGACCTTTCCTGTTTTCATTCATAATATTGGTGATGAAAAAGTACTAATTTTCTTTTATTAAAAATCCAGTCAGTGAAGTGAATTTGTACAAATAAATATTCGCAACATAAATTCTTAACAGCATAGTCTCATCAACCTGTACCTGGTTCTCGAAGGATCTGTCCAATTTGGTTCCATAGCTCAGTCTACTCTCTAAAATCTAGAATATTGGAAATGTTTCTAAGGAATTTGTCTTCTCCACTTTCCAGATCTTTACAATCCTTGTTATGAAAAATTTCTCTGCAATTTTTGAGAATTAATTTAAATCTGCAAGAAATAGCTTCTCCCAACATTGGCGTATCACAATCCTTTCCAATTTTGAATAGCTCTGATTTGTATAAGAAATGCCTGCATTTGGGAAAATAGCTAGTATGCGAAACTGGAATAATCTACTATGCCATCAAGAGCACAGAAACATCTCAGTCTTGTAAGTTATTCCAGAAATTTTGATTTTTTTCTCTTTCTCTAGCCACCTTTTTGTCTTTGCAGGACTATTAGCGAAGAAAGCAGTTGAAGCTGGTCTCTCTGTTAAACCGTACATCAAAACCAGTTTATCTCCGGGAAGTGGTGTAGTTACATACTACTTAAAGGAGAGTGGAGTCATGCCCTACCTCAGCAAACTAGGGTATGGCCAGAATTTTTTTTGCAATTTATATCAACAGACTTAATAGACTGGAATAATTCCAGAAAGGTCTGTAGAATGTAAGGCTGCTCAGCAACATACCTTTGCTTCCTGGTGTATTGTTATTTGTGAATGACCCTGGATTCTTCATTTCATTTGTTATTTGTTGGCAGAATGTTGGTCAGAATCAGTGGATGTAGATGGGATTGGGAGTTAAGAATGCTGTTAATTATTCTCAATGCAGCATTGATTTGCCTGCCAATGGGTTTGTATAGGAACTGTTGCACCAGGCCAATCAGCAGTATTCCTGTGTGATTAGGACCAAAGCATGCATTATATTTAATTGGTTAAATTTGGCTGAAAATAGTTGGACTGTTTGAGAATACACAGAAAAGTATAAAGTAAACTAAATAACTCCCAACCATCAGAAAGTCCTTTGAGACATCCTGAAGTTGCAAAGCTGTCTTTTCAATTCACGTGCAACACGAACTATCATACTGGAGGATGATATTTAATTGAATTAATTGTCACGTCTACGGAAACTTTGTTTTGTGCAGTATCCAGATAAGTTGATCTCTACGAAGTATACCAGGTTGAGTAAGAATAAAAACATAGTGCTACAATAAAACCAAACCTCATGGCATAGTAGGGCTGGATCCACGCATGGGGCCTAAAGCTGAGCCGTAGTCCAAGCCTTGAACTGGGTTCCAAGGCATGACAGTATCCGGAAGCCACAGTCCAGGACCCGAAGCTTTCTTCTCGGTGGCGACTCAGCACGGGCTGGGCAGTGCACCATGGGGGGTGGGTATCAGGGCTGGCCCTTCGCTTGGAAGAAGTCGGCAGAAGCCAGGTATAAGGAGAGATGAATGGTAATGGCTGGGGATCAAATAGTTCAGATGTCAAAATAGCTGAAAATGTTCAAGACCTATTTGGAAGGTTTTGCCAGCAAATACATGTAGGAGGTTCTGAAAAGCTCGCAGTTCCAAATTCAGTTTCAAGATATGTGTGCAGCAATTAGAATGGACTCTCTTGCATCTGGCAAAGGATTCTGGTCTGAGATGTTGAGTGTTAGAAACTTGGAGTTCAAATTATTGAAGTCTTTCTGGCTCTGAAACATGGGAATGGAGGTCTGAATATAAAAACAGGTGGCCCGGTTAGCATAGCGGTTAGTGTAATGCTGTTACAGTGGCAGGGACCAGGGTTCAAATCCCATGGTGTCTGTAAGGAGTTTGTATGTTCACCTTGTGTCTGTGTGGCTTCCCTCCGGGTGCTCCAGTTTCCTCCCATCCTTCAAAATGTATCAGGGATGTAGGGCAATTAAGTGTAATTGGGGGCATGGGCTCGTGTGTCAAAAGTTCCTGTTACTGTATATGTCTAAATTTAAAGAGAAAAAAGTACAGTTAAACAGTGCAAGACATCATACAAATGGGAGGTCCATTTAAGAGTCTAATGACAACAGGAAAAAAAACAATTCTTGAATGGAAGAATGCTGGAAAACGGAATGATCCATTCATGTTTTAACTGCTTGTGATTTATGAGAACTTATTTTGTGCTCTGAAGGTTCGACGTTGTTGGTTATGGATGCATGACATGTATTGGAAACAGCGGTCCTCTCCCAGAGACTGTCGTGGAAGCTGTCACCAAGGTAAATTAATGTATTGACTGTATTGAGCAGAGATAACCATATAACCATTTACGGAGTGGAATTTGATCTTTTAATTTCTGTGATCGCTGAAGCATGAGATTGTTCCTGGCCAGTCTCTCACATTTTCCTCTTTCATCAAAGGCATCCAAGACTCAGCTACCTGTGTTTTAACTTGTAGTAGTTCCTATTCATCCATCATCCTGAGCTATACTAGCTTCCAGGTTTTTTGTTTTTTTTTTTTTGTTTTTTTTTTACATTTATTTTATTTAGACATACAGCATGGTAACAGGCCATTTCATTCCACCCAATTAACCTACAACCACCAGTATGTTTCTTGAGTGGCGGGAGGAAACTGGAGCCCCGAGGAAAACCCACACAGACACAGGAAGAACCTACAGACAGCACAGGACCCGAACCCGGATCCCACTCTACTAGCTTCCAGTTGAGGAAATCTCATCCATGTTTTCAAATCCCTCCATGGCCCCTCTTTTCCCCCCATTTTGCAATTGCCTCTTGCTCTTCACCCCTTCAATTCTGGCATATTGATGTCCAGTTTTTAAGTAGTCCACTGTTAGCTGCTGTGGATCCTTAGCATGGAAACATCCTCCTCTTTGTTGCTTCCTTGAAAATGTACCTTTTTGACTGGGCTTTGGGGTATCAGTTTTAATATTTCTTCCTGTAGCTTGGTGTCAGAATTTTTTTTTCAAAAATGCTCCTGTCAAGAACTTAACCAGTGAGGCATGTTATACTGTAGGTGCTATGTGATGCAAGTTGTTGATACACCTCGTGTTGCACTCTCGGGAGAACAGACTTCTTTTGTTCCTCTGAAGGAGAAGAGCTTGAATGACTTAATATGCAGAGTACAAGGACAGTTGTTTTTGTTTCTTCTAAGGCCAAAATGAAGCTAAAGAAACATCAGGTGAAATGTCATGGTTAGTTAATGAACTGTGTAATGGTTGCCAGCATCAAATTTGAAGTAAGTAATGTAGTTTCTCTTCAGGGCGACCTTGTGGCAGTTGGTGTGTTATCTGGGAACAGAAACTTTGAAGGCCGTGTACATCCCCATACACGGGCTAATTACTTGGCTTCTCCACCATTGGTTATTGCCTATGCCATAGCCGGAAGCATACAGATGGACTTTGAAGAACAACCATTGGGTGAGCTACTCGTTGGAGAAGAAATCTTATGACTTAAAAAAAAAAAATTCTGCAGTTTACTTTTGGTTTATTCTAACAATTGGTCAAATAGAGTCGAGTGTGGATGCAGACCTTTCAGACCAGTTCATCCATACTAACCCAGTGAGCTCATACAGTTTGCATCCATTTATTTCATATCTCTCAAAACCTTTCTAAAATGGCTTATTGGACCCACAGGATTACATTTTGTGTGGCAGTGGAAGATGTGTTCATGGTGGTTCAAAACATTTTGGGGTTTTTCTCTCCTTTTCACTGCTCTTTTTCAAAAGTTTCCTTTATTCTTCCTTGCACACTGTATCTAGAATTTATTAACTCTGAAAGTATAATAGATCTGTAACTGATCTATTCTAGATTAGAGGTCTCTGTATGTGTATTCCATGTAAATATATGAGGAGGATTCTCTTATTTAGTAGAGTTCTTTATTCTCATAAAGCATTATTTTCATAAATTGGATGCTCAATGTTTTTAACACTTTGGAAGATCAACACAAAATCCTGCAAAAATGGGTAATGGAATAATGTGACTGCCACTGAGTTAAGATTCTGTTTGTTACTTAGTACCCAAAAAGCAGGATGTAGTAATATAGTGCCTTTCACATAATCAGATGTCACAATATACCTTACAGCTGGTGAAGTATTTATAACATGGAGTCAATGTTGTAATGATGGTTATATGGGTGGCAGATCACAGCTCCAGTGACACGGATTTGATCTTGACCTCTATCTGTGTGGAGTCTGCACCTTCTCATAATGACTGTGTGGGTTTTTCCTGGATACATTGCATACATTGCATACATCTGAAAAGGCTGAATAGCTTTACTGACCTCTGTAAATTGCCCCCAGAGTGTAGAGGACTGCTGGAATCTGGGGCATTTGATGGGAAAATGGATTACTGGAAAATTTAATGGTGAATGGCATGGATTTGATTACCCTAAATGGCTGCCAATGTCAGAAGTAAAAACTGAAATGTGTGAATAGTATAAATGTAACTGGTTTATTGATTTCAATTATGTTGTTTGAGAAATATTGACCCCCCCCCCTCCCCCACCCCCCCCACCCCCCTGCCTGCCCAGGATACTGCTCTTCGCATGAGTGCCACGGGATCTACAATGCCACCAGACAGGGCAGGTTAGGCTTCAGATTAATGTTGCTTCCAAAGGACAGCACATCTGAAAATGTTCAGTACTGCATTGAAATAACAGTTTGTCTGGATGGATTCTTGAGCCCATATCTGACGAAGAAGCAACGCTGTCTTTTACTGAGCCACATTTGGGATAGCAGTAGCACTTTAATAAAGAAAAGATGGTAAATAACTTGTAATTTAGAGAAATATAAGCATTAATGAAAAGGATTAATATTTGGTTTATATGTGCACTAGAAGATTGTAGCTGGGTAAATATTAGCTTCCTCCTCTAGGATGTTGCATAATGCAGTATAATTGAGTATTTACAATTGAACTCCACATTTCTCTTTTAGGTGTTAATGCAAAAGGTAAGGACATCTTTCTGAGGGATATTTGGCCAACCAGGGAAGAACTGCAAACAATTGAGAGGAAATTTGTCATTCCTGCCATGTTCAAGGAGGTTTATGAGAAAATTGAGGTAAACTACTTGGATTTACCCTTAAGATTTGATACTTTATTTCTTTCAACCTTGGAGCAGTTTATCACTTTTTTTTTGTTAAATAAATATTTTAAATTAATAATTAAATATGATTTTAGGTTGTCATTGGCCTCACAAAATGTTATATTCATCAGTGAATTATGATCCTCCAGTGGATTAGAGATTCTGATATAAATATGAGGATTTCTTTGTTTTATTTTCTCACAGAAAGGAAATGAATCCTGGAATTCTTTGAATGCTCCCAGTGAGAAACTATACCCTTGGAACCCAAAGTCAACATACATCAAATCCCCACCTTTTTTTGAAAATTTGGTATGTACTTGTGGTGTTTCTCATACCTTAAATGAAAATATGCTAATATTTTATGATTTAATACTTCTAATTTCAGTTAAATAAACTCATGGCTTGTTAGAGACTGAGGAAAATTTCAATCTATTTAGCACATAAACTGGTGATGGGCAGTGAAGGAAAGAGAGGACCTCTATTTCTCTGCCTTTTATCATCTTCGGATATATGAACCTTATTGTTGCTTAATTGTTTTTTTAGTCCAGACACATTGTAATGCAACAAATACAGCACCCAATATCCATGTAATAAACAGCAGTGTGACAATAGCCAATTATCTGTTTTAATGATGTGATTGAAGGATGCATAAAAAATATGGATAGGCTGCTGATCCTACTTGAATTAGTGCCATAGAATCTTTTGTGCCAACTAGGGTTTGGGATTAATCCTTCAAGGCAAGGACAGCACTTGCAGCACTGCCTCAGTAGTGCACTGAAAGTATTGACCTACATCTTCGTGCCCAAGTCTCCAGAACAGGGCTTGAGTGCATTGCCCTCTGCCAAAGAGTCGAGCATGTAACTAGAACTTGTATTAAAATACCTGAAGGCATTTGATTTATCAAATTAAATGATAGCAAGTCACAAGAAAAGACTTTTAGAGAGGGGACTAAATATTTGGTCAAAGTAGCAAGACCAAGGGGTGTTGTAGAATTGGAGAGGGAGTGAGGCAGTGTGATTTTTGCATGGATTTCTATCAACTGTTGAGTATATAGTCCCAATGGCATAAGCACAAGTCTGACACTGGAGAAACACAGAGGTTGGGGTATCAGGCTGATCAGAGAACATCTGTCAATCATCTGGGAAAGTTTGAACTATCTAGGCCACATCAAACCACATCCTCATTTGGCATCCGTGGATTTCTGAATTTGGAGATTAATAATGGGTTGCATGTAACAATCATGGTTGATTTTCAGAATGATTTGTAGATTAGATTTAGATTTCAGATTTATTGTCAGAGGGCTTACATGACATCACATACAACCCTGAGACTCCTTTTTCCTTGGGCGCAGCAGAATTACCACTAATTGGTAGTGCAAAAAATAATCTGTACACAGCATAAAACATGTAAACAAACAAAGAACTGTAACAGATAATGAATGTAAATAAACTTGACTGTGTAATACAGAGAAAACAAAAAGAAAATCAATAAAGTGCACAAGTGGGGGGGGGGGGGTAGACTAATTTTAAGTTAGGTTATTAATGTTGTGTAATAATTATTGGGGGGGGTTAGTTTATTTAGTTTACCGATGTGGTACTGTAATTTTATTATCTTACTTTTATTCTTTTTAAATGTAATCTTCTATTTTATTCATGTTATAAAATCTTAAATAAAGTTTAAAAAAATAAAGTGCACAAGTAAGAGTCCTTAAATGAGTCTCTGAATGAGTTTTATGTTGAGGAATCTAATGGTGGAGGGGTAGCTGCTCCTATTGAACATGGTGATGTGAGTCTTGTGGCACCTATATCTCTTTCCTGATGGCAGCAGTGAGAACAGAGCGTGTGCTGGGTGCTGTGGGTCTTTGATGATTGCTGCTGCCCTCTGATGACAGCGTTTCCTGTAGATGTACTCAATAGTGGAGAGGGTTTTGCCTGTGATATCCTGGGCTGCATCCACTACCTTTTGGAGGGCTTTATGCTTAAAGGTGTTAGTGTTTCCATACCACACCATGATCCACCACACTCTGTAGAAATTTGCCAGGGTTTCTGGTGTCCTATCAAATCTCTGCAAACTCCTGAGGAAGTAGAGGCACTGACGTTCTTTCTTCATGATGCTATTGGTGTGTTGGGCCCAGGAAAGATCCTCCAAGATGGTGACTCCCAAGAACTTATTTGCTCACCCTCTCCTCCTCTGATTCCCCCAGTGATCACTGGATTGTATACCTCTGGCTTTCCTTTCCTGAAGTCAACAATCAGCTCCTTAGTTTTGGTAACAAGGTTGTTATCAGCGCACCATTCAGCCAAGATTTCAATCTCCCTCCTATATGCTGAGTCATCCCCTTCCTTTATACAACCCACTTCCATGGTATTGTTGGCAAATTTGTAGATGATGTACATCATACAAGTAGATTTTTTTTAAGTAACCTTGTACTCTTTAAATTTTGCACAGACTTTAGATCTTCAGCTTCCTAAATCTATTATTGATGCCTACGTCCTTTTAAATTTGGGTGATTCAGTGACAACTGATCACATCTCTCCAGCAGGGAACATTGCACGAAATAGCCCTGCTGCGCGATATTTAACTGATCGAGGGTAAGCACTGGCCTTAAAGTCAAAATTCATTTTGCATCTGCTATGTCACTTAATGTAGAACTTTGATGTCTGTCTTAGGATTTGTGAATATAACGCTTGTATTGCAAAAGATGGCTTCAATCTCTGTTGTGTTGATAAGTGTTCAAAGTGACAGGAGACAGTGACTTGTAAAAATATAATTGTGGAATTAACCACTGATATTTTAAGAAGCAGTTACCAAGACCAGTGTCTCAAATTAGAACATCAGAAGATGAGAACAAAATAGGTCATTTTACCCTTTAAACCTTTTTGGTGAGATTGTGGTAAACCTTTGTACCAGCCATTTCACAAGGTGCTCTTTTAATGAACTCTTTAACAAAAGGCAAGAGAGATTAAGAGGACATGGTGCTGAAGTGTTCCAACTTGCGAAGGGTTTTGATAAGGCAAATAAGGAGAAGCTATTTCCTTATGGACACTGGATTGATGGTTGGTAATAGAACTGGAGAAAATACTTTTTTCTTTCTGCTAGGAGTTTTGATTCAGAATGCTTCACCTGATACTATTGAAGAATTAATTTACCTTGCAAAAGTGAATTGGTTGTATTCTTCAGTAGGGGAAGACTAGGGTTGGGATATGAGGAGTAAGGGGTGTAGGTTCATTGGGTGTAAATTGGACATCACAGACTCATGGCCTGTTACTGTGCTGTATGCCTAAATTAAATCTTTTTTTTAAATTAAAGGGGCCTCCATTTCATCTCCTTATCCCTTGCATCCCAACCCTACTCTTTCCTTACTGAAGTATTCAACCAATCCAAAGCAGTATGGGTCAAATTGGTTCCTCCTTTATTGCCTCAATGAATGAGGTAACAGTGGAGAAAGGCCAGTGAATGTTGACCCAGTGATGGTCTAGGACAGTATTAAGCAGTGTGATGTGGACAAGAAGGAGATGATGGGAAGGATGGTGAGATACAGATATCTTAATGAAAAGCAAATTTGGAGAGGACTGGTGTTTTGTAGCCCTCTGTAGAGAGTGTTGAAAGTTCTGAGAAATAAAGATCACTTGAATAATTAGGGTGTGAACTGGTTGCTTGCAGTTCACAGACCAATAAAAGAAATGGTACCTCAAGGTATGGATAACTGGGTTGGTTTTTCAAAACTGTACACCTAGTAGAAGGGTTCAAGTTATCTTCAAGAATTTGAACACTTCATTTTGATTTGAAGGAGCTGTGGGGGTTTGGAAGAGCAAAGATAAATAAGGGGATGGAAGATCGGGAAATGTCAGGAATGCATTGTAATGCATTCTACTGAAACTGGAATTTAAAAATAAAACTGAAATTGACCTTAATTTTTAAAAAAAATCTCCTCTCTTAGTTTAACCCCCCGACAGTTTAATTCATATGGATCCCGTAGAGGCAATGATGCAGTTATGGCAAGAGGAACATTTGCAAATATCCGATTAGTTAATAAATTCCTCAACAAGCAAGGACCACAGACTATTCATTTCCCCAGTGGAGAAACCGTAAGTGAGAAATGGCATGTTTTTCATCATCAAGCAATGGTGTTAAAAGTGTATTGAACCCCAGTGACTGGAGCTTACACTTTACTAGAGTTTGTCTTGCATATTGAGTTTGCTAGCTGTAATAATGCTGGGAAATTTCGAGCAAAGGTATTGTAAACACAAATGTTATTATTGAGATGGTTGATGATGGTTGGTATTATGCTAGCCATCAGTGATTTTTTTTTTTGATCCTTGCTTTCCTTCAGCATACAATTAGCAATATTTCCTCTTCAGGCTGGTAGAGGGGACCTGAAGGATGTATGTTGCTGCTATCAGACAGACATTACATCTATGCATTAAATTGCCCTCTGCCTCTCAGATATTGCCATTCCATCTTGAATTCTGTACAGAGTAGATGTGATTTGTTTGCATTTCTTGAATAAATGTAGAAATTTAACTTAAACTTTAACTACAAACATATTGAATTGGACAAAATTGGTTTCAGGATGGTGTGCAAAATGAAACAGATTGAAATAAAAATTGTAAATTGCATTAATTTATCTGATAGCTTGACGTGTATGATGCTGCAGAGCGCTATCAGCAGGAAAATCATCCTCTGATTATATTGGCTGGTAAGGAGTATGGATCAGGCAGTTCAAGAGACTGGGCAGCCAAAGGACCCTACTTACAGGTGAGCTGTTTGCTTTGGACAGAAAATGTACAATCTTTAATTGCAAAAAGAGAAATGTGTTCCATGACTGCACCGTATCAGTGAATGCCTTCTCGACTGGGCAGGAGACTGAAAGCCGTGAAATCAAATGGGAAGTGGAAGATTGATTCCAAAATTAGCAAAGTTAGAGGAAATGAAGCAAGCTTTGGTATTTGTAAGGCTATTAGCAGTAATTTGGAGATGATATAAAAGTTGAACGGCAATCTAAATTCATCATGAAGAATAGAGTTTAAAGAGTGCAGAAAGTCACTGAGGAGAAGGAAAAAATTATACATTAAAAAAATTATGCCTTAAGTTATGGATTTGCAGTGATATAGATTATAATGTTCCTTTGTAACTGTTATCTTTGTGTTGTTGCATTTATTGATGAATTTCCAGTATAGCAGTGGCTAGATTGAAGACGGACCCATTCCACATTATTTTATTCCATGTTAAATAGCAAGCAAACAAATGACTCCAATTAAATATCAAATGTATTGGAGAGTGTAATATCACGATAAAGTGAGGGTTGATCCTTTTTTATTCTTCCCTGAACTTCCCCACTGTCTTCATTAAATACATTATGATAACAAATCTATATTAAAAAAAAATATTGTGGATACATGAAACCAAAAAAGTTCTGATGCAAAGTCGTTTGTGTTTCTCTCTTAACTAATATTGCCAGAAGTTCTCAGAACATGGGTTTTGGATTAGGCTGTGGTTGTATTCATTCAATTATCCCTGTCAGAGACAATTAAAAAAATTTAAACTATTAAATATCAGTTTTCACAGCCTGCAAACATGTTAGCTATCAAAGCTTTCAGGGGAGTTGGGAGGAAGAGCATCCAAGGCACCATGGGCAATCCTGCCGTTACTGGGACCAAGCGACTGGGATAAAGTTAGCCTCCTCCATCGAGACCATGCAAGCTTAGACATTGGAGGACTCCAGGCTAGAATGGTGTGTTGGCATTATGCAGCTATGCCACAGATTGTCTTGATCACTTCAGCAAATTTCCACCAATTGTGTTGTTCACAATCTCTTGAGGAGGGTTTAAAAATTTTAATTTTTTGGACTCCTTTTAAGTTTATAAATTAATTATTTTGTTAACTGAGAAGCTGACTTGCTCATTTACATTTCTGTTGTTTATCCCTGCTTAAAAGCTCCTTTTGCAATATGCATTAGCAACAACACTGTTATTAATTCTTAAATGTCACAAATTTAGTTTAATACAAAAGGAAAGAAAAAGTTCACATTAATTGTAGCTCAGTTGTCCCACTTTATTGAAGATTCTACATTTGGCTGTAACCCTCAATAATAGGTACTCCTCTTTGAGTACTGTTGGAGGGGACAGCCTAGCTGAGGAAAGTAACAGTGGCTGTGCCTCTGGCACAGGGTCGGCCCCTGTGGCTCAGAAGGGTAGGGAAAGGAAGAGGAGGGCAATAGTCATAGGGGACTCAATAGTTAGGGGATCCTGTGGCCACAGTAAGGAGAATTGGATGGTGGTTTTTCTCCCTGGTGCCAGAGTCCGGGATGCTACTGCTTGTGCCCAAGATATCCTAAAGTGGGAGGGAGATGAGCCAGAGGTTGTGTTACATGTAGGTACCACGATGTAGGGAGGAAGAGTGAAGAGGTCCTGAAAAGTGGATACAGGGAGTTAGGTAGAGAGCTGAAAAGAAGGACAGCGAAGGGAGTAATCTCGGGATTACTGCCTGTGCCGCACCACAGTGAGCAGGAACAGAATGAGGTGGAGGATGAATGAGTGACTGAAGAGATGGAGCAAGGGGCAGAGATTCAAGTTTCTGGATCACTGGGACGTTTTTTGTGGGAGGTGGGACCTGTACAGAACGGAGGGTTGCACTTGAATCTCAGGAGGACCAGGATCCTGGCAGGGACATTTGCTAAGGCTACTCAGGAGACTTTAACCTAGAATGGTTGGGGGGAGGGAACCAAACGAAGGAGATCAGCAAGGAGAAGGTTAGATTGAAAACAGAGAAAGCTTGTAGACAAAGTTTGGGGGTGGATAGGCAGGTGATAGAGAAGGAAGATGCTCTGTAGGAAGATGGAGGGGAGATGATAGAAAAAGAACATAATAGAGTTGTTTGTAAAGATGGGGGAAAACAGAATAAGTAGTAGGAAATCTCTGAAATACATATACTTTAATGTTAGGAGCATAATAATGAAAATGGATGAGCTGAGGGTGTGGATAGACACTTGGCAGAATGACATGGTAGCGATTAGTGAAACATGGTTACAGGAGGGATGAGATTGGCAGCTAAATATTTGGAGGGGCAAGAGTGGGTTGTGTAGCACTGCTTGTCAGGGAAGATGTTAGAGTGGTGCTTAGGCAGGTTAGATTAGACGGCTTGTCCAGGGAGGCTGTATGGGTGGAACTGAGGAATGGGAAAGGGGTAATCACACTTATAGGGTTGTATTACAGACCATCTAATGGGGAATGAGAACTAGAGGAGAAAATTTGTAGGGAGATAGCAGATATTTGTAATAAGCACAGGGAGAGTGAGAGATTTTAATTTTCCAAATATAGATTGGGAAACCCATTCTGTGAAAGGGCTGGATGGATTAGAATTAGTAAAACGTGTATAGGATAGTTTTTTAGAACAATACATAGAGGTACCGACTAGAGAAGGGGAAGTGTTGGATTACTGTTGGGGAATGAGATAGGTCAGGTACATGTCGGGGAGCACTTTGGATCCGGTGATCATGGTGCCATTAGCTTCATTGTAATTATGGAAGGGGATAGGTCAGGGTCTAGGATTGAGGTTTTCGAGTGGGGAAAAGCTAGATTTGAGGAGATGAAAATGGATTTACAAGGTGTGGATTGGAACGGTTTGTTTTATGGGAAGGATGTAGTAGAGAAATTGAGGTCTTTTAAAGTGGGTACAAAATCTTTATGTTCCTGTTAGATTAAAAGGCAGGGTCAAAAGTTTGAGAGCCATGATTTTCAAGGGATATTGGAAACTTGGTACGAAAAAAGAGGGAGACCTACAATAAATATAAGAAACAAGGAGATGCGTGGAGAATACATTGAATGTAAAAATAATCTTAAGAAAGAAATTAGAAAAGGTAAATGAAGGTACGGGGTGGCTTTAGCAAACGGTGAAAATAAATCCAAAAGGTGTCTATAAATATGTTAATAACAAAAGGAGAGTGAGGATAAAATTGGTCCCTTAGAGAATCAGAGCGGACATCTGTGCGTGGAGCCAAATGAGATGGGGGAGATTTTGAACAAGTTCTTTTTTTCGATATTCTCTAAGGAGAAGGATATTGAATTGTGTGGATTAAAGGAAGCAAAGAGGGTAATTATGGAAAATGTAGTGATTAAGAAAGAGGAAGTGCTGGAGCTTTTGAAGCATATAAAGGTGGATACGACTCCAGGTCTTGACGGATTTTCCCCAGGACCTTGAGAGAAGTTGGTGAGGAAATAGCAGCAGTGATTTTGCAAATGTCATTAGGGAAAGGTATAGTGCTAGAGGTTTGGTGTGTATTGCTAATGTGGTTCCTTTGTTTAAAAAGGGTTCAAAGAGCAAGCCTAGCAATTATCGGCCTGCAAGTTTGACATGTGTGGTAGGAAGGTAAATGGAAAACATTCTTAGAGATAATGTTTATAAGTATCTGGAGAGACAGGGTCTGATCAGATGTACTCAACACAGGTTTGTGAGTGGAAGGTCATGTTTGACCAATCTTGTTGAATATTTTGAAGAGGTGACCAGGAATGTTGATGAGGGTAAAACAGTGGATGTTGTGTATATGGACTTCGGTAAAGCCTTCGATAAATTTCCGCATGAAAGGTTAGTTAGGAAGGTTCAAGTGCTAGGTATTAACTTTGAGATAGTCAAATGGATTCAACAGTGGTTGGAAGGGAGATGCCAGAGAGTTGTAACTGTTTGTCAGGCTGGAGGCCGGTAACGAGTGATGTGCCTTAGGGTTCTGTATTGGGTCCCTTGCTGTTTGTCATTTATGTTAATGATCTGGATGATGGGGTGGTAAATTGGATTAGTAAATATGCAGATGATACTAAAATAGGTGGAATTGTGGATAATGAAGAAGGTTTTTAGATTGCAGAGGGATTTGGACGGCTTAGAAAAGTGGGCTGAAAGATGGCAGATAGAGTTTAATGCTGAGAAGTGTGAAGTGCTTCATTTTGGTAGGAATAATCAAAACAGGAAATACATTATTGAGAAATGCAGTGGAGCAAAAAGATCCTGGAATAATGGTTCATCATTCCCTGAAGGTAGAATCTCATGTGGATATGGTGATGAGGAAGGCTTTTAGTATGCTGGCCTTTATAAATCAAAGCATAGAATACAGGAATTGGGAGGTAATGTTGAGTCTGTTCAAGGCATTGATGAGGCCAAATTTAGAATACTGTGTGCAATTCTGATTACTGAATTATAGGAAGGATATCAACAAGGTAGAGAGAGTAGAGAGAAGATTTACAAAAATGTTAACTGGGTTTCAGAATCTAGAAAAGAAAGATTTAGCAGATTAGGTCTTTATTCCTTGGAGCGTAGAAGGTTGAGGGGGGATTTGATAGAGGTATTTAAGATTATGAGAGGGATAGAAAGAGTTGATGTGGATAGGCTTTTTCCTTTGAGGGTAGGAGAGATTGAAACAAGAGGTCATGATTTAAGGGGCAAAAATATAAAAGTAACATGAGGGGGGAACTTCTTCACACAGAGAGTGGTGGCTGTGTGGCATGAGGTTCTGTGAGAAGTAGTGGCGGCAGGGTCCATTTTGTCATGTAAGGAAAACTTGGATAGGTATATGGATGGGAGGGAAATGGAGGGTTAGGGGCAAGGGGCAGGTAGGTGGGACTAGAGGAAAGTACTTGGTTCGGTGTGGACTAGAAGGGCCGAGATGGCCTTTTTCCCTGCTGTAATTGTGCAGAGAACAAAACAAAGGACTCTACATCACCTTTGTTGACCTCACCAAAGCCTTCGACACCGTGAGCAGGAAAGGGCTTTGGCAAATACTAGAGCGCATCGGATGTCCCCCAAAGTTCCTCAACATGATTATCCAACTGCACGAAAACCAACAAGGTCGGGTCAGATACAGCAATGAGCTCTCTGAACCCTTCTCCATTAACAATGGCGTGAAGCAAGGCTGTGTTCTCGCACCAACCCTCTTTTCAATCTTCTTCAGCATGATGCTGAACCAAGCCATGAAAGACCCCAACAATGAAGACGCTGTTTACATCCGATACCGCACGGATGGCAGTCTCTTCAATCTGAGGCGCCTGCAAGCTCACACCAAGACACAAGAGAAACTTGTCCGTGAACTACTCTTTGCAGACGATGCCGCTTTAGTTGCCCATTCAGAGCCAGCTCTTCAGCGCTTGACGTCCTGCTTTGCGGAAACTGCCAGAATGTTTGGCCTGGAAGTCAGCCTGAAGAAAACTGAGGTCCTCCATCAGCCAGCTCCCCACCATGACTACAAGCCCCCCCACATCTCCATCGGGCACACAAAACTCAAAACGGTCAACCAGTTTACCTATCTCGGCTGCACCATTTCATCAGATGCAAGGATCGACAATGAGATAGACAACAGACTCGCCAAGGCAAATAGTGCCTTTGGAAGACTACACAAAAGAGACTGGAAAAACAACCAACTGAAAAACCTCACAAAGATAAGCGTATACAGAGCCGTTGTCATACCCACACTCCTGTTCGGCTCCGAATCATGGGTCCTCTACCGGCACCACCTACGGCTCCTAGAACGCTTCCACTAGCGTTGTCTCCGCTCCATCCTCAACATCCATTGGAGCGCTTACATCCCTAACGTCGAAGTACTCGAGATGGCAGAGGTCGACAGCATCGAGTCCACGCTGCTGAAGATCCAGCTGCGCTGGATGGGTCACGTCTCCAGAATGGAGGACCATCGCCTTCCCAAGATTGTGTTATATGGCGAGCTCTCCACTGGCCACCGTGACAGAGGTGCACCAAAGAAAAGGTACAAGGACTGCCTAAAGAAATCTCTTGGTGCCTGCCACATTGACCACCGCCAGTGGGCTGATAACGCCTCAAACCGTGCATCTTGGCGCCTCACAGTTTGGCGGGCAGCAACCTCCTTTGAAGAAGACCGCAGAGCCCACCTCACTGACAAAAGGCAAAGGAGGAAAAACCCAACACCCAACCCCAACCAACCAATTTTCCCCTGCAACCGCTGCAATCGTGTCTGCCTGTCCCGCATCGGACTTGTCAGCCACAAACGAGCCTGCAGCTGACGTGGACTTTTTACCCCCTCCATAAATCTTCGTCCGCGAAGCCAAGCCAAAGAAAGAATTGTTATATACTTGTGTGGTTATAGATACACTGGTGAATTTGAAAAGAAGCTTAAGAAATTACTTCTTTAAACGTGCCCAGATGTCTTGCAATTGGAAGTTCTGTTTCCTACTTCTCCTATATGGCCATGTTAAAACCAATTTCTACTGAACCTACAGATTGCTTAGCTATTATCAGTTCATGGGATGTTGGTTCATTGGAAAGGCAAGCATTTATTAGCCATACACAAACGTGTGGATAAACTCAGCAGGTCACATAGTATCCATAGGAATAAAGGGTGACTAACATTTTGGGTCTGGCCCCCTCGTCATACCTGACAGGTAATCCTTTACTTTTTATAGATGCTTGCTTGCTTGCACTCTACCCTTGCATCTGCAAACTTTATTGTTTAACCATTTATTGGCCATTCGTATTTGTCTTTGACAAGGTGCTAAAGGTCTGCCTTCATGAAGTACTCCTGCCCACAGTCCTATTGGGTAGAGAATGCCAAGATTTTTATTCTGACATTGTAGAAGTCTTAAAATCTGGACTGCTCGGGGATTGAGTCAGTCCAGTTATTTGGATTCTCAGGCAGTACTTTTAAAATTAAAATTTAAGAAAGAATAAAGAAGAGATGAACAGGTAAATTTTGATAGTTTATTCATGAGCAAATACAAAACCAGCAGTCTTAAAGAAAAATAAAGTCAATATTTGATAAAAAATGTAAACAATTTTTTAATTACAAGAGCGTAATGCTTGAAATTATGCTTAAAAATGAGCAATATAAAAGTAAAATACAATATACAAATGATTTTTTTAATATGTTAAGACTAGCTATATTAAGCATGGTCACTTGTTTCCACTGTGCATCTGTGGTAATTTTGCAAGCACACGAAAGCTAAATTTAAAAAGTTTTAAGTTTTTGAAAATCCAGATTCTCGAGTGGTCCAGATTTCAGGTGTCTATAACATCTAGTTCAAAATGATAAATGACTTGCTGGTGGTGAGATTGTTTCTTTGCATGTTTTGGACGTATTGAGTAGTTAATTTTGCAGACTAAGTTGAAGGAATTGATTAACCTTGTGGTCTTCTCATCAGGGAATCAAAGCTGTCCTTGCCGAGAGCTATGAGCGTATTCACCGCAGCAATCTTGTAGGGATGGGGGTCATTCCCCTGGAGTATCTCCCTGGAGAGTCAACTGACAGCCTGCAACTTACAGGTCGTGAACGCTACACCATCGTCATCCCCAAGTTACTGAAGCCCAGGATGAAGGTGGAGATAAAGGTGAAATCTTGTTTCTAGTTAACATTATTGGAACAACTAAATTATTTTCATAGGTTGAGGGAAACCTAAGAATTTGAATTTTGAGAAGAAATCAGGATTATGTTTATAGATGAGCAGTTTTCACAACCAAGAGATCACAGGGAAATTTTGAGCAATGGAGTAAAAAAAATGTCAATCATCTCTGATTGATTGAAAATAGATTAAGGGGCTAAATGACCAGTGCCTCATAAAATTCAGCAATTTAGCTTTTAGACTTTATTTCTTACTCCTGATGCTGCTTACAAATGGAGAAGCAAGACTGCAGATGCTGACATTTGGAACAAAAAATATGCTGCTGAAGGAGCTTAGCAGGTCAGGCAGCATCTGTGGAGGCAAAAAGATGGGAGATGTTTTGGGTGAAGACCCTAGATCAGGATGAATGTGGAGGAGAAATTGCCAGTTTTAAGAGGTGAGGGTGAAGACCTGGTGAACACCAGATGGATCCAGGTGAAGAATGATTGATGGGGAATGAAGTATAGTGACTGGATGTCCATGATTCTATTTGACTATCTCGTACACACTCAACCTACTAGGTCCCCTATTCCCTGCCCCTTTGTATGTATATATCCACCCATCACCGCCTTTCCTTGACAGATTCCAGAATCTGTAGCCTTTTGTGGTCTCCACATCACCTCTCAGCCTTTGTTGCAATCTCCACCTTTCCTTTCCTCAACTGCCCATCAACCCCTCCTCACCTGAATCTATCTATTTCTTGCCTGCCCTTGTCTCAACCCTACCATTCACCTCTTCATATTGGCCCCTTTAAATAATCCTGATGCAGGGCCTCAACTCAAAATGCCAACCTTCCCTTTGTTTCCAAAGGCTTTTCTGGTCTTGCATTAGGCTGTCCAAAATATCCTATATAATATCCTAATAACTGAAAAATTAGAATCATTCATTTATTTCTAGCTAGTCCTCAGTCATCAATTTGATAAGAAATCATACAATAAATACAATGAAGTTATTGTAACCCTTGATGCCAACAAATCAAATACTTGTCAATCTCTGGCTTAAATACACCTCATGACCTTGCTTCCACAGATGCCTGTGGCAACAAGTTCCAGTCTCTCAACCCTCTGACTACAGAAAATCTTTTGCATCTCTGTTTTAAATTGATACCCTTTTATCCTGAAATTATGCCCTCTTGTCCTAGAAAGCCCTACCATGGAAAACATCCTTGCCACATCTTCTTTGTTCAGGCCTTTCAGCATTCAAAATGCTTCTGAGGTCCCTTTTATGAGAAAACTGCTGGTTTTCTCATAAAAGCAATGGTTTTCTCATAAAAGGGATTTGAAACCATATAACCATTTACGGAACGGAAACAGGCCATGTTGGCCTTTGATAGATGATGTATTCAAGATTCAATTTATTGTTATTGTAATAAAAGTGTCATATTATATGGAACTGTTTTTGCCTTCTGTAAGGCAGACAGATTTGCCATTTTGGCAGAAATTGCCTGAAGTGCCTATTACAGTTAGAGAAAGAGAAGCAAAAGAGAGTTCTCCCAGAGTCACCGAGTGTTCGTGAATTTGCATCCAGCACCTCTGCAGCCACACACAGTCCAGTTCAAACCACTGGCAATCCAAGCTCCAGATATGAACCCGATTCAATCAGGGACCCTTCAGCGTCTTCGGCATACCCTCGTATCCCGGTTCTGATACCTACTACCCCTTCAGCCAGTTTCCAGCTGTCTGCAGCCTGGCGTGAGTCTCCTGACAACAGTCTCCAGCAGCCCACAGGCTCAACGGGTACCTCGCCTCTAGTCACCAGTAACCCATTGCATGCGTCGGTCTTTCAGCCCCAGAGCCCTTGAGATTGATGAACTAACTTTTGCTTGAATTCCAAATTACGGGGATTTTACTGTAGTTCATCTTCTGATTTATTTTCAAATATTAAAGAATATTCAAGGGGAAAATGTCAACATCATAGGTGATAAACAGTTTTAATTGCTATTACTGATGTATTTGATTATTGCAGATCTATACATGTCTGAACAGATTTTTTCTATCCTACAGCTTGACACCGGCAAGTCGTTCCAAGCCACCATGAGATTCGATACCGATGTAGAACTGACCTATTTCCACCACGGTGGTATCCTAAATTACATGATTCGAAAGATGATATGAGTAGCTAAATATCATTTAGTCATTGTGAGGGAGGCTGTTTGATTCTGTTAGAAAACGCACAGATTTAAAGCACTAACTATTGAAAATAATTTTTTCTAATACTCCCATTTATTTTCATTGGGAAGGAGCAGTATATTTGCTCTATCTTTTTAAGTAGATAGAAGATTTATCTTTATAATATCCATTAATGAGATAATTTTTAAAAATGTATTATTTGATGTGACTGATCAAAATACATTGTTTGTATTTGTGTTAGCTTTAATAATGGGATCTATTTTTGAATGCCCCTCCCTTTTGCAATACTATTAAAAATAGGATTCAAGAAAAATGTTGGAATTTTTTTCAATAATCTTTTTTCTTCTATGTTTAGCCCTTGTGTACTTTCCAATGTGATGCATTGTTTTCATGGCTGCTTAAGTAAGTGTGAAAATGTCATGAAAAATAAAGCTATTAATATATGTTAAGGTTTTTTTGGGTAAAAGAGATGATTAGATATTATTCTCAAGTTATTGTTTTGTTAGTTTGGTTTGGAATCCCTGAGTAATGTAGGGCTACAGGGTCTATGCAAATATAAGTTATTGTTGAATAACCAAAGGAAATTAGTTAAAAGACATTTTGAATATCTTGACAACTTGTGTATTGCACGCTGAAAATGTAGTCAGGAAAGCTACAAGTTCATTATTTAAAAACCCAATCACTGCATGGTTTGAGAGCTGGTCGTGTCTATTCTGTTATTGGCTCTGATATGTACTGGATAGTTAATTCCTAGAGCCTTCAAAGGTAGCCTTGTAATCCACAGAGGCAATTGCAGTGAATAATGGAAGTTGTCAGTTTCACCCAGAACAGATTTAAGAGGACAAAGAAACCTAGAATAAAAGCCAACAACTGAACCTAGCCAAACTGCTTATTTAGCCCTGCATTCGGCAAGAACTTGCATTTATACCCCATGCAGAGTAAAATCTCCCAAGCTTCATCAGAGGAGTATTAGACAAAATTTGACAAAGGATCACACCGGTAAAGATGGGTGATGAAAAGCTTGGGTAAAGAGGTATGTATGGACCAGGTTAGGGGGTAATTCCAAAGCTTATTGCTTGTGGAATATTATGACAGACCAAGGAAATTCCAGGAATAGGTCTGAATTGAAGGAACACTGATGGTAGTTGAATACAAATGTGAAGAAAATTCAGAGATATGGAAAAGCATGTCCATAGAAATGAGTAAAATGTGAACTTTTAAAAATAAGTGGGATATTGGAATGCCATGCAGATTAGCAACATTAAAGCAGCTGTGAGATTTTAGTTCTCTCCAAAGAAGCCTTTTTAAACTTATTTATAATATTTCAACTCTGTTAATTTCCCCTCAAAGTAAATGCCTCAGGAGGTTAAGTTTTGTGTGCCTTGAAACGTTTGCTGGACTTTTGCCTATTTTACAGAAGCATCTGATCTTTAAATCTTGTCTGTCAAGTTAACAGGTGCTCGATACCAAAATACACAATTTTTAAGAATGCATGTGCTGATCCAGTCAGGTTTCCAACAATTTGCTGCATCATCTGGAAGTTCTGATTTGAAATATAACCATTTACGGAGCGGAAACAGGCCATGTCGGCCTTTCGAGTCCGCACCGGTTCACTGATCTTGTGCGCCCTCTTCAGGCATTGATCCCGGTAGATCTTCATTCAATAACGATGGGCGAGTTCAATTGCAGGTGGAATCAGTCGTAGAAATGTTGGAGGACAAACTGTCAGGGACAAGCCATGGCTGTCAGGTCTCTGGAATAAAGCCTGGCCTTGTGGTATTTAGCCAAGGCCAAATTATAAATATTTGTCTGAGGACAGAATCTTTCACTGGCAATGTTTACTGCTGATTTTCTTTTTTCGATTGTGGTTACTACTGTGCATTACTCGTCAGTGTTGTTTTGAACACAGCACTATCAAGTGCTGTATAAGTATATGAATGACTTGGGCACGAATGGGCTAGTAAGGTTGGAATTGTGGACAGTACAAGACACCTGTCAAAGAATACAAAAGGATATGGATCAGTTACAGATATGGGCAGGAGATCAATTTAAGAAAGCTTGAGGTGTTGCACTTTGGAAGATCAAATGTAAGGAAAAAGTAAACAGTTAATATCAGTACTGTACTTGGCCATGTATTAAAAATCTGGTGACCAACTTACTAATGTATGCATGGATATCTTCGACATCCGACTCTGGCAGGGCATGGTATCCACCTACTTCAATCAGGCCTCAATCATCAAGAAAAATATTAGCAACCTGCCTTACTGACTATCGATCAGTAGCACTTGCACCAACAGTGATTAAGTGTTTTGAAAGGCTGGTGTTGAAGCCTATAGTAGCAATAGATCTATGGCAGATGCCATCTCACTGGCTCTACACAAAGCCCTGGAACACCTGGACTGTAAAGACGCATTCATCAGGATTCACTTTATCGACTACAATTTGGCATTTAATGCCATCATCCCATCAAAACAGCAAACTCCAAAACCTGGGACTCAACACGCCTCTGTAATTGGATCATGGATTTCCTCAGCTCCAGACCACAATCAGTGAAGATTGGTGAGACAATCTCCTCCATATCCATATGGGTTCTTAGCCCCCTGCTCTACTCACTTTACACCTATGACTGTGTAGCACGGTACGACAATAACACCACCCACAACTATGCTGAAGATACGGTAATGGGTTGTATAAAGAGAGGTAATGAGTCAGCATACAGGAGGGAGGCTGAAAACTTGGCTGAATGGTGCACCAACACCAAGGGCGTGGCTGTTGACTTTGAGATATACGATCCAGGACCAGAAGTTAAGAGGGTGAGCAAATTTAAGTTTTTGGGACTCACATCCATGGCTCCATATTTTGATGATTTAATTATTCAAGGACAAATTCAAATCTATAGATTTACATTCAAAACAAAAGTTTTGAATATTCAGATTTAAAAAAAAAATTCTTTCCAATCTTTTTATTGGTTTTAACATATGCAAAATACCTAGGTAAATATGACCCTATTTTATTAAATGGAAAAAAACCCACATAAATTAAGCATCAAATCCCCCCTCATCCTATGAGGGTTGCTGGCCAAGTTAGGGAGTCCACTACTAATAACTATTGGGTCATTAAAAAAAAAATCTACACATTTTGAAAGTAATTAAGAAAGTTAAGATCCATTGCACTAGTAGAATACCTAATTTTTTTTTTCTCTAGAGCCAGATTTGCCATCACATCCAACAATCACTGAGTATGATTGGGAGAGAGAGCATCTTTCCAACTCAGCAAAATGGCCCTTCTACATGGGATTGTAAAAAAGTTGGTATTAAATCCATTGGTCCATTCATTCCAAAAATTAATATTACGAGCTAATGATATGGTGTTAATCCCTTGCCAAAAATCAAAAAGGACATAGCCAAAACATGATATAACATATCTTCCGCAGTTATGTATTTATCACATTTAGAGGAAATAGTAAGATAAAATTTAGCTAACTGAACCTTAATAGACTATAAATTGTATGAATGAAGGCCTAGCACAAAGAGAAGATGAGTGAAATGATTCAAAATAGAATCCCATGTAGTTTCTTGTTCCAATAATTTGTTAATACCAACCAGGGAACTATCCCTAGATCTTAATAGTAGTTAATAAAGGGGAGAAAGCAATCTTTATACTTTTCAAATATGGTTAAAATCTAAATCCTGGAGAAGCTTCAACGTTAAAGAATTTAAGAAGCTTCTAATCTGTAAATAATGGGAAAAAAATGATGTTTAGGTATTTTAAATTTAATAGATAATGGTTCAAAAAAAGCCAAATTTTGGTCAATATTTTGATCTAGAAAAGATTGGTATTCCAAGCTTAACCACTGAGTATAACCAATATCTTGGACCAAAGGTTTTTTAAAAAGTTACGCAGAATAGGGCTAATCAATAAAAACCTATGGTAACCAAATTCTTAAAGTGCATCTGACTACCAAATGATCAGTCAACTTGGAAGTCAAAAAAGGCAAGGGTGTTCCAAGTATCAAAAGGAGGAAATACCTTTAGTAGACTTAACCTCAATCCATCTTGAAGCACCTTGGTATTCATTAGGATGAATCCAAATAGCAATATCTAATATTTTCTGCCCAGTAATAATGCCAAACCTCCATTTTGAAGGAAACCTTTTTTGAGTCAGGGGCACTTCTTTTTCCAAACAAAAGAAAAGATGAGAGAATCTAATGTATTAAGAAAGATATAAAAATTTAGGCAAAATATTCATTTTTGATAATATTAACAAGTTCCAATTAAAGTCCTCAAAAGAGGAGACTGGTGAGATAGGGACATTAACAGTTCAATAAAGTAAGGAAATTTTCCTTAAACAAATTAAACTTTTTAGTAATAGTAATGCCTAGCTCAGTCCTTTCCACTCACATACCACTAAGTATTCTATGTGCCATAGGTGCTCTGTGATTAGTAAGAGATTGCTTAGGGTGGTATGTGGGTGGAAAGAAAAAGTTTGAAAACCACTGTTTTAATCGTACCTAACTAACTCGTTATGTTCACGGTTTCATAACTCCAAAGGAAATGGGCCAATGACCATTTTTCTCAAGCAAAATATTTCAGGGATTCTCAACCTTCCCTTCCCATACCACCTTGAGCAATCCCTTACTAATCACAGAGCACTGAAGGTATAGGAATTACTTAAAAAGGTTGAGAACCACTGGCCTAGGTAGTTAAATTGATTTTTAACGATTTTAAAAGAGACAGAGGAATCAAAGGAGCAGGAAGAAGTCAAAACAAATATTTCATTTTTCTGCAAGTTTAATTTATAGCCTGAAAACGACCAAATTGACTGAGAAGTACCATATAATATGTGGAACTGACAGGTCAAGATTGGATATGTACAGAAGATTATCAGCATAGAGAGGCACCTTATGAGTAGTTCCATAAATAATTAAATTATTTAAAAGGTTAATTTGAACAGTCCTATTTTACAGCTGAATTGATGCCGACTGGCATCAAACTTCCCAAGGAAATTGATGTTTGGGTTTTTTGTTACCCATATTTCCTCAAAATTCAGCACAATTAAATTGTTTGATTGAAAATGGAGCATCCTTCCATTTCTTCACCACATTGTGGGCACCGGTTTTCACATGCTGAAGAATAAAGCTGTTGATCTTAATTATTGGTAGATCTATAAACATGTTAAAATTTGCTGTGATTCCCCAATCATGCCCACAGTCCTTGCAGTGCAATTTTGCTCTTTTCTGTAAAGAACCAACATTCGCAGGTTTTTTGTGAGGTTGGGTTTGATAGCGGTTTGAGAAGGATTTGTCAACAACTGTGTGATGTGCATCCTGAAAGAAGAAAACAGAATGATGTAATTGGCCAGTTGTGGCAATAAATATACTTCTTAAACAGTGCATTTTCCTTCATTCATTATCTGGTCATTACACTTTATGAAAAATTGCTGTCTACAAATGGCCGAACAGACATGTTTCAGAGTATTCTTCAACTTTGTATGAAATGCACTAATATTCAGGTCTCTACAAGAACTTGCAAGTAAAAAATATCTAATAGTTACAGGTCTGTAAATATTCTACTTGAGTGGATAAATCAATCCTATAAAATAGCTTTTTACATGGAAATTAAATAAAATATGCTGTTCAGCCACATCGGTATAAAATTAGCTGCTATAGCCTCTAAATTTGTTAAGCTTATTCAGAAATGACAAAACAGTGTGTGAAACAAAATATATTCAGGTAGGTTTAAGTTGCATTGCTGTGTCCAGAAGAAGAATTATTGTGGAGCTAGTAATTTTATTTTTGACCAGGGATCCCTTGTTGCTGATAATAAGTATGTTGTGAAAAAATGCACCATTTTTAATGATAAGAACAAAACCAGACCATTTGGCTCTTCAAGCTTGTTCTACATTCAATCTTTCTCTAAACGTAATCTACACACTTAAAATTCCTTGAACCCAGAATCTGTTAACTATCTGGCCATTTTCTGCTGAGAAATTTGCATGCTTTTGATAAGATCAGATGTTCCTAATGATCATTCACAAATGGTATAAAATGGATTCCACCATCCTGGAAAGCTTGATTTTTTTTCTACCCATGAGTGCCACAGAAAGAGGCCATTTACAAACCAGGGTGGGATAATTCCCTGTCAGTGTTGAAAATGCCAAAAACATGTTGTAAAGGTGGTTGCAATTTTAGTATTTTATAAGCATTATCATTTTAAGATTAACAGTCAGTGGTATATTACAAAATCTGGACTTGCCTCAATGGTTCTTATGTTATCAGAACTGCATGCATAAATCTTGCACTTTCCACAAAGTAGATTATAGTTTTCAGATGGCTTCTCAACACTTTCATTCCTCTTGTATCCCCTCACTTTCTTCTCTTCTTCCTGAATGAGGTTTATCTTGGAGGAGAGAATTGAGCAGTTCAGAACTGTATGCTTGCTAATTTTCTCATTCAGACTTTCAAATATTATGTCCACTGTGAAATACCTCCTACTATTCCATTGTTTATTAAGATGAAATTACTTTCAATGTGTTCTAATTATTTGAAACTAGATGGGACGCCATTTCAGTAATTTATTTGCAGAATAACAAAAGGATTGAGTGATTTTATAGATTCGGGACAAAGTAGAAAATCTTTATGTACCTGAGGAATACACAGGTAGGTTAGTATCACAGTTTGTGTTTCTGTTAAATGATGGCAAAGGTTGAAGGATAATTAGAGCCATGACAGAATTGCAGGGCATCTGAGAATTTCCTGGATCCTGTGACTTCACAAGCAATGAATTACTGGGAAAATAAGTTGCCCATTGAAAAAAAAGTCTCTTAAACTGGTATTCAGAATTGAAGGAATGATGAGGCTGTGAAAGAGTGGAATGTAATCAAGATCTCAGCCCCATGGAGTAAGCTACGGCATAGGGGAAACAGCAACATCGGAGTGCAGCCTTACAGGACATCCCATGGTTTTTTGAAGGGGGGGGGGGCATGGAACAGACAGGTGCTTCTGTAACCACCATCATGAATCCCACATGTGTCAATCCCTCCTGCCCCAATTATGTCAGGGCAAAATTATCACAGAGGCTGCAGACTATTCTACTGGGTGAATGAAGTAATCCAAAATTACATACATCAGTGTCAACATGAAGAGCTGTGTCAAGAATTGAGCAGGAAGAGTAGAAATAAAGGATTGATGTGTGACGTGATACATGGTTCAGGAGAGATTCTGTGAGTTTGGACCAGGAGATGGCTATTCAGAAAGGGTGGGAACGAATATCTTTGTGCACTAGCATGCTTGTGGAGCACTAGTACTTAGAAGTTAAGAGAAATAAGGTCCAGAAAGGAATCCAGTGGATATTACTCATGTATGTTTGAGTCTAACATCTGGTGAACATGATTAGGGAGCTACATGTACAAATACTTGTGTGAATATGATGAATTGGCAATGATAGCCATAGAGTTGTACAACATAGAAACAGACCCCTCAGCCCACTGCATCCACGCTGATTTATCTGCACCTAACCCATGTTTTGTACAACTGTAATATGCATCCCAACTCGTGTACTCAAATGCCTTAGCTGATGAAAGTAAGATTCCCATATGCTGCCTTCACCACCGTTAATCTTTATTGCCACTGTCACGAATCTACGTATTTGTACCTCAAGGATTCTTGTTCAACAACATTCCCTAGGGTCATAATATTCACGATGTATATCCTAACCTGGTTTAACTTCCCATAATGCATCCCTTTGTATATGAATAAGTCAAATTCCATTTGACATTCCTCCCCCTACTTTCCCAGTTGATCAGTATCTTGTAACCTTAGGCAAACTTCCCTGGCTGTCACACCACAAGTTTTGGTGTCATTTACAAGACCAGATTTTTTGGAGATGATAAGTAGAGCTTTACAGCACAGTACAACTCCTTTGGCCCACAATATTGTGCTGACTTCTATACATAACATATACCTATCCTCTTTTTCTTTCATCCATGTGCCTGTCTAAGAGTCTCCTAAGTGCCCTGAATATTTCAGCCTCCACCACCAGTTCTGGAAATGCATTCTAGGCACCCACAATTCTGTTTTTTTTAAAAGAATCTTGCCCCTGATGTCTCCCCTAAACTTCCCTCCCTTCACTTTGTTCAGATGTCCTCTGGTGTTTGTTACCCCTGGCCTGGGGAAAAAGGTGCCGGCAGTTTACCTTATCTATGCCTCTCAGAATCTTGTAGACCTCTATTACATCACCTCTCATCCTTCTTCGGTCCAATGAGTAAAGCCCTAACTCTGCTAATGTTGCTACATGATGTTCTCCAATTCAGGCAACATCCTGGTAAATCTGCATTCTCTCCATAGTTTCCACACCCTTACTGTAATCTGACTAAACTAAATGGCATTTGCAAAATATAGGTTATTACTAAAAGAAAAAAAAATGATGGATTTGTTAGATTGTTGGTCAAATGGCACAGTGTGCCATTTTGTTGGGTGTATTTATAAGAGGTTGTTTTTGTATTACAATGTCAAGTAGATGAATCATAACAGACTATCTGCTGGAAGAACTCAGCAGCATCAGTGGGGAAAAGGTTTTGGGTCTGAACTTTGATCATTTTATCATTAGATATTACTGAAGAATCCCGACTCGAATAGTGGACATTCTTGACCTGCTGAGTTCATCAAGCACAGCCATTCTCAGTGGGGACCCTATGCCCCGCCCCCCCCCCAACAAGGGCAACAGCACATTTAAGTAAAAAAAAAAGCCTTGTTTCACCTATCGTAACATTTTTAAAATGTTTTTTTATTAAGTCAGTAGAAGAGAAGTACAGAGAAACCAACTAAACATGACTGCTTCATCATAAACTTTGAGATGGTCCTAAGGAGGTCATAGTCAAAAGAAAATTGAGAATGGCTGCTCTAGCAGATGCAGAATCCCAGTGTCCTGAGATGAAGTGCATTCCCTTCAAGGAGGAGACTAAAATAACTATGTGCTTAAATGTCCCATTAAGTGTTCAGAAAAAAAGGATGCCCTTGGCAGGGACCATAAAGAAAGGAAAGTCTGCAGGGAAACTACAGATTTGCAAGAACAGTAGAACACCAATAGTCGTTAAATTAACCAATTATTAAATGAAATAATGGTACAGTGAAAGGAGAGGGAGAACCATTGTATCATAAGATTTATATTGGGAATAGAGAAAGACAAGGAACAAAGTAGATTTAATCAAGGGAGCAAGGATTTAATCAAAGTAAAATGGGAACCAAAGATTTATAGAATGACTGAGGTGATCTTCTAATAGGATGTTTCAGAAATAAGCTATGTGCAATCCCAAAAGATGGAACGGAAGGGAAAACCAATGCCAGAGCACCTTGGGTAACTTGGATCACAGAAAAGATGAAACAAAAAGATTGTCCAGTGGACACATTCTTCCCATCCTATGGGGAGAAATGGATGGAACAGGCACTAAGAAGCAAAGATGTGTGCCAAGAGGCAAGGCGACTTAACGGGTACTTTTAATTGATGTTTATGAGGGTAAAAGAATGTTAACAAGATTGATGGGTGGGGGAGGTGGGAAGAAGCAGTGAGCACTAGAGATGATGGATTACTCTGGATTCCTGTTCAACAACTTTCCCGAGGGCCCTGATATTCACGGTGTATATCTTAACATGGCTTAACTTCCCAAAATGCATCCCTTTGTATATGTCAAAGTTACAAAGGTTTTTAAAAATTAGATGCGAATTAAGGAAAGCCAATTAAATGGCAAATAGAGACAGGAAGGTAGTTTCCACTGGTAGGTGAAACTAAACTAGGCAACAAGTCTCAAGATTTAGGTCAGAGATGAAGAGGAACTGTTTTCTCCCCAACCCCCACCCAAAGGAAGCAGTGGAAGCTACCCCATTGAATATATTGAAAACGCAGACCAATATATTTAAGTAAAATGTGAGGGTTATAGGGAAAAGGCAGATAGGTGACGTGAAGTCCATGACAAGATCAGTCATGATCTTATTCAATGGCAGAGCAGGCTTGATGAGGTGAATGGCCCACTTCTGTTTGTTATATTTGTATGTCCAGGAGCATTAGGGTGGTTTTCAGGATAAGGGATTTTAGTAAAATAGTTGGTGGAGAAGCTGGTATTTTCCTCAGCGTAAAGGTTTAAGAAACTTTTGGTAGAGATGCTCAAGATTAAGACAAACAAAAAAATCTCAAAAGTTGATTCTAAATGGATCAAGTAAAACACAGCCAACCCATTGCAATATATTTTTTAATATCTTGTTTGCCTGTAATTGTACACATTTTTACTTTAAAACAGCGGTTTTCAAACTTTCTTTTCACTCATATATCACCTTAAATAATCCCTATACCATAGATGTTCTGTGATTAGCAAGGAATTACTTAAGTTGGATGTGAGTGAAAAGAAAAAGGTTTGAAAACCACTGTTTTAATTGTACCTATAAATGACTTATGAGCACAGTTTCATGACTCCAAAGGAAATGGGCCAATGACAATTTTTCTCAAGCAAAATATTTCATTAACAATTGGGTCCAGAGCAGAGGTTCTCAACCATTTTTCACATACCATTTTAAGTAATCCCCATACCATAGTGCTGTGATTAGTAAGTTGGAAGTGAATGAGTGGAAAGAAAAAGTTTGAAAACCACTGCTTTAAAGGATGAAATGATTTGAATAGATCTGAAGAATTAACAAAAATCAACTCTGATTATAGTGCAGAGTACTAGTAGATTCTGACAACCAGGTGGAATATTACATTCTAATTTAATTAAGAATTTGTCCCAGTGTACAAACTGTGATCCTACTTTACATGTGCAACCCTTTTACAGTTGAAGTGTGGCTCTGAAGTTCACAGCAAATGCATTCTCGACATTCTAACTTCAGCAAGGGGGTTGGGGCCAATGCACAGAGTCCTCTATCTTCACAAAATTTACTTTGGGCAATGATAACCAGTGCTTCATCAGTCATAAAACACATTGCATACTTGCCTCTCTCTATATGAATTAGGAAGGACATCATCACAAGATGAACCACACATACTTTTCATCTAAATATTCTTAATCAGAATTAAGATAACCAGGTTAATTATGCCTAGGCAGCAACCAATTTCAATGTTCAGCAAGAAAGTCGTCAAGATAAAACCAACCAGATCTGCAAAAGACAGCAGATGCTGTAATCTGGAGCAAAACAACAATTCGCTGGAGTTCAGCTGTGCGTTTTTATATCATCTGGTTGAAAAGTTCATTTTAAACTGAAAATTTGTTAAGTAAATTCCATTTTCAGTTCTAATTAATATAAATCTTCACTGACTAATAAAGAAATTTTCAAATTAAAAAAACTAGTTTGGAGATTTGAGCCTGTTCTCACAGTAAAGTAGCCACAATGCAACATAATTTTACAATGTGTAATGTTAGCAATAAAATGCATTCATACATGAAATTTTGGATAATACTACATTTTCCTCCCAGACTCCTGAATTATTTTTACCTTTACATAAAATGTTGCCTTGTCCAATTGTTGCAAGTTTTTTATGGCTGTGTACATCATCTCTTCCTGTACAGAATTGACCATTTCTTTCTCTTTCTGTTCTTCCTTGCTCGTAACAAGGATGCACTTGCTGCCTTGTGCTCTTCCACGGCCTGTGATAATAACAACTTGTCTTTAAATCATTTCTTTCAACAGAGTTACACAGTATTACCATTAAAATGTACCACAAATTGAACACAAAAAAATGAACTCCTAACACATTCACCTTTTGTGAATAGAAAAAAATTTAAGAATAAGTCATTTCACTCAGTGAGACAGGAACTACAGGACACGGGTTAAGGGTGAAATGTTTAAAAGAAACACTGGGGAAACTTTTTCAAGCAGAGAGCATGGAACAAGCTGCCATCTTAAGTGGTGAATGCCAGCTCAATTTTGACATTTCAGAAAAATTTGGATGGGAGGGTATGGTCCAGGTGCAGGTCAAGGGGACTGGGCAGAATAATAATAGACTAGATGGGCTGAAGGGCCTGTTTCTACACTATATTCTATGGTTTTAGCAATGTAATTTATATTGATGGAACATGCTGGTTATAAATGAACAAATCTATCAATTAGTAACTAATTGTTACTGTCACATAACTACTGTTCTTACGATAACAGTCGTATTAAATTGCATAGGAATGCTTGATGTATCACCAGCCTTTGTCAGGAACCTCACCTCTTGTCTGGATCATTTTTATAACATTTCCCACATATTCGTATAACAATACAAGGTTACACTGCGCAATGTCAATTCCTTCATCAGCGACAGATGTTGCCACAAGGATTTTGCTTCCAAGTTCATCTCTAAAGGAAGTCAGCACTTCCTTCTGTGAGGGTAGAGTCATCCCTGTTTTTTTAAAAAAAAAACTAAATTAACTATCTTCTACAAGGCTAATAATAATAGTCCAGCTCTAAGTTCTTCTATCTTGACAATAATCCCTATACCATTGTTCATGCTTCTCCATGGTCTCTTACACAGTTTTAATCACTGCACCATTAGCAACACTGCCTTCATTAGAAAGGACCCAAGCTCTGGAATTCTGTCCTTGAATTGCTCTAGCTGTCTGAAATAGTCCATCCATCTACAGAAAACTTTATGGCAACAATGCCTGCACTTCAAAAATACTTCCTTCATTGTCTACGTGATGTTTTGGTATAAGCAGAGATTGTGGAAAACATCAGAGAAATGGCACACTTTTTAAATTTTACCTACATTTTTGGCTTGATGAAGTAACTTCTTGATTAGCTAGGTTTCTTAATTGATAAACAATCTTGTGTTCAGCCACTTTAATGCAGATGAACAAATCTGACAAATTATTACACACAAGCCATCTATTCCTTAAAATGTTTTCTTATTTTTCAATATCCACGACTAGCACTCCTCCTTGTGTCAATTATAATATTCAGTTATTTTTCCCTAATTTAAAAGTTGTGTGCAGGAGTAAACCATTTCATGTTGTGAAATAAAACAGCTAAATCCTTCACATTCAACATTGATTAAAAACATTGCCAAGGTGTGTTTCCATTTGGTAACCAGAGGAAAAAGATTTGAGCCATTTGACTAACTTTTTTTGTTATCTACAGATTAAAGAATTTTTATGATCTCAAATACATACATTACCTAAAAGGCCTGATAAGAATTTAATTGATGCAATTTTTAATTTACAACCTTTCTATAATGGTTCAATATCTAACATTTATTATATGTTGTTGGGAACAAGAGAGGCTCCTTCAGATAAAATTTAAAAAGCCTGGGAACAGGACCTACAGCTTTTAATTCTGAAGAAACTTGGAATGCAATTTTCATTATGTGCCTGCCACTCTCTCCTACAATTTAAAGAAGTCCATAGGGCTCACATGTGAAAAGTCAGACTATCCTGTTTTTATGCAGATGTATCTTCTTATGATAATTGCAACATTGGAGATGCTTCATTAATTCATTATGCTCTGGACATGTCAAGAATCTTGAGAAATATTGCAACAAAATATTTCAAACCTTCTCTGCACTTTTTTAAATTTTTCATACTGTGAACCCTATCAATCAAAATACATACAAACATTTCCCTCTTAAATATACACAGTGGCATTTTTTTCCCACCCACCTCCAAACCCATTTAACGTTCAACATTCTTTCTTTCTTTGGCTTGGCTTCGCGGATGAAGATTTATGGAGGGGTATGTCCATGTCTGCTGCAGGCTCGTTGGTGATTGACAAGTCCGATGCGGGACAGGCAGGCATGGTTGCAGCGGTTGCAAGGGAAAATTGGTTGGTTGGGGTTGGGTGTTGGGTTTTTCTTCCTTTGTCTTTTGTCAGTGAGGTGGGCTCTGTGGTCTTCTTCAAAGGAGGTTGCTGTCCACCGAACTGTGAGGCGCCAAGATGCACGGTTTGAGGCGATATCAGCCCACTGGCGGTGGTCAATGTGGCAGGTACCAAGAGATTTCTTTAGGCAGTCCTTGTACCTCTTCTTTGGTGCACCTCTGTCTCGGTGGCCAGTGGAGAGCTCGCCATAGAACACGATCTTGGGAAGGCGTTGGTCCTCCATTCTGGAGACGTGACCCACCCAGCGCAGTTGGGTCTTCAGCAGCATGGATTCGGTACTTGCGGACTCTGCCAGCTCGAGTACTTCGATGTTGGTGATGAAGTCATTCCAATGAATGTTGAGGATGGAGCAGAGACAGCGCTGATGGAAGCGTTCTAGGAGCCGTAGGTGATGCCGGTAGAGGACCCATGATTCGGAGCCGAACAGGAGCGTGGGTATGACAACGGCTCTGTACACGCTGATCTTTGTGTGTTTCTTCAGGTGGTTGTTTTTCCAGACTCTTTTGTGTAGTCTTCCAAAGGCGCTATTTGCCTTGGCGAGTCTGTTGTTTATCTCTTTGTCGATCCTTGCATCAGATGAAATGGTGCAGCCGAGGTAGGTAAACTGGTTGACCGTTTTGAGTTCAGTGTGCCCGATGGAGATGTGGGGGGGCTGGCTGATGGAGGACCTCAGTTTTCTTCAGGTTGACTTCCAGGCCAAACATTTTGGCAGTTTCCGCAAAACAGGACATCATGCGCTGGAGAGCTGGCTCTGAATGGGCAACTAAAGCGGCATCGTCTGCAAAGAGTAGTTCACGGACAAGTTGCTCTTGTGTCTTGGTGTGAGCTTGCAGGCGCCTCAGATTGAAGAGACTGCCATCCGTGCGGAACCGGATGTAAACACCGTCTTCATTGTTGAGGTCTTTATTGGCTTGTTTCAGCATCATGCTGAACGTTTAACATATACAATACAATAAAACCATTAAACAATGTCATCACACAATTAAAATAAACAAGAAAATTGTGTCATCTACTTTTACACACTGGATCAAGTCATTTTGTCTTCTTATCATTTTAGGGGGTGGAGGTCCGAAGCAAGCCCTCTCTGTTATGTTCCATGTACAGTTCCCAAATTTGTTCAAATAATGTGACTATTTTTTAAATTGTATGTTATTTTTTCCAATGGGATACATTTATTCATTTCTATGTACCATTGCTGAACTCTCAGGCTCTCTTCTGATTTCCAAGTTGACATTATACATTTTTTTGCTACAGCTAAAGCTATCATAATAAATCTTTTTTTGTGCTTCATCCAAATCGAGACCAAGTTCTTTACTTCTTATATTACTTAGAAGTAAGATCTCTGGATTTTTTGGTATGTTATTTTTTGTGATTTTAATACCTGATATAGATCTTCCCAAAACTTTTTCACTTTCTCACATGCCCAAATTGCATATACTATTGTTCCCATTTCCTTCTTACAACAAAATAATCTATCTGATAATGTTTCATCCCATTTTTTTTTTAACTTTTGGGGCGTGATATATAACCTGAGTAACCAATTATATTGTATCATGCGTAACCTTGTGTTTATTATATTCTTCATAGTTCCAGAGCATAACTTTTCCCATATTTCACTTTTTATCTTTGTTTAAATCTTTTTCCCACTTTTGTTTCGGTTTATACCTTATTTCATCATTTTCCTTCTCTTGCAGCTTGATGTACATGTTTGTTATAAATCTTTTTATTATCATTGATTCTGTAATCACATATTCAAAGCTGCTCTGCACTTTTTTTTGAAGTTAATTTTAAACCTCATCCCTTAACTGCTCTTTTTGGTATTGTTGGTAAGAATGACAGAACTTTAATGGCATCTGAACTCCATGTATTAGCTTTTATTTCTCTTCTGGCTGTGTTGCTCAGATGAATGGACATTACCCCACCTAATCATACTCAATGGCTACATCATGTTTAAATTTAGAGAAGATTAGATGCTCAAATTCCGATTTGAGTTTAAATTTTCAAACACTGTGGGGACCCTTTTTGAATTACAGTACAACTCCGATAATCTGAAATTGGGTTCTCTGAAATCCTCAGTTATCTAAATTTTTTTTGGAGCTGAACTGACTGTGGACGTTGGGCTCCCGGCGGAGACCTCAAGGTCCCAGCCAAGAGCGAGACCCTCAGGCAGGGCCTTGGTGGGGAAGTGTCGGTGATCGACGGTGACCAGCATGCTTTTGGTGAGAATTAAACTTTATTTTAATGCTTTTTAAGCATTACTTTGTTGTTGTAGAAACACTGCTACCAGTGATTTGATGTTGCTACGGGGCTGTTTTTTTTAAAAAAAAAGACTGGTTCTCTGAAAAAAAAAATCATTTATTCAAAATAGGCCCAGTCCTGATCATTTCAGATAATTGGAGTTGTACTGTACTTTCATAATCTTTGATTTGTTATGAAGTTAGAATTGTTGATTAATGAGATAATTTATCTCTCTGATAAGAATTGTCTTTTTTTTGGCCAAACAGCTTCTTTCTTGGTAGTAGGTTTAGATTTTCATTTTTTATAAAATATTATTTTAATACAATATAATCGGTTTGATTAAAATGCAGGGTACCTTGGATGAAATTATATGATTTAAGTGTAATGTATCTTTTTGACTTTTAACATCTATTTGAATATACTCTGTATTTTTAGGTGTGAAATTTCAATGTTAATAAAAACACAAAATGCTGGAGAAGCTGATGCCAGCAAGTATCCAAACAAAAAGGGTGGGGGGGAGGGAGGGGGGATGGCTGGACTGTGTGGGTGAAAGAACTGGAAAGACAGGAAAAAGGGGGAATAGAAAGAAAAGGCAAGCAGGTTTAATGGAAAGCAATAAAGTCACTGTTCATGTCACGTGGCTGGAGGGTGCCCAGGTGGAAAATTAGAAATCTGCAGGTGGTCAAGGTGGAATAGTACACAAGGCCATGGACAGACATATGAGCATGGGAGTGTGACCCAGAATTGAAATGATTGGCCACTGGGACGTCACTGTGGTTGCGAACGGAGCGAAGGTGCTGAGTGAAGCGATCTTCTGGTCTGCAACTGGTCTCTCCAATGTAGAGAATACCACATGGGTGCACCAGATGCAGTAAATAAGTTCTCTGGATGTACAAGTGAAGCGCTGCTTCACATAAAAGGCCTGTTTGGGGCCCCAGACCGTGGTGAAGGAGGAGGTGTGGGCGCAAATATTATACCTTTTGCAGGCACAGTGGAAGATGCCAAGGATACAATAGGTGGGGAGGGAATTGTGCACAGAGCAGGCACAGTGGCAGGCCAAGAGGGGAGGAGAAGGAAAAATGTGTTTGGTGGTGGGATCCAATTGTAAGTGCCGGAAATTCCAGCAGATGATGTTTTGGATACGGAGGCTGGTGGGGTAGAAGGTGAGGATGAGGAAGATTCTATGTTGTTTGCTACATTAAGGACACTGACCTGCTGAGCTTCTCCAGCATTTTGTGTTTTTACTTCAACCAGCGTGTCCACAGAATTTTGTGATTTACTAGAAGCTGCGAAAGAATGTTAATGCTGTTATAATGTGGAATGTGTTGACCAGAAGACTTCAGTAATAACCTGCCAATGGGAATTAGTGGATACCTAAAGTGGAATCATTTGTCCAGTGATTTCCACTCTCCCTGCACTTTCCCCAATGCCCTATATCCCATCCTGGTGTATGATGATGATGTAGTAAAGTTACTAGTCTGATAGACAAAATTTCAGTTGGATGATCCAGAGACAAGAGTTCAAACCAACCAAGGAAGTGAATCTGTCAGGAACCGAAGAGAAAACCAGAGGATCTCATGGAGTGAAATGGACGACCAGTGTTTTGGATTGGGATCCTTTCTTTAGACATTTTTGTCTTGTCTGACCCCCTGAACTGCTTGATTCAATTCAGGGCAATTAGAAAAGAATAATTCTTCCCAAATGTCCAATATTTGTCTGGTTTCTTTTTTAAAATTATAACTAGTCAACCTTACCTGTTCTCAGTAACTCACGGTTTCCCCTCAAATTAACAAATCAGTGACCTTTGGCTACCCCTACCTTCCTTACCAGTGGAGACACAATCTTTCTTTACTGCTTTAAAACCTCTCAACATTACAAACACAATTTTTAAAATTTCACTATCGTTCCACTAAGTACAAAATCATTGCCATTAAAGATCTGAAGATTACACAAAAGTTGTAATTACCAGTGTTCTTCGATCGTCCCAATAACATTTCAGGTTGTAAGAATGATAGTGTCTCAGTATATTTTAACCAATTTCTCAGAGCCTGTGTTTAAAGAGGAAATTCATTTGTTAATTTATGAATTTAACTTAACAAAAAAAGCTTCAAACAAATAACTAACATCCCCAAATACAAATCCCAAAATTTGAATAAATTTATTTATTTGCTGTGATCAACTCTGTGCAATATATTATTTTTCCCAAATTAAGAAATTGTTTACCTTCTGCAGCGAACACAATTGGAGCCATTCAATTCCTCAAGACATACATATACTCATTCAGTTAAGTCAGGGGTATCCAAAGTGGTTGATACTGACCCCTTGGGGAGGGTTGATGGGACTATTCAAAGGGTCGATAAATACCAGGTGGTCGAAATCGCACGTTTGTGGGGGGGGGGGGGGGTCGATTGAACTTTTGCAGTGGAAAGCAGGGGTGGACAACTTCTCACAAGAGAGGCCCTTGGAGGCCGCCATGTTGTATTTAGCTTTGGCCTTTGAATAAGTTGAGAGAGAACAGGAGGTGGGACTGAGCGTAGAAGAAAGATGTATGTGTTCTTTGTACCTTTGGTAGGACCCCCACCCATCTAGCACTGGGATTCCATACTGGGGGGTCAATGATCTACAATGTTTGGGGACCCCTAAGTTAAGTCATCTTGGTCTAAACTATTGCAGGATTTTGGACCCTTTAATACGAGATTTAATAATGATCAAAAAGCACTCTTCAGGAACAATTGATGGCTTTGGAGAGGGTGGAAAAGTGATTTACTGGAATGGTTCCAAGATGAGGGATTATAGTTTACATGGAGAATCTAGAGTTGATCTGTGGGCAGACAAAGCTCAAGGTAAATGCATTTAAAGAACGGTTCAACGCAGTAAATGAAGTAAAATGGTTTTCAACTGCTGAAGGGTTTACATCAGCAAGAGCTCTGGTCCTGACGAACATGATGGTTTTGGTCTTTGGATTGTTTTGGTACTCTTCGCACAGAATCTTCTTTACTTCAGTCAGCTTGGGGTTCTCATTTGCTGGATCAGCTTCAATTCTCAACAGTTCCTGTCTCTTTGCTGATGAACAAAAACAAGAAAACTGTTTGATGCAGGGGTGAATCAAAAAGACAAAGATGTGTTATTGATGCTTTTAAAACGTGACATCCTCTCATGAAACCTGCTCTGATTTAAGACTTCTCTCCCCCCCCCCCCAAAGTGTTGTTCATGAGAATTTTAATAGTTAACCATTAATGAAAGCTAAATTTAATAGCGTACGATTGTTTGAGTCCTTAAAGGTCCATTTCAATTCATTTTACATTGATGAAAAAATATTTTTGTTGGTAAATATAGGAAAAGGCTTAGAAAGACAAATCAGACACACCATTTAAAACATCTCAGGCTGTGCTGTGGAGGAAGGTGCAGCACGGTCTCCTTGTAACCTGAAAGCATCAATGAACTACGTGACCTGCTCTGTGGCAGCAAGAAGATAGCTGGAACATCCTCTACTGAAATCTGGGGGGTGCTCGCCAAGGCTGCTGGGTGCATGTTGTGGAATGGACAGCTACTGGCAAATGGAGCCTCAGCTGTTGCCTCCTCTCTTGTCGAGGCTGACTCCCCTTGCACCTAAGAACAGTTCATCCATACTGCTACAATTTTCCCACACACTCTTCAAGCCACAATTTGGTGAACAGGCATTTGATGTCACTGGTTGCAAGAAAACGTCAGAAGGCCCTCAAGATAATCAGTTAGAGCAAATAGCACCATCTTAAAATGAAGGCAATGAAGCAACTTTGATTTACTCAGTAACACACATTTAGTTATATATTGAAGGATGATTCATACAGAGCTTGTCCCCTTGCATCCCATCTTTCAGGTCAATAAAAATTGCGACAAATCATAAATCTACCAAGCCTGCCTGATTAAAGCATAGAGAAACCTTTTACCTTCAAATAATGCTGTGAGCACCTGCTCTGTCTCATCGTATCCACCTCCTTTCACATTGGTAAAGAACTGGTCCAGGTAAGCCAGGGCATCTTTGGTGCGCGCATCATCATTGATAATCAGGGCATCATTGTATTTCTAAGGGTGTGAATTGGATACAGTTACAGGAAAAACAGTTAGTGATTATTAGAACCACATAACCAAAGTAGGTAAGGAAACAATCACTTGCCTATCAAGAGGTGAAGAAAGTGCTGAGCATTTAGAAAGTGAACTGTACGTGCTTGTGTAGTGTACTGTGGACTTTTACTGTATACGTCTTAATATTTTAATGTCTTTAAATTGTATTTATGTAAATATGCTCCATGGTCCTGGAGAAATGCCATCTCGTCTTTACTGTGTGAGCATTGTATGAATGATAAATAAAGGTGACTTGTGATCAAAGAGAAGCAATTTGTCTTCATGCAGGGCCTTTAAAGGTGCTGTCCAGAAGGGTTATGAAATAAAAGGCATTTCAAACAAGAAAAAAAAGTTAAGAAATTTAAGAAAAGATTTCAAGGGCTGGGGGATCAAACAGCAGAAAACATGAAAAAGAGTAGCAATATAAAATCAAACAGGTTTAAGTAATGAGTAAATTAGTGGTCTAACTATGTTCATTTTTAAGTGTGTAGCTGAAAAATGTCAAGTAGAGACTGAAAATACTACAATATATGAAAACCATGTTGTTCTTGACACACTCTCACTCTATTAGCTGGGTTATAATACCAGTACAAGCAACACTCACCCGCAAGTGCTCAGTGTAAGTAAAAAGAGTCCGACAAATCTTTCGTTCCTCCTCCATGTCCTTCATTCGAAGAACTTTGCAACTTTTCTGGACTTCGATGATCCACTGCTCATACTTTTGTGATCCACGATTTTGATTCTGGATGTGTGATATATTATCTGTTGAGAACAAAGCTCTGATTGACAAGGCCTACCACTGAGAGGAGAAAGGGTGCATTTTAGAAAGCCACCCTAATCCACATGTCAAGATAATTATTTAGGGGTATGGAGGGACACAAGACAAAGCGAGATTCCCATTCCTATTTTTAATAAAATTAACTATGGTTCAAAAACTACTACAATGAGTAAACAAAAATGGAAATACTTCTTTCACTATAGGAAATGACCTATCAAAAAAAACTATGCAAATGTGAAAACTCCCCGTAAATGTTAAAATCATCCATTTAAGCAACTCCCAAAATGTTAATTCTGAAGCTAAGGCTGAAATCTCACTTAAGTACACCACTTAGGATGTAGATTTTGTTGCATACTTCCATAAGCTGTGAAATGTTGCAGATTACAGAATTAAAAAAAAAGTTTACTGATGTTGTATACTCCCTTGGCCATGTCTTCAACTTGCACCATCATTTGACAAATAATGTCTGCAAATGGATCCTTCTTGCGCTTGTTAACCTCCCGGGTTTCTGCCAAGAAACAACAATATTGAAAAAAGCAGTAGATTTAAGCAGAATTTCAATTTCCCATGCCAATTTGTTTCATTATCTGCATAGAAACACATAATTACTTCAGGTTCCCCATCTCATTGTCAACGTGATTCCAAGTCCTGTTCATAATCACTCTGCCCGCTTCTTGAACAGTGCTTCAGTTTTAATGCTCTCACTTTCAAATCCATCCTTGTCCTCTTCCCTTTCTCTATAACTTCTCCAACTCAGTTACACACTCCTTCCCTCTCTACCTCTTCCACAACAACCATCCCATAAATCCCCAAGTCCTCAATTGCCCTTCAATTTTCCAGGATTTACCAGTAATTACTGCACACATTTTTAGCTGCACACCCCCAACCTCGAGAATTAAACTTCGAGTTATCTACCCTGACATCCCCTTGTATCTCTGTGTATGTAAATTGGATTATACTCAATGTTAAAGGTGTTTTTATATATAGAAATTTTCATTACAATAATAGCTGGGAGCAGCATAGATACTAATTTTTACATGGGTGCTGTTATCTATAGTGTATGAAAGGACTTTGGAAATACTTTCTAGCCAATACCATAACTTGCTGCTGAACACAGTAAGCTTAATGCAGCCATGCTGGTATTTGATTAGAAAGTACTGTAAACCTATTACTCAGACCACATCTTTATTCCTATTTTATATGAAAGTAAAATACATCAAAAGTTGTAGATAATTGGCAAGTGAAGCAGAATAAAACAAAATTAAAGTTTCAGGTGACGGCCTTTCATTAGGACAACTTTGTTAAAAGTTCATTGGCCGGAAGCTTTAACCATTTCTCTCTCTGGACTTGTTGCCTGGATGAAGTGTTTCCAGCATTTTCTGTTTATGTTCCCACTTTGTTGGCAACAAGGAAAAAAGATATAATTTCATCTGTTGTTCACTTTCTGTTCTTGCAATGCGCAGATTTTTTTTCTGTAACATTTGTCTATTAACATGAGATCTAGAAGGAAATTCCAGACAATTAATGCAGCACAGAAACAAGATATTCATTTCCTAGTATCCTCAGATCCTTCTGTTCCTTCCCCTCTCATGCACTTTTCCTGAATCAACTTTATTATTCTCGTCTGTGCCCCAATCTGGGAGACAGGCTTTTTCTGAGTTACCCAAATGATTTATCAACGATAATCGTGTATTGATGGCTTTGGCTCTGGTCATCACCACAAGGAGAGATCTCTCTTTGTCTATCCTATAATACCCCTTCATAGGTTAGCCCTTCCAGAGTTGCATGCAGTTCTTGTTGCCAAGCTATAGGAAGGATGTTTTTAAACTGGAAAAGGTACAGAAGGTTGCTGGGAATTTTCCCCCCCCCCGCCCCCCACCACCCCCGGAGCTTAATAGGTGTATAAAATAATGAGGGGTATAGATAAAATGTCCCTTTCCCCAAAGTAGGGGAGTCTAAAACTAGGGGTATAGATTTAAAATGAAGAGTGGGGGGAATTTTAAAGTTACTTTTTCCACTGAGGATGGTGGGTATATTGAACAAACTGCCAGAGGAAGCTGCAGAGATGAGTTTTCAGCTAAATATATAGATGGAAAAGATTTAAAGAGATATGAGCCAAATGCAGGCAAATGGGTCTTGCTCCATTAGATAAATTGATCACATGAAGGACCTGTTTTCACGTTGGACGGCTCTAAGATTTGCAGGATAACATGAATGTATGAGAGGAGGGTTTGTTGTGGTTGACTGGGCAAACACATTAAAATTAGTGAGAATGGCTAAGATAGCATTAAAAGTAATAAATTTAATGGAAATACCGTATATGCCATTGTTTAGGGTGATCCCTAAACTTAAAATTTTCACCTTAAAATGGGTTGTCCTATACAAAGATGTCGATGAAGTCACAACACCGCCGCCATCTTCAATGCAATCACACGCATGCCCCGTTAGTTGTTTGCAAAGTCTTAGCGCTCCTCTGTGAGGTCCATCCGTCTGCTGTCAGCTCTGCACAGGCGTTAAACGGCCTGATACAGGAGCTGACAGTGGTTTATTTTAAAATATCCAAATAAAACAAACCTTTAAATCAGTGGTTCCCAAACATCACAAGCGCACCCTCTCCCACAAACAAAAGTGGAGGGGGGGGGGGGGTTAGTGGTAGCATTGAGTGGAGTGGGGTGGTGGCGGCAGCAGCACTGAGTAGGGGGTAGTGACGTTAGTGCAACATAGCGGCCACCGAGACCAGATCTCACTATTTATTTTGCTCATTACGGCCTCCCCGAGTCTGGCCAGAAAATGACTGGATGGGTTTCTTCATTAAACTTTGCAGCAGAGTGAATAATAACAAGACTGAAGGTTCGGAACGTCCCCTTTTCCCTCACCGCCTACTTTGGGAATCATTACTTGAAATGATCATTTCTATTAAAATATTGTGATTTGCTTTTTAGCAGCATTCACTGGTCAGTGGTAAGCGCAAGATTTTTTATGGGGGGTGGGGTTAGTCATCTTATTTAAAGGGTATCACTCAAAACCAACATTTTAGGAGGAAATTCCGGGGCCATCCTATCCAGAGTCGTGCTAGACAACGGCACATACAGTATTCATTTAAGGCACAAATATGTAAATGGTAAGTGATTCATTCTTGGATGACAAGGGAAAGTAATGATATTATTGAATCAAAGGAGGAAGCTCCTAGATTTTCCAGAAATAGCAGTGGTCCTGAAGACTGGGAGCATTGACCAAAAGAGGACCAAGCAATTGATGCAGAGAGGCAAGATAGAACATCGTATAAGCAGGAGGAGATGAGGGAGGACACAGAATGACACAGGAAAATTTATAATGGCAAATCAGAAAATAGAAGAGCAAATAAACAATTACTTTGCACCTGTCTTTGGGGAAGACATACAACCAAGATGGTGGCACATGAGGTTAAGCGGCAATTTCAGTTCCTCCCCAACCCACTACTTTGTAACTACAATCAGGAAACTCTCATCAAAATACAAAATGCAAGCAGGATTTTCAAATTAGTGGATTGGATCGGCAAGATTCTGCGGGGTTTAAACTGACTGAAGCAAGGAACACAGAATTTTCCAAACCGTGGAGCAGGTCACGGGACTAGAGACACATGTGAGGCTATCAGAAGCGCTGCTGGAGAAGGCAGAAGCGTGCAAAACAGGCCGATATCAGGGTTAGACTGAGAATTAACTCCCTTCAGACCTGCGCTTCTGACAATCTTACTCTCAAATGTAAGATCGCTGGAGAAGAAAATGGTATACCTGAGGCTGCATCTGATCCAGAGAGAACTGCAAGGCAGCTGTGCTCCAGTGATTACAGAAATGTGGCTCCAGGACACCATTCTAGACTCAGCGATCCAGCTGGATGGCCTTGTCTCGCAGACAGAGACACTGGTGCTTCTGGCAAGACTCAAGGAGAGGAAATATACATTCGCCTCAATGAGAACTGGTGCACCATGTCTCTGTTGTGAAGACCTTCTGATCAGCAGAGATAGAGTACCTCATGGTGAAATACGGACCCTTTTACTTGCCCAGGGAATTCTTGACCACGCTAACACCACAGTCTACATTCTGCCTTCAGCTAATGAGGGCAACGACATGAAGGACGTTATTGTGCCATCTGCAAAGCCCAGACTTCCCTCCCTGACAATGCTCGGATTGTTGCTGGCCAACGTGAAAATGATATTACCACGGTTTCAACAGCGTGTGAACCAGCACCAGAGGAGAGACACCCTGAATCAGGTGTACATTAATGTTCCTGGTGCATACAAGGCTGCACCTCACTGCCACCTCGGATCACAAATCTATCCTGCTAACCCCTGCGTAGAGACCACTGGCAAAGCAAACTAGGTCAGTTCACAGGGAGATCAGGAAATGGCTGGGGGATCAGTGGGATTGGGGGGGGGGGGTGCATAGCAATGCTGCAAGACTGCTTTGAGACCATGGACTGGAGCTGTTTCAGGGAGGTGGCCACCTACAAAGGTCATATAAACATAGAAGAGAACACGAGTTCAGTGATTGGCTACATCAAGAAATGCATTGAGATCAAATAGTTCATAACTAGGGCCAACCAGAAACTATGGTTGGATGCAGCAGTCCAGGCCCTTCTCAGAGGTCGTGATGCTGCCTTCAGGACGGGGGATAGGATCAGCCAGGGCTAAACTCTCCCATGCAATCAGGAAGGCAAAATGAGGTAATCTAATGGGACCATTGTCTGAAGGTGTGCAAAATCCCTTCCACCCTGCACACAGCATCTTTCAGCTGCTCCCGCCGAGGAAAAGATTCAGGAGGATCAGAGCCAGCACCATCAGGCTGAGAAACAGCTTCTTCCCACGGGCAGTGAGATGCTGAACTGCTCACACTAACCATGCAAGACTCTCATTTTACAAAACAACATTGATTTATTTAAAATGTAAACATGGTAACAGGCCATTTCGGCCCACGAGCATGTGCCGCCCAATTTACACCCAACAGGGAAAACCCACAGACACAGGAAGAATGCACAAACTCCCTACAGGCAACATGGGATTCTAACAATGGTCGCGATCGCTGACACTGTAAATAAAGGTGTTGCACTAACCACTAGGCCAACCGGGCCACCCTTATTTTTATAGATATAACACTTGTTCTGCATATGTATTATCTGTCTGTGTATGTGTTATATCTGGTTGTACGTCTGCATGTTTTGCACCGAGGACTGGAGAATGCTGTTTTGTCGCATGATACAATCAGATAGCAATAAACTTGACAATGTTTGCCAGATATTTGGAATCAAGCACCAAGCAAGAATGAGTAACTGAAGGAACTACTATTCATAAAAATAGTTCTAGAGAAGTTATTGAGTTGAAGTTCAAGGACCAAATGAACTACATTCAAGAGTTTTGAAGGAGATGACTTTACAGATGTTGGATGCTCTGGTTATCATTTTTCAGGGGTCTAAAGATTCTGGAATTGTTCTTGTGGATGGAGCGTAACAAGTGTGACTCCACTATTTAAGAAAGGAGGAAGAGGGAGCAGCCAATGTTAGCTGGGATCTTTAAGGAAAGATAGTAAAAGAACTTCTGAAAAGAATGATAGTATTGAGTATGGTTAACATGGATTTCTAAAAAGGTCAATCATGTTTTTCTACTCCAATTCTTTGAGGATGTGACTACATTAAAAAAAGGAATGAATGGATGGGCTGTATTTGGATTTAAGTCCCACCATGCCAGTTAGTCCACAAGGTTAGCGCATGCAGAATCAGGATTGATATTATGGCAAGGATAAAGAATTGATTATTGGACAGAAAACAAAGTGTGGGAATAAAGAGATGTTTTACAGTTTGACAGGCTGTGGCTACGATGTACCACAGGGAGAGGTGCTTGGTCTCAAGTTTTTCACCATCCATATCAAAGAGGGGAGCAAACAGTGTAATGAAGAAATCAAACCAGATGCTATTCTGACCATAAAGGAGGGTGTAAAGAGGTTATAAGCAGAGACAAGCTGAGTGAGCTGAAGTGTGGCAATGTGCAATACAATATGGAAAATTTAGTCATCCATGTCGGTGCACAACAAAAAAGCAGGGTATTTGTTAAATGCTGAGACACTGGCTAGTGTCAAAGAGGCTTGAATGTGCTCGTTTGCCAAGTCATTGAAAGACAACAGTATTGGATACAGATTCCACCCCATTATCTTAAGATAAAGGGAGAGTGGCAAAGATTTGGCAGACAAAGTAATTGAGACAGTAAGACAGTGGTTCTCTACCATTTTTTCACCCACAGACATATTTTAATGCTGACGCAGACCAGCTTATAGTCCACTTCATCAAGTCCAGTATATTTAATCCTTTAGCCTTGCCAATGGTTTTAGCTTCTATTCTTTGCCTTGCTCTCTGACCATAAATGAGCCTAAATGGAACATATTTTGAGAATTTGTTTTGTTTTAGTTATCAAAATTCTTCTTCTTCTTTCTTTCTTTGGCTTGGCTTCGCGGACGAAGATTTATGGAGGGGGTAAAAGTCCACGTCAGCTGCAGGCTCGTTTGTGGCTGACAAGTCCGATGCGGGACAGGCAGACACGGTTGCAGCGGCTGCAGGGGAAAATTGGTTGGTTGGGGTTGGGTGTTGGGTTTTTCCTCCTTTGCCTTTTGTCAGTGAGGTGGGCTCTGCGGTCTTCTTCAAAGGAGGTTGCTGCCCGCCAAACTGTGAGGCGCCAAGATGCACGGTTTGAGGCGATATCAGCCCACTGGCGGTGGTCAATGTGGCAGGCACCAAGAGATTTCTTTAGGCAGTCCTTGTACCTTTTCTTTGGTGCACCTCTGTCACGGTGGCCAGTGGAGAGCTCGCCATATAACACGATCTTGGGAAGGCGATGGTCCTCCATTCTGGAGACGTGACCCATCCAGCGCAGCTGGATCTTCAGCAGCGTGGACTCGATGCTGTCGACCTCTGCCATCTCGAGTACTTCGACGTTAGGGATGAAAGCGCTCCAATGGATGTTGAGGATGGAGCGGAGACAACGCTGGTGGAAGCGTTCTAGGAGCCGTAGGTGATGCCGGTAGAGGACCCATGATTCGGAGCCGAACAGGAGTGTGGGTATGACAACGGCTCTGTATACGCTTATCTTTGTGAGGTTTTTCAGTTGGTTGTTTTTCCAGACTCTTTTGTGTAGTCTTCCAAAAATCAAAATTACAACCTTGTTTTACATATTACCTGTTTATGTATCAATAAAATTTGTCTTTCCCGCAGTGCTGTGGACCATCTGCTGACCACAGAGAGAGAAATACTGCTCCAGTGCTCAGAAGAATGAAGAAAACCTCACTGAAACGTGCAAATTTCTTAAAGAACTTGTCAGGTTATTTGCAGGGATGATGTTTTCCCCTGATTTGCGAAATCTAGAGGATTAGGGCAGAGCAATTAAGAATAAGGGCTAGGCCATTTAAGCCGGTTACAACAAGATTTCTTCAGAGGCCTTTTGGAATTAAACACTAGAAGGCTGTGAGGTTTAGTCATCTTGTTCATTCCAAATGGAGAATGATTTATTCCCTTAATGATTAGAAATCTAAGGATATGGGGACAGAAATGGAAAATAGCATCAAGATAGAAGATCAGCTACGATCTCAACAAATAATGGAGTAAATTCAAGGGCCAGATGGCATATCCCTCTTCCATTCACTATGGTCTTATAAAAGACATGAAGCAGTCTTAAGTATTACACATTGAGCAGAATCTAAACTTCAATACTGGCCATTTAAAATCATGAGCTGTTAAATGCACAGAAAGGTCTTACGTTTCATTGAAACAAAAATGTATTTCTCCAGTTCTTCCACGTTCTTGTTGACGGTTGATATGTTTTCAGCATCAAGATTGGCACAAATGTGCAAAATATAATCCATTGCCTCTCTGACTGAGCAGGCATCCCCAACTCCAATTGATGCTGTTAATCCAACAATCTGTGGAGAAACCAAAAAAATTATATGGCATGGTGATCAAAGGCAAGTCTAGACTTTTCTCTTCCATTTATGACTGATTCAATGCCTTTTCTGTTTTTAGAAAGAAAAAGATCTGAAATGAAATAACCATCTGTCACCTCAGGGCATGTTCTCAGATTTGATACAATTGTGCAAAAGTTTGAACTTGTTACCAAAGTCTGAACTACTACAAACCAAGATTCTGAATGGGAACTTTCCCCATGAGGCATGATTACATGGCCTATTGCTATTAATGGACAAAATTGCCAGGACATTTTTAATTTAACCAAATTGATTTGAATATATTATTTTATTGTGATTTAATTCCCATACTGTAAAAGGGTTGGATGGCTTGGAGTTTGTCAAATTTGTTCAGGAAAGTTTTCTAAATCAATGTATAGAGATATCAACGAGAGAGGATGCAATACTTGATCTCCTTCTAGGGAATGAGACAGGTCAGGTGGCTGAAGGATGTAGGAGAACATTTTGGGTTCAGTGAACATAATGTCATTAGTTTCAAGTTAATTATGGGGAAGGATAGGTCTAGTCCTCGAGTTGAGATTCTAAGTTGGAGAAAGACTAATTCTGTGGAAATGAGAAAGGATCTAGAAAAAGTGGATTGGGATCATAAAGAAACAGAAATTGAGAGCAGGACCAGATGTTCCTCAGGAGTTTGCGGAGGAGCTAGTGGAGTTGTTCAAGTGGACCGGTACGGACTTGAAGGGCCGACATGGCCAGTTTCCGTGCTGTAAACGGTTATATGGTTATGGTTGAGGTTTGAATCTTTTTATTTCCAATTTAATCACATTGTTAACAGTTGGAGTTTTTTTTCAATGTCGGAGACAATCTCCTGGATAGCTGGTATACTTGGGGGGTGGGATTAACAGATACCCAGAACAGTTCTGTGAATGTGTCCATTTTTAATTGGACAGGGTCCTGCCAATCATGAGAACTGCTTTTCTGGAGGTGGAAAGTGACTAAGAGTGGGTTTCAAGGGCTTGCTGACACCAGAAGATCTGGGACCATTCCATTTGGAGTTTAACCTTTCAAAGTCCCACAGCTGATGATGATCAGATCATTTAATTTTATGATGTTAATTAAAGATCAAATATTACTGGGAATAATTCCTTGCCTATTCTTCAAAATAACACTGTGGATTAGAATTATACAGCATGGAACCAGATCCTTCAACCCAACTTGTCCATGCCAATTAAGGACCTTAGTCCATTTGACCCTCGTTTCTTCGAAAACTTTCCTCACATTTAACAATCTAAATGTCTTTAAACTTTCTGGTGCATCTATCTCTATTAGCACATTCCATATATCCCCCTTATATTTCTTCCACTCACCTTAAACTCATGCTTTCCAGTTTAAGCTTTCCCACCTTGGGGTAAAGGTCTGTGACCATCTGCCCTATCCACAACCCTCATGATTTTTTTTCCCAATGTAAGGGAATCTAAAATCTTTGGCTCTATGTGAAGTTTGTGTGTCCTCTGTAATTGCATAGGCTTTTTCCATGTGTAATCATAGTGTGGTCCAGCACAGAAATAGGCCCATCTGCCCATTGCATCCATGCCAAACTTCCTGCCCATCTACATTGATCCCATTTGTCCTATTCAAATATCTGTCCGATCACTCCTGTTTCCTCCCACATCCAAAAACCTTTGGGTTAATCGGTCCCTGTAAATCATCTGCAGCGTGGGATGAGAGGGTTGAAACCTGGAAAGAGTCAATGGGAGTATAACTTTTACATCAACCTGAAGGTGAACACAGAATTCATGAGAATATTGCTGAGAGCAGTGGGCTTGAATTTTAAAAAGAGGCTGGAACTTTTCTCCCTGAAGTATAGGAGGCTGAAGGGGAAGCTAAAGCTTATAAAGGTCCATAAAATCAAGAGGCTGAGATAAGGTAAATAGTTACATTCCTTTTCCGAAGGTATTCAAATCTAAAACTAGGGGGCATAGAAATAAGTCAATTAGGAAAAGATGTTTAAAAAGGGACCGCATGGGGAACCTTCTTCACATAGAAGGTGGTGGGTACATGGAACAAGTTGCCAGAGGAATTGGAGAGGTCAGGGAAAATTGTAATCTTCAAAAAACATTTAGGGAGGTACAGAATGAAAGTGCATAGAGGAATATGGGTTGAATGCGCTAGCTTGGTTGGCGTGGACACGTTGAGCCAAAGTGCTCATTTCCATGCTACGATCCTAATTTGAGTTTATCATTTCCGGGTCGACACTCGCAGCGTCGCACTCCCTCAGCACTTCACAAGTGCAGCAGACTTCTGACTCCTAGAATAGAGTGCTACCAAACAGACTGCATGTACCCATTTGAAAAGCATATAGTTGGGCCCACTTAGACACAAATATTACAAGGAGTTTCTTGGTATTTTAGAAAGCTGTTTGTAAATTTTAAAAAATGGCTTGATGCAAGGGTAAATGTTTTGGAAAAAGTCCTTGTAACACAAACGTTTTGCAACTGAGGGGCCTGAGGTTAATAAATATGCCTCCTTTAAAAACAACTGTTGTTTAAGCTTACAGCAGATTCCATTCATCCAGTCTCCAATGCTTGGTGACCTTGACGATTTTTCCTGCTTAACCAATTCCTCGGTTTTAAAATATTGAGCCTTGCTTTCAAATCCTTCCACTACCCCACCCTCTGTTAACCACCCCAGCCGTACAACTCTCCAAGATTATTCCTCAAATATCACAGAATCATAAAGCATAGCAACAAGCCCTTCAGCCTATCATGTCTACACCATCAAGCCACCATGGACACTTCCCGCATCCCCACTAACCCCACCTCATTTCTCCTGCCACTCAGCTGGGACTAATTTACAACGTCTAATTAACCTACTGACAGCATGTGAGAATAAACTGGAGCACCCGGAAGGATGCTGAGCAAACATGCCAACTCTGCACAAATAACACCTGTGGTCAGGATCAAACCTCGTTCACATGAGCTGTGAGGTCATATAACAATTTTACTTTCTCCATGGGTGATGTGTGTGCTTTCACCTGCCCAAGTCTCCAGTTCTGATTGTAAACTTCTGCACCTCCCTTTCCTTCTCCAGGTTGCACATAAATGTTGTTGGTCATCTGCCTTCAGACCTGACAAATTTCGATGCTAAATTTTGTTTGATAGTTGCTTCTGTAAATTTTGGGACTTTTTGATTCACCGCGACACTGATGAAGATTTGCACCAGGTTTCAAGCTGGTTCACTAGTAGAGAAACAAGGAGGAAAGGAAGGAGCAAACCATTCTATCAGTAAAAACTGAAAATGATGGAAAAAGTAGCATCTGTGGAAGGAGAAACCAGTTAATGTGTCAGTGACCTTCAGAATTGGGGGGTGGGAGGAGTGTGGGTTTAGAATTTTCAAAATAGAGCTGAGAGAAGTGGTGTAGGACAAAAGATTGAATGGGGGGGGGGGGTGTGAAGTAATAAGGAGCATGAGTCCTGCTCATCAGCAAAGCACTTTAAAATAATTGGATGGGAAAGGGATTTAAGTACGATAATAGCATACAAGGATAGATCAATCATCCAGAAGCTGGAAAATTAGAAGGTTCATTTCAGAAAGTTGCAAAGTGCCTGGACAGTCTTTACATCTTGTAAAATTACAAGGATTGGTCCATCCAGTCCTCCCTCACTCTTTCAAAGCATTTTCCTGTTGCAACCATTCTCCTGTTCTTTTCCCGCGCACTGGAAGTTTTCCCTTTCAAACTGCTACTTTTTAGAATCGCAAAAGGTTAGTTCTAAGGTTCTCAACTTTTTTCTGCCCATTCATGTACCACTAAGCATTCCCTATGCCATAATGTGCTTAGTAAGGGATTGCTTAAGGTGGGATGTGAGTGGGAAGGGAAGGTTGAGAAACACTGCTCTAGACCCAATTGTTACTGAAGTATTTTGCTTGACAAAAATTGTCATTGGCCCATTTCCTTTGGAGTTATGAAACATGCACAAAATGAGTCAATTAGGAATGATTAAAACAGTGGTTTTCAACCTTTTTCTTTCCATTCACATACCATCTTAAACAATCCCTTACTAATCACAGAGCACCTATGGCATGGGGAATACTTAAAGTGGTATGTGAGTGGAAAGAAAAAGGTTGAGAACCACTGGGTTAGTCTGCAGGCTATCAAGAAGGCAAGTTGAGGGTTGGCTTTCAATGCTAGAGGGATTGAATTTAGGAACAGAGAGGTTATGCTGCAACTTAGAAGGTACTGATGAGACCACATCTGCAGTACTGCTCACATTTCTGATCTCCTTATTTGAGGAAGGATGTATGGACTTTGGAGGTGAATGTTGATTCCAGAGATGAGAAGGTTGGCCTATGAGGAGAGATTGAACTGTCTGGGACTGCATGCACTGGAATTTAGAAGAATGAGAGGGGATCTTTTAGAACCATATAAAATTATGAAATGAATAGATAAGATAGAGGTAGGCAAGTTGTTTCCATTGGTGGGGAAGACTAAAATTATGGGACACAGCCTCAAGATCCAGGGTAGTAGATTTAGGGCGGAGATGATGAGGAACTACTTTTCCCACAGGGTGATGAATCAGTGGAATTCACTGCCCATTGAAGCTACCTCAGTATATACATTTAAGACAAGGTTGGATAAATTTTTACATTGTAGGAAAATAAAAGGATATGGGGAAAAGGCAGGTAGGTGGAGATGAGCCTATTCTCAGATCAGCCATGAACTCATTGAATGGCGGAGCAGGCTTGACGGACCAGATGGACTACTCCTGCTCCTATTTCTTATGAAGCACAACTGAGCTTGTTCCATTGACCTTTCAGCACACTGTGTAATGTAAAACCGCTTCTTAATCTTATTTTTTTTCATTTATTTACCATAACGGTACCGCTCATCTCCAGTGTCACTCTACTCAAACCTCCTCCTCCTTTATCTCCGAAGTCTCAACATCCTCCTAACAGTACAGTGGCTAGAATTGGATGCAGTATATATGCTGGGATCAATCAAGTGTTTCAGAGTACTAGCATTTTTTTTTGTTTTTATACATCTTAATCAATGAAGTAAATATCAGAAGAAAAACCCTGAAAATTCTGAAAGCTTAACCTGTGGTAAGGTAATCGGTCTTGTGCCCATTTTAACATCCAAATATTCCTTCATTAAAACATTGTATGGGTGACTTTTAGCTGTATTGTGGCATTCATCAAATATTAGGAGGGTGAAAATGGAAAGCGAGGATATCTTGCCACATTTGAGACAATTTAGCAAAATCTGTGGTGTCAGGATGATAATATCGTTCTTCTTGATGAGCATCTCCACTGGTGAAGTGGCCATCACATCACCGCATATTCCACGAACTTCAAAGCTGGAAGATAAAGATTGATGCACCATTAACCTAACATGATAAAGGAATCGAATGGTGACCACACCTTATCCCAACCACTTACATCAATGGAACAAACTGAATAACAAAAATAAGAAAATATATATTGTAATATATGAAAGTCTAGTGAAATAATGGTCGGCACAGATTAGAAGTGCCGAATGGCTTGCTTTCTGTACTGTAGCATACTAAGTGCCACTGGTGAGTGCCTAAGTTTTTTTTCTGGTTCTCTCCAGGAGTTGCTGGCAGAGATTCAGCCTCTGATGTGCAGAACCCAACAAGGTTGCAGAGGAAAAGGAAGTAAAAATGTTTCTCTGAAAAGAGTATAGGTATGAAATAAAAATCAATGGGTGAAATCCCTGGAGACACAAGGGAAACCCATATTCTAAAAGGGCTTGGAAAGTAAGAATTTCTTAAGTATGTCCATGAAAGTTTTATTCAACAATATAAACAGGCTCCTACTAGAGAAGGTGCTACATTGGACCTACTATACGGGAACAAGGTAGGATAAGTGACTGAAGTGTTAGTAGAGGAGCACTGGATAATGATAATGAGTTTGTTGTTAAATACATCAGTAAAATGTACACATGCACCAAAATTCTTCCTTGCTGCAGCCAAACAGGCACTTTGTAAAAGAAAAACTCAAATAGTATACATTAAATTAAACTAGTGACTATAATTCTATTAGTTTTAAAATAGTTCTGGATAAAGAAAGGACTGATCTACAAGTTAAAGTCCTAAAACGAGGCAAGGCTGATATTGAAGTCATTAGATAGGAACTTACACCGGTTGATTCTGAAAGGCTAAGAGTAAGATGAAGAAATGGGAGGATAAAGAGAACTCAGGGACAGAAAGTTCCTATTAGAGTGAAGGTCAAGGTTGGCAAGTTAGGGAATCCTGGTTGACAAATGATAATGATGCCCTGGTCATAAAAATGGAGGTACGTGCTGAATATAGGGGGGGGGGGGGATATTAAAAAGAGAAAGGTAACTAGGTAGTGGAAGATCAGCATGGTCATCTCTGTGTGGAGAGTCAGGAGATGGATAAGGCCTTGCATAAATATTTCTCATCTGTATTTACTGTAGAAAAACTTATGGAGGCTGAGAAAATGTGGCAATTGAGAAGTGACATTTTGGAATCTATCCACATTACAAAAGCAGTGCTAACAGTCTTAATGCATATCAAGGAACCCACGAACTGACCAAGTGTTTCCTCAGTCATTGTGGGAAGCTGTGAAGAAATTGCGAGGACCTGGCAAGGATACCCTCATCAGCCATGTACGACGTACTGGAAGATGGCTAACATTGTCCGTCTATTTAAGAAGGGCTACAAGGACAAGCCAGGGAACTACAGACTGGTGACCCCGATATCTGTGTTGTATAACTTAACTGGAGGGGATTCTGAATGACTGGATCGACATGAAGTTGCATAGGCAGGGTCTAATAAGGGCAAGTCAGCATGTGGGAAATCACATTTTACAGGGTGTTTTTTTGGTGGTTACCCAGAGGATTGATGAAGGGAGGCCAGTGGATGCTATCTATATTGACCTGAGCAAAGTGTTTTACAAGGTCCTGCATCTTAGGCTGGTCCAAAAGGATTGATCACATGGAATCCAAGGTACACCAGCCAATTGGATTCAAAATGATTTTGGTGGTAGGAGACAGAGGGTAGTAGTGGAGATGGTTTCTCTGGCAGTGTAGTTAACGCTATTAGCGAGTTTGCAAGTGACAGCAAAATTAGCAGTATGTATAGTGGAAAGTGAGGAAAGTTGTCTGAGTTTACAAAAGGATATTGACCCCCAGGGGATCAATAAATCCCAGGGGGTTAAAAAAAAAAAAGGGTCACTAATATACCGGGGGGGTTGATTTTAAAATAGCGCCTCCCCCACTCCCCGCCCGGCCCAGCACAGCTGCTGCAACCCCCCCCTTACCTGTCATGAACCTTTGTGCACCGCCGTCACACTTCCCGCTCATTGCGCATGCGCCATCTGCCACTTTGAACATCACCATCACATTTCCTCCCTCATCGTACAACTCATCCCAATAACTGCCATTTTTCCCTATCTGCCTGTTCTTCGACACAAACTTCCTACCAGCTTGTGCGCCAAACGCCTCTTCCTCTGCCTTTTCAATTTGGTTCCCATCCCACTGCAAATCTAGTTTAACTGCCCCCTCCAACAAATGGTAGGGTACTGGAGAGAACTGTGGAACAAGACCGAGGGATACAGGCATCTGGTTATCTAAAAGTGATGTCCGAAATAGATGGTGGTTAAGAAGGTGTTTGGCACGCTTGCTTTCATCAGTTAGTCGATTAAGTAAAGGAGCAAGCATGTCAGGTTACACGTGTACAAGACATTGGGAATTACCATACTTGATGAATTGTGTCCAGGTTTGATTGCCCAATTATAGGAAGCTTCAATGGTGAGGAAATGATTCATGAAAATGTTATTGGGACTGGAGGCTGCACAAGCTGGGATTTTTCTTCCTGGAGCATTAGAAATTGAAGGCATAGATAAGGTTGATAGTCACAGCCTTTTTTTTGCAGGAGAGGAGAATATAAAACTAGAGGACATATATTTAAGATGAGGTAAAATATTTTTACAAGTGACCTGGTGGGCACCTTTCACACACAAGAGTGGTAGTTATGTAGAATGAATTGCCAGAGGCAGGTACAATTGTAACAATTGAAAGACATTTGCAAAGCATGTGGATAGGAAAGGTTTAGAGGGTTATGGGCCAAAGGCAGGAAAACAAGACCAGATTGGTACACAGTTTAGAAATTGATCAACATGGATAGGTTGGGCCAAAGAGCCTGTTTCCTTAATGTTAAATTATGACATGAGCAAAACAACTATCTTCTTGAGGAACTCTGCAACTAGTAGAGGTTATGTTAATATAAGTTACGTTAGCAAAGTTGTATAATGAGATTACTATGCATAGTTCAGCATTCTACAGAATTCAATAAAAGGCATGGAGCACAAGAAAAACTGCGATTCTATTAGAAGATTACAGCAATTGGAATAGACTGAACAAGTTGTTTAATTTGATAAATAACTATGAGGATTTCAAAAATCTTGAATAAAATGTCCAAAGACACTTTCCACTTATGCAAGATTCCAAAAATGTAATTTGTCACATCTTCTTTACTCAGAGAGGGGTCAAAAGGGGAAATCACTATTGTACATGTAGTTATATAACAGCTTAGATGCTTTCAAAGGGCAAGGAAATGAGTAAATGAGGGAAGAGAGAGGCGAAGATGAAGGAGGGCAAGACTCGTGTGGAGTCTTATCACCAGTGGTTGGTGCAAGTGCTTCGTTTTAAGGCTTCAGGTTATTTGCCATCCCTTAAAAGGAATAGATAAAACAAGAGATAGTGTTAGGTCTGCTTTGTTCATGAATGAGTGAGACAAACACCAGACTGAGTCGAAATCAGGGTTCTTTGTTCTTTATTACCGGATTGTAACACTTGCGACCAACCAGGTTAGTCGGAGAATGCATTCTGCCGTTATCAGCAAAATGGTGATTTTTTATACCCTTGGATACATGCTTAGAACATCATCATATCATTACTTGTCCAATGACTAAAACTGTTGCTATCCTTTCCCTGCTAGCTTCCTGCCTCTCAATCCATCAATGTCTCTCTTATCTTGTAAGTACAAGGATGCATTCACATCTTGTTACTGCCCCGTACATTCCCATCTCATGATGTTTTACCTTACAATAGTGATGCCAACAATGGGTTGAGCTGCAGCCATTTCTAGTCATACCTGGACACCTTGAAGTGGTTCTTAAACAAATCCAACTGCTGCTGAAAGACAGGAACCGTTGTGGCCAAAAAGCCAACTTTCCGAATCTCCCCTTCGGGCCTATTCATCAGGTGATTCTCAGTGATGTGGAGGGCAACAATAGTTTTCCCAGACCCTTAAGAAGGAAGTGAAAAAAACCTATTTATCTGACAGAACACCATTCTTACCAGCATGGCCAAGCTCTCTCACAAGCATGTGAGCTATACTTAATAGCTTCCCCTATAGATAAGGAACCATGTGCATGGCAGAGTTCCCTCAATGTGCTGCACCATAGAAGGGTTAGTGCCAGTGGCTCCCCCATGACCTCTGAGCCCCAGAACCATGGCAACCAGTTCCACATGGATACAGCAACAATAAAATATGAGACAACTGAAAGTGAAATCACTTCCAATAAAGAGCACGGAATCATTATCCCAGTGCAGTTTGTGAGTTGAAACTTGCTGTAGGAACCATAAATTATGTTTCTTACATTGTGCAACTGTCTGCCTTTCACTATCTGTGAAGCATTCTGACCCAGCAAAAGGGGACCTGTATAAAGTCCTCTCTCTCCTGTCTGTGAGGAAAACTGCTCTCCTTATCAGCTCGGGCCAATATATGATCTGTATGCTTGGCATATTGTTGTCACTGGAATTAATTCACTCCACCACACTGGATATTCCAAGGTAACTAGAGATGGGCAATAAATGCCAGCTTTCTTAATGATGTCCACACCACAATAGTCATATGTTTTTAAGTTTTGTTTCAAGGACTCCGAGCAAATTATCAATCCAACCTGCCAGCACTGTGGCCAGAAAACACCTTTACCACAAAGAAACAACAGCTTCCATTCTAAGAAATCTGCAGGCTGATCAATTTTCATTTTACTCATTGTATTTCATGAAATTACACCAACTCCCAGAAAATGGTCAACAAGTGAAAATTAAGGTTTGGGGAGTAAAATGATGCAGAGTAGGAGGTAGACATGATTCACAGAGCTCCCGAGATATGTGAAAATGGTCAAAAAAACAGAAAAACGACAGAAAAATCAGCTAATAGTTTAAAACTTAAAAACATGGGGAAAAAAGAAAAGAAAAAGACAATTCAGGAAGAAAGTGACCCAGAGGCACCTCATGGTAAAGAAAATGGCGGGGCCGGTTCGAGGCACCCGCGTGAAGAAAAAAACGACTTACCTGTTCGGGCTGCCGGGTTGGAGGACAACAGGAAGAGTGTAGGCATCACTGTGGGAGAGTGATGCCTGCATGATGCAGTGAGACCCATGGGAGTCAACAAGAATGGGCCAAGAGAGGCAGCGAGAGGGAGAATATCAACAAGGAGGCCTTGCCAGCAACCATGGAGCAGCCCCACGAGCAGCGGAAGCGACAAAGCGACAGCAGCAGTGCGAGCGGCTGCGGCGGCAGCCACAGTGGTGGGAGTAGCAATGGCGATAGGCCCCACAGACAGACATAAGAGCGGGTGGAGAGGGGTGGCACAGGAGAGACTGTGGAGGAGGCAGGTGACCCCGACCATGCATCCCAAAATGGGGGGTGGAGGTTCAGGCTGCACCAGGAGAACGGCCTTACCTGCACCCCAGAGGCAGCAAGGTGGCGGTGATAACAAGGTCAGTAACGACAGCAGCAGTGGCGATGGCAGTACATCGGGAGGCAGCGTCAGGAGTAATACGGAGGGAGAAGGGAAGAGAAGCTGATCTTAAGAGTGAAGCAACAGCAGTAAGAGCTTGGGGAAAGGGCCCATAAAGTCTTGTCCTGGCAGGTGAGGGTGGATGAAGTCTTGAGGACAATTAATGCAATTCAAATGGGGGAAGGCAAGATTTCATGCAAGCCAAAATAAATAAATGATTCACTTAATAAGTTCTGTAAAGAACTTCATAAATCAGATGGGAGGGACCCTGCCAAAATAGATGATTTTTTGCTTTCATTGGAACTACCAAGTTTGGATCAGGAGGATTGAGAGGAGTTAGGCGCTTCCTTCTCTAGAGAAGAGATTGAACATTCTTTGAGCACTCTGCAGGCAGGTAAATCACCGGGAGAGGATGGTTTCCCCATCTAATTTTATAGAAAATTTGAAGATCTTTATTGCCCCTCCTTTTGAAGGTGGTGGATCAGGTGGCGGAGACACATATCCTCCCGTAATCTTTTCAAAAGCAATCATTACTATGATCCCCAAAAAAAGACAGAGATCCATTGAAACCCTCCTCCTATAGGCCTATAAATATTGAATGTAGATTATAAAATTATAGCAAAAACATAGGCCAATAGGTTGGTGAAACATCTGCCAAAATTTGCAAACTCGGATCAGGATGAATTTGTTTAAAAGAGGCAATCAGCGGATAATGTAGCAAAATTGAAGAGCCTGGGGAGAACCTGGGAGTGGCCATATCCTTGGATGTGGAGAACATCTTTGATGGATTGGAGTGGGATTTTCTTTTTAAGACACTGGAGAAATTTGGACTGGGTCAAACATTTATCAATTGGGTAAGGACATTGTATTATAAACCCCAGGCTAAAATCATCACAAATGGGCAGGTGTCTCCAGTGTTCCCACTGAGTAGATCTAGTAGGCAGGCCTGCCCACTGTCCTCACTTTTGTTCATGCTAGCTATTAAACCACTGGCAGAAAACATTCAGCGGGACCCAAACATAAAGGGTGGAGCGGGTGGAACACAAATTCAACTTGTTTGGTGGAATTGGATGGGGGAGATGGAGGGGAGGGGGTCATCGGCCAGACTGAGGACCATACTGAAGGTTTACAGGAAGGTCTCCAGGAACAAGATTAATCTGGATAAAAGCAAAATCATGCCTTTGACCAAAGGAGATTATAGATCCTATCCACGATAGAGCCAATTCATGTGGCCATAGGAAGGTATTAAATACCTAGGGATAAGAGTGGATAAAGACCTAAGCAATATATACCCTTTGCTCTGCAAGATCGAGGAGGTCCTGGTTAGATGGAAAACACCATAACGTTGATGGGCAGAATTAACTGTGTAAAAATGAAGGAGGTGCCAAGACTACAACATCTTTTTCAAATGCTGCCCATTTCGTTGCCCCAGTATTTCTTTAAAATGCTCAATGAATGTGTCAAAACCTTTTGTGGAATGGTAAGATGTTTAGAGTCTTCATGAAAAAGTTAACATGGGAATGTAAATTGGGGGGCTTAAAAAATGCCATTTAAAAAAAATACTACTGGGCGTCCCAGGCGAGGTTTGTTGCCTCACTTTTTTGAGCGAGAGGTCCCCTTCTTTGTCCCAAATTGGGTTACATGCAGAAAAACGTACACAAATGGATACCAAATTAATTTTGAAAAAAGATAAACCCATAATAAAATATATGTGCCAGAAAAAAAAAAATCAACGTATTGGATTGAAGGTGGGGTTATCTCCTAAAATGCCCTTGACCCAAACAATTTAATAGCCATGACTCTAAGCAATAAGATCCTGGACATTTGGTGCCGGAAGGGAATCACATGTATCGAGGATTGTTACTATCAAGGGCACTTCATGTCATATGAGCAGTTGAGGGACTAAATAAGAGTTATCGAATAGAACATTCTTCTGTTTTCTGCAATTACAATCTTTCCTAAGGGACAAACTTGGATCAGCAATTACTCTGCCTGACTGTAGTGACATAGACTCTAATTGGAAAGGGGATTGTGTGTAAATTTATCTCTAAGATGTATTCCATAATCCAAAAGGGAAGGCCCGAAGCCGGGCTTACTTCGGTTAAGGGAAGATAAGAATTGGAAGTGGGCATAACAATTGATGAACGATGGTGGGAAGATTTGTGTTTGAATAGTCTGATGGGAATTGTTAATGCCAGACACATGCTGGTGCAGTATAATTTCTTGCATCAGTTATACCTCACACCGATAAAATTACACAATTCAAAGCCATTAAATTTCGGAAATGTGCTTTAGGTGCAATGTGGAGGTTGGAACCTTTGTCCACACCACTTGGCTGTGTACAAGGGTGAGATTCTTCTGGGAAGACCTGGGGACACTGAAAAAAATTACAAAGGTGGCTTTTCCACAGTATCCAGAGCTGTACCTTCTAAGGGATATTGGGGAAGTACAATTTAGACTGTCCAAACACCAAATTCAGTTTGTAAGCTCGCCTTGTCAGTAGCCAGTAGTCAGTACGTGAAAGTCTGACTCCCAGCTAAATATCGCACGATGGAATATGGAAATACAGGGTTGCATTCCCTTGGAGAAAAATCACCTATAATTTACGGAAGAGATGTGACACATTTGTTAAAGTGTGGCAACCGTATCTGAGGCACATAGGTGCACAGATATAATTCACACACCCCCCTACCCCCACCCCAAATAAGAGAAAAGAAACAACCCGTCCCAGCAGGTAAAGAATTAAGAGTATGAAATGAGGAATGTGGCGCAGACGATGTGTGTTTTTTGCCCCTACCTGTTTTTATTTAATATTAGAGGTCGTCTAGCTTCGAGGAGGATCGTTGTCTTTGACAGTATCTAAGTGGTTTTTGTATATTTGTATTTTTAGATTTTGGTATTTGTATAATTTAAGGAATAGGGAGGGGAGGGTGTAAGGAGGTGTAAATAAGGACTCTGTAAATCATATTACATGAAAAGAGAATGTAATACTTTGTAATTGGATATGAATGTGTCTTTGGAAAATCAAAAATAAAATATTCAAAAAAAAGTGAAAATTAAGGTTTAAGATATGGATGATATTCTAATAATTCCTCAAACTCTGGAATCATTCATTCACAAATCATGCATTTAAACATAGCCCCAAGTTTTCAAATTTGACACAGCCAGATTATTAAAACAGCTAAAATAGATTATAAAGGAACACACGTACATAGAATTTGTTTGGGTAAGAATTACAGAGCTCAGCACCTCATTGGTTCAAGCAATTTCTCCCAAAGGTGAAGCTATTTAAAATAAGGAAGTAGGTAAGAGTGCAAGAGGTAAGATAGACAACAATTATTCATCCTATTATTGTACCTGTAGGAGCACAAATTACAGTATTGTCTCCTGCGACTGCAGATTCTGCCAGCTCCTTTTGATAAGCTCTCAATTCTAGATCTTCAATGACATTTGAATATTGTTTATAGTTTTCTATAAAAAATGAAACACAAGTGCAGTTTAAGAAAATGAATTAAGAGTTATAGAGGCAGACTTATTTACCAAGGTGAGTCAATTTCCGTTTCAAAACAGAATCCTTTGCAGCTGCTACTTAACTCAGCATAAGTAACTATTTAGCAGATTCAAACAAAAATATTTTCCAAAGTAGTTCTCTGAGATGAGCTCCCAATCCCATTTCCCTGGATTTCAAGATGTATTCTTTGTACATCCAGGAAACCTCATAACTCCAGATGTCGTGAGGTGTCCATATTATCATCTGGAAGATGTGCCAGAGATATTTCCCTTCAGTGATGGAGGATCTTCTTTTTAAATACAGCACTCTTTATTTGCCTTTGTGCTCCACAGTTTTAAATTGGTAATCAAATAATTCACATATACTGGTAATGAAAGTGTACATTCGAGAGTTTATTCAACATTTTTGGGTTGATCACATAGAACTTTTTATACATAGTCCCCTTTTTGCAGGGCACCATAATGTTTGGGACTTTGGGCTTCACAGGTGTTTGTGATTACTCAGGTATGTTTAATTGCTTCATTGGTGCAGGTATAAGAGAGCTAGGCTTGCTTCAAAGTTTTTCATCACCTTTGGTGCCTCTAGTTGCCATTTTTTAACAGTGGAACAGAATTGTGCCAATTAAAGACAAATTAGCCGTTATGAGGTTGAAAAACAAGAATAAAACAGTAAGAGACATCGCCCAAACCTTAGGATTATCAAAATCAACAGTTTGGAACATCATTAAGAAAAAAGAGCACATTGATGAGCTCAGTAATTTCAAAGAGACCGCTATTCCAAGGAAAACCTCCACTGCTGATGTCAGAAGAATTCTCATCACAAGGAAGAAAAATCCAGAAAACGTATGTCCAACAGATCAGAAACACTCCTCAGGATGCAGATGTCGATATGTCAATGACTGCTGTCCACAGAAGACTTCATGAACAGAAATACAGAGACTACATTGCAAGATGCAAACTATGGCAAAGGTGGTATGCTTTGGATCTTGGGCAGTTCCTTTACGCCTCCACACTTTGCCTTTGCCATCTCTCTGACACAGATTAATCATGCTCTCCTCTGTCCACAAGACCTTTTTCCAGAATTCTGAAAGCTCTTTTAAACACTTCTCAGTAAACTGTAATCTAGCCATTCTTTCTGGGGATAACTAGTGGTTTCCATCTTGCAGGGTAGCCTCTGTATTTCTGTTCATGAAATCTTCTGTGGACAGTAGTCATTGGATATAGCTCCTGAAGTGTGTTTCTGATCTGTCTAACATGCGTTTGGGGATTTTTATTCTTTATAATGAGAACTCTTCTGTCATCAGCATTGGAGTCTTCCTTGGCCACCAGTCCCTTTGCTCACCAGTTCGTTTTTTCTTCTTAATGATATTCCAAACGCTTGATTTTGGTAATCCTATGGTTTGGGCGATGTCTCTTATTATTTTATTTTTCTTTTTTTCAGCCTCATAATGACTTCTTTGACTTTCATTGGCATGACTCGTGTTAAAAAATGGCAACTACAGATTCCACAGGTGATCAAAAGCTTAGAAACAAGCCTAGTTCACTTATACCTGAACCAATGGAGTTATTAAACATACCTAAGTCCTCACAAACACCTGTGAAACCAAATGTGCCAAACATTATGGAGCCCTGAAATGGGGGAACTGTGTACAAAAAGTGCTGTAATTTCTACATTGTCAAATCAAAATGTATACAAAAAATCTTGAATAAAATTTGGAATGTACACTTTAATTTGATTACAAATTTAAAACTGTGGAGCACAGGGGCAAATAAAGAAAAAATGTGTCTTTGTCCCAAACAAAACTGTATATGCTGTATGACTTGTTGAACATTTCCAATATTTTCAGGCCACTTTTTTAAAAATTCCTCATTGGCCACCTCCTTATGCAGTCCTATCCCATATTACAGAAAAGGTAAAGCTGAACCATCCATGGAAGCTAATTATTTCCCCTCATTTATCGGGAAGGCATCCCAAAATCAAAAGAGAATTAAGCTACTTAAAGCAAAGTAGACAAAAAATGCTCAACAAATCAGACAGCAACCATGAAGAAAGATATTACAGGTTGGAGAACTCTCAATTAGTGGGAAAAGTTGATTCAACCAATTCTGAGAAGTGGAGAGAACAAAAGATAATGTCTGTGATAAGGTCAGAGAGATAAAACACAAATGGATATTTTAATGGAGCTTAACTGAAGCTGTAGGGAAAAGACCTTGCCTTTTGATGACACACATGACAGCCTTTATGACAGACTTATCCTTTTTAGATTGTAAAGCACCCAGACCACCAGCTGCTGGTAATGATTCCAGTATTTCTGGACCCATCTTTTTATTTCTCCATTTGCCCATTACCATCTATTTTCACCTTGCTCTTATGTTTTTAAATTTTAGTCCTTCCCAGGGGCACCAATTCAAGAGGGAATGGCTTTAAGGAAATGGGTGGAAAGTTCACAGGAGATATTAGAGGAAGGTTTTGTTTTTAACCCAGAGAATGGTTGGTGCATGGAATGCACCTCCTAGGTCAATGATGGAAGGTACATTGGTGAAATTCAAGAGAATACTAGACAAACATGTGGATGAATTTAAAGTGGAAGGTTATGTGGAAAGCAGGATCCATAGGTCAGCACAACATTGTGGGCCAAAGGGCCTGTACTATGCTAAACTATTTTATGTTCTATTTCCAGCATCTGGACTATTGGTCAAAGCAAAGACTGGGTAGAGTAATGAATCCAGCCTGGTAATAAATTAGGCCTTGTTATTATAATTACATATTCATAAGGTAAAAACATTTACTTATTTAGTCTCTAGAATTATTAAGTTTATTGATCACATTGTACCTGGTTCAGTAACAAGGGTTCTTCCATAAGCAGACTGACATGTCAACTCTAATAAACATACAGCTGTATAAAGTAGGGCAAGAGCACAATGACATAGTATAGAGCTACAACAGAAAAACAGATCAATTACTACAAAACAAAGGCAGTATGAGAGCACCATTCTGGAGTTATTCAGAAGCCTGATGGCTATAGGGAAGAAACTGTCTTTAAGTCTGTGGGCGCAGAATTTCATGCTCTTCAGCCTACACCCTAATGGATGGAGGGAAAAGACATTGTGTCCAGGGTGTGATGGGTCCTTCCATATGTTGGCTGCCTTTCCTCGGCAACAAAAGATATAAAAGATACGGAGGGGAGGGAATTTTGCCTGATATTAGACAGGAAAAAGTCATATAGACCAAAAAGTTAGACCCATTTTAAATTTATGGTGCAATTTTTACATGCAAGTCTATTGAAGGAAGCAGCCTGTAATAAACCAACAACAATAATGATGGAAGGGACACAAATTCCTTGGCAATGCTTTTAGCACTTTGAAATTAAAGCAGACCACAGAATGACAAAGTACAGAAGGCAGACATTCAGCCACCATTGTGTCTCTGGCAGTTCTTCAACACAACAATCCAATTTAATCCCAATCGCAATTCCACTATTTCTCCCTATTTTTTTCCTTCCAAGAATTCATCCAATTCTTTGAAAATTGTTGTTGACTTTTGTTCCCCATTGAGGCTGCACGTTATGGATTATAAAAACTCACTGAGTGTCAAAAGTACTTTTAACCTCCTCATTGGGTTTTTTTACTTTCAGTCTTATTCTCATTAACAAGTAGAAGATTCTGAAAGGCCCAACCCGATCTATTCATCTTTTCAACGTTGATAGATTCCCATCTGGGCTTGTCAATTTCCAGAAGTTAAAAAAGTTCTCATCCTCATTTTGTCCCATCTCTTTTCTATTTTTGTAGCCACCTCCAGTGTAACAACCCTCAATCTCAAAGTTGTTCTCATTCTGCTCTTGTTAACTGCTTATTCAATCATTACTTAATTGGAGACCATGCATTTAGTATCAAGGTGCTAAGCTATGAAATTCCCATCCTGAGTGTATCTGGATGGAAATACTGCCACTTGCATCTCCTTAAAAATAACTTATGATCACAAATGTTTGACCTGCCCTGGTATCCTCAGGCGGATCTTCACATGTCCATGTTTTGTTTGATATCCCTCCCTCCTATGAAGCATGTTGCAATGTTTTTGTTGCTATTGATCTAGATTGGCTCCTTCACCTACTCTCATGGAGAACCACAATCATCTAGAGCCACAAATGTCTGATTCATGCTTGTGGAGAATGATGGAAACATCCCCCACAGGATGTTAATCCACTAGTAGGTCACCAAAATAGCAATACAATCCACATTTACCTGTATCATGGATTGCTGAGCTACAAGTGTTCATTTCTTCTGGTTGTTCTGAATATTGTAGCACAGACTCAATAGTTACAGAGCTGTTAGATATTTCACCTATAGAAAAAAAAGACAAGAGTCAAACAACAATTTTATGGTTCCACTTGCTAGAGATGTTCACACCTTGGCCCTTTGTTCAATTTTATTATAATCTGAATGTACATATCGAACCAGATGTTTCTCCAGAGCACAGTGCGCACAGACGTAATATACAATACATAATAATCACATATATGTCTAAATATATTATTTTAAATAAATAAATAAATAGATAGATAGATGGGGGGGGGGGGGGGGGATTATATATGGCATTATTCATCAATCTAGGATCCTGTTCATCAATCTTGGAAGATTACTTTTTAATTCAGTTTCAAGACCTGGCATAGCTGGCAAGATCAATATTTATTGCCACCACATTTGCCCTTGCACTCAGGCTGGAGAACTATTTCAAAGAATAGGTTTAGAGCCTTGGTTAAATTACGTGGCAAATCAGCAGATTTTCTCCCCCACTGGACAAAGAATAGAATAGTAGCAGGGTTAACCGTGTGCTCCTTTGGCCTGTTCCATCATTCAACACAATCAGGGCTGATCATTCACTTCAGTCCGTGTTATCACCATCTCCCCATATTTATTAATTCTCTTCACATCAAGAAATACCTCTACTTTCTTCCGGAATGTATTTAATGACTTGACCCCACTGCCTTCTGTCGTAATGAATTTTCATCCTCAGATTCTCAGATCTAAAGGCTAATTCTGTAGGAATGGTTGACATTTTGAGCCAAACCCCTTTATCGAGACTGGTTAAGTAAAGTAGAGAAGCCTGTGTAAAGAAAGAAGACAGGAGGGGACAGGAATTGGTGAACCACATAGAGGTGAAACCTGATGGACAAAGGCTGATGGCAGACAGAGAGAGAGAGAAGCAAGAAAAACTATGGGGTTAAGTGAACAAATCAAACAGGATGGAGTGGATAATTAAAGACAAAGGTTGCATGGTGGTCATGGGGCCATTTGGCCAATCGAATTCATGCTAATTCCCAGAAGGGCTATTCTCTCAGTTCCATTTTGTCTCTTACATACCTGTTAGCTCATCTTTGAATAAACAATTACTCTATATGCATAGTTGTGGGAAGAAACTGAAGCAGCATTCAATCACAGGAAACCACATCAACACCACAGAAAGATTATTCTCTTACTGCAACTCAATTTTAAAATATAGAACATTACTGCACTGTACAGGGCCTTTGGCCCACAATGGTGTTCCGACCTATAGAAACCTGCTCCTCAACAACTGAAATCTTCACTACCTTTAACCTTGTAGTTTTCTTACATCTATGTGCCTATTGAATGTTCTCAATGTACCAGCCACCACCACTACCCCAGGACAAGTGGGTTTATCCTTTGTGTTGGTCTGTTCAACACTGGGACAAGCTCCAAGAAAAAGGCACTGACAGTCCATCCTATCTATGCCCCTCATAATCTTATATACCTCTAAATTACCTCTCATCCTTTGTTGCTCCATGGAGAAAGCCCTAGTTCTGTCAACCTTGCTTCACGAGTCATGTTCTCCAATCCAGGCAACATCCTAGTAAATCTCCTGTGCACATCTACATCCTTCATGTAACAAGGTGACCATAACTAATTGTAATACTTCAAATGTGGTCTAACAAGGGTTTTATAGAGCAGCAACATTATCTCACAGCTCCTGAATTCAATTCCACAAAGAATGAAGGCTAGCACACCATCTTCTCTCTTAACTACCTTATCAACTTGCACAACAATTTTGAGGGATCTATGGACCTGGACCGCAAGATCCCTCTGCTCCTCCACACTGTTAAAAATCTTGCTATTCTGCCTTCGAGTACAACCTTCCAAAGTGTATCACTGCACACATAACAAGATTGAAATCCATCTGACTTTTCTCTGACCAATTGTGCAACCTGCCTTTATCCCCTTAAAATTTCTATTAAGAGAACAAAAAAAAATACATTCCCATGGAATTTTATCTTTCTTTGTTCACGACTGGTTAAAAATGAATTTTTGCTTTTACCTGGGTCTGGACATAAAAGACTTGTCACTGCATCATTGTTGCATTTCTCCAAAGCCAAGCAAAACTCCTTGAAAAATTGTTGTTTATCGGACCTTTTCAAACATTCGAGTAACTTCTCTGCTCCAGCGGTGTCGCCCTTGAATTCAGAGACCTGTGCAAACAATTGACAAGCCAGTGTCCTTAGTTTTTATTTGGTCATTTACAGAAAGCATTAAATTGGATTGCAGGGATGGAGAGGCTAATGAGTAAAGTGATTGGGGTTACAGTCTAGAATGCCAGTGAGAACCCCTGTTGTAATTCACCAGTAACCTGTTAGCCGACACTCGGTCTGAGTTTTGCCATGACCACTCAGTCCTAGACTTCATTACTTGATCCAAGTATTGAATTAGAGTGGCTTTGACAGCATGGCACATCTCTAAGGATGGTGTCAAGGAGCCCAGGCATAGTTGAAATTAATGAGCTCTAAGGGAGGGGAAAAAAAATTGATGGTTAGATTTATCCTTGCAAAAATAAAGATCTGCCAGCTGAAGTTGTAAATGTGGGCTTGATTTTGACATTTGAGAAAAATATGGAGAGGTACATGAATGGGAGGATTATGGAGGGATATGGTCCAGGTGGAAGTCAATGGGTCTAGGCACAATAACAGTTTTGCACAGACTAGATGGACCAAAGGGGCTGCTTCGGTGCTTTAGTGTTCTTTGGTTCTATGATCATGGGTTGTTGGAGGTCAATCACTCAAGGAGTTCCTCAGGGATTTTCTTGGGTCAATCATCTTCATCTACTTTATTCCTTTCACCATAAAATCAAAACTAGGGGTGCTCTTAACCAGTGAAGCAACATCAAGTCAATATTTTAGCATCAGACTTATAAATAGTAAGTAATATTCACACACAAAAAAAACCAAGCATCCTCTACAACAGGAGCAAGTCTAATTAACTACCCTTGACATTCATGATCATTTCCATTCCTGAGCCCTCCACATCAACCACCACCTGGGAACTCATCTGGATTAGCCGCATCATACTGTAGCTCTATATGACCAGGCAAGAGGTTTGGTATCCATTAGCAAAACATTCCAAAGCAATTTCCACCTTTGATAAAGTACATGTCAAAAATACGATAGTATATACCCCACTTACCTGGATGAGTCCACTTCCAACCACTATCAAGTTACTCAATGCTATCAAGGTCAAAAATGACCCACTTGAATTACACCCTATTATTCACTATTGGCATTCAATGTGAACCATTTGCAAGGTGCACTGCAGTTACTTGCTGATGGACCTCCCAAAGAAGGGACCTTTCACACCAAGGGCAAGGGCAGTGGGTACATCAATTACAGGTACTCTACCCAGTCACACATCATCCTTACTTGGAAACAAATTGTTGCTCTTTCATAATCAAATTCCAAAAGGCACTGAGTACATTTAGCAGAAAGATAGCATAGGTTCAAGGCAAACATTTCTCAAGGGCAATTAGAGATGGCCTACAACATCCAGATCTTGAAAAACAAATAAGCTAAAACAAAAATCTGTGCTGCATATATGCATACTGAGGGGGAATATCCTGGTCAAAGTAGTACTCTTTAAATTTATTGTTTAACGGAGAAGAAATAAATAGAAAGATGGAGTGATTTAAAGGGGAAATTTTAGACAAGGGTGCAGGCAGCTGGAGGCAGTGCCAAGTTTTGGAACAACATAATTGAGAGAGAGAGATGTAAAAAAAAAAGGGCTATGCATTTCTGAAGCTTGTTAACAGAAGATTTTGAAGTGAAAAATAAATTATACTATCTTTAAATGATCCTGTGATTTTTATCCATGGTTAGTATAGCAGTTAACATGACACTATTAGAGATCTAGGGATCCACGTTTGAATCTGGAACAGTCTGTAAGGAGTTTGTACTTTCTCCCCATGTCTATGTGGGTTTTCCCTGGGTGCTACAGTTTCCTCCCACCCTCCATATCATGCAGGGTTGAAGGTTAATTAGTATGTAATTGGGTGGCATAGGTTTAAATTGCTGGAATTGGCTTCTACCAAAAAAATCCTAGAGATTGAAGATTCCTGGAGACTCCAAGGTAATACTCAAGGGCAAGCTTAACAATGGCCCATTAACCTCTCCACGTCCTTGAAGTGTTTTTGTAATACCTTGCGAATTTCTTCACATTCTCTCTGTAGCAGACATGGCATGAAATTAATAATTTCATTTGGTTTAATGTTAGAAACAATTGTTTGAGAAACGCGATTCAAAAGCTCTTTACTTTCATGCAGCTTTTCAATTTCAGAGAAGTCAACTTTTTCAATGGCATCGTGCAGACCAGAGTAACCTGAAAACAGAATACATACAGAATTTAAAACCACTCAGGTGACCCACTGCATAGTCAATACTGGCTGGGTGCATTACTGCAACGCCAACAAGTTCTCTCTGTCAAACTTCTTTCCACACTCATCTCTATGACTTGATGAGCTCTGTTTAAAATGCTGTACGCAAAGTTTTGTTATTCAGTAAATTTGTTATTCAGTTACCTGCTTGAGGTCCTCCGGGAATCATCAGAAATTGAATGGGTCCTTCAATCCTGCCCAATCAATTCATTTCATTTTTAAATTCAATTGACACCATGCTAACCCTGGAATATTCCACTGAAGACAAAGCATGTAGAGGAGGCCATTCAGCCCCTTATCTGCTACCTTATTCAATAAGACCTTTTGATCACTATAAATTCAGTGCCTGGAATGTAGCATATAATGATGTCATTTTGATGCATCCCAGAATGGAATACGTTTTGGAAAAGGCACAGAAGATATTTACCAGGATTCTGCCTGGATTAGATCTGGTGTCATGGTCAGTTCAGAGAGGGGCTGTTTCTATGCAGTTCTGTTCCATTTCCTAATAGCACCCCTCCCCCATGTGGCTCCACGTGCCCATCAACCCGTCCTTATCTGGATCCATCCATCACTTGGCTAACTCCTACTTTCACCCTCACCTCTTTATATTGATGATCTGTCCCTTTCACTCCCTGTCCTGACTCAGGAGGATGGGATTGAGAGAGAAACATATCAGCCATGATATTACTGGTAGAGCATACTCAATAGACTGAATGGCATAATTGTGTTCCTAAGTATTATGTTCTTATGAACCACCTCCCTGGAATTAAGAATTTCAAAGATTTACAGCCATCTCAGTTTGTCCTCTTCGCCATCAGTGACTAATTCTTTGTTCCCGAAAGAAAATTCTTCAAGAATGAATTCCCCTTTCCTTAACATTTCAATTCTTAACTATTCCCCCAAACATAATTATATCTTTGTCTATTTCATCACATTACCCTCAATAAGTCATGATGGTGAGGCTGCAGCAACACATCCTGATGAGGAGACCTTACTCACTAAAGATGCAGTGTTGCTCAAGACAAGTTCAGATTGCATATCCTTGTTGGGTACTTGGGTGGACAATTTGCCTTTAGTAGTGAGGCACTGCAAAATTCATTAAAAGTTATTTGTATAGCATCTTCTGCATTCTCTGGATATCTTCACAATCGATGAAGTATACTGCAGGAAATAGAGTCAACTTGTGCACGCAACATGCTCCCATAAGTAGCAACCTGATAACCATTACGATTTTTTTAATAATGTTGGGTCAGAAGTAAATATTGACAGGACATTGGGACAAGTTACCATGCTCTTTCTTGAAAGATAACTTTGAGGCCTTTTATGTCTTTCTCGACGGGAAGACAGGAGCCTTGATTCTCAGCTGTAAAGCTACTTGACAACTCTCCAAATCCAACTCAGCATTTTAAAAAATAACATTTAATTATAATATCACAATATGAAATATACGGCTGATATTTTTATCCAGCAACAACTTACTTACCCACAGCTTTCAATTCATCTAAGAATGCTCGATACCATCCTCTCTCCTCTAATTTAATCAAGCAGTCAATGAAGCGCTTTACAGAGGATATGGAAGATTTTTCTTCCAGGGATAAAATCTCTTCAACATCAACTGGGGAAAGAAAACATTGTTAGTCTTTGTTGAAATAGAACAAAGATACATTGCTGGAGAAAGCCAACAATGAAATGCAGTCCCAAGAGAAAGAAGCAACGTGATATACTATACAAGGATTGGCAGCATTGGGAAAATATATTTCTGTTGGTTCCACCATATCTCTAATTGCCTGGGTCCATCTGACAGACTCGCAGAAAATATTAATTTGGAGGAAGAACATTAAAAGCACAGGTTGATCAGAGTGGAAGATATTAGAGGTTTGAAAAGACTATTGAAGTTATGATTATAATGACAGTTCTGCAAGCTCAAAGGGCTGAATGGCCTACTCCTGCACCTCGTTTATAGGACTGTCATCATTTAATGCATTGCTTGTTGATCTACCTGATTATCTGCAATAAAAATGAATTTCTGTGCATCTGCACATTGTACTTATGTATATGACAATAAATTCTCATCATCAAATCACCTTCCAATCATGTCTTAAATAACAAGTTTAATTTCAGTTATGAGGAAACCTTAAAAATCCCCACAAATTAATCTACAATTGATGAGGAACACATTAATAAATGATATTCAGCGTGGAAGTACAAAGCCAAACTCTGTACAACTAGACTGAAACTTTGGAGAAGTTAAACAGAATGCTGATGAAGGAAATATTAATGAAGCAGATGCTGTTCATACTGATTTCCAAATTTGTTTATCATGCAAATTTCAATTGAAAATACAGTTATCCACTGCATAACGTCCATTCAGGCAATGTCCAACCACACATACATCCGTGATCGAGTTCAGTCTCGCGTATTGTGCGTTTCTTGATTGTTGTAGCATTATCTGTTTAATTTTCTTTCAAAAATATATTGTGAAGTGCATCATGGCTCCCAAATGCAGAAAAACCAGTGGTGGTGATAGCAAGAGGCAAAGGAGAAGTATCAATTTGGAAGTGAAACAGAAGGTTATTAAACAATACAAAAACAGTGAATGCTATTGCTCGCGATTTAGGCATGTCACACTTGACAATCATGGCGATCCTCAAAAACAAAAAAAAATTCTCCAAGCTGTTAAAGGATCAGCTCCACTGAAAGCTACATAACTAATGAAAATGTGAGAGTGACCTATATATCAGATAAGGAGTTAGCCAAATTCTTTTCACACCTAACAGTTTGCTGGAGAGATGGACCCAAACGCTGAACGCTTTTCACTGATAGGAATGCTCGAGTAAATAAGTATTTATTGTATATACAGCTAGCTGTATAGTATATTATAGTGTGCATACAGAAATTCAGTGTAAGTTCAGTATCTTGTACAGAACTGTACCAGCAACAGCCTCCAGACTCACCCAACACTATTTGTGCAGATTACATATTAGCCTATGTATGCAGTAGTATATATTTACATTGTATTATAGAATAATACTACACAGTACAGGCCCTTCAGGCCTCGATGTTGTGCTGACCCATATATCCCTTCCTAAAAAAAAGCACTAAATGCTTTCTACCCCATAACCCTCTATTTTTCTTTCACCCATGTGAAAAACTTACCCCTAATATCTCCCCTAAATATCCCTCCCTTAACTTTGTATTTATGTTGTAAAAGATTTGTGGTTAATTAAACATTATCTTGTGACTTTGTAAAGAATTCTGGGAGTTTTTGCATTGTATGTGGCCAACACTTATGCTCAGGATTATGGGATTGTAACTATTGATGAACTTTTAACTAAGAGTGAACATTCTCATTCAGTTTCAGTAAAAAAAAAACACTTAAGGTTTACCTTTCCCCACAAGGCCCTATCACATAAATCAGTTGTAATGGTTCTCGTATCAAGAAAGACATTAGCTGTGACAGTGTTGAATAAGTAATTGAAGCTAAGAAATAATTAAAGGGTTTGGGAGACTATGTGAAAGCTGTTTCCAATTAGTTAAAACATATAAATTATGCGTAGGCATTGATCTAATTTACTGTATAAATTGACCCATTTCTGTACAAATTTTGAGAAAGAACAAATCACTTTTCTCCCATGGTGTTACAATTGAAGTATTAAAACTAGTTCTGTGGTACTCTGCTGTGTTCTTTATTCACAAATAAGTTTGCAGCCCAGGCAGACTTTAACAATGTCCTCTGGTGTTTGCTAATCCTGCCCTAGGAAACAGGTGTTGGCTGTCCATCCAATCTAGGCCTCTCATAATCTTGTAGACCCCTATTGAGTCTCCTCTCGTCCTTCTACGCTCTGCTAACCTTGCTTCATAAGACGTTTCCCAATCCAGACAACATCCTGGTAAATCTCCTCTGCACCCTCTCCATAGCTTCCATATTCTTCCTGTAATGAGGTGACCAGAACTGAACTCAACACTCTAAGAGTGGTCTTACCAAAGTTTTGTCAAGTTGTAACATGACCTCTCTACTCCTGAATTCAATCCCCCTGTTAATGAAGCCCAGCAACCCAAAGGCCTTTTTAACTATCCTATCAACCTGTGCAGCGAACTTGCGGGACATATGGACTTGAACCCCAAGGTCCTTCTGTTCATCCACACTCTTAAGTAAATGACCATTAACCCTGTACTCAGCCTTCTGGTTTGTCCTTCCAAAATGCATCACCTTACACTTATCTGACACAAACTGATTTCTTCTGATCAGCCACTTCAGTGTCTTGCGGAAGAAACTTGCTCTATCGGGGTATTCCAGATGATAACCTCTTTCCTCCAGGTCACCACAGAGTTCCTTTTCTGTTTCCCTTATTTCAAGTGAAACATTATACAGCCAGCCATCTCCTCTTTTTTGGACCACAAGGGCTATGACCAGGCTTTATTAAGAACTCACAACCCATCTTCAAAATGGGGTTTTCCACAAGCTTGCCAGCTTGTCATATTCCAGTCCCAGCTGTTACTTCTGAACTGAACTCTCTCTCTCTCTCTCACACTCAGAGAAAACCGCATGACCCTCTTAGAACAGCCAACTGCACTTAGACAGACTGTGGTACCAGACCTAATCTTCTGAGTCTATTATTCCACAGCATCTCCAATTAACACCTACTTGTGAAGTCTCTACAGGCATTCTTTGCAAAGGCACTCGGAGCCTGGACTGTCTGGCTGGAGCAGAGCTCTGGTGTTTTAAATGAGATCTGTGTTGTGAAGCGTTTGTATATTTTTGTGACCTAACTTAAAAAACCCACAATTTATCTCCTTCAAAACATATCTATACACATTATAACATAATCTGTCAAAATTCCCAAAATTCAGTCTTTGCAATCCTGTGCTGAAACTCAGTTTTAAACTGATGCTCAGAAGTCATTACGAAGGAGGTGAGAGACTGAGTGATCAGACTGTTGAAAACTCATGAATCCTTGTCAAGTTGCTTCCAAAGAACTGTCCTTTCACATGAATCATTGACACAACTCCCCCTTTCCTTGTGTAGAGGAAATGAAACATGTGACTGCCACAATGCTTCCAAAACCCAGATGTGGGTCAGTTGAAATGACCATCACAATGATCATGATCCAATGCAGGAATTCTCCTGTTTCTTTGACCCAGAAGGAGAATCAGCAGAATTGTCCATTCACACACAGCCATTCAACCTTAGATGGCTGGCTGATCAATACAGAATTCTGTTTCTTTAAGTGTCCCAATCACATGATCCTCTCCCACTATCTGTTTTCCCTGAATAAACAATCATTGTTCTTGGTCTTAGTTGAGAGCATCAACCTTGTTTATAGTTTGGACCTGATGGTGTCATGCAATCTGTAAATGTGAAAACTGAATGGTTGCAGCCTACACCAACCCCCTAAATAAAACTGGTGCTTGTAATCGGTTTCTGGTTTTCAGAATTTCAGATAAAAGATTTGGTACCTGTATTACTGTGCCAGATACATTAGCTGAAAGACAGTAATGTGTGCAGTATCTTGGCTCTTTAGTCAATGCAGGTACACTACAGTATCCCATAGAACTTGCTAATATGGGGTTCACACAACATCCAAATTCATCACCACCTTAAACCTGCTGGTACAACATTTGGTTGGAGGGAGAGGTTACCGGAGGGCAAGATATTGGACCTGGTCGACTGGGCAATCTCTACCCTCCAATACACTTCTGGAACCTGGACTTGCTGCAGCAGACATCTCAAGGCACTGGAAAATTACTAACAATGTCATCCCCTTGAAATTGGACTGAACGATAAGTGAACAAAGACCAGGTGCAATTTCACTCGGGATTCTTCGATCGGCGCCTGCCCGGGTTCATGATGTTACAACCAGCCCTTCAGGAGCGAAACTGAATGCGGTTTGGCCAAAATACAATGGTTGCGAAACTCAGCAGGCCAAAGCTAGAGGGTACCTAACAAATTTGTTTTCGCGGGGGATCAAGCCCGAGACGTTAGTTATGTATCTTTATCGTCGCTGTATAAAGGAGACCGGGCAGCTGTGTGCTTTCACTTGAATCGCGACATTGAACTGACCCCTGGTTCTGCAGCTCGTCACGATGTTTCCTGCTGAATAAGACTCGGGTTAAAACTGCTCGGTCATTTTTATGCATTGACATGAAAACCAGGTTACTCACCCGCAGACAAAAAATTATTGAGAAACCCTCGGAGGTAGCTCGGTCGCAGAATGCTGGCAATATAGTTTGCCCAATGCTTTAAGTTTGCTCGGTCAACGTCGGTCATTTCGGTTCCTTTAAATCACATTGACTCGATTGCCACCAATTCAACTCTCCTCTTTCTTGCTTTGCTGGAATTTTAACTGGTTGGACTCGAAACTCGAAGAGTATCCACCTTCATTACGTAATTTCCAGTAAATAGAAAGAACAACTGAAATATATAAGCTGACCATTTAATGTACAATTTCCTCCTCTGGGTAATAAGGGACACGAATGATGGACACAGGGAATTTAAAAAATTATTGTTGCGTATTTTATCATTTTTTAAAATCAGTATTAGTTTCCATTTCTTTCTTACTTTCGTTTTCTCCTCTGTATTTGTGCTTTATGAGTGGCTCAGCCCGCCTCTTCCCCCTCCAAATCCCCACAATCGGGTATTGAATCCCTTCGGGCACCGTGCTCTCAGGGTGAAAGGGCTAAATTGAACAGCTCTGGACAAGTGTGACCCTGCAATGAAAAAAAATAAAGAGCTATTGGGTTGTCTTTTTTTAAAAATTTTCACACTATGAACCATATCAATCAAAATACGTACAAACATTTCCCTCTTAAATATACACAGTGGCATTGTCTTCCCTTCCCCCCCCCCTCCAAACCCATTAAATGTTCAACATATACAATACAATAAACCCATTGTGAGAAACAGAAGTACCTTCACAGAAATTGCTCCAGACAAAAATTGAGACAAAGAACATTTATTATACAACAATGCAAAGTTGGGTGCTTCCCCTTACCCTGGGAATACACACAGATACTGGGGCTGACCCAACTTTTATACATTTCATTTCAATACAGAGATACCTTCCCCCCAACATTCTTCTGCCTCCTGGATTGGTTTAGCATTAGGTAATTCTGCCCACGTGGATTCTAACTTCTTATCAGTTTATGTGTCTTCCTGCAAACTTGTTAGCCAGAGAAGTATCATGTCTTTGTTCTTCACTTATTAATCAATCCCTAAGACTTGCTAAAGCTATCTACTTGTTATCCTGTTTTGAAGATCCTTAGTTTATTACACTTTTACAACCCTTCCTCTCATTCCAGCATCCCTTCACCCTGATTTAACCCATAATACTTCATCTCTAATGAGCACTTGCTTGACTCCTCACATTCCAGTATCCCTTCACCTTAAGTTAACCCATAATACTTTATTCTTAATTGGCACTTGCTTCCAGTATCTCTGGACTCCTAACATTCCAGTATCCCTCACACCATTAAACAATGTCATCACACAATGAAAATAAACAAGAAAATTGTGTCATCTACTTTTACACACCGGGTCAGTTCATTTCGTCTTCTCATTCTATCATTTTAGGGGGTGGAGGTCCGCGGTAGGCCCTCTCTGTTGTGTTCCATGTACGGTTCCCAAATTTGTTCAAATAATGTGACTTTATTTTTTTTAATTATATGTTATTTTTTACAACGGAATGCATTTATTCATTTCTATGTACCACTGCTGTACTCTCAGGCTTTCTTCTGATTTCCAAGTTGACATTATTCATTTTTTTGCTACAGCTAAGGCTATCATAATAAATCTATTTTGCGCTTCATCCAGTTTGAGGCCTAATTCCTGACTACTTATATTACTGAGAAGAAAGATCTCTGGATTTTTTGGTATGTTGCTTTTTGCGATTTTATTTAATACCTGATTTAGATCTTCCCAAAACTTTTTCACTTTCTCACATGCCCAAATTGCATGTATTGTTGTTCCCATTTCCTTCTTACAGTGAAAACATCTATCTGATAATGTTGGATCCCATTTTTTTAACCTTTGGGGTGTGATATATAACCTGTGTAACCAATTATACTGTATCATACGTAACCTTGTGTTTATTATATTCTTCATAGTTCCAGAACATAACTTTTCCCATGTTTCATTTTCTATCTTTATGTTTAAATCTTTTTCCCACTTTTGTTTGGGTTTATAGCTTATTTCATCATTTTCCTTCTCTTGCAGCTTGATGTACATGTTTGTTATAAATCTTTTTATTTTCATTGTTTCTGTAATCATATATTCAAAGCTGCTTCCTTCTGGTAATCTCAGTCTGTTTCCCAATTTATCCTTTAAATAAGCTTTCAGTTGATGATATGCAAACATTGTACCATGAGTTATTCCATATTTGTACTTCATTTGTTCAAATGTTAATAAATTATTTCCCGAAAAACAATTTTCTATTCTTTTAATTCCTTTTCTCTCCCATTCTCTAAATGAAAGGTTATCTATTGTAAAAGGGATTAGCTGATTTTGCGTCAATAATAATTTTGGTAGGGGAAGTCACGTGATGGGGTAGTGACCGGTAAGAAAATACCAGCCCTCTCCAAAAAAAAATTAAAAAAAAGCAAAGCCACAAACACAGAAACCATAACAAATTAAAAATAAAGGTGTGGAGAAAATAGCAGCAAAGAAAGAAAAACCAAACACAACGGGAAGAAAAGAAGAAGGAAAGACCTCGGAAGAGAAAGGTGAAGGCCTTACCAGTACGAGGAGGCCAGCCGTGGAGAGAGAAGCCCGCTCCCTGAGGTCAGTAGAAGCCCCGAAATCAGGACTACAAAGATGGCTCACGGAGACAAAGAAAAGTGATGCACACGACAAAAACAACACCGACGGGAGGGGGGACCAGCTGAGGAGTAAATCTCCACAGCTGAAACAGACAAGAATAACACAACAGCAAGACTCCCAACAGGAAAACATAGAAAATAACGGGAACAAGAAGGAAGAGAATAAAAAAAGGAAATCAGAGAAACAACAGATAACCAACCCAGAGGAAGACGACCAACACCAAGACACCTTTAATAAAAATAATAAAAACAAAAATACCCAATAAAATAAAATAAACAACCCAACAAGAAGATCAGAGGAGACAGAGGTAAAGGACACAGATCCTGGACTCAGAAGAAGAGGAGGGAGAACATCAAACTCTACACAGAGAAATGGAAGATGAAGGGAAGGGACAGTACATAGATAAAAAAAATGTTAAAGAATATATTGAAACATTAAAAGAATGGCAGACACAAGAATTCAGTGAAATAAAAAGAAGAATAAAAGGTACAGAAGAAAAAGTGAATAGATTAGAGATGGTCATGACAGAAATAGGAAAAAGAGTAGACAAGGTGGAAGAATGAGAAACAGCCATAGAAATGGAGGTAGATGACTTAAAAATGAAATTGGAAGAATCTGATAAAAAAGTTAAAGAAAAACAAGAGCTGATAGCTCAGAAGATAGATATAATGGAAAACTATAATAGGAGAAACAATATAAAGATAGTGGGCCTTAAGGAGGATGAAGAAGGCAAAGATATGAAAGAATTTATAAAAGAATGGATCCCCAGGGTCCTAGGAATGCCAGAATTACAGGAAGGAATGGAAATAGAAAGGGCACACAGAACATTAGCCCCTAAACCACAACCCCAACAAAAACCAAGATCCATTCTAGTAAAATTCCTAAGATATATGACAAGAGAAAATATAAACTTCTGGTGCCTTCCTGTTCTTTGTTTGTTCCTTGAAGACGGGTTTAGGCCCAAGACGTCTGTGATATATCTTTGCCTCTTCCGGACGCTGCGAGACTGGCTGAGTTCCTCCAGCATTTCTGTGTGTTTTTACATCATTTTTAATGAAGGTTACCTAGTTCTGGCTTGGAACCAAAGAAACACAAGATGAGGTGGCCGAGCTGTTTGATGTGAGAGAAATCGATTGTAGTTGAAATGTGCCATTTTCAGGTCAAGACTGGTAATCAGATTTTGACCCACTTTTCTGTATTTCACCCCACTCTTACCCACCTCATGTCATTGCTGGTCCCTTAAAGAAACCCCTTGGTTTAGATTCCTTCTGGTGCTTGTACACTCCAACTGTTCCATTGAATATTTTATTGTAAATTTGCTTTATGAATGATATACATTATGAAAAGACACTAAAATCTATTGTCTAAGTGGGAAATGACATGTTTTTCTGATTAAGCCTATACCTGCATTGAATTCGTCGATCGTTATTGAATGAAGATCTACCGGGACCAATGCTTGAAGAGGGCGCACAAAATCAGTGAACAGGTGCGGACTCGAAAGGCCAACATGGCCTGTTTCCGCTCTGTAAATGGCTATATGGTTATATTGGAGAAGGCAATGAAAAAATAAGAGAAGACAAAAATCCACTGGAATACAAAGGTCAAAAATTTTTTTTCTACCCAGACATAAGTTTTGAACTCCTGAAGAAGAGGAAGGAGTTTAACGCAGCAAAATTGAACCTATGGAAAAAAGGTTATAAATTTATGTTAAAATATCCAGCGGTGAAGCTGATAAAGGGAGTGAGGGAGCAGACTTTTCTCGGATCCGGAAAAAGCATAAAAATTTGCAGAACAACTACAAAACAGACAGAGAGATGAAGAGATGTAACAAGAACAAAAATGACAACAAACTATATATAAAGAAGAATAAAGTATAAGTAAGAACTAAGAAAGGGAAGAAAGGGAGTAAGGAGGGAATTAAGAGAGTGACCTTTGTTATATATGAAGATTAAAATCTTTTCTGGGGGGGCTGGATGGGGAAGAATAACAGTCACTGCGAAATCGGTTGACGCTTGCGAGCGGGTTCGCAAATCCAAATGGAGAGGGGAGATGTGGTTGCCCGACAAAGGACAAAGGGCAACTCAGAGAGGGGAGGGACTATTGGGGTTAAAGGAATTTTAGATATGGGAATAGTGGAAATATTTTGTTTTAGAAATGTTGTCTTACAATGTGTTCAAAAAAAGAAAGCAGAAATGGACAAGAAGGGAAGGTGGTGATGAGGAAAGGGAAAGGAAAGATAAACAAAGTATGAAATGGCCATGTTCAACTATATGACTTTAAATATTAACGGAATACATAACCAAATCAAAAGGAAGAAACTGTTAAATTTACTGAAGAAAGAAAAAAATGATATAGCATTTGTGCAAGAAACACATCTAACTGAAGTGGAAATTAAAGAGAGATTGGATAGGACATGTAACAGCAGCATCATATAATTCAAAAGCCAGAGGAGTAGCTATATTAATCAATAAAAATGTACCTATCAAAATAGAAGAGGAAATAATAGATCCAGCAGGGAGGTATGTAATGATAAAATGTCAGATATATTCAGAATTTTGGAATTTACTCAATGTATATGCACCTAATGAAGAAGATCAAAAATTTATGCAAGATATCTTTTTGAAGATCACAGATATGCAATGGAATATACTAATAGGAGGGGATTTTAACCTTAATTTGGACTCAAACATGGATAAAACTGGAAAAAATACTAATAGAAAGAACAAAGTAATCAAATTTATAATTAAATCGATGCAGGAAATGCAACTTTTGGATATATGGAGGAAACAACACCCAAAGGAAAAGGAATATTCATATTATTTGGGTAGACATAAAACATACTCAAGGATAGACCTATTCCTGTTATCAGCCCACATTCAAGGAAGAGTTAATAAAATGGAATATAAAGCTAGATTGTTATCGGATCACTCACCCCTGTTATTGGCAATAGAGCTGGAGGACATTCCACCAAGAATGCATAGATGGAGATTAAACTCCATGCTAAGACAGGATTTTAGAGAATTAATTGAGCAACAAATTAAAATGTACTTTGAAATAAATACGGAATCAGTGAAAAATAAATTTATACTATGGGATGCAATGAAAGCATTCATCAGAGGACAGATAATAAGTTATGTAACTAAGATGAAGAAGGACTACAATCGAGAAATAGAACAGTTGGAAAGGGAAATAACAAATACAGAAAAAGAATTAGCAATAAAGGAAGATACAATTAAAAGAGAATTGACAGACAAGAAAATAAAATATGAAACACTACAAACATATAAGGTGGAGAAGAACATAATGAAGACAAAACAGAAGTATTATGAACTAGGAGAAAAAAAACACACAAAATACTAGCGTGGCAGCTTAAAATAGAACAAACTAAAAGAAAAGTATTGACATCAAGGAAAAAGGACAAACAAATTACATACACCCAATGGAGATCAACGAAAACTTCAGGGAATTCTACAAACAACTATATCAAACTGAAAACGAAGGGAAAGAAGACAAAATAGATGAATTTCTAACTAAAATTGAACTACCAAAATTGCAAACAGAGGAGCAAAATAATTTAATAAAACCATTTGAAACAGAAGAAATACAGGAGATATTAAAAAAAACTACCGAACAATAAAACACCGGGAGAGGATGGACTCCCAAGAGAATTCTATAAAACATTTAAAGACTTAATAATTCTTCCTCTCCTGGAAGTAATGAACCAGATTGAAGAAACACAAAACATGCCAGATTCATGCAAAACAGCAATAATTACAGTAATAGCAAAGACAGGGAAAGATCCACAAACACCAGCATCATATAAACCAATATCTCTACTTAACACAGATTATAAGATAATAGCTAAACTATTAGCAAACAGATCGGCCGACTGTGTACCAAAAATAGTAAAACTAGACCAAACTGGATTTATTAAAAAAAGATGAACAATGGACAATATTTGTAAATTCATTAACTTAATCCATGCAGTACAAGGAAACAAAACTCCAACAGTACCAGTTGCTTTAGACGCAGAGAAAGCCTTTGACAGAGTAGAATGGAATTATTTATTCAAGGTACTACAAAAATTCAACCTACCAGAGAAATATATTAATTGGATTAAAGCATTATATAAGGGACCATTGGTGAAAGTGACAGTAAATGGATATATATCAAAACAATTTAAATTAAGCAGATCAACAAGGCAGGGATGTCCACTATCTCCCTCACTATTCACATTAGCTATAGAACCACTAGCAGAACTGATAAGAACAGAAAATAAAATAAGAGGGATAAAAATAAAAGAGAAGGAATATAAAATCAGTCTATTTGCAGATGACGTTATAATATACTTATCAGAACAAGAAATATCAATATAAGAATTACATAAGAAATTGAAGGAATATGGAGAAGTATCGGGGTACAAGATCAACGCAAATAAAAGTGAAGCAATGCCAATGAATAATGCGGATTTCACAAAGTTTAAGAAAGAATCACCATTTAAATGACAAACACAAGCAATTCGATACCTAGGCATACAACTAAATAATAATCTCGGCCATCTATATAAACTAAATTATCAGCCATTAATGAAAAAAATTACAAGACGACTTAGAGCACTGGAAAGACTTACCACTAACACTGATAGGAAGGATAAACTGTATTAAAATTAACATCTTCCCAAGGATACAATACCTATTTCAATCATTACCAATTCACCTAACAGAGAAATTCTTCAAGGAGCTAAAGAAAATAATAAGGAAATTCTTATGGAAAGGGGGAAAACCTAGGATAGCACTAGATAAATTAACAGAATGGTACAAACAAGGAGGCTTACAACTACCAAACTTTAAGAATTATTATAGAGCAGAACAATTAAGATACCTATCAGATTTTTATCAAACAAGGGAAAAACCAGATTGGACCAGATTAGAGCTAGATAAAATAGGGGAGAAGATACCTGAACATATACTATATAAGTGGGATGAAAAATTGGTGCAACATAGGAATTCACCAGTATTGCACCATCTGCTCAACATTTGGAAGAAGATTCACATAGAAAGGAATAAAATAAATTATCAACTTCCAAAATTAATATTGACACAAAATCAACTAATCCCTTTCACAATAAATAACCTTTCCTTCAGAGAATGGGAGAGAAAAGGGATCAAAAGAATAGAAAATTGTTTATCGAGAAATAAATTATTATCTTTTGAACAAATGAAGGACAAATATAATATAACTCACGATACAATGTTTGCATACTACCAACTGAAAACCTACTTGAAGGACAAATTGGGAAGCAGGCTGAGTTAACCAGAAGGAAGCAATTTTGAATATGTGATTACTGACACAATGATAATTAAAAAATTTATAACAAACATGTACATCAAACTGTAAGAAAAAGAGAACGAGGAAACAAACTGTAAACCTAAACAAAAATGGGAACAAGATCTTAATATAAAGATAAAGAATGAAACATGGGAAATGCTATGCTCCGGAACTATGAGAAATACAATAAACACGAGGTTACACATGATACAATATAATTGGTGACACAGGCTATACATCACACCCCAAAAGTTAAATAAATGGGACCCAAAAGTATCAGACGGATGTTTTCGCTGTAAAAAAGGAAATGGGAACAACAATACATGCAATTTGGGCATGTGAGAAAGTGAAAAAATATTGGGAAGATCTAAACCAGATATTAAATTAAATCTCAAAAAGCAATATACCAAAAAACCCAGAGATCTTCCTTCTAAGTAATATAAGAAATAAAGGATTTGGACTCGATTTGGATGGAGCACAAAAAAGATTTATTATGATAGCCCTAGCTGTAGCAAAATAATGTATTATGTCAACCTGGAAATTAGAAGACAACTTGAGAATACAACAATGGTATATAGAAATGAATAAATGTATTCCATTAGAAAAAATAACATATAATTTAAGAAATAACATCACAATATTCGAACAAATATGGGAACCATACATGAAACACAATAGAGAATTCCTACCATGGACCTCCACCACCTAAAATGACAGAAGGAGAAGACAATGAAATGAACTGACTCAGTATATAAAAGTAAAAGACAAAAATTTCTTGTTTATTTTTATTAAGTGACGACATTGTTTAACGGGTTTAATGTATCTTATAGATTGAACTTTGAATAAATGGGAAGGGGGGGTGAGGGAGGGAGGGAAGGGAGGGGGGAAAAAGGGGAGAAAATTACACTGTATATATTCAAAAGAAAAATGTCTGTATGTATTTTGGTCAGTATGGTTTGTAGTGTAAAAAATAAAAAAAATAATAATAATTTTGCTAGTTGGCATTTTATTTTTTTCCTTTCTAAGTGAGTCTTCTTCCATATATTGAGTAAATGATGCAATACTGGTGAGCTTTTATATCGTATCAGCTTTTCATCCCACTTATAAAGTTTATGTTCCGGTACCTTCTCCCCAATTTTATCTAGCTCGATTTTAGTCAAATCTGGTTTTTCCCTTGTCTGATAAAAATCTAATAAATACCTTAATTGTGCTGCTCTATAATAATTTTTAAAGTTTGATAACCTTGGTTGTACCTCTCTGTTAATTTATCTAATGCTATTCTCAGTTTCCCCCCTTAGCTATTGGGTTGTCTGAGGCACTTTGGGGGGGGGGGGGGGGTTTAAGTTATCTTTGTAGAAGTGAAAAACACAATGCTGGAGAAACTCAGCAGGTCAAACAGTGTCCTTTCAATAGCAAAGGTAAAAATACAATATACCTTTGGTGCCCAAAAGGTCGGTCATGTGGTTTTACCTTTGCTATCGAAAGGACACTGCTTGACCTGCTGTGTTTTTATTTCGACCAAGGTGTATACAGATTTTCATGATTTGCTCATCTTTGTAGCAGAGGATCTGACACTGCCATTGTGCAGTGAAATGTGAATTCTCTACTGGTGTGATGTTCTAAGGACTGGCTCCTCCCCAAACTCTGCCCCCACATATCCCAATACAAACCCCGGATCCCCGCCAAAACCCCTCTTCAGTCCAAAGACCATTGCGTGTTATTCTTACTGAATAAAAGTGTGTTGTACTCTCTCTTTGGTCTTGAGTGTTCTCAGTCATGCTACAATTTTTTCAGTAAAGGATGGAAGCTCTGTTGAAGCCCGTGTTGCTCCTCATCAACCCTCTGTCCCCAGAAGCCCTGGAAGAGTTCGCGTACTGGCTGGAGTGCTTCCAAGTGTACTTGACGGCCACATAAACAGTCCACTCAATGGATGAGCTCTAGAGGTCAGTGCTCCTCTCCAGTGTCAGACCTAAAGAATTCCTGATCATCGGGCCTGTACAACATGTGTCTCAGCAGTCGAAAAGCTGAAGGCTTACTATGAGGCCCCAGAATGTCGTATTAGCGAGACATCAGCTCTCGCAATGGAAGCAGTGGCCTGGTGAGTCCACTGAAAATCTTGTTCATATCCTATGAGCACTTGCGAGGAACTGAGGGTACGAGGACGGCACAGCCCAAGAACGGGAATATAGAGCAGATCCGGGACACTCGTCACTGGCGTGCAGCCCAAGTACATAAGGCAACTGTTGCTGGAGAAAGGCAGCGCGGACAATGTACCACTGCCAAGTCACTGGAGAAGGCCCAAATGGGAGTAAATAACTTGGAAGGCAGTGACAGCACCCTCCAGGAGGATCTGATGGCGCTAAAGAATGCTTCTTCTGCAGTCAGCAGCAGCACCGAAGAACTCGGTGTCCTACAAAAGATTCCATCTGCTCTGGTTGTGGTAAGAAGGGGCACTGGGTGAAGGTCTGCAGGGCGAGGGGGAGCACTGAGAAGTCCAAGATGTGTGTGACCCCTGACGGGCCGACGGAGGCAAGCCTGAAACCCAAACTCATGGCCTCCTGGTGCCAGTGTTGTGTGCCATGGCCTTCGTGCGGGGCCATGCAGTGAGAGCAGTGATGTGGGAAACCCCAGCAGCCTGCTGCATTTTGAAATTGGTGCCATCTTCATCAGATGAGGGAGGGTGGCCATCTTGCCACACCACGAAGTCTCCGCTATCTTCCCTGCACAAGGATCTGAAAGGGGGAGCGACTTCAGTGAGAAGAACAGCGTCTCTGGAGTCCCGGCTGCGATGGTGTTGGACCAGGAGATACCACATCAACTGAACAACTCCACGATGAAGGTGTGGGTTAACGGGCATAATTTGACTCTGGCTTGACTGAGAACTTTATAGATGCAGAGACAGTCCAAAAACTCAATCTTCAAGTGTATCCTTCTAATTATTGTATTTTTTTTAGCGTCCTATACGCAGTTTGTAAATATTCAAGAACATTGTATGGTTCATTTACCTTTACAGGAGGGAGAATTCTGTAAGTTCAGAATGTATGTACTTGAGAATTTATGTTCTCTGGTTTTTCTGGGTCTTGACTTCTTGTGTCACTTTAAAAATGTGACCCTGGAGTATTCTAGTCCTCTTCCTCCCATTACGGTTCAGAATGGAAGGTCTCAAAATTCTGATGCCATTTGCTGTCTCTCCACACTGAATATAGATCTACCTCCTCTGTTCCCCAATCTGAGCACTGATTGCAGACCAATTGCTACAAAAAGCAGGCGCTACAGCGCAGAGGACCAGGCATTCGTCAAGGCTGAGACACAATGACTGCTTGATGAGAACATTATCGAGCACAGTATCAGCCCATAGAGAGCACAGGTTGTGCTAAAGGGGAAGAAAAGTCCAAGCTTGTAATTGACTATAGCCAAACTACAAATCGTTTTACACTCTTGGACACATACCCCCTCCCTTGTATTTTAGACATGGTGAATGAAATTATGCAGTACAAGGTTTATTTGACCATCAACCTTAAAGTTGCTCACCACCAGTTTCCAATCCATTCTTACACCACTTTTTAGGCTAACAAGAGACTCTGTCATTGCCGGGTGGTTCCTTTTTGTGTCGCAAATGGGGTCTCAATCTTCCAGAGACAGATGGACTGAATGGTGGACGAATTTAAGTTAAAGGCCACCTTCCCATACCTCGACAACATTACCATTTGTGGCCACTCTCTGGAGGTCCATGACACCAACCTCCAGAATTTCCTCCACACAGCTGAAGCCCAGAATCTCACACACCAGTAAGTGTGTTCAGGGCTAAACACCTACCATCTTTGGCTACGTGATAGAGAATGGCATAATTGGCCCCCACCCCGACAGAATACGCCCCATGTTAGAACTCCCAATCCAGAGGACCATGAAAGCTTTGAGCTGGTGCCTGGGCTTCTTCTTATATTACGCCCAGTGGGTCTCTCAATATACAGACAAGGTTCATCCCCTCTTAAAGCCACTTCCTTCCCACTGACAGCTGAAGCTCAAACTGCTTTCAACTATGTCAGAAGCCACATTGTGAAGGTCACCATGCATGCGGTGGACGAGAATGTGATGCCTCAGATGTAGCCCTGGCTGCGACTCTTAATCAGGTGGGTAGGCCGGTTGCATTTTTTTCCAGGATCCTACAAGGTCACGAGCTTCGGAATCCATCAGTGGAGAAAGAGGCCATCAGGCACTGGAAGCACTACCTGGTGGAGAGGAAATTCACACTCCTCACAGTCCATTTATGTTCAACAATACAAAATTGTGGTGGTACTCCACTGGCCTACTGCAGGGGGCAACCTCTGTACCAGCAGAAGAGCATGGAGACAAGACAACACCTGGCTGGCTATCAATCAGCCGACCTGAATAGACCAAGCTCCTCCTCGTCGGGTGTCAATCACCCTCTGGGATATAAGCCTGAGCCGGCCCCTCGAAGACTCCCTCAGAGTTGACAGCAGCACAATCTCACAGCTGGCTCTGTGGAAGTTTATGTCAAATAAAGCCTGTTGTACAGTCTTTTGGTTTTGTGTGTTTGCTTCTGACTGACAGCGCACCACAAAAATGTGGTAAAATTAAGTGATAAAAGTCGCTCGGTGGGGGATCGAACTCTCCACCTAAAACTACGATACAGTCTACCAACCTGGTTCCCTCAATGAGCCTCCAGATGCCCTCTCTGGAGGACACTGTGCCTCTGCACACACCGACCAGTTGTGGATAGTGCACAATGAGCTCTACCACCTAGGCATCACTCGAATGGCTCATTTTGTCAAGGCATGCAATTTACCCTACTCAATTGAGGATGTCAGGGAAACGATCAGGTCCTGCCAGGTCTGCGCTGAGTGCAAGCCGTACTTCTACCACCCCAGCAAAGTGCACCTGATAAAGTCATCCTGGCTCTTTGAATGATTCAGTGTCGATTTCAAGTGACTCCTCCCCTCCACGAATGGGAACACGTACTTTCTCATAGTCATTAACAAGTACTTTCGTTTCCTGTTCACCATTCCCTGTCCGGACACGTCCATGCCGTCTGTCATAAAGGCCCTGAACTCCATTTTCACCCTGTTCAGGTATCCCGGCTATATCTATAGTGAATGGGGCTCATCATTTATGAGTGAGGAGCTATGTCAGTTCCATTATCAAACCAAAGATTAGAACAAAAACAAAGCTTATAATGAGGTAAAGCAATTATAATGAGCTGAAGAAATTGTATGCATACTAAATATACACTCACAGCAGAAACAGGTGATGAACCAATCTCATATACAACAGATCAGTCCAGTCCAGTCCTACTTAACCAATGGTGAATGGTGCTGAACAATTAAACAACAAATGAGAAGAGGTAGCTTCCCCATCCTCATTGATAGCTGATTATGACAGAAATAAGATATTTGCTGCATCCTTAGTTGGAAGTGCAAAGGGGAATGATCCACCTTAGCGACAAAATCAGAATCAGGATTTATTGTCATGAACAAGTCATAAAATTCAGTGTTTGCAGCAACATCTTAGTGTAAACATTCATATTATAATCATCTCATGACATTACGAGAAAATATGAAGTAAAATAAAGCAATAATAATAGTGCGCGAAAAGTAAGGCGATATCTTTGGTTCATTGATTATTCAGGAATCTGATGGCAGAGGGGAGGAAGCTGTCCTTGTGCTGTTGAGTGCTCATCTTTAGGCTCCTGTACCTTTCCCCCGATGGTAGGAGAGTGAAGACGGCATGCCCTAGTGGGGAGGGGAGGGGGGGGGTCTTTGAGGATAAAGGCTGCTTTTTTGAGACACTGCCTCATGTAGGTGTCCCCAATGAAGTCTAGTGTCTATGATGTCGCAGATCAAGTTAATAACCCCCTGGAGTTTATTCTTGTCCTGAGAGTTGCCGCCTCCATACCAGGCAGTGATGCAACCAGCCACAATGCTCTCCATGGTACATGTGTAGAAGTTTACAAGAGTCTTCAAAAGACATACTGAATCTCCTCAGACAGATTACAAAGTATAGCCGCTGGTGAGCCTTCTTTGTGATTGCATCAACATGGAAGCTCCAAATATGTTTAATATTTATTGGTTTTGGAGGGGGGTGGGAAGGGGGGAGGGAGGAAAGGGGGAGAAAAGAGAGAAAATGTCACTGTGTATATTTAATGAGAAACATTTGTACATATTTTTGTTGATATAGTTCATAGTACGATAAATAAAAAGTTTTAAAAAAAATGGAAGCTCCAGGATAGATCCTTGGAAATGTTGACAACCAGGAATTTGAAGTTCAATGAGGTCTAGGTTGTGTTCCCTTGAAGTCCACAATTACCTCCTTGGTTTTGCTGGCATTGAGCACAAGGTTGTTGTCATTACACCATTCAACAAGCTGATCTATCTCCCTCCTGTACACTTTCTCGTTGCCGTTTGTGATTCTGCCAACAACTGTGTTGTCATATAACCATATAACAATTACGGCACAGAAACAGGCCAATTTGGCCCTTCTAGTCCGCACTGATCCAAGTACCCTCCTCTAATCCCACTTACCAGCACTCTGCCCATATCCCTCCATCCCCCTCCCATCCATATACTTATCCAACTCTTTCTTAAATGACAAAATTGACCCTGCCTCCACTACCTTTCCCGGAAGCCCATTCCACACAGTAACCACTCTCTAAGTAAAGAAGTTCTCCCTCATGTTACTCCTAAACATTTGCCCTTCAACTCTCAACTCATGACCTCTTGTATCCATCTCTCCTACTCTCAATGGGAAAAGCTTGTAGGTAGCATTGGTATTGTACCTGGCCACACAGTCATGGGTATATAATGAGTAGAGCAGTGGGTTAAGTACACATCCTTGGGGTCTGCCTGTGTTGATAATCAGTGAGGAGGAGACATTGCTTCCAATTTGCACTGACTGGTCTTCCGATGAGAAATTCAAGAACCCAGTTGCTTGGGGAGGGTTCAGAGTCCTAGAGTTTGTAGCTTCTTGACCAGCACTGAGGGAATAATGGTATTGAAGGCTAAGCTGCAGTCGATGAAGAGCATGAATTACTGTTTTCAAGGTGATCCAAAGCTGAGTTGAGAGCCAGGGATATTGCATCTGCCGTGGAGCAATTGTGGCGATAGGCGAATTGCAGTGGGTCCAGAGCTGTATTTAGGTACGTATTTATTCTGGCCATGACCAACCTCTCGTGGCAGCCCACACTACTCTTCTTGGGCACTAGGATGATTTATTGCTCTTTTGAAGCCCAGGGGAACCTCTGACTGCCACAATGAGAGGTTGAAAATGTCCATGAACACTCCGGCAAGTTGGTTGGCATAGATTTTCAGTACCCTGCCAGGTATGCTGTTCACCCTCTTGAATGATGTTCTGACGTTGCCCTCAGAGACAGATATCACAGGGTCCTCAGCCTTTTCAGGGATTCTAGTAAGAACTGTTTGGTTCTTCTCAAAGCAGGCATAGGTATTCAGCTCATCGGGTAGTGAAGTATTGCATCTATAGTGTTTGCCTTCACTCTGTAGGCTGTAATGCCTGCCTTCCCTGCCGTAACTGACGTATCTGTTTCTGTCTCTAGCTTCCTCCGGAATTGCCACTTTGCTTCAGAGATGGCCTTCCGCAGGTCATACCTGGACTTGTGAAAGAAGTGTCATAAAACGGTGAGGCTGTAGTCAGCCAAGCTGGAGTCTGTGGATGCTAATTATAAGACACTAATTCAGAGTCAGTAGCTTTAATGAGGTTTTTCCCCTTTCTCCCTATAGATTAAGTCCATTTCTTCTACACTTGGTGATCTTTGCATGTAGGGCAGAAACATGTTTTTCCTCACATGCCCTTTGTGTCTTTGCCCAAAAATTTAAACTTTGGCATCCAACGCCTTGGGAAAAATCAAAACCCAAAATAATTTCCCTCTTTTTTGCGTCATCTAAAACACAGAGATCTTGAACAACTTAATTGTTCCTTGCTCCAAGCAGAACAATTCAAGTTTCCTCAGTCTAATTTGCATCTGAAATCTGTCACTGGAATCATTCAAGCATCTTCTACAGGGCCTTGATGTCCTTCTTAAAAATGAGATGATAGAATTAAGTGTAATTGAATGCAATTCCATGGAGCGAAGCGATGGATTTGTTTGCAAATTCCGAGTTTTACTGGTTGTAGAGTTCAGGTATTTTGGATGAGCAGTTACTTACCACAAGATCTATGTTATGCAAGATCTAATAGAACAGAGCAAGTGAGCCATTGTGATTATCATAATTCACAATGGAACCTGGATAGAAAAGTGCAGCAATCATATTAACATTTAATCTGCTACAATTTTGACTAACTAGCCTCAAACAAATTTATTTTACAAGATATTTATCTGCAATTAAATATTTGGGCATAATTTCAGAATATTTGGACATGCTAAATTTATGCCCAAAACAAAATTATATTCTGTAAAAACCTGATTTAGATTTGTCTATAATTTTCTGTATTGATAATGATGATTCTTAATCGGATATAAAAACATGCGATGACTCAGTTCCAATAAAGGGCATTTGATCCAAGATGTTCCCAGTTTCACTTTCTACAGATGCTGCCTGAACTGCTGAATATTTCCAGCATTCTGTTTTACCTCACATTTCCAGCATCTGCTGCTTGATTTTTAATTCTCAATTTGATGGAAATTGTATGATTTTTAGTGTACATCAAAAGAAACAGAGTTGGATGTGTGTTTGGGGACATTGTAGCGGAGACACAAACTGGCCCACAAAATGGCTGAAAAAAAGCGGCGATTGGTGGACCTGGGGGGGTGATACCCACCGTCGTCCCAGGTGACCTCCGCACAATAGGAAGATAGGAAACTGGCAGGAATGCCGGCCAATCCCAGGCCAGTGCTCCGATGATGCAGGGCCCTGATGTTGGTGCCTGGGGCCCATATAAGCACAACAGCCACAGCAATAAACCAATTTTGTTTTCCAAGGCTTTGGTGTGTGCGTGCGTGCGTTGTTCTTCTCCACGCTCGCATAGTGCCTACACAACAATGTAATCGTGCTGCTTCTAATATTTATTTTGGTTGGAGCACATTCAAAATGTAATCAATATGGTATTAATTAGGCCAGGATGAACAATGGAAGCAGATCAGCGCTCCCCAGCCATTATTTAGCAGGAAATTATTCTTATCAATTGATTTAAAGGTGAATCCTGGGGATAAAGGAGCAGGGACTTGGGGAGAGCAAAGAGTGGGGTGGGGGGATACATGATAAAATAATTGAAACAGCTATGTGCTTTTTTGTTTTGTAAATCATAACTGAAGTGTTTCTGTAGCAGAATTGCATTGATTGTAAAACATTTCACTAGTAATGATAACTTATCAAGGCCTCATGAAAATAAAGATCATAATTAGAAAACTAAAGCAAAATATTCTAATTAATTATCATAACATTGCCTCCTTACAGGTGACTCACAAGCAGATATACAGACTAAAATGCAGGATAAAACATTCACCAGCAATTCGGAATGGTTTTTTTTTGCAATTTCATACAATATTTATCATTATGAAACAACTCCAATGAATTAAGTGCAATACACAAAAGCACTGGAGAAACTCAGCAGGTCACGCAGTATCTCTCAGAAGCAAAGGGTAATCAAACATTTTGAGCCTGAACCCTTTGACAAGGTATGATCAAAAAACAGGCTGGTGTCTAAATAAAAAGGTGGGGGGGGGGGGGGGGGTGGGAGAAGTGGAGAGAAAAAGGGGCAGGGGAGGAGCATAGGCCAATAGGTCATAGTTGGATATGGGTGGGAAGGCAGAAAAGAGCTGTGGTGATATGGGGAACTGGTAGCTCTCTAAATGGACAGGGAAAGGAGTAGGGAGTTAGAAGAAAAAGGCAGTGCGCGTGGCCATGGACATCCTTCTGGCATTTACCTTGGTGTTATGAATGGTGAGTATATATCCATGCCCTAGTGATGATGGCTGGGCTGGTGTTCTCAGTGATAAAATAATTTGTATTTTGTATCCATAAATACCTAAACTCTTTCTCTGAATGTCAGGCAACGTTTTCTGATGGCTAATTTTTGTTTGCTTTACGGCAGACAAAATATAATTTTCTGTAATATTACATCTGTTCTATTACATGATGATAAAAGAATCTTGAAATATTTCATTGACTATCAATGGAAAGCCCGTTCAATCTCCAGAAACTAAACACAGATGGGCAGTTCACCTATAAATTTGCACCAAAGTGGTAACCTTGATTACATATTCAATTCCATGTTATATTGCCACTGAGCCAAATCTAGGGCACAGAGGAAAGCCAGTAAATAGAAAGGCACTAATGCCCACATTTACTGTTGTCATTACAACTTCCTGTTGGAAGCACAAGATCATGAAATCCTGGCTGGCAATGAAATGATCATGAGAAAGGGTGATCTTGTTCACATTAATGACAAGAAGCATTTTTTGACAATGACCTCTCCTGTAACTTGCATTTTATAGAACACTTTTCAGTGATAAAAATATGAAACACAATTGGTGTAAAGATGATCATGCTTTAACATTTCCACTTTGCTATATTGAATGACAATTTAATTGTTTACATAGTATGCCCAATATCTTTTGCAACTTAAATAACCTATCATAGCAACAGGTCTATGATGGATACCCTCTCACTGGCTCTACACAAAACCCTGGAACACTGGACAGCAAAGATACATACATCAGGATGATCTTTTACGACTACAGTTTGGCATTTAATACCATTATCCCCTCAAAATTGATCAGCAAACTCCAAGACCTGGGGCTTAACTGTGTAATTGGATCCTGGATTTTCTCACCTCAAGACCACAGTGTGGATTGGTAAGAACATCTCCATCAGTAACTAGCACCACAGAGCTACATTCTTAGCCCCCTGCTCTACACGTTATACACCTGACTGTGTGGCTCAGCACACATCATCTACAAATTCGCTCAGAATACCTAATAGCCTGAAATTGTCTGATCTTGGAAGCTAAGTAGCCTCAGGACTGGTCAGTACTGGTACTTGGAGGGAAGACAGCCTAGATACACCAGATGCTGGTGGTTTCTGTCAGGGTGCTGGACAAAGTGGCGATTCTCTGTCTGCCTTACAGTAGAAAAATGTTAAATAATTTCATGTCTGTTCCATTCTAAATGTTTTATTACGTGACAATAACGGAACCTTTACTTTTCTTTAAAGTAGTGGGTTGCAATAAGCGACGATGAGTCAGTATACAGGAGGGAGATTTAAAAAACTTGGCTGAATGGTGCACCAACAACAACCATACACTCACTGTCACCAAAACGAAGGAGCTGACTGACTTCAGAATGGGAAAACCAGGGGTATACGATCCAATGATCACTGGGGGAAATCAGAGGTGGAGAGGGTGATCAAATTTAAGTCCTTGAGAGTTACTATCTTGAAGGAACTTTCCTGAACCCAGCGGACAGTTGGCATCATGAAGAATGCACGTCAGTGTCTCTACTTCCTCAGGAGTTTGTGGAGGTTTAGTAGGACATCAGAAATCCTGGCAAATTTATACAAATGTGTAGTGGAAAGTATGCTGTCTGGCTGCATCACGGTCTGGTATGGGGATACTAATATCTCTGAATGGAATGCCCTGCAAAAGATAGTGGACACAGCCCAAAAGCCTCCCCACCATCAAGAACATTGGCAGGGAATGCTGCAGCAATCATCAAGGATCCAGATCACCCAGCACACACTCTGTTCTCTTTGCTACCATCAGAAAAGAGGTATAGGTACTGCAAGGCTCCTACCAACAGGTTCAGGAACAACTGCTACCCCTCCACAATCAGATTCAACAACATATTGAATCAGGGCATTATTTAAGGACTCTTTTGCACTTTATTTTTTCCTCTCTGTATTGAATTTTGTTTGCCTTTATTTGTTTACGTGTGTGAGTTCAATTACTTTTTTTCACGACCAGTAAGTACTAACTCTGCCTCGCTTGCAGGAAAAAGAATCTCAGGGTTGTATGTGATGTCACTTATGTATTCTGACAACAAAATCTGAATATTTTCTCTGCCTTTTTCATGGATATCAACCACGAATGTTCTTCACACATGTGGCATGCTTTTCATCTCAGCACATCTATTGTGACCTTTAGTCACAAAAATATCAAATAGCAGTCAATTAAGACAAAGTAGAAGAGGAAATGAAGCATTCATTCAAAATAACAGACTGAGAGTTTCTTTTACGGTTTCTATTTCTTCTATAGAACTAATTTCATTCTCCAAGCATCTGTAGATGTTTGGAAGATTTTGGCCAACACTCTTGTAATCTCTAGCATGACTTTCCCTCAGCAACCTCAGACGCATCCTATCTGAATGCTAGCTTTTTAGCTAGCTCCCCCCAAACAGAATATTATCTTACATCATCTCTGCTACACCCTTTTTTTTTTTAAATTTAGACTCAAGCAACATTTTCTTAACTCTATCTTCAAGAATTGGTCTCCTTTTGGTCCCTGATTTGAGTTCTCTCTTTTTACTAACCCTTTGTTGTTTAAACGATTATAGATTTTTGGATTAAATTTCATGCCTTTCTTTGCCACTTTTTTCTTTACTTACCATAATGGGTGGCACGGTTAGCGCAACACAATTACAGTGGCAGTGATTGGGACAGGGGTTCAAATAGTGCTGTCTGTAAGGAAGTGGCTATGTGGGTTTTCCCCGAAGGCTCTGGTTTTCTCCCACTGTTCAAAAAGTAACTGGGGTTGTCAGTTAATGGGGTTTAATTGGGTGACATGGACTAATGGACCAAAATGGCCTCTTGCTGTGCTGAATTCTGTAAAAAAATTAAAATTAAAGAATAACACTTATATCATCAACCTGCCATTTGCCATTTTTCCTATGTTAGTTTACTCTCCATCTTTTGATCTTGCAGGAATTTTGGCTTTAATTTCCTTCAGTCTTCCTCCTGGGACTGTATCCAGATTGCAATTGAACAAGCTTCTTGAAGACTCTTTACTGTTCATGTTGTTTTACCTGCCAATCTTTGTTTCTGGCAAGATATGTTCTCATGACATTGAAACTATCCTCTTGCAAATGACTACTTTTAATTTAGAGTGATTTGTAATCCCCCCCCCCCAAAAAAAAACTACATTTTATGCCACTATGATTGTTGTTTCCTAAATATTTTCTTATTGATAACTGCAACATTTAGCTCACTCATTCACGAGAACTATGTCCAAATTCAAAAACAAACTGATGGAAACTTCTTAAATCATTTGAACCCCCAGCAACTCCCCTTTCTCACTGCTGGCAACTTTCACCCTTATTATTACAACTACAATTGATGTTGCAATACTTGAAACCTCCCACTGGCTTTCTAAGGCTCTCCCACTCCATGGTCTTTGTACTCTAATTTCCCTGAAAATTTATAGCTGTCATTTCTACTTATTCCTTGCATTTAGACATGCAGCACTAATGGCAGGCCAGACTGATTTAGATTCAGATGTTTCTTTCTTCATTCTTTTAAACTCAATTCACTATTTTTCTGCAATCTGATTTTCATTTCAGTCTCTGCCCTATGTCTTTGATACTGACACTGTCCAACAGCATTAGTAAAGCTACCTGTGAGAATAATGGCCCTTACTTTCCAGAAGCCCTTTTCTCCCCCACTGGCATCCCAGCTAATTGGCCATTCAGTGTCCTGGTTAAAGAAGCCATTTTTCCTGTTCCCACTGGGCCACTTTTAACTAGGACAATACTGCTTTCACACTGACTGCAAGTCATCTCTGGGGATAGGAGATTTTATCTTCAATCAGAAATGTCACATATGACTTGTCCTTTTCAAACTGGGTGAAATTGGCACACCGGCGTTAACTGTTGACGGGGATGTCAGTAGGAGCCGAGACGGTCAATCCCCAGCGTTGATATGCTTTCCCACTGAATCTTCAACGAGCAAATTGGCTGTCAATTCCTGGGACAATGTGTCAGTGAAAAAGGGTTTAGGTACAGTGTATTAAATTTCTGCTCCCAACCCCTTTCACCTCAAAAGATTCTCCTTCATTCTTTCTCAGCTCCTTGGGCTTCATTCTCGGGGGATTGGTTAATGATATTTTTACACACCCACAGACCGCTAGCTGTGTTAATCACATCTCCACTCACCCTGCTTCCTTTAAAGATTCCAACCCATTTTTCCAATCCTCTGGCTGTTGATTCTGTATTGATGCTTTCCACCTCAGTCCTATGTCTTCCTTTTACAGAGTACAAGTACAGCACAGTATAGGCCCTTCACCCACATGTTGTGCCAACCTATGTAAACCCACTTCACAATCTCATCCTTCCCTACCTCTCATCCATATTCTTTTTCTTACATCCATCAGTCTATCTTTTGAATGTCCCTATTGGACCAGTCTCCACCACCACTTCCTACTTGCACCTTGCCCCCAACCCCAGTAATTATTCCAGGCACCCATTACTCTGTGTAAAAGGTTTACCTTTGACATCTCCCCTACTTTCCTCCATTGTAAACAGATGTCCTCTGACATTTGCTATTGTCACTTCAGGAAAAAGGTGCTGCCAGTTCCCCATATCGATGAATTTCATAATCTGTTACCATCCATCCTTCGTCAATCCAAAGACATAAGACATAAGACAAAAGCCCAGCACTGTCAACATTGCTTCATGTGTTTTCCAATCCAGACAACATCCTGTTAAATTACCTCTCCACCCTCTGAAGCATCTACATCCTTCCTGTTAAGAGGTGACCAGAACAGAATGCACTGCACCAAGTGTGGTCTAACCAGAGTTTTATAAAGCTGCAACATTACCTCATTGCTCTTGAACTCACAGCTGACTAATGAAGGCCAACATTTGGTAACCTTGAGGGATCTATGGACCTGGACCCTAAAATCTCTGTTCCTTCACATGGTCAAGAATCCTGCAATTAACCACATATTCTGCCTTTAAGTTTGACCTTCCAAAGTGCATCATTTCACACTTACCCAGACTGAGATTTGATATGTCACTAAAAACTCTTGTAAATTTCTACTGGTGTACCATGGAAAAAATTCTGCCAATGCACAGAACTGGAAATGACTAGGGAGAGATCTGTACTCTGCCAGAGCCATCATAGGCATCAGTCTTCACTTCACTGAGGACATCTGCATCATTAATAGTGTCTTAAGAAAGCAGCCTCTATGCTCAAGGATCCTCACCCCCCCCACCCAAACCCAGGCCATGCCATCTTCACACTGCTACCACCAGGAAGAGGTACAGGAGCCTAAAGAACACCCATCAATTTAAAAACTTCTTCTCCTCCTTGACCATCAGATTTCTGAATGGATGACGAATCAGACACTACCTCACTTACTCTTTTTCTATTTATTTTTAAATGTAATTTAGAGCAACATTTTCATCTGTAATGCTGCCACAACAAATTTCATGACATGTTCATGACAAATTCTGATTCTATCAGCTATCAATGAACTCCATCTGCCACTAGTCCATCCAACTGCATCCTGTTGTAACCTATTTCAATCTACTGCACCATCCACAACACCTCCAAACTTTTGTGTCATCTGCAAACTTACTGATCCCAAAGAACAGCTGGGTCCAGAACAGATCCTCGTGGAACACCATTTGTCACTGACCTCCAGGTAGAATATGTTCCATCGACTATTACACTCTGCTTTCTGCAGGTAAGCCAATTTTCCACCACCATTGTTGCAATGTCTCTCATAAAGATCTATTCCATTTCCCACACTTCTGCTTTCAGTCCTTTTTCCTTCCACAGAGAGCAAAGGCAGGATTTTGCTTGTCTTTGCATTGCATTATACAGCCTGCATATTTAATGGATTGCCCTTTATAATTTCCACCATGTTCAACTCAACTTCACCACCAGATATATCTACCCCTTTCAGCATTCGGTACCCTGCTTTTCCTTCAATTCTTACATCTCCAACACCATCCCCTTTTCATAACACCTTCCCATCAAATCAGAGGATGCAACACCTGGCCTTTACACCTTAAGTTTCCAAGAACTTAAATATCCCTTCCAGGCAAAGCAAGAATTAACTTTTACTTGTACTAAATCTGCTGCTCACCCATATATTTGGGATATAAATACATATCAAGTGACTTCTTTGTAGAATGCATGCATTCACTGAATAGAATGACCCCACTAATTAATCAGCCTTCTCAGTTAAATAGAATTCATATTAAAAAAAATGCAATATATCAATCCTTAATTTTTTAAAATATAAGCCAAAACCACATTCCTTTTAATTTGGTTATTAAGCCCATTTATATTAAAAGATACAAAATTTAATACATTACCCCAAGAAAAAAAAGTACCTGTTTTTAAAAAAAACAGTACTAATTTCCTCTACTGTGCGGAAAGTGGCCTTTGCCACAAAGTGGCACGTGGCTACGGAAGGAGAAGACAAAAAGTCCGCCCCTCCTTATCAGAATACACACAACTTCAATTATAATTCATTCAGGTGTAAGTGACTTCTTTGAGATCTTTATTCACTTGGTCGTCATTAATTCCACCAGTTCTTGATGTTTTAAGAACTGTTGCACATCCTGAGCCTTCTCATCTTGATGAAATGAAAACTGTTGAGTAGCCTGACTAAAAGTTGAAGTTTGATCTTGTTTAAGATTTGGCAAAGAATTAGCAAATTTCAAAGCCTCCAGAAAACACTTTTTGTATGGCTGTGTAACAAAAAAAAAATCCTTTCTTCCAAAGAACTAATTTTGCAGGGTTAAATTCCTTTAACAATCGACATACTTAAATCCGCATAGAAAAACACTGTTATTTTCCACTATTAAGGGGCCTTGTTGTTTTCGAGCATTTTGAACTGCCAATCTTAATAACATTTTTTAAAATCTTGATAACGTAAACACCTTATCAAAATCGAGCATAGCACTTGTCCCGGAAATGGTTTCTTTCCATTTGCTCTGTGTGCTCTATCCAATTCTAATCCATTAGGAAAATTTTCAGGACCCGTAATTTCTGGAATCCAGCTTTGAAAAAATTGCACTGAATTAGAGCCTTCAAAAACTTCAGGTAGCCCAACAATCTAAACATTTATTTCTGTGAACTATGATACTTTAGTACATCATTTTTTTTTATATAAAAGTTCTTTTCTTTGTACCTCCCAAGCCATAAAAGAATCTTCCATTTTATTAACTGTATCCTTGCATTGTTCTACTTCATCATGATAATCTTGAATATCATCTTCAATTTCTGGACTTTAGCTTCAATTTTCTCCACAATTTCAGCATATTTTGCCATTACTTGCTTAACTTTCATATGAAATTGCATTTTAGATTCATTTTTAGAAGACCCAAACTGTGAATCCATACGTTTAACCAAATTCCCTACTTAACTAACAAATAGTTTTCAAAGCTTAAAATTCTTTACTCTGAAACTTAGCTTCAGGGTGTTCAAACTTTACATCCTCCATACCTTAAGTAAGTTGGGCTTCTTCTTCCACTCTCTCTCCCTCCAATTCTTCATAAATTCTTATTTCCCTTTTCAGTATCTTCTTCCTCTGAAGATAAAATGGGTCTAGGCTCTGAACAAGAACACTGCTATAAACAGGTCTGACTAGCAATGCCAGCAGGCCCAGGTTCAATCGACTCTGTAAGTTCCCATGTATACACCGGTTGATCAATTGTGTATGTGTAGACTTCCACGCACGCACATTGTTCCTGCTTGATTTTTAGTTTAATAGTCTTCCTCTGAACTCCAGTGCCATCTTCCCCGGCTCCCCAGAGAAGTGGTGCTGGTGTCACGTGGATCTTCACTAGCGTCACTTGGGTCATCCTCGAAGAGAATGGAGCTTGACCCAGAGGATGAATCGTTATGGTAGGCCCAACTTCTTCAAGTCGTTTTCTTAGCTATTTGATTTTTTGTTTTTTTGTCTTCTTTGTAGCCATAGTATATCACTTCAAATCGATCTCAAAATTCTTAATTTTAAAAAGTGTTTTAAATTTGGTTTTTAATTAATTCCGCTTGGAGAGGCGTATTTCCACATCTTCAACTTACGCCACGCCGCCCCCCCCACCCCCCCCACCAGCTATTAACCAGCCTTCTCATAAAGTAAACTTTGTATTTTTGCCTCCAACAATGACCCAACAGAACCCTGAGTTACAATACCTCATGTTCTGACTGGACACTCACAACCCTAAAATTCAACAGTTGCAGTTAATTAACCTTTCTACTTTTGCATCAGAAATGTTTACTTCTAAGGGAGTCAATATACAAATATGTCTTAATTTTCCTCCCTTTATGGATATTACCCGACTCCACTCAACATTTCCAACACTTTCATTTGTATTTTCCCTACCTTCTGTTCCTACATCCCCCCCTCCAGATACACCAGGTATAGTTAACAAGTCTTCACCACCCTCTCTCTGCCAAGACTTCCATAATTTCTATCATTCAATCTTATCTGGTTCCCTTAATTCTCCCATCAGAGAACTAATCTTCTTAGTCCTCTGCTTTCTTCCTGTCTCTTTTCATTTTTTCTCTTCTACCTTCTACCTATATTCACCTCTTAAGTCTGTGTTCTGCCCCCTTCACTATCTTCTTTTTTATTAAGGCATGTCTGATTTTCAGCATTCCTGATGAATGGATCAGGGCTAAAACATTAACTGCCTTTTACCTCCTCTGGATGCCATGTGACCTGCTGAGTCTTTCCAGCACTTCTGTGTATTGCACTAGACCTCAGCATCTGCAGATGTTGTTTACCTCACTTGGTCTCTCCTCTGTTCAGATAAGGTCTTCTGTTATCTTCATTACTTACTCCTTTTTGGTAACCTAAAACACATTTCCTAGTTCTGGTGACAGGAGAGGTTAACTGTTTATCTCTGCACCGAAGCTGATTGACTTGTTCAATAGTCCCACATATTTCGTTTATTTCACACTTTCATCAGTTGCCATCTTTCACTTTTAAATTCTTCAATATTTTGTCAGTAGGAACTTAAACTTTCAACATTCTATTATAAGTAATCATGATCAATTAACAATGGGATAGAACAGAAGAAAACCCAGCATCTTTTAGCACCATTCATGGTCACAAGATGTGGTTGGAAGTAATTTTACAGTACAGTTACCATTACATTGAAAGAGTTCATAAATGCAATTACAAGTCAAATCTCTTCATCATATTTAAACCATCTTTTTCACTGGCTATCTTCCACCAAGTTCCTATCAGGTTTGCCCAGGAGCACATATATCATTTCACAATGCCCATCATTTATTAAAACATTGCAAGCTCCATCTTACAAATTACAGGCAACATACAAAGTTATCCCTTAAAACTTTTAAATCTTTCCTCTCTCAAATGAAACCTATGCCCTCTAGACTCCCACATACAGGGGGGTGGGGGGGGTGGAAGGAGACCGAAATTCACATTGTAAAAGCTCTTCGTGATTTTATAAACCTCTACAAGGTAATCCCTTAGCTTCTTAAGCTCCAGGGACAAAGACCCAGCCTCCCCTTATAACTTAAGCTCCCCAGTCCTGGCAACATCCTTGTAAATCATTTTTTCACCTTTTCCAGCTTCATGACAACCTTCCTATAGCTTGGCACCCAAACTGCACACAATACTACAAGGTCTATGATTATGAGGGGGTATTCTTGGATAGACAAAAATCTCTCATGCATGTTTAACAAACTGCTAAAGGAAGCTGCAGAAGTGGGTACTTAGAATATTTGGACAAATATGTAGTTTAGAAAGGTTTAAAGGTATATGTGCCAAACATAGGCAAATGGAAATTGCTCTATTAGTCTTGATCAGCATGAACAAATTATAAATTTAGACATTCAGCATGATAATAGGCCCTTTTGGGCCCATGAGCCTGTGCCATCCAATTAACCTACAACCCAGTATGTTTTTGAAGGTGGAAGGAAACTGGAGCCTCCAGGGATAACCCACGCAAACACGAGGAGAACGTACAAACTCCTTACAGTGTGGGATTTGACCCCTGGTCTCAATCACCAACACTGTAACAGTGTTGCGCTAACTGCTACGCTAACAGTGCCGCCCCAAGTATGACCAAAGGTCCCGTTTTTGTGTTGCATGGGTCTATGACAAACACAATTCTCTTCCCGAATTCAACATCGTAACTTTTTTTTCCTCCTGGTTTTCAGAAAAATTTAAAGCTACATCATCTATTTGGAAAGCAAATTAAAATCCTAATTCCTGGGTGCCATACTTTAGAAATGTGAAAGCTTTGAAGAGGGTACAGAAAAGATTAATCAAAATTATGAATGGCGAAAAAAATACAAGAGGTTGCAGTTACTGTAATCTGCAGCACAAAATAAACAGCTGGAGGAATTTAGAATCAATACAGGTAAAGGGACAGTTGATGGAGAGTCAAAATCCTGTATCAGGAATCAAAACTAACCATTCTTTTGTCTCCATAGATGACCTTTGATCCAGTGAATTTCTCCAGCAGTTTAGATTTTGCTCCTTGAGTAGGGGACTTTAGTTAGAGATTGTCTTGAAAGGCTTGGGATGATGTTCTTGGAAGAAAAGGAAGTTGCAATCTTATCAAGGAATTTAATTCCTGAAGGGTAGAGATAGACCAGATAGAAAGGAACCGATCCCATTGGCAGAGTGATCAAAACTGCAGTACAGAGAACGAAATGATCTGCAAAAGCACCAAATGTCACAAGAATATACATCTTTTAAAACATATAGCAATTGGTTAGTGTCTGAATGCACTGCCAAAAATAGAAATGAAGGCAGATTCACTTGTTGAATTCAAAAAGTGACCTGGACAAAAAATTTTCAGTGCTACAGAAAAACTATATGGGCTGAATGGGCTCCTTTCTTTGCAGACTTTCTGTGAAGAACAGTTATCAGCTTGTTTGGACACAAAACTATTACCACGTTGATTTGTTGTTCCTGATAAAAAGAGTTCAGGGCTTCAGAGATGGTCCATGATCCAACAGATACTGCTCATATGGAGGGTGCAGGTACAGTATCCCTCATTGTGATCTGCAGAAACTTCACCAGAAAATTGATCAAAACCATTCTTGTTAAAGGATTTAAAAAAAAAAACTTTATTGCCAAAAGCCAATTTGATTGTTCTATATATTTGACAATTAGTTTTGAACAATCAGGTATGATTATTTACAGAAGTGCAAATGCCACCAACATCTCTGAATCTTTCTGCCTGACTATTATAGGACTATTGAGAGTTTGGAACAAGTAAAGGATTACCTTGTATGATCAACTTTTGGCAATGATAAAATCAAGATGAAATCATAACATTTAAATAAATAAGCCCACACAACTTCTCACTGTACAGCAATAGCCCATTAATATGCAATGGATATATAAAATTCCCCAATGTACAGAGGCACCATACCCTTCCTGGTCATTGTGAAGCAAGATCTGCACGCAAAACTGATTAGTACAGTATTTGCAGTCATGTTAAAGGAATTTTTTTTGTTTATTTTTTCAAAAAGAAATCAGTACATCTGATGCTAAACTTGATGACCACACACTTAGTTATCCTCTTGATGCTACAGTATGAATCTAATAAAATTCCTTCGAATGGGGAGAGGTGGTGGAGGAGTGAATTTCAAATTCAAACCAATTGCTTCAGGAAACAATTTCTATGCATTTTCCATTGAACTGTTAAACAGGTTAGTGCCATTGAAGAATCTCTTTGAGATTTTCAGTATCAAAGGCGGTCTGCTCGAAGTGTTTTTAGGAAGAGTTGTCATCGGTGAAGGACAATGTTGTCTGTTGCCTTGCTCTTCCCCCACAAAATTCTGATGATCAGCTGCATTGGTCACTTCTTGTTTAAGACAAGTCTGTTTGCTTGGCTTTGGAGTAGTAAGGTCAAAATCAGTGGGGAGTCCACACACATCCAAAGATTCTGTACTGGTGTCCCTGAATAAAGTATTGGCTGTTGTACTGGGGAGTTCCTGAGGAGTCAGAGTTTCCATGATGTGTTGTTCAGTAAGATCAAAACTACTATTCTTAAGATATTCAGAGGCTTTGTTTACAGTGCTATTGTCATTGTTCACAGTTGCAACAACCACCTCATCGCTGTCACTTTCAATAGTTATGACAAGTGGTGAATGAGTTGTACAATCTTTCCTTTGACTGCTTTTCTCCCTCTGCTTATGTTTCTTCTTTTGCTTACGATGCCTGCTTGCCACTGTTGCCTTTCCCTCATACACTATTTCCACACTGGAACTTCTCCGCTTCTCTCTGTGCCTTTTCAGCCTGCGTTCACTGCTTTTAGTACTCTCAGCTGCCACAGAACCACTTTTTGAGTAACTGCTGCACTGTGAATGAGGCCTCGGAGAGCTGCTTTCCCTTCTGGGCAAAGTGTGAATCTCTGATGCTAATTTAGCAATCTGTAAACATGTACCGTTGTCATCTTTGCTGGACGAACTTTCCAAATAATGAGTCTTATACTTTCTTTTGCCTCCAGGTTTCTCTTGCCTCAATTTATCAGTTCGCCCAGAGGTAGTTCTAGATCTGGTACTCGATGGACTTCTTGAATGATAATTTCTGTATTGATAATAGACTTCTTCCCTGTGACTACTTGGGCTTCTAAAGCTTGTACTTTCAGAACTAGATCGAATTCTATAATCTGAACAAGGTGATGGTCTCCTATGGAGAATTCGGTTCCTTGCTACTGCATCATGACGACTGTGGGATCTACTGTGGTAGCTATATCTTTCCCACTGATATGAGAAGCCCCTGTCTCTTTCCTGGTATTCTCTTGTATAGCTGTACATCCTCTCCCTACTTCTGGACCTTCTCCTGTCTCTCACTGTAGCATAGTCTCTGCTCCAAGAACGTGATCTAGGACGATGCCTGTAAACCATGCTGTCACTGTTCTGTGACTTCGTTCGACTTCTTGTAGATGATGCCCTCTCTCTGTCCCTTGATCTCCTTCTGTTCCGAGAATGATAGGTGCAGCTTTCTCGGCTGGCTGACCTGGCTCTATCACCTACAGAAGTTTGATCTCTAGTGGAACTTTGGCTCCAGTTTTTGGCTCGATGCTCACTTCTACTGTGGGAGTGAGCTACCATAGTTCTATCTGTGCTGCCTGACCGTTGGTCCCTCTGAAGATTATGCTTGTCTCTGCTTTGTGATCGGAACCTGCATCGATCTCTAGAGCTGCCTCTAATTCTACTTGATGCCTTTGTTTTGTATCTGCTTGAAGAGGAAGTGCTGCCTCCAGTATGGGAATTTTTCTTTTGATACTTCTCTCTTTTTGATTTACTCCGTTTCTTCCTTTTTGACTTCTTTCTTTTCCATCGGTCCCTGGAGACAGAGGATCTGGTTGAGGAGGATCTGGTTGAGGATGACCTGGTTGACAAGAAGCAACTGCTCACACTGCTGCTTCGAAACTGTGTATGCACAGGCTGCACAACAACCTCTGTGCTTGTGATAGGTGTCGAAACCTCAGAATCTGAACTCAATTCAATAAGCTCAGGAGTCCTTTCGGCCAAAGGCTTCACATAACCCACTATTAAGCAGTCATCTCCAGAACGGGTTGAGCTGTCCTCTTTTGAACCAGGATCAGCCTTTATTGGCACTGCAGGCAATGATGATTCAGGCTGAGACGCAGCTTCTTCAGAAACAACAGAAGCTTCATCAGGTGAGGAATTCCCAGATTCCAAGGTCTCTGTGACAGAATAGGAAGGGCCAGGAGTTTCGTCGTCCCAAGTGGCCTGACTAAGGCTCAGAGCTATCTCGGAGGGATTAGGAATTTGACTGCCTGCTCGATGAGGACTAGCAGTGACAGGTGAGATTGCAATTACAGACAAATCAGAGTCACTTTCTTCCTCATAGGATGGGGCTGGACAGTCATAGTTGGCTCTCTGGTCATAAGATTCCATGTTAAATGGAGCCCTTGCAAAACTGATAAACTCATGCAAAAAGTGGTCGGTGCGGCTAAGCAGGAAGGGTCTCAACTCCTCCTGGAATGCCTCTCCTTCCATGTCGTACCGGACAATGTTGGACATGATAATGTGTTGCACAATGTTGACAATGGAACCATGAGAGCCAAATAAGACACAGAGCTCACGCTTTAGCCATGGCATCAGGCGATGCAGGCAAGCGGCATTGCGGCGGAAGAATTCAGCAGAGACATCACGGTACCGGCCACCATCTTGCACATTCCTGACCCGTATGCCTGACCGGTACAATTCCCGTCTATAGTTGACCATCTCTTGCTCTTGGATTTGCCGAATGGATGCACCTTGGGACTGTGCCCTCCTCCTAGTGTTCACACGAGTCATCATACGGCGTAAGCTACGGCCCTGTTGGACCCGGGGTTGTCGTCCCAGTCCCTCAAATACCACCCCATTGTCAGGCAACTGGGAAATAATTGGGGAGTTGCGAGACTGCTGGGCCATGCGGCGTTCTCGGGTAAGCGTGGTGCGGTATCTAAACCTCTGGCCACCTGGGGTGCCAAAAGAGCCATTCTCTGTTGCCTTCAGGACATACTCTTGGAAATCATTTTCAGTTCGCACGCTGTGGAAAATGGAGTTGAAAGGCTGTTTACACAGAGGGCATTCTGCTTTGTTGTGGGACCACTCTTGAATGCAACGAAAGCAAAATTTGTGGAAGCACCGATCAATGTAAGACATATTGTCAAATCTATCGAGACAGATAGGACATTTTGCATCAGGCGATACGTCAGCCCGCACTCCATGCTGAATTTTGCTAGTTTCCTGTTCCGGAGAAAATTGGCTCTCTGCTTCCAAATCCTCTGTGGGTGATGCCATAACCTGAAAATAAAAAAAAGTAAAAACTCCAATGAAGTTACTTTAAGGGCACTCAAAAGAAACTATGAAATTCACTCGTGTTTGCCCAACAGATCAAACACCAGGCATTAGTCATTCTGTAACCAATAGGTGAGAATTAAGAAAATTTTGGAGAAATATTTTTAAAACCTTTTCTGATATCTTCAGGATCAATTTTATACCTTGTCCATTAATAGCAATATTTGGTTTCTCCAAGGATGAGAATATATGTCAAATCAAAGACAAGTTTTAGCATTTTCTAAATTGCTGGCCAGAGAGAAATCCTGTTGAAATGGGAAAATGATTTTCCACCTACCCGCTTGCATTGGTTACAGAATACCTTGTCCTTTTTGAGAAAAATCAGACATAATGCCAGAAAAATTAAGGTCATGTTTGATAAGACATGGGGTCATTTATGGTTTGTTACCATAATTTAATTAAGGTACATGGATGCGGAAGATTGGTATGATTTGCTGAACCTCCGGAAGTTGCTGCTTGATTCAAAGGCTGCTAAAACAGTAACTGTTTATTCCCCCATTTAGTCAGTCTTTTTTTCTTGGCAATAAATACTGGTTTGATTGTGATTTCATGTACTATCATTAATGTACAATATGATAATCAATATAAATATATATATTGTATTTGGTTCTTTAGGAACCTATCATGTATAGGTTTTCAACTTAACTCAATAAGAAGATATTTTAAATGTTAGAAATGACAAATGTAAACATGAGCACATCACTTTTACCACTTCCAATTCTTCTACCAGCTCCTGGTAGACAATGACTTCATTTTAAAATCCTCGTCCTTATTTTCAAATCCCTCTATTGTTTTGCTCCTCCCGCCTTTCCTTCCAATATGACTGTTCTCCAATGCTCAAATTTAATCACGCCACTCCTTCTACCTTTAGCCACAAGTGTCCTAGGGTCCTGGAATTTGGTTCTTCAATCATTTTCCTTTTCTTCAATAAACTTTTTAACATCTACTTCTGACCAAGCTTTTAGTCATGAGTCCCTAAAGTTCCATGCACTAGGTACAGGGGTGGCCAACTTTTTAAATTTTAATTTAGACATACAGCACAGCCACAGGCCCACAAGTAGGTACTGGGGGTGTAGTAGGTTAATTGGGTAGCATGGACTTGTGGGTCGAAATGGCCTGTTACCATGCTGTATATCTAAATTAAAAATTAAAAGGTTGGCTACCCCTGCACTAGGATTTCAAATTTTATTCATGAGGAGGGGAGACTCATCAATCCTGCCTTCTGATGTTTTGGTCATTGAAGACATTGTATAAATAATTATCGTTGAAATAAACTGCCAGTATGAACTTTACAGATTGTTTCTCAAATGTACCATCACTTATGTAAAACATAATCACATAATATAAGTGAGTATGAGGAATTGTGTAAAGAACAAGAATTGGTGCATGCCTAAATGTGTTCACATCCTTAACTAACTGTTGATGGCTTTAACTAATCTTGTTCTGCATATAATATTTGCAAAGGAACTGACAACACAGTGCTAGTTACTATCTGCTGAGCTGATCAATGCAGAGATGCTCAAGGCTGAGGTAAGAAATTCCTGCAGCAATGAGGTAGCTGTGAATCACTAATCAAGGGTGCCTGGCAAAGATATGCCAGTGTGCTTGATAACAAACATATAAGCAGCAGCCGTCTCGGAATGGTTCAGGGCTCACTTGGTTATAGATACACAAGCTTCATGAGCTTGAAAATAAATGGTGTATGGTTTAATATTAATTGGGTCTGAAATTATTCCCTAGATCTGTAATGAAGAAGGAATTCTACAAGTATATCCACAAAAATCACCTATAGACAATGGAAAAGATGCAAATACAATTCAGATGGACCAAAATTAAAAAGTAATTAGTCTAAACAGACTGGAGCTCTTTTCTCCTAAAATGTTAAAACTTGTAGATGCCTTTAGGAAATTATATTCCCATACTTAAGGTAGCCCAAAAGCAAGAGCTATAAAGATATCACTATGATCAAAGGAATTATGATCAAACTTACTTTATCAAGAGAATGACAATATAGAATTTGCTACAATATAGAGCAATTAAAATGAAGAAGTGGACGATAGATAAAAGTGAAGAACCAACATGATGCTGAAATGAAATGACGAGTTGTGGGATGAAGTTTTTCTGGACCATAAATATTGACATAGACTAGTTGAGTTAAAGGGTCTGCAAATTTGATGGAACTCTGTAACAGTTGAAATTATAAATGGTAAAAGTAGTCTGACTTAAAAATAACAGCATTATTTAAAACAGAATAAGCTAAAAGAATTGTATTGGCAGCAAGGAAAAAGGTCAAACAAATGATATATGACCCAACAGAGATTAATGAAAACTTTAAGGAATTTTATGAACAATTATACCAAACTGAGAACGAGGGGAAAGATGATAAAATAGAAGAGTTTTTAGCTAAAATTGAACTGCCGAAATTGCAAGAGGAACAAAACAAACTAATAAAACCATTTGAAATAGAGGAAGTACAGGATATATTAAAAAAGCTGCCAAATGATGATACGCCAGAAGAGGATGGATTCCTAATAAAATTTTATAAAACATTTAAAGAGTTATTAATTCCTCCTCTCCTGGAAGTAATGAACCAGATAGAAGAAACACAAAACTTGCCAGATTCATGTAAGACAGCAATAATTACAGTAATTCCAAAGATGGGGAAGGATCCATAGACCAGCATCATATAGACCAATATCTCTACTTAATTCAGATTATAAGATAATAGCAAAATTATTAGCAGATTGGTTGTTTGTGTACCAAAAATAGTAAAACAAGATCAAACTGGATTTATTAAGAAAAGACAAACAGCGGATAATGTCTGTAAACTTATTAATCTAATTCATGCAGTTCAGGGAAATAAGAAGCCAACAGTGGCTGTTGCTTTAGACGCAGAAAAAGGCTTTGACAGAGTAGAATGGAACTATTTATTTAAAGTATTGCAGAGGTTCAATCTACCAGAAAAATATATTAATTGGATTAAAGCATTGTATAATGGACCATTGGCGAAGGTAACAGTAAATGGATATGTAGCGAGCCAATTTAAATTAAGTAGGTCAACTAGGCAGGAATGTCCATTATCCCCCTCATTGTTCGCCTTAGCAATAGAACCATTGGCAGAACTGATAAGAACAGAAAATAAAAGGGATAAAAATAGAGGAGTATAATGTCAGCTTATTTGCAGATAACATCATAGTATACCTAACAGAACCAGAAATATCAATAAAAGAATTACATAAGAAATTGAAGGAGTATGGAGAAATATCGGGGTACAAGATCAACGCAAATAAAAGTGAAGTGATGCCAATGAGTAATGCAGATTATACAGAATTTAAAAAAGAATCAGCATTTAAATGGCAAACACAAGCAATCCGATACCTAGGTAATTAGGTTAGATAATAACTTAAGCCACTTGTACAAACTAAATTATCAGCCACTAATAAAGAAATTGCAGGAAAACTTAGAACATTGGAAATAATTACCGCTAACGTTGATAGGGAGAGAAGAGTGCATTAAAATGAATGTTTTTCCAAGGATACAATACTTATTTCAATCGTTGCCAATTCCCTTAACAGAGAAATTCTTTAATGAACTAAAGAGAATAATAAGGAAATTCTTGTGGAAAGGGGGGGGGTGGGGGGAAACCAAGGGTAGCATTAGATAAATTAACAGAGAGGTAATAACCAAGGTAGTTTGCAGTTACCAAACTTTAAAAATTATTATAGAGCCGCACAATTAAGGTATTTATCAGATTTTTACCAGACGAGGGGAATATAGGGGAGAACGTACTGGAACATATACTTTATAAGTGGGATGAAAAGCTGGTGCAAATATAAAAGCTCACCAACTCACCACTTAGAAAGGAAAAAAACGAATTACCAAATACCAAAATTGTTTTTTTTAAATTATTTTTTATTTTTCACACTATGAACCATATTAACCAAAATACACACGAACATTTCACTCTTGAATATACACAGTGTCATTTTCTCCCCTTTTCCCCCCTTCCCTCCCTACCCCCCTCCCCACCCACTAAATGTTCAACATATACAATACATTAAACCCATTAAACAATGTCATCACACAATGAGAATAAACAAGAAAATTGTGTCATCTACTTTTACACACTGGGTCATTTCATTTTGTCTTCCTCTCATTCTGTTATAATAACTTAAGCCACTTGTACAAACTAAATTATCAGCCACTAATAAAGAAATTGCAGGAAAACTTAGAACATTGGAAATGGTGTTGGAGGTCCGCGGTAGGACCTCTCTGTTGTGTTCCATGTACGGTTCCCAAATTTGTTCGAAAACTGAGATGTTATTTCTTAAATGATATGTTATTTTTTCCAATGGAATACATTTATTCATTTCTATGTACCATTGCTGTATTCTCAGGCTATCTTCTGATTTCCAGGTTGACATAATACATTGTTTTGCTACAGATAAGGCTATCATAATAAATCTTTTTTGCGCTTCATCCAGTTTGAGGCCTAATTCTTTACTTCTTGTATTACTTAGAGGCAAGATCTCTGGATTTTTTGGTATGTTATTTTTTGTGATTTTATTTAATACCCGATTTAGACCTTCCCAAAACTTTTCCACTTTCTCACATGCCAAAATTGCATGCACTGTTGTTCTCGTTTCCTTCTTACAGCGAAAACATCTGTCTGAAACTGTTGGGTTCCATTTATTTAACTTTTGGGGTGTGGTGTATAGCCTGTGTAACCAATTATATTGTATCATGCATAATCTTGTGTTTATTGTATTTCTCATAGTTCCAGAGCATAGCTTTTCCCATGTTTCATTCTTCATCTTCATGTTTAGGTCTTGTTCCCACTTTTGTTTGGGTTTACAGCTTATTTCATCGTTCTCTTTCTCTTGCAGTTTGATGTACATGTTTGTTATAAATCTTTTAATTATCATTGTGCCTGTAATCACATACTCAAAACTGCTTCCTCTGGTAAACTCAGCCTGCTTCCCAATTTGTCCTTCAAGTAGGTTTTCAGTTGGAGGTATGCAAACATTGTACCGTGAGTTATACCATATTTGTGCTTCATTTGTTCAAAAGATAATAATTAATTTCCCGAAAAACAATTTTCTATTCTTTTGATCCCTTTTCTCTCCCATTCTCTGAAGGAAATGTTATCTATTGTGAAAGGGATAAGTTGATTTTGCGTCAATAGTAATTTTGGTAGTTGATAATTTGTTTTTTTCCTTTCTACGTGAATCTTCTTCCAAAAGTTGAGCAGATGGTGCAGTACTGGAGAATTCCTATGTTGCACCAGCTTTTCATCCCACTTATATAGTATATGTTCAGGTACCTTCTCCCCTATTTTATCTAGCTCTAATCTGGTCCAATCTGGTTTTTCCCTTGTTTGATAAAAATCTGATAGGTATCTTAATTGTGCTGCTTTATAATAATTCTTAAAGTTTGGTAGCTGTAAGCCCCCTTGTTTGTACCATTCTGTTAATTTATCTAGCGCAATACTCGGTTTCCCCCCTTTCCATAAGAATTTCCATATATTTTCTTTAGCTCCTTGAAGAATTTCTCTGTTAGGTCAATTGGTAACTATTGAAATAGGTATTGTATCCTTGGGAAGATATTCATTTTAATGCAATTTACCCTTCAAATCAATGTTAGTGGTAAATCTTTCCAATGTTCTAAGTCATCTTGTAATTTCTTCATTTGTTTAATTTCTTAATTTGTATAGATGGCCGAGATTATCATCTAGTTGAATACCTAGGTATCGGATTGCTTGTGTTTGCCATTTAAATGGTGATTCTTTCTTAAACTTTGTGAAATCCGCATTATTCATTGGTATCGCTTCACTTTTATTTGCGTTGATCTTGTACCCCGATACTTCTCCATATTCCTTCAATTGCTTATGTAATTCTTTTATTGATATTTCTGGTTCTGTTAAAGTATATTATAACGTCATCTGCAAATAGACTGATTTTATATTCCTTCTCTTTTATTTTTATCCCTCTTATTTTATTTTCTGTTCTTATCAATTCTGCCCAGGGTTCTATAGCTAACGCGAACAGTGAGGGAGATAGTGGACATCCCTGCCTAGTTGACCTGCTTAATTTAAATAGGTTTGATATATATCCATTTACTGTCACCTTCGCCAATGGTCCCTTATATAATGCTTTAATCCAATTAATATATTTCTCTGGTAGGTTGAACCTCTGTAGTACTTTGAATAAATAATTCCATTCTACTCTTGTCAAAAGCTTTCTCTGGTCTAAAGCAACCGCCACTGTTGGCGTCTTGTTTCCTTGAACTGCATGAATTAAGTTAATGAACTTACAGATATTGTCTGTTGCTCGTCTTTTCTTAATAAATCCATTTTGATCTAGTTTTACTATTTTTGGTACACAGTCGGCCAATCGATTTGCTAAAAGTTTAGCTATTATCTTATAATCGGAGTTTAGTAGAGATATTGGTCTAAACGATGCTGGTGTTAGTGAATCTTTCCCCATCTTTGGTATTACTGAAATTATTGCTGTTTTGCATGAATCTGGCATGTTTTGTGTTTCTTCAATCTGGTTCATTACTTCCAGGAGAGGAAGAATTATTAAGTCTTTAAATGTTTTATAGAATTCTATTGGGAGTCCGTCCTCTCCCGGCGTTTTATTGTTCGGTAGCTTTTTTAATATATCCTGTATTTCTTCTATTTCAAATGATTTTAATTTGTTTTGCTCCTCTTCTTGCAATTTCGGTAGTTCAATTTTAGCTAGAAACTTATCTATAGTGTCTTCTTTCCCTTCGTTCTGTTTGATATAATTGCTCATAGAATTCCTTGAAGTTTTCATTGATCTCCGTTGGGTTATATGTAATTTGTTTGTCCTTTTTCCTTGATGCCAATACCGTTCTTTTAGTTTCTTCTGTTTTAAGCTGCCAAGCTATTATTTTGTGCGTTTTTCTCTCCTAGCTCATAATACTTCTGCTTTGTCTTCACTACGTTTGTAGTGTTTCGTAGTTTATTTTTTTGTCCGCCAATTCTCTTCTTTTTGTTGTATCTTCCCTTCTTGCTAATTCTTTTTCTGTACTTGCTATTTCCCTTTCCAGCTGTTCTATTTCTCGATTGTAGTCCTTCTTCATCTTAGTTACATAACTTATTATCTGCCCTCTGATGTAAGCTTTCATTGCATCCCATAGTATAAATTTATCTTTCACTGATTCCATATTTATTTCAAAGTATATTTTAATTTGACGCTCAATAAATTCTTGAAAATCCTGTCTTTTAAGTAGCATGGAGTTTAATCTCCATCTATACATTCTCAGTGGGATATCCTCCAGCTCTATTGCTAATAACAGGGGTGAGAGATCTGATAACAATCTAGCTTTATATTCCTTTTTTCTAACTCTCCCTTGGATGTGGGCTGACAACAGGAACAGGACTATCCTTGAGTATGTTTTATGTCTACTCGAATAATATGAGTATTCCTTCTCCTTTGGGTGTTGTCTCCTCCATATATCCAAAAGTTGCATTTCCTACATCGATTTAACAATAAATTTGGTTACTTTGTTCTTTCTGCTAGTCTTTTTTCCAGTTTTATCCATCTTTGAGTCCAAATTAAGGTTAAAGTCCTCTCCTATCAGTATATTCCCCTGCGTATCTGCATTTTCAAAAAAATATCTTGCATAAATTTTTGATCCTCTTAATTAGGTGCATATACATTGAGCAAATTCCAAAATTCTGAATATATCTGACACTTTCTGCTGGATCTATTATTTCCTCCTCTATTTTGATTGGTACATTTTTATTGATTAATATAGCTACTCATCTGGCTTTTGAATTATATGATGCTGCCGTTAGGTGCCCTACCCAGTCTCTCCTTAATTTCTTGAGTTCCACTTCAGTTAGATGTGTTTCCTGCACGAATGCTATATCAATTTTTTCTTTCTTCAGTAAATTTAACAGCCTCTTCCTTTTGACTTGGTTCTGTATTCCATTAATATTTATGGTAATCTAGTTCAACATGGCCATTTCATACTTTGTTTACCTCTCATTTCTGCTTCTTCATCACCACCTTTCCCCCCATATCCATTTGTTTTCTTTTTTTGAAAGCACTGTAAGACACTTCTAAAACATAAAATATTTCCACTATTCCCACATCTAAAATTCCCTTAAGCCCAAATGTCCCCCCCCCATCTGAGTTGCCCCTTGTCCCTTGCCTGGCAACCACAACTCCCCTCTCCATTTGGATTGTGAACCCGCTTGCAAGCGTCAACTGATTTCACAGTGACTGTTATTTTCTCCCTCCCAGCCCCCCAGAAAACTTTTATCTTCAAATATAACAAAGCTCACCCTCTTTATTCCCCCCCTTACTTCCTTCCTTCCCTTTTCTTCCCCTCCTTAGATCTTACTTATACATTATTTTTCTTCTTTATATGAAGTTTGTCGTCATTCTTTGTTCTTGTTTCATCTCTTCGTCTCTCTGTTTTGCAGGCATTCTGCAAATTCTCGTGCTTTCTCCGGATCCGAGAACAGTCTGCTTTGCTGCCCCGGGATAACTATTTTATGCACCGCTGGATATCTTAACACAAATTTATAGCCTTTCTTCCATAGGATCGATTTTGCTACGTTAAACTCCTTCCTCTTCTTCAGGAGCTCAAAACTTATGTCTAGGTCAGGGGTCTCAAACTCAATTTACCCGGGGGCCGCTGGAGGTAGAGTCTGGGTGAGGCTGGGCCGCATCAGGTTTTCCACAAGAAAAGCTCTTACAAAAACATTCCAATGTTATCAAATGTCTTTATTTTTATTTTTTTTTTAAAACACAAAATAAGATGAAAAAATAAATAAATTAACAATTCATAAGAAAAAAAATAAAATCAATCAGTAATAAATAAATAAAATGAAAATAATACTACAGCAGATATAGAAGACTGAAGAAACCACATGTAGTTGCTGACTGGAGAAATGTAATTATTATTATTCAGATTCAAATGTCTGTATTAACAGTTCTTCAACCTTTAACTTTCTGAACATGAATGGAACATTGAACATAAACTGTTATGAACATGTCTTCTTCTGCCTACTTCTTACTGCTAGAGATCTGGCAGCTCTTCCTCTCGCATAGCCAAGCCACATTTGGCTTAAGGGAGAAGGCAGTTGAGACCCTCAGTAGGGCATGAAGATGCTCGTCAGTAAGTCTGGACCTGTACTTGGACTTATTGAAGTTCAAGGCAGAGAAGAGCTTTTCGCACAAGTATGTGCTCCCAAAAAGACACAGGGTCCGCTTGACCATTCGGGAAAGCTCAGGGAAGCTGGGGGGCAATTCTCTCAAAAATTGCCCAAGCTTGTCTGCTTTTCCACTCACCTCCCTGAACTTGGTTTTGAGTTCAGAGTTGCACTGCAGGTCAATGAGCTCCATTTGAAGCACAGGAGGGCATCTTGCACATCAAAGGAGAAGGGGTCCACAAAAATTTGAAATGTGGCTCTGTTTCAGTGTTTAGCCGATGCGTCTTTTCTGCTTCTTTTTCTGTCCCGCTGAGCAACAACTTCCGGGTTCAGACTGGCTGCTGAAGCGCGTGAAGCGGGAGCGGCCGTGGAAATTGTGCATGTGCCGCGTGCATATAATGACAAATAGAAAATGCACACAAATATGCTTATATTCGCAATAAGCCCAGCCGATGTCCCGCCCCCGTGATTGGTAGGTTCGTTCAGCTCCGCACACAACACCGAAAAGTGCCAATCATATCAAACTTGCGGGCCGCACTAACATTAAACTTTCATATTAAGGCGGGGCCACAAAACTATCGTCCCGAAGGTCGCAGTTGGCCCGCGGGCCGCAAGCTTGAAACCCCTGGTCTAGGTAGAAATTTTTTTTTTGACCTTTGTATTCCAGTGGCTTTTTGTCTTCTCTCATTTTTTTCATTGCCTTCTCCAATATATTTTCTCTTGTCGTATATCTTAGGAATTTTACTAAAATTGATCTTGGTTTTTGTTGTGGCTGTGGTTTCGGGGCTAATGTTCTGTGTGCACTTTCTATTTCCATTCCTTCCTGCATTTCTGGCATTCCCAGGACCTTGGGGATCCATTCTTTTATAAATTCTTTCACATTTGTGCCTTCTTCATCTTCCATAAGGCCCACTATCTTTATGTTGTTTCTCCTATTATAGTTTTCCATTATATCCATCTTATGAGCTAACAACTCCTGTGTTTCTTTAACTTTATCAGTTTCTTCCCATTTTCTTTTTAAGTCGTTCACTTCCATTTCTACGGCTGTTTCTCGTTCTTCCACCTTATCTAATCTTTTCCCTATTTCTGTTATGACCAGCTCTATTCTACTCACTTTTTCTTCTGTAATTTTCATTTTTCTTTTTATTTCACTAAATTCTCGTGTCAGCCATTCTTTTAATGCTTCTAAATATTCTTGAAAAATTTTTTTTGTCTATACTGTCCATTCTCTTTATCTCCTATTTCTCTGTGCAGAGCTTGATGTCCTCCTTCTTCTTCTGTGTCTGCTCTAGGGTTTGTGTCTTCTACTTCTCTTCCTTGTATCTGTGTCTTTTGTGACTTTCTTGTTGGACTGCTTGTCTCAGTTTGTTAGGTTTTTTTTTAAATATGGTGTCTGATGTTGGTCCTCTTCTTCTGGGCTGGTTAACTGTTGTGTCTCTGGTTTCCTTTTTTCATTCTCACCTCTCTCGTTCCCGTTATTTTCTGTATCTTCCCGCTGGGAGCCCTGCTGTCGGGTCATTCTCAGCTGTTCGTGCTGTAGAATTCCACTCCACAGCTGGTCCCCCCTCCTGCCGGTGTTGTCTTTGTCGTGCGCATCAAACATGTGCACCTCTGTTTGGCTCTGTGAGCTATCTTTGCAGTCCTGATGGGTCGCGACCCTGCAGGGTCTCCAATGACCTCAGGGAGTGGGCTCCTCTTTCCAGGGCGGGTCCCTGCTTTTTCGTACAGGTAGGGCCTTCACCTTTCTCTTCCGGTGTCTTTCTTCTTTTCTTCCCGTTGTTTTTGGTTTTTCTTTCTTTGGTGCCATTTTTTTTTATTTGTTGTGATTTGTGTGTCTGAGGCTTTGTTTTTTCCTCACTTTTTTTCCTTCTTTTCTGGAGAGGGCTGGTATTCTCCTACCGGCCACTACCCCATCACGTGACTCCTCTCACCAAAATTGTTATTGACACAAAACCCACTAATTCCTTTTTACAATAGATAACCTTTTCTTTAGAGAATGGGAGAGAAAAGGAATCAAAAGAATAGAAAATTGTTTTATGGGAAATAATTTATTAACATTTGAACAGTTGAAGGACAAATATAGAATAACTCATGGTACAATGTTTGCATATCATCAACTGAAAGCCTACTTAAAGGATAAATTGGGAAACAGACTGAGATTACCAGAAGGAAGCAGCTTTGAATATGTGATTACAGAGACAATGATAATTCAATGATTTATAACGAACATGTACATTAAGCTGCAAGATAAGGAAAATGATGAAATAAGCTATAAACCTAAACAAAAGTGGGAAAAAAGATTTAAAACATAAAGATATAAAATGAAGCATGGGAAAAGTTATGTTCTGGAACTATGAAGAATACAATAAACACAAGGTTACGCATGATAAAGTATAATTGGTTACAGAAGTTATATATCACGCCTCAAAAGTTAAAAGAATGGGATCCAACATTATCAAATAGATGTTTTCGCTGTAAGAAGGCAAAGGGAACAACAGTACATGCAATTTGGGCATGTGAGAAAGTGAAAATGTTTTCGGAAGGTCTAAATCAGATATTAAATAAAATCACAAAAAATAACATATCAAAAAATCCAGAGATCTTTCTTCAAGTAACGTAAGAAATAAGGAATTAGGCCTCAAATTGGATAAAGCGCAAAAATATGATAGCCTTAGCAGTAGCAAAAAAAATGTATAATATCAACTTGGAAAATGGAAGAGAGTCTGAGAATACAGCAATGGTACATGAAAATGAATAAATGTATTCCATTGGAAAAAATAACATATAATTTAAAAAAAATAAAGTCACATTATCTGAACAAATTTGGGAACCGTACATGGAACATAAGAAAGGGCTTGCCTCGGACCTCCACCCCCTAAAATGATAAGAAGACAAAACAACTTGATTCAGGGTGTAAAATTAGATGACACATTTTTCTCGTTTATTTTTCATTATGTGAAGACATTGTTTTATGGTTTTATTGTATTGTATATGTTGAATATTTATTGGTTTTGGAGGGGGGTGGGAAGGGGGGAGGGAGGGTAGGGTGAAAAAAGGGAGAAAATGCCACTGTGTATATTTAATGAGAAACGCTTGTATATATTTGGGTTGAAATGGTTCACAGTGTGAAAAATAAAAAAAATAACAGCATTATAAATAGGAAAGGATGTGTTTATTATGAGTTTTTGTGGTTTATTTGCAGAATATTTTAGAGGTTCCCCCTCCTCCCCCAAACAGCATAATCTGCAGTGCTACAGAGCAGTCCAGCCTAGAGTTTTTCCCCACATCAGACACATCTGTCTGCCCTCCTGACTCTCTTCCCCCTTTCCATGTACACCCTTACAATTGAAACTGAGTTTAGAATGTGCAGTGTAATATACAAAAGTGCTGGAGAAACCAAGTAGATCAAGCAGCATCTATAGGAAGTAAAAGGTAACCAACATTTAGAGCCCAAGGAGACAAGCAGACAGGCACCTAAATAAAAAGATGGGTGAGAGGAAAGAGGGAAAATGCAGGGGGAGGAGCACAGGCTAACAGGTAGGTGGTCATGCGTGGATACAGGTGGGAGGGTAGAAGAAGCTGAGATGTGATAGGGGCCAGGGTAGCTCTATGAATGGAGATAGAAGGGAAGGGAATGTGGAGCTGGAGGAAAGTAGATAGAGGGATAAGGAAAGAGAGAGAGAGACTCAGGAGATGAGTTTAACAGAAACTGGAGAAGGAGAAGCTTGTTCTAAAATTAAAGCCATGGGAGCTTTCATAGCTGCAGAAATGACCCACTAATTTTCCTCTCCAACTTGTTTCCACACTGATGAATGAAAAGTATGAGATGAATTGGGAATCTGGCCAGCATATTAAAATGTAATAAAAAAGTTGTTATATCAGTTGAAAATTAATTTTTCCACAATTTTTCCAACATTTTATGCCAATTTCAATTCAGTATATGTGACTACTATGGAACACAACAGCACAGAAACAGGTTTTTTGGTCCATCCAGTTCATGCTAAATTATTATTCTGCTTAATCCCATTGACCTGCATAGGGACCAAAGATTTCCATACCCTTTCCATCCATGCATCTAACCTAATTTCTCTCAAATGTTGAAATCAACCCACATCCACCATTTCTGCTGGTAGCTCATTCCATATGCTCACTATCCTCTGATTGAAAACATTTCCTCTAATATTCCCCTTAAACATTTCACTTTTCACTCTTAACCCACGTCTCTCTTTCTTGTCTCACCCACCCTCAGTGTGTATTTACCTCATCTATACCCCTCAATTCTGTATACCTCTATCAAATCTCCACTCATTCTTTGACACTCCAAGGAATAAAGTCCTGTAAATAACCTATTCAACCTTTCCCTATAATTCAACTCCTCAGGTCCCACAACGTTCTTGTAAATTTTCTCTGCACTTGTTAATTTAAAATGATTAAAAATAACTTTTAGAAAGTTTATTAAATTGTTTTATAGTTTGATTGGATACATAATAGTTTCCTATGAATTTATTTCAAACAATATTCAACAGTTTTCAGAATATCCCTGTGAGCCTCCTTGCATTTCTGAATGTTCAACTCATTTAAGGCTTGTAAATGCGCAATGCTGGAGAAACTTACCAGGTCAAACCGCGTAACTTATAGCAAAGATAAAAATATGGCGGCACGGTTGGCATAGTGGCTAGTGTAACACCTTTACAGTGCGAATGATCAGGTCCATTGTTCGAATCTCGCGCTGTCTGTAAGGAGTTTGTATGTTCTCTCCATGTCTGTGTGGGATTTCCTTGGGGGCTCTGGTTTCCTCCTACCATTTGAAACCTACACCAGGGGTGTAGGTTAATTGGGTGGCACTGGCTCATTTGCCGAAATGGCCCGTAACCATGCTGTATGTCTCTATTTATAAATACATAACCAATGTTTCGAGCTTGAACCCTTCATCAAGGCATGAGAAAAATGTAAACAGATGCCCAAACAAAATGGTGCGGGAGGAGCACAGTCCCACAGCCAGGAGGTAAAGGGTAGATAAGAGAGGTAGGGCATATCAGTAAACAGGGGGATGGACGATGGCCCTGTGCATGGAGAGTAAGGGGATAGGGAGCTGGAGGAAAGAAGTCAGAGGGATGGGGAAGAGAGGAAGAATGGTGAGTTGTCCAACAGAAACCAGAGAAGTCAATGTTAATGCCATGTGATTGGAGAGTGCCCAAATGGAAAATTAGGTGTTGCTCTTCCAATTTAAAGGTGGTCTTAGTTTAATAGTACATGAAGCCATTGACAGACACGTCAGTGCGAAAGTGGATCACAATGGTTGGTGACTGGGAGATCCCTGTCAGTGATGCGGACAGAGCGAAGATGCTCAGAAAAGTGAATTTCCTGCCTGCATCTAGTATCCCTGATATAAAGGAGGCCACAATGGGAAGCACTGGATGTAGTATATTTCGGCAAACAAGTCGCGACTTGAAAGCCTCAAAAATATGGGGGTCGACTTGTACGCAAGATATACTTTTGAGTCCTTAAATTCAACTAAAAAAACATTGGATGCCAATTCAGCACACAAGTCGACCCTTGGAAACTGATTCGGCTTATAAGTCGACCCTTAAAAAACAAAAAAAAACTACATCAAATTTTTATTGAAAATTTTGTTGAACTAAAGAACATTTAGAATCCTTCAAAATCACTATCATTGTCTAAGGCAAAGATCATGGCAAACACATCCATACTCTCACTGTTTAAGCAGTCATCATATGGATCCCAATCTGTATCTGATGAGGCAGCTTCTGTTCCATCGTCAGTGTCCCACAATAAATCATCTTCCATACCATCAACTGCACGAGATACTGCACTTTTTAAATGATTTTATTACAGTTTCTACTTTCTCTTTATCCCAGGCTTTGAGCATAAAGTCACACAGGACATCAAGTAATGCAGCACACATTGCCCCGCCTTTTGCAAATGATTTTTCTACACTCTTCATCCATGGATTCCATTCTTCACGCACATGGTCTTTGAATAGCTTCTTCAAGCAGACATTGAGAGTTTGCAATACAGACGTCAAACCACCTGGGATAACCACCATGAGGTGAGGTTATGAGGTGTTCATCTACTTTTAGTCTTCTCAGTTAGGTGGCTACGAAACATATCCCAGGTCAGCAAACTCTGTTCCTTGCATTAACCATCTGGCTGCCTGTCTATCCATAGTTTTACACCATTTTCATCCATCTATCCTTTTTCATGAAAATGTACAAAAATACCTGCTGGGGATTTTATTTTAGGTTTAAGTTTGCATTTGAAGATTACCATGGTCTTAACTTTGTCCCATCAGCCATGCTCAATAACACCACCATAAACCCTGTCCTTTCATGGCCTGTACCACTGGTTTGCACATTTTTCACACTTTTCCATTCCACTGTTCTATTGCTTATCATTTCAAAATTCATGGAGGTTTTGTCCATGTTTCCAATATTTGCCAATTCAAACTTGTTTCTGCCAGTTAGATATAATAAACTGGTGAAAACTTGCAACTTTATGATCAAGATCTTTTGGTAGTTCCTGTGTAAATTTTGTTTTTTGTTGTAATACCAGATTTTTACTGTTCAGTTGCACAAGCCTACTGTAGCCTCAAAACCACTGAGTTCTGGGTGACTTTGCCCACTTCAGTGCAAATGCTCTTATTTTATTTTGTGTGACTTTGTAGCAATCTTGTCCCTGTTCATGTACCCATTCTGCAAAGTGATTTTACCAACTTTGGCCAATGAGTGATTCCTCTTCTCACCAAACATTGCCTTTATGGAATTTTTCTTAGAATCTCTTCTTTCTTTCTCCAATCTCTTGCCAACTTCTCATATATATCAAATTTTCTTGCAGCAGCGCACTTGTTGGTTTTTTTTGGTTGTTTCTATTACTTTCAACTTAAAACTCACTTCATACTTTTGTCATTTTGCTGGCACCTCTAACAACCAACCACAGCCAATGCCCAACGACTCAGTCATTGCAATTTGGGGGAGGGGGTCAACCTATATGCCAGACAACGCCAAACAGCTCAATGTGATTTTTAGGGGTCGACTTATTTGCCCAATATATGATAAAACCATTAAAATAAGGCTGGATAAGGGGGTCAACTTATTTGGTGGTCGACTTATATGCCAAAATATACAGTAATTCCTGCAGATTCACAAGTGAAGTGTTGCTTCACCTGGAAGGACTGTTTGGTGGTGAGGAAGGAGGTGTGTGCACAAGTGTGGCACTTCCTATGTCTGCAGGGAAAGGTACCAAGGGGGCGATTAATTGGAAGGGATGAATAGATGAGGTTTACTCAAAGGTTTAGTGTTTTACTCTAAGGCTTGTAAATTATCACATGCATGGATACCCACCATGTTACAAAAATCAATGGGACTGGGGCTAGCTGCAAATATTTAAGAACTCGTGCAAAGAAATCCCCTGATTGGACATGTGCTTAAAATTCTAGGATCCTTAAATTTAATTCTGCTTATGTATGGCACAATGTGCATAGAAAAACAATCCATTTGGGTGTGGCCATTAGGTCTGTGTATATTTCAATGAACTTCACTTAAGGAGTTCATAATAGTATTACAGTCTTCTCTCTTTTGTCCTGATCGATGGACAAATTGCGTACATCACAAAGTAATACTCGAGGATTAGTACTTCCAACGCAGATACAGAACCATAGAACATTATAGCACAGAAAACAGGCCCTTCGGCCTTTCTGGTCTGTGCCAAACTTTTATTCTGCTTAGTCCCACTGACCAGCACCCATCCACCGCCCTCCATGTATCTGTCCAAATTTTTAATAAATGTTAAAATTGAGCATGCATTCACCACTTCAACTGGCAGTTCATTCCACACTCCCACTACTCTTTGTATGAAGAAGATTTCTCCAATGTTTCCCCTAAACTTTTTCCATTTTATCCTTAACCCATGGATGCCCTCTGGTTTGTATCTCACCTACTCTCAGTAAAAAAAAGCCTACCTACATTTACTGTCTATACCCCTCATCATTTTATATTCCTCTAACAAATGTCCCCTCATTCTTCTACGCTCCAGGGAATAAAATTCTAACCTGTTTAACTTTTCCCTATAACTCAGTTCCTGAAGTCCCAGCAACAGCCTAGTAAATCTTTTTTTTTCCTGTAGTTAGGTGACCAAAACTACACACAATATTCCAAATTTGGCGTCACCAATGTCTTATGCAACTTTACCAAAATGTCCCAACTTATATACTCAATTCTTTGATATATGAAGGCAAATAAGCCAAAAGCTTTCTTAACATCTGATGTCACTTCAGGGAATTATGTGCTTATATTCCCAGATCCCTCTGTTCTACTGCAAACTGAGACACATCTGCAGACTGCGCAATATATGCCATGAAAAGGTTACTCCCAACTGCACTGCCTTCCCCGCCTCCATATAAAATACAAGGAGAAAATTTGGAAGTAGTAGAAAAACTGCATTGTCTAGATCAGTCATTCTCAACCTTTTATTTGGCTATGGACCCTTAGGACTCTGCTCAAAAGTTTATGGTCCCCTTTCCTGTGAAGCAGTCAAAGTTAGTTGGTTTCTTCCATAATTCTCTCCTAATGACTACTTAAAAAACAACTCCAAAAAATTATGATTTCAGTCCATGACCCTCCTTAAGTGGCTCCATCGAGAATGGCTGGTCTAGATCAGTGGTTTTCATACTTTATCTTTCTACTCACATACCACCTTAAGTCATCCCTATGCCATAGGTGCTGTGATTAGTAAGGGATGACTTAAAGTGGTATGTGAGTTGGAAAAAAGGTGAGAACCACTGCTCTAGACCCAATTTTTGCTTGAGAAAAATTGTCATTGGCCTAATTTCCTTTGGAGTTATGAAACCATCCACATAATGAGTCAATTAGGTACGATTAATAGTGGTTTTTAATCTTTTTCTTTCCATTCACATATCACCTTAAGTAATCCCCATGGCATTGTGAGTATGTGAGTGGAAAGAAAGTTTAAAAACCATTGGTCTAGATCAATGCACTGGATGCACATGCAAGATACACACTCAATTTTCCTTTTGAAAGAAACCCATGCAAGCCTAAAAACTGCATCAAAACTGTTAACAATACCATATCCATGGGTGGCACGGTTAGCAAAATGGTTAGCGCAACACTGTTACAGCATCAATAATGAGGACTGGGGTTTGAATCCCACGATGTCTGTAAGGAGTTGGTATGTTCTCCCCACGTCTGCGTGAGATTTTCCTGGGAGTTCAGATTTCATCCCATCATTCAGAATGTACCAGGGATTGTAGGTTAATTGGACGGCACAAGCTCAAGGGGCAAAATTGCCTGTTACCATACTATGTGTCTAAATAAATGTTTAAATGTGATTTCCTAGGCTCAAAAGGTTTACAAAGACCTGGCATTTATCAAGATGATGATAATTTGAACCCTGGGTTCTGACCGATAAACCAGTACATCTATCTAGAAGTCTATTCCACTAGATTATCCATGGCAAAACTTTTTTTTTTAAACATTTGGAAGAGATATTAAATAATTTCCTGTTTGGTCCCTCAAGTGGTGACCCGAAGAAAAGTAGGTGCATTCTTAAAATGTGTTCTTTCTCAACACAATTGAAATTAATGATCGGTTTGATATCTTTTTTTTTTAAAATGTAGGGCCTTGATGTACTAAATACATATCTATACAAGGACTAAAAATTTAGCCATAGGTGTAACTTTTAAAGGAATATCTTAAAGGAGGAAACAGTGGCAATGCGATTTTAAGGTGAATTTTGGAGCCCAATGTATGTTAGCAGCTGTAGGGATAGAGTTTGGATAATCCCTAAAGTATGAAGAATAGGATGAGAGAATCTGGTGGGAAATGCATTGCAATTGTGAAGTCTGGAAGGCCAGGATGCTGGTTTCAATAGCCGCACCTTAGGCAGGAATTTGGAGATAAAAATAGGTATCGAAATGATGATGCAGGGATGTGCTCCAAAAATGATCTTGGAACCAAATATGACATCAAAGTTGTGAGAAGTCTGGTTCAGTTCAGACAATTGCTAGAGATTGTGGTGGGGAGCAATTACAGTGGCTCTGATTTTAATGAAACACAATTAGAGAGATTTTTGCTCAACCACAAATATACATTCAACAAGTTAACAATTTAATGTCAAAGGAGCATGACAAAAGTGGTAAGGGGCAAGGTAAAGCCCAACTTAATCAAGGTACACATGAAAAAAATGCTATTTTTAATTATATTGTGAAGGCATGCAATATTGAAGACAACGGTGTTGGGGGAATGTATGCAAAACTTGATCCTTGGTTTTGGTGAAGTGCCTTTGCAACAGAATTTCTGGCTAACATTTGGTAAATAATAATGGAAAGCAGTACTGCAAGACAACAGTGGAGAGCTGGCTGGATAGTCATCATCACAAGACATTAGAGGCCTTAGAAAGTAGCTTACCACCATCCTTCTCAAAGATAACTGGGGATGGGGAATTAATGCCAACTTTGGCATCAATGCCCATATTTCACAAAGAAATAAAAATGTTAGCTATACTTGGAGTTAGTCTCCAATTTCTACTCACAATAGTTTTATAAAGTGCAATGCATACTACTGCAGCTCTACGTCTTTTTCTGTAATGGAACAATGCAAACCAAAACACTACTAAAGGATTCCATTGTTTTCACTTACAGTATCTACATTGCTACTTCCAAGGTTTTAGGGACATATTTAAGCACCATGGCACATTACCAAATATTGATATAATATTAACAAATTCCTTTTTCCACCCTAACACTCAGATTAGCTAGATTACGGTCCATCAATCACCCTAACATGCAATAGAGTAATCAGCTGATTATGGCTACTTTGGTATGCCTTAACGTTTATGAAAATGAAAGATTTACATTTTCATCCAATAGAGTCACACCACCTCATATGCAAGAGGTTGGACTGTTGTGAGATAAATAAACACTGAATTACAAAGCACATTTGGTGTTATGCTGACATTCCAAGTTAGCTAATTTGAACCATACTTCAAATAATGAAGTATTTGAATAATGAATAATTAACCCTAGAATTAATTGTCCAAGAACTCCCTTTAAGTGCAAAAATTCTCATCAAGCAGAGAACTTGACCAGAATTTTTATGCTTAAAAAGGTTCTTATGACATTTACTTCAAAATCTACTTTCTAATCTAATTCCCTTGCCCACCCAAAGTTGTTTCTCTTCATTGATTAAAACACAATCTCAATCTGAACATTTAAATTCTCTCCATAACTTTTCTACTCTTATTGTAAACTTCCTTTGTCTTCTCTCTGAAGCAGTGAAATCCTCAAATACAGTGCCCAAAATTACATGAATTCCAGAGACCGAAATAACTTCATAGATCATGTAAAAACTTTTATATAAAAATGCAAACGATTTCATATTTTTTTTGCAAAAAAAAATCCGAAGTTTATTCCTATTACCTTTCTTACATTTACATCAATTAGCTCATGTATCTGCATGGTGATCATTGCATGTATGTGGTATTCGGTAAGACTATGCCTGTTCTCTCTATTAATTTGAATCCCATTTATCCGCTTTAGTTCTATATCCTTTTAATCCTCTGACAAAAATCCGCCAATATCTGATATTAAATGAATTACTGGCATCTACACCGCCTGTGGGAAAAGGCTTCACATTCCAACCACACTTAAACAACTCTTTTCTTTGATCTCTCGGAAAACTTGGATTTAATTTTAAAGTTTATACCACTCACGATTCCCACCGTTGTCTCGGCCAGAGAGAGAAAAATGCTAAACCAACATCAGTCGATTGGTTTAAGATATCAATGAGTTTGCCAGGTTTCTACCCTTTCACCTCAGCGCTGATTACAGGCTGAACTCCCAGCTCAGGGTCCAAGGGCCTACATCTGGCCTGCGCCCTCCACCCACCTCAGTGTCTTACCTCCAATAGCCGCTCTCCACGATTTTCCTCAGATTCCTTTAATTTCTTTTTATATGCTAAACCATTCCTATTTATCCGTCAGCCCACATTTGCTGTTTTATTCCCGCTACACAGACCGGCCGGGAACAGACCTCTCAGGCCGCTGCCTGTGAGGGCGTTACACCATCACACAAGCTGAGTGACGGGGCCGCTGGGACACTGGAGGACCAGCCGGACGGCGGAAGGTTGGAGGACCAGCAATTCGTGGCGCGCTGCCCGACGGGATACCGGAGGACCAAATTGGAGAATGGTGAGGATCCTCTGACCAGCAGAAGATCAAAGAGAAAGCAATGGTTATTGCACCTCTTTCGTGCTTGGGTTGGAGGATTGGCGCAGCTTGGTGACAGTTTAGGTCTGCCCAAGGAGTTTCATTTGCAAGTGGAGCTCGCTCGCTTTGTTGGCAGAATAATCATGGTTCGTGTGAGTAAGCGAACTCTGGACTGGATTTATTCCTTTGTAAGTATAGAGTATGAACAACAGGAAGCAGTGGGCCGACGAGACCTGTACTCTATAGTGTTTAGAATAAGAACAAAATGATCTCGTAGAAATATACAGAATTCTTAGGAGATTTGCTAGTGTAGACAAACAAGAGTATTTGCAGATGCTGGGGTTGAGTGCGATACACAAAAGCGCTGGAAAGATTCACCAGGTCATACAACATCGACAGAAAGTAAAAGGCAACTGACATTTGGGGGATGAGCCCTTCAGCAGTGCCGTAAAACAGGCTGAATAAGGTGGAGTGGAGGAACACAGGCTAACAACTAAATGATGGGCGCGGGTAGAAGAGAAAGAAGTTGAGAAATGATGGGGGAAGAGGGCTAAGAAGTATAACTCTCTGATAGAAGGGAAAGAAATGGGGAGCCGCAAGAAGGAAGACAGAGATGATGGAAAGAGAGAGGTCAAGGGAAGGGGTTAATGTAAATTGGAGGTCGATATTGATGCAGTTTGGTTGGAGACTGCTCAGGTGGAATATAAGGTGTTTGTTGTTCCTCAAATTTGCAAGTGCCAGGGACAGATATGTCAGTGTGACAATGGGTTGTAGAAATGAAGTGGTTGACCACTGGGAGCTTTTTGCTATTGCAGCAGACGGAGTGGATGTGGTCAATGAAACAATCTCCCAATCTGCATTCAGTCTGCCCGATGTGGAAGCAGCCACATCAAGAGCATCGGATGCAGTAAATGATCCAGACAGATTCATAGGTGAAACATTTCTTCCCTTGGAAGGCCCCAAATAGTGGTGAGGGAGGAGGTGTAAATGCATGTGTAGGCATGTCTTCACTCACATAAGTAGGTACTAAGGGGTGGGAGTAATTGATGGGAAGCAATGAGTCGTGGAAGGAGCAAACCCAGTGGAAAAAGGAGTGGAATGGGATGATATAGTGGGATCCACATTGTAGCTAGTGGAAGTTGGGAAGAATGTTATGCTGAATGTGATGGCTGATGGGGTGGTAGGTGAGGGAGAGGGGAACCCTGTTCTTGTTAGGTCACTGAGGGGAAGGGACCAGGCCAGATGTGTAGGAAGTAAGGGTGAGGGCTGAATTAATGGCAGTAGAGGAGAAGCCACATTTACTAAAAGAAGACATTTTAGATGCCTTGGTATGGAAAGCCTCATCCTGGGAGCAGAGAGGGAGGAATGTAGAGAAAAGTATAGAATCTTTACAGGAGATAGGATGGGAAAAGGTGTAGTCAAGGTAATTCTGTAGGTAGTTTGTCTCCTGATATGGAGATGAAGATTGAGAAAAGTGCTGATGCAGGGTCATTGCAAAGCATATGGAACCAGGAGCCACATGCTCAGCATAAGGAACAGGAGCTGGAGAAGGCCGTCTCTCTCAGAACTCAGCTTCATTTACCCACCTATTCCCAATAACCCTTAATTCCTCTATTTTACAAAAATATCTGTCTTAAAAACATTTATGGAGGCAGCCACTACTGCTTCGTTGGGCAGAGAATTCCACAGATTAACCTCCCTGAGAGAAGCAATTCCTCCTGAAATGTGTTAATTCTACTTGAGGCTAATTTCACCTACCAATGGAAACAATCTCCCTGTTTCTAAACTATTCCTTTCATAGTTTTGTTTATATAAGATATGACTTATCTAGTGACCTATTGTGGACACATCCCTCACTTATCAGGAAGGCAGAACAGGGACTGAACTTTCTTAGAAGACTGAATCAGGTTAGGCTACTGGCCACCATCATGTCAACCTCCTATAGGAGCTCTATTGAGAGCATTTTGGCTGGCTGTGTGGTATGATTGTCATAGAGAAGTAGATCAGAGGTCAATTCGCAGGTCTATTAAGAGTGGCAGAGAGGATAAATGACCCCCCCCCCCCCATGATGTGGTCTACTGGGATCACTGTCTGAAGAGGATGCACAAAATTGTTGGGGACCCCTACCACCCCACACACATCTTTCAGCTACTCCCGTCGGGAAAGAGATACTGAAGTATCAGAGTCAACACCACTAGGCTGAGAAACAGTTTCTTCCCACAGGTAGTGAGAATGCTGAAAAATTAAATGAACTGCTCACATTAACCATTCCATAATCCACTATTTATTAAACAATATTTATTTTATATATTTGTCCTGCATATGTATGAGTTGTCTGAATGGGTTTTATGTCTGGAGCATGTTTTGCATTAAGGACCAGAGAATGCGGTTTCGTTGGATTGTACTTGTGAAATCAGATGATAAGTAAACTTGAACTTGAGGATTTCCCCCCCCCCCCCCCAATGCAAATGATTGCCTGTAAACTCAAATTTTGAAATTTAGGATCACTTCTTTTGATTTACTTCCTTGCTCTGGTCTATCTGTCTTATTTCTCACTTAGCTTTGGCTCCTAAACTATTTTTCATGATACCAGCCCTTGAACTGTTCCTGCAACAGCTTTGGTACACCACTATGCACATTGGCTGGCGTCAAGCTGGCAAGTGCACAAGCCCTAGAAAGGGCACACATCATTGTTAGTGTTAGCGACCTGGGATTGAATCCTGTGCTGTCTATAAGCAGTTTGTACGTTCTCCCCATGTCTACATGGGTTTCCTCCCACCCTTCAAAATGTATGACGGTTTAGATCAATTGGGTGGCATGGGCTCATGGGCCAGAAGGGCCTATTGCCATGCTGTATGTCTAAATTTTAAAAAATTTAAATTACATTTTTTTTTAAGTTAACATGAATGATAGATTAGAAGCTTATTTATCCAGAAGATAGTGGATCTTCAGAATCCTCCACCCAAGAAAGCCACCAATACTCAAGTTGCTTGTATATATTCACAAGTGAGATCATTAGATTATAGGAAATGAGAAATATTGGGCTTTCTTTCTTTCTTTGGCTTGGCAGATGAAGATTTATGGAGGGGTAATGTCCACGTCAGCTGCAGGCTCGCTTGTGGCTGACAAGTCTGATGCGGGACAGGCAGGCACGGTTGCAGCAGTTGCAAGGGAAAATTGGTTGGTTGGGGTTGGGTGTTGGGTTTTTCCTCCTTTGTCTTTTGTTAGTGAGGTGGGCTCTGCGGTCTTCTTCAAAGGAGGTTGCTTCCTGCCGAAGTGTGAGGCGCCAAGATGCATGGTTTGAGGCAATATCAGCCCACTGGCGGTGGTCAATGGGGCAGGCACCAAGAGATTTCTTTAGGCAGTCCTTGTACCTCTTCTTTGGTGCACCTCTGTCACGGTGGCCAGTGGAGAGCTTGCCATATAACACGATCTTGAGAAGGCGATGGTCCTCCATTCTGGAGACGTGACCTACCCAGCGCAGTTGGATCTTCAACAGCGTAGATTCGATGCTGTCGGTCTCTGCCATCTCGAGTATTTTGATGTTAGGGATGAAGTCGCTCCAATGAATGTTGAGGATGGAGCGGAGACAACGCTGGTGGAAGCGTTCTAGGAGCCGTAGGTGATGCCGGTAGAGGACCCATGATTCGAAGCTGAACAGGAGTGTGGGTATGACAACGGCTCTGTATTCCATAATCTTTGTGAGGTTTTTCAGTTGGTTGTTTTTCCAGACTCTTTTGTGTAGTCTTCCAAAGGCGCTATTTGCCTTGGCGAGTCTCATTGAATAGTAGAGATGGTGCTTCTGTGTTATATAACCTTGTCAGGTAGTTGAAGAGCACCAGTGGCAGAGGTTTGCTTTTCTGTTGGGAAGTCCATGACCAGTGGTGTACCACAAGGATTGTGCTGAGACTTTTGTTGCTTGTGACATATATTAATGACTTAGATGTGCAGATGACAGAAAAAAGTGATAGTGTTGATAGCAGAATCATCTTAGGGAACAGCATGAAACTGATTAGTTGGAATGTTCTGTAGAGTAATGCCATATGGAATTTAATTCTAACAAGTGTGAAGTGATTCAAGTAAGATAGGTATTATAGAAAATGGTTGGGCCCTTGGGAGTGTTGAACAACAGGACTTGGGGTACAGCTTCTTAGATCCCTAGTAAAAGTGAATATATAGAGTGATGAAGACAGCATATGGGATGTATTCCTTCATCAACCATAGCTCAGAAAAAAAAAGCAGAAATGTCATGTTCTGATTTTCTAAAATATTGGTTAGAACACAACTTAAGCCTTCTGTGCAGTTTTTGGTCACAAGAATGAGACTGCGCAGAAAGTGCAGAGAAGATTCACCAGGAAGTTGACGGGATTGGAACATTTCACTTATCACAAAAAAACTGGATAGGTTGTTTTCCTCAAAGCAAAAGAGGCTGCTACTTAACAAGCTTCTTTTGTCCTCTTCCCAGTCTTGATAAAATGTCTTTGACCTAAACATTAATTTTGTCTCTTCTCACAGACGTGACCTGACCTGGTGTGTATTTTCAGCATTCTCTTTATTTATTTTAGTCACTGAAATTCATTGATGTAATAACTATATCTTATTTCATAGATTCTCTTGTTCATCGTCTTACTCTCTTGGGGATTTGTTATCTACGCATCCAAGATGACAGCTATTCAGTATCTGCAGAAAATGCAAAATTAGAACTTCAGAATATTCTGCTTGTCTGGACCAAATACCATGAGACCAGGTGAAAAGTCTCAGCACTAACTTCACAATATGCTAATGGAAGATCATGAGCCAGAATCAAAATATTCAAAGCTGGTAATAAGTTCTGTTGTGAGAATTGCAAATATGATTTTGTTCATGTGCATCAGATGATTGTTTCAGATAGCAAAATGGTTTTATTTACTTCTCAAACTATCACTTAAATTCTAATATGTATATAAATGATGATGATAAAAATAATGATAGTTTTTTTAAAGAAAGATGTGGCTCTCTACTTAATATTAGGACTCTAATAATAATAGATGGACAATTATCAGTCACATCAGTATGGAACTTAGCAGATACTTCTTTCTCAGGAATGGTAAGAATGTAAAATTGTTAATGTGGGAACTGGTTGAAGCACGTAACTTGGATTACTTCAGGGGAAGATGGATAAACACTTGAAAAAAATGTATAAAACCACAAGCTAATAATGAACAAGGAAGGTGCAGTCTTTTGTAATAAGCATGGGTACAGATTAATATAACAACCAGTTTATCCTGGAGAAAAATAGTGCGTTCAGTAATTTGCAAATAGTGGATGGCATGGGGACAGAGTTAAGGTGTTGTCACGCTTCTTTAACTCCAAATTGCAGAAAGACAATCAATCTGGCCATTGGCCAGATCCTGTTTAACTACATTAAATGGAGGTTATTGCATGTCTGGCTATATCAGGAATTAGAAATAAATTGTGACCAAAGCATACTTATTTCCACATTGTACAAAAATATTATAATTGGGCATAATTTTTCTAAATTGGGGAAAACAGTGCTGTATAGTTAATGTAAATACATATTTTTGTATATATATTGATGTTTTTACTGAACTAAATAAAGTTGTTAAATTGAAAGTATTTTTGTCTTTGTTAACTAAATCTCTAAATAGCTATTCCCTGATATATGACCAAGTTCCATTCTGATTGAGAAATAGACGGAAGTATGTTAGAATGGCATATAGTCCCCACATTGATCCCACTGCCCCGTGCTCTCCCGACAGCCTGCTGTACCTGTACAGCATTCTTTTGTCCTGAGAAGAGATGCTGTGATGTAGAAAATGCCAGGATATTGTCTGACGTGTCACTATCATACACACACAGCCATTAGCATTGGTGGACATACGACCAAGCATAATTTATATTTACATATTTTTCCTTCATTTTTAAAATTTATACAGTATTTTTTCAGTCATATGAAGCATAGATCATAAGTAGGGGAAAAGCTGTAGCCAATTTCATCTTGGTTTTTTTTTCTAGATCTTGGAGTCTAAGCATGACTGCCTTTGAGGAATAATTTAACATCAGGGTTGTGTAAGCAGGCTGTAATTGAGAGTGAGTGTTAAGAACCAAGAGCAGTGTTTTATAAGTTGTTCATAAAATGAACTTCACCCTTGTTAATCAGCATTTTAATGATAAATAAGTCTTTCAGATAGGAACAACTATATTCATGTCTTTCCTCTGAAGTTAATCATATAATAATTTGTATCAGATACTATGATGAACCTTTAATGGTGTTTAGGATGCTCATCATTGCTCAGTGGTGGAATCACTTCTCCAGTTTCCAAAATTGTGTCGCCCTGAAAGAGCAAACAAAAGAATGTTACATCAGTGAATAAATACAGAAGAATCCTCATTTATCTGCATCTATGGGATCGTGGATGTCAGATATGCAAAATTTTACAGTTGACTGAGACTCACTCTTACAATGCCTAACTAATACACCTACATTAAGAATAAGGTGCTTGAAAAAAAAAGACAGTGCAAAAAATAAATATTAAAAAAATCAGTATTGTAATCTTAATGTAATGTTCACATTAATCAGGTAATTCCTATTACTTACAAAATTTAAATTCAAACTCCAATAGCTGGCATTATAACAATGTTGTGCTAACATTGTGCTATGCCAACCATGCCACAGTCGTAATTAACCCCCCCCCCCCCCCCCAATTTAAAACACCTATTTTTATCTACTGTATATGCCGGCATATAGGACAATCAAAATCAGGACGTCTTATACACTGGGACTAAAATCTGAATCTTGACAGTGAAGTCTCAACACCACTGCCATGATCCCCCCCTCCATATCCTATCCCCATAACGCCAGCTCCAACTCAGGCCCTCGCTGCACCTTCCTCATGCTGACAATCCAACTCACCTCCATGCAAGTGGCAACAGTGAAAGAATGTGTGCGAATTGATGGCATTGCTAGTTCAGTGGGACAAACATGCAGGTGTCCAATGAAGTCTCAGAGCTCCCCCACTGAGTCCATCTGCCCAGTCTTATTTAATCACATTTATTTCCTTTTTTTGTCAGTTGTTTGAGTTTCATATAATGGGGATTTTACTGTAATTCATTTTAAGTCATTAATGCTTAACATGGTTTTTATAGAGTTGTCCCTCTGAACGAAACCAAATCTTAGAGTCCAGTGTTCCTCCAGTCTATAATACTGCACCTCTGAAAAGGGTTCAGGCATGAATCTTTTGGAGCAGGTTAGCTTGACTAATTCCCACTGCGTCTGAAAGTCTAGTGTATATTATTCATTATAGAAAAAATGTATCCATCGTTAGGTAATTTTTTACCTTTGGTTTCTGAGCTAACTGGTTATCTTTCATTTGTTACTGTGTAATCAACCTCCACATTAAGCATTCAAGTGGCATGGTTAATGTAACAATGCTGTTACAGCTTCAGTGACCGGGGTTTGAATCTGGCACTGTCTGTAAGGAGTTTGTATGTTCTCCCTGTGCCTGCGGGATCTTCCTCTAGGTGTTCCGGTTTCCTCCCACCCTTCGAAAGATACTGGTATTATTGGTCAATTAGGTGTAATTAATTGGGAGGTTACCATGGTGTAAATGGTAAATTAAAATTTTGTGGCCACTGGAATTGCAGTGGACATGATGAAATAACCACACAAGACATTTCTTCAGTGAATCAAATGGATTTACTGTTCAGAACCCGCACAACCTTTTAAAAGCCCAAATCACGCACCCGACACACATTGACGTCATCACGCGCTGACGTCACATAGCCTGTTCAATGCCTTGTGGGAGTTGTAGTGCTATCATAATACCGCTAAACCCCACCCCCCAGAACTGACAGAAAGGTTTGTCCGCCTTTTAGGTGGTTGACCTCTGTGACGAACTGTTAGCTGCTGTAGTGGAGAAGACGTCACATAAGCTGGTTTAAGCCTGTCAATAGTGAAAGACTGTAGCTTCCCTCCAATGTCCAAATACAGGTCAACCTAGTTTGTCTGAGTATCTTATAAGATCCTTCAAAGGCATCTAGAAAGGTTGACCAACTGTTCCCCTATGGACGAAGACATATCCACAGTTTTTGAGGTCCTTGGGGACGAAGGAAGAGTTTTCCATGCAAAGATGGTTGTATAGGGGTCAGTTTTCCTACTGTCTCCCTCATCCTGGTCAACAGTTCCTTAGGATCATCGTTGGAGTTGGAATAGATGGGGACAAACCCCTCCCCGGGACCACCAACGGTGCGCTGTACACTAGATCAGCAGAGGAAGCTTGGTGGTCCTCCTTTGGAGTTGTTCTAAAGCCCAGTAATACCCAGGGCAGCTCATCAGCCCAGCTCAGGCCGTCTAACTGAGCCATCAAGGCCGACTTGAGATGTTGATGAAATCTTTCCACCATTTCATTTGCCTGGGGATGATAGGCATTTGTATGATGAATTGTTCTACTGAGTAAGCGAGACAAGGTCATTCATCCACAGCGAGGAAGTAAATTGTGGTCCTCTATCTGAAGTAACATGTGCCGGTAAATCAGAATGAGACACCCAGGAACTAGAACCCCCAAGTACAAGTGTCTGCAGTAGCATCTACCATAGGCTCAGCCTGGGGCCATCGAGTAAACCTATTACTGTAAAAAGGTAACGGTATCCTTTTGAAACAGGAAGCGGACCAACAATATCCATGTGGACGTGAGCAAAACGATGAGTCATTGCTGAGAAGGACTGCAGTGGTGACTTAGTATGTCATGGAACCTTTGCTTTCTGGCAGGCAATGCATGACCTTGCTATTTGTGTAACGTCTTTTTTTAAGACCATCTTCCACATGAACCTGTCAGAAACCATACAAATGGTCGATCTAATTGGATGTGAGAGACCATGCACAGAGTCGAATACTCGATGTTTCCATTATGACGGAACTACTGGGCATGGGTGTCCCGTTGATAGATCAGAGGAGTAGTTTGCCATGAAGTCCAAACTGGACATCCTTCAATTGCAGGTTCGTGATTTTCCAATAAGCGTTTGTCTCATGGTCATTGGTCACGTTGTTGGGGCGTGGCCAGAGCTTGATCTACGGACAAAACTTCAAGTGGAGCAGAACAGGACAGTGCATCAGCTACTACACTGCCTTTTCTGGAAATACTTACTATTTTTGTGGAAAATTCTGAAATGAATGATAATTGTTGTCGTGCTGACCAGGGCTCTGCAACCTTGGAAAACGCAAATGTTAAGGGCTTGTGGTTGCTGTACATAGTAAAAAATTCTCTGCCCTCCAAAAAAATAACGGAAATGTCAAATAGACAAGTAAATAGCCAAAAACTCCTTATTAAAAGTACTATATTTCTTTTCTGCTTCACAAAGATGGTGGCTGAAGATTGCTAATGGTTTCCATTGTCCGTTAACATATTCATGAAGTGCATCTCTGACAGCCATATTGGAAGCGTCTGTGGAACGGGTGGGTGGCAAAGCATAGTGGCATGAGTCAGCAATGTTTTCATCTTCAAGAAGGCATTGTTTACCTCTTCAGTCCAATGGATAGTTTTTGCGTTACTGGACAGTAAATAAAAAAAGAGGCTTCATGATCTGAGCTGCTTCCGAAAGAAACCGACGATAAATGTTCACCATTCCTAAGAATTTCTGCAGGCTTTTAACCATAGCAGGTTTTGAGTATTTGGTAATGACCTCAATTTTGGATGGTAGCAGGGTCATACCCTCCAGAGCAACCCCATGCCCCCAAAAAAATCAATAATTTCTTGTCCAAAAACACATTTATCTGGATTGATTGTCAGTCCAAATTCTTGAAGACGGATAAAAAGAGTACGTAGATGTTCCAAATGTTCCTCCTTGGTCACACTGACCACTAAAATGTCGTCGAGGTAAACGAGGACATTGGTCATACTACGTCCTAAAGTGTCCATCACCTGTGGAAATGATTGAGCAGCATTCTTTCATCCAAATGGCATTCATAAAAATTTGAACAACCCAAACAGGGTAATTATTGCTGTTTTTGAAATATCTTCCAACTCCACCGGTACTTGGTGATAGCCACACACCAAGTCTATTTTGGAGAAGATTTTTGCTCTATGCAAATTAGCCGAGAAATCCTGAATATGAGGTATCGAATAATGATCTGGAATGGTGGCGTTGTTAAGCAGCCTGTAATCTCCACATGGTCGCCAACCTCCATTGTATTTTGGGACCACGTGTAATGGGGATGACCAGGGGCTGTCGGGCCTACGAATTATGCCTAGTTCCTCCATCTTGGCAAACCCACCCTTAGCTAAACGCAGTTTCTCTGGTGGCAAGCAACGTGCTTTTACATGGATAGGTGGGCCCTTAGTACAAATGCTGTGAGTAACACTGTGCTTTGCAGTGGAGGTGGAAAATTGTACGGTAGTAATTTCAAGGGAAATCTTCCAACAGCTTGAAGTATTCATCCACTGGCCTACTTAATGTTTGGAGGTGCAGAGCAGGGGTATAAGCGTCAACCAGAGGAATGGTCTGAAAAATAGTACCATCTATTAGCTGAAGCCCTTTTAAGTTAATGAGGAACAAATGAGCCCGAAGAAAATTTGCACCGAGCAAATGTCGGGATACTGCTGCTATAATAAATGGCCAAGTGTAAAGATGATTCTTGAACTTGACATTCATCTTCCTCGTGCTGAAGGTCAGAATGTTGGAACTGTTAAGTGCGGAATAGGATGGCGTGTGTCAAAACCAGTGAGTGGAAATACACTAACTTCTAAACCCATGTCCACTAGAAATTTTCGCTGGGATAGTTGATCCCATACATACAATAGGCTTGCAGGTTTTTTTGCCAACTCCCGCAGTCCTTACTGGCGGTTGGCCTGAGTGTTTCCTGCAAATGAGCAGGGTGGAAGGCACTTGCGGGCATTTACTCCCCAACGCCTGTGATAACACCAAGATGAGGTGTCCACAGACTGCTTGCCCATTTTAGGGCGTTGTTTGTTTGTAGGTAGTACTATGTTAAAAGCACTAGAGTATGACACAGGGTCAAGAGTGGAGGGATTGGTTGCACAGACTTGTTTTTTCCTGCTGTCCTTTTCAATCTGCCTCTGCTGCTACAGCTCTTGGGTCTTCGAATGAACACTTGGATAACAAGTGCCCAATATCATTTGGCATTTGTTCCAAAAAGAGCTGCTGGAATAGCAGATTGGAACTTTCACCAGATGCGAGGAAAATCATTTTGTCCATTAGTTCTGCAGGGGCGCGGTCTCCCAACCCATCGAGGTGTAGTAGTTTGGCTGCTCCTTCCCTATGGGACATATCATATCCCGCAATAAAAGTGCTTTTAAAGTGTCAATCTTGCTGGAACGTGGTGGATCCCATAGAAAGTCACCAACCCTCTTAGCAACGGCCTGGTCCAGGGCACTGACGAGATAGTAATAACAAGTGGTGTCCATCTCAACTTTGCAAAGGTGAAATTGTGCTTAAGCCTGTTGGAACCACAGTTCAGGCTCAGCTGTCCAGAAAGGTGGCAGCTTCACTGTGACAGCTGTAGGATCCATGTTTGTCCAAAAATACGTTTTTGGACTTGTCGGGGCCAATTGTGGCCACTGGAATTGCAGTGGATATGGTGAAATAACCACACAAGGCGTTTCTTCAGCCATTCAAACGGATAAACTGTTCAGAACACGCGCAACCTTTTTAAAATCCCAAATCACGCACCCAAAACGAGCTGACGTCATCACACACTGACATCACAGAGTAGGATCGATGTCTTCTGGGAGTTGTAGTGCCTCTACAATTTAAAAATTAAGTTTTGATTTTCTGTAATATAACAGAAAAACTGTTCTTTCACCTTGCAGTATACGTCAAAGTAAAACCAAACCAGACTACAGATCAGTCATTTTCCATGAGAAATAGGTTTATATTCCAAACCTCGACTAGGTCATTTAAGTCTGGACAAGCAATTGCCTCCTGAAAGATGTTCGTTAATGCTTAGACTACATTTCCTGATACGAGACTGAGCAACTGGCAGAGATAGTTTCAGACATCTATTAGTTCAACGGTTCCCCTCAATATCTTGAAAATTTTAATCAACCCATCCTTTAATCCAGATGCCAGGGAATATAATCTTTGCCCCACCTTCTCTTTGTAATTTAATTTTGAAATTCAGGTATCATTCAATTAAATTTACTCCACACACACTTTGATTCCAATATACATTTCCCAAGGTGATAACCAGAATGCAACCGTCTAATCACTTGAATTTTAGTCAACAACACAAGAAAACTAGAGCAGGAGTAGGCCACCAGGCCCCCAAACCTGTCGTTCAATATGATCATGCTGGCCTCAACTCCACTTCCAACAAGTTCTCAATAATCCTCAGTCTTTCAAATATTTATCTTTCTCAATCCATCATAAATACTTCAAATGATCATGTCTTCATCACTTTCTGGAGCAGAGAATTGAAGAGAAATTTCACTACATCTCGAAGAAAAAAATGACAAGCCCCTTATCTGGTGCCCATATCTCTCTGTCACTCTCGATTCACCATCTACCCCTCAAGCCCTCTTATGATCCTTAAATTCTGACCAGAAAAATCTATTATTTGATATTTTACTTCTAATTACCCCTGAATTTTCCCATCCGTTTAGAATTCTTTGAGATTATTTGGCTGCAGAAAAGCAGAGCACATGCTTGTACTTTTAAGATACAAGTGCAATAGAGGGTAACAGGGTTAGGGTTACTTGGATTTCCAGAAGGCATTCAATAAGGTGATGCAAGGATCAGTGCTGGACACACAACTGGTCACAATATACATTAATGATTTGGAGGAGGTGACAAAATGTAGTGTCGAAGTTTACTGATGATAAAGAATTGAGTGGAAAAGTAGAGGATACAGAGAATTTGCTGAGATAGAGAGAGCAGTCAGATGCTCAATGTGAGGTTATCCACTTTAGAAGAAAAAAATGGTGAAAGTTTGCAGTATGCTGCTGTGCAGAGAAACAGGAGTACTTGTGGATAAATCACATAGGGATGGTTTGTAGGTGCACCTGTAATCAAGAAGGCAAATGGGGATGTTGGCCTTTATTATTCTAGGGAGTGAATTTAAAAGCAATAGCTTCTGCTGCAATTATACAGGGTACTGGCGAAGCTGCACCAGGAGTACTGTGTGCAGTTGCGGTCTCCTCACTTGAGAAAAGCTGAATTGGTTTTGGAGGTGGTGAAGAGGAGGTTTAGAGATGATTCCAGAGTTGAGGGAGTTAGCCTTTGAGGAGAGATTAAGTTGTTTGGGACAACACTCACTGGAGTTTAAAAGAATGAGGAGATATTGCAAAAAATACAAAACAATGAAAGGAATAGATTAAATAGAAGCAGGAAACTTGGTCCAAAGGTAGATGAGACTAGAACAAAGGAATGGTGCTTTAAGTTTCAGGGAAATAGAATATAGACAGAGATGAGGAAGTAGAACTTCTCCCAGAGAGTGGAGAATCTGTGGAATTCTTAGCCCAAGGCAGCAGCAGAGGTATCTGATTAAATATATTTCAGACACACATCCATAGATTTTTGCATAGCAAGAGAATAGTTATGGGGATAAGGCAGGTCAACTGAGCTGAGGACACAGCCAGATCAGTCATGATCTTGTTGGAAGCCAGAGCAAGTTCAGCAGGTCAGATGGCCTTCCTCTGCTCCTATTTCTTATTAATTATGCTGTGTTTGACAACTGAAAGCCATTTACTTTGGCTTGGATTTCACAGATGCAACTATTTCATGATTCCATTTTGGATTTCTGTTACCCAGCTTTTCTACTCCTTCACATACTACAGCATTTCAAAGAAATAAAAGCCAACGAAATGAAACAAAAGTCTGCAGATCCAGTGATGTAGTAAAAACACAATGCCAGAGTAACTCAGCAGGTCACAGTGTACTTTATATAGCAAAAATAAAGATACAGAGCCAACATTTTGGGCCTGAACCCTTCATCCAAGTATGAGCAAAATGTAGGTAGGCATCTGACTAAAATGGTGGGAAGGAGGGGCAGAGGGTGGAGTGCAGGCCCACAGGCAAGAAGTAATAGGTGGATAAGGGAGGGAGGGCGTGAGAAAATGGCTGGGGGATAGCCTGTGAATGGAAAGAGAAAGGGGTAGAGAGCAGCACGGTTAGCGCAACGCTGTTGTAGTGCCAGCAATCAGGACTGAGGTTTGAATCCCACACTAAAGAGTTTATGTTCTCCTCATATTTGTTTCCTCTGGGTGTTCTGGTTTCCACCCATGATTCAAAAAGAACTGGGGTTGTAGGTCAATTGGGTGTAATTGGTCAGCATGGGCTTGTGAGCTAAAAGGGCCTGTTACTGTGCTGTATGTCTCAATTTAAGAAACAATAGACACCCAGGTGGTCACAAGAAGAGCATGCAAGTTACACACAAAATGAGTCAGAGAGATAGGGAAGGGAGGGGGAAACAGGAAATGGACTAGCAGAAACTGGAGATTTAAGGCCATCTGGTTGCAGAGTACCCAGACAGAATATTAGGTGTTGCTCCTCCAATTTATGGGTGGCTATGGTTTGGCAATACATGAGACCAAGGGCAGATAAGTCATCGTAGGAGTGGGGCGCAGAATTGAAATGGTTGGCCACTGGGAGATCCTTGTCATTGATGAGGACAAAATAAATGTGCCCTGATATTCTTTGGTGGGGTCGGTCCTGTAGAAGCCTATGGCACCTGGTTTAATTATGCCATTTCAGAAAGATAAACAACTGAATTTGTTGACCTAAATTTGTTAAACCGATCCAGTAATGTTATCTTACCGGAAAAATCCTTGGTTTCACGCTCACAATGCCGTATGGTTTAACCTGTGGAACAGAAACCAGATTGAAGAAATGCAAAACTTATTTAAATACATTTCTTAAATAAGTGAAAAAAACTCATGCTGATATTAAATAAAGTAAGCAACTTGCAAACTTGAGCAGTGATCATCAACATAACTTTGATAAGGAACCACATAAGAAGATATCAGGAGAGTGACCAAAAGAATAGCTAGTGGTAGTTTAAAAGAACGATAGAAAGGTGAAGAGGTTCAGAGAGAAATCTCCAGAGGTTCCAGAGTACAGAGTCATGGCCACTGCTGTACGTACCTAAAAGAAAATACTCAAATTCCTTGAGCAGAAGCATATTGGACAGTCCTTTCTCTTATATTTCCTGTATATTTTACATCTCTCTCACAAGAAACTGGATGGACACAAGTGCAAGTGGGAAAGAGGGAACAGAGGTGGTCTCGTCTTGTGGGCTAGCAATGATGGTGTAGGGCAGGCTTGAAGAACAGCTGGCCATGTCGAACATTTTTATATGTTCTATTTTCATTTCTTGTGAGACTATCTGAAGACTACATAGGCCATTAAGCAATCCTTTTCCACTATAATTCTTAATTTCTGTATCCCCAATTTATAATTTCCATTGTTTCAGGTGTTATTGTGGGTTGATACCTCTGGGCAATATTGAAAGTTGGTCATTGCTCGTTCCACTTTTCAAGTGAAGGTGAGATATTCCTTCTTTGTACTTCAAGAGATAATAAACCCATTCTAGCAACTTGAACATACAATCTTGGCTGTGACCTCAATGGAGATAGAAACAGGAATAATGGCATGAAACAGATTAAGCCACCTAATCTCTCAAGTCTCTTGCAGCATTTAAAGTCAACAATATAGTTAGCATCTATCATTGTTCATGAAAGGAGTTCTCAACTATTGCCCATGTGTGTACAAGTTTCTTAACCTCACCCTTATTGAATCCCATGGCATTGTTTTTGTAGTCCAATCGCAGAGATATCTCCACTGTTACATCATAGACCAGCAGCAATAGAAATTTACCAAGACTTTTTTAAAATCAATATATTTATTAATAACTAGTAACAATATAACACCTTAATTTAAATCTAAACTTAGCCCCCAACTATGTGCAAATACACACGTGTGTGTGTATATTACCCAAACCATTACAGCTTAGGCACAATTCTGGATAGTCAGTTCCCAAAGTTCAACCGTAGAAATCCGGTGTTGAAACTCAGAACTTTTAAACTGATGTTCAGAAGTAATTATGAAGTAGATGAGACACTGAGTAATCAGACTGTTCAGCACTCATGAATCCTTGTCAAGTTGCTTCCTGGGAAATGTTCTTTAATACAAATGATTGTCACAATTCCCCTCTTCCTTGTGTAGGGGAAATGAAACTTGTGACTTCCTTGATGCTTCCAAGAACCCAGGCAAGGGTCAGACAAAATGACCATCAGTATGGCCAGAATCCAATGAGGCAATTCTCCTGCTAATTTTATCTAGATATGGGTCAATCAAAAATGACCATTACAATGATCATAGCAGATCACTGTTTTCCCCTGACAAGGAGAAACAGCACAAGTGTCCATTTCACACAAAGTCACTCAGTTTTCTATCTCTTGCAGATCTCTGGTTACTTATTAATCAATCTTGCTTCTTTGATCACATGACTTGCTTGATCAATACTCAGTGCTGCTTCTTTTGGTAGTGCAAAAAGTACACAGCGTACAACATGTAAACAAACAAAGAACTGTAAGCAAACTGACTGTGCAAGATAGAGGGAACAAAAAGAAAATCAGTAAAGTGCACAAGAGTCCTTAAATGAGTCTCAGATGGAGTTTGTTGTTGAGGAGTCTGATGGTGGAGGGGCAGCAGCTGTTCCTGAAGCTGGTGGTGCAAGTCTTGTGGCACCTATACCTCTTAAGGACCAGTGAGGGGCTCTGAGGCCGAGGGACCAGTGCATGCAGCGGGCTGCTGGTGACTCGAGGTGAGGAACCCACGGAACCTGTGGGCTGCTGGAGACTGCTGTCAGGTGACGTGTGCTGGGCTGCGGACTGCTGGAGACTGGGTCCAACTGCCTTGAGGAGTACCAGGTATTGGAACTGGGGAGGCAAGGGTGCTGAGGGCACCAAAGAGTTCCTGACTGTGTCAGAGGTTCAAACTGGGAGCTTGGGATGCCAATGGTTTGGTCTGAACTCTGTGTGGCTGTGGAGCAGCAGAGCACTGGAGGTGAATCTCAGTGACTCTTTGGGGGAGGGGGAGGAAGACTCTCTTTTGCTTCTATTTCTCTGACTGTAAGTATGACTGAAAGAAATGTAAGAGGCGTTAAGGCAATTTCTGCCAGTGCCAAATTTGTCTGTCTTGCAGCAGGCAAAAAGAAATTTCATGTAATATAACAGTTTTATTACTATAATAAACTGAACCTACCTGGTGGCACCAGTGAGAACAGAGTGTGTGCTGGGTGGTGAAGCCCTTTGATGATTTCTACTGCTCTCCGATGAAAGTGATCCCTGAAGATATGCTCGATAGTGGGGAGGGTTTTGCCTGTGATGTCCTGGACTGTGTTTACTATCTTTAGGAAGGCTTTATGTTCAGGGGTATTGGGTTTCCATAGCAGACCATGATGCAGCTGATCAGCACACTTTCTACCACACCTCTGTAAAATTTGCCAGGGTTTCTGATCTCATACCAAACTCTGCAAACTCCTAAGGAAATAGAGGTGCTGACGTGTTTTCTTCACGATGCTATTAGTGCATTAGGTCCAGGAAAGATCCTCCAAGATAGTGACTCTCAAGAACTTGAATTTGCTCACCCTCTCCACCTCTGATCCTCCAATGATCACGGAAGTCAACAATCAGCTCCTTAGTTTTGGTGACATTGAATGCAAGGTTGTTGTACCATTCAGCCAAATTTTTAATCTCCATCCTATGCTGACACCTTTATGCCACCCACTACCATGACATCGTCAACAAATTTGTAGTTGGTATTATTGTTGTGAGTAGAGCAGGGGGCTAACAACACAGCCCTATGGTGCTCTGGTACTGATGGAGATTGTGGAGAAGTTCTAACCAATCAATAGGTGCTTTTAAGCTACAGCACCTGGGTAGCCCTCCTGATGTATGCATCTTTGCTGACCAGGTGTTCTAGGGCTTAGAGTAGGGCCAGTGAGATGGCATGACTTGATATGACTTCATTTTGGGGATTTTCTTGTGCATATGTTGGCTGCTGTGTTCCCTACTAATAACCACTGAACAAGAACTTCTTGGCGTAAAGCGTTTTGGGAAATCCATAAAAACCCTACAGAAATGCCAATAATTAAATGGTTGCAAAGCCTTTATATCAGTACTCACATCAAGATGATACTTCACGTAGTAATGAACAAGCCAAGCAGGAATCAGTAACCGACTCAGGGTCCACCAACCTGCATTACATGCCTTGTAGGTCTGAAATTTATAAATAAAAAATGTAAACTATGTAAGGGAGACTGGTAACGCAGAATTCAGAGGAATGTCAATACCGGGCAAGGAAGTGGGGGCTCCGGCACCCGGCGGGGAAGGGGAGGGGAGGGGGATCGCCCTCCGGCCCCCGGCGGGGGAGGGGAGGGGAGGGGGGTCGCCCTCCGGCCCCCGGCGGGGGAGGGGAGGGGAGGGGGGTCGCCCTCCGGCCCCCGGCGGGGGAGGGGAGGGGAGGGGGGTCGCCCTCCGGCCCCCGGCGGGGGAGGGGAGGGGAGGGGGGTCGCCCTCCGGCCCCCGGCGGGGGAGGGGAGGGGAGGGGGGTCGCCCTCCGGCCCCCGGCGGGGGAGGGGAGGGGAGGGGGGTCGCCCTCCGGCCCCCGGCGGGGGAGGGGAGGGGAGGGGGGTCGCCCTCCGGCCCCCGGCGGGGGAGGGGAGGGGAGGGGGGTCGCCCTCCGGCCCCCGGCGGGGGAGGGGAGGGGAGGGGGGTCGCCCTCCGGCCCCCGGCGGGGGAGGGGAGGGGAGGGGGGTCGCCCTCCGGCCCCCGGCGGGGGAGGGGAGGGGAGGGGGGGTCGCCCTCCGGCCCCCGGCGGGGAAGGGGAGGGGGTCACGATCTGACACTCACGTAAATCCGCCAGAGACTTCGCTGCTGCAGGAAGTTCTCCCAGAACTTGGCCACAGGTCCTTTGCTGTCGTGGGGAAGGACGGGTTCACGCGGACTCAGCTCCTGGTCCTTCAGCCATTGGCGGCGCAATTTCACAAGCTGCTCGAAGCGGGCCTTCTCCTCCGGCGTGTAACCCAGCGGCATCTCGACCGCCTGCCGATAGATTAGCTCAGCTCCAAACCACGGTCACCCTCTCCGGATCACCAGTCGCGCATGGTGATGACGCCACAGCACCGTCTCCAGCCCCACACAGGGTGTCCGTTGCCCTCTGCCGGCCAGGAGGTGAAAGCGCATTCCCGCTGCTGGGCAAGTGGAGGAGCAAGTGTGCTCCTGCTTGAGCCAACGTTGTTAAAGGAGCCCACACACATAATCGGTGTACTGCCCCTATTCGCATAGAAAATCTTTTTGGTCAAGTGTGAGTTTTTACATTTGGTAGGTTCAACTGGGGTAGGACCTACACCGTGAATGGTTGAGTCCTGGGGAGTGTTGTAGTGCAGAGAGACCTAGAAGTACAGGTACATGGCACCCGAGAGGGGCAACACAGGTTTACAGGGTGGAGAAGAAGACATTGAGCACACTTGACTTTATTGGTCAGGGCTCTCACTACTGGTGCTGAGAGGTCATCTTACAACTGACAATAATTTAGAGAGATTGCATTTGGAGTTTAGTGTGCAATTTTGGCCACTCAACAAGAGTAAAGACATCATTAAGATGGAGATGTTGTAGGAAAGATTTGTGAAAATGTTACTGGGATTGGAAGGCTTGAATTGTATTGAGAGGCTGTGTCTATTCTCCCTGGGGGTAGGAAGCTGAGGAGTGATCTTATAGAGGGTTATACATCAAAAGGGGCATAGATGTGGTAGGGGGAGTATAAAACTGGAGGGCATGGTTTTAAGGAGGCAGGGAAAGATCTTTTTCACACAGAAAGTGGTGGGTATGTGGAGCAAGCTGCTAGAGGCTGGCGTAGAGGCAGGGATAATTGTAGCATTCCATAGATATTTTATAGGCTCAAGTGTAGGGAGGGTTTAGAGAGAGATGAGCTGATCACAGGCAAATGGGGCCAGTTTAGGTTGACAATTTGTATACTTGCTGGAGACATCATCAAGATCTGTGACCAAAAATCCTCCTACAGCCTCATGTGGATTCCTCTGCTGTGGCCCTAACCTCTGCTTATTCCAAATTATTCATTTTGAAAATGTGCTAACCATTAGAAAAAAACATGACAGCTTGAAAGGGAGTCTGGATTGTGTACGACTGTAAATATACAGTAAACCTTGCAGCTGTTGCAAGACAATCAATATAACCATTAGAGGGCACTATGAGACGAACATGTCTTATGCCATAAGGTGACGCAACACAGAAATAAACCTCAAGTTTGGGTTTCACACAAGTCTCTTCCCACCCCATCACAACATCCTTTGATTTCTTTCTCCCTCCTTCTGTAAGTCGTGCATCCACTTTAGAGATAAAAATTGTAGATTGGATTAGTTAAATGGTGAAGAAGTGCAGTGAGCCGTTGTGCAGAGACACCCAGGAGTGCTTGTGCATGAATTGTAAAAGGTTAGGTAGCAGGTAATCAAGAAGGGCAAATGGAATGTTGGCCTTCATTGCTAGAGGGATTGAATTTCAGAGCAGGGAGGTTCTGCTGCAACTGTACGAGCAACTGGAGAACTGTATGCAATTCTAGTCTTACATGAGAAAGGAAATACAAGGCGCTTTCATACAATGAAAAATCCCGACTGTAAAGGCAGAGGTTCTCTGCCCTTACATCGGGAGATTTACCTTCTTGAATGCACCGTGGCCGGCTCTTGGGAAAGGAAAATTGGCGGAGTGCAGCGCTCTGCTGCATCACATGAATGTACAGCCTCTGCAATTGGCTGGATGGGGGGGTGAGGGTCTGATGTCACTGTCAGCCCATCTCCCCTCTCTCCCTCACCCACTCACCCCTCTCCCTCCATGACTCCCTTAAGGCAAAGGTAACTGGCGGGAACCATAAGTTCAAGAGCAGCCAGCAGGAGCTGTGAGGGGGGTGGCCAGTGTGGGCTGTGCCAGCCATGCTGGCCACTCCGGCTCTTCACCAGGCCGCTTCGGCCTTTGGGGTTGCTCTCTGAGGCTCAAAACGCAGCAAAACAATGGCCATCTTCCCTACCCATAATCCCCCATGCAGTTGGAACTCTTCTGGGAAAACGGAGAGCGGTTCCAGCTGCTTAGGGGATTATGGGTAGGGAAGACAGCCATTGCTCTGCCACGTATTTATGACAGGTGGCGCTACAGCACCAGTGGCCCCTCCTCCATCAGATCTGGAGGGCACTACAAAGCACCTCTCAATATGAATGCAACGTAGGAGCAGCCTTTTAGGACTACTCCTTGAAAGCTAAGTTTTATGTTTTCCTTCTGTGCTTATAGCCGACCTCCAGGTGGAGGCCTAGCATGAAATGGCTTAATGGCTTTGGCAGCAATGCAGAGGAGGTTCATCAGGTTGATTTGTGAAAGGAAGGAATTAGCTTATGAGGGGAGATTGAGTCATCTAGAAATATAATCATGAAATTTTAGAAAGATAAAGGAAGATCTTATGGAAGCATATAAAATTATGAAAGGAATTAAGATAGAAACAGGAGGTAGTTTCAACTGGCAAGTGAGATTAGAATTTGAGGACATAACCTTCAGATTTGGGGGAGTACTGCATTCCAGTTGAGAAGATTACTTGTATTTTACAAAATAAATATCAGATATTTTGGAAAAGATGGCACCCATATTTGCAAAATGGGGGTATTAATGCTGAAGGCCCCATCTCTTGGTAACCTCCAGCATCATTGCATTGTTAAAGTCTTATATTAAATAGTTTATTCTTTTGACATTCTCCAGTTTTTCTCTCTCTTCTATTTCTGTTTCTTCTTTTTCTTTTTCTTTTTTTGGGGGTTTGGGGATGGAGGAAGAGAGGGGGGAGAGATTTTGTATACCACATGTATAACTTTTGAAGTTTTTTATTGAAAGAAATGTATTTACCGTTACGGTTTAAAAATTGCCCATAATAAAATATTTTTTTAAAAGATTTGAAGGAGTAGATCAGTATGAAGTTCTCCCAAAGAGCATTGAATCTGTGGTATTTTCTGTCCAAGAAAGCAGTAGACACTGCCTCATTAAATGTTTGTAAGGAGTAGACGGATAGATTTTGAATACCAGGAGAGTTGAGGCTGATAAGTGGAGGTTAGACCATGGCTGATCAGCATGATCATACGGAATGGTGGAGCAGGGATATTGAGCCAGGTGGTCAATTCCTGCCCCTACTTCTTATGTTCTTACATTCTTTTGAGGCCAATGGTTCACCACAACAGATTATTTTCTCTTAACAGTGTACAAAATGTCTTCTAGGTTTCCTAGGTTTACAAAGAGCCCCATTTGATGTGACAGGAATGCAAATCGATCCTTTGTCCTTTCCTGCATTGCTTTCATCTCCCTTTACCACTGTAACTTGGGAATAAGGATGTCCAAAGTAATAAGGATTTAATCTATTAGTTGTGCTAATCAGATGGGTGTTTGTGAGAGCTGTACAATACCTTGGGTTTTGCTTGTGCATATCATTTACATTAAAAATGACCTCATGCAGATAAACAAGCAAACATTTGCATATCAGACCTTGTTCATTCAACTCCCGCTTTATTTGCAATAGCCTGAGTAATATCTCATCAAGTATTTCAATAGCATTTAATTAGCTACTTTTTCAGCAAAAAAAGTAGGGTGACATGGCAACAACGTTTTTTTATATTTGTATTAGCATAGAGCCTTTGTATTGTGGCACAGTGCCCCCATCATCAACATTAACAAAGAAAAGTCAACAAGGATCAGGGTGGGGGGGGGGGGGGGTGGGTGGAGGAGGAGAGTTAAGAGACAATGAGGAGGAGGGCAGGTAAAGGAGTGGAGAGGTTTGGGTAGAGGATTCAGAGCTCAGTGTCTTGGCACTTGAAAGCACAGCTGATAATGACAAACAAAATAATGTTTTGAAAGATTAAGATGCATCCAATGATGGAACAAAATGAAATGTAACCAAATATTTCTCTTAAGAGAATTGAAACACTGCAATAGTGAAGCAAACTGTGGATAGAAAGTGGTTGTCCTTTTCAAAGCGCGTGAAATACATTTGACCCACTATCAGCCTTGGTGACTTTTCAGGAGGGCCCAGGTGCCTAAATGAAGGAGTTAATTCATTCAGTGGGTGATTTCACCCCTGCTTTAAGCTGCCTTCCTGAAATTGTGCTGAAGGACAAACCAGAAGGCTGAGTACAGGATTAACGGTCAGTTACTTAAGAGTGTGGATGAACTGAGGTTCAAATCCATACATCCCTCCAAATCACCACACAGGATAGTTAAGAAGGCTTATGGAATACTGGGATTCATTAAGAAGGATTGATTTCAGGAGTAGAGAGTGTGGTGAAATGCTGAACTGCTGTAGACCTGATTACCTGGTTCCGACCCATCCTGTGACTGTACCTGTGGCCTCTCCCTCTTTTGACCTTGTATAAAGCCTCTAACTCCTTGACCCTTCCCCAGAAATCTCAGGTCACGGCACAGGATGAGGTCCTTGTCCATTGTAAATAAAAGTCTGTAGATCAGTGACTCGGTCTCAGCCTCTCGAGTTATTTACTGTGCGTCAAAGAGACCATGTTACAACTCTACAATCTCTGGTGAGACCACACTTAGAGTATTGTGTTCAGTTCTGGTCTCCTCATTATAGAAAGGATGTGGAAGCTATGGAGAGGGTGCAGAGATTTACCAGGATGTTGTCTGTATTGGGAAACGAGGATAGAAGACCTGGGATTTGTCTCTTTGGAGCGTAGAAGGATGAGAGGAGACTTGATAGATGTCTACAAGATTATGAGAGTCATAGATAGGGTGGACAGCCAGCATCTGTTTCCCAGGGCAGGATCCACAAACACCAGAAGGGAGGGAAGTTTAAGGGAGACATCAGGGGTAAGTTTTCTACACAGAGAGTTGTGGGTGCCTGGAATGCCTTGCTGGGGATGGTGGTGGAGGCTGAAAGGATATACTAGTATACTCTTTCAATTGAATACAGGTATTAAAGAGACCAAAGGGATCATACCATTCCTTGAATTCCAGGAATGGTCTTACTAGAACCCTGTAGAATAGTACCAATACTCTTTCTGAACATTCCTCTACCAATAAAGGCAAATATACCATTTGTCTTCCTAATTATTGACTGCATCAGTCTGCTAACCTTTTGTGTTTTTTGTGCATGAAAACTTCTCTCATTTCCAATCTTTCTCCACTTAGTTAATAATCTGCCTTTAGATTCCCCTTACCGAAGTGCATGATTACACATTTTTTCTCATCAGTCACCATTCATGATAAAAAGGTTATTTGATGTGCTTGTCTTCATTGGCAAGGCATTTTGTACAAGGGTAAGAAGTTATGTTGCAGCTCTATAAAACTTTGGTTAGGCTGCACTTGCAGCTTCGAATGTGATGGTTTTCAAAAGGGGACAAAAGAGGTGTCCGAGGATGCTCTCTGGATTAGAGGTTATGCGCTAAAGGGAAAGATTGGACAAAGTTGGGTTGTTTTCTTTGAAGCATGGAGGCTGAAGGGAGGTCTGATAGAAGTTTAAAAAACCATGAAAGGAATACATAAATAGGGTAGACTGAATTTTGTCCCCAGGGTAAAAAAATGTCAAAGACTAAAGGAGATGAATTCAAGGTGAGGTGGTGTCAAAACCTTGTGTTTTTTATTCTTTTGTTAATTTTGTGCCTGTCCCTTTAATGAAGTATTGTTTGTAGTGTTGCCATATGATATAATATGTTGTAATATCCGAAAAGACCGGGAGTTTACATCTCATTCTCCAAAGAATTATGACAGAGATATAAGATCTCGAGATACTTTAATTTCATCTTAATTCATTTCATTTTATTTATTTCTTTTATATCTGTTTAAAGTTGAATATTGTTATCATTATACAGTATGCTTTGTGAAAACCTCAATACAAAGTTATGCAAAATGTTTATTTGTTTTACCAACAAATTAAACAGCTGCAACTATGAAGTTTGATTTATTGGATTAATAAGATAGCAATTCAGAATATTGTCACTTACATTTCCTAGAAGATGACATATTTTGAAATTGGGAAACATTAGAACTTGGAAAGTGTCTATAGGTGGTGCCTGAAATTTGAAGGAAATGTGCGGGGCAAGTTTTTTTTAAACACAAAAGTGTTGGTGTCTGGAATGGACTGTCAAGGGTAGTGGGAGAAGTAGATATGAAAGTAACATTTATGAGGCTTCTAGGTAAACAAATGAATAGGCGAGGAGTAGATGGATACGGATCGTGTGCAGGCAGAAGAGATTTCGTTTACCTGGCCATCATGTTTGGCACCATCATCATAGACCAAAAGGCCCATTCATGTGCTCTTCTGTGTTCATCCAACCGATCTATGGCAGGTTCCAAACATCCACATTGCCGTTAAGGATGGCATAGTTAGTGTAGTGGTTATTGCAACACTGTTACAGCACCCAACTATGCTGGGTGGGTCATGTCTCCGGAATAGAGGACCATCGCCTTCCCAAGATCGTGTTAAATGGCGACCTCTCCACTGGCCACCGAGACAGAGGTGCACCAAAGAAGAGGTACAAGGTCTGCCTAAAGAAGTTTCTTGGTGCCTGCTCCATTGACCACCGCCAGTGGGCTGATCTCGCCTCAAACCGTGCATCTTGGCACCTCACAGTTCAGTGGGCTGCAACCTCCTTTGAAGAAGACCGCAGAGCCCACCTCACTGACAAAAGGCAAAGGAGGAAAAACCCAACACCCAACCCCAACCAACCAACTTTCCCTTGCAACCGCTGCAACCGTGCCTGCCTGTCCCGCATCGGACTTGTCAGCCACAAACGAGCCTGCAGCTGACGTGGACATTACCCCTCCATAAATCTTCGTCCGCGAAGCCAAGCCAAAGAAAAGAAAGAAAGAAAGAAAGCACCAGCAACCAGGACCATGTTTTGAATCCCGCGCTGTCTATAAGGAGTTTGTATGTTCATCCCGAGTCTGCGTAGGTTTCCTCCCACCGTTCAAAAATTTGCCAGGGTATAGGTCAATTGAGTGTAATTGGGCAGCAAGGGTACATGGGTCAAAAGGGCCTGTTACTGAGCTGTATGCAGCACACCATCCACCCCATCTTCACACCATCAGCAAACTTGGATACCTTGGACATTATTTCCACAATTTATTAATGTACATGGCTCTAAGAATCTTCTCCTCTCCAATCATATTTAACATCATGCAATTACAGAAAGGGGCAGTGAACTTAACTTAAATCTCCCTGTACTCTTTCTTATTCTGACCCACTGTAAAACTGTTCTATTTCTTGATCTGGAGAAAACAGATTTAAGATATATAACTGTCCTGGGTAAACTTGTACCTCTCACTTTGTTCGTTTTAGATTGGTCACAGTGTTTGAGCTACTGAAAGAAAACAGACACACACACCGAGAGCACTTCAGTTTATACAAATCTTTATTACTAAATCTAAAGCTGATATTAAACTACAATATGCAAGCCCTTCCCAATTATACTTATCAACACCTGGACTGGTCCCAACTGCCGAAGAGAGGCAATAACCGCACATTTGTAGTAGGTTGTCTGGGCGCCGGTAGCAGCTTCTCCACTTCCCCCGACCGGGATGTTGGTTGGAGTCTAGAAGTTCTTCTTCTTGCTGAGAGATGTTGCCACCTCTCGGAGAGTCTCAAACTTCAACAATGGGACCATGGCTTATATTACCCAAAAATAGCTTATCTCTTTGAATAAATGATTTAATTATCTTCAAGGTCTCCTGACAGTCTGTGACCAAGAAAAGACAACTGCATCTCTGGGCCTCATGGTGGAAATTAGATCATGTCTACTGATTCATATGCATCCTGGGCCTCATGGTGTAAATTAGATTATGTTTTCTGATTCAACTGTATCCCTGGGCCCCATGGTGGAATTTAGATTATGTCTTCTGATGCGACTGCATCCCTTCTTGCATAAGCTGTCTAAATCCTTCATTACAATAACAGGATCCTGAGGGAAGATAATCATTATTTACGAAAGCAGCAATGTGTTCAGATGTGAAATGATCTGCATCAAAAGGCAGTGGAAGCAGATTTGAAAAGAATTTCCAAAGGACAGCTCAATGATACAGTTAGTGGAGCTGCTGCATCCTAGCTCCAGTGACCCAGGTTAGATTTGACCTCAGGTGTGCTATCTGTGTGGAGTTTGCATGTTCTCCAGTGGCTGTGTGGGGTTTCCCTTGGTGCTAATAATTTTCACTCAAAATGCAAAGCCATGTGAGTCAGTGGATAAGTTACTCTAGGGTGCAGATGAGTGTGAGAATACATGAGGGGAGAGCAAAATTGATGGGAGTGAAGAGACGAAAACAGGTTATCATGGATTTGATGGACAAAGGACATGTTTTAAATGATGTATCTCTATTATCAATGAAAAGGGATAAATACTGGGAAGGAGAAGTTTCCATGACTAGCAGTAACAGTAGACAAGCTGAGAAATGGAAACAACAGGATGCATCAATAAAATATCAATGTTCAACTTTTGGATATATGGAGGAGACAACACCTAAAGGAGAAGGAATACTCATATTATTTGAGTAGACATAAAACATACTCAAGGATTGACCTGTTCCTGTTGTCAGCCCATATCCAAGGGAGAGTTAGGAAAATGGAAAATAAAGCTAGATTGTTATCTGATCACTCACCTCTGTTATTAGCAATAGAACTAGAGGACATCCCACTGTGAGAGATAATGGAATATGGAAAAATCAATTGCTAAATAGGAAAGAATTAGGATGGGGTGAAGGGATAATGGGATAAGGGAAGTCAAGCAAGTGCTAAATAGGAATGACTTATGATGGGTTGAATAAGGATGGAGTAGAATAGAGTGTGAAGAAGGGTTAAGCAAGTATAATAGAATAGGGGTCTTATAGCAAGTAGGTAGATTTATCAAGTCCTGGGGGTTGAGATTTATGAATAAGAACAAAGACATGACTCTTCCTGGTAAACAAGTATACAAGAAAGGCACACAATCTGCACGTAGGGAGAATTACCTAATGCCAAACCAATCCAGAATGCAGAAGAATGTTAAGGGGAGAGGTACCTCTGTACTGAAATAGAATGTATAAAAAGTTGGGTAAGCCCCAGTACGTGTGTGTATTCCCAGGGTAAGGGGAAGCAACCAACTTTGCACTGTTGTAAAATAAATGTTCTTTGTTCTCAATTTTTGTCTCGAGTGAAATCTGTGAAGGCACCTCTGCTTCTCACACCACCAAGAACATATAGATGGAGATTAAACTCCATGCTACTTAAAAGACAGGAATTTAGAGAATTTATTGAGTGCCAAATTAAAATGTACTTTGAAATAAAAATGGAATCAGTGAAAGACAAATTTATATTATGGGATGCAATGAAAGCCTTCATCAGAGGGCAGATAATAAGTTATGTAATTAAGATGAAAAAGGACTACAATCGGGAAATAGAATAGCTGGAAAGGGAAATAGTAAGTACAGAAAAAGAATTAGCAACAAGGGAAGATACAACAAAAAGAAGAGAATTGGCAGACAAAAAATAAAATACGAAACATTACAAATGTATAAGGTGGAGAAGAACATAATGAAAATAAAGCAGAAGTATTACGAGCTCGGAGAAAAAACACACAAAATACTAGCCTGGCAACCTAAAATAGAACAAGCTAAAAGAACTGTATTGGCATCAAGGAAAAAGGAAAAACAAATTACATATAACCCAACAGAGATCAATGAAAACTTTAAAGAATTCTACAAGCAATTATACTGAACTGAGAATGAAGGGAAAGAAGACAAATAGATGACTTTCTAGCTAAAATTGAACTACCAAAATTGCAAGAAGAGGAGCAAAACAAATTGATAAAACCATTTGAAATAGAGGAAATACAAGATATATTAAAAAAGCTACCGAACAATAAAACGCCTGGGGAGGACGGACTCCCAGTAGAATTCTATAAAACATTTAAAGAGTTACTAATTCCTCCTCTCCTGGAAGTAAAGAAGAAACACAAAACTTCCCAGATTCATGTAAAACAGAAATAATTACAGTAATACCAAAGACAGGGAAAGATCCACTAACACCAGCATCGTATAGACCAATATCTCTACTTAATTCAGATTATAAGAAAATAGCAAAACTATTAGCAAACAGATTGGCCGACTGTGTACGAAAAATAGTAAAACCAGATCAAACTGAATTTCTTAAGAAAAGACGAATGACAGACAATGTTTGTAAGTTCATTAACTTAATCCATGCGGTACAAGGAAATAAGACGCCAACAGTGGTTGTTGCTTTAGACGCAGAGAAAGCCTTTGACAGGGTACAATGGAATTATTTATTCAAAGTATTACAGAAGTTCAACCTACCAGAGAAATATATTAATTGGATTAAAGCATTAATATAAGGGTCCAATGGCGAAGCTGACAGTAAATGGATATATATCGAACCAATTTAAATTAAGCAGGTCAACTAGGCAGGGATGTCCACTATCTCCCTCACTGTTCGCTTTAGCAATAGAACCATTGACAGAACTGATAAGAACAGAAAATTAAATAAAAGGGGTAAAAATGAAAGAGAGGGAATATAAAATCAGTCTATTTGCAGATGACATCATAGTATACTTAACAGAACCAGAATTATCAATAAAAGAATTACATAAGAAATTGAAGGAATACAGAGAAATATTGGGGTACAAGATCAACGCAAATAAAAGTGAAGCGATGCCAATGCATAATGTGGATTTCACAAAGTTTAAAAAAGAATCACCATTTAAATGGCAAGCAATCCAATTCCTAGGTATTAGACTAAATAATAATCCAGGCCATGTATACAAATTAAATTATCAGCCATTAATGAAGAAACTACAAGATGACTAAGAACATTGGAAAGCTTTGCCACTAACACTGATAGGAAGTGTAAATTGCATTAAAATGAATATCTTCCCAAGGATACAATACTTATTTCAATCGTTACCAATTCTCTTAACAGAGATATTCTTCAGTGAACTAAAGAAAGTAATAAGGAAATTCTTATGGAAAGGGGGGAAAACCGAGGATAGCGCTAGATAAATTAACAGAATGGTACAAACAAGGTAGTTTGCAGCTACCAAACTTTAAGAATTATTATAGAGCAGCACAATTAAGATATCTATCAGATTTTTATCAAACAAGGGAAAAACCAGATTGGACCAGGATAGAGTTGATAAAATAGGGGAGAAGGTACCAGAATATATACTTTATAAGTGGAATGAAAAACTGGTGCAATATAGAAGTTCACTAGTACTGCACCATCTGCTCAATATTTGGAAGAAGATTCACATAGAAAGGAAAAAAACAAATTACCAACTACCAAAATTACTATTAACGCAAAATCAACTAATCCCTTTCACAATAGATAACCTTTCCTTTAGAGAATGGGAGAGAAAAGGAATTAAAAGAATAGAAAATTGTTTTTTGGGAAATAATTTATTATCATTTGAACAAATGAAGTACAAATATGGAATAACTCACGGTACAATGTTTTCATACCACCAACTGAAAAGCTACTTAAAGGACAAATTGGGAAGCAGGCTGAGGTTACCAGAAGGAAGCAGCTTTGAATATGTGATTACAGACACAATGATAATTAAAAGATTTATAACAAACATGTACATCAAGCTGCAAGAGAAAGAAAATGATGAAATAAGCTGTAGACCCAAATAAAAGTGGGAACAAGATCTAAACATAAAGATAAAAAATGAAAAATGGGAAAAACTATGCTCCGGAACTATGAGAAATACAATAAACACGAGGTTACGCATGATACAATATAATTGGTTACAGAGGCTATATATCACGCCCCAAAAGTTAAATAAATGGGACCCAACAGTATCAGATAGATGTTTTCGCTGTAAGAAGGAAACGGGAACAACAGTACATGCAATTTGGGGATGTGAGAAAGTGGAAAAGTTTTGGGAAGATCTAAATCAGGTATTAAATAAAATCACAAAAAGCAACATACTAAAAAATCCAGAGATCTTTCTTCTAAGTAATATAAGAAATAAAGAATTAGGCCTCGAACTGGATGAAGCGCAAAATTGATTTATTATGATAGCCTTAGCTGTAGCAAAAAAATGTATAATGTCAACTTGGAAATCAGAATAGAGCCTGAAAGTACAGCAGTGGTATATAGAAATGAATAAATGTATTCCATTTGAAAAAATAACATATAATTTAAAAAATAAAGTCACATTATTTGAACAAATTTGGGAACCGTGCATGGAACACAACAGAGAGGGCCAACCGCGGACCTTTACCCCCTAAAATGATAGAATGAGAAGAAGACGAAATGAACTGTCCCAGTGTGTAACAGTAGATGACACAATTTTCTTGTTTATTTTCATTGCGTGATGACATTGTTTAATGGGTTTATTGTATTGTATATGTTGAACATTAAATGGGTTTGGAGGGGGGTGGGAAGGAGGGAGGGAAGGGAGGGGGGAAAAGGGGAGAAAATGACACTGTGTATGTTCAAGAGGGATATGTTTATGTATATTTTGATTAATATAGTTCATAGTGTGAAAAATTAAAAAAAGATTATTTTATTGACATGTAATAAAACAGAAAATGTGATATTACACTCAATTTCCTTTAGTTTACTGTAAGGCAGACAAAGATTCGCTATCAGCAAAAATTGCTCAGTGCCCCTTACAGCCTGAGAAAGAGAAGCAAGAGAGAGTCCCCCATGGCAACTGAATGTCCTTGGTTTCACCTCCAGTCCTCCTGCAGCCTCCGCGGCCTTCAGTCCAAACCATCAGCAACCTGAGCTCCAGATGCACACCTCTGACCAGATCAGAAAGCATCCAGTGCCCTCTCGCATCCCGCTTCCGATACCTGGTACCCTATCAGTCTCCAGCTGTCTGCAGCCTGCTGTGAATCCCTTGACCACAGCCGCCACAGCCTTTGTGGGTTTCTCGCCCCGAGTCAGCAGCAGATTGTCTTCAGCCTCAGAGCCCCTCACAGGTCCGCCGCCAAATCACCATCCTGTGGGTTATCTCCTCTGCTTCTCCTTCTCAAACGGGCAATGTTCTCCCCATTTTTATGGTGCTCTGCACCAGTCCTACGCATCTCTGGAGTCTGCATCTCTTCATGGCTCCGGCCGCTCAAAGATATTGCCATCGTGGGCCCAAACCCCACAGTCGTGGGATTTCAAAATAAACAACTGTCAGTTCCTTGGACAGGCCATGTACAGAGCCGACGGTAGTTGGACTGGACCATTGAACCTTGCGGGGGAGTGCTGAGACTTTGCTCTCCACTCTCTGCTGGTCTGGACCAGCAGCACTGCCATTGCAGAAGCTCTGGCCGCATCGCGACTGATGAAAGAAGGCATTTTGGCACATTTGCCTTCATCAGTCAATGCACTGCGTACAGAAGTTGGAACCGTACACAAATGTGCCAGGGAAACTCACCAGATCATGCAACATCCATAGAAAGTAAAAGGCATACGATGTTTCAGGCCCTTCTTCAGGGTGCCGAAGAACGAGCAAACACTTGAATTTAAAAAGTGGTGGGGCTGGGGGGAAATGGGGAAGAACACGGCACACAGGTAATGAATGGTCACAGGTGGGAGGGAGAAGTAAGCTGAGAAGTGATAGGGGACAAGGGCAGAGGGCTAAGAAAGTTAGCTCTGAGAGGAGAAGGAAAAGAAAGGAGTAATGGGAAAGGAAGACAGGGGATGAAGGAAAGAGAAAGTCTGGGCGAATGGGGTTAACAGAAATTGGAGAAGCCAATATTGTTGCTGTCTGGTTGGAAACGGCTGAGGAGGAGCATAAGGTGTTGTTCCTCCAATTTGTGGGTGGCCTCAACTTGGCAGTACATGAGGCCATGGACAGACATGTCAGTGTGGCAATGGGGTGTGGAATTGAACTGGTTGACACTAGGAGGTGCTTGCTGTTGCATCAGACAGAGAGAAGAGGCTCAATGAAGCAATCCCCAAGGGACACAGATAAGGTGAATGGTCAGTCTGTTTCCCAGAGTAAGGGAGTCTAAAATTTGGACCCATAGATTGAAAGTGAGAGGGTAAAGTCTTAAAAGGGACCTGAGGGGCAACTTTTAAATCAAAATGGTGGAAGGAGCTGCCAGAAACCCTCTGGAGGTGAGTCCATTTGTGATATTTGACAAGTAGTTGGTTATAAAAGCTTTTGAGGGATATATGCCAAACACAGGCAAATGAGAGCAGCTCAGATGGGAAATCTGGACGAGTTGAGCCATGCTGTTCAGCCCCATGACTCTTGGAGGATGGGTCCGGGGGAGTGGAGGCTGGGGAAGAAGGAAATCAATAGAGGTAAAGAGATTCATAATCTGCTCCCACTTGTAGAAAGTAGGGGTGGAAGAACCAGGAGTTTAAAATGATAATTGATGGGAGGAAACCAGCTGGGATCATCGTTGCATTACAAGATGGAATAGTGAGTGATGGCTTTGGCAGAGCAGAGCTGATTGTGTTTTATATGGTCCAGCCAGCCTGACGGTGAATGGTTAAACCAGCTGCATACCAAATATGGGAGCAGAGACAATGACTATTCCAGGGGGAACTCATGCGATGAAAAGAAGTGACAATTCTAACACAGACTAGAAATGGAAGTCGAGGCTCAATGAAGCAAATTAAAAAGGTCAGATCTCAAGATTTTGCAAGTTCAAACACAAACCATGGGAAGAGGAATTTAAGTGGAGAATTATCCAAAAAACTCAATAAACATTCTCCTCCATCCCATAATCAACCTATTGAAATAAACACATCAAGGTACATATTTGTCTTTGATTCCTGGCACTGGACAGATGTAATGATATCAATCATCTCTTGTGGAGTGAAAAAATAAAGCCTGCAGAGGCTGTGATTGTAGTCGAAGTGGTTTATATAACTTTGCTTCCTATGGGTATGGTGGGACCTGCTGAGTTTCTCCAGCACTTTTGTGCATTAATCAGTTGTCTCTTGGATTCCCTTCTTAATATTCAGTCCATTGACCAGTATATGTTTAGGACTTGCAATTAAAGTGGAGGATCTGCCTCTTAAATGGATATTTATATAATAATAAAAAATCATTGTGAGAAAAATTCAAGTAACATTGGAAGAAACACTCATTGAATATAACATCATGAGAAACTCAATCATTGGGTTTTTCTGAACAATAATTCGCTGTTTAAACAGGAAATAAAGAATGCTCAACTTAGGCAACATTTGTGGAATGAGAAACAGAATTAATATTTCAAATCATCATTTGGGTTGACCAGTCGTCTCCTCAATTTCCCTTAAATGACAGCTCAAAAGATTTCCCTTCCTATCACATATTGGAAACCTATATATCCCCCCCCCCCCCCCACAAAGAATAAATAAACAACTTGGTCAATTTAAAAAGAAATATTGTTTTTATGACAGTCCTCCATTACCATGATGTCAGCTCTTCATTTGGATTTCGTTAGCTGTAATTGCTTCAGAAGGATGAGAAAGGTCATGCAGAAATGCCTATCTTTCCTAACAGGTTATAAACTGCAGCCTCAGTGAGCATTGTAAAACAGATCATCTATTGACAGCAGCACTCACACCAATATGTAGGAGGTAGAGGGGGTCGTCTAACTCCTGTCAGTAGCTAACAGAGGTCTCAGAAAGCAGATTAAATGAGGAAAAGCTAGAGGGAAGCAATGGGTCAGGCAGCGTCCATGGACAGAAATGGGATGGGGATCCTTTATCGAGGTTAAAGTAAGAAGAGTATGGGGGGGGGGGGGGGGGGAGAGGAAAGGTGATAGAGCATTGAAGGGTGGGAGAGAAAGCTGGAGGGAGAGGCCACTGGAAGAGCCTCTCCTCTTAGCTCCTCCCCAACTTCTCCTCCCATTTCCCCCTTGATATCACCGCTTCTTACTCTTAGTCTCGATGAAGGGTCCCAACCTGAGACGTTGACGGAGCCATTCTCCCCGCGCATGTCGCCCGGCCTGCAACGTTTGCTCAAGATTCCAGCATCTGCGGTTGCTGTAAAGCAGAGCCTGTTTAAAGTGCGGAGGAAGAAGAATTACATCAACTTCACGAATAAAAAAGCAGGATAAATCCCCCCCCCAGAGGGGAAAAATACACCGAATGGAGGATATTGATGTACAAATGCTCTCATAAAATCAATCTCATTCGGCGACACCAGAATGGTAACTCTTACTTGATTCACAGTGAGTTGCTCAATCATCCGTCCCCTTCACAAACCCTCCCTCGCTTTATAGTTCAGCCTAAGCTCCCAATGTTCACACATGCAAGGTTTGTCATACACTTGAGCATGGGAGAGAAATAAAAAGAAGCCGCGAATTCTCTTAAAAAAGGGCGAGCAAGCAATGGTGAGGTGAAGCGCCTACTGATGAAATCGGAGCACTTGACAAGCCACGCTAACAGTTACAACTGGATTGCCCTAGCGCCCATTAGGGCGATATAATTATATTCACAGTAGTTATCATTCACAGTACAAACATTGGAAATCGAATTGATTCAAAATCCAGCGCGTCCATCAGACCACTCATAGACCAAGCGATGGAACATGTTTGGGAGGATTGGGCGCTGCACTTCGCAATTGTTCCTCCCTGCTCGGGAATCCAGGAGTGCTCACACGATGGTCTCGTAGTCCCAACAAAGTCTAACGTGGCGGGCTTCCCCGGGGCTAGGGTAGCAGCAGTAGTACCTCCCGTAGGGTATACTGTCCCGGGGAGAGTAGACCACGCTATCCCGGGTCGAGTATACATTGGTGTAGAAGGAGCTGTCCCGATTCGAGCAGAGACGGTCGAAAACGCAGTAGTTGAAGACATCGGACGGGTAGTAAGTCTCCAGGTAGTTTCTGGCCACCTCTTGGCCGCTCTTCCGGATCAAGCTCTTGGAGTCCACGGCGAAGCCTCCCTCCTCCGCGTCGGGGGTGTGGGATCGGGTGGAGTTCTTGGACACATCCTGCCAACTGCTTCGGACGCTCGGCCCACCCAACAGCTGGTCGTCGCCGCTTCCTGTGCTGATGAGATGGCTGCAGCTCGGCCACTTGGAGCACCCGTCTGTCTTCTTAGCCAGCACGATGGCAGCCAGTCCTGGCAAGAAGATGGCAGGGCCGATGGCGATGAGAGGGACGTCCCCCAGAGTCTCTCCTCTGACCCCGGACACGGTGAACATGAATCCAAAGACCAGAAAGACACTGACTAAAGCCACCACCAGCCCCGTCCTGGGGTTGATGTTATCAGGTCTCATTGTGAAGGGTCACACCCGGGAGACTATTCTGTCACCAGCCGGCTCGAGTCGACACCCCTTTTGCTCACTCCCAACGCCCTCTTATCTTCCTCCTGATAGGTTCCAAAAATGTTCTTCACCGGGCCTCGCTTTCCACCTTGCTCCGTCTGATGGGCTGTGACTCTGAGCTCTTCAGGCATCGTCTCTTTTCGGAGTACCAGGGGTGGAGAGAAAAGATCAATGACCAGAAACTCGAGAAGGATCATTTAGAAACCCTCCCTCTCCTTACTGGGGCACCAGAGAGCTCCGTGCGTATGCAAGCCAATGAGTTGGGCAAACTCTTTATCCAAGTCTCCTTGACCAGATATCCTGATGTATTTCAGTTTGTTTAAATTGATTCGTCTATTTGTTATAATGCGTGTATCAAGTTTTTATACTTATTTATAGTGTGTGTATATATCAAATGTCTTCAGTTTATTCCAGTTAAATATATCAGAAAGCCTGTGGACATTGGACAGATAAGAGACACGGGAGGATGAATGTCCTGTTTTGGTTAAACGCCTGTCCGTTTATATATGTTTATCTGTGTATATAATTCATGCCACGCATTCTGTATTCACCTGGCTAAGTTTGGGCGACGTTCTTAGTGAACCTGGAGATGTTATAAATATGCCCAGCAGTATCCAGTTGATATGTTAACCTAAAATACCTTGATGTCCGAAACATTGGCTCTGAATCTTTGCTGCCTTGTTTGACCTGCTGAGTTTCGCCAGCGTTGTGTTTTTACTTCAAACACGGGGCCTGCAGAGGTGTTTAACCTGATAGATTGGCCTAGTGTGTGTGCAGTGGTGGTCGTGCGTTCGTTTCCCCCGCTGGGACTCAATGGAGGCCACAGTCTGTGTCTGCAGTACTATTTGTGGACGTGTTGCCCTCGAAAGAGTTACCAGGAACGATGCTGAGAGAGAGAGAGAGAGACTCCTCCCGAGATTTCATCACGCAACTCCTCAAAGCAGAGCACACAACCCGACAATTTGCCAAGGTATTCAGTGTCTCGGTTCCCCTTTTAACCGCTTCCTCATCTCGGATCTGGCTTCTCCCCGGTTGAGGAGTGCCAGTAAGCGTCTCGGCAAAGGAACTTTTCTAACATCCGAGGCACTTCCGTATGAAACTCAAGCCGGGAACGAGAGGCACCATCAGCTCCTAAATATAGCACTGAGATGATGGGCTCCTGGTTTACCCGGTGCAGACCATCCAACTTCGTGCCGATTGGCCATTTGTGCGGGGATTTGACCTTCGAATTGGTCAGAGGTGACAGGATTACTTGCCCATGTATATATTCAGACCTAAACCCTCCACCCTTTCCAGGGAAAGGGTTCAAAAGGCCTGCATTTTATAGCACCTGGTGGTTCTTCAGAGGTTGCTCAACAAAACAAATCAATAATTTTCTGTAATAAAAGAGAAAATCCTGGGGTGGGGGTGGGGGGAACTCAGGAGTTGAGGCAGCATCTGTGGAAAAAGGCGCCACAACTACCTAGACTACATGTCCTCACACCCTGTGGCCTGCAAGGACTCCATCCCCTTCTCTCAATTTCTCTGCTGCATCTGCTCCCAAGATGAGGTTGTCCAGTCCAGAGCCTCTGAAATGTCTGCCTTCTTCCATAAATGTGGCTTCCCCTCCACCACTATTAACTCAGCCCTCACTTGCATCTCCTCCATTTCCCGCTCATCTGCCCTGGCACCCTCTGCCCCCAGAAACAATAAACACAGAATCTCCCTCGTCCTCACCTACCACCCCACCAGCCTCCACATCCAACACATCATCTGCTGGAATTTCTGTTACTTACTACAGGAGCCCACCTCCAGACACATTTTTTCTTCTTCTCCCCTCTCAGCCTTACGTAGGGATTGCTCCCTTTGTGACTCCCTTGTGAACTTTTCCCTCCCCACCCATCGTCCCCCCACCCCCAGAACCTTCCACTGAGGTCATAGGAGGTGTAATACCCACACCTCCTCCCACATCATGGTCCGAGGTCCCAAACAGACCTTTCAGGTGAAGCAACACTTCACCTGTACCTCCACAGAACTCATTTACTACATTCGGTGCACCCTCTGTGGCCTTCTCTACATCAGAGAGACCAGTCGCAGATTAGGAGATCACTTTGCCCAGCCCCTTCTCTCCATCCACAACAAAAGCTACCTCCCCATAGCCAACTATTTCAATTCTGAGTCACACTCTCAAGCTCACATGTCTGCCCATGGCCTTTCACATTAACCCACCCTGACCACATGCAGATTGGAGGAACAACACCTCATTTTTCATCTGGGCACCCTCCAACCCCAGGGCATGAATATTGGGTTCACTGCATTCCACTAATCAACTTGCCTTTTTCCTCCTTCCTCTCCGCTTAACTTTGTTTCCTTTCTCTCTCCACCTAGCCTAGACTCCTCCCCCTCCACCTATCATCTCCCACCCTTACTAACCCCCTTCCCCTTCCCCCTTTTGTTTAGTCATCTCTCATGTTCCCCCACACCTTGATGAAGGGCTCAAGCTACATAAAGGCATTGTTTGATCTGTTGAGTTTCTCCAGCATTTGTGTGTTTTTTTCACATAACCATGGAGTCTACAGAATCCTGTTTTACCTCTGTGGAAAAGGAATCAGTTCACCTTTGGCATCTCATTAAAACTGAATAAGAGAAAAGTTAGTCTGGGAAGCAGAGGTGGTCTGATAGGATTTAAAAAATGTATTTTAGAAGTTACCTTTGTCTGTGTTCCTGATGTTATAAAGTCTGGGTGTAATATTGTATTAAAAATACACAGAAATGATGGAGAAACTCAGCCGGTCTCATAGTGTGCATGGGGGTATTAGCATCTGAAGTCTTTGCTGTTTCACTCTGCAATATTGTATAGTCTGGCCTAAGAGGACTTGAGCAGAGGCCAGACTAGGCATAGGGGAGCAGACAAAAATGCCCATATACATGCTGAAAGAAACAGCAAGTGTGTCTGTGTGTGTGTGTTTGTGTGTGTGTGTGTGTGTGTGTGTGTGTGCGTCAGGTTGTACTTGAGCAAGCAGATAATAATAAACTTGATTTGACTTGACTTGAATCCTGCAACGTGAAAATCAGTTTTAATTTATCTCTTTTATATGATGTGGGGTGTAAATTACAAATACACCCATATTTTAAAATTCAAACATATCCTCCTGATGCAAAGAAAATGTAGAATAAACGTTGAAAGTTAATTTCCAAAGATCATGAATAACTGATGCAGCAGAGAACAGACTACTATTTATAAATCATGGCCTTGAGTAAAATATTGCAGGATATTTGCAAATGCGAAAAGTTCTGTTTGTGTGAAGAAATAGCCCATTCATTAATAGGGAACTAATAAGTTGACTATCTTTGATCCTGGGATAGTTCTCTGCTGCCAAAGCTCTATTTCATTTCCTTTAATTGGGATCTCCTGCAATCCCCACTGGGATGTGTTAAGATCAGTTAAGTCTAACAGGTTGAGAGATGAAAAGACTGGATTAGATTTCTGTGTTGAATTTGCTAGCTGTGCCATCTGAGTGATAAAATATCTTCTCTCGCAGTTGCAGTAGCTTTAATGACACATGGGTTTCAAAAAGAAATTAATCTATAATGTACAGAATCCTTCTTGTTCCCCAAGTCAGGTGAGTTAGAGAGTATTTCTTGTATCAATCTTTCTTTCACGTTTTCTAGAGGTGGAAAGATAAAAGAAAAACTACCCGAGTAATTACTTCCACAGCATATTTTCACATTTTTATTACATTTTGTGGAGTTGCGAGCTTATATTACTTCTCTCTGTTGATCCAAGTTGTCAGAAAGGCAGTGTACAGTGTTGGTGTTGAAGATGGAAGAGGCAGTGACCTCAGAAGAGATATGACTTATCCAGTTACACACATAATTTCTGGTCTTATTTCCATCATAATTTGAGATATTTCCATCATAATTTGAGATATGACTTATCCAGTTACACACATCATTTCTGGTCTTATTTCCATCATAATTTGAGATATGACTTATCCAGTTACACATATCATTTCTGGTCTTTTTTCCATCATAATTTGCTCTTCTCTCACACTTTATTAGTAAAACATCACAAGGATTCTTCAGAGCAATGTTATGGGAGATAATAGGACAGACTGCAAATGGTTGATGAATTAAGCGGCCCATTCTTGGACCCCTTCCCCCCCCCCCTCATTTTTAGTTTAAAGTTGGGTCTATATCCCTATTTAGGTGATTTGCCAGATCACTGGCCCCAGCCTCGTTCAGGCGAGGCACATTCCAGCAGAACATCTCCTTCCCTTCCCAATACTGCTGGTCACAACCTATGAACCAAAGCCCGTTCCTACTATTCCACACCGTGCACTATGTATTTCCCTCTCAGAAGACCTATTTACCAATTGGCACAAGGCTCGAATAGTGATCCATGGATTATCACCCTTATGGCTCCAGTTTTTAATTTTGTTTCAAGATCGTCATAATCTCTCATCAAAACCTCCTTCCTTGTCCTACCTATATGGCGTGAGCCACACCTGACACTCCACCCTGGCCACCTAGACACTGAGTTATTTTATCTGGAAAATGGAAAGCTGAGATATCTCATTGAGGTCCCTGAGATCATGAAATCCTATTGGATATAATCATGACTACCTTAACTATTTCTGTCCTTAACTATTTCTTTAGATATTTTAACTATAACTATCAAAATAATGGACAGTACTTTGCTCACTATTTCATGAGGCCAAATAAAACTATTGTGCTACTTCTAGTGACATGCATTCACATTGTAGAATCCCCACCCCAGTCTCCCCTTGTCCTAATGTATAAACATGTATTCACCTCAATAAATAAATGAGTGCCTACAGCCACCTTGCATACAAAATCTCAGGGAGTTTCAACTCATCTGCCTAAAGGGATTTCTCCTCATTTCCTCACCTTAGTAGCTGATCCCATATACTGAGATGGTACAACCTCTGAGTATCTACCCAGTCAATGTCTTTTGGAATCCTCATATCGATCAATGAATTTCTTTGAAAATTTTTGGAGTATAAGCCAGTCTAATCATTCAGCCTTTCCTCACTGGGCAGCCTTTCAGAGCAAGAGCCCACTTGAGTCACTGATTCCAGTGCAAGTACAACCTCTTATGTTGGGCCAGATCTCATAGGAGCCAGCACATGACACTCTCGTCTCCCACCAGCCACCATCCAGTACTAGCCCAGCAGCTGCACTGATCTGTTGTGACCATATTTTTCCATGTTACCAGTATTGCTGTGGCCCTTCCATGAACCAAATAGGCCATTAGCAGGGGAAACTCCTGGCCCATTGTGAGGGCCTTCTGACAGCTTGTGCAGGGAGAGGGCTTTATACTGTTCCTGAATGTGCATGATGATCAGAAATTTAAAAATCTAAAATATTTAATTAGAATTTTAAAAAAATCCACTTGAAAGCACAACTAACTGGTGTTAATTAATTTGTTTAACCAATAAATTAATATTTACCAGGTAAATGTTACTACTTACATATTCAATAAAGGCCACCAAATCTTTAAAATGAATGGAAATGCCTGAGGTGTACCAATCTTGGCTGACATAAAAATGGGGGCCCAGATGCAAAGTGCATCCCAGGGAAAGCTCAGTAATTTATAAGATGTCCTGGACTCAGTGTTAGGTGCAGGGCTGATACTAGAGGTCAGATCCCTCTCTGTAACAGAGCTCCTGTACACGCGAATGCAGTATGCAGGAGTGAAAGGTGCTGATCAGTACACTGCATTTCATTATTTTGGCCTTGTTGGTCCACCATCAGCAACATCCAGCCCCTTCCCTCATTACAGATAGCAGATAAACCTTAATCTGTTACAGATTAAAGTTTATTAAAGCTGTCTTATACTCGCACTGCTGGTGTGGTTATTGTCAGTACAATTTAATAAACTAATATGTACACTAAGAGGTCTTGTCTCTCTGCAAGATGAACCTGGAAGGCTAGACTGTAGCTCTGGACTGCTTTATATACAAGGTCACTGGGATGACCCCTGGTGACCTAGAGGTGTAATTACATATCACCACAAACCTAAAACGCCAAATTTGGAATATTGTGTGCGGTTTTGGTCACCGAACTACAGGAAGAATATCAATAGGATTGAAAGAGTGCAGAGGATATCAATAAGATTTAAAAGGATGTTACTGGGACTTGAACTGAGTTTCTGGGGAAGGTTAAAAAATAAGTTTCTGGGGAAGGTTAATAAAGTTAGGACTTTATTCCCTCAAGCGTAGAAGAATGAGGCGAGATTTGATAGAGGTGTTCAAAATGATGATGGGTACAGATAGAGTAAATGCAAGCAGGCTTTTTCCACTAAGGCTAGGAGAGATAAAAACCAGAGGACATTGGTTAAGGGTGAAAGTTTAAAGGGAATATTAGGCAGAACTTCACACAGAGAGTGGTGGGAGTGTGGAATGAGCTGCCAACTGAAGTGGTGAAAGCAGGCTCAGTTTTGACATTTAAGAAAAATTTGGACAGATATATGGGGGGGAGTGCAGGTCAGTGGAACTAGACAGAATAATAGTTCGACACAGACTTGAAGGGCCAAATGACCTGTGCTGTAGTGTTCTCAGAAAGTATTTATTGTTTAGTTAATATTTATAAATATTTCAAGCTGGCCTATTTCAAAATGAAATAACACGTGGTGTCCCCAGCTGTCTGGACTGGCTAGTTAGCATGTGTGCAGTCCAAGTGTTGTGTTGCGATATTTCCTGAAAGGATCATGTTGTACAGAATACCAAATGTAAGTCTTAAATACATGCACAAGTTCCAGCATTGGGTCATGAACCTTTCTTATTGCACAGAACAGAGGGCTCCTGTGGTTACGTTTCAGTTTATTTTTTACTCTCTGCAGTGCTTACAAGGGAATACAAGTGTAAGATGAGAGGGGTCCTGCATCAGGGAGGGAAGTGAGAGGGCGCAACCATATTTATATCATCTGCATCTGTGAGCCATGTTGTCAGCCCCTATCAAAAGTATCTAAATCACTGAAGTATTTTTCCTATGTTTATCAAGTTTAATGAGGTGTGTGTCAACTCCTGTACGAGTTGTGAAGCAGCAAAAAAGCAACCAAGCTTGCTTGTCACCTCAATTCTAATGGGGGCTGTGGAAACTTCTTCCCTTCAGCTCAGGACTCCCTTGCTGTACATCTCTCTCCACTCCTCAAAATTGTTCTCTTTTAACCATCTCGGTTACATTTCCTGAAGTGAGACCACTGGGAAGTCCCTTTTAAAGAGTCAGCAGATGAGGCAAATGGCCTCTGCTCTATCATTCCCTGAGAGCTGATACTAAAGCTGTGTAAATTAGAGTCAAACGAATCACAGTGTTCACAGCTGTTCATCCATTGGAAAGGCTCACATAATCAAAACATTAAGAACTTAAGAAACAGAAGCAGGAATATGCGATGTGAACCCTTGAGCCTGCTCTGCTACTCAATATGGTAACACTTGCGCTCTTACCTTGGTGTTTCTATCTAGAAATCTATTGATCTCCATCTTGGGTCAGTGCCTGAGCCTTCAAAGCCCAAAGTGAGTAGAGAATCCCAAAGGGTCACCATTTTCGATGTGAAGAAATGTTATTTTATCTGTGTCCTGAATGTCTGACCCTATTGGTTGAGATTGTGAACCCTGGGCTTGGGCACTTTGGCCAGGAGAAATATCAACCCACCCACCAAACTCCTCTAGAATGTTATTTTGTTTGAAAATTATTGTTGTTTCTTTCTTTACAGATGCTGTCAAACCTTTAGAGGACATTCAGCTTGTTTTAGATTTGTCTTCTTCCCCTTTGCCAAAAGTAACAGTCCCAATGTAAGGAGAGTTGATATGGAAAAACAACATCCTGCAGGAAGGCACATTTTTAGCTCAGGCAGGAGATCCAATGGATGAATGGGAGCAGCAAACCATCTGCCTTTGGTATACTGAAGACCAGAGATTTGGGCTTGATCTGCATCCTTAACCCCAGATGGCCAAAGTAACTCCAGATCCACGATAAATTTAGTTGATGCTCACCTTGCCTCCATCGTCCCTCTTGGGATGTGCAACTACTGTCACTCTTGTCAGCAATGCCCATATTTAAAGAATGTGTTATTAAAATAACTAGAGCTAGATACTGAAGCCACGTCAGCTAGTCTACATTTATGATGCATTGTCTACATCATTAAAATTTAGCACGATTGCAATAATATAAGAAGCATGGTGGCCAATTTGCACATAGCATGATCCTACAGAGAGGAACGTGATAAAGACCAGATCATCCATATCTGAGTGTTGTTTGAGGGTTAGATATCACAAGGGATCTTATTTAGAAGAGCATTGTTAAATCCTTTGCACATATTTGAAATGACTAGAAAGAGCCATGGTTTAAAATCTCAGCTGTAGTGCCAGCTTAGATTCTTGTGATCGGGTTTCTGGTGTGGGATTTCAACCCTTATTTTCTGACTTAGAGGCAGAATACCTATCCACTGAGTGACATTGTTACTAAGCCATGAATGCTAGTGACAGCACGTCTCTAATAAAGGTTACAAATTCAATGTATTTGCTGATTGCCTTTGATCAAATTGTCTCATTGCTGTTCAGTAAAGAACGGTGAAAACAGGAATGAAAGCAAACCAGTCATTGTATTGAGAGGCTTGGATGACATTGTAAGTCATGAGAACAACCTCTGTGATCTCACCCCCGGCATAATTACAACCTCTAAATCATTTCCTGGCATCACATTATTTGTGATCTGTATCCTTGCATTTCCATGGTCAAAGAATAGTATGGAAATAGTATTCCAACTTTACAATGCTGCCTTTATTGGGTACATCATGATGAGGTGTGGACAAGAAACTGCGTAGGATTCAAGGCATGGAATCTGGATGGTCTTAAAATAAGGAAAGACTTGCTCTTTCATATTGCTTTTCTTGGATCCTCAGAATATCCCATGCATCAGAGATTTACGATTTGCATAAAAAAAACTTATGTCCAAACATTATGAAATTGCATTTATAATGCCCATTAACTGAACATTTACCATTATTTTTGTATCAACAGAATTCATACTTGCAGAATTACATACTAATCAAATAAATATTTATCATCTTATTGCCATTTTTTTTTTGTAAAATAAAAACACACTTAAATAGATTCGCTTAGACCAGTGGTTCTCATCTTTTTTAATCCACTCACACAAGTAACAAGATACCATAGGTGCTGTGTGGTTAGTAAGGAATTTGTGGTTTGTGATTGGAACAAAGAAGGTTGAGAATCACTGGTTACACAAGCTGTTTTAGTTATTTTGGTAGATGCATGGGCTGTGGTCAAGAGACCAATACCATAATACCATAATGCAAAATACCATAATGAGCACTTTAATGTCCAACAGAGAATACAGATGTCTTTAGTTTAATATTGTTTTCAAAAGACAGCACCTCTGATAGTGCAACACTGCCTTTTGCAGTGCAACGGAGCCAGACATTCTGAATTTTTAGAATTGAGGTTTTCTGTGTCAGAAATAATGCTAATAACCACTGAGCTAAAGCTAGAGTCCTGCTACAGTCACAGGTCAGAAGCAAACAAATCTGTCAAGGCTGGATGACCAGACAACCTGCTCCCATTTTATTTCTCTGCATGAGAAGCACTAAAAAAGCCACACAGTATCCTCCCAGTGCAACCAAGTTTCAGAAGAATAAGGAGTGCAGCTATTACTATCGAGCGGATGACTAGTCTCTTAGTGTCTTAGTGCCATGTGTGCAATTGTTGACCATTTTGTACATTGAGCTCTGCATTTTCATTGTCGGTAGTCAGCGATAAGATCAGTGTGGAAGTGTGAGGTGGAGCAGTCCACATTTATAAGCCTCCAGTGCAATACTCAGAAGTGCTGGAGAAACTCAAAAGGTCACGCAGCATCCTTGGGAAGTAAAAGACGATCAACATTTCGGGCCTGAGCCCTTCGTCAGGAATTTGGAAAAAACAAGCAGGTACCTGAATAAAAAGGTGGGTGGAGGGAAGAGGAGAGGAGGGAGGGAGGGGAAAGGGGGAGGAACACAGGTTAACGGGTAAGAGATAATAGGTGGATACAGATGGTTTCCAGGCACCAGTCTTAGGAAGCCCACTGTACCCTAGATGCAAAATATGAGTGTTGTGGATGAGTGTAATTGGAAATGACTTTGACCCATTAAACAAAAGTATTTTTGCACCCTTCTCACATTCAAAACAACTGATGCCTTTTTTTTCTTTTTTTTACTGAATACATGTGAAGCTGGCACAAGAAATACACTTGGCTCAGTATAAAATGCAGATCCAACAAACTTCACTTCAAGCAACCTTTGAACTAAGATCTCCAAGCCTCTGTTCCTCCAAGGAATTCCTCCACTATTTCCAATACATGTAGACATGATCTTATATAACTGTCCGATTAGGCATTAAATTTAGTTACTACTTAAGATAGCTCCAAGGTCCAGGTTTAATCCTAATGCCGGATGTCCTGTGTATGTGCTGCTTGTTCATTCTCTCTGTGACTACAAGGGTGCTGTGATTTCCTCCCACAGCCCAAACTAGTTCTGAGGTTTACTGACTGCCATAAACTATCCCTTAGTGTGGATTAATAAGAAAAGAATCCAAAGGACTATGTAATAGAGAGTAGTTTGCAGGGATACAGGGAACTAAATGAGAGAGAGAGAGAATGGGACTTATGGGATCACTCCCTTTGGAGCTGGTATTAACCAGATCAGACTCCATCTATCTTAAATTATACATGCATTGTTCCATTCAAATGCTTTCAGTGGAAATGAGTGAAATGTTGTTGTCATCAATAATTATAGCACCCTCCATAATGATTTTTCTCTTTATTTGCCCCTGAACTCCACAGGTTTAAATTTGAAATCAAACAATTTGCATGTGATTAAAGTGCACGTTCCAGATTTTATTACAGGTCATTTGTTTACATTTTGATTTTACCATGTAGAAATCACAGCCCTTTTTATACATAGTTCCCCCATTTCAGGGCACCAAGATATTTGGCTTCACAATGTTTGTGATTACTCAGTTATGTTTAATTGCTTCATTGGTGCAGGTATAAGAGAGTTAGGCTTGCTTTTAAGTTTTTGATCACCTTTGGAGTCTGTAGTTGCCACTTTTCAAGATGAGGACCAGATACGTGCCAATGAAAGTCAAAGAAGCCATTATGAGGTGGAAAAACAACATTAAGAAGAAAGAGCTAGGAAATCGGAAAAGGGACTGGTCGCCAAGGAAGACATCCACTACTGATGAAAGAAGAATTCTCATCACGATGAAGAAAAATCCCCAAACACCTGTCAGACAGATTAGAAACACTCTTCAGGAGATAAATGTGGATATGTCAATAACTACTGTCTGCAGAAGACTTCATGAACAGAAATACAGAGGCTACATTGGAAGATGCAAACCATCAGTTAGCCACAGAAACAGATTGGCCAGATTACAGTTTGGCAAGAAGTGTTTAAAAGAGCCTGCAGAATTCTGGAAAAAGATCTTGTGGACAGAGGAGACCAAGATTAACCTGTATTAGAGTGATGGCAAGGGAAAAGTGTGGAGGCATAAAGGAACTGCCCAAGATCCAAAGTATGCCACCTCTTCTGTTAGAGATGGTGGTGGGGGTGAGATGGTTTGGCACACTTATCTTCATTGATGATTTTACTGCTGATGGCAGGAACAAAATTAATTCTGAGGTATATAGAAACATCTTACCTGCTCAAGTTCGAGCAAATACCTCCAAATTCATTGGATGGTGTTCCCTCCTACAGCAGGACAATGATCTTAAACATTTTGCTAAAGCAACAAAGGAGTTTTTTAAAGCTAAAGACGGAGAAATTCTTGAATGGCCAAGTCAGTTGCCCAATCTAAATCCAATTGAGCATGCTTTCCATATGCTGAAGAGAAACCTTAAGGGCTCAAACCCTCAAAACAAGCAGATGCTGAAGATGTCTGCAGTAAAGTCCTGGCAGAGCATCACCAGAGAAGATACTCAGCCCCAGGTAATGTCTATGAACCACAGACTTTAAGCGGTCATTGCATGCAAGGGATATGCAACAAAGTTACTAAACACAACTACTTGAATATGCATACCATTGCTGTGTCCCAAATATTATGGTGCCCTGAGATGAAGGAACGATGAATAAAAAGTGCTGTAATTTCTGCATGGTCGAACCAAAATGTACACAGATACATTTTAATAAAATCTGCAATGTACCCTTTATTCTTGTGTGGATTGTTTGATAACAAATTTAAAACCGTGGAGCCAGGGCACTGTATATAATTATTATGGTAATTAAATATACACTTAAAATTACATTTAAGAAATGACCAAATATTTCACCATTCTGAAAAAAAACTTTCTTAACATCTCCCTTCATATTTTTTCTTGGGTGCAGAGTTAAGCTTTATAAACAAAGAGGTTCTGCAGGTCAGGCCAAGCAGCATCCATGGAGAGAAATGGACAGTCAGTGTTTTGGGTCAGGAGACTTTCTTGAGAAACATTGATTATCCATTTATCTCCATAAATGGTGCCTGATCCATTCAAAATTTCAGCATGTTTCTCTGGTTTACTTCTCCACTGTGAGTTGCCAAATGCAGGATGCCTACTTTGAAAGGGTTTTATCTCAATTTATTCTTCAGTGAATGAATTTCAATGTAAACAAGACAACTGAACTGCATGTTATCAAAGTTTTCTTAACTGTAATGTCAAATCAACAATTCAGCCAGAATACAACATCAACTTTCATTTCTAAAGTGTGTTTGAAGTACTGAAGTGTGTTTGTATACTAATACAGTACACTTACCTAGCAGCTTCCAAATCTGGCATCTGCGGTCCATTGGGTCTCCAGTTATCAAATAAGTATTGAAACTGGGCCCCACATTGGCTAGATTAAGGCAGTTGACCGAATGCTTGGGTAGGGATGTAGGCTTCAAGGAGCAGCTTAATAGGTGGGGAGGCTTAGTGAAGTGGTGGTACAATAAAATTCTGGGATATTCAGAAGGCCATAATTAGAACAGATCAGAGGTTTCTGAAGTTTGTGTTACAGGAACCAACGTTTTAGTCATTGTTTGTTCATTTCTCTTAACAGTGACCTTGGGTATGGATCTATGGCTTTAAGAACTAACCAATCAATTACATAATGACTTCCTGACTAATAGTTGATGTAACTATGACATCTAACACACGCTGTCTTTATTGATGCAGATGAGATTTAAGAAGCTAAAATGCCCTTTTTGCCCTTCATTTCACTCCTAAAAAGCTGACATTTTTAAGCCCACTAACTGCAGTCCCCTTTGCAGGCATAAGCCTAGAATTAATATTAAACAAATCAATGTTAATCCATCTCTTACGGTATAACTTCTTCTCATTAGTTCCTCTGGGTCAGGACCTGGCCTTTACAGTAAAGTTACAATCAATGGGTCCAATGACAATTAATAGTTACACAGGAGAGGATGCATGTTGAGCTAAGTAACAACATAGCACCTGATTCTATGGTGAATTAACAGGACCTTGAGGTACGAAAACTATACTGTTCCTCAAAGCTTTTCCACCATTCAATATCATGACAGAATCGTATCCATGTCAGTTGAACAATCTTGGCATCATATCCATCAATACCACTCACGAACAGAAAAGTGCATAAGATTCCATGTTCATCATGGTGCCATAATCTGACATTCAGTTAAGCATTCAAATTCATCCATTCTGAGGACCACCTAATTTCACAACAGGGTTAGCATTAACATTAGCATTTTGCTTAGGTTAAGTCCAGGTTGACCGAGGTGCTGAAAGTAGGGTGGTAGATTTCCCCTGATGATATTCTCACCAGAGCCTAGGGTATGAGTTTACAAGCAGCAGAGTAATTTGCAATTGGATCCTTGTTCCATCAATTCTGTTTGGCTTGGATATTTCTTCCCATTTTATCCTGTTTTACTTGTCATTACCTATCCCCTGTAGGGTTATGTTGAGGTCGGAGATCAAGCATCTGTCAGAATGCCAAAAGTGGATATCTATGCAATTGCTTAAGAGTAGGATGAGAATTTTAACAGAGGGAATTTTAACTGAGTGTGTGGGAGAGGGTATGGGTTTGGCATTTTGATTAGGACCAGTATGCAGGTCACATTTAGAGTAAGGGTTTAGGATGGAAATTTGCTATGGTCGGCTGGAGAGGTCACCATTCTTGAGCAACACAGGAATCCCTTCACATAAACAATCTAAGGAAACACATGCTCAAGACCCTCCTGATTCTAGGGAAAAATAGGTAGAATTTTGCTTTGTAGTCAATACAATTGAATATCAGGAGGTAAGCGAAACAGCCGACAACCTTGCACACAAGTAGTGTGACCGATCAAGATCAAATTTGGAGAACTGGCCAATATTCATCTCCAACTCCTCCACCCTTGTCATCTTGATTATCTCAAGGGTGACACTTTTATGATTGTGTCATTTTGCACGCCAGGATCATAAACCCCAGTAAATTGAAGGTTAGTTTTAAAGAGTTTTTTGGCCCTTTTTACAATACAATGAGTTTAATGTCCTCAAATAGTGAAAACTGAGGGCAAGTGACATGTATGGATTTTGTGGTTACCTCATCACTAAAATATGGGAGACACAAACAGTCTTATAAAGCTTTTTTTTTACTGTCTGTAAGATATACTGATGATGTATAGTTTAACATCACACTTCAGTCACTAATCTGGGAACAAAATCTGCAGGATTAGCAAACTGGTCAGACAAATTGCAAATGACATTTAATAATGAGAGCTGTAAGGCAATACAGAGTGATACCTACAATAGCAACAATGACCACCAAATGAAAGGTATTATATTAAATTAAGTGAATCAGCAGAAGTGGATCTGAGCACATGGCTGCTGATGTTCAGTAAATGGTATCAGGTTGTACAGGATTAGTTACAACAGCAAATAAACCTCTAGCGTCAAAACGGATACATTATGGATTCCCAGAAATGCAAGTAAAGTCAACGTCCAGAGCATTAAATGCCAAGTCTTTATTGACAACACCACACCTGGAAATGAGCTGAATGTGGGGCAGGTATCAAACATCCCTTTCTTCCAAAAAAAAAATCCTTTCAAAAATTTGGGGAAATTTAGAAACTGCACCAAATTCTCCCAGTAAAAACAGGTAAGTTCACAAGAAAAATGCAGTGAGTGGAGTATAATTAAATGCAAATTATGTGCATATAATTAATCTCAGTCACTTACAGTATTTGGTTACCGGTCACGTGGAAATTTCCAATCATCTCTCCTCTAATTTACTATAATCGTCTCACTATATGCTACTTGTAAAAGAAGGGAAGGCTTGCAATAGAATAGCACTTAAAAAAAAAAATCAATGCTCATCAAAGCACACTACATTCAATTATGTAATTTTTAATGCAGTCTCTGCACCAGAATTGGAATCACAACAGAGAACTTCACATAAAGTGAAATCCCAACAACAGTGACATGATAACTACCACTGTTGTTGATTGAGATACCAGGAACCCAGAAACTCTTTCTTGAAAGAGTTCAATAGGTCATTTATGTTCATGTCCTTGGTCAATGGGAACCTCAGTTTTAATTATTCATGTGCAAAAATGGCTTCTCCAACATGGAATCACTGCACCAGTGAATAACAGCCTCATTTTTCTGCTTTGGCGATGGCCCACTTTGGACTCTACTCAAAGTTTATGGGCCCCCTTCCCTGTGAAGCAGTCATGTTCAGTTGGTTTCTTCCGTACTTCTCTCCTACCGACTACATATGATTGCAATATTGGGCGTGCCCCCCCCCCCCCCCCCCAAAATATGACACGACCTCCGGGAGGGCTGTACAGCCCTTGTTGAAAATGGCTGGACTGGAGTATGAAACTCTGGACTGACACCCCGTGTGCAGTAATGAAGGACTGCTGCATTATCTAAGGTATTTCCTTAAGCTGAGAAGATAAATATAAGGCCCTGAGTGTACTTTCAGGAAGATATAAAATATTCCCTAGCGCCATTTTGAGGAAAAGGAGATTATTCCCTTGAAGTAAAATCTGCTAATTTTATTGCTGCTGTTTAAGGAGTTTATGTGTGCATTTTGGGGCTGCATGGTTGGCATAGCTGTTAGCGCAATGCTTTTCAGCGCCAGTGATCAGGACAACCTACTGAGGTCCTCCAGTATTCTCTGTTTTTATTCCGGATTCCAGCATGTGCAGTCTCTTTGGTCATCTTGTTTAGAGAAGTATCTCATTGGCTGGGTCTGCCTGATAGTCGGTACAGAAATGCAAATCTTTCATCGTTAGAGATGACACGGATGGAAAAGCACCATGTGGTTGTGACTATCAGGGAAGAGTAAACAAGCTGAGGATCTTTTATATGAGAAAGAAAAAGCTGACGGGTGACCAGTGGAAAGAACTTTATAAAGAAAACTGGAAGCAGAAAGTTAAAGCCATCATTGATAAACCCTACGAGGAACAGGAAAACATTGTGTAGCCAGAGAGAGATGAGATTGTGGAACTCACAGCCACAGGAAATGTTTGAGGATTATAGCAGAGATACATTGAAGGGGAGGGTGGAAAAACTCACAAGGGTGAGAGGAATAGGATATGCTGAGAATGTGAGATGGAAGGATAAGAGGAGCACCATAGGAGCAGAAATGACATTGTGGACAAACAGGGATGAATGGCCTGCTTCTGTGTTGTATTGTCTTTGAGTTCAAAGCATCATTTCAGACTGAAAATGACAGACTTCGCAATGATGCTTCATTTTTACATTGAACCTGGGCTAGAATTTGTGTTTCCAATGGAACTAATCTCCAGTAAGAGCAAAGGTGAAAATTTGACAGATCCCTGAAGTAGCTACATTAATGGGAAGTTTTAGAATGTATTCATTCATTCTTACATCATGGGTATCAAGATTTCATGTCCTCCCCTAATTACCATTAAACTGAGTCTTGGCAGTTTATTTCAAAAAACATAGGCATGGGGTTACGAACTGACAAGGCCAGGTAAGGAATAGCAGCATACCTTCGCAAAAGGGAACAAATGGGCAATCTGCATTTACAACAGTCCTGTAATCTCCTTTACCAGTAGAAGTTTTTAATTCCAGGTTATTTAATTAACCAAATTTTAACCCACTCAGCAGTCTTGGTGGGATTTGAACTTGGATCTCCTGATCAACACTTCAGGTTGCTGGAGGGCCAACCAAGAAATTTAACCTTAAGGCAACCATATCTGTGACAATTATCTAATCTTGTGCCAAACCAGAAAAATGGGAAACTTACTCAGAAAACCTGGAATGAATTATCCTTGTAACCCATGAGGAAGCCTCCAATGTATCTTTAGCCTTACTAACTGAAGGTCTAAAAATACAACCAAAAGTGTCCTAATTTAGTGTCATGCCAGGCACTGCTGGCTATTGCCTCTGTTATGAATGATGTGTTGTTTCAATGCTTGCAGAGTTCAATCAAACAAATTAATTAATTTAAAGGCAAGGATTGTGGACTTGTTTTGGAGCCATCTTATGCCAGTGAGTACAACTGATCAGCATAAACAAAAAGATCTTGTCTAATGCAATGATTAATTTCGAGCATAATTGAATTTTAAGACCAACTTTTACGTCTAATAAGAAAACTATTTATATCAAAATTTGAATATGTATCTCTAGAATCCTGCTTAATTAAAAATATGTGAGGAATATGAAAGGCCTATTCATTCCAGCTCCAAGTGACTGAAATGGAAATCCATTAACAGAAGCCATAAATGTTGATCAGTCTAATTGTAATTTGAAGAGCACAATGAATAGCAGAAGATCAATTAATTACTCATGAAACAAAGGAGGACAGTTGTTGTTCAGAATAATGCAAATCAAAGCAATTTGAGCGAGAGTTCACTGAGGTTGTATCCACGTCTGAGTCATAAGGCTGTGGTTTTTGTTGCCCCACCAGAGATCTGAGCACTAAAATAGGTTGAGAATCCAGTGCAATACTAAGGGAGAGAGGCGTTGTCAGAGGCACCTTCTTTTAGTTGAGATAGTAATCCAAGGTGCATCTGCTCTCACAAGAAAGTGCTTTATTGTTGTGTAAGAAAATGCCACAAAATTAGAAAGCGCAAAGATGATTCCGTACAACATACAAGAGCATATAAAAACAATGTGACGGATTATGCTATATTTTATATAGATATATTTTAAAGGAGAAAAATTGTGTTTTTTTTTTAGTTAGGTCACAAACAAACACAAACACCACAACACAGATCTTATTTAAAATGCCAGAGCTCTGCTTGAGAGAGAGAGAGAGAGAGAGAGAGAGAGAGAGAGAGAGAGAGAGAGAGACTGGAACATGACATTTAGGGCCAAACTGGCCTGTTCTGTGCTGTATATGGTTATATGCTGGCAAGCTTGTTTGAAACCCCTTTTTGAAGATGGGTTGTGAGTTTTGAGTTCAGCCTGGTCAAAGCCCTTGTGATCTATTCAAGAGGAGATGGCTGGCTGTATAATGTTTCACTTGAAATAAGGAGAATAAAAAGGAACCCTGTGGTGACCTGGAGGAAAGAGGTTATCATCTGGAAAACCCCGATGGGGCAAGTTTCTTCAGCAAGACACAGAAGTAGCTGATCAGAAGGAATCAGTTGTGTGTGTCCAACGAGCAACAAATCTCTCTGAAAACCAACAAGAACCTTCCTGAGCAGTAACCATTTTATCTTTCAAGCACCAAAGCCTGGTGAAGATTCATAAATGTGCCAATTCTGTACACAGAATAAGAATTGCTTGCAACCAGTGAACTTGGAGAAGTGAGAAGTGAGATTGGACTGTGAATCAAATCATTTTTCTGAACTTACACATCCATTACATACACATACAGTTAGAATTAGAAGGGGGTTAAGTTGAGTTAATAGTAATAAGTTAGAGTTTGATCCTGTTTTCATGTTTAAAGATAATTAAAAGCATCTTTTGTTTAAGTAACCATTTGTCTTGGTGAATTTCTACTCTTGCTTGGTTTTGAGGCCCTCTGGGCCTGCCACAACAGTAAAAATAATAAAAACAAGAAGAAAAAGCAACATTAAAACAATACAAAATACAAATACACTAATTGGCGGAGTTTAATTCTCGAATGGCTCTGGGATAGAAACTGTTCTTGAGTCTGTGTGTTCATAATTTAATGAATCTGTATTGTCTACCCGAGTGCAATAAGTCAAGCAGATGATAGCCTGGGTGAATAGAATCCTTAAGAATATTGGTTGCCTTCCCAATACAGTGAGCTCGAAATAAAACCTCCAAAGGGTACAAGGAAAACCCCGTGATCTTCTGGGTCATATTGATAACCCTCTGAAGTTCCCTCTTATCTGCTGCTGTTCAGCTGGCAAACCACATGGGAATGCAATAAAGTCAGCACACTTTTAACAGAGCTGCGGTAGAAGGACATCAATAACTTCTCTGTAGATTAATTTTCCTTAGGATTCTCAGCAAATGGAGATGTTGAAGCACCTTCTTGACTGCGTTCCCAAAACCTTGAAAGTTGTAACCCTTTCACGCAGTCCCCATTAATATACAATGGAGCTGGGGCCAGACTGTTCCTCCTAAAAACCCATTACGAACTCTTTCGTCTTCAAAGAATTCAATACCAGATTGTTTTCTGAGCACCATACTGACAGTCTATGGACTTCATCCCTATAGGCTGACTCATTACCCCTTGAAATGTGCTCAAACACAGTTGTGTCATCCGCAAATTTTATGATGGTATCAGAGAATACTCAGAGACACAGCCATAAGTATAAAGAGAATACATTAGGTTCAACACACAGCCCTGCGGGGAACTGGTGCTAAGTGAAGGATTCCATGGCACAATTTCTGGAACTCCTGCTCTTTGCGCTTTTTACAAATTATTTGGACAAAGAAAGAGGAGGGGAAGATTTAGTAAGCTTGCAAATTACATGAATATTGGAAGTGTTGTGGATAGAGTAAAAGATATTGTAGGTTGCAACAGGATATAAACAGGATACAGATTTGGGCAGAGAAGTGGCAGATGGAGTTCAATCTGGGTATGTGTGAAGGGATGCATTTTGGAAGGTCGAACGTGAAGGTGGAGTAATTGGTTAATGGCAAGATTCTGAACAGTGTGAAGGACAGAATGATGTTAAGGTCAAGGTTCATAAAACCCTCAAGGTTGCTGCACAATTTGACAGGATGGTTAAAAAGTTATAACTTTAGAAGGGAAGGGGTTAGAATTTGTAGTATAGTGTAATATTTACTTTTTAAAAAAAACTTTTTCCAATTAGCTACATGTTGTATTTGTTTAAGTGTTTTACTACTTTTTGCTGTTTGACCATTATGATATTGAGTTCATATATAATAGTTTTATTTTTCTTGTATAACTTTTTTTCTGTATATTTCTTTATATATATTTTTCTACTTTTTCTTCTTATTAACTATTTCTGTAAAATCCAATAAAAATATTGAAAAAGAAGAAGGTGTATAATTTGGTATTTGAGTGGAAAAATAAAGATTGAGAACCACTGATCTAAATACATGGAGAAAGATCCTGCCTCCACCAGCTCATCCATAAACCAACAGTGGAGCACCTTGCAACACAGTTCATTTATCGACGCTACTTACGCTGTCAACTCACTACAGGAAAATAAATTTAATGGTACACATTGGCAATGAAGCACCTTCCAACACAGTTCATTTATCCACAATGCTTACGCTGTCAACCCACTACAGGAAAATAAATTTAACGGTGCACATTGGCAATGAATGATGTGTCATCATCCGAGTGCCATGCACTACTGGGTCCAGTGATCATTGGACGTCATGAAGATTGGGAATAGTGTCATTGGGTACAAGGCATATTGGATGGTATGCTAATAAAGTCAAACAGTGTGGTACAGGCAATTTATCCCAACTAGTCAATGCAATATGGTCTTCTGGGCTAATTCCATTTCCCAGCACTTGATCCCTATCCCTCCAAGGCATAAATGAATGAGAAATTAATACTTTAATCTGTCAACTTTGCGTTCAGTGTTACCTGCCCGTTTGTATGTATCATGTCTCGGTAAGGCAGTTTTTATTAATATAAGGTACCGTCTGTCACCGAGTGTCATTATAGCTTGAAATGTTGCATTTATATTTTAACTTCAATATTTTATTAGCAATATTGAAAGCATGATTTATTTTTTTAATTGCATGCTATATCAATTTTAATACAGATTTGCTTCCAAGTGATTTTGGGAGGTGGGGTGCTTTGAAAGGATTTAATTTTGAAATGCTTTATTTGGGGAGGGGTGGTTCAAATGTTATTCTCCGCTCTCTTTCTGGGATGTGACAGGCCATCCCTACATTTCCTGTGTATCAATGATGTACACTAGCAATTTCATTGCAAGTAGCCAACGTGAGGAAAAGATACAACTTAGCAAAATAAGAATGTTTTTTAAAGCTTGAATGATGATAATGTGTCTTGTTTACATAGAATTCATACGCTCTCATATAGAAATAAACGAGAGTATCTAAGCAATCTAATTACTCGTGGCGCTTTATTTTGTGTGTGTGATTTCACTGTTGGTTCCTGACTGAGTCAAAACCAACCGAACGGGGCAGGTATCTCCAATAGACAGTATAGTGTAATATTTACTTTTTAAAAAATCTTTTTCAATTAGCTACATGTTGTATTTGTTTAAGTGTTTACTACGGGACAGGCGTGTGTGTGTGTGTGTGTGTGTGCTTTAACTGCATTACTCTTCACAGGAATGCGTGTTTCCCTGGCACTGCCACAGGCAGAGTGGTTCTAGCTGTGTGGGGGGGGGGGGTTTATGGGTAATGAAGATGGCCATTGACCCCTCATTGAGATGCCACCACTCTGAGCATGCCTGTTGTTTTTAATTTCAGTGAATAGGTGACCAACTGGAGCATTGAAAGCTACAAACTGTTGCAATTTTAAAATACTTTTAATATTGTGGCTTAGTTCCCTTTGTCACCATTAAAGTTAAATTTCTATTGTTGTATCTTTTATCTCTATTGTTGAATCTCTTATTTCTATTCTTGTTTGACGGGCCCCCTTTCCTTCTGGGGCCCTAGGCTTCAACCTTGTTAGCCTAATGGTTAATCCGCCACTGACCTCGGACATTTACCAGTTTGACTTGAGCTGTCGCCAGTAAACTTAGCAGAGGAAAGACCAATCACAAATATTCTCACTAAGATGAACCAAATGTAGGCTTGAGAGTTAACCTTGTGACAGGGACCAATTTACGCAAAAAACATGACCTGATGCCAGAGTTAACCCCAAATCCAGAAAATGCAAGTCATTGCACAGCTGGCAACACTTTTGGTTTAGCATCTGATCCATTAAGAAGAACCTACCTACAGCTGAGACTCGGCTGGGCAAAAGAGCATTTTCAGCCAGCTTCAATCAAGATAGAAGGAAACATAGCAAAAAAGTGTATTATTCATAATATAAATGGGAACGTTTTATTTTCAGAAACACCTTTGTAGTTTCATTTTTCATTGATTTGGGGAAGATCTGTCAACTGACATACTGTCTTCTTTCTCATGTGGATATAGAATATCAGACAGCACCTCTTCAAAGAGGAGCATAAAAAGCTCTGCCTCGTATCCATTGATCAAGCACTAAAACAGATGGTCTGGTCATTAACATATTGGTGGGAGCTTGCTGGGTAAATATTGGGTGTTTGATTTTCTGGATTGCAATTTTTTCTTCATTTCAGAAATATTCCATTGGTTAAAATACACAATGGAACATTGTAGATGACACAACAATAACATGTTTTTATTTAACCAACACAATTTTGATATTTTATTTTATTTTAAAAATTTTAAAAAATTTTCACACTATGAACCATATTAATCAAAATACACACAAACATTTCCCTCTTGAATATACACAGTGTCATTTTCTCCCCTTTTCCCCCCTCCCTTCCCTCCCTCCTTTCCACACCCATCTAAACCCATTAAACGTTCAACATATACAATACAATAAACCCATTAAACAATGTCATCACACAATGAAAATAAACAAGAAAATTGTGTCATCTTCTTTTACACACTGGGTCAGTTCATTTCGTCTTGTCATTCTATCATTTTAGGGGGTGGAGGTCCGCGGTAAGTCCTCTCTGTTGTGTTCCATGTACGGTTCCCAAATTTGTTCAAATAATGTGACTTTATTTTTAAAATTATATGTTATTTTTTCCAATGGAATACATTTATTCATTTCCATGTACCATTGCTGTACTTTCAGGCTCTATTCTGATTTCCAAGTTGACATTATACATTTTTTTGCTACAGCCATAATAAATCTTTTTTGCGCTTCATCCAGTTCAAGACCTAATTCTTTACTTCTTATATTACTTAGAAGAAAGATCTCTGGATTTTTTAGTATGTTGCTTTTTGTGATTTTATTTAATACCTGATTTAGATCTACCCAAAACTTTTCCACTTTCTCACATGCCCAAACTGCATGTACTGTTGTTCCCGTTTCCTTCTTAGAGCGAAAACATCTGTCTGATACTGTTGGGTCCCATTTATTTAACTTTTGGGGCGTGATATATAGCCTGTATAACCAATTATATTGTATCATGTGTAACCTCATATTTATTGTATTTCTCATAGTTCCAGAGCATAGTTTTTCCCATATTTCATTTTGTCTCACATATTCAAAGCTGCTTCCTTCTGGTAACCTCAGTTTGCTTCCCAATTTGTCCTTTAAGTAGGTTTTCAGTTGGTGGTATGCAAACATTGTACCGTGAGTTATTCCATATTTGTACTTCATTTGTTCAAATGATAATAAATTATTTCCCAAAAAACAATTTTCTATTCTTTTAATTCCTTTTCTCTCCCATTCTTCAAAGGAAAGGTTATCTATTGTGAAAGGGATTAGTTGATTTAGCATCAATAGTAATTTTGGTAGTTGGTAATTTGTTTTTTTCCTTTCTACGTGAATCTTCTTCCAAATGTTGAGCAGATGGTGCAGTACTGGTGAACTTCTATATTGCACCAGTTTTTCATTCCACTTATAAAGTATATGTTCTGGTACCTTCTCCCCTATTTTATCAACTCTATCCTGGTCCAATCTGGTTTTTCACTTGTTTAATAAAAATCTGATAGATATCTTAATTGTGCTGTTCTATAATAATTCTTAAAGTTTGGTAGCTGCAAACTACCTTGTTTGTACCATTCTGTTAATTTATCTAGCACTATCCTTGGTTTCCCCTCTTTCCATAAGAATTTCCTTATTATTTTCTTTAGTTCATTGAAGAATTTCTCTGTTAAGGGAAATGGTAATGATTGAAATAGGTATTGTATCCTTGGGAAGATATTCATTTTAATGCAATTTACCCTTCCTATCTCAGTGTTAGTGGTAAATCTTTCCAATGTTCTAAGTCATCTTGTAGTTTCTTCATTAATGGCTGATAATTTAATTTATATAAATGGCCTAGATTACTATCTAGTCTAATACCTAGGTTTTGGATTGCTTGTGTTTGCCATTTAAATGGTGATTCTTTTTTAAAGTTTGTGAAATCCGCATTATGCATTGGCATCGCTTCACTTTTATTTGCGTTGATCTTGTACCCCAATATTTCTCCATATTCCTTTAATTTCTTATGTAATTCTTTTATTGATAATTCTGGTTCTGTTAAGTATACTATGATGTCATCTGCAAATAGACTGATTTTATATTCCCTCTCCTTTATTTTTACCCCTTTTATTTTAATTTCTGTTCTTATCAGTTCTGCCAGTGATTCTATTGCTAAAGCAAACAGTGAGGGAGATAGTGGACATCCCTGCCTAGTTGACCTGGTTAATTTAAATTGGTTCGTTATATATCCATTTACTGTCAGCTTTGCCATTGGACCCTTATATAATGCTTTAATCCAATTAATATATTTCTCTGGTTGGTTGAACTTCTGTAATACTTTGAATAAATAATTCTATTCTACCCTGTCGAAGGCTTTCTCTGCATCTAAAGCAACAGCCACTGTTCGCGTCTTATTTCCTTGTATTGCATGGATTAGGTTAATGAACTTACAAACATTGTTCTTTGTTTGTCTTTTCTTAATAAATCCAGTTTGATCTAGTTTTAATATTTTTGGTACACAGTCGGCCAATCGGTTTGCTAATAGTTTTGGTATTATCTTATAATCTGAGTTAAGTAGAGATATTGGTCTACACGATGCTGGTGTTAGTGGAACTTACCCCATCTTTGGTATTACTGTAATTATTGCTGTTTTACATGAATCTGGGAAGTTTTGTGTTTCTTCTATCTGGTTCATTACTTCCAGGAGAGGAGGAATTAGTAACTCTTTAAATGTTTTATAGAATTCTACTGGGAGTCCGTCCTCCCAGGCATTTTATTGTTCGGTAGCTTTTATAATATATCTTGTATTTCCTCTATTTCAAATGTTTTTATCAATTTGTTTTGCTCCTCTTCTTGCAATTTTGGTAGTTCAATTTTAGCTAGAAAATCATCTATTTGTCTTCTTTCCCATCGTTCTCAGTTCGGTATAATTGCTTGTAGAATTCCTTAAAGTTTTCATTGATCTCTGTTGGGTTATATGTAATTTGTTTGTCCTTTTTCCTTGATGCCAATACAGTTCTTTTAGCTTGTTCTGTTTTAAGTTGCCAGGCTAGTATTTTATGCGTTTTTTCTCTGAGCTCATATTACTTCTGCTTTATTTTCATTATGTTCTTCTCCACTTTATACGTTTGTAATGTTTCATACTTTATTTTTTTTGTCCGCCAATTCTCTTCTTTTTGTTGTATCTTTCCTTGTTGCTAGTTCTTTTTCTGTACTTACTATTTCCCTTTCCAACTGTTTTATTTCATGATTGTAGTCCTTTTTCATCTTAGTTACATAACTTATTATCTGCCCTCTGATGAAGGCTTTCTTTTCATCCCATAATATAAATTTGTCTTTCACTGATTCCATATTTATTTCAAAATACATTTTAATTTGGCGCTCAATAAATTCTCTAAAACCCTGTTTTTTAAGTAGCATGGAGTTTAATGTCCATTTATATGTTCTTGGTGGGATGTCCTCCAGTTCTATTGCTAATATATTCCATTTTCCTAACTCTCCCTTGGATATGGGCTGACAACAGGAACAGGTCAATCCTTGAGTATGTTTCAACTCGAATAATATGAGTATTCCTTCTCCTTTGGGTGTTGTATCCTCCATATATCCAAAAGTTGCATTTCCTGCATTGATTTAACCATAAATTTGACTACTTTGTTTTTTCTGCTAGTCTTTTGTCCAGTTTTATCCATGTTTGAATGCAAATTAAGGTTAAAGTCCCCTCCTATCAATATATTCCCCTGCGTGTCTACAATATTCAAAAAAATATCTTGCATAAATTTTTGATCCTCTTCATTAGGTGCAAATATATTGACCAAATTCCAGAGCTCTGAATATATCTGACATTTTATCATTACATATCTCCCTGCTGGATCTATTATTTCCTCCTCTATTTTGATTGGTACATTTTTATTGATTAATATAGCTACACCTCTGGCTTTTGAGTTATATGATGCTGCCGTTACGTGCCCTAACCAGTCTCTCCCTAATTTATTGTGTTCCACTTCAGTTAGATGCTTTTCCTGCACGAATGCTAGATCTATTTTTTCTTTTTTCAGCAAATTTAATAGCCTCTTCCTTTTTATTTGGTTATGTATTCAGTTAATATTTATAGTCATATAGTTCAACATGGCCATCTCATACTCTGTTTACATCTCATTTCTGCTTCCTTACCACCACTTTTCCCCTTTTCCCCATTTCCATTTCTCAGTTTTTCTTTTTTTTTGAATGCACTTGCATAACATCACTTCTAAAACATAAAATATTTCATCCATTCCCACATCTAAAATTCCCTTAACCCCCCCCTCTCTTAGTCGCCCCTCATCCCTTGACGGGCAACCACAACTCCCCTCTCCATTTGGACTGCGAACTCGTTCGCAAGTGTCAACTGATTTTGCAGTGATTGTTATTCTCTCCCACCCAACCCCCTCCAGAAAATATTTTTATCTTCACATTACAGCAAAGTTCCCCCTCTTTTCTTCTCTTCTTCGTTTTATTTTTTTTAACCCCTCCTCTTTCTTTTTCCCCCTCTTCTCCCTTACTTCTCTTTTCTTCCCTCTTTTAGTTCTTACTTGTACATTATTTTTACATCTTGTATGTCGTTTGTCGTCGTTCTTTGTTCTTGTTACATCTCTTCTTCTCTCTTTCTGTCTTGCAGGCAATCTGCAAATTCTCCGGATCCGAGAACAGTCTGTTTTGCTGCTCCAGGATAACTATTTAAAGCATCACTAGATCTCTTAACATAAATTTATAGCCTTGTTTCCATAGAATTGATTTTGCTGCATTAAACTCCTTCCTCTTCTTTAGGAGCTCAAAACTTATGTCTGGGTAGAAAAATTTTTTTTGAACTTTGTATTCCAGTGGTTTCTTGTCTTCTCTAATTTTATTCATTGCCTTCTCCAATATTTTTTCTATTGTCGTGTATCTCTGAAATTTTACTAAAACGGATCTTAGTTTTTGTTGTGACTGTGGTTTCGGGCTAATGTTCTGTGTGCCCTTTCTATTTCCATTCCTTCCTGTATTTCTGACATTCCCAGGACTTTTGGGATCCATTCGTTTATGAATTCTTTCATATCTTTGCCTTCTTCATCTTCCTTAAGGCCCACTATCTTTATATTGTTTCTCCTACTATAGTTTTCCATTATATCCATCTTGTGAGCTAACTAAAAAAGTTTCTTTAACTTTTTTTGTCACTTTCTTCCAATTTTCTTTTTAAGTCGTTTACTTCCATTTCTACAGCCATTACACGTTCTTCCACATTTTCTAATCCTTTCCCTACATCTGCTATGACCAGCTCTATTCTACTCACTTTTTCTTCTGTACTTTTCAATTTTCTTTTCATTTCACTAAATTCTAGTGTCTTCCGCCATCGCATTAATCTTGGAAATAAACAGGTTCACAAAATTAGCTAAGTGACTCGATACAGAATATATCTTATCTTCAAGATCCTTAACAGACATTTCAACAGAAGTAGATTCAGGCATAATGGGGTCTTGCTGTTCCTTAGAGACCACGGGATCTTCTGTCCCTTCCCTTAATTTAGTATCTTTTCTAGCAGTTTGACTTCGTATAAAAATCCCTCTCAAAGTCCCCCCAGCAATGCCAGGAGACTGAAGATCAGAGTTATCTTTAAGCCAAATCTCTTTAATCATCTTCACTGAATCGATGTCTGGAAAAACCGTTGTAATTAAAGATGCATTTTGCAGCGCCATCGCTGTATCAGTCGAATGACAGCTCTTTAACTCTCCAGCTGGTGGCGCCCCAGTTGATTCAACTGTCAAAGATTGAGTAACAGCACTCACAGTGGCCATTGTGTGAAATACTGGCACCCGTCCAGCTCTTTGGTCTGAAAGCTGTTGAATGCGACCTTCAAAGAGCCTCACCGGCTTAAAACAGAGCTTCAATGCCGAACTCTGTACGTCTTCCTCTGGATCCATTCTACGCTGAGTCCTGGCTTCTTGTAAACAAGTAGGCTCAGACAATTTTGGAAAATGTAGTTTTTTAACAGTCTGTTGATGCTTTCTTTTACCTTTTTTTTTGCATATCAACCATTAGGCACTAATCCAACACCTCTTATTATTTATAAACTTTAAAAAGAACTTTAATGGGCACTTAAAGACAAAACAATAAATCAGAGTCAGGAGAGGTCTGGAAGGCACGTCTGTTCCTTACGCCATCTTGCCACACCCCCCTACGCCATCAATGGAGCTTTTAAGCTTGAAACCATTGAAAGATTTGAAATGTGTGATCAAGGTTTAGTCGATGCACAGGATCAACTGCAAGATGAAAATAGAATAATTGAAACATTGCAGATCCAAAATAAAAATTTAGCAAAAAAGGTTGATTATGTGGAGAATCAATCGAGACGGAACAACGTGAAAATTGTTGGTTTGCCAGAAAGCATAGAAGGACCAGATCCAAGAAAATTTTTTACTGAATGGATTCCACGAGTGTTAGGACAGGATAAATTCCCTCAAGGTTTAATACTGGAATGTGCTTATAGAGTTTTAAGAAGAAAATCTTTTTCAGGGCAGAATCCAAGATCTATTTTGATCCGTTGTTTAAACTATTGTGACAGAGAGACAATTTTATGTACGGCTATTAGAAATGCCCAGCAAAATAGATCTCCTTTGATTGTTCAGAATAATCCTGTTTTCTTCTATCAAGATTTGAGTCAAGAAATTATGTTTCAATGATGCGAATTTAATTCTGTGAAAGAACGGTTGTGGAAAAAAAGACATAAGGCAACATTCAGGTATTCTGCGGTACTGAAGATTTTTTAGGATGGAAATTAGCCAAAGTTCTTTGACAATTCTAAAGAGGTTATGGACTTTGCTCAGTCTCTACTAATCATGTAGTTTCAGGAACGATGTAGTCCTTCAAGGTCTCCAAAGAGAGTAGAGATGTAAGGTGGGATCCAGATTTTTAAAAGAAATGGAAGCAATGGTGACCGAAGTGGTAACGTTGATTTAAAAAAATAAATCTTTTATCTTTTTTTTTTGAGAAGAGTTTAAATAGTTTAAATAATGATGATAGTTTAATGAAATGGGAGTTGGGAGAGGGAACTGGGTGGGCACTAGTTTCCAGAAGTCATCAGCTATCTGTGAGTTATCTCACACCCAATATTTTGGGGGAGTTACCGCTTTGGGCGGTTTAAACAGGAGGAGGTAGTTGTGACCTCCGACCTGTTTTTTTTTTCTTTTTAATTTTTGGGATAAGAAGAGAAGGTTTTTTTTAATTTTTTTAAAAAAATAAATAATTTTTTTTAACTCTTTTTGTTTTCTGATTGTAATTGAGAGGGAATTAGGAGGTTTTTTTTTCTCTTTTTTTGGGGTTTTTTTTTCTCTTTTTTCTTTCTTTTTTAAGAGGATGATGTCACAGAAGATAATAAGTCAAAAATTGAGGATGTTGAATTAGATGAAGAGGAAGATGAGGGGAAAGGTGATAAGAAGAAAAAGAAGAAAATTAAGTACAAATACATTGATGGAGAAGAGTTTAATAAAATTAAGTTAATTTCGATAGAGAATTTTGAAGATGTAATAAATGAAGAATATGGAGAATTTTATAAGAGTTTGAACTTTTTTTTCTTTTTTATATAAGGTGAGGGGAAGGGAATAAAAAGTTTATCTGATTGTTTTTCTAAGGGATGTTTTTGTTCTCTCGATGAATTATAAAGGAAACTTGGTATTAATGGAAATTCTGTATTTATGTATTATTAATTATGATTTTTTGTATAACAGATATGTGGTTGATATATGATTTTAATATTTGAACTTAGTTTTAAAGTGGATTTCATTTGTTAAATACATGCATTATGTTTGATTTAAATATATGTTTAAGGGTATTATTTTAGTATTGATATTTTTTTTTGTTGTTAGTAATTTTTTTGGTTGTTAAGTTTTATCCTTTTTTTGTAAGTGTGGTTTTTTCTATTTTATTTACAACATTGTTAATTAATTCTTCACTCTTTAGTTTGGGGGGAGGGTTGGACTAATTTTAAATTAGATGATTAATGTTGTGTTATAATTATTGGGGGAGTTAATTTGTGTAGTTTAATGATGTAGTATTCTAATTTTTATTATCTTATTTTTTATTATTTCTTTAAATGTAATTTTTATTTTATTCATGTCATAAAATTTTAAATAAAGTTTAAAAAAAACTAAATTCTAGTGTCAACCATTCTTTTAATGCTTTAATTTGTTCTTGAAATTTTTTAAAATCTATGTACTGTCCATTCATTTTACCTCCTTTTTCTCTGTGGAGAGCTTGGTGATCTTCTTCTTCTTCTTCTTCTGTGTCTGCTCTTTGGTTTGTGTCTTCTATTTCTCTTCCTTGTATCTGTGTCTCTTCTGACTTTCTTGTTGAGCTGCTTGTCTCAGTTTGTTGGGTCTTTTTTTTCATGGTTTCTTGATGTTGGTCCTCTTCTTCTGGGCTGGTTATCTGTTGTGTCTCTTGCTTCCTTTTTTCTTTCTCACCCCTCCCTTTCCCGTTGCTTTCTTTATCTTCCAGCTGGGAGCCCTGCTGTTGGGCACCTTTCAGCTGTTCGTGCTGTGGAGTTTCATTCCACAGCTGGTCTCCCCTCCCGTCAGTGTTCTCCTTGTCGTGTGCAGTTGGACACCTATGTTTGGCTCAGTGAGCCATTTTTGAAGTCCTGCGTCAGTGGGTCGTGACCCTGTGGGGTCTCCACTAACCTCGGGGAACGGGCTCCTCTTTCCACAGTGGATCCCTGCTTTTTCGTGCAGGTAAGGCCTTCACCTTTCTTTTCTGGTGTCTTTCCTTCTTCTTCCTGTTGTTTTTGGTTTTTCTTTCTTAGGTGCCATTTTCTCTACACCTTTATTTTTTTGCCTATGTCAATCTTCTTGGTCACCTCTTCAAAACACTCAGATTGGGAGGCACAATTTCCCTTGCATAAAGCCATGCTGATTCTCTCCAATTAGTTCTTGCCTTTATAAATGCTGCATTTTAAGATATTCAGCACCCTCTCTTCTGTAATGCAGACTCTAGCACATACCTGTTGGCTTCCTCCGAGTCCCTCATATCCATGCCTTTCTCCATGGTAAATAGAGATGTAAAATACTCATTTGAGACCTCTCCCATCCACTGAGGTTTATACAAAGACAACATTGTTAACCTTTAAGAAGCCCTATTCTCTTCCGTTACTCCTTTCCTTTTATATTATCTTATAGAATCTCCTTGGATTCTCTTTTACCTTATTTGTCAGAGCTACCTCATATCCCTTCTTTGTCCTCCTAATTTCCCTCGTAAGTTAATTCCTGCAGGCTCCTCAAGAGATTCACTTGATTCCAAGATCTCTCTGGCTTCTGGCCTCTCTCCTTTGGATATTACTTTGCAGACAGCTCCAGGATCCTTTCTCAAGGTAGGCCTCTTTTCTTTTTCTTGGTCCATTTCTTGTATTGTAGTAAGGTCTTTAACTTTCTTTGGTGGCATGTTAATGTCTTCTGTATGTCATTAGACAGTTCTTTCCTATACTTTCTGTAACTTTTATAGTCTTTTTTGCCACTTTTTCTCAACTTTTTTGAGGAGAGCAGGGATTACCAGTCTAACCCCACGCCATCATGTGGCTTGCCCCCCCCCCCCCCATTTGATTCAAAGTTGGATGGATCAGGTGGTATTATGGTTAAAAACAAGGTAGTTAAAATTGTGATGAATTTTATGAATGAAACTCATTGATAGTTGGAGAAAGATGGATCCTGATATTAGGGACTACTCATTTTATTCCTTCAGACATAAGACATATTCACGTATAGATAGGTTTTTAATCTCTTCTCAACTACAAGCAAGATTTCAAAAGATTGAATATCAAGCAAGAATATTATCTGATCATTCACCTTTAGTTACGGCAATTGTATTGGAAGAAGAGCAAAATATAGGTTATAGATAGAGGTTAAAAAGGCAAGATTTTTGTGAATTTATACGACACAGATAACATTTTTTCTAGACACTGTAACCACTAAATTTGTGGGTTTGGAATCTATGAAGGCTTATTTAAGAGGGCAAATAATAAGTTATACAGCTAAGATTAAAAATAAGAATATATGTCTGAAGTTAATATTTTGGAAAAAGAAATAACAAAGTTATTCCATTTAACTTGATTCCATTTATTTATATTGGACGGATGCCTCCTTTTCCTCATTAATCTGTTGTTATCCCAGTACGCAAGTCCTGCTAGTCATGCTTTTCTATGCTTTGCTTATTTAAATGTCTCTCTAGGGTTAGGGTTAGTGTATCTGTTAACACAACAAAATTATGGTCCCAGCAACCCAAGTTCAACCCGTCAGTATCTGTAAGGAGTTTGTACGTTCTCCCCGTGTCTGCTGGGTGATCCAGTTTTCCTCCAAGTACAGAATCAGAATTTATTATCATGAACAAGTCCCAACATTTGTTGTTTCTCGGGAGCTTTACAGTGCAAACATTCATATAGATCACCATGCGAAAATAAATTAAAAAAGTTAAAGTAAGGCAGTGTCTTCGGTTCACTGATCATTCACGAATCTGATGGTTGCGGGGAAGATACTGACCTTGTACCGCTGAGTGCTCGTCTTCAGACTCCTGTACCTTTTTTCTGCAGGCATGGCCTGGGTGCTGGGGTCCTTGAGGATAGAGGCTGCTTTTGACTCATCACCTCTTGTAGATGTCTTGTGTGGTGCCCGAGATGTTACAGGCTAAGTTAACAACTCTCTGGAGTTCTTTCTTATCCTGAGTGTTGGCATTGGACAGTGATGCAATCAGCCAGAATGCTCTCCATAACACACCTATAGAAGCTTTTGAGGATCTTTGGTGACAAACCGAATCTCCTCAAACACCTCACAAAGTATAGCTGCTGACAAGCCTTCTTTGTGATTGCATCAACATGGAGGCTCCAGGACAAATCCTCAGAGATGTTAACACCCAGAACTGGTTCATGAACTCCTGACTTCCTCTTGAAGTCCGCAATCATCTCCTTGGCTTTGCGAATGTTGAGTGCAAGGTTGTTGCTGTGACACCACTCAATGAGCTAATTTATCTCCCTCCTGAATACTTCTTCATTGCTGTTTCTGACAACTGTGGTGTCATTGGGAAATTTAAAGGTAGCATTGGAATTGTGCTTCACCGCACAGTCATGAGTGTATAGTGAGTAGAATAGTGGGTTAAACATGCATCCTTGAGGTACGCCTGTGTTGATAGTCAGTGAGGAGGAGACGTTGTTTCCGATTCGTACTGACTGTGGTCTTCCGATGAGGAAGTCAAGGGTCCAGTTGCAGAGGCGAGTGCGATGGCCCAGGGTTTGGAGCTTGTTGACCAGCACTGATGGAATAATGGTGTTGAAGGCTGAGCTGTAGTCGATGAAGAGCAGTCGTATGTATGAGTTGCTGTTTTCAAGGTGACCCAGAGCTGAGTGGAGAGCCAGCAATATTGTATCTGCTCTGGACCAATTGTGACGATAGATGAATTGCAGTGTCTCCAGATCTTTGCTTAGCTATGTGTTTATTCTGGCTATGATGAACCTCTCAAAGCATTTAATCACAGTAGATTTTAGTGTTACTGGGTGATAGCAGCTCACACTATTCTTCTTGGATACTGGGATGATTGATACCCTTTTGAAGCAGATGGGAACCTCTGACTGCATCAATGAAAATATCTGTGAACACTCTGGATTGTTGGTTGGCCCAGTTCCAAAGAGGTAGGGGTTGTATGGATGTATTTGGGTGGTGTGGACTCGTGGGTCAGAAGGCCCTTTTATTGTGGTGTATCTCAAAATTAAATGTAGGATTACACTTGGCTCCACCACCTCCTCTGGGAGAGATTTCCAGATATCAACCACTTTGTGTTTCCTGTGTTATAGCAACATCAACACATGAACATATGGCATGGGCTGTTAAGTGTTTTCTGACATCCCGGGGATGTGAAAGAAACAGAAAAGAATGCAAATCCTTCCCCATGGGCAGATACCTAGCTCTTTGTTTATTGATGGATTCCATGGAACTTCTGAAATGTGAAAATATAGTTCAGAATGGATCTATGATCCCAAGACAAAAAAAAAATCAAACAAATTGCTGACAGGGTAGATGGTGAACTGGCCCCTACTGGGGAAGTCAAGTGCAGGAGACATAGACTTGGGAGAAGGAGTTGGCCATTTAAGTCTCAGATGAGCCGGTGGGGGGGGGGGGGGGGTGGGTGGGGGTGTAATTTTAAAATATACATAAAAACTTTTATGTATAATTGTTCAAAATTGAAGAAACATCCCTGAAGTGCTACTCGAAGAAAAATATTTTCAATTTATATTCACCAATAAAAGTTTCTGTCCACATTGTTGTTAAGTATCCAGAAGTTGTGTTTTACTTTCAGAATGTTGTTAATGATTTGGGGTGGCCCAGTTGGCATAATGGTTAGCGCAATGCCTTTACAGCACCAGTGATTGGGACTTGAGTTCAAATCCCACGCTGTCTGTAAGGAGTTTGTACGCTCTCCCCATGTCTGTGTGGGTTTTCTCTGGGGGCTCCAGTTTCCTCCCACCATTCGGAATGTACCAGGAGTGTAGGTTAATTGGGTGGCAGGAACTCGTGGGCTGAAATGGCCTGTTACTGTGCTGTATGTCTTCATTTAAAAAAAAATTTAAATTTAAATTAAAAAAAATAATTTGCAAACCATTCTTCAATACTAATGTCCAATCCAATTTATTTCCTGTCAGAAATGAGAAGAGGGGGAAAGCAAAAAATGCAAGTGGAAATGGGATGTAAATTAAAGGTGTATGTAGTCGCATCAAACAAACCAAAAAGTTAAAGTTCACCATAGGTATTGTATCTGAGGGATTTTGCCCAGAACAGGGGCACTGAGTCTTGGAAACAGCATCCAGATGACAAACACACAGGAAACAGTGCGAGTTCCTCCTGCACTGATGTCCTGTTATTGACTGCCCTTCTGCTCTTTGCTCTTCTTTACACTGAATATCTTCCTCCACACTCTAATTCCTGATGCAAGTCCTGACCTGAAATGTGGACCATTCCTTTGCCTCTATAGATGCTGGTTGCCCTAATGAGGTTTCAAGCAGTTGGTTTTTTGCTTCAGATTCCAGCATCTTAAGTCTCTTGTTGTCCACAATGGCCTGAGTAGAAGGAAACCAACCAAAATACTGCCGATATCTGATATCTCGAGCAAGCAGAGAGGCACAAAAGAGGCCCAGCACTTCAGGCAGGATCCATAAAGAGAAATGGACTGTCAAACATTTTGGGTCAGACTTTTTCTTCCCCTCTTCCCCCCCTCCCCCCCCCCCACCCCCCCCCCCCCCCCCCCACCAAGTCTGACAGTACTAAATCCATTTCCAGGCAGATTGCAAAGTCTCATTGATTGCATCATCTCATTGAATAAAGTACCAGCAAAAGTGGACAAAATCCATTGCCTTCTTACAGAAGCAGAGACCAAAAAGTTGACTAGTGTCCTCTGAGGTGAGGGTATGTAGATAATTGTTTGCAGAATCATTACAGACACATCGCACCAACCAAGAACTTGGTTGCTCTTGTAGAATAAAATAACCCTGTTTTCTTTAACACTCAGAAGTAATAAAGAATAACTTGCAATCAAAACATAAATAATGACAAATTCAAACCTTAAGAGGCTGGCCAGGCTGGGACTGCTTTCCTCGGACCAAAAGAAGCTGAGTGGTAACCTGAAAGAGGCTTATAAAATTACAAAGGGCATTAAATAAGGTGGATGGTGACAGTCTTTTTTCCCATGGTAGGGGAGTCTAAAATTTGAGGGCAAAGGTTTAGGGAGGAGAGTCAAGATTTAAAGGGGGCCTGAGAGGCAGTTCTTTTCCCCCACACAGAGGACCGTGGATCAAGAGAATGAGCTTCCAGAGGAAGTTGCAGTTCCATGGATTAGAAAGATTGAGGAATATCGGCCAAATACCAGCAAATTTGACCAGCTCAGGATGGTTGGTTGGCTTGGCCAAATGGATACGATTTTTGGACTAAATGGGAGTTGGGCAGAAAATGAAATTGAAGTCAAGGTGAGATCAGTGGTCATTTTTTATCAATGGTGGTGAATGCTCAAATGGCCAAATGGCATACTCCTGCTAAGTTTCTTATGACTATTTTGTTATTTAGGAAGTTATTACTAAGGCTACCTATTGACCATTATACAAGGTGCTGGATCTATATCGAGCTTTATGGAGTTGCTCCATACAATAGGAACATTAGTTGCAGGCTCTGTATTGAAAAAAATCTAGAAATTAATTCAATTTTTTTGCAATATTGCTTTAATGTAATCTTTTGAATGTCAAAAATGACCAAGCCAATACTTACATTCACAATCAGGATCAGAAACATTATATCACCAGATATTGGTTAAAATTATTGCACTTCCCTCTGAGATCTTGCAATGTGCAAATTGGTTGCTACACTTCCTTATTTTAACCTTCATTGGCTGTGAATTGATGTTCGAAGGTTGTAAGTAAAGCTAATTAAATGGAGTCCTGCATTTCTAATGTAGATGACTTTCTATTCCTATCTGTTTTAAGGACTGTGGCTCCAAACTGTAGCAGCTTCCTTAAACTAGTAAAAGCCCCCCCCCCCACACCTCCCCCCAGACATTCACAAAGTTTATTTTCAGAACTTAACAGCCTGTAGTGAGAAGAGCAAAATAACGAGATCAGTTGATGTACATATTCATGATACAAGTCAGTTTAAAAAAAAAGTCACTTTATTCCGACATTTTCATGGAACATGTCATCACACTTAGGAAGATCATGCCCCCTAACCCCCATGACCCTCAACAACATCTCCAGGTGAACCATCCAAAGAACACTTGCTGGATGCATCACAGCGTGATATAGGAAAAGCTCTGCTCAACATTGGAAGAAGCTACAGAAGGTAGTGATGCAACTCAGAACATAACACCAACTTTCCTCCCCTCCATAGACCCCATCTACGTCTTCCACTGCTTCAGAAAGATACCCAACACATTGAAGGATCCATCGCACCACGGACTCTTCTTCCTCCTCCCCAAATGCACATATAAACAGGGATAAAGATAATTTCTTCCTTAAATATTGCTACCATGATGCCCTTGCTTGGTATTAGTTGATCTTTCTTTTCTGTAAACGACACTCTACACATCTGTCTGAATGTTAGAGATAACCAATTCGACTGCTGGCCAAAGAAACCTCATTGTTGAAGGTAAGATGTGATAAATAAACATGCAGATGGATTCCTTTCGACATGTGAACTCACTTTCAATAGTCTTATTCGATCTAGTTTTGTGCTGAGGCATAATCCAAAATAAGCAACTGTACAAGAATGAAAGGTGATCACAGTGAAATGTATAAAATTGATAAGGGTTTAGACAACGATAAGTAATTTCCTCTGGTTGGAAAGTGAGGCATCTGAGTTAATGGTCTAGTGTAAGAGGCAGGCATTCTTCTTGAGGTGAGAGAAGAATTTTCTTTCTAAAGCCTTGGAGTGTAAGGTAAAACATCATGAGATGGGAATGTGTAGGGAGTTACCCTGTACAGGGCAGTAACAAGAAGGGGAGGTGTCCTTGTACTCTTGTTAGGTAAAACATCATGAGATGGGACCGGAGAAGGAGTCACCCAGTACTAAGGAGTAACAGAATGCATCCTTGTACTTACAAGATAAGAGAGACATTGATGGATTGAGAGGCAGGAAGCTAGCAGGGAAAGGATAGCAACAGTTTAAGAGAGACATTGATGGATTGAGAGGCAGGAAGCTAGCAAGGAAAGGATAGCAACAGTTTTAGTCATTGGACAAGTAATGATATGATGATGTTCTAAGCATGTATCCAAGGGTATAAAAAATCACCATTTTGCTGATAACGGCAGAATGCATTCTCCGACTAACTTGGTTGGTCGCAAGTGTTACAATCCGGTAATAAAGAACAAAGAACCCTGATTTCGACTCAGCCTGGTGTTTGTCTCACTCATTCATGAACAAAGCAGACCTAACAGGAGGTTCTCAAGCCCAATGGATGGAGGAAGCTCAGGTTATGACGTATCTTCAAGAGAGAGCACTATGTATGTGGTGACTGTGGGAATCAAATGGTTTGGAGACTGGGAAGAAATGTGGAGTGGAGGTTGAAGATCAGCCACAACCTTATTAGTCTTAGCAATGGAGCAGGTTCAAGGAACTGGAAGGCCAACTGATACTCTACAGGTCCTCGTGTTCTTAAATACAAAGAATATGTTACCTACACTTAGAACTGCTAAATGGCTTCTCAGTATATGAAACACAGATAGGTGTATGTGTGACATGTGTACACCAGCAAGATAATTATACGGCATCTAGAAAGATTCAAGTGATGCCTGTCTAAAAAAGCAAATCCATTTTAAAAATAAAATCAGTCTGTATTTCTACTAAATAAGTAGCCTGGTCCAACCCTTCCGAGACGGTGAAAATTGGGATAATTACCTTATTAAAACAGTTGCAAGGGAGAGTTGCGAATCGGGCTGTGTCAGAGGGTTCTGGAATTCCAACTCCAGCGACTGGAGCGGAAAATCCAGGCTGATCCCTCAGATGCAGTAGAACTGTCAGAGGGAGCATCTTTTGAAAGAGATGTTAAACTGGGTCCAATCTACTCTCCTGCGTGATGGCACCAGTCCTAAAGTAAAATAGGCCAGTCTCCCAATCGCATGTCTTAGTGCCTGGGAACTTGCAGTTCACTAACTGACTTACAAATTTCCTACTTTACAACAATAAACATATTTTTAAAAATACTATATTAACTGTAAAGCACTTTGGAGACTCCAAAGCCTTGAGGGCAACAATATAAACACATAGTGGTTAATGCAACAATAAGTAATTTAAGCTGGAGGGGCCTGTTACTGTGCTATATTTCTAAAAATATATTTTTTTGGTAACATGGTCCTTGATATTAAGAGTATCAAGAGGTGTGGAGTGGAATTTGAACCCTTGACCTTGCCCCCTCAGAGACAGTCTATGCAGTATCTGTAAACATTAAGTGGTGTCTACTTGGTGTCTCAAGCTTTGGACATGTGGGTGACCAGGTAATGGATTGAAGATCGGAGGTCAATTAAAACACAATGCTGGAGATTGTGTTTTTACTTCATTCACGGTGTCTGCAGACTTTCGTGTTTTACATCAGTAGTCAATAGCCCAGGAATGATACTATACATCTCTCTCTCAGCTACTGGGACAGGGATCGTGTTTTCTGGTCGTGCTTTGTTCAGTGGCGTCTTTGTTGGTGTACTTGCTGATGTGTTCGACGATGAACTTTGCTTCCCTTCAAGCCAGTAGGTCACCATGTTACCCTTACCCTGCAAAAGACAGAAGCTCTAAGACAGATTACACAGAAGTACATCAAATGAGAAACATCCAACAGGCCGTTTGGTCAACTGGTCCTTGCTGGTGATGAGCCTTCTCTATTTCCATCTTCTTCTCACCCTGTCAATATGTTCTTCCCTTCCTTTTACTCCTCATTTGTTTATCAGCTTCCCCTTAAATACATCTTTGCTTTTCACACCAGTGGGAGTGAATTCCATGTTCTCACCAACCTTTGGGTGAGAATTTGCTTCTAAATACACTATTGGACCCTAGTTTTCAACTACCCTCAGCGACTGTATAGTCATTCTCATTGATCCATGGTAATATCCATTAACCGACAATTTGGAATCCCTGATAGTTCAGTGAATGATTCACCAAGTCATTTTTGCCACGGTCCCTTCCACTCACTTGGGCTCTGGTTTCCGCATTCCCTTCATAATTGCCATGGCCCCATTTCCTGTGCTTCCTTTGAATCACTGAGGGCCTCTTTCCCATGCTCTCTTGAAAAACCAGAGTCCTTTTAAATGTAGCATGTACTCTTGTACTATTGTGTAATGTACATAAAAAGTGAACGGAAGTATTGTTAGTAATCTACAATGTTCAGCACCACCAGTTTTCTGAATTTTACAGAACATGGATAAATGCCATCCTATGGTAGTATCATTAAGGTTGCTTCTAACATTCATTGTTTGAGATTTGTTTACTCAGCGAGGTTAAAAATAACAATAAAACACAAAACTATTACTGTATATACATGGGTAATGATTATACCGTGTAATAGTTGATCCCCTTTTTTTTGGCCCCAAAATTGAGTGTGTTTGTATGACCTGTGAAAAAGTCAACCCCCCCAACCCATTTTTGGCTCCACCCACCCATCCGAACTCCCGACACCCTGACAGCATATCTTCACCCTAGCTGTCTGCCTACTGGAACACCCAACACCCTGACAGCAGACCCTCGCCCTAGCTGTCTGCCTACCAGAGTTCCCGACATCCCAGCCACCTGCCTATCAGAGCTCCCGATGCCCCAGCAGCAGACCCTAGCCCTGGCCAACCGCCCATTGGAGCTATTGACATCCTGATAGTGGACCCTCGCCCTAGCTGTCTGCCTATATGAGTTCCCAACGCCATGGCCACCTGCCTATCAGAGCTCCCGATGCCCCGGCAGCAGACCCTAGCCCTGGCCAACCACCCACTGGAGCTCTTGACACCCCAGCCGCACACCCATCTGAACAGACAACCGTGGAATCACTCCCCGGTCGCCTGCCCATCTGAACCCCCGACGTCCCACCCATCCAAACTCCTGGCCACGGGTCCTCCCCAAACCTACCGCCCATCTGAGCTCCCAACACCCCGACCATAGACTTACCACCTGATCCCTGCCACCGAGCGCCCTGCACCTGAACGACACAGATATTTCATGAGGTCAAAAGTTTAAGTTGTGTAAAAGTCAAACCCCTCAATTTTGGCCCAAAAAAGTGGCCCAAGGAATTTGGCATGTCAATTACATACGATGGCTTGCATGGCCCACGAGTGTAATCATTCACCTTCTTTAAAATAAAGGACTTTTTGCAACTCATCGTGATACTTGAATTTGTTCCCTAAAATTCATTGCATAACATACCTTGATTGGAAATGTGCCACGACATATTAAGATGTATCCTCCAAACTGCTCAAGTAGACTGTATGTGTTGGAACTGCACTGTATCTTCAGTGCTGAAATATAAGAAGACAAGCTGTTCAGGACCTGGTTTAATGGGACAGGAGGAGGCCATTAAGCCAATTCAGTCTGTGTCAGATCTTTGAAAGAACTAGCCCATCAGTCCCAATCACCCAAGTCGCCATACATCTCACCAAGTTTCTACCCTCAATGTCTTTCATCATTTCACCACCCTCAGTCCACTGCTTGACTTGCATGGTGCTACTTTAATTAAATTATTTCTCTGCTGTTGACACCTGGAAATATGATCTGCTCCCACATCAGCTATACTGAAGCATATCCAGGTTGGAATAGGTTGGTGCGGAACATGAAACTGGAGTTAATCAAGATAGGGCAGTCCAACAGGACAAACATCTTCACCCAGAGAGTGGAGAACGTGGCATTTACTCCCTCATCTTGCACTGAGACAAGTAGGAAAGATAGAGTTGAGGACTAACTGGTAAATACATGAAGGAATAGAAGGACAAAGTTAGGACAAAGAAGGTGAGGAGTGGCTAGCATAGACCAAGTGGGCCAAATGGTTTGTTGCACTACAAACTACGTGATTCCTGATTCTACTGACCAGGATTGAGACATGTTACAATGTACTAACAACTTTCTTTTTCTGTTTCGAGTCTGTGGCGGTTGGTAATTGCTGGTTTCAGTTTTATAATCGCTTTATGTACGGATGACAAAGTTGGGAGGAAGCATGCACGGAATACAATCTACCTTCACTTGTTGATTCCATCCTTGAAGCTGTGTTTACGGTGTCACCGAACAGACAGTAACGAGGCATCTTTGTCCCAACCACTCCGGCAACCACAGGTCCTAGTTACCAATGTTACCGAAACAAGAACGGAGTGAAACACGACAGTCTGCAGATGCTGCGATTATCGTCAAACACAAAAATGCTGGAGGAACTCAGCAGGTCTCACAGCATCCATAGGAGGTAAAGATATATTACCAATGTTTCAGGCCTGAGCCTTAAGGGCTCAGGTCCAAAATGTCAGTAATATATCTTTACCTCCTATGGACTCTGTGTTCCTCCAGCATTTCTATGCTTTGACCCAAACAAGAATACCTCTCAGTGACATTTCCACTATGTTGATAGCTGCAGGCACAATGACGCCATCAAATAGGACAATGTCCCGATGAAAACAATGTCAAAGGGATTCATAATGATTTTCTTTGAAATGCTGTAACCAAGATTGCATGAAGAGGAAAAGCAATTACAACTCCTCCAGCTTGCTCTGTCAATTAGACCCTGACCCCAAAGTTCATTTTCCCATCCTGTTCTCCTGTATGTGAAATATAATCTCCATGAATCCTTTTGACATTGTTTCTAATAATTATTTGACCCCATATTTCTTGATTCAAAAGAAACTTTCATCACAGCATTGAATATACTCAGTGGGTGACTATATCCACAATTCCCAGGATGGAGAATGACATCTTCCTGAGAAAACCAGGGATCATTCATTTGCTAGGTAGTAGCAGGATAAGAGGAGAGTTAATGAAGAATATTTTCATTCAGTGAAGATTTTGAACTTTCAGCCAAAAGGGGTGACAGAGGAAGAGGTACCCAGGTGACATTCAAAGACCTATAACTTGCAGATTGATCAACCAAGAGCTGGGAAGTGGGATTAAATTAAAATTCATGTCGGAGGTGAAAGGGTTCCTATTGACCTCGAGATTGTTGTGGAATAGGATTATGATGGACAGCACACATTGTGGCCGAAGGGTCAGTTCTGTGCTGCAATACTCTATATTTCTAGGGTTCTACAGAAATTGCCTCCATTCTAAATGCTCAGCTCCTTATCCTGGTTATGTCCCACGGTTCTGTATGCCATGGCTAGGCTGATAGTTTTTCAATATCCACTTCCCTTTCTTTGCAAAATCTTGCATGTTAACGAGATCATTAATCTAAATTCCAATGCAAGCAGTTAGTACACAAAAGTGCTGGAGAAATTCAGCAGGTTCTGCAGCATCCATGGGAGGCAAAGATATATAACTAACATTTTGGCCCTGGGCGGTTCATCAAACCCATCCAATGGGAGCACAACCTCTGATCCCAGATAGCAATCATCAATCAATTCAGCACTGCTTCCAGTGTCCCAGTTACAGGGTCCAGAACTACACCTTGCTCCAGTTGTGGTCTCCCAGACTCCCTTACTCATATATTCCAACCTCCTTGAAATGAAGGCCACCATTCATCTTCCTAAATGCTTGTTGTAACTGCATATTTATTTTGTTCCATGAGCTAACATATCAAGATACAGTTTCACACCATATTTACTTGTTTCTTCCCATCTGGTTTTCCAATTTCTAATCAAAGTGAATGACCTCATATTTTTATACATTCAATATCACTTGGATTTTATTTTAATTTAGAGATACAGCACGTAATCTGAATACACCAATTAATCTAACCCTGTACACCTTTGGAATGTAGGAGGAAACTGGAGAACTTGGAGGAAATCTATGCAGTCATGAGGAGAACATATAAATTCCCTTCAAACAGTGTCAGATTTGAACCTGGGTTGCTGGCACTGCAATAACATTGCGGTATTCATTATAGTGTCCGTACCACCCTTCTCTTCTCTTCCAAGCTCACTGGTATCTGGGGTTTGTTACCTGAATGGATTCCAGCCCGGATCTTGAGTTTAGTCTGTGGTTTGTGTGGAATTTTGAATGTGTTGCACACAGCTACCAAATCCAGGGCCATGCTTGCGATCTGACTGGCATGAGCAATGCCATTTTCCTTCGGCACACCGGAAACCACCATATCTACGACATTAAAAAACAAAGCAAATTATCTGGAGGGCACACCAAAGGATTTTTCCAGACACATCCAAAGCAGCAAAGTTTTGGAAATGAATACTTAAGGTGCAGGTGCTATGATATTACATGTTAAATTCAAGTGAACGATGACAACTCTCCACATTAGAATCTCTGCTCGTTTGAAAGTTCAGACAATGATCAGCCACAGGAATGGAAGTTGGGGGTCTTTCCTATCATGGTCACTTCTTCAGAGCATCACTCCACCCTTCTCCCTACATTTACCTGTTTAATTTTTAATTTGGAGACACAACAATGGTTACAGGCCCTTTCAGCCCACGAACCTGCGACATCCAAATAATTGGCCATGTGACCAATTAGCCTACTAACCTTATATGCCTTTGAAATGTGGGAGCACCCAGAGGAAACCACGCAGACATAGGTAAAACATAAAAACTGCTTCCAGATAGCACCAGATTTGAACCCGAGTCGCTGGCACTGCAATAGCATTGTGCTAACTGCTATGCTAATCATGCGGCCCTAATGGAAGACAGTTAGGTAGGTGGGGTGGGGGGGGGGGAACCCCTGAAATATTGTGCAAGTCCTAACCCAAGCCTAGGTTCCAGTCCAGGCTCAATTGGACTCCACTGGGGAGAATGTAAGCACCAAACTCTTTGCATTTTGCTTGGAGACTGCAGCATGGAGGAAAATTTCCAGGGCAGGCTCAAGGCTGACCAAAATGAGTCACGTGATGGAGTAGTGGCCGGTCGGGAAAATCAGCCTTCTCCAGAAAAATAGGAAAAAAAGTTAGGAAAAAGTAAAGCATAACAAAAATAAAAGATAAAGATACAGAGAAGAGAAAGAAGGTGGCTTCCAAGTAGAATGTAAAAACAACTGGAAGAAAAAAGTAGAAAAGTCACCGGAGAAGAAAGAAGAAGGCCTTACCTCCACAAAGGAACAGGAGCTGTGGTGGTGAGGAGTGCCCGAACCTTGAGGCAAGTGCCTGCTCTGCGGAGTCATGACCCACCAGCCAGTGCACTACAAAAATGGCTCTCAGAGCCAAACAAAAGTGCGCAACTGCGCAATCAAAGGAGAAAGAGGACACCAGTGGGAGGGGGGCTCAGCAGAGGAGTGGGCTGTCACAGAGTGAACAGCTGAGGGACGCCCGACACCAGGGCACTCAGTTGGAAGATGAGGAAGGCAGCAGAAGAGGGAGCGATGAAGCCGACGTGGGAGATAAATGGAGGGATGACCGACAAGAAGACCAACGTCAGGAAGCACAACAGATGAGCAGCCCAGGAGGGGAGGACCAGCAACAAGAGGCCCAGCAAGAAGAGGCCTGACAAAGAGATACAAGCAGCTCATCAGGAAAAACAGAAGAGACACAGACACAAAGAAGAGAAGAAGACACAAAAACAGATACAGACACAGAATAAAAGAAAGAAGACCAAGATCTTCACAGAGAAATAGAAGGTAAAACAGATGGACAAAGAGAAATAAAAGGTAAAACTGATGAACAGAATATAGATAAAGTATTTTTTGAAGAACAAATGAGATCACTAAAAGAATGGTGATCATTAGAATTTAATGCAATTAAAAGGAAAATGAAAAGAACAGAAGATAAAATGCAGAGGTTAGAACTGGTAATGACAGAAATAGGGAAAAGAGTAGAGAGTGTGGAAGTGCGGGAAACGGCTGTAGAAATGGAAGTAAATGACTTAAGAGAAAAATTGGAAGAAAGTGACAAAAAAAAATTAAAGAGACACAAGAGTTGTTATATCAGAAAATTGATATGTTGGAAAATTATAGTAGGTGAAACAACATAAAAACAGTGGGCCTGAAGGAGGGTGAAGAAGGCACAGACATGAAGGAATTTATAAAAGGATGGATCCCGAAGGTCCTGGGAATAACAGAAATGCAGGAAAAAAATGGAAATAGAAAGGGAACACAGAGCATTAGCTCCGAAACCGCAGACACATCAAAAACCAAGATCTGTCTTAGTAAAATTTTTGAGATACACGACAAGAGAAAATATACTGGAAAGGGCAAAGTATAAAGTTAGAGAAGATAATAAACCATTGGAATACAAGGGTCAAAAAATATTTTTTTACCCAGACTTAAGTTTTGAACTCTTAAAGAGGAGGAAGGAGTTTAATACAGTGAAATTGATTTTATGGAAAAAAGGTTACAAATTCATATTAAGTCATCCGGTTGTGCTTAAAATATTTATACCCGGGGAGCAAAACAGACTGTTCTCGGATCCAGGGAAAGTGCAAGAATTCGCAGAATGTTTGCAGGACAGGAGAAGAGATTTAACAAGAATGAAGAACGACAATAAGGTATATATAAAGATGTAAAAACAATGTATATGTAAAGAACTAAGGAGGGAAAAGAGAAGGGAAGGAAGGGAGTGGGGGGGGGGAGAGAGAGAACTTTGTTAAATGTGATTAAAAAAAGTGTTTTCTGGGGAGGGCTGGGGAGAGGGGGAATAACTGTCACTGCAAAATAAATTGATGCTACAAACAAGATCGCAGTCCAAATGAAAAGGGGAGTTGTAGTTGCCCGACAAGGGATATGGGGCAACTCAGAGAGGGGGGGACCTTTTGGGGTTAAGGTATTAGTGGATGTGGGAACTGCGAGGGTACTTTATGTCTTAAATGTGTTGTCGTGTATTAAGTGTAATAAGAGAAAACTAAGTGATGAAAATGGGGAAAAGGGGGATGGAGGTGGCAAAGAGGTTGAAAAGAGGTGTATGCAAGATATAAGATGGCCATGTTGAACTATATGACTATAAATATTAATGAAATATATAGCCAAATTAAAAGGAAGAGGCTACTAAATTTATTGAAGAAGGAAAAAATAGATATAGCATTTGTGCAGGAAACGCATCTAACTGAAGTGGAACATAACAACTAAAGAGAGACTGCGTAGGACACGTAACGGCAGCATCCTATAATTCAAAAGCTAGAGATGTAGCCATACTAGTTAACAAAAATGTACCAATCAAAATAGAGGAGGAAATAATAGATCTGGCAGGGAGGTATGCAATGATAAAGTGTCAGATATACTCAGAATTTTGGAATTTGCTCAATATATATGCGCCTAACGAGGAGGATCAAAAGTTTATGCAGGATATTTTATTGAAGATTGCAGACACACAAAGAAATATATTGATAGGAGGGGATTTTAACCTTAATTTGGACCCAATGTTGGATAAAACTGGACAAAAGACAAGCAAAAAAAATAAAGTAGCCCAATTTATGGTTAAATCAATGCAGGAAATGAAACTTATGGATATATGGAAGAGGCAACACCCAAGAGAGAAGGAATTTTCATATTATACAAGTAGGCACAAAACTTACTCAAGGATTGATGTTTTTGTTGTCAGCCCATATTCAAGGGAGAGTTAGGAAAACTGAGTATAAAGCTAGACTACTATCTGATCATTCACCCCTGTTATTAGCAATAGAACTGGAGGACATCCAACCAAGAACATATAAATGGAGGTTAAACTCCATGCTACTTAAAAGACAGGAATTTAGGGAGTTTATTGAACACCAAATTAAAACATATTTTGAAATAAACACAGGATCAGTGAAAGACAAATTTATATATGGGATACAATGAAAGCCTTCATTAGAGAGCAGATAATAAGTTATGTGACTAAGATGAAAAAGGATTACAATCGGGAAATAGAGCAGTTGGAAAGGGAGATAGTAAGTACAGAAAAGGAATTAGTAAAAAGGGATGATATAAGGAAAAGGAGAGAATTGGCGGACAAAAAAATTAAATATGAAATATTACAAATGTACAAGGTGGAGAAGAAAATAATGAAAACAAAGCCAAAGTATTATGAACTGGGAGAAAAATATTAGCCTGGCAACTTAAAACAGAACAAGCTAAAAGAATGATACTGGCATCAAGGAAAAAGGACAAACAAATTACATATAATCCAACAGAGATTAATGAAAATTTTAAGGAATTTTATGAAGAATTGTACCAAACTAAGAACGAGGGGAAAGATAATAAAATAGAGGAATATTTAGCTAAAATTGAACTGCCAAAATTGCAAGAAGAGGAACAAAACAAACTAATAAAACCATTTGAAATAGAGAAAGTACAGGATATATTAAAAAAGCTGACGAGCAATGAAACACCAGGAGAGGATGGATTTCCAATAGAATTTTATAAAACATTTAAAGAGTTATTAATTCCTCCTCTCCTGGAAGTAATGAACCAGATAGAAGAAACACAAAACTTGCCAGATTCATGTAAGACAGCAATGATTACAATAATAACAAAGACGGGGAAGGATTCATTAACACCAACATCATATAGACCAATATCTCTACTTAACTCAGACTATGAGATAAAAGCGAAATTATTAGCAAACACATTGGCCGATTATGTACCTAAAATAGTAAAACAAGATCAAATTAGATTTATTAAGGAAAGACGAACAGTGGACAATGTCTGCAAACTTATTAATCTAATCCACGCAGTTCAAGGAAATAAGAAACCAACAGTGGCTGTTGCTCTAGACGCAGAAAAAGCCTTTGACAGAGTAGAGTGGAACTATTTATTTAAAGTATTACAGAAGTTCAAACTACCAGAAAAATATATAAATTGGATTAAAGCATTGTTTAATGGACCATTGGCGAAGGTAACAGTAAATGGATTTGTATTGAATCACTTTAAATTAAGTAGGTCAACTAGACAGGGATGTCCACTATCCCCCTTATTGTTCACCTTAGCAATAGAACCTTTGGCAGAATAGAAAATAAAAGGGACAAAAATAAAGGAGAAGGAGTATAAAATCAGCTTGTTTGCAGATGACATCAAAGTATACCTAACAGAACCGGGGGTATCAGTAAAAGAATTACATTAGAAATTGAAGGAATATGGAGAAATATTGGGGTACAAGATGAACGCAAATAAAAGTGAAGTGATGCCAATGCGTAACGCAGACTATACAGAATTTTTAAAAGAATCACCATTTAAATGGCAACATATACAATATGGATCAGGTTAGATAATAACAAGTCACTTGTACAAAGTAAATTATCAGCCACTAATAAAGAAATTGCAGGAAGACTTAGAACATTGGAAAGAATTACTGCTAACGTTGATAAGGAGGGTAAACTGCATTAAAATGAACGTGGTTCCAAGGATACAATACTTATTTCAAATGTTACCAATTCGTTTAACAGAAAAATTCTTTAAGGAACTAAAGAGAATAATAAGGAAATTCTTGTGGAAAGGGAGGAATCCAAGGGTAGCATTAAATAAATTAACAGAGAGGTATAATCAAGGTGGTTTACAGTTACCAAATTTTAGAAATTATTATAGAGCCACACAATTAAGGTATTTATCAGATTTTTACCAGACAAGGGAAAAACCAGACTGGACTAAGATAGTACTAGATAAAATAGGGGAAAAGGTACCAGAACATATACTTTATAAGTGGGATGAAACGCTGGTGTAATATAAAAACTCACCAGTACTGCATCATTTACTTAATACATGGAAGAAGATCCACTTAGAAAGGAAAAAAATGAATGATCAAATACCAAAATTACTATTGACGCAAAATCCGCTAATCCCTTTTACAATAGACAAGCTTTCCTTTAGAGAATGGGAGAGAAAAGGAATCAAAAGAATAGAAAATTGTTTTTTGGGAAATAATTTATTAACATTTGAACAGTTGAAGTACAAATATGGAATAACTCATGGTACAATGTTTGCATATCATCAATTGAAAGCTTATTTAAAGGATAAATTCGGAAGCAGCTTGAGATTACCTAAAGGAAGCAGCTTTGAATACGTGATTACAGACACAATGATAATTAAAAGATTTATAACCAACATGTACATTAACTGCAAGATAATGAAAATGAAATAAGCTATAAACCTAAGCAGAAGTGGGAAAAGGATCTAAACATAAAGATAAAAAATGAAGTATGGGAAAAGTTATGTTTTGGAACTATGAAGAATACAATAAACACAAGGTTATACATAATACAGTATAATTGGTTACACAGGGTATATATCACTCCTCAAAAACTAAAAAAATGGGATTCAACATTATCGGATAGATGTTTTCGCTGTAAGAAAGAAATGGAAACAACATTACATGCCACATGTACGAAAGTAAATACATTTTGGGAAGAATTAAATCAGATACTAAATGAAATTATAAAAATTAACATACCAAAAAAACCAGAGATATTTCTTTTAAGTAAAATAAGAAGTAGAGAATTAGGCCTCAAATTGGATAAAGCACAAAAAAGATTTATTATGATAGCCTTAGAAGTAGCAAAAAAATGTATAATATCAACTTGGAAAATGGAAGAGAGCATGAGTATACAGCAATGGTACATGGAAATGAATAAATGTATTTAATTGGAAAAAATAACATACAATTAAAAAAAAAATCACAATGTTTGAACAAATTTGGAAACCAGACATGGAACATATCAGAGAGAGCTTGCCTACGACCTCCATTCCCTAAAATGAGAATGAAAATGATAAGAAAACAAAATGACTTGATTCCGTGTGTAATAAATAGATGACGCATTTTTCTTGTTTATTTTCCTTTGTGTAAAGATATTGTTTTATGGTTTTATTGTATTGTATATGTTGAATATTTATGGGTTTTGAAGGGGGTGGGTAGAGGGGAGGGAGGGAAAGGGGGAAAAAAAGGGGAGAAAAGACCACTGTGTAAATTTAATGAGAAACATTTGTATATATTTTGGTTGATACGGTTCATGGTGTGAAAAATAAAAAAATATTTTTAAAAAAGGCTGACCAAAATACTCCTCAATTCCCTATCCCATACCCCAAGCATCATATGTGCGCCCAATGTCACAGCTTGGCATGGAAATAAGTCAGAGCCTGTGCCCTCTGGTCTCACTGCAACCTGCAAAAGTTCCTTAGTATGAATTCACCAATAATTTGTGTACAGATCACTGGATCACATTAATTCACATTAATCATCCACCAACATTTTCTCCAGAGTTGCCAACTTTGTTTGAACTGCTGAAGGATGTGACCTTTTGCTTTTGACAATTCTGCTCAAATATAGAACACTTTTAAAATACTCATTTGTGATGGATTATAACAGATTTTATATTATGTATAGATGTTTTTGGAAGAGATAGATTGTGGGAGTCCTAGTGTCGGAAACAAACACTTCACAAAATAGATCTCATTTCAAATGCAAGAACTCTGCTCAAAGCAGACACTCTGGGCCCAGGGCCTTTGTAAAGACAATGGAAACTGCTTTGTTGAAGGTTCTCACAAGGAGGTGAAAAAAGAAGAGCCCATCTTGGGGAACTGAGAAGATATTTGAGGAATTGATCTTGGAGCCAGCAATCTGTTTGGTGGCAGTTTGCTGTTTTAAGAGAGTTTCTGGTTTTTACAAGCAGTGAGATTAAACAACATGTGATTCTTTGGAGAGAGAGAGTTTTCTGAAGTGGCTTCTGGAGACTGCAGCACAACAAGCTGGCAGCTTGCTTAAACCTCATTTTGAAGACAGGATGTGACTTCTGAGTTCAGCCTGTTGAAAACCCTTGTGCTCCATACAAGAGGAAATGGCTGGCTAGAGTGTTTCACCTGAAATAAGGAACTATGTGGTGACCTGTGTTAGGTCTGCTTTGTTCATGAATGAGTGAGACAAACACCAGGCTGAGTCGAAATCAGGGTTCTTTGTTCTTTATTACCGGATTGTAACACTTGCGACCAACCAGGTTAGTCGGAGAATGCATTCTGCCGTTATCAGCAAAATGGTGATTTTTTATACCCTTGGATACATGCTTAGAACATCATCATATCATTACTTGTCCAATGACTAAAACTGTTGCTATCCTTTCCCTGCTAGCTTCCTGCCTCTCAATCCATCAATGTCTCTCTTAAACTGTTGCTATCCTTTCCCTGCTAGCTTCCTGCCTCTCAATCCATCAATGTCTCTCTTATCTTGTAAGTACAAGGATGCATTCTGTTACTCCTTAGTACTGGGTGACTCCTTCTCCGGTCCCATCTCATGATGTTTTACCTAACAGGAGTACAAGGACACCTCCCCTTCTTGTTACTGCCCTGTACAGGGTAACTCCCTACACATTCCCATCTCATGATGTTTTACCTTACACCTGAAACAAGAGGTTATCATTTGGAAAACCCTGATAGGGCAAGTTTCTTCAGCATGACACTGAAATGACTGATGGAAGTAAATCAGTTTGTGTGTGTCCAACGAATAACTAAATATCTCTCTGAAAACCAACAAGAACCTTACTGAGCGGTAACCATTTAACCGCTTCCACCAGAGCCTGGTGAAAATTCATAAATGTTAAATTCTGTGCACAGTATACAAATTGCCTGATACCAGTGAACTTGGAGGAGTGAGATGTGAGATTGGACTGTGAATCAAATAACTTTTCTGAACTTATATACACATTACATACACGTGTGCTTAGAATTAGAAGGGGGTTAAGTTAAGGGTAATAAGTTAAAGTTTGATCCTTTTTATAATGTTTAAAAAATTAAAAGCAACTTTAGTTTAAGTAACCATTCGTCTTGATGAATTTCTATTGCTGCTGGGTTTTGGGGTCCTCTGGGCCCGTTACACATATTTGCAAATATATATAATATGCTCAAAGTAAACCAAAATAATACAATTAATTTCTCTTTGTCACTGAAGGTTACCCTTAACTTCCAGAGGAATCCATGAATGTCATCTAATAAGGGCATGCTTATTTTACTAACTCTACCCTAAAATGAAGACATTCTCCAGCACATTTGTGACTTATATTTCATCTGGGCACTCTCCAACCAGATGGCATTAACATCGACCTTCAATTTCTGTTAACACCTCCCCTGAGTCTCTCTTTTTACCTATCCCTCTGTCTTCTTTCCTTCAGCACCCTGGCCCCTTCCCTCTCCTGTCAGAGCTAGCCTGTCCCCATCACACCTCAGCTTCTTTCCCTTCTACCCTCTCACCTGTATCCAGCTATGATCACCCTACCTGTTAGCATGTACTCCCCCCCCCCCCTCACTGCCCCTTCATCCCTCCTCTCCTCTCTCCACCTTTTTATCCAGGTGCCTGTCTGGTTTGCTCATTACTTGATGAAGGGTCCAGGTCTGAAAGTTTGGTTCATTTTTACTTCCTATGAATGCTGTCAGACTTGTTGAGATTCTCCTAGTACTAGAACATCTCTCAATGGTTTACCCTTGTGTGATCAACTGCCAATCCCTCCAGGATTTCTCTGTAACCTCTTCTAGCCTGTCAAACTGCTCATGGACTCTTGTGCTTCGTGGGTACTCTGACATTAGTGCCCTTGCCAAGCTGCGGGGTTCCAAGATTTCCTTGCTCAACCTTCCAGTCTTCCTTTAAAACCCAAGTCCTTGAAAGTTTTGGCTGCCCGTCTTGACGGGCTAGACTGTATCATTTTGCAGTTAACTCAGTTCCTACTTTCCTTTTAAATTTATTCAATTTTATTTTTAATTTTAATGTAACTTTTCAATTTTAATTTAAATTTACAAACACAGCATGGTAACAGGCCCATGTGCCCAATTAACCCACACCCCCAGTGTGATAGTACAGATCTATCACCAATGTACATAGTGTATATAGTTACTGTATCTAGACTGTGCTTACAGCGATTGGCTGAGAGCTAAGCCACACCTATTGTTTGGGCCTTAAAGGGTTGTGTCCCTAGCCAGGTCGGATCATTCCGGACTGGTCGGCCACCTGTGAAGAGCTCCGGTCTTTTGCTAATAAAAGCCTTGGTTTGGATCAACAAGTCTTTGGTTCTTTCGACGAGCTCTACAATTTTATTAGCAAAAAGAATTTTTTTTTGAAAGGGATGGAGCGTTTAACTCGGCCAGAAAAACTTGATATCGACCCACAGTCAGCTACAGCCTTCAAAGCCTTTAACTTCTGGCTGCTGAACTTTGAAAACTTCCTGAGATTCATTCAGGTAGAGGAGGATAACCAGCGTCTAACAGCATTGCTGTCTATGGTGTCCTTGAGAGTCTACGAGAACATCCAGGATGAGACCACTTACACCGCAGCCATAAAGGTACTGAAAGGACTGTATGATCAACCGGTGAACAGAGTTCATGCCCGGCTCGTGCTTGCGTCGAGGAAGCAACAGCCCGGTGAGTCCAGCAGAGCATATTTACAAGTATTAAAGGCATTGGGCAAGGACTGTAACTGTGTGGACAAAACTGCTGCCGAGATCACAAACGATCTCGTCCGGGATGCCTATGTGGCCGGGCTCCGATCAAACGAAGTGAGGCTGCGCTTGCTCGAGCAAGGGGTAGAAAAACTAGACGACGTGGCCCGGATTGCAATCACAATGGAGGATGCAGCCTTAAAGTCCACCGAGCTCTCTAGGGACTGGACCCTTCGTTCTGATGTGAGTAGATTGCCCTTCTACCCTACCCCTGACAGCCTGTCAGCTGCTGCTACACTGCCCCCTGCGAACCCAAAATGTTATTTCTGCGGGAGGGACAAGCACAGCAGGTCCCAGTGCCCAGCAAGAAAAGCCAGGTGCCAGAAGTGCCTTAAAAAGGGCCACTTTGCTGCAGTCTGTAGGTCTAAAATGGCCGCCAGCAAACACAGTGCCTCGTGTGAAGCCCAACCGCCACTATCCCATTCAAACTCTTCTTCCCCAGAGCTCTCGTCCAATGAGAGCGAGGGCTCCCCTGCACGGCAACGCCTGACGTCACGGAGACGCCGAACCCGGAAGGGGCAACCCACCGTCGCAACCATGGTGATGGCCTGCCTCTCGCCCCCGTGCGGAACACTTGACACTACCGCCGCTGCTGCCGCCGCCACAGCCACCCCCGGGGCCGACGCTACCGCCGCTGCTGCCGCCGCCACAGACACCCCCGGGGCCGACGCTACCGCCGCTGGTGACACCACTCCAGCGACCCCAATCCCGGCACCACGGCGGTCACGCCGGATGGTCAGACCCCCTGACCGCTACAGTCCTTGACCTACCCCTTCCTTTTCATTCTCTCCCTCGTTTTTGTTTTTTTTTTCCCGGGTCAATTCTCCAAGAAGGGGTGAATGTGATAGTACAGATCTATCACCAATGTACATAGTGTATATAGTTACTGTATCTAGACTGTGCTTACAGCGATTGGCTGAGAGCTAAGCCACACCTATTGTTTGGGCCTTAAAGGGTTGTGTCCCTAGCCAGGTCGGATCATTCCGGACTGGTCGGCCACCTGTGAAGAGCTCCGGTCTTTTGCTAATAAAAGCCTTGGTTTGGATCAACAAGTCTTTGGTTCTTTCGACGAGCTCTACACCCAGTATATTTTTTTTTGAAGGATGGGAAGAAACCAGAGCCCCTAGAGAAAACCCATGCAGACACGGGGAGAACGTACAAACTCATTACAGACAGCGGGGGATTCGAACCTCAGTCCCGATCGCAGGGGCTGTAACAGCGGTACGCTATCTGCTGCGCTAACCATGCCATCATGTGCTGACCCTGCTGCTCCGGCCGCTTGGTGAGGCCCAGCCCATGGATTCTCCAGATGGCATTCTAACAGCTTGTGCTGACCAAGGTCTTTTCCATTGTTCCTTAATCTCTCCGAGATCAGACATTTAGAAAACAATGGGCAGACATTTGAACAAAGTAAAAAAAAATTAAAATAAATTAAAAACATAATCAAACAATGAGATTAATTTAAAATATTAACATTCATGAAAGTATAAAAAAATGCTACTTACTTCCAACTACATTTTCAATAAAGGTCACTGACCATCATACTAACAAGTGGAGCTGCAAATAACGTGCCAGCCACGGTTGGTGTAAAGCTGAGGGTTGACTAATTAATATGTTACAGAAACCTTAGGAATGTTCAATGATCATGGCTCTTTATCGGCTGAGTTCCATTTTATCACATGGTCCCTGTAATCTTTTGACTTCCTTAATGTCCATAAATTCATTACTCTTTGTTTTGCATGAATTCAACAACAGAACCTTTGCATTCCTCCAAGGCAGAGAATTCCAAAGATTCACCAGCCTACGAGGACAGAAATTTCTCCTCTTTTTGGTCAAAGATGGCATGCACCTGATTCTAAAACTGTGACTCCTGGATCTGGATTCCTCATTCGGCAAATTATCATCTAGCCTGTTAAGCCCCATCAGAATTTTGTACGTTTCAAGACCTGGAACAGACTTTAGATCCTGTGCTGTAACATGCACATGTGGAAGGCCACAGCACCCTGACCAGTGCATTACAGCTCACTAATCTCTCTCTATGGAGCCACCATGTGGCTTATGGCACCATCTGGTCTAATAACTCATTACGTGGCTGTGTTACACTGAATTTCAGAACCCTCTTGATATTCCATAAAAGGACCTGCTTAAGGCCAGGGACAACAGGTCTAAGTAGCAACTGTGTGTTGTAAACCACTTCTAAAACTCACTTCTACTGACTCAATGGAACTTGATTTTGGAGATTTCTGTACAAGGACACATCCACCAAATTCCACAAAGCACACATGCAACAGAGTACTAATTTTAGTTGCTTTAGATGAAGTCAACTGCTTTGATGTACAATGCATTTTATGCTATACTTACATGCATCTCCTATAGTTTCTACTTTGTATACATCATAATTGTCTATGATTTCATCAAAGGTTGTGTATAGTTTGTTCAAAAATTCTACAACTTGATATGGTGTACTCATGCTTGATAGCTGCGTGAAGCCTTCAATATCACTATGAAAGAAACAGGGAAATATATAAGTGACATGAACCTTCATAAAGTGCTAGAAAAAATATGGGAGGCACAACATAGTGGAGCTGTTGAGAAGCTTGGTGTTATTCAGTTGGTATGGACCTGAGGTCTGGAATTCTTCTCCAACCCCCACAGCCTTTCCACTTCTCTCTCCTTCCCCAAAGTATTCCTTAAAACCCACCCCTTAGCTTCTGGTCACTTGTCCTAATATCTCTGCAGATGGTTTGATTCTAAAAAGCTGGTTAATGACATCCTACCATGTTAACCCATTTATTTTAAACAAAATTATTTTCATTACTTTCAATACTGTAGGAAGAAATTCAGTGCAAATGTATTAATTTTTTAAAGTAGAGGTGTCTGGAAGATCCACACAGGGCCCTCCATAATGTTTGGGACAGACATTTAAAAATTTTTTTATTTGCCTCTGAGCTCCACAGTTTTAAATTTGTAATCTTGTGAAACATACACTGACAACATTGTTCTATGTAACATTAGTTAGACCAAGTTATGGAGAGTTCTGAGCTCCTTTCTATAAAAAAAATTATGTATCAGAGTCAGACAGAAATTTTTTTTGCAGAGGAAATAATGGATCAGAGATCTATCAAGAAACCTTGACTATACTGCACTCTAGAAAGGAAGAAAGAACCGTGCAGTCATTCAAGTTGTGCAAGTATTTCATTCAGTTAGGAGATTCCTTGAACTATGAATCTACAGGGAATCTTCCTTATACACTTGAATGGTAGGGGAATCCATTCAATAATCCATTCTTCAACTATTCAGATGTCCCAAGGGATGAGCGTCTGGCTCACTAGTTACTGGTTCCTGCACTCCCACTGGGCCCTGGGTCCTGCACTTCCATTGTGCTCTCTCCTTCACTCAAAGGAGCCCAGTTCCCCTGCTCCCTTTCCCTCAGTGGGGCCCTGGTTCCTGCACTCCCTTTCCTTCTCTCGAGCCCAGATATCTGTGCTCTCTTTAGACTACCAGGATCCCGGTTCCTGGTTTCCGCAAAACTCACCTGATACTGTTTGCAACGAAGCTTACTAGACACTGTATCATTCTCCTGCATAAAGTCTAAAGCAGGGGTGGCCAAACTTGCTTAACATAAGAGTTATGATAAACTTCAGATGTTTGAGAGCCGCAAGTCATGAAAAAATATTACATATTTTTACTCTTACAAGCAAATATTGGTACAAATATTTTATATAAATATTAAGAAATACATATATCAGTATGTAATATATACATGCATTTTTTAAACTGCTAATTAGTATTAGTTTTAATAATCAAAATGAATTCAGTCTGCATATATTCGTGTAATAGTCGAATTTTGTCGAGCAATTTTTAGGGGAAAATTTAGGAGCTCGGATAGGAGAATGGCTGGGCATCGGGTGTTTGAATGGGCAAGAGGCAGGGGCGAGGATCTGCAGCCGCAATCTTGGATGGGAGGGCAGCGGGGTGTCGGGAACCAGTCAGGGCACTGGAGCTTGGATGGGAGGGTGAGGATCCATGGTCAAGGCATTGGGAGCTTAGATGGGCGGGAGGCCATGGTATCAGCCGCTCGGATGGACAGACGGCCGGGGCATTAGATGGGCAGGTGGTCTGGATCACACTTACACTCTGCTAATTCTATTGCGTACAACACGGCCACATGAGCCATAGTCACATGATTGCAAGCCATGCCCACTAGCACTTTATAGCCAAGATACCTCCACGAGTCACAGTTTGGCCACCCATGATCTAAAACAAAGTGTATTGGAAGTAAAGTGGGGTAGTAAAAGGAGTAACATCCAATATCTGCAAAATCTACTGGTCCAACTCCATTGAGCTTGCCACATTGAGTTTTACTATATTCTGTCTCTGAAGTTCATGTGACCTTAGAATCACAACGTTGTCAAGTCTTGCAATCTGCTCGGATGCAAAAATGTGGCAATTAGGCTTTAGTTAATAAATAGTGGCTCTCCCAATCATGTGAATTAAAAATAAATCCTTATCAGGCAGTTCCTTCCAAATCCTAATAATTCATTATATAGAAATTATAAAAACAGAAAATGCTGGAAATACTCAGGAGGTCAGCATGTGTTGGAAGTAAACAAGGTTAGCAATTCAATTTCATCTGGTTTATTTTACATCTCCTTCATCCAAGTTCTCTTTCCTCTTGTTACCTGGTATTCTTTTACCAATCATCCAAATCTTTTAGCAAAGGGAACAGCTTATCTCCTTCTAATCCAGATCTCTAAACCCCTTTACTAAATATCCTCCAGAGTGCAACTCAAGTCTCTCCTGTACAACCATGGGTCATAACAATCCCAATCCTCCATACCCCCTGTACAACGCTTTAACATATCAGTGATATTGTGAGGATTGCCTACTTCCCAAGCAGGAAGGGATGCTGACGATGGCAGCAAGAATATAAATGTGCAATGATGCTTTCCACTTCAAAGATGAGACCTCTAACACCTGGCTGACTTTTTGCTATTCACATAGGATATAAAGGTTATTTTTATAGAATCCCCCTCACTTTGCCCTCTCCCACTCTGCCAGACATCCCTGCACAGAAGTTTACAAAATGGGGCCATTTGGAAGACTGTTAATTTCCAATAGCTGTTCCCAATTTCTGCATTTGCCAGACTAATCACAGAGACCTTTACCTGAAGAATATCGTGGCACTGGCATAGTTCTGAGCTTGAGCCATGATTCCTTGCCGGAGATCATCGGCTACCTGCTTTGGCAGCATACCTGGAATGGACAATATTTCGGTCACATAAACCAGATGCAAATGCATTACAATCTGTCAATGAAATCCTCCTTCTGCTGCCCTCTGAAAGCTAGAAGCTGTGACCCATTAACCACAGATTTCAATAAAGCACAATGCTGGAGAAATTCGCAGGTCAAACAGTGCACTTTATATAGCAGAGATAAAGGAACATAACCAATGTTTCAGGCTTGAGCCTTTCATCAAGATCTGAGCAAAATGTAGGCAGGCAAATCCTATTCCCTAACCACAGATTTCATTCTGAATGGTTTTGAATTTTTACTTCAAATCTTAATCCAGTAGAGTTGAGCAGATTATTGTATACAGTCTATAGATGAAATTAAAGGATTTAAAATTATAGGTACATAGGAGAAAACAGATTATTTAAGATGACTAAGTACTTTCTTTGCATGAAATTTGATGATTCTCAGAAAAGACAGGAAAACATTCTAACCACATAATGTCTATGCTATCTTTATCAACATTTAAACTTAATCAGTGAGTCCTTTTTTATGTCAGAATGATTACAACTTCTGATGAAACAGAGGCCAAATTAATATCAGAGGATATCATTTGAGCTCAAAAAAACTAATATTGATAATTTCTAGTTTTAATCTGGTTTATAAATGTTTTATTCAAATAACGTACATTGAGAGAAGTTTCTTTAAAATAACATTCAATAATCAGTATTCCATTCATTAGTGGCAGAATGTGAATGGACTTTTTCAAGGACTTACTATAAAGCAAACGGTCAGTTTTCTGTTTCTCATGGACCAAGTCCTGGGTCCTCTCGGCTACCAAAATTTCCAGGTGTTTGCTGTACTTTTCCATCTAAAGCACAGGAATATAAACCAGTTAAAGATCTTTTTGTAAAGCGGGCAAGTTCCAACCCCAAAACTCCTTTACATTTGGAAATAAAGCCTGACCTAAATTTCTAGCCAGAACTATGGACTCGGAGAGATGACTTCATTTGTCTTGGGTTGGGCGCATGTTCATGTCTGCGTTCTAACTAAGTGTCAAGACCAGCCCCTGCCTTACTACTGGCCCCTAATACCTCATTCACTGGTGCGTGAAGAATAACCCACTTCCAACCAGAGACCCAGCCCTCTTACCCTTGTTAACCCTGATAAGTGGTGGGCCAGAAAATCAGACCAGTTTATGAATGGAACGCCACTAACAGGTGGGTTAACTGAGGGCATCCTGTAAATGCTGAACTTTCCCTTGCAAAGAGTGGTTGAAGAGATTAATAAACACACCAGTGAGAAAGGAACTCAGCTGGTGAAGCAGCATCAGTGAGAGAAAACAAATGGTCAATGTTTTAGGCTGGAACCCTTCATCAAGATAATGAGCAGTTTGAACAAAACAGCATTATCCAAGCCATTCAAATCCAAATTAAGTTGAGTTACTGAAGCATATGACTCTCTTGGCAAAAAAAAAGATTTTATGGACCATCTTGATGCAGAAGAGAGGTGGAGATGTTTAGGAGAAAGTTCTGGAGCTGAAGGCACAATGAGAGAAAAATTCAATTTGGATGAGCATGAAATCTGAACTGAAGGAGCACAGTCCAGATGAAGGTTGTTCCTATGGATGCTGCGTGTCCTGCTGGATTTCCTCAGCATGTTTATGAATGATATGATTTTTGAATGACGTCTAATTTATGGAGAGTAGAATGAGAGAAGGCATCCAGGAGAGAGGTTTGAGTTTATCAGTGCAAGGGGTACAGTCAGATTCTGAGAGAAACAGAAAAAAAATAGAAGGATGAATTGAGATAGTGAAATGAGAAGGGTGAGATTGGCTCTTATAAGACCAACACAGAGCAGTTGAGCTGAATGGCCTTTCTGCATATGGCAATATAAATTGAAAACTAAGGTAAGTGAATTAAAACTTTGAACTTCTCAGCTCTAATTATAAAGGATGAGTGTTTCCAATAAATTCCAGTTCTGCATCTGTATCTGTACCAAAGTCATCATCATGTCCACAGGGCTGACTTTATTGGGATTGATCTTGTGCAGGTACTTCGTGACCTGTTCAAACGAGGGTCGGTGAGCTGGGTTTTGTACTCGGCATTTCCTAATCACCTGTGGAGCAAAAGGACAAAAGTAAGTTTGTGAAAAAGCCGTTTACTAATTCCAGGATTTGCTCCAAGCTCAGCTTTTCCTGCATGGCTTCACTTACCATGACATATTCAGAGGGACAAGGGCAGGCATTTTCTGATTTTCCACTTATTAATTCAGGTAAAGGTAGGCACTTCCCACATTCAGCCATATTTCCATCTTCCCTCTGAAGTATAATTCAAGGAGATGAGTTAGTCAATAATTTAAACAATCATTTTTGTTTCAAAGACGTCAGAGTTTTATTGCATCTGATTTGGAATTGGCCCAGGACCTTGTCCCTCAAACCACTCATCAGAGCCATTAACCTTCCTTCAAAGCTATACGAACTTCCCTCCACAGTGTCAAATACAGAAGCATCAGAGGCAGGGATGGAGAGGCCCTGGGAATGGAGAGGCCCTGGGAATGAAGAAGCCCTGGGAATGAAGAGGCCCTGGGAATGAAGAGGCCCTGGGAATGAAGAGGCCCTGGGAATGAAGAGGCCCTGGGAATGAAGAGGCCCTGGGAATGAAGAGGCCCTGGGAATGAAGAGGCCCTGGGAATGAAGAGGCCCTGGGAATGAAGAGGCCCTAGGAATGAAGAGGCCCTGGGAATGAAGAGGCCCTGGGAATGAAGAGGCCCTGGGAATGAAGAAGCCCTAGGAATGGAAGTTTTATCTCAAGGACAGTTGATAATTACTGAATGAATAAAGGCTCAGTCCAACTTGACAGGTACCATGCAGCTGAAGGATCTAAGTTCAGTTAATAATCTGCATTATTTTGAAAATGTACATATTAATAATAATCACATAAATACAAGATTGAAGGGGAGGAAATTTGCCCCTTTACTTGATACATGGAATGCAGACTCATCAATTTTCCCCTAAAAGTAATTTTATTCACAATAAAATATTTACCAAGAACTCTCATATACTTTTTCACTTCTCAGTGTCACATCTATTCATTTCCATCACTGTACATTGTTACATTCTCTATTTAGCACCATTGCCATCAACGTGACCATTTGTAGTTGTTTGAGGGGCTTCCCCTCCAGTCTCAGCTCTTCAATGCCTTGTAGTGGAAGAACTCGTCTGTGGCTGTTACCCACAAAGCTTTCATGTTGGCTGCGCCAAGCCTCAGTGTGTCCTTCAGCATGTACACTTGCAACCAAGTGGCAAGATTCCCTCACTGATATCTCGAAATTCAAACACACCAATGCCTTCCTAAATTGCAAGGGCAATTAAGGGATGCTGGTAGGTGATGGACTTGCCAATGAAGCCTACCTCCTGAAAAAAATATGAATTAAAAATAAAGAACAGGGTATAAAGACCAAAAAGATAGATAGATCCAGGGACAACCAATATGGCATCCAAAGTCTTCGGGGAAGTGCTGAGGTAAGCCCAACAGCCAATCCTCATCCAATAGCTATTATGATGCCTTGTGGGAAGTGAAGCTGCCAATCTGCCTTTCTACTGAATTCCCCACTGCTCACTGCTGCTACTTGGAAGTATGATGAGTGCTGCTGAGGGCCATGGCTTCAACTAATAAAGAGTGAAAATTTAATGAGCAGAGAAATGATACCAAGATGGCGACAATTAACATCCCAAGGAGAATCCAGAGAGGTTTGAAAGATTACTGAAAGGTAATTGTGCAAATGATGTGAAATCCACAACAGATGTGGGTCCTGAGGTGAGACGTGTAGTTGGTTATGTTTCGAGCTTTCATAACTAGTCCACAGGGTTAGAAGTGGATTATTTAAGTCAGAAATAAAGAGTAATTTCCCATCTCAGATAGAGTGTGAATTCACTTTCTGGATGATTATAGATGTTTGGTTATTGAATGTATTTGTGGCTGAAACTGGAAACTGAGGGAATTAGGAGATATGGGATCAGGCAGGAATAAGAGGATCAGCCGTGGTCTTACTGAATGGTGATGCAGGCTCGAATGGCCGACTATTTTGTTATGCACGATTTGGCTGGATTTTCTGCCAATTAATCAAAGCATTTCCAAAGAGAGTAATTTACTGTTTTCATAGGTGCCCTCTCACCATTCTTGGGATGACCATGGATTCATTCATGTGCTCAAGTTTACTTGCGCTGATACTTCATGTCATAAGGGAGAGAGGGGTCAAGTTTAACCCATTCTTGTTTATTTTCATTGTGTGATGACATTGTTAAATGGGTTTAATGTATCATATAGGTTGAACGTTGAGTGGGTGGGGGGGGGGGGTGAAGGAGGGAGGGAAGGGAGGGGAGAAAAGGGGATAAAATGACACTGTGTATATTCAAGAGGGAAATGTTTGTGTGTATTTTGGTCAGTATGGTTCATAGCATGAAAAATAAAAAAAATTTAAAAAAAGAAATAGCTCAAAAATAATACTATTCTCTTTAGACATACAGCACAGTAACAGGGCCTTACAGGCCATGAGCCAATGCCACCCAAATACATCCAATTAACCTACAACACCCCACCCCCCCCATACATTTTGAAGGGTGGGAAGAAACTGGAGTACCAGAGGAAACCCATGCAAATCCAGACAGAGCGGATTCAAACCCAAGTAATAGCGTTGTGGTAACTGCTGTGTTAACCATGTCACCCTATGGTCAACGCGATATGGTCAAGTTTATTTGTATAAATTCTTTTTCCAAAAGAATGTAAAGAACAGATTTGAGGGAATCAGTTTGTTAGACTTATCAATGACAATCGACATCTGAAGGATGAGGGAGCCAAAGGAATTACGGTAAGTAACGAGGAGATGTTGGACAGATAAGTATTGAACGTGGGAGATTAAGGGACGATTTAAAGGAGATGATTTTCTCAGATGGGGTGTCCAGAACATGAGATTTCAGTCAGAAGAGGTGAAGAGGAGAGGCAATTCCGCAGAATAGGGTGAGTGGAAAGGTGGAAGGCTCCCATTCAACGATCTGGGAGTCAAATGAAAACTTCAAGACTGAGAGTTTAGGTTTGTTCATGCATTAAAGGATTGGAAGATAAAGTCAAGACCCAATCTAGGCATGGGTGAATGGCTTCCAGTCCCTCTGCTTCTTACAGAGATATGAAGTATGAAGCAGCACGCTGCAGGGATCAAACCAAATAGCTTTGGAGTCTGCCTTGATTTTGAATTAAACTTACCGGCACAGGGTCACTTCTGGTTGCGATTTGCAGTAGAATGATGGCATAGCTGCAAAAAAATAAACAGAGTGTATTGGAATGAACTACCAGAGGAAGTGATAGAGACAGGTATAATTCCAATGGTTAAAAGGCATTTAGAAAGGTAGATGATTATATTTTTAAAAATTTTAACGAGACAGCACGGTTGAAGGCCCATCCAGCATGTGAAACCCGTGCCGCCAAATTACACCCAGGGTGGGAGGAAACCAGAGCACCCGCAGAAAATCTACATAGGTCAAACACCTTGCAGACGGTGTGGGATTCAAATCCAGCTCGCTGGCACTGTAATACCGTTGTACTAACTGCTACATTAAAAGAAAGGGTTTGTAGATAAATGAGCCAAATGCAGGTCAAAGGGACAAGATCAGGTGGGAAACTGGGCTGGCATGATTAAGACAGTCCAAAGGGCCAATATGCACGCTGTAAAACTCTATGACTATGAGAATAACATCCTAGAAGTGAACACCGTGCAAATCTTTAGTACTATCCTCGGGCAGTGAGTCTGCTGATTGACTAATGAACTGCTCACACTAACCCTCTGAGACTCCACTATTTATTAAACATATTTAATTATTTTTACACATGTATATTTGTTCTGCATATGTATCGCTTGCCCATATGTGTGTTATGTCTGGTTTGTTTGTGTATGTTTGCACCAAGGACCAGAGACCGCTGTTTCATCAGGCTGTACTTGTGCAATCTGATGACAATAAATGAACTTGAATTTCAGTTATGACTCCTGTTTCACTCCACTGCAATCACACACTACTTTGCTACTGTTTGTTTAGTTTGAAGGACTTCCACGTCCTAAGGATTTGTCCCAGCAAACCTCCCTCCTTCTGGAGCCCAAACTGGGCACAGGATATCCATTAACAGCGGGAACTCCAAACTGGGGTCATGGTCACCACTCACATCATGCACGCATCAAACTCACCCATTTGGGCTTGCAAGCAGGTGGAACTTCAGTATGATGTGAAAAGAAGCAGAGTTTGAGGAGGGAATTGCCCACTACTACTTGATCTCTCTGTGGTTGGACTTCCTCCCTTCTCACCAATGAGGCATGCAACCAATAAGTAGAAGGAGAAAGGTAATTTCTCACTGACAGGAGGCCATTGTTGTCTATGCTCACCTGACATCTCACCCAATGGTAGACCACCTGAAGCTCTTAACAACAGAACCTTCATAAACTGCCCATAATACTTTGGAGAACTCACCAGCTCTTCTTTGCATGTTACCATTGAATCCAACTGACTAGAGTTATCTCCTCTGAAAATCATTAAAGCCATTGACTCCAACTCCATCCACATCATCTCCGGCTGGATTTCTATGCATTGTGAGATTGCGATCAAAAGGCAGTTTTGGAATCTTCTTGACATTTTAAATTAGACTTAAAAATGACAATTAATTAAATCTGTAGTTGGATTTGAACCGACTGTCTTCTAACTCAAAAGAGGGCTAGGCATCAATACATGGCTTAATGCCGATTGACCTTATTGTGCGGTTACCTGTACACATCTGCAGCAGGGGTGGGTTCAAAGCTTGATGCCATATGGGCTTCAGGAGGTACGTATACTTGAATCAACCTCTGCCGGTACGTAGTAGGGGGATCAACAAGGTCCTCCTTCCTGTAACTTGGCAAGCAGAAATCTGGTAGAAAAGACAGGAAATTTCATGAACACACGACACAAATTTCAGGTATTTATCTGAGCTATAAAATATAAAGAGTTTCCTTTAAGTGAGAACAATGGTGATCTGGAAAGGCAGTAAAGCAGGGTTTGGTATAACATTTCCTCATGGATGTGCTTGGCATGTTTAAATGGGTCTTTCAAAGGTGATAGGTGGAACAGCCTCTTTCTGTTCTATATAACTACGATAGCATATTCAGAATTCACATGTTTTTCAAAGGAAATTGAAAGACTAGTGGCATGCTGCTAAGATAATAATACCTCTCTCAATATCGATAAGATAAGGGAGACGATCAATGATCTCATGACCGGGCACACTCCTGTCCACATCAATGGCTCTGAAGTAGATCCCCAGTGACAAGATCTGAACCCATCACATTAATGTGATGGTCAAGAAAGAGACCACCACATCAGGAAATAGAATGCTTCTATTTTGTTGGAGGATAAAGGAAGTTTGGCAACTTCTACTTGCTGGATGCATCAAGAATCTACAGAAGGATGAGAATGCAGCTCAGAACATAAAGCAAACTTCCCTCCCCTCCATCTACAGAACATAAAGCAAACTTCCCTCCCCTCCATCTACATCTCCCCCTGTGTGGGATAAGTGCCCAACATACTCAAGGACCTATCACAGCCCAAATACATTCCCTTCTCCCTCTCATTGGGGAGAAGGCTCAACAGTGTGAAACATGCACCAGCTGCCTTAAAGACAATTTCTTCTTTGTAGCCATCAGGCTCCTGAATGAACCCCACAGAAGGGTTTCGATGCTGTCCTTGCTTTGTAATAATTGATTTTTTTTCATTGTAATTCTAAACTCTGTAATTGTTTATACAGCTGTATGGATGTTAGAGATAATCTGTTGCACTGCACTCAGAAGAGCCCTTCTTACTGTACAGGGTATACATAAAACTTAAAAGCTTAAACTTAAAGTCTGTTGTCCATCTTGTTTTCTGGCTGAATAGTTTATCAATGCTCACCTGCAAGTTTGCAAACCCACCGGTCATCGATCACTGCGTTGGTGGATTTTAACCTGCCGTGGTAAATCTTACGTTGGTGAAGGTAGGCCATCCCTCTAGCGATGTCAGTTGCAAAAGAGAATCTGGGGTGAAAGCACACTGGTTTACCCAACATTCATCCCAAAACCACAAAAGGCTCTAACACAGTTAATGCTCTTTCAGCTCTTCCCTTAACTCTGGGGTACAAGGGTGTAGATTACTGGGCTAGCTGTCCAAGGGCCTGGACTATGGACCAGAGATAAGTTCAAATCTCATCGTAGGAATGGAAACCCAGTTAATTACATAATACAGAATAAAAAGTCATTTGCAGTAAGGGTCATTGTAAAAGTCCTGGAATACAGTAAAACCCATCTAATTCAGTGTCTTCAGGGAAGGGAAGCTGCCATGCACCTCACATTTGGCCTGTGTGAAGGTCCAGATTCTCAATATTATCATTACTTAAACTGTAAATAGTTCAGCCTCTAAGCAACCGAGCCTTCCCTCCACTGACTTCCTGCTACTTGGGGAAAAAGCCAACATATCAAAATATCTTTCCCACCATGATCATATTCTCTCATTCGGACCCTCAGCCCTTCTCGTTGAGCAGAAGGTACACAGGTTGAAAGGCACAAGGACAGTTTCTTTCCTGCTGTGATCAAACTACTAAATGGGCTTCTCATAAAAATGATTTCTTCTTCTCATAAAACCCCACCTTGGTGCGGCTCTTGCATTGTTTTTTAATAGTACTTTTCTCACTGATACAAGATTCCACACATTTTATTTTTTGTGATATTTGCTGGGATTAAGTGTGGGTTAACGCAATTGGATAGCACACAAAACAATGATTATTACTGTATTTTGGGACATGTCATGGTAAACAAGTCAATTGAATTTAATTCTTTACAGCCTAAGAAGTTGTTGGCAGAGCAGGAAATAGGAATGAATAATAAATGCTGAGCATGCCTGTGACAGCCTATCTGCCTGAAGGATGAGAAACCCTTTCAGACACAGTTCAATGTCTTCATGGCACGATTATTGTGCTTGCTTACAAGTGCCCATCAGGGCAGCTTTTGTTATGTGAGGCTAATTTTGTTTGCAGTTCCCGTTGCATCAATGTTAGTGCATAAAAGGGGAAATCAGCTATGTTTCAAGTGGTGGAGCAGACTGAATGGGATGAATGGCCTAATTCTGCTCCTATGTTATATAGGTTTATGCAAGCACAGAAATTACTTTATGTGATTATCAGTGGACATTCTTATTTTTGACCTAATGATAAAGTACTTCTTGAAGAGTTGTCACAATTGTAACATATGTGACAGAAACAGCTTTATGCCAACAGCTTGCCACAGACATTGTATTAAATACCAGATAATTTATTGTAATTCATGCTTGTTGTGCATTGGCTAGGACCCAATGTTCTTCTTTGAATTTGTTGAGCAATTTAAATTTTCTCCTGAGGGAGAGCAGACAAGGACTCAGTTTAACATCCCACTCGAAGTTTTCTGCTTTGAAATGCATTTCCATTTGATAGCACTAAGTATATTCATTACATGCCTCTGGGTTCTGCCCAGTCACCAAACTATATTTCCATAATTGCAAAAGAAGTTAATCTCAGAAACCTTGTGTGTATAATACTGAAATCACTACATTAAACACTGCCTGGAAAGGGGTGGGACAGGGGAAGGGAAGAAAGAGAGAGAGTGGGGAGAGAGAATGTCTGCACACTGGTTATGATAAATCCAGAAGTCAAAGAGTGAGGGCAGCACTGACCTACCAAGGTCCTCACCTGCCACTCGTCGAACATTGGAAGTTGATCTTTGTCACTGGAAGCCTCATTTAAATACAACATTAATTTAAGGACCAAGTGACAACTTGAGTAGGGAGAATGATCAGAAGGTTGTACAATGCATACCTGAACCCCCAGTTCAAAGGAATGTCTTCATTGAGCAACACATCATTCAAGCTCCCTTTTGGGCAATATTCTGTTATTATTGCCACATTTGGAAGTGCAATGCAGCCACCAATAAACTTGCAGAGGTTTGGGTGATCGAGCTCCCTGTCAAATCCGAACACATACACAGAGTGTAACATTTCTTTAAGCTCCCGTTTAACAGAAAATGTGTGTGTGTGTATCAATGAAAGATAAAGAATCACAGAACCATGCAGCATGGAAATGGGCCCTTTCCACTTACCTCTTCCATGCCGGTGATTACTAAACTAATCCCATATGCCAACATTGGGCCTTTCCTATCCAAATACCTGCCCAAATACCTTTTAAACATTGTAATCTGCCTGCATCACCCACTCTGGCACCTTGTTCCACATGTTCGCCACACTCTGTGGAAAAGCTCACCCCTCACATATCCTTTCTAATTCTTCCTCTTTCACCTTAAACATGTACAACTCCAGTCCTAGACCCCTGTGCCCTCATGAAAATATTCTGACTACCTATATCCTTCATAACTTTACAAATCTCTATAAGGTATGCACTGAACTTTAACAATATTTCAGTAAGAATAAACTGCCCATTCCATCTCTCATAACTACAGATTTTCATTCCAAGCAACATCCTGATGAATCTCTTCTGCATTCCCTGTGTTTCTACCTTAACCTTCCATGTAGCTTGACAACCAGAACTAGACACAATATTCTGAGAGTGACCTAATTCATTTTAGTGCAAATGCAACAAGATGTTCCAACTCTTACACTCGAGGTCTTAACCAATCTCTTTGGCTTGGCTTCGCGGACGAAGATTTATGGAGGGGGTAAAAAAAGTCCACGTCAGCTGCAGGCTCGTTTGTGGCTGACAAGTCCGATGCGGGACAGGCAGACACGATTGCAGCGGTTGCAGGGGAAAATTGGTTGGTTGGGGTTGGGTGTTGGGTTTTTCCTCCTTTGCCTTTTGTCAGTGAGGTGGGCTCTGCGGTCTTCTTCAAAGGAGGTTGCTGCCCGCCAAACTGTGAGGCGCCAAGATGCACGGTTTGAGGCGTTATCAGCCCACTGGCGGTGGTCAATGTGGCAGGCACCAAGAGATTTCTTTAGGCAGTCCTTGTACCTTTTCTTTGGTGCACCTCTGTCACGGTGGCCAGTGGAGAGCTCGCCATATAACATGATCTTGGGAAGGCGATGGTCCTCCATTCTGGAGACGTAAACACAAGGATACCACAGTCTTTTCCACTTACCTATCCACATTCAAGAAATCATGGACTTGCACCCCAAGATCCCTGCTAGATCCTTATAGAAACAACCAGAAGTTGACCTATGAGGGTCATTTGACAAATTGGCGAATTTCTGTCTTCCTTACGGTAGACAAAGAATTTCATGTATGTTACATTCTAAGTGTAGTGTTACATGACAATAATGGAACGTTAACCTCCCAAAGTGTATTTCCTCACACATTTTTGGCATCAAAAGTTATGGGAAGATGGCCAGGCAGTGGCCAAAGGGGAAAATGATCTGCTCATGATTAAATGGTGGGGCAGACTCGATGGGGTGAACAGCCAATTTCTGCTCCTATGTTTTATGGTCTTATTACATTCATTACTCTGCCAAACTTTCCAGCTGTGTAGGCTACAAGCATCAAACCACACGAGGCAGAGTGCAGGTAAAACCCTAGTTTTAATAGATTGGTATTCAGCTAAGCTTTGAGGCCTTGTTCTTGCCTCTGTACAAGCCTAGGCCAGAATGAGGGGGAAGGGATCCCCCTGGGCCTATATACAAACCACCTGGTGTCCGAGTGGTGTAATGACATCACGCATGACATACCACCACAAGCTGATCTCATCCAGACAATCTTCTAAGCTAGTCACACTTCCACCAATATTCGTGTCATTGCAAAATCACCAATCACGCTCCCAATTCTCATCCAAGTCGTTTATATACAATATAATCCTACAATCAAAAAAGTCCCAGACTGAACCCTGTGGCACAACACTCATTACTGACACCCAGTCAATGTAACATCTATCCAACACCACTCTCTGCCTCCAAATATGGATCTAATATGTCAACATGCCTCGGATTCTGTATGTCATAATTTTCTAGAAAAGCCTACAGTGTGGGACCTTAGCAAAATCTTAACTCAAATCCATGTAATCTCTGTCCATTGCTGGCCTTCATCACTTGTTTTAGTTACTGTGATCCCCTGCCACTGAAGGTGCTGAAGAGCCAGTAAAGAATCCATATCACCTGCTTCTATTTGAAGCTTGCTTTAGAGTATCCAAGAAACATTTTAAACTTCTTGCTCTTTAAATGCCAGCAATACCCAAAATCAGTCTTCCAAATAGCCCAAGACCCTCAGGGACCTGACTCCAACTCCTTTTCTGGGTTCTTCAAAGCACCTCAGAGTAGGAGAGCTGGATGATCTTATTTCACCAACAGCATACCCTCCACCACACCTATTGGCCTTTCCAGTTATAAAATGCTGTTCAGTTCAAGAAAAATCCCCGAGGAGAGAAAACTGCACAATTAAAAACTGGTCCCAAACCAAAGTAAGGAGATATTTGCTCAGCTGATCAAAAGCTTAGTCCAGCAGGCAGGATCTAAATAGACTTCAGGAAGTAAAAGAAGTGATGGAGACATTGATTGGGAATTCCAGAGCCTCTGCTTAAGACAGCTGATGGCACAGCAATTAATGGTGAAAGAATTGGATTTGTGGATTAGATGGGACCCAATGTAGGTTGGTGAGTGCATGAGAATGAATATGCCGATGACCTGGGTGATTGAACTTATCATATGGAGAACACTGGAAATAGGAATACTAGTGTTTGCAACCCACCGGATGTGCTTCACCTCCTTGCGAATGGATTTTGAAAGTGTGAAAGTTCTTTTCTTTATCTTCTTGATGGCAACAGTTCGACCATCACTGTAATGAGATAAAGAGTAATGAGGATGGATTGTCAGATTTCTGAGGGCTAGTGGTCCAGCCTAACTGGTTCACATGAGGCCTGACACAACGTTGAAATCATATAGTAAAAACATTTGCAAATCCACAGCAAGAAGGAATGGGGGTATATCTATGTTGAACGTGTTCACTCATGTCAGTGTCTTTGGCAAGGCTAGTATTTATCTGTAATCTCTGGATTCATCTTAACATAAGGACTAATGCTTATTAATTCTACACTATCCGTCCATCCCACACAAGGAATGAATCAGCAAAAGGTTATAATAATCTAGTGCAGGAAACTAATCAAATGATCTAACCTGACCTGAGGGTCTGCCTTATCTTCCTTGAACCAAACACCATGCAGCCCCTATCTCGTACCAGTGTCCATCGCCTGGCTAAACTCGTGTCAGAGAACAACTATTCCTTTCAGTGCACTCACCCTCACCAATGGAACACCACAGGAACACTAATGTAATGACTCCACACACGCTACCCTTCCTCTCTCCTCTCTGACAGTTCCATGACTGTCAGTGGTGATCTGAACTCTCCACAGCCTTCCAATTATGTGTTCAACCATTTTAGATTAATCCAGGCTCCCAACATTTACACTTTCCTTTCTGGCGATGATTCTGTCACTGCCATTTCCATCCTCCAGGTCTTTCCTTTGTTGCACCACTTGTCCACTACCATCTGCTTTGCCTTGTACCCATCAGTTACTTTATTGCTTCTGTCATCTAATCTCTCTGTCTTAGCAAAGAATTTCTTTCCTCTGCACTCTTTTCTTTCCGTGTGGTAGGGTGTATAAATGCATGCATTCGTGTTCTTGTGCGTTTGTGTGGAGGTGTAAATCCTCTCACTCTCATTGGCCCCCTCCCCACCTTGCCCCCACAGGTACTGGCTCATCTTCTGAGAACTGGCATGTTCATGTTTCATTTTATGTGATACGATTTCCTAGTTCAGTAACTTTTCTCCTCAGTGGCCGTGTCATGATTCTCCTCTGCAGACGTGAAAAACATTATGAGGCATTAAGTTTCAAGATGGAATCAGTTACATGTTTGAGATTGAACCAGTGATCTTTGGGCCAAAGGATCTTCTACAAGGACAAATGAAGTAAGGCAGAAAATATGCTGTGTCACCAGCACAAAGCAGTTGGGCTGAATAGCCTGCTTGTGTGGTTTCCCTTCTAGCTAACTAAAACAGGATCAGCCAAAGGGGTAATAATGTGTCAACTCAACAGTTTGTATATGGTGCTGTAAAACTTTGAAATGTGTGAAAAATTAACTTGCAATTCTTTTTTATCTTTGTTAAATTTCGTCTAAAACCTTAAAGGCACTGAAGTATTTTTTGAGACATGGTCACAGTCATAATGTGGGAAATGCAGCAGCCAATTTGGCCACAGTAGGCTCCCATAAATTGTAGCACGATAAAGATCATGTTATCTGTGTTATCTATGTTGGGCTGGAGGACAACTGCCAAAACTGTGCCAAGAGATCTTGAACACTTTTCTGAAAGGTCAGGTGGGGCTTTGTTTTAACATCCGACCTTAAAGATGGCACCTCTGACTTTCAGCAGGTCCTAATATAAGTGACACATACTGTCATTATTGAACAAAATAAAACAAAAAAAAAATGAACAGTCATTAAGAGACACGGTGGAAACCAAGACATGGCTACCCTTGTGGTCTGGATAGGTACACTTACAAAATGCCTGTCTGGGTAAAGTGTTGTTTCCTTGATGCAACGGCAGCTCCCGTACAAGAGCTGACAGCGGTGATACAGCTGGCATTAGAATCGCTGGCTCCGTTAGGAATGCTGATGGCACTGCCCAGCATGGTGTGATCTGCAAGGGTGTTGAAAAACAGGCCATCAAGAAGGGTGCATGGGTTAGGCACAATATCATCAAGCTGTTTGATTATCCTGTTAGCAGAATTCTCTCTGGTTGCATAGACCAATGGAGAGCACTTGAAAGGAAGGAATTAAAAAAAAGGAAAAAGAGAAGGAAAGGAGAGCAACATACCTGGTGGTAGGTGGGATCTTGTCTGAGGGACTCATTGACAGATTCCTACCCAAGCAGATTCACACTAACAGTCCAAACTCAGTATCACACCCATTTTCTCATGTTTTTCAAATTCAAATCATCTCCATCTTGTGTCTGTTTTTACATTGAACAAATGGGGAAAGACTGCAAGAAGATTTGGCAAGATTTGCTTCCTCAAAGACGTTTTATTTCCTTGGAGCCTTGGAGAAATGAGGGAATACTGGGATGGAGCTTTGGAGAAATGAGGGAATACTGGGATGGAGCCTTGGAGAAATGAGGGAATACTGGGATGGGAGTCTTGGAGAAATGAGGGAATGCTGGGATGGGAGCCTTTCTCAGACTTATGGTGGTTTTTCACCTTTGTTACTAATTCTTTCTCTCTTAACAGGGTTATTAATTCCTGCCACCTGCAGTTTTAGCATTGCACTCTCCCATCTATTTCCAGTTGAATTCTGTTTCATATAGATATGCTTGGTTTGAAATTGTCTCCACTCTTGGATTTTATCTGTGACAATTTATTATGTGGAACAGGGAACAAACTCTCCAGGGAACCTGTGAGGTGATGGCAAATTCTGTGAACTATCAGTATCTAGGAATCACACAGCAAGTTCCTGCAACTGAGGTTAAGAAATATTCTTTGGTTTGGCTTCGCGGAGGAAGATTTATGGAGGAGTAATGTCCATGTCAGCTGCAGGCTCGTTTGTGGCTGACAAGTCCGATGCGGGACAGGCAGACACGGTTGCAGCGGTTGCAAGGGAAAATTGGTTGGTTGGGGTTGGGTGTTGGGTTTTTCCTCCTTTGTCTTTTGTCAGTGAGGTGGGCTCTGCGGTCTTCTTCCAAGGAAGTTGCTGCCCGCCGAACTGTGAGGCACCAAGATGCACGGTTTGAGGTGATATCAGCCCACTGGCGATGGTCAATGTGGCAGGCACCAAGAGCTTTCTTTAGGCAGTCCTTGTACCTCTTCTTTGGTGCACCTGTGTCTTGGTGGCCAGTGGAGAGCTTGCCATATAATACGATCTTGGGAAGGCAATGGTCCTCCATTCTGAAGACGTGACCTACCCAGCGCAGTTTGATCTTCAGCAGCGTGGATTTGATGCTGTCGGCCTCTGCCATCTCGAGTACTTCGATGTTGGAGATGAAGTCGCTCCAATGAATGTTGTGGATGGAGCGGAGACAAAGCTGGTGGAAGCATTCTAGGAGCCGTAGGTGATGCCGGTAAAGGACCCATGATTCGGAGCTGAACAGGAGTGTGGGTATGACAACGGCTCTATATACGCTAATCTTTGTGAGGTTTTTCAGTTGGTTGTTTTTCCAGACTCTTTTGTGTAGTCTTCCAAAGGCGCTATTTGCCTTGGCACCAACCCTCTTTTCAATCTTCTTCAGCATGATGCTGAAACAAGCCATGAAAGACCTCAACAACGAAGACGCTGTTTACATCCGGTACTGCACGGATGGCAGTCTCTTCAATCTGAGGCACCTGCAAGCTCACACCAAGACACAAGAGCAACTTGTCTGTGAACTACTCTTTGCAGACAATGCCGCTTTAGTTGCCCATTCAGAGCCAGCTCTTCAGCGCTTGACGTCCTGTTTTGCAGCAACTGCCAAAATGTTTGGCCTGGAAGTCAGCCTGAAGAAAACTGAGGTCCTCCATCAGCCAGCTCCCCACCATGACTACCAGCCCCCCCACATCTCAATTGGGCACACAAAACTCAAAACGGTCAACCAGTTTACCTATCTCGGCTGCACCATTTCATCGGATGCAAGGATCGACAACGAGATAGACAACAGACTCGCCAAGGCAAAGTAAGAAATACTACAGTTACAGATATAACATAGTACCCACTTGTCTTTGACCAGTTCTGTTCTAAGAAACCACAGACCTTCTCAGAATCCATTTGGGAGAGCAATCCTTACCCAGTCTAGCCGGTTTCTCACTTCAATCACATCAATGACTCCCTTCTGATATACCACTCTATCATACCTATCTGCTGTGTCAAAAATATTATACTACACCCTGCAGTGGTTAAAGAAGGTAGCTCAACCTCTCCTTCTCAAGTGTAATTAAGGAGTTATCAGAAGTCAATATTCCCAGAATCAATTTTTAAAAGTTGACAATGACCATAGCAGGCTGAGCTTTGGTTAAGAAACATAATTCTTATGCAGGCTCCTGTGGGAATGTGCGCAGTAAAGTAATTAAGAGATGTAAGGGGGAAATCTTGCCTTTCTCATCTGTGCTCAGTAGCCAATAGCCCCACTCATCTCTGCATATTCAATAGTCTGTAGTGGAACCCAGTATTTGCACAGGCATATGACTGGTACCTGACACTCTTGCACATTTAGCATCCATGAACAAAGACCAACCTTGGTGTGCAAGGATTGCATTGCAGCTTGTCCACTGTCAGTTTAAGGCTGAACACAAAATCTGTGTATTTCTCTTCCTTTTATATTCAGCCTAATATACATTCTGTGCAATTTGCACAGACAATTCCAAACATGTGCCACCTCCAGCAGCAAATGGGCGGCATGGTTAGCAACCGGAGTTTGAATCCTGTGCTATCTGTAAGGAGTTTGTACGTTCCCCCGTGTCTGCATGGGTCTCCTTCCACTGTTCAACACATACTGGGGGTTGTAGGCCAATTGGGTACAATTGGGTGGCACAGACTTGTGGGCCGAAAGGGCCTGTTACCACGCTGTATGACTAAATTAAAAATAAATTAAAATTAAAGAACGCAATCATTAGCTACACATTTCCAGTTTTGTGGCCATGTTACGGACCTTGTTTAATTTGATTGAAGTCGATTATCCAGCTCTCATCCCACAACAACTTTTGCTTCTGGTACTGAAACCACTGTGATTAAAAAAAAACATTGGAAGTGAGATCAGGGGCAGGACCTTTGAGCCAGCTTTGCCATTCAATGAGATCACGACATCTCAAGTCCAACTTCCTGTCCAGTCTGCTTATCCTTTGATAGCCCCAGCCTTGTGTCCATTCAGTCTATGCGGAATGGAATTCCAAATGATCACGTTTACTGAAGAAGTTCCTCCACGATGGCCGATCTCTCACCCTGACACTAAGTCCCTGTGCTGGCTCGACGGCCCGAAGGGCCTACTCCAGCTCCTATTGTCTATTGTCTATTGACTCCCATGTATGTTACTCCCAAGCCTGACGAATTGGCTTCTGAGCAATTACTCGAACAATCCTAATGATCTACAAGCATCAGGTTAGCATTTGTTATTGATATATTTAGTTTGATAAAATTAGTGAAAGATTGCGTGGAACATCAAAGAAATAAACCTACCGCAATGGTGAGGATTAAACCAGTGCAGACCAACGAGATGGGGAAACTTATGGCAATTTTGATGGTCGCAGTGCAATCACCACAGTCTGCTGGGCACGTAGAGCATGTTTCCTCTTCATCACAGTTATCATCTCCACAGACTCTCAGAAAGAGGAACATTCAAACACTGTAACTGGGCTCCGTCATCAGGGGTTGCATAGAACTTGCAGCACAGTAACAGGCCATTTCCACCATTGAATCCATGCTCCACACTAATCTCCTTCTATTCCTCTTCATCTCAACCTCAGATCATCTTTCCTTTTCTTTCTCCCAGTTTCTCCAACTTTGTTTAAATCCACATCTGATCTTTGTTTCAATCAATCCCTTTTGGAAACAGGTCAGCATTCCTGCCACTCTCTGCCTTGGAGAGGAGTGTTCCAGGGTAGTGATCTCAGGATTGCTACCCATGTCGCGTGCTAGTGAGGTTAGAAATGGGGGAATGGGGGGGGGGGGTGGGGGGATAATGCAGCTTAACACATGGCTAAAGACATAGTGCAGGAGGGAAGCCTTCAGGTTTCTGAATTGGGCTTTTTTCCAGGGACGGCGGGACATGTTCCGACAGGTCTGGAGGGGGACTAATATCTTTGCGGGAATGTTTTCCAGTGCTGCTTTGGTGAGTTTAAACTAGATTTTCAGGGGGATGGGAACCAGAGTGTTAGAGCAGATAGAGGAGTAGAGGAGGGAAAAGATTATGTGAAAATTGCATGCACCTTTACAAGTCAACAGGTTGTATGTGGTGGAAATGTTCTCAGGTTCATCTATTTCAATGCAAGGAGTATTGTAGGAAAAAGCAGACAAGCTTAGGGCATGGATTGGCATGTGAAATTATGCCTGAGGCCATTAGTGAAAAAGCAACAGTTCTGGGTTTCTGTTGCTTCAGACATGATAGAATAGGGGGATAAAATTGCTTGTTGGGGGGGAAAAATATCACAGTTGTGCTCAGGCAGGACAGACTAGAGGGCTCGTCTACTGAGGCTATATGAGTGGAGCTGAGGAAGGGAAAAGGTATAAGCACAGTCATGGGGTTGTATTATAGACCACTCAATAGTCAGCGAGAATTGAAGGAGCAAATCTGTAGAGAGATATCAGACAGCTGCAGGAAACATAAGGTTGTGATCGTAGGAGATTTTAACTTTCCACATATTGACTGGGACTCCTATAATGTAAAAGGGATGGATGGCTTGGAGTTTGTCAAATGTGTTCAGGAATGTTTTATAAATCATTATATAGAGGTAGCAACTCGAGAGAGTGCAATCCTGGATCTCCTATTGGGGAACAAGGCAAGACAGGTGACAGAAGTGTGTGTAGGGGAAGATTTTAGGTCTAGTGATCATAATGCCATTAGTTTTAAGTTAATTATGGAGAAGGATAGGTCTAGGTCTCAGGGTGAGATTCTAAATTGGATAAAGTCTAAATTTGAGGAAGGATCTAGAATGAATGGATTGGGATAAGTTGTTTTCAGGCAAGGATGAGTGAGGAAAATGGAGGACCTTCAAAGGTGAAATTTTGAGAGTACAGAGTTTGTATGTTCCCGTCAGGGTTAAAGGAAAAGTTAACATGCATTTGGTTCCTTGTTTTAAAGGGATATTGGGATATGGTTCTGAAGAAGAGAGAGGTGTATAGCAGGTAGAGGTAACTTGGAGCAAATTAGGTACTTGAGTATAAAAACAATGCAAGAAACACCTTAAGAAAGAAATCAGGAAGTCTAAAAGAAGATATGAGGGTACTTTGGCAGACAATGTGAAGGAAAATCCTTAGGGTTTCTACAGATACATTAAGAGCAAAAGTATAGCAAGGGACAAAATTGGTCTCATTGAAGATCAGAGTGTTCGGCTATGAATAGAGCCAAAAGAAATGGGCGAAATCTTTAATGGGTTACTTGCATCAGTATTCACTCAGGAAACTGGTACAGAGCCAAGGGAAATAAGGAAAACAAGCAGTGAGGTCATGGAACCTATACAAATTAAAGAGAAGGAGGTGCTTGCTGTCTTAAAGCAAATAAGGGTGGATAATCCCTAGGACCTGGCAAGATTTTCCCTCTGACCTTTAAGGAGGGTAGTGTAGAAATTACAGGGCTCTGGCAGAAATATTTAAAATGTCCTTAGTCACGGGTATGGTGCCGAAAGATTGGAGTGTTGCTCCTGTTGTTCCACTGTTTAAAAAAAGGCTCCAAATGTAACGCTGGAAATTATAGGTTGCTGAGTCTGATGTCAGTTGCAGGTAAATTATTGGAAGGTGTTCTAAGAGATTGGATATAAAAATATTTGGATAGCTATGGACTGACGTGGCTTTTTAACATGGTAAGTCATGTTTACCCAATCTTGTAGAGTTTTTCAAGTAAGTTATTAGGAAAGTCGATGAGGGAAAGTCTGTGGATGTTGTGTACATGGAGTTTATTAAGGTCTTTGACAAGGTCCCACATGGGAGGTTGGTCAGGAAGGTTCAGATTCTGGGTATTCATGGTGAAGTAGTAAAATGGATTCAACAATGACTTTGAAGGAGAAGCCAGAGAGTGGGAGTGGATGAATGCTTCTAAGACTGGAGGCCTGTGACTAGTGGTGTGCCTTAGGGATCAGTTCTGGGAACACTGTTGTTTGTCATCCAAATCAATGACCTGGATGATAATATGGTAAATTGGATCAGCAAGTTTGCAGATGACACTAAGATTGGAGGTGCTGTGGACAACAAAGAAGGTTTCAGAGCTTGTAGAGGGATCTGGACCACGTATAAAAATGGGCTGTAAAATGGTAGATGGAATATAATGCAGACATGTATGAGGTGTTGCATTTTGGAAGGACAAACAAAGAAAGGACATACACAGTAAATGGTAGGGAACTGAGGAGTATGGTAAAACAAAGGAACCTGGGAATACAGATACATAATTCCCTGAAAGTGATGTCACAGGTGGATAGGGTTGTAAAGAAAGCTTTTGGCACATTAGACTTCATAAATCAAAGTATTGAGTACAGGAGTTGGGATGTTATGGTAAAGTTGTATAAGACATTGGTGAGGCCAAATTTGAGGTACTGTGTGAATTTTTGGTCAACTAACTGCAGGAAAGATACCAATAAGATAAAAAGAGTGCAGAGAAGATTAACAATGATATTGCCCGGACTTCAGGAACTGAGTTACAGAGAAAAGTTAAACAGTTTAGGACTTTATTCCTTGGAGCGTAGAAGAATGAGTGAAGATTTGATAGAGGTATTTAAAATTATGAGGGGGATATACAGAGTAAATGTAGGTCAACTTTTTCCACTAACGTAGGGGAGATACAAACCAGAAGACATGGGTTAAGGGTGAAAAGGGAAAAGTTTAGGGAGAACACAAGGGGGAACCTCTTCACACAGAGAGTAGTGGAAATGAGCTGCCAGTTGAAGTGTTGAATTCAGGCTCAATTTTAACATTTATAAAGAATTTGGACAGGTACAATGGATGGAGGGCTATGGACTGGGTGCAGGTCAGTGGGACTAGGCAGAAAAATGGTTTGGCACCGACTAAAAGGGCTGAAGCGGCATGTTTCTGTTTTCTAGTGTTCTATAGTGGCTTGTCTGTGTCCAGCAAGCTCCCACTAATGGCAATGTGAAAATGATCAGGTAATTTGCTTTCGCAATATTGACTGAGCATTACATATTAATCAGAAGACTGACCTACAAAGCAGCAGTTCAGATAACTTGGCCCTTGAGTTTAATGGCTCACTGTAAAAGGTCATACCTTTCAACTTGCAGTGCTGCTGGAATCTTGGAGCAGTGTAATCTAAGGATGGTTGATTTACATCTCCTATTAAAATCCATCCACATTGTGTTTGCAAGAGGGATTTTTCCACTGAGATAACATTGTCCCTCTAAAATTATTCTGGTTTCATTAAGCATTGCTTTAAAAAACTCTATTGCAAATGCACAATCGATTTTCCTCTTAATTACCTTTTGCAGGTAGCACCAAAGTTTTTGCCTCCAATGCAGCTTGCATTCTTCCTACCTTTATGTGAGCTATTAGGGAGGTTACCCCAACATGGACAAGGACCACCTACAGACAGAAGACACAATAAACAAAAATGAGTGGATACGTACACCCACACATCCTTCAATGTTTTGACAACTTTCCATTTCTTCCAAAGAAACTGGATTCCTCCTGAATTAACAAGCAATTACTGAACAAAATTATTTTTCTTTTTAAAACTCACAACAGAAAGCAATAAAGTAAAATGATTGGCTTGCATTGCAAACCACATTGAATGACTACATTTCTACCTCTTGCCGTAGAGCAGCTCCGATTTCCTAAGGCACTTTACAGTGCAAAGCTTTTCTATGGTGTGGTCACTCTCTTCTTATGTAGGAAAAGTAGTGGCGAGTTTGTGCACAGCAAGCTCCCACAAACATCAAATAACGACCAGGTAATTGGCTTTAGTAATGTTGAATGATGAATAAATATTGGGCCAAGGATGCTGGCAATAGTCATTGGTTCCAATCCCATTAAGAGTGACAAAAGCATCACTTCTGTTCTTGCATTGCTCCCTATATCCCTTCTCACCTCTATAAAGGAGTTTAACTTAGTCCCTCTATGTGACTAAAGGTCCACAGCCTTTAATCACACTGATAAATCCTTGCAGAGTCTAATAGTCAGACAAATCTTTTCCTTTCCTTCATTGCGCATTCAATTAAATGCTCATAACTTACCTTGGCAGTCCAATTAATTTGACTCATTTTTCCTGCTGTCGACACAGTGTGAGTTACTATCTGACCATCATCTGGAATCCAAGGACCACAAATCCCCTCTTTCACCTTCATTGATGAATAGAGAATGAATAATAAGTTGCATCATTAGGTTGGGGCTCTTTTTGAAATATTTCAAAATAAAAAATCTACTTTTCATTTGATTTTTTAATTCAGCACGGTAACAAGCCCTTCTGGCCCACAAGCCTGTGCCACCCAGATACACCAGATACACTATAAACCCCAGGCGTTTTTGGAGAAAACTGGAACACCTGGGGGAAACCCATACACACATGGGGAGAAACTTCAAAGTCCTTATAGACAGCGCCAGATTCAAACCAGATCACTAGTCCTGAAACAGCGCTACGCTAACCGTGTCACCCAAAGGGCCTGTTGAGAATTCATTATCTTCTTTTTGGAAAAAGCCTTAAAATGTTTTGATTTTGTTGCCCAGTTGGAAATGGTGTGCAACAGGCAACTGGACCTGAGGTCAAAGGCCAGATATCAAAGAGGGAGGTTGCATGGAGGTAGGAATTTCTGATCCTGGGCAACAAGCTACTGAGATATGGCTGCTGGTGATAGAGCAAGGATTTTAGGGTCAGGGAAAACGGAGGAACAGAGAGTTCATCGTCAAAATTGTACAAAGTTTAAAGATAAAAATATGCATTTCTGTGACACCTTTCACAACATCTCAAAGCATCTTACAGCCAGTGAAGTCATCAATGACATGCACAAAATTCATCAGCCAATTTATCCAAACCAGGATATGTTAATAACCTCACAATCTAATTTGTAGGAAAGATTAAATCAAAGTGTAGGCGAAAATCTGAAATTAAAGCAGAAACTACAGGAAATATTCAGAAGCAGGTAAGATCTGGGAAGGGGAGTAACCTTTCATTGTTTTCTAGTTTTTGCCAGTTCCAATAAAGTTTTGGGTGGAGGGGGAGGGCAGAGTGAGCAGGGAAAGTTTGTGAAGGGTGGACAAGGAGAGATTGTGGCATAGGCGGAGACACTGCAGGTTGCTGAATGAAAACAGAGGCTCTTGGGGTGGGGGAAGAGAGCTGGAAGTGACATATGAAATTACCAGAAGATAGTAAAGGAAACGAGCTGTGAGGCACAGTGTAGAACTGGTTCAGAGCCAAAAAGAGCATCATGCATGACTTGCTTTTTCTGTCTATGTGCTGGGACTTAAGCCCGTAGGCTTTGGACTCAAAGGTAAGAGAGTGCATCTGAGGGACACAGGATACTTAAATGCTATAGGATATGTCTCATTACTGTGGAGGATCTCTGTTACAACTGTTTAATTGTGCAACCAAGAAGCCAGAAGGATGGGGAAAGAGGGAGGGAGAGACAAGGGTTGAGAAGCTATTCTTATCCTTCTGTCACCTTCCCTTTAGCTCTACACTCACAGAGTCACCCCCCTCCCCAACCAATTCTCAGCTTTTCACTCCTGTCCTCCTATCCATGTCCACCTATGGCCTTTTGGCCTGTGCTCCTCCCCCTGCACCATCCTCCCTCCTTGCCCTGTTTTTTTTTTATTCAGGTGCCTGTCTGCCTTTTGCTCATACCTTGACCAAAGTCTTAGGCCCAAATTGTTGGTTATATATCTTTAGCTCCTATGGACTCCACAGGACCTGTTAGGATTCATCAGCACTTTTCTGTATTTACACACTTCTAATTCACTTTTTCAATGTGTAATGGAAGATTTAAACTTTAAACTGTGTTTTTTTTTACTTTTGCAGCCTTTGCTTCTGCAAGGCTGAGAACCTGCTTGTTTTTTTAAAATCAGCAGACATAATCTAATTTCCACCATGAGGCCCAGGATGCATATTTAGTAGACACATTTAACTTTCACCATGAGGCCCAGAGATGCAGTTGTCTTTTGTTGGTCGCAGACTGTCAGGAGACCTTGAAGATAATTAAATCATTTGTTCAAAGAAATAAGATCTGAAGTAAACAACTTTCGGGTAATATAAGCCATGGTCCCACTGCTGAAGTTTGAGACTCTCCAAGAGGTGGCAACATCTCTCAGCAAGAAGAAGAACTTCAAGATTCCAAACCAACAACCCGGTCCGGGGAGGTGGAGAAGCTGTTACCGGCGCCCCGACAACCTACTACAAGTGTGCAGTCGTCGCCTCGCTTTGGCAATTGGGACCAGTCCAGGCATTGATAAGTATAATTGGGAAGGGCTTGCATGTTGTAGTGTGAATTCAGCTTTAGATTTAGTAATAAAGACTTGTATAAACTGAACTGCTCTCGGTGTGTGTCTATTTTCTTTCGGTAACTCGAACACTGTGACCAATCTAAAACGAACAAAGTGAGAGGTACAAGTTTACCCAAGACACAATGTTATTTATTGATGCAGGTACTCCCCGATTTGCGACCTACATGACTTGCATCCATCCTCAAATATGATTGATTTATTTTTTTAAAATATGAAGAAAATTAAAAAATTTACACGGGTTATGTTGTATTTGGCAAATTATAACAGGAATACGGGGCATGTAAGAGCGAAAAAGTGCATACTTACCTTGTTAGTCAGCATTCTGGGGTCTGTAGGTTGGGCATGGCCACCTTGATTTATGTGCATGCATGAGTCTTCGGTTGGCACATGTGTGGTGGGTTTGTTAATTGCAATTCGGTTGGTGCATGCACAAGAGCTAAGGGCACAAATTCAATATCGGTAGGACGAACCCACTGTGCATGTGTCAATTGAAGATTCGTGCAAGCGTGCAGGAATCAAGATGGCCACACCCAGCCTATGGACCCTGGAATGCCGACTAACAAGGCAAGTATGGACCAGAATGTGGAATGATTCGCCACCTTCAGGAAACATTAATTTGTTATTGTCAAATCTACGATTTAAAAAAAATTATTAAAAAGTTTGCTTAAAGACTTTGGTACTCCACGTGCGTGGGAAAATTCCGACTTAAGTCTATTTCGAGATACGACCGAATTACAGTTGTAAGTGGGGGAGTACGTGTATAACAAATTTTCCAATTAAGCACCCAAGAATTGAGCAAAATGGGCTGCAAGTGAGTTTAAAGGGAACACAAGGGGACACTGTATAATCAGATGCCAGGATGCCATTGGTAGATGTATCTTGGACAGATCTGTGGAGAAGATGGACTTTCTGTGAGAGGGGAAAGGGAATGAAATGGCATCCATTTGGGATAGAAATAGAATTTTATTCTATCTTTTTGATAAAGGCTATAAATTCATGCTATGCTACCCTACGACTTTGAAAACTTTCATACCAGGAGACCCAAATGTTTTTCTCTAATTTTGTTCAAGCAGAAGAATTTGCCTGGGGTCTCTCGACAGTGCAACCTCAAGAAGAATCTTTATCTCTATTAGAATTAACTATTTTTCCTACTTTTGTTTCATTGTTCTTGGCAAAGAAGAGGTTTGTATGATGAAAGTAAGAATAAGAGTTAATCTTTTTATTTCTTCTTCTCTATATATCTTAGATTTTTATCTTTTTTATTTTTGAGAAATTATTTTAGATGTGTATAACTGGTTAATTAAAGATTATATAGTAAACATACCGAGGGTGTTGGGAGCAGTGGTTCGTACTGATTACTGTGGGATTATGTGTGTTTTTGTGACCTTGGTCACAACCTGTAAAATGGAGGGGGGTAGTGATGTACATTATCTAAGCAACACCTATAGGGAGGTTTTGTTTTTCACATAATTGTGGGATTATACATTTATCTAATGTTTATTTATTTTTCTTTTATTGCTGGAGGAAATGTGTACTGACACATGGGAATGGGAGGAGATTAGCGGGAGGAGGTAACGGAAGTAACATGAAAGGAATTGAATATAATTTATCAAGATGAGTAAGACAATGAAACTTGTAAAGTTTAATGTTAATGGATTAAATGGGAATGTGAAAAGGAAGAGAGAATTAACAATATTAAGAAAATGGGAGTTGATATGGCTTTTCTCCAAAAAGGACATTTAACTGAAAAATAACATTTGAAATTAAAAAGAGATTGGGTTGAATATATAGTACCTTCTTCGTTTTAATTCTAAGGCAATAGGATTCCAATTAAAAATTCAAAATGTTGTGATAGAACCTGCAGGGAGATTTGTAATGCTACATTGTCAAATATATTTTGAATTGTGGACTTTCCTAAATTTATATGCTCCAAATATTAATGATGAGAAATTTATTCAAGAAACAATTCTTAATATGGCAGAAGCAAATGAAAATATTTTAATAGGAGGAGACTTTAGATTTTGTTTTGATCCATTGTTGGATAGATCTACCCAAATAGTGACAAGAACAAAAGCAGCAAAGGCTACATTGGTATTAATGAGAGACTTGAATTTAATAGATGTCTGGAAGAGGATTCATCCTAGAGAGAAAGATTATTCATTTTATTTGAGTAGACACGACTCTTATTCTAGAATTGATCTATTTTTAATCTTGGCACAAATGCAAGCTAGGATTCTTGAAGTTGATTATAAAGTGAGGATCTTATCTGATCATTTGTCTTTATTAACAACGATTGAAATGCCTGATAAAGGAAAAACGATTTATAGATAGAGATTGAACTCATTATTATTGAAAAGAAAAGATTTTTGTGAGTTTGTTAGAAGACAAATTCAGATATTCTATGATGTAAATTTGAACACTGTAAATGATAAGTTTATTATATGGGATGCTTTGAAAGTGTATTTAAAAGGACAAATTAGAGCTTCAAAAATGTAAAAAGGAATATATGAGAGATTGATTAGTTAGAAAGAGAGATAACCGTTTTGGAAAAGGATCTTTAAAAACAGGGTTCTGAAGGTAAGCATAAACAGTTAATTATTAAAAAACTTCAGTATAATACATTACAAACTTACAGGACAGAGAAGAACAAAACAGAGATATTATGAATTCGGTGAAATGTCACATAAAGTACTTGTTTAGCAATTAAAAACAGAGTAAATATCGAGAACAATTAATGCAATTAAAATTGATACTAATGTTATTACTTATAAGCCTCAAGAAATAGATGAATCCTTTGTGGTGATGGACATTTTTGTAGCGGCGAACCAGCCCTGCTTGTCACGCGTGGTCAACAGGGCAGCCACGGCAAGGATGGCATCATGGGACCATCTCATCTGGTCCAGATCAGAAGGTTATGTAAACACTTGTGTCATTGGGACACATGCATCAGGATGTTGGGGGCAGAACGGAATAAGGCTTAAAGGCTGCAGTGCAAGATTCAAATAAAAGCAGCTGTGATACTCGAGTTCACAGCCTGTGGTCTCAGTCTCTTCGCTGCACTCGCTCACAACTCACTACATTGGTGATCCGAAGAGTCTCCACGCCCTGAACTGCAGGGCTTGAGACACAGGGAGAAGTTGATCAACTGGATCTTTATTCCCTTGAGTGATGAGGCTGAGGTGTGATCTTGTAAAATATTAATGGGTATGAATAAAATGAATGCTTACAGTCAATTTTCCAGAGTAAACAAATTGAGGGCATAAATTCAGGTGAGAAGGGAAAGAAGGGCCTGAGGGGCAACTTTTTCATTGAGAGGGTGGTCTGTATCTGGAACAAGCTGCCAGAGGAAGATGTAGAAGTGGGCACAAATTTCAAAAGACATTTGGACAGGTAAATGGATAGGGTTTAGAAGGATGTGGACCAAATGCAGGAAAATCAGACTAACACAGAATGCTAATTTGGTTGGCATGGATGAGTTGGGCTAAAGGGCCTGTGCCATGTTGTATGACCAAGAGTAGTAACATGGGCCCAATATATCCCTAATCAGAGAATCCTACACAGTGAGAAACCAAGCACTAACCATGAATGCCAATGGGCAGGAGTGTATGTTGGCATGATGCACACAGCAGTTGTCTTCATTGGCATCCTTCCAGTTCAAGGGACAGTCCTTCTCTTCACAAAATGCCTTTGCTTCTTCAGCATTCCTGAGCATTGCAAAATAAACTCTGCGAGTTAACGGCAAACATTTTCAACAAATGTAACATTCACAAAGGAAATGTAAAATCTTTATTAAGTTTTCAACTTAGAAAAGTAGACTTTCTATTGATTTCTGTTAGCCTCCACAGTCACATTTTAAAATCCATTCAAGTGAAGGGTGTTGTGGCTCAGTTGGGGAAGTCTTTGTTGCAAAAACAGCATTAAACACTAATGGACGTGAACAGTCACTCCCCTCACACTCCAAGGCTCTCCTCATCGCCCTAGTGTAACATTCTTTCTCCAATTCCAAGCTTTCAAATATGGAGCCTACCGATTCAGTAACTGAAATGCTGCGAGCACTCACTCTTGAATATCTCATCAGCACCGCAAACACCTTGAAGGAAAAGGTCAATTTATTCATCCTGCTGTCCCAGAAGGTGGTAGATGAAATCCTCACTGAGTTCCAGTCCTATTCCTGTCCAGCTTACAACTGGAGCCGTGGGATCCCAGCAATGTCAGCACTAACAAGTGGCAGGAATGAAACACTCACCCATGTGAGAGAACACCGCTCTCCACCGCCCAGTGATAAAAGTGATTGTTCACGGTCACTGCGTACATCACTTTGAATTCTTCACCACTCAGCACTCTCTCTGAGGGTCTCTGGACCCAAGCCATCTCCAGACCTACAGGAGAAAGAAAATGCTTCATGATGCAAAGGGCCTGATGTGTTTAAAAAAAATCTATTTCAAAATTCACTGAAGGATATCTTGTCTCTTTAAAATGCTTTTCACACTTTTCGGACATCCAAGTCAATTCACATCCAATAGAGTAATTCTGAAGATTGGAGTTTAAAAGAATTACAGATGATCCGATTGAAACCTACAAAGTTTTTAGCCTTACAGGTTGGATGTAGGGACCACTTTCCCCTTCCAGAAGATTCCAGACTCAGAGGCCACTGTCTCAAAATAAGGGACTGGCTATTTAATATAGAGATGAGGTATTTGTTGAAGCAATGATTCAGGGACCCTTGGAATTTGTGGACATGAATTCATTACTGATATTGCATTATTGTTGCATCTGTATATTGTACTTATGTATTTGACAGTACACCATTCATATTAAGGGTGTTAAGTGCACAAGTTTAGTAGTGAGCTGGAAGATTGACATGGCCTTGCTAAATGGCACAACAGGTCAAAGCCTGGTCAACCTCATCTGGCTCTCATTTCTTAGGATGCAGTGGAAACAAATTTCTTGACTCTACCTTAGCTATTCCTTTCATGATTCATCTGCCAATATGAGATCCCCTCTCATTCTTCTGAATTATAGTGAATACAGACCCAGGTAACTTAAGCTCTCGCCATAGGCTAACCCTTTCGACTATGGAATCAACCTGGTGAACCTTCTCTGTATAGCCACCAAACCCAGTCCATCTTTTCTCAAGTAATGAGACCAGAACTGCATGGAGTATTCCAGGTGCGGCCTTCACTTGTACCCTGCTCTTGAACTCAATCCCTCAAGCAGTGACAGCCAATGTTCTATCTGAATTCTTGATTACCTGTTGCATTTGCAAACCAATCTTTTGCAATTCATGCACCAGCACTCCCAAGTCCATCTGCACAACAGCATGCTGTAATCTTTCACCATTTTTGTAATATTTTATTTATAGATTTAAAGCCACAATAAATTTGTTCAATTTACAAATATATAATTCAAATCCTAATACACGTGGTATAAAAAAAGAGAAAAATAAAAAAAAGTATAGATCTACTCAGACCACCCCCCTCCACATCCCATACTAACCCCTTACTGAAAAAAATAAAGGATCCAGAGCACTTCAACAGGAGTTTTATTACTATAATATTTCATAATATTGTTTATATAGAGACCCTATAAGAAATTAAATATTTAATTGAGTTTTCAATATTTTAACAAACCTTTTGTAAATATGAGGTCCATATTTTCAAAAATATATATTTATCTCATAAGTTATAAGTTATTTTGTCAAGTGGTATACAACTCCAAACTTCAGCATGTTTTCTTTCCATTCCCAAATAGATAACTGATTTCAAAGATATGGTTATGTACTTTGTAGCTATAGTTAATGCAATTTGCACAAATTTAACTTGATATATATTCCGTTTTAATTTAAATGTAATTCCTTTAACATCTCCTAATAGAATTAACAATGGAAATCTTTCACCATTTAAATAATATTCTGATCTTCTATTTTTCCTTCCAAATTGCTTGACCTCACATTTAACAATATTGTACTCCTCCATCTCCCAGACTTTAGATCACTCACTTAACCTATTGATATCTCTCTGCAGACTCTCTACATCAACTGAACAATTTGCTTTTCCACTCAATTTAGTGTCATGAGAAAACTTGGACTTGCTACATTTGGCCCCTCTTCCAGATTATTAATGTATATCATGAACAGTTGTGGTCCCAGCACTGACACCTGTGGCACTCTGCTCACCACTGATTGGCATTCAGAGAAACACACATTTATCCCAACTCTCTGCCTTCCATTGATTAAAATTCTTTATGCGGCACCTTATCAAATGCCTTCTGGAAATCCAAGTACACAACATCCACCTGGTCCTCTCTATCCACTGCATTAGTTACATCCTTAAAGAACTCCAATAAATTTGTAAAACAGGACCTGTTCTTCCTGAATCTATGCTGTTATATTTTTCCTTAATTATAGCTTCAAGCATTTTCCTGACTACAGACACTAAGCTCTCTGGCCTACAATTACCTGCCTTTTGCCCGCATCCTTTTTTAAACAGTGGAGTAACATGTGCTGTCGTCCAATCTGCTGGGATCTGCCCAGATTGCAGATAATTTTGGTAAATTATCACAAACATCTGTACAATAACTTCCATCATTTATTTCAGTACCCCGACATGCATTCCATCAGGGCTGGGGACTTATCTATCTTAGACCCATTAGATTTCTCAACACTTCCTCTTTAGTAAATGCAAGTGTATTGAGGTCCTCATTTCCCACTGTATCCATTACATCTCTCTTTGGAACATTAGACATGTCTTTCATCATGAAGACTGATATGAAATTGTCAACCAAGGCCTGTATCATCTTCCAAGGGACTGATGCCCGCTTTAGCCACCCTTTTCAGCTTTATATAATTATAAAATCTATTCCTTTGCTTTTAAACTTTCCTCATCTTCCTTCCCTTTCATTATTGCTTTTTGAAGTTTTTCTATTTTTCCAGTTTCTCACTAGTCTTATACATAAGGTATTTGTTTGACATTTTCCTTAGTTAGAAGATTAAAACATGACACTGTGATTGAAGTAAAAACACAATGCTGGAGAAACTCAGCAGGTCAAATAGTGTCCTTTATGGAGAAAAGATAAAGATACATAACCAATGTTTTGGCTTGAGTCCTTCATCAAGGTAGGAACAAAATGTAGGAGGTGCCTGAACAAATTGGTGGGGGGGGGCAGAGGAGCACAGTCCCTCAGGAAGGAGGTAATAGATGGAGAAGGAAGGGAGGGAGGGCACACCAGCAAACAGTGAGAGCAGGGGGAGGGGGGGGAGAAAGGCTCTATGAATGGAGAGGGAAGGGGTGGAGAGATGGAGGAAAGAAGATAGAGGGAATGGGAAGGGAAGGAGAACAGGGAGTAGGCTATCAGAAACCAGATAAGTCGATGTTAATGCCATCCAGTTGGAGAGAGCCAAGACGGAGAAACTTAAATGTTGCTTTTCCAATTTAAGGGTGGTCTTGATATGACAACATATGAGGCCATGGACAGACATGTCAGCATGGGAGTGGGAGACAGAATTGAAATGGTTGGCCACTGGGAGTTTCCTGTCACTGATGCGAACAAAGCGAAGGTGCACGGTGAAGTGATCTCCCAGTTTGTGTCCAGTCTCTCCAATGTAGAGTTGTCTTCTCTACATCCATTCATAGAGCCTTCCCCTTTCCCCTGCTTGCTGGTATGCCCTTCCTCCCTTATCCACCTATGCTCCTCCCCCTGCCTCTAACCCCAGCATTTGGTTCTAGGGCTTGCCTACATTTTGTCACACCTTGATGAAGGGCTCAAGCCTGAAACGTTGGTGATGTACCTTTATCGTTGCTGCATAAAGAATACTGTGTGACCTGCTGAGTTTCCCCAGCATTGTGTTTTTATTTTCATTAGTTATCTCTGGCTGGCTTTCTCCACACTTACTGTTCTTGCTTTCAACTGAAATATACTTTTGCCGAGCAGTGGGAAAATCTCTTTGAAAGTCTGCTACTGTTCCTTAACTGACCCACCATATAGCTTCTGTCAGTCTACGGCTCCTACACCAGATCAATCACTTCCACATTGCCACGTCCAATATTTCTCACTCCAACCTGTTTTGTTCTTTACATTGTTTGAGTGGCTGATTAAAAGTGTTCCTTTTACAACCTACTGATTGCAACCTACTCACTGTAACCCTGCTAAATGGATTGTTACCCTCATGTTTAATTTAAAGGATTGCAGTCTGTTGAGTGTTTCCAGTGGGGTTGACACTGTGCATTGCAGCTGATTATTGCCTTTAATGTTATAACCAAGCCAGGTGTTACAGATGCAAAGAGGGAGACCAGAGTTACTGGAGGAGAAAAGGGTAAAGGTAAACGTTCCATTACTGACATGTAATTACTGTCAGAAACATTTAGAATGTAACATGCATGAAATTCTTTAACTTTTTTGTCTACTGTAAGGCAGACAGAGTTGCCACTTTGGCCAACACTCCTCGCCTATCAATGTGAAAAAAAAAATTCACACTGCAGAATTAAATGGTGCACGATTTACAAACTCCCCTCCATCCCTCTCCATGTTGACAGTAAGCATCATCCAGAGACGGTTACATAAAGACTCATGGACACGCAGCTTCAAGGCTGGAGGGAGGGATCAACAGTCACTCATCATTTTGTCTCCAGCTCACTGTCTCTGAATGTGCAGCTCACAGATCATTATTTGATTCATGTGCATTGCAGTGGTAAGATTAACTCAACTCTTTGACCAAGTGAAACAACATGCAGGCCTTAATTTGCAATTCTTGCCACTGTGCTTTTTGGAAGCGGTTTAACTCTGCCATTATGCATTAATTTCTCAGAGTTACTTTTACATTTGGTAAAAGGCTATTTGCCTTGAATTGAAAAATTAAATTTTGCATTGAAATTCATCACCAGGGCAGAATCATTCTTAAACAATGCACTGATCCCAAAAACGCTGGAGATACAGAAGCCAGACAATGCTTGTTTAATCCTAACCATCCTGGGATTTCCATTTATAACACAAAAAGGTTTAAATATAAGGCATTAGCAGCCTTGAAAGGGAGATAATTGTAACAAAAAGAATCCAGGGATCCATAGGTCAAGGCCAGAGAGGTCGGAGCAGGGAGATTATGTTGAACCACATATGAAACACCAGTCAAGTTACCCCCTGACTATTCCATTCCATCAGAAATTCCCACAAAAGAACCGGTACAGAACCAATGGTTTACTATTCTAAGGAATTGCCCGCATTAGGAAAATAAGACGGGCACTCACCTTGACAGTCTATCATATTGTATTCATGCGGGTTTTCCAAAGGCCAGCAGTCATATTCGGTGTTGTCCAGGTCATGCCATCCTCGGGTCCGTCTTGTTAGGGTCGCCTTAATGGAGAGGGGTGGGAGAAGAAGAAAGTGCGCAGAAACATTCTGGTTATACATTCTGTTTCTAGCTCCTCAGCCCACAGGCGTTTGTGGCACTGAAAATATTTGTGGCACTTGCTAACTAACCAGTGTGCGAAACGTCCGCGCTCAGTGGACAGTTGGAAGGTATTAATCAATTCTCTCTGCGAATCCGTCTTCGCGAACGAAATAGAGACGCAAGTAGCGACTTCCAACTTGTAACAAGTCTGGATTTGCTCAGAAGGTAATGGCCATTCTGCAAAGCAGAAACCCTCAGCTGCACAGTTGCATAGAGATCGTGTAACTTGCTTTAATTAAGTAAAACCTACCAGCAGATAGGAAATAACGAAATAAGAAAATCTATCCGACTTCGATGCTGACATCGCCCTCCGCAACGCTGTGCAAAGCCACACGAATCGAGTCGTTGGCGATGGCTAACAGAATGAACCAGCCAGTTCTGGGGGCGTGCGTTGTAGCGCAGAGCGACCCGGGCGAGTGTGCAGAGCAGAGATGGGGAGGTTGGAGGGGGCGGGAGGCGGAGGGAATGGGGTGGAGGAAATGGGCACCTTCTCAAGCCTAGCATCTACATTTCGACCCTTGGGCCACAAGTGCGAACCATTTGATCCAAACACAGGAAAGTTTTAATATGCGCCGTCCGTCAGATGAGTTTGCTGAAGATCTGGCCTTCGGGAGAGGAGGGAGGGATCCAATAACAGTTCATAGCGGACACCGGAACCACCGGGCAGTAACAGGTGTCTCACCGAAACTTCTTGGGTGCGGGACGGAAAGAGGGGTGGGGTATCAAACTCTTGTTCTGCAATCGCTGTGAGCTGGATAGATATGGCCCAGATCAGGATCAAGTGCCTGTGAACCTTGTCCCCAACTTACTGTAACTTTTTTGGGAGGAGATCTAGACTTCAAAGACAAGGCCAAAGTTGGACAAGCTTGGAGAAGATGCCAGCGAGTTGCCTTTCAAGTAAAAGGACTACCACTCCTTGGCTTCCATTGGTTACCCAATCCTCTCTCCATGTTTATACATTACCCAACTCTATGCATCCTTACCTTATGGATAAGACTTTTATGTGAACCTTATTGAAGGCCTACTGGAAACTCATGTATACAACATCTTCCTGTTCTTCTCTATCCACTGGGCTCATATTATCTTCAGAGAACTCAAGAAATTTTGTCAAACAGGACTTGCCAAGGGTAGATAACACACCTGGTCAGGTGCTGATGGTCTGTACAGTGCAGCTGATTGGGGTCGTATCAGACACCTACAACATTTCACTGCGGCAGTCCCCTGTCCCCACAGGATTCAAGGCAGCCACCATCATCCCAGTGCCCAGGAAAGTGATGGTAATCAGACTAAATGACTACCACCTAGTGGCACTGATGTCTATAATCATGAAATGCTTTAAGTGGCAGATGATGGAATGCATTAAAGTGGACCTTCCAGCAACATTGAAACCGTTCCAGTTTGCCTAGAGCCCAAACCAGTCCACAGATAACGCAACAGCCTTGCTCTTCCACGCTGTCCTGACCCACCTCAAGAATGCCGCCTCATACAGGGTAGGCTGATTGTTTGTTGACTTCAGCTTGGCATTCAACAGGATCATACCTCAGACACTAATGGATAAACTCTCCCTGCTATAACCCGACACCGCTCTCAGCAACTGGATTCCAGGCTTCTTGACAGAAAGACCACAGCCTGTCAGGATAGGCAGCAAAACCTCAAGTCCCAACGTGCTGAGGACTGGTGGACATCAGGGCTGTGTGCTCAGCCCACCACTATTCAGGCCTGCTGACTCAACTACTGCACAACCAGATGCAGCTCCAACAGAATCATCAGACTTGCAGATGATACAATGGTCGTCAGCCTCATCAGCAACAATGTTCAGTCGCACTACAGAGAGGAGGTTGAAAGGCTCATAATGTGGTGCAAGAATAACATTCTGAGTCTTAACATGGACAAGACAAAGGAGATGATTGTGGATGTCAGGAGGACGAAGGTCAGCTATTCCTCACTACACATCACAATGTGTAAAGAGTGGAAAGTTGTTTGGTGTGCATATTAAGGACAACCTATCCTGGACTCACAACACTTCCTCATTAGTCAGGAACGTTCAGCTGCTCCCACCCTTCCAAAGGAAGCTGAGCATCCTGACAACCTTTTACAGGAGCATAATTGAGGGTTTCCTGTCTGGCTGCATCGTTGAGAAGTTTGGTAGCTACAAAGCATCAGACTGGAAGTTATACAAAGGACCATTAAAGCAGCTGAGAGGCTTTATAAATGACATTTGCTGGGAGTGCTGTCTGTAAAGAGATCAAGAAGTTTTTTTCAGACCTACACCTCGGTAACAGGCCCTACCGGCCCACAAGCCCATGCTGCCCAAATACACCAATTAGCCTCCAACTCCCCCCCCCCCAAGAATTTTTTTCAGACATACAGCTCGGTAACTGGCCCTACCGGCAATTAGCCTCCAACCCTCCCCCCCCCCGCCATATGTTTGTGGGCAGGACGGTTAGTGTAGCGGTTAACACAATGCTGTTACAGGGCCAGTGAACTGGGTTGGAATCCAGCACGGTCTGCAAGGAGTTTGCGTGATAATCCCATGTCCGTGTGGTTTTCCTCCCACCTTTCAAAATCTATGGGGGATGTAGGTCAATTGGGGGTAATTGGGTGTCATGGGCTCTTGGGCCGGAAGCGCTTGCTACCATGCTGTATGTCTAAGTTTTTTAAAAATTAATTTAAAAATTTAGATGATTCTTTCAATCCAGCATACAGAATCGTCAATCCACTACCATCAAGAGGATACATCAGGTTCAAAATCAAGACTGCCAGGCTGGGGAATGGCTTCTTCCCGCAGGCTGTGGGACTGTTTCACAGTATTCTATAACCGTGCAAATCATCTAAATATTCATAGATATATTTATTTTGATTATTTATGAGATCAGTATGTACTGTGTATTGGGTGTTTTTGTGTGTTCACCATGGTCTGGAGAGATGCTCTTTCATCAGGTTGTATATGAAGACGCTGTTTACATCCGGTACCGCACGGATGGCAGTCTCTTCAATCTGAGGCGCCTACAAGCTCACATCAAGACACAAGAGAAACTTGTCCGTGAACTACTCTTTGCAGACGATGCCGCTTTAGTTGCCCATTCAGAGCCAGCTCTTCAGCGCTTGATGTCCTGTTTTGTGGAAACTGCCAAAATGTTTGGCCTGGAAGTCAGCCTGAAGAAAACTGAGGTCCTCCATCAGCCAGCTCCCCACCATGACTACCAGCCCCCTCACATCTCCATCGGGCACACAAAACTCAAAACGGTCAACCAGTTTACCTATCTCGGCTGCACCATTTCATCAGATGCAAAGATCGACAATGAAATAGACAACAGACTCGCCAAGGCAAATAGCGCCTTTGGAAGACTACACAAAAGAGTCTGGAAAAACAACCAACTGAGAAACCTCACAAAGATAAGCGTATACAGAGCCGTTGTCATACCCACACTCCTGTTCAGTTCCGAATCATGGGTCCTCTACCGGCATCACCTACGGCTCCTAGAACGCTTCCACCAGCGTTGTCTCCGCTCCATCCTCAACATTCATTGGAGCGCTTTCATCCCTAACGTCGAAGTACTCGAGATGGCAGAGGTCGACAGCATCGAGTCCACGCTGCTGAAGATCCAGCTGCGCTGGGTAGGTCACGTCTCCAGAATGGAGGACCATCGCCTTCCCAAGATCGTGTTATATGGCGAGCTCTCCACTGGCCACCAAGACAGAGGTGCACCAAAGAAGAGGTACAAGGACTGCCTAAAGAAAGCTCCTGGTGCCTGCCACATTGACCACCGCCAGTGGGCTGATATCGCCTCAAACCGTGCATCTTGGCGCCTCACAGTTTGGCGGGCAGTAACCTCCTTTGAAGAAGACCGCAGAGCCCACCTCATTGACAAAAGGCAAAGGAGGAAAAACCCAACCCCAACCAACCAATTTTCCCCTGCAACCGCTGCAACCGTGTCTGCCTGTCCCGCATCGGACTTGTCAGCCACAAACGAGCCTGCAGCTGACGTAGACATTTACCCCCTCCATAAATCTTCGTCCGCGAAGCCAAGCCAAAGAAGAATATGTACAATCAGGTGATAATAAACTTGAACTTGAATCCATGCTGTGTCTGCCCCATGAAACAAATTTCTATCCAAATGTTTCACTATTTCTTTATTAATAACATCTTCAAGCATTTTTATGATTACAGAGATGAAGCTAACTGGATTAAAATTACCTGCCTTACTTTTTTTAATTAATGCTGTCTTCCAACATGCCCTGAGTGCATAGAATTTTGTTCAATTACCATAAATGCCCAAGACCAAATTAACATAGTAGCAAAAGTAGCATATGCTATGGGTCCTGCATTTTCAAGGGCCCCGTGCTATATACTTGCTGACTTGCTCTGTTACTTTATGTACTATGAATTATGAACCACTGACTGGGTGTTTAATTTAAACATTTTGTTTTCATCTTTGTGCAGTGGCTATGAGATACCACACTCCATAGTCTGCGTTAATAACACCAATTAAAGGTGATAATTGGCTAAAATTGCTGACCTTAAACAGATTAATTTTAGCCAATTATCATCTTTAATCGGGGATGTTAACACGGACTATGGGAGCGTGGTATCTCATAGCCGCTGCACAATTTGTTGATTCCCAACTTATGAAGGAAATGGAGACTGTGGTAGTAATTTATTTATATAGCACATTTAACACAACGCATGTGGATCCAAAGCAATGAGCATACAATTAGGAATAAACTGGTTATTATCAAAATGATGACAGGCAGCCAAAATACACCGCCACGGCCATCCTTTTACGTGGATTATCCAACTTAGAACATTAATGACTTAAACTCTAACCCGTTCCTCCCGATCGCAGCAATGAACCACTTCCCAATTTCAAATGAACAACAGTGCTACCAACACCAGACTTCAAAGAACAAGCAGTTGGAATTCTGTTTGGATGTTACAAAGAGTCCAACCGCAGCCATCTTAGGGCTGGTTTACCGGTGTCGCCAGGACTTAGAAGTTAAAATCTGCTGGCTTCAAAAGGGAAACTAACAACCATGTCACAGTTTTTCCAGGTGGCAGAGCAACAGACACAGACCATTGAGTTTGTGCTGTCCACTGACCACCAATTTGCAACAACCTCTTTTTATTCTTCCTACATTTCTGTTTCTGTCCTGGATTCAATGTATAACATGAGGTTATTTTCATATTACATCAGTACAACGTATGGACGCACAGTGATTTTTACTTTCTGCAGCCAAGATATACCAACTACAATTAGAAACCCATTTAATCACTACAAATACAAAATAGAAAAAGATAATAAATAAAAGGATAGAGAAGTTAGTGCAAGAAAAATAAAAGTGACGTTTCAATTGTGTAGACAGATCTTTAGGTGGTCTTGGCATAATTTATGGATTGGATACGCATAGTACCAGCAGATTTAAGAGCCTGATAGATATTGTTCTTGAACCTGGAATTATATAATGGTTGTTTGGGTTTAGGGGGAGGGATTGATGGGAAATATGAAAGCTTAAAGGGGTAGTAGCAAAAATTAATATAACCTTTCATCAAGGATGTAATCACTGAATATTTAGTGATCTGAGAAAGCTAGCATAATTTTGTTAAAAATAAGTAAGTCTATTTCAAACTTACCAAAATGGAGGACATGCAGAGTCAATGTCAGAAACTCTCTCAGGGTGGGGGGAGGGAAGGGAGCGCCGCCATCAAACTCCCCCCTCACTGGGCATGCACCAGCTGGCACTATTTAGGACTGTACGTGAGCCAGCCGAAATAATTTAGGGCCTGATTATATTATCTGCTACAGGCCCCACCCTATCTTAATCCAGCCCTGTAAATGCCCCTGCTATAACTTTCTCAATTTCTTTCAGTACCTTGGGATGCATTCCATCAGAACCAGGGGACTTACCTTAGACCAATTAATTTTCTCAGCACCAACTCTTCAGTGAGAGTGATAGTATTAAGGTCCTCACCTCCCACTGCATTCATAATATCTCTTTGCCACATTAAACATTAAATAGATGCTCAAGACCTTTTTGCATTACCCAATATTAATTCTCCCCTCTCATCTTCCTACACTCACTTAGGCCACCGTTTTCCATTGGATATGGTTATATATCCTTTTACTATCTGATTTTATACTTTGTGGTAGTTTACTTTCAGAATTCATTGTTCCTTTATTGTTTGCTTAATGGTTCTGTTACCTTTTAAAGTTTTCCAATCTTCCCATTTCCTATTGCTCTTGGCCACTTTGAATGTATGAGCTTTTAGTTTATTGCCTTCTTATATTTCCTTAATTATCCCTGGCTAGCTCTTCCCACTTTTACTGTCCTTTCTTTTAACTTGAATATACTATTCCTTAACTGTCCCATCTCATAACCTGTATTCCCAGTTTACGCTAGCCAACATTTTCCCTATCCCATTGTCGTCTCCCTTATATAGGCACAATACACTGGTTGTAGATCATATTATTGAACACTCCATTTGAATGAGAAATTCAACCATACTGAGATCACTCTTTCCGAAATCATTCATTTTACCTGACTCATTGCACAGGCCTGGATCTAACAGATCATGTTTCCTTATACTCCATGCTGTTCAAGAAAGGCTTTGCAGATCCATTTTACAAACTTTTCAACCTTCCTTGACCGGTTTAATTCACCCAAGTTAAAGTTCCCCATGACAACTACCTTCCTGATTAACAAAGCTGCCTCACTTATTTTTCTTTCTTTTGGAATCTTAAATAGCCTGAAATATTGAATTCCCAGTCCTAGTCATCCTCAAATAGCATAAACTAATAATTATTTCTCTATAGTATTTGGCTGATTTCTGCCTTGTTACAAATACTCTTTATCCACTCCAGATCTATTGCCTGCTGCACATCTTTGCTTCCATCTTCTACCCCTTCCTTCCACATTTTTAAACTCTTCCCCCCCACCCCAACCTTATTAAGGCTTCTTAGAATTAGGAAGTCAGACATTCTCCATAGTATATATACCTTGCTTCTGATGTAATTTTGAACAGAATTTATGTAGCTGGTTTGATTAAGTTTCTGCTCAGTTAACCTGTTAGATGTTGAGAGGATGAGATTTGGCAATAACAACACAATTGAATGACAAGCATATGGATGGTTTGGATGATCATTTCCTGGCACATCTGTGGGGTGAATAGTCCTTGCAATTTATCAGCTCTTGTCTATATGCAATCTAGGTCTTGCAGCATGCGGGCATGGGCTCCTTCATTTTCTGATGAGTTGCAAATGAACAGAGGTGAATATCCCACACTTCAGACCTTATGATGGAAGATCATTGATGAGGTGGTTAACCCAGACACTACTCTGTGGAACTCCTGTAATGATGTCCTGGGGCTAGGACCATAATCTCCAATAACATCAGGAGCAGATGAGGTCCAAATGTCAGGTTACCTATAAACAGGAAAGAAGTATCTTTGCAGCATCTATTAGCATGAATATGCCTGGGATTGTCTGATCAGGCATAGGACTGGTCAGTACTTGGAAGGGAGACACCAGGTGCTGTAGGTTTCAGTGAGGGGTGCTGGACAAACTGGTGATTCTCTGTCTGCCTTACAGTAGACAAACGTTAAAGAATTTCATGTATGTTACATTCTAAATGTAGTATTACATTGCAAGAATGGAACTTTACCTTATCATTGCAATGTTCGTCTCTTACATATTTACATGGCTTAAATAGCCAGATGTAAAATTATTGCTGTTTCCCGATAGGTAAGCCAGCAACACAGAATAAATTCTGACTAAACACATCCAAGACCCACATACATAGATCAGGATTGCAGATCTGCACTGCCATCTGCTGGAGACGAGGTGAAATAAAACGAAAAAAACGCAAGAAAATCTGCAGATACAGTACACAAAAGTGCTGGAGAAAATCCACAGAAAGCAAAGGAGAGAAAAACAAAAAAAATTATTGATAAACACAAAAGTTGTAGATGCTGGAATCTTGAGCAGACAAAGAATTGCTGGAGGAATTCACAGATCAAACAGCATCCATGGGTAGGAATCCAGCACTGTCTGAAAGGAGATGATGGTAAGTTCTCCCTGTGTCTGTGTGGATTTCCTTCTGTTGTTCTGGTTTCATCCCACCCTTGTGAGCTGGAAGGGCCTGTTAATTTAAATCTTTTGAAAATAAAATGGTCAGTTTGCATACAGTTCTGATCTCCTTACTTGAGACTTGGAGGTGGAGAGGTGCAGAGGAGATTGACTTTGGAGATGAGATGGTTAGCACCTGTGAGGAGACATTGGGTCACCTGCTGGAATTCAAAAGAATTGGGAACTTATTGATAAAGTTCAGATTCTAATCTGTCCCTTTCATAATTTATATGTTTCTATAACTTATACCCAAAACATTGAGTAACCATTTCTACCCACGGATGCTGTTTGACCTACTGCATTCCTCATTCAAGTAGTTTCTTGAAATCCTTTGCAATATGTTTTTGAATGATACAATTGTAATTTGAAGGATATTTTTCAAGATTGGGGTGCATTTTGATCTTAATCAAAATTAAAAGTATCAACTTTGGATTAATCACCAGAAGACTTGCCTCAGAGTTAGATGATCACAGAGTTAAGTACCATTCCAGAAATCGAGCCCTGATACTTAATATGCTGCATTGTTAAGAATGTATCTTTGATTATAGTGGACAATGAAGATTTTGCTTCTTGGACACTTTCAGGTGAATTCTATGGATTTTGGGTTGCTGATCACAAAAATCACCTTAAAATTTTCCTATCACATATTATTTTTAGGTATAACCTATTTTTGTGATTTTCTGTCATATTTTAAATCCACTTCAAGCATACAAAACCATAAAGTGAAGTATGTCGTTGAAACTTCATTTTCTGCATTCGCCCTTGGACTTCTTCCCCGCTGATCTTGGTGCAGTCAGTGATGAACATGGTGAAAGGTTTCACCAGGACAGGGCAACCATGGAAAAGCAATATCAAGGCAACTGAAATCCATCAGTGCTGCCCAACTATTGTTGGACACTGACACGAGAGGGATCAGATACTGAGCACTAACAACATCCAGAGGCAAAACATTTTTAGGTTAGTTGAACTAACACATATGTCAGCGTCATTATGTGATTAAATATGCTAAATTCAATAAAAGTTCATTTAAAGACTTCCGATGACATCATGAAAGTGGCAGCTGTGTGGTCGACTTGCTCATCGAAAAACCTTTGTTAAACTAGCCATATATAAAACAAATACCAAGGGATATGATGTAATTCCAGTATTAATTACTGAGTGTGATGAGCCGACGTAGGGTTAATGAGCGCAGAGGAGACGGAGTGAGTGACGAATAGGGGCAGACGGAGAAGGCACCCCAACATCCCCCACATGATGGCAGTGAGTCCTGATAAGGAAGAATCATTAATTCTCTCCTAGATTCATGAACTGACAAAAGAACACAAAGCAGCCTCAGAAGGTATTAAACAGAGGCCAGCGAGAGTGGAGAATAATTTGAAAGGATTAACTGCTCGAGTTGAAAAGCTAGAGGGGAAACTTAAGGAAATAGAGGACAGAGTAACCTCAACAAAACACAGAGGAATGGGACATGAGAGGGCTATCAAGGACCTGTACACAGAGGCTAAGCTAGCGGAGAAATGTTTACACCTGGAAAATAGGTTGAGATGTAAAAACATGCGGGTTTATGAAGTTTCAGAGGGGGGAAAAAATGACAGGAGACAGTATGTGACTGAACACTTAAAGAAATCACTAGATCTGCCAGAAGACCTAAATTTTTGTATAAAGAGAGCACATAGGCCCCTTGTAGACAAATCGAGAGCGGAGCAAGCCCCATCATGATCTATCATAGTTAGATTTTTAGACTATACACGAAAAATGTCATGTTGCAGCAGGCTTGGAAACAGCAGCAGATAACATACGAGGGGGCAGAGTGCATTTCGACCAAAACTACTCTTCAGAAATTCAGAGGAAGTGCAAGGAGGTACGACATGTGATTAAGCAACTGCGGGAGAAAAACATCAAAATCACGTCTCCATTCCCAGCATCTGGAGTTAAGGCTTTCAAGACGCTGACCAAGGCAACAACCATACTGGAGAAGATAGGAATCCTAGAGTGAAGCTGAATAGAGAACTGCTATAGGATCACTGGTCAAGATGTCAGCAGAAGAACCAGGGGGAAGAGAGGACCGTCAACTCCGTTAGAGGAAGATCTTCGCGTTTTCCTTGGCACCACTGGAGAAGAACTATAGACAGGTTTGAAACAAATACAGAAATGATGGTCAAATGGAAAATGAAAGGCTATTGTCATTATGGAGCAGACAATGAAAAATGTGTATGTGTGTGTGTGTGTATATATATGTCTTGGTTTGCTTTTTTAAAGAAAGTTGGCTATGCCATGTTTAACAATAAGAGAGGAACCGGAGAGGGTTTACTCAGAGCAGGGGGTATATATACTTTATAACTGTTAGGATTCCCAAAGAAGAATTTTGAGCAACCTCATTTAGTTGAAATCACACAAAATGTGGGCTCACCCAGGAGAGATCTAGTCACATCTCTTCTCTTCTGTACAAAGAACTGGCACACCAATTTGTTCTGGGTTGGGTTGGTTAAGTAGGAAATACCCTTTCTTTTCTCTCTCACTCTTTTTCTTCTTTTCTTGCATTAGCTTGTATTGCAAAAGTTTTCTCATACATGGAGCAGCATTCCAGCAATGCAGTCCTATAAATTTTGTCTGAGGCATTGCAGACATATAAGGGCCAATGAAAACAAGAAACATAAATGACACCTAAAGTTAATTTTAGAATACAAAATGTTGGAAAATTACTAATTTCAAGATAGTAAGCTATAATGTTCTTGGATTAAATTCTTATCCAACTTTAAAAAAAAACTTGGATATGGAGTGGCAATGATACAGGAAACCCATTTGATGGACATTGAGCATAATAAGCTCAGGAAAGAGTGGGAGACCCAAGTATTTAGTGCCTCCTATGGGAAAAGGAGACAGGTGGCCATCTTATTCAATAGGAGTGTGGTCTTCTCTGCAGAAAAAGTGATCCAAGACACACTGGGGAGATATTCATGGTAATCAGTACACTAAGTGGGAAAAATATATTGATACTGAATATTTATGCTCCAATGGAAGATGCTTCCTTTTTCTTCAGAGACATTGCAAACATAATTGCAATTAACACTAATTGTTGGTGAATAATGGTGTTCTGAAGGCAGGCTGGATAGATCACATGCAATCAAAGAGATCTAAAATATTGCATAACATGTTAGGAGAGCTGGGGTTAGTAGATCCTTCGAGACACAGAAACCCAAAGGGGAGGGACTTTATTTTCTTCTCAAATGGACATGGGAGTTATTCATGCATGGATATGTTTTGTGTTCCTAAACAATATAAAGTAGTAGATTGTAAAATAGATTCAATAACAATCAATGACCACGCACCTATAATCCTCACCGTGGGTTTCAAAATAAATAAAAATGTTTTAAGTTTTGGAGAGCAAACATTTCTCTGTTGACTGGCCCTTTATTGACTCAGGAAATTAAACAGTGTGTTGATATCAATGATGAAGGCGAAGTTACACCATCCACCTTGTGGGACTCTGCTAAAGCAATAATAAGGTGTAAAATGATTGAAATATCAAGTAGAATAAGAAAAAACAGGTTGAAGAAGCAATCAGACCTAGAGAGTAAAACAAAGTCAGTACATAAAAATAACAATAAAAATGAAGAACTCCTAAATGAATTAAGACAAAAAGACATGAATTAGAGGAGCTCTTGACATACCGCCATAGGGTATATTGAAATGTTTTTGGGAGATAAATTGGGAAAGGTTTGTTAGAGTAGGTCACATGCAAACACTTTAAAACAGATTTTATTTGAAATAATGGAGACATTGTGGCTTCTCACACCTTTTTGCAAGAGCTTTGAAGAGTGCTCCAGAAACATCACTAATGGGTTATTGTTTATCAAGGCCACAGATGAAAGAGCAGGCTGGAGCAGCTATTATCTGCAAGAAAGTTTTGCTGTTGTAAGAGGGTCATGTGGTTCTGCAAGCAGAGAGAGAGAGTCAAACAGGCCTTCTCTCAGTCTCAGGGTAAGAGATAGAAGAAGAGATCACTTGACTGTGTTTCATCTAGCAAGAGCAGTTGGAACTGTAACAGGAAAGGCTAGCAAGAAGTCCCATTGTGGAAGATGGCCTAGACACAGCCTTTGTGGTTCATGCAAGAGGAGAGGTCTGGCTTTCTAATGTTTAATAGGCAAACCATTTAGAACCGAGATGAGGAGGAATTTCTTTACCCAGAGGGTGGTGAATCTGTGGAATTCATTGCCACAGAGAGCAGTAGAGGCAGGTTCATTGAATATATTTAAGAGGGAATTAGATATATTTCTTCAGTATAAAGAAATTAGGGGTTACGGAGAGAAGGCGGGGATGGGGTACTGAACTTTAAGATCAGCCATGATCTCATTGAATGGCGGAGCAGGCTTGAAGGGCTGAATGTCCTACTCCTGCTCCTATCTTCTATGTTTCACTTGGAATAAGGGAAACAAAAAGGAACTCTGTGGTGACCTCGAAGAAATAGGTTATCATCTGGAGAACCCTGAGGGGAAAAGTTTCATCGGCCAGACACTGAGGTGACTGATGAAAGTACATCAGTTGTGGATGTCCTGGAACAACACATCTCTCTTTCTGAAAGCCAACAAGAACCTTCCTGAGCCGTAACCATTTACCTTTCGAGCACCAAAGCCTGATGAACTTTATATATGTTAAATTCTGTGCACAGTATAAGAATTGCATGCAACCAGTGAACTTGGAGGAATGAAAAGTGAGATTGGACTGTGAACCAAAGAACTTTTCTGAACTTACACACACACAATACATGCGCTTAGAATTAGAAGGGGGTTAAGTTAGGTAAAGTAAGTTAATAGTGATAAGTTAAAGTGTAATTCTGTTTTCATATTTAAAGATAATTAAAAACAACTTTTGTTTAAGTAACCATTTGTCTCGATGAATATCTATTGCTGCTGGGTTTTGGGGTCCTCTGGGCTCATAACAATACAAAGCTGAAGGGGCGGGCTCTGAGATTTTCAAATCAAAAATATTATGAGAAGGGAAACAGAGCTAGTCACCTCTTGGCATTTCAGCTTTGTAAAGAGCAAGCTAATTGAGTGTGCTCCAAAAATGTTCACCTGGCCTCACAACCAAAAGAAATAGCAGAAGAATCTTCATCCTTTTATGAAGTACTATCTGACTCCCCTGAAATCATAGACAGAGAAAGATAAGAACATTCTTTTCTAGATTAACTCTACCCTCCCTTTCCCAAGAAGAAGTGATAAAAATGACAGCACATATAAAAGAATAGGAAATAAATAAAACTATTAATAAACTAAAGAATAATAAGTTCCTGGGGATTGATGGGATTCCAGCAGAACTCTACATGTGTTATAGGGAGGAGCTCTCCCTGATTCTGGCTAAGAACTATAATGATGTCCTATTGGAAGGAAATCTAAATCTGTTATTCATAAGGATGGGAGAGATCCCACTAAGTGTGAAGGTTATAGGCTGATAAGACTTATATGTACAGTAATGAAATGGCCTGTTTCTGTGCTGTATGTCTAAATTTAAAAAAATATAATAAAAAAAAGATAATTAAAAAAATATTATGTTTAAATTTAGAGATTTGATGCTCAATATTCAATTTGAATTTAAATTTTCAAACACTGTGAGGACCCTTTTTAAATTACTTTCAAAACCTTTGATTTGGTATTAATGCAAAGGTTGGTTAATAGGGTAATTTATTACTGTGACAGCAAATTATTTTTCTCTCTTTTCTTTGCAAACAGTAGTGGGATTCAATTCTTTTAAAATAATAAAATATTACCTTAATTAAGAATGTGGATGAAATTTTGAGTGTATTGTATTCTGTACTTTTCTATTTTTGATTTTTAATATGTATTCTTATGTACTCTGTATTTTTTTTAATGTGAATTTCAATTTCAATTAAAATCTTGCAAAAGAAATAAATGCAGAGGACACATCCTGGTTTCTGTGTTTCAACAGTATTAGTGCATGTGATTTAGGATGGTTTGAAAGGTGCTACTAAAATGCATATAAGCAGATTATGCAAACTTTAAACATAGTTGACTATAAATTGTTGCTACATTCAACATTTTAATAGATGTGGTTTATCTTGAATTAATCTGAAAGGTGTATTTTAATTGAAAAGAGTAATTTTTATGTGAGCATCATGATGTGCCAATTAGAAATTGGCATCAAAGAGGCCATAGTTAACAAAAGCCTAATCAACAAAACCTTTGCATTTTGTCTGATTCAAATTGCAACACTGAGATCATTAACAATGAGCCTGTTATGATTAAAATAAGGTAAATGAATGTTGTTAAAGTCAGTCCATTGGCCTCCAGTAGCCAACCTTAGCACATTCCTGGAGGTTTCATCACCTTATTCCGGCTTCGACCCAACCATGACATTATTTAACTAGAATGTTTATTTTCACGGTGGCCCACCTACTCTTGAAAGCACTGCTGAACTGATTAATCTTTTTTGGCAAAGATCCCTCTTCTACCTCATTCTAATTGTTTTTAAATCAAATAGACAAAAGTGTTCAAAGATTTAAAAAACCTATAAATGTATAAGTTTGCTTTCAGTGCCCTCCTGGACTTTGGCCTTCAATTCAGGGGAAGGGCAAATGCAGAAAGAAGGAGTCAACATTCCAGTGATCATTATAAATCTTTCTTGTGTTTCAGTTTTACTGCTCTAATCTTTTTCCTCAATTTAATTGCACCCCACACCACAATACAGTAAGAAATTAATGCTGAATCATGCAAGTTGTATCACATTGCCTATGCTCTGCTTTCATTAAAAGGCTCAACTACTGAAGCACATTCAAGTGAAATTCCAACTATCTGAAAGAGCTCAACAGAAATGAACTAGGCTACTGGTCAGGCTGCAACTGCACGCAAAGCAGCACCTAGTGCTTTCGAAGGATTCTAGAACTGGAAAGGTTGCATTCATGGGAAAATCCTCTCTTAATAACCGAAGAGCCGAGCATTATTAAATTATTGTTTAATGGAAAACCTTATTTGTACTGTTGACCTTTGATTGACCAGTTGCACCCCAGTCATTATTTGAATACAGCCAATTAGATTATGAGAGATTATTTAAGTGAAATACTAAAGTATGCAAATGGTTTATTTAGCAAAAACATGCAGAAATGCTGGAGGAACTCAGCCAGTCTCGCAGCATTCATAGGAGGTAAAGATATGTTACTGATGTTCTGGGCCTGAGCCAACATAGAAACACATTAGTAATGACCCATTTTACTGATCATGTTTCAAGGAGCTGAGCATGCACTTCATTTCATGGATGAGAACAGGCGATGTGAATAAAAGGGGAATAGATTAAACAATTACAATTGGAATAATGAGAATGAATCCCCTGTTCATGTTCCATTCTCTCAGAATCAGAATTTATTGTTATGAACATGTCACAAAATTTATTTTTACAGCAGGATCACTGTGCAAATATTGGTATAAATTACATTTAGAAATAAATTAGAGCATGAGAAAGTGAGGTAGTGTCTCTGGTTTATTGTCCATTCAAAAAACCGATGGGAGATGGGAAGAAGCTGTTTTTGGAACCATTGAGTTTTTGACTTCAGGCTCCTGTACCTTCTTCCTGATGGTAGCAGCAAGGTGGTGAGTTCTTAAGGATAGAGGCAGTTTTCTTAAGACACCATCTCTTGTAGATGTCCTCGATGGAGTACGAAGAATTTCACTGGAAAAGTTAACATGGGAGGACCTAGACTCCTGGATTTTAAGAAGTATTATCTATCAACACAGGCAAGATTTTTTTAATCATCTTTCTTTAAAGAAAATAGTCCCCTTTGTGGATTTGAATAGGACTGAATTCAATAAAAGAGACAATGAAGGACTTTATTTATGTGTAATGCCAAGTCAATAACAAAAAAACCTATATTAATACACAATTAGAATATGGCAAGAAATAAATGAATGTAACAGAGGAAAAAAGGTGTATCATTGAGAAAACTACTGCCTATGAATCTGGGTAACAAAATATTGAATTCATGGTATGACAAAGGAATAAAAGATGTTGATGTGGAAGGATCACTTATGTCCTTTCAACAACTTTGAAACATGTATGGAGTAGCTCATGGACATTCTTCTGCTTTCTCCAGTTAAGATCTTTCTTAAGAGAAAGATGGGGACCAAACTTGGCCCCACCTAAAGTTAGTGGGATGGAACAAATAATTTAGCTGGGGAAATATACCTAAATTTTTATCTTGGATGTACTTTGCTCTCCAAAATTAAAGTGAAAAGCCAGGTTTACAGAGATCAAGAGATGGGAGTCAGATCTAGGATTCACAGTAATGGAAAGATGCTGATCTGATTGGTGTTTGGATAGTATGACATCAATTATAAATGTAAGATTAGTGCAATATAATTTCCTACACCAATTATATCTCAAAGCACAGAAGTTGCATACATCAAAATCTGAAATATCAGTAATGTGTTTTAAGTGTAGGATAGAAATATGAATATTCTTGCATACTACATGGTTGTGTGAAAGGGTGAGACCTTTCTGGCAGGATATTACTGAAATACTAACAAGGATAACAGGGGTGGCCTTCGTGAATGACCTGGAACTTTTATCTTTTGGGAAATTTTATTGTAATAAGTAATAAACTAACTAAATTCCAATTTTATTTGTTAAAATAGCTTTAGTAGTGGCAAAGTGTTGCAATTACTTGGAAATCCAACTCCCTTCTACAGGTAGTACGATGGAGGACAGAGACGAATAGTTGTACTCCTATAGAGAAAAAGAAAATCACAATCTAAAAAATAAATGATGTATTTATAAAAATATGGCAACCATATTTAGTTTATATAGAGGGCCAAATCTAAAAAGGTGCCATTATAAAAATATAAGTGACCTATCTACCCAATGAAGATTTTCTTTTTTAAACCTAATTATAAGCCATGACTGGGATGGGAGGGAAAGATATGTTTTGTTTTTGTTAAGAAAATTATATATTTAAAAAAATGGAAAATTCTGATATGTATATTTATGGAAAAAATAAGCCCCAGCCTTCTTACACATTGAGAAAACTGTTATTTATGTGTGTGATGGAACTGTTGTAGCAAAGTATTCTATACTGAGCAACTAGACATCTGTGTACACGTTGAGTTGATGTATATACAAGGAAGTTGATGTATACACTGTAGAGTCTAGTGCAAGACTGTCACCTCCAGTGTCACACAGACAGAAAGCAACATTATGAGTGATATCAGCTCAGATGCAGGTCAAGTTTCTGTGTTTCCCTGAGCACATCTGCCATTTCAGGAGCCAGTTCGCTTGCTGGTAAGTGGGTTGCCACACCGTACTCACAAAATTGGAAAATTCATCTTTGTGTGCCCAGCATTTGCTTATACAATTTAAGGTAGTACATTGAGCTTACTTGGCTAAATTTTACTCTTTTCAACATTTCCTTGAAATGTTACAGGTATAAGAAAGTACTTTGTTACACGTTTTGGTCTGTGAAGCAGGTAGGTTTTCCCCATTGCAGAGACAACTACATCGTGAGCACAAATGCAGAACACTAAATTGGATAGCAACAAATAGTTATCTTTCCTAGAAGGAGTCTCTGTGCAGTAGGAAGGGATTTAACAGGCTGGTGTTGCATCTTCTAAGGAAAGGCACGGGGAGTGGTTTTTGGTGCAGACAGCACCAAACTAGCTCTTTGACATTGCAGAGATGGGAAGATGTGTTGGCTGGTAGCATCACATTAAAAGCAGAAGGATCAACTTGCAAAGTGCTATAGGAACTCAGTGGGTCAGGAAGCATCCATGGAAAGCAATAAAAATCAGCATTTAAGGTCAAAAATCCTCATCTGTTGAGAAAGACAAGAGCCTTGATAAAAGAAAGAGGTGAAAGAGTAGAAGAGAAGTGGCTGGCAAGAATGTGGAAAGCACTAACAGAGAATTAAGCTGGGCTTGTAAAGAGAACACAGGTAGATGAAGATAGAGTGGAGGGGAAAGGAAAGATGGGAAGCTGAAAGATATGCAGATCAAGCAGGTGGGAAGGATTAAAAGAGCCATAGGGATCAGGAAAAGCAAGGTGGTGAGAAAAATCAGGGGTGGCGGAAAGGAAGCTACCAGAAATTAGTCAATGCTAATGCCTTCTGATTGGAGACTACCAAGATGGAATACAAGGTATTGTAACTTGCACATGGCCTCAACTTGACCATACAGTCAGCTAGCGAGACAATATGGGAAAGGGAAGTGGAATTAAAATGGCTCACCATAGGAAATCCTGGCACATGGTAAAGAGTGAAGGTGTTCCTGAAGCAATTGCCAATCTGTGCCCAGTCTTTCCAATGTGGAGGAGGTTTCACTGGGAGTGTCAGATGCTTTAAATGACACCTTTGGATTCACAGCTGAAGTGTTGCCCAACTTGAAGGATTATTTGGTAACGAGGGAGATGTAGCACATGGTATGCAGTAAAAAGTGCCTGTGGGTGGGGTGATTAATGGGGAAGGATGAGTGGACAAGGGAGTTGACAAAAGTTGAGAGATCCATTGGAGTTGACTGAAATTGCAGAGAATAGCAAGTCAGATGCAGAAGCTAGTGAGGTAGTACAAGGAGAACCCTTCCCCTGTTACATTGGGGTGGGGGGGGGAAAGAAAGAGAAGAAAGAAGAGATGTGGGTGAAAGCTGCATTGATAATAATGGAGGGTAAACATTTACTGAACCTCAAGAGGTTTTGGAATGGAAAGCCTTGTCACGAGAATAGGTGAAGCAGTGACAGAGGAACTGAAAGAAGGGAATAGCATCCTACAGGAGACTGGGTGGGAAATGCAGTAACTGTGGAAGGCAATGGGTTTGTAATATTACAGTGAATTGACTCCCACAATGGAAACTAATCAAGAAAGGTGAAAGCAGATGGAGAGGGACCAAGTGAATTTGAAGACAGGTGGTCACTGGCAGCAAAGTGGATAAAATTGACAAGCTCATCATGGACATAGCACCAATGCAGTTGTGCATATTATATGTACATTTGCATCATGTGCCACATAGCCTACAAAGGCGGGCTCAGCTGTGGGAGCATCTCCAGCTGCACCTTTGCTATGATGGAGGATTGAAAAATTGTTGTGGGCAATTACTAGTTCTGCAAGTCTGAACAGGGTGCTGGTGGAGGGGAACTGTTATCAAGGGTCCCCAATGATGGGATGGGAAAGAATGAGCTCAAGGGCTAGCAGGAGAGAGAAAATAGCTACACTAAGGTATATGTAGAGCTCTTTTTAAAAAAAAAAAATACCACACAACATCACCATGTGAAGCATTCACAGGTGCAAGGCTACAATTGGAACAGTTGGAGACAACAATAAACATTCAACAATGAAGAATTATGTTTTTGTTTAATAAAACACATATGCAATAGGCAAATTTAACAAGAGGGTCTTAAAATACACTTACCAATAAGATGGGTACACTCAGAAGATACAGGCTTAGTGAAAGTGGTTGTGACATTTCTATTTGAACACATAACAGGATCTTAAATTGCTAAAAACTTCATTCAATTCTTTAACATATTTTAATGTATTGAGTTTTCATTCTTTAATACATCATCTATACATTCAAAACTACCCAGAGTAGGAGGCAGGAAACAACATTTAAAAATCAATTTATCATTTGTTGCAGGTACTGATCATGTCTACAATGACCACATCAAACCACTGGAACTTTTCAGGAGGCAATGGATCAATTTACAGGCTTTGCCTATCAGGACATCAAATCTATATTAAATATTAGTTTGTTCTGGAGTTGGTTCTTGCAAAGATAAATGCTGTGCTGACTTTTGAAGTTATCAGAAAGTAGAACCCAAATAGTTAATACAACAAATCCAAATTGTTGCAGACGAAGATTGTTTAACTAGCAATTAATTCTACTATCATTGATTTATTACTGCTATCCTTCAAGGAACTTTTACATAAATAACTGGTTGAATAGAGGGTGAAATGGCACAAAAGATCAACTATTATTTGCAAGACTGTGGACTCTTCAAAATTGGATTGATGATCTATAACATTGTTGGGCAACAAGGCAATTCCAAAAAAATAATCATATCTGCTTGAGATAAATGGGTCTCTCTTTGCACATGTACATGTTTAATATAGTAGGGGTGGTAATCCACATCCTAAATTTGGTTCCATGGATGGCAAAAAAAAAATCAGAATGTAAATTTTCTTCAAATGGTCCAGTTAATTGATCGGTTTACAAGAGCCTGGATGCTTCTAATAAGCTCATCGTTCCTATTAATTGGGCATCTCAGCACATGAAGAAAAATGTTGCACTCCCGATCAAAACAAATTGTACATAGTTCCAATCTAATGACGTGCGCAACTCATGGCATACAGCTTGCATCTTCACTGCTATCGTTCTTCCAGAACTCTGGTTTGGGCTGCTATTTTATCTTTATATGTGCATTTTTTTTTGTTGCATTAGCTTATCTATATTCTGAAGCAACAATCTAGGAAGGTTAGCAAACTTTACAATAATGTCTTGCACAAGCTAGGTCAATCTTGAACCCTTGGAAACTCCGAAACATTTTCACACTGTAGACGAATTATTTCATAGGATGAGTGATCACTGCAGCTCTTTCACTTTAGCTTCCAAAGTTTTGCCATTTGCTCCAGAAAATGAGAACAACTAAACCAGGGGGGGGGGGGAGAAGAAAAAACCAGTCAACATTTTTATAAGTTCAACACTACCCCGTCCCAGGCCCATTCAAGGGCAAATACTTGTACGAGCATTTTCAATTTAACAGACTTTTACAGTTTACACTAATGAAGCTCTCAATTTTTCCTTCACTGGCTTTCTGCAGAACCCTCACCATTTGGATGGAGTCTTGATAAAAATCAGAGTCAGTGAGACACCTTGAGCATCTGGACCAAAAACCTGCCTCAGCTTGTGGAGATTAAAGGCAAACCCAGGGCAAGCTTATGGAAACTTGGGAGTGATCAATGACCGGGGTGAGGGTGGTAAGGGAGAACAACTTTGGAACCTTCCCCACCAGATCATCCAAACAGGCATGAAGACAAACCAAAGGGCTCTTTCATGCAAATTTATATGAAGTTATGGGGCAGCTAGACACAAAGGAAGGAAAAAGGAACCCAGGAAAATAGACAACAGAAGACCTAGTTGGCTACTGGGTTGTTCCCCATTTCTGTTACAGAGAAAACATCACTGGAGATGCACAGGTTCAGCAATCTTTGGGCAGCAAATGAGCAGAAGTTGCTGAAACCCAGAGGCTGATCTAACAGGTCAGACAGAAAGCTGGTCAGAACAACATTTTCCACGAGTTTGCACCATCCAGGCAGGTCAAAAGTCATTTCCCCATGTCAATCAAAGTCAGACCCACCCACAGATAGACATCTTCCAATTGGTTCCCACTCCCCTCCCAGGTCACATGGGCCATCCCCCCCAAGCCAGCTGCAGGATTAAAAACCCAGCACATAGGCAAGTTCACTACCTTTTGCCCTTGAAGCCACCAATGAGTTGCACTCCAGGTTGCAAGTTGTGGGCAATGCTACAGACTATTTGTCAAGTGTTTGCCAGTAGAGTAGGGCCCCATTTGTGCCATACACCCAGGAGAGACTAGTGTCACATTTGTTGTAGAGAGTAGTTCATTTGCATTTCTTTGCTAACTGGTGTGTTGTAATCATGATTAATCAACTTGGATCTGATGTGAATAGTTTGTGCATTCCTACTGGGTGTGCACATCCTTTTGCGTATTCACTCTGCATGCAAATGAAGTTTACGGTTCAGCACTAACACATGTTCAGGATTGATACTTTGAACCCTTCGAACTTGTTCTCTCATCATAGATGGTCTTTTATCGAGATTCACATTGTAGCGCACAAGTTTCAAACAGACACCATTATGACAACTATCTAACCCCTCCCCAAAACTCCATTACCTTCTCTCCATTCTTGTAGAACTGGAATGTTGGCATACAATTTACCTTGCAGTACTCTGCGATTTCCTGAAAGCAACAAACTGCAATTTAATACAGAGGTCAATACAACAAAAATAAATTGCTGGAAGAACTCAGCAACAGAACCTGCAGATAATAGGGATAGTCCAGGACCGAGGGCAGAGCAAAGATAGCCAATAGTGCAGAAGGGATAGGGAGGGGTGAGACAAGGGCTGATGGTAGAATCCAAGGAAGGGGAGGGGCAGGAAATAATATGCAGATGGAACCAGATGAAGAAGGTTCATCAAGAGATCCAGGCAGAGAGGTACACAAGTGATGTTTTTCAGTCTCCACATTTGTTCAAGAGGATATTTTTCACTCTTGGGCTCGGGAAATATTCTGCTCCTTCTGGAAATCAGACTGACCCTTTCGTAAATGATGCATTTCCTCCATGACTGCTCTCACCCTCCATTCAGACAGAACAGATATCCCTGGTCCTCAGTTCACACTTCACACCTAGCCCATCATCCTTTGCAATTTCTACCAATTCCATTGGGATTATGCACCCAACCCTTCCTACTATGCATAGGGATCACTCTCTTTAGTCCACACATTCCTTCCCATCCATCCACGGTAATTTTCTCTGCAACCATGGTGGAGCATTTGTCCTTACACCTGCTCCCTCACCACCATAGAGAGATCAAGCAATCCTTCCAGGCGAGGCATGTACACCTCTAACTTACTCTGTTACTTTTTATGCTCACAACATGGCCTCCTTTACACTGGTGGGAAAAAGGGTGGAGTTGACAAAATTTGCCTAACATCTGCACGGTTTCTGCAGTAGCCATCTTGAGCTTCTAGTTGCAAGTTATTTGTCTTGTCCACTGCCAGAGTAAGGCCAAACACAAACTTTAACAGCACCTCTTATTTTGCAATTTTCCTCAGTTTCAGGTAACCCACACCCAATGTTCTAATCCCAGCAATCCTCCCATGGTCTCTCTCTCCTCTTGCTCACCTTTTCCCTTCCTGTACCCCCTCATTACAGAAGCTCCTCATCGTTCCCAATTTGAATCCATCTGCCATTAATTGCTTGTCTTTTTGTATCATTCCCTCCCTTCTGCTCAACATTCACCTCCCTTTCATCTGGTTCCACTAATTACTTGCAGCCAGGCCTCACTTCTTCCTCTTGCTTCTATATAGTGCGCATCTTCCCTCTACGCTCAGTCCTGATGCAGGACCTTGATGCAAAACATTCATCATTCCTTTAGCTTCACAGATGCTGCTTGACGAAGTTTTTCCACCATTTTAAATTCCCTTTAGTTATCAGCATCAATAGTGTCTTGCATCTCCAGAGCTTGATACATGCAGCTTAAATTTAAGCATCATCTTAAAACTCTAACAGGATCGGCATCAATGGAGAAGTTCTGAGGCATGCTAATTCAGATTTTACAAAGCAAAATTAAAACTATAAAAGAGCAAATTTTTTGTAGACTAGAATATGGGAGCATAGGCAAACCTTTTAAATCAAGGCTGAGATGGTCATTTGGGATCAAGGCAGTTTGCCAGCAAATCTGAACAAAGGAACTGGTGTTATGTAGACTTCCATATCAGGCCCCAAAATTTGGGAATAAATTTTTTCATTGTAATACATACAATTAAAATATTCAGTCTAGTGAACTGTGACTTACAGATGCATCATCCACATCTACTTCACAGAAAACCACATTTGGATTGGATTCTGCCAGGTTCTGTAAAAATAAAATATTTTCAATTATGTACAATGCATGAAGGGAGGGGTTAATGTGGAAACAACTGTTCTCTCCTCCTCCTTGACTGGGACAGAAAAATTAAAAGCAAAAATGGTTGAAAGACAAAATTTCTTTTTGCTTGTGTTATCTATTATTGAACACTTACTATGGAGAGTACCTTTAGAATACACATTTGCTAACTTGTACATTAGTTCAACTTTTCTGATCCAAATATCCACCTCCATAAGATTTTAAGCACATTTACACCTTTTGCAGTAGGGATTTTCTAAAAGTGCCTACAGCAAAAACTAATAAATTATTAACATTTATATCAATTTGAAAAGCAATATGTCAAACTCCAAATTATCTATTTATTTTAAACAAAATGTATTTAAAAAAACAGAACAGGAAAATCATATCCTTAAAGTGGTTTCAACATGTATGATGGACTTCCAGTAATATACCCCAAAAATTCCAAGGAAAATTTGGAGTAATGCTTTTGCCAGCTCTAAAAATCCTTTTGCAGTGGTAACCCAACTCATTCCCCTCCCATTCTAGTTTTGCCTAAACTACAAGGAATACTCTGCCCTCCATAATTAGAACATGAAATTAGTTATTCTTCAATCTCACTCTGTAAACAGGTTAGTTTTGAAAGACAGACTAGAGGTTAAATTATGGCCTTTGTTCAGAATTTCTAATATATCAAACAAATACATTTAGCATATACAGTACAGAATTCTGATATGGGAACACTGGAAGTTAATCAGAGTAGCATTGGGAATGAAAGATTAAAACTGGCATTTTTTCAGCAAGAGGTATCACCAACCTCAAATGAGAGAATCTGAAGGAAAAATTTTGAGTAAAGAGGTTTTTTTGGGGGAAGAAAGTGTTTTGCCACAAGTAACTAATGAGAAACATATCCATAGTAAGAGGTTACTTTAGTCCCTTGTGCCAATAGTAGCTTATAGGCAAGATCTGGACTCCACTTACCTACCTTTAGATCAAATCACATCCAGAAATTGGAGAAGCATTTTGAAGGGATTTGGAGAAATAGTAGAACATTTTATAAAATCATGAGAGAGAACCATTTCTTCCCTCCCAGGTAAAAATGTTAAGAACCAGAGAACATGCTTTGAAGTTGAAAGGGAGATGATTTAAAAGATATGTGCAAGGTAAGTCTTTCTTTACAGTGTGGTGGGTTGAAGCAATTTAAAAGTAGCATTTAGAGGCTGTTCAATACACATCAAAATGCAGTGAATGGAGGGGTATGGATCATGTGCTGATGGAAGAATGTTTAAGTTGGCATTGTGCTTGGTGCAGCCAGTGGGGCGAAGAGCCTATTCTTGTGCCATTTAGTTTGCTGCATGGAGTAAATGATGCAAACAGAAAAGTAACTTGAAGGGGAAATCTATTTAAATACAAAGGATAGAAAACAGGATCTGCTGAACACCACCTTTTCCTGTTCAACAAAGTAAAGCTACAAAAATTCACTCTCCAACTATTCACAAATGCCAATGGTTTTGTTCCTGGTTCACCAGGTGGCATTTACTTATTTCCTTCCTGTTCCCCAGGGCCTCAAGTTCCTTGTTCTCTACACTTTCTCAGTTTGCTGGAAATTTGTTATAACATTGGAAAAAAAAAGCATGTTGGGATATTAGAAATAACATGCAAAACCAGAAAACCTGCTACATAGGCATGGACATGTGTCAAATTTACTCAGATGGATTATCAGCACTTACTGGATAGAAGGGCTGCAAAGATCTTTGATAAAAATATTTCCTTGACTGAATTCCATGGAAGCCATATGCAACAACCTAACAAATCATTGAAAAGTTGATCCAATATTTGGGGAAAAAAGCCTCAGAACCAATTGAATTGGATTGTATTGCCAGAGGTGGTGGAGACTTCTTCAACAGGGACATTTAAAATACTCTTCAACAGGCAGATGGATGCAAGGAAAATAAGAGGGTTTATAGGTATGATGTAGGCAAGGCTTGGTTTAAGTAGGTTGGCACAACATCGTGGGATCAAGGCCCTGTACTCGTCATTTTCGGCCAAATTCAACACAAATAGACCAAATATAATTAGATTAATTTGCAATCATACATATAATGAGATAAAAAAAATTCAGAAATGGAAAGCAAACACCCCTGAGAGGAATCCAACTGTAGTTTAGTTTTTAAATTCACTTGCAACTAGCTCAAAGCCACTCAATGTCCCTTTGCATAAAACAAATCAAGAAAACCTATATGAAGGAGAAGTCCATGGGAATATTTAAAAAGACCACAGCACTGTAATATGAAAGAGCTCATGTACTTGAAAATTCACTGGAAGAGAGAATTCTCAATATTAAGACCAACCTTAGAAACAGATTGAATAATAAGTGTACTGTTTATATCCAGGAATTAAACTGGTCTCTCAGATGAATAATCACAAGATTCCTTTATTACCATGCAAAAGGAGTTTTCCTTTGTTTGCCCTGTAAAGGCACCCAGAGAGACACCATTAGTGCAGTGCCACTAGTGAGATGAGAAAGAGAAACAAAAGATGGCCCCTTCAGAGACACTGTCCATGGATCCAGCCACCATCTGATGCCAATGCCGCTCATGCTCCCAACCCTTCCATAGCTGCAATAAGTCACCCTCTTTGGCTCCCAGTTCTGAACCATAATGCGATTAAATAGCTGTCAGTGCCCATGGCCCTTTGGGAGCCCTGCTAACCAATAGCACTCTCAAATCCTGGTTCTGATAACTGGTTCCCTGAAAAGTGCCAACAGCCACTAGTGAGAGTCCTTCAATCACCATGCCACATGCTGGTCTGGTTCTGTGGGCCCTTCCCCTATAGGGTTCTTCCCAAGCTTCTCTGTGGGTGAAGTAAGGGTGGGTGCTCTCCTGCTTTACTACCCTGTGACAGCCTGCTGCACCTCCACAATCCACATGGCCTGGGCTGCTGAGCATGGGCATCACCATCTTGCTCAGAATATGCAGATCAAGTCAAACACATTTCTTCCTTCATCCACCCCAGTTCACTTAAATTTAATTTAAAAAATTTAGACATACAGCAATGTCACAGGCCAATTTAGCCCTTTGAGCCCAGTTTACACCCCATTAACCAATACCCCCCAGTAAGTTTTAAAAGGTAGGAGGAAACCAGAACCCCCAGAGAAAGCCCACAGACACAAGGAGAATGTACAAACTCCTTACAGACAGTGTTGGTTTCAACCCCTGGTCCAGTCTCAATCGCTGGCACTGTAGAGGCATTGCACTAACCACTATACCAACCGTGTCACTCTCAATCAACTCTAGAATCAATAAATTTTTATCCAACCTTTACTCATTTCAAATCGACCTTTGTATAAAGTTCAAACATTTGTTAAATCTTACATTTACCCTGGAATAGCCTGAACCCATATTACCTTTATTCCACATTCAACCTGGGAAAGAGGAGCAACAAAAAAAAAAAAAAAATTCAGAACTGAAGTAAGCCATCAAGTTTTTTGATGCTTAGTCATTCAGTGAGATGACATGATCCAACATCTCCATGGCTCTTTATACATGGCTTTAAAAAAATCTACCAACTGTTGAATGCAAAACAAAGCTCTTTGTGCAGGAGCCCTCTTAACAATTTTAAGGTTTTTTGGAAACAAAATTTTATGAATACTTACAAGGTATAATGAACTGATAATTTTACAAGGCCCACACCATGTTGCAGAGAAGTCGATAATGACTAGTTTGCTTCCTGACTCCTTCAGCACCATTTCAAAATCTTCCTGAAAAGCATCACAGTATGAATTCAGTGATAGTCACTCTACAAAATACATTGTACTATTCTCATTAAAAGTCTCCTTGGCCATTATAAATATGAAATTGTCATTTTGTTTTATTTTATCCACCCAGTTATGAGGTATCCATATTATACCTTTTTTTTTAAGCCCACAGGATCACTTTTTATGCTGCAAGATTATGGTTATAGTAACAATAAAAAGCATTGATAAGTCAAATTATCACACTGTTTTGTAACTTGAACAAACAATCTAAAATTTATACAAAAGCACAAAGTCCAAAAGATGTTGGAATTCTCTCAAGTACAATAAAAAAGTGGCACAAAACACAAGCCAATGTTTAAGGCTGATCTTTTGTCTAACCAAGAACCACTAAATTAACAAAAAAATTATCATTAAATTTGGTAGACAAGGTGTCAGCTACTGAACACTCCACTATCTTTTTATTCTTGCTGTTCATCAAATTGAACATCTGTGGTATGGAGTTAAAAAAAAATCCTCAATTAATTCTAGCAAGATACCATTTTTATGCACTTTTTTTTTGAATATTTTATTTTTGATTTCACAAGACTCATGCATTTTAAAATCACAAAGAAGATTCGTCTCCTTTTACAGAGCATAATAGTCTTTTATCCATTCCCACCCTTCACCCCTTTCCCACCCCAAATTAATACATCAACAAACACATAATAATTACAAAAGAGAATAAAACACAAAATAACAATGGTTACAATTGGATCACAGAAATATTCCAAAGGTAACAAAGCCAAGATGATAACCCGAGCAACCTAAAGTACACCAAAAAACAAGAGTCAATACAGCGTCTAGTAATTTTTTTTCTATCTTGACATTCCAGGTCTGGCGTGAACTTACCATCCACTAATTTTTTTTCCCCCCAAAGAAAGAAATTTGGGGGATGGAGGGGTTGGGTGCAATCCTACCCACATTCCAAAAATCACACAGGTATGGTTGCCACACTTCAACGTGCATGCCATACCACCCCTGCACTCCCATCAGATTGTCCATCTCCATGGTCCAAAGTGTGGTGCTCAGCGGAGAGTCAGATCTCCAGGTAACAGCCAAGGCAACCTTTACAAACTGAATATGATAACTAGACTTTTACATGTTTCATTGCCAATGCCATTTTCTCACATTCATCTATAAATTGTGCATATGTTTCATTGCCAGTGTGACTTTCCCATGCTTGAACACGTTTTATTCCTACCACTTTCCCACGGTCACTATATATTGTGCACCTGTGTGTTATCCCATTACCATTTTCTCATGCCCATCTTTTGGAATAAAATCATTTACAACAAAACTGCATTTAGAGTCCTTGCTTTTGAGACCCTTGAATCTATTTTCTCACTCATAACATCCACATTCCCCCCCCACCCAACCAGAGAGAAACTGGAGTGAAGTGTGGGTAATCTTATAGAATAAAGCATTCACTGCCTGTGAATACGTAATAGCATCACTCAGGACATCACTGCTGGATAGCTCCTTGATACTGGATTGGTAATGTGAAAAGGCACACAGAACTGGTTTTTCTTGGTCCAGTGTGAATGGCCCCACTGGTATTTCAAAACAGGTCATTCACATGCCAATTTAGCAGGTTTCCAATGTGAAAAATCCTTAATATTTGCAATTGAATTCCAAATGGATTCAAAAGGTGGCAGATTCAACAAGAGAAGCTACATTTACTATTCAATGCACAGAGCCATGTGACTGACCACCCAAGCATCTATAGGGCAGACGATTTAATTGCAAAGACCCCAGGAATTAACTACAAGTTCAAATGTTAGGGCAGTATGATTAACACAACGCTGCTAGTGTCAGCATCTGGGATTTGAATCCCACACTGTGTTAGGAGTGTTTACTTTCTCTCCATTTCTGCCTAGGTTTTCTCCCACTGTTCAAAATACACTGGGGTTGTAGGTTAGTTGGAGCAGCACAAGCTCGTGGGCTGAAAGTGCTACATTTCTAAATTGAATTTAAATTTCTAAACACCATCACAAAGCAAAAGAAACTGTTCCATTATCTGACAGCCCACGACTTAAATAAAGTACAGCCATCTTCAGTTTATTATTGAACAATCGTGGCATGTGTAGATTGTTCTGAGCCGTGAAGGCCATCTCAGGCTCAAACGCCGAGTGCCAGTGAATTAGTATTAAAGATCTATCAGGCTGCATCTATTGCAAAGAATAGATCAAAGATCTAATTAGATAGGATGCTATCTTTGAAGAAAATGCCCTTGATTACAGCCTACAGCAAACTCTTCAGATCTGCATTGCCAGAATCAGGTTTATTATCATGAACACGTTAATAATTTGCTATTTTGGAGCAGCAGTATTGAGCATTACAGGTGCAAAATTGCAACAAATTATAGTTGTGCAAGAACAATATTTAAAAATAAATTACATTGGACAACAAAGATTTTTCTTCCTGAGCACGGTTGGGTGTATTTTTATGGATTTTGGGCAGCTGATCATGAAAATCACCTTAAAATTTTCCTATCACGTACTTTTAATATTTTTTTTTAAACCGATTTTGTGATTTCCTATCATATTTTAAGTCTACTAGTTTATTGCCCACAAAGCAAGCTGTACAAATGTTGTCTTAGGCCTGGGCATGCTTTGTCAGGATAGATGCAGAGTCTATAAAGTAGCTCACATATATGGATGCTGTGTATTACATTGAACATGTGATACACATTCTTCAGGAAATATAGTGAGTGAGTGTACTTAACAATAGCATTGTTTCCAAGATAATTTAATACAGCAAAAAATTCAAAAAAATTCTGTGGACACTGATTGAAATGAAAATTTTGCCTTTTGCCTTTGCTACAGAAATGACATTGTTTGATCTTCTCCAACAATGTTTTCAATGCAGCAGAAACCTCTCATTAATGTCACAACAGCAGAGATACATTCTGCTACATTTGTGGCAAGTATACACTTAATGTTAAATGCAACAAAAGTTTGTTGTTCTCCAACTTGCGTGATATAGCAAATCTAAAATTACCGTGTGTTCAGCTTGAAGTTGTCTTTCATAATCCCCAATTTTTTTTTCAGGAAGCAAACTATTTGGAAAAAATGGTTGTCCAGTGTTATCTATCTGATCTTTATGTACTATGTATAGTGAATTTGTGTATGAACTGTGGTCTGGAGAAATGCTGTTTGGTCAAGTTATACATGTATGATCAGATGATAAACAGAGAGATAAAGGAGCATGGGAGAAAAAGCAGCATTGGTACTCCAGATGGAGATGTGGGGGGGCTGGTAGTCATGGGGAGCTGGCTGATGGAGGACCTCAGTTTTCTTCAGGCTGACTTCCAGGCCAAACATTTTGGCAGTTTCCGCAAAGCAGGACGTCAAGCGCTGAAGAGCTGGCTCTGAATGGGCAACTAAAGCGGCACCGTCTGCAAAGAGTAGTTCACGGACAAGTTTCTCTTGTGTCTTGGTGTGAGCTTGCAGGCGCCTCAGATTGAAGAGACTGCCATCCGGGCTCCCCACCATGACTACCAGCCCCCCCACATCTCCATCGGGCACACAAAACTCAAAACGGTCAACCAGTTTACCTATCTCGGCTGCACCATTTCATCAGATGCAAGGATCGACAATGAGATAGACAACAGACTCGCCAAGGCAAATAGCGCCTTTGGAAGACTACACAAAAGAGTATGGAAAAACAACCAACTGAAAAACCTCACAAAGATAAGCGTATACAGAGCCGTTGTCATACCCACACTCCTGTTCGGCTCCGAATCATGGGTCCTCTACCGGCATCACCTACGGCTCCTAGAACGCTTCCACCAGCGTTGTCTCCGCTCCATCCTCAACATCCATTGGAGCGCTTTCATCCCTAACGTTGAAGTACTCGAGATGGCAGAGGTCGACAGCATCGAGTCCACGCTGCTGAAGATCCAGCTGCGCTGGGTGGGTCACGTCTCCAGAATGGAGGATCATCGCCTTCCCAAGATCGTGTTATATGGCGAGCTCTCCACTGGCCACCGTGACAGAGGTGCACCACAGAAAAGTTACAAGGACTGCCTAAAGAAATCTCTTGGTGCCTGCCACATTGACCACCGCCAGTGGGCTGATATCGCCTTAAACCGTGCATCTTGGCGCCTCACAGTTTGGCGGGCAGCAACCTCCTTTGAAGAAGACCGCAGAGCCCACCTCACTGACAAAAGGCAATGGAGGAAAAACCCAACACCCAACCCCAACCAACCAATTTTCCCCTGCAGCCGCTGCAACCGTGTCTGCCTGTCCCACATCGGACTGGTCAGCCACAAACGAGCCTGCAGCTGACGTGGACTTTTACCCCCTCCATAAATCTTTGTCCGCGAAGCCAAGCCAAAGAAACTCCAGATGAGTGTCTGCCTTGTGAAACCTGAGCCCACTGATTAGACTGATAACTGGCCATCTGGTTGGCAGTGGGAAGGAAAGATTGGTGATGGTGAAGCTCTGCAGATCATGCAGCATCAATGAAAAGCAAAGGCAGAAGATGAGAGAGTAGTTAAAGTCTCTGCCTTGGGGGTAGAAACCAAATCACATTCAAGTATTTACTTATGTGTAGAGCAGGGACTTGCTATTAGTGGGAAGCATGAGTTACACATTTTCAACCAATATTGGCCACGTGATTTCCAGTTAGAAATTTTCTGTGGTTCTATAAAGGATCAGTCAAGTCTGATAGGGTTGTAGTGGTCCATTAATTGTTTATTTAGAAGCACACAATTTCTTCATTACAATCTGGAAAGGCCTCTAGACCTGATGGATTCCCTGTGAAATTTTTCAAATTATTTTCACGATTGCTCACACCCTACTTGAGTGTGGTGTCTGCAGATTGAACTTCCAGATTCATTTCGTGAGGCTTGCATATCTTTAATTGTGAAGGTAAAGACAATTGAATGTTCCTTCTGCAGACCAATTTCTTTACTGAATGTTGACACTAAAATCTTATCGAATAGGATGGAAAACATTCTACCATCAGTTATTTCTGAAGATCAGAGTTTATTAAAAATTAATATTCCTATTTTAGTATATGTTGCCTAACAAATAGTTTATTTGTACTCCAGGAAAATTCCTGAGTGCATTCTATCAGTGGATGCAGAAAAAGCTTTTTATCAATTAGAATGGTCATATCTGTTAAAAAATTATAAATAAAAAAATTGTTATTTTTCACACTGAACCATATCAACCCAAATATATACAAACATTTCTGATTAAATATACAGTGGTATTTTCTCCCTTTTTTCACCCCCTACCCTCCTTCCCCTCTTCTCACCCCCCTCCAAAACCAATAAATATTCAACATATACAATAAAACCATAAAATAATGTCTTCACACAATGAAAAATAAACATGAAAAATGTGTCATCTACTTTTATACACTGAATCAAGTAGTTTTGTCTTCTTATCACTTTAGGGGGTGGAGGTCCATGTATGGTTCCCAAATTTGTTCAAATAATGTGACTATTTTTTAAATTATATGTTATTTTTTCCAATTCATTTCCATGTACCATTGCAGCATTCTCAGGCTCTCTTCCATTTTCCAAGTTGACATTATACATTTTTTTGCTACTTCTAAGGCTATCATAATACATCTTTTTTGCGCTTCATCCAATTTGAGGCCTAATTCCTTACTTATGTTACTTAGAAGAAAGATCTCTGGATTTTTTTGTGATTTTATTTAATATCTGATTTAGATCTTCCCAAAACATTTTCAGTTACGTACATACCCAAATTGCATGTACTGTTGTTCCCATTACCTTCTTACAGTGAAAACTTCTATCCGATAACGTTGGATCCCATTCTTTTAACTTTTGAGGCGTGATATATAACCTCTGCAACAATTATACTGTATCATGCGTAACCTTGTGTTTATTGTATTCTTCATAGTTCCAACACAACTTTTCCCATTCTTCATTTTTTATCTTTATGTTTAAATCCTTTTCCCACTTTTGTTTAGATTTATAGCTTATTTCATAATTTTCCTTACCTTGCAGCTTAATGTTCATGTTTGTTATAAATCTTTAAATTATCATTGTGTCTGTAATCACATATTCAAAGATGCTTCCTTCTGGTAATCTCAGTCTATTTCCCAATTTATCCTTTAAGTAGGCTTTCAATTGATGGTATGCAAACATTGTATCATGAGTTATTCCATATTTGTACTTCATTTGTTCAAATGTTAAATTATTTCCCAAAAAACAATTTTCTATTCTTTTAATTCCTTTTCTCTCCAATTCTCTAAAGGAAAGGTTATCTATTGTAAAAGGGATTAGCTGATTTTGCATCAATAATAATTTTGGTATTTGGTAATTTGTTTTTTCCTTTCTAAGTGGATCTTCTTCCATATATTAAGTAAATGATGCAATACTGGTGAGCTTTTATATTGCACCAGCTTTTCATCCCACTTATAAAGTATATGTTCTGGTACCTTCTCCCCTGTTTTATCTAGTTCTATCTTATACTCCTCCTCCTTTATTTTTTATCCCTTTTATTTTATTTTCTGTTATCAGTTCTGCCAATGGTTCTATTGCTAAGAAGAACAATGTCTAGTTGACCTACTTAATTTAAAGTGATTCGATACATAGCCATTTACTGTTACCTTCGCCAATGGTCCATTATACAATGCTTTTATCAATTAATATATTTTTCTGGTAGACTGAACCTCTGTAATACTTTAAATAGTTCCATTCTACTGTCGAAGGCTTTTTCTGTGTCTAAAGCAACAGCCACTGTTGGGTTCTTATTTCCTTGAACTGCATGAATTAGATTAATAAGTTTACAGACATTATCCGCTGTTCGTCTTTTCTTAATAAATCCAGTTTGATCTTGTTTTACTATTTTTGGTACACAATTATCTAATCTATTTGCTAATAATTTCACTATTATCTTATAATCTGAGTTAAGTAGAGATATTGGTCTATATGATGCTGGTGTTAATGGATCCTTCCCCATCTTTGGTATTATTGTAATTATTGCTGTCTTACATGAATCTGGCAAGTTTTGGGTTTCTTCTATCTGGTTCATTACTTCCAGGAGAGGAGGAATTAATAACTCTAAATGTTTTATAAAATTCGATTAGGAATCCATCCTCTCCTGGTGTTTTAATGTTTGGCAGCTTTTTAATATATCCTGTACTTGCTCTATTTCAAATGGTTTTATGAGTTTGTTTTATTCCTCTTGCAATTTCAGCAGTTCAAAACTCTTCTTTTTATAATCTTTCCCCTTGTTCTCAGTTTGGTAGAATTGTTCATAAAATTCCTCAAAGTTCGCATTAATCTTCATTGGATTATATGTAATTTGTTTGTCCTTTTTCCTTGATGCCAATACATTTCTTTTAGCTTGTTCTGTTTTAAGTTGCCACACTAATTATTTTATGTGTTTTTTTTCTCCCAGCTCATAATACTTTTGCTTTATTTTCATTATGTTCTTCTCCACCTTGTACATTTGTAATGTTTCGTATTTTATTTTTTTGTCCGCCATTCTCTCTTTTTTGTTATATCATCCCTTTTTACTAGTTCCTTTTCTGTACTTACTATCTCCCTTTCCAACTGCTCTATTTCCCGATTGTAGTCCTTTTTCATCTTAGTTAGATAACTCATGATCTGCCCTCTAATGAAGGCTTTCATTGCGTCCCATAATATAAATTTGTCTTTCACTGATTCAGTGTTTATTTTAAAAAATGTTTTAACTTGGCATTCAATAAACTCTCTAAATTCCTGTCTTTTAAGTAGCATGGCGTTTAACCTCCATCTATATGTTCTTGGTGGGATGTCCTCCAGTTCTATTGCTAATAACAGGGAATGACCAGATAGTAATCTAGCTTTATACTCAGTTTTCCTAACTTTCCCTTGAATATGGGTTAACAACAAAAACATACTAACCCTTGAGTATGTTTTATGCCTACTCGAATAATATGAATATTCCTTCTCTCTTGGGTGTTGCCTCCTCCATACATCCATAAGTTTCATTTCCTGCATTGATTTTACCATAAATTTGGCTACTTTACTCTTTTTGCTCGTCTTTTGTCCAGTTTTATCCAACATTGGATCCAAATTAAGGTTAAAATCTCCTCCTATCAATACATTTCCTTGTGTATCTACAATCTCAAAAAAATATCCTGCATAAACTTTTGATCCTCTTCATTAGGTGCATATATAATGAGCAAATTCCAAAATTCTGAATATATCTGACACTATCATTACATAATGATATCTGCTGGATCTATTATTTCCTTCTCTATTTTGATTGGTACATTTTTATTAATTAATATGGTTACACCTCTAGCTTTTGAATTATATGCTACTGCCGCTATGTGTCCTACCAGTCTCTCTTTAATTTATGTTCCACTTCAGTTAGATGCGTTTCCTCCACAAATGCTACGTCTATTTTTTTCATTTTTCAGTAAATTTAATAGCCTCTTCCTTTTAATTTGGTTATGTATTCCATTAATGTTTATAGTCATATAGTTCAACGTGGCCATCTTACATCTTGTTTACACCTCTTTTCTGCTTCCTCGCCACCTCCACCCCCCTTTTAATCTCAGTTTTCCCTTTTTAAACTCAATGATTGACAACACATTTAAAACATAAAATACTCCAACAATTCCCACACTCAATTTTACCTTAACCCCAAATGCCCCCTCCCTCTCGGAGTTGCCCCTTATCCCTTGCCGGGGAACCACAACTCTTCTTTCCATTTGGATTGCAATATCGTTTGCAAGCATCAACTGATTTCGCAGTGATGGTTATTCCACCCCCCCCCAGAAAACACTTTATTTTTGTTTTACACATAAAAAAGATCTCCCCTTTTCTCCCCTTACTTCCTTCCCTTCTCTTTTCCCTCTACTTCTTTACATATACATTGTTTTTTACATCTTTATTTACTTTATCACCTTTTTTCATTCTTATTACATCATCTTTCCTTCTGTCCTGCAAGCATTCTGCGAATTCTTGTGCTTCCCCCAGATCTGAGAATAGTCTGTTTTGCTCCCTGAGTATAAATATTTTAAGCACAGCTGGATGTCTTAACATGAATTTATAACCATCTTTCCCCATAGGACCGATTTTGCCGTGTTAAACTCCTTTCTCTTCTTTAAGAATTCAAAACATGTCTGGGTAAAAAAATATTTTTGACCCTTGTATTCCAATGGTTTATCATCTTCTCTAATTTTATTCCTTGCCCGCTCCAGTAATTTTCTCTTGTCGTGTATCTCAAAAATTTTACTAAGATGGATCATGGTTTTTGATGTGTCTGCGGTTTCAGAGCTATTGCTCTGAGTGCCCTTTCTATTTCTATCATTCCCAGGACCTTCGGGATCCATCCTTTTATAAATTCCTTCATGTCTGTGCCTTCTTCACCTTCCTTCAGGCCCACTATTTTTAGGTTATTTCCCCTACTATAATTTTCCAACATATCAATTTTCTGAGATAACTTTTGTGTCTCTAATTTTTTTGTCTCTTCCAATTTTCCTCTCGTCATTTACTTCCATTTATACAGCCATTTCTCATTCTTCCACATTTTCTACTCTTTTCCCCATTTCTGTCATGACTAGTTCTAATCTTTGCATTTTATTTTCTGTTCCTTTCATTTTCCTTTTAATTGCACTAAATTCTAACGACAACCATTCTTTTAATGCTCTCATTTGTTCTTGAAAATGAGCTTTATCTATATTCTATCCATCTGATTTCCTTCTATTTCTCTGTGAAGATCTTGGTCTTCTTCTTCCTCTTCTTCTGTGTCTGTACCTGTGTTTGTGTCTTCTTGTTCTCTTCTTTGCATCTGTGTGTCTTTTGAGTTTCTTGTTTCATTTTTATCGGGCCTCTTCTTGCTGTTGGTCTTCCCCTTCTGGGCTGCTCATCTGACAGGCCTCCTGCTGCTGCTCCTCTTGCCGTTCACCCCGTCGACTTTCTTTCTTGTCTGGTACCTCACTCCCTCTCCAGTTGCCATCCTCACCTTCCGGCTGAGAGCCCTGGTGTTGGGCGTCCCTCAGCTGGTCACGCCGTGGTTGCCCGCTCCTCGGCTGAGCCCCCCTCCCGTTGATGTTTTCTTTTACCTTTGATTGCTCACTGCTCATGTGCGACTCCTCGTGCATGCGCAATTGCGCACTTTTGTTTGGCTCAGAGAGTCATTTTTGCAGTCCAGCGGTCAGGGGGTTGCGACTCTGCAGGACTGGCTCCAACCTCGGAGAACGGACGTCCCTGTTCCTTCATGCAGGTAAGGCCTTCTTTCTTTTCCAGTGGCTTTTCTTCTTCCCCCCCCCCCCCGTTTTTACTTTTTCCTTCTTGGGTGCCATCTTCTTTCTCTTCTCTGCAACTTTATCTTCTATTTCTTATATTTTATATTTGTTGAACTTTGTCTTTTGTTGACTTTTTTCTGGAGAGGGCTGGTTTTACCCTACCAGCCACTACTCCATCACGTGACTCCTATCCGTTAACAATTCTTGAAAAATTCAATTTTGGTTCTTATTTTATTAGATGGGTTAAATTATTGTATTCACATCCATCTGCCACAATTCTAGTTTACAACAATTTCAGCCTTTCAATCTACAACAAGGCACTTATCAAGGATGCCCATTAAGTCCCTTATTTGATCTGGTGATTGAACCATTACCAATTGCATTAGGAGAGTGCAAAGACATTTTGGGAATACGGCAGAAAGGTTTCCCTTTATGCAGAGGATCTCTCACTTTTCATTTTGGATTCTGTTGCCTCCCTTTCCCAATATGATGTCATTATTTTCACAAATTAGTCATTTTAGGATACAAATTGAATTTGCATACAAGTGAACGTCATTGAACTCTTCTGTATCTTATGCATGAAGGTTTCCTCATCTTGGTATCACAGTCATAAGCATCTTACGGAGATTTCACTTGGCCATGTTTAAACAAGTGAAGCATCCCTTTACTCAATGGTCACCTATCTCTACAACCTTAGTTAACCATATAACCACTTGCAGCACAGAACAGGCCAGTTCGGCCCTACTAGTCCATGCCGTAACAAATCTCCACCCTCCTAGTCCCACTGACCAGCACCCAGTCCATACACCTCCAGCCCTCTCCTATCCATGTAACTATCCAGTCTTTCCTTAAATGTAACCAATGATCCCACCTCGACCACGTCTGTCGGAAGCTCATTCCACATCCCCACCACCCTTTGCATAAAGAAAATTCCCCTCATGTTCCCCTTATAATTTTGGCCATACAAATTCCATTAAAATGATTACTTTACTCATTTTTTTAAAATATAATTTCAATCTGTTCCAATTTTCATTCCTAAATCATTTTGCCTTACTTGATTTGGCTATATTGTCTTACACAAGGGTAAGCATCCTCACCTTAAAGTTTTTAAACAGAGATCCAAGAAAGATTGTGTGGCTCTCCTAATTTTAGATCATCGGGCAGTCAATATACAATGTCCCCCCATCCCCCAGAATCATTCTGACCGCCTATTATAGCTATCAATGGAGCCGAATTCCCTTTTTTCCAATTCAGCAGTTCTCAGCCCTTCACTTCCACTTTCAACTAAGTTAATAGATAATCCCATTGTTAAACATTGTGAGAATTTGAACACAATTAAAAAAAAAACATTTTTAATTTCATAATTTCTCTTTCAACCCTTATTGATCTAATCACCCTTTTCAACCTTCTTTGCATGATGCTATTTTCAGAAATGGTATAGAGTAGGTATTCAAAATTTCATGGATTTGTTCATTGATGGATATTTTGAACTGCATTCTGCTAAATTTAACCTGCCCAAATCTCAATTAAAAAAATTTGCAAATCTGGCATTTTCTTGAATCAGTTTTCTGATTTTCCAAGAGAGTCTGAACAAATTTTGTAGGAGTTTCTTTTAGTTTAATACTCTCACGTAAAGGTTTAATATCTATTACTTATGAGAAATTATGTTTAAAACAGACTTCACTAGTTAAAATTAAAAATGCTTGGGAATAGGATTTAAATTTGACTATATTGGTTGTGGATTGGGTTAATACCCTTCATTATGGATCCATCATTGTTTATTACATTTTAAGGTAGTACATAGGGCATGTGTCTAAAATGAAATTGTCTTGCTTTTACTCAAATATGAGTCCCTGCTGTTACAGGTGTAAGAGCAGAGAAGCATCACTAATTCATATGTTCTGGACTTTTCCTAGTCTAGAAAAATACTGAAGAGAGGATTTCCAGACCTAGTCTACTATATTTAATATAGATTTGGTGCCAAATCCTTTGGTGGCTCTCTTTGGTACAATGGGAGAGAAATGATTCTAGTCTCCAGTTCAGAGTCATGCTATCTCCTTTGCCTCTCTTTTGGCAAGAGGTGCAATTTTACTTAAATGGAAGGATGCTGCCCCATCTACTCATGATTCTGATTGCATAATAATCTGCTAGGGTGGTGCCAACCAATGCACAGGACAGGAAAATGCTAGAGAGGGCTGTGAACTCAGCCTGCATCATGGGCATTAGTCTTCACTCCATTAAGGACATCTTTAAGAAACAGTGTCTTAGAATGCATCCTCTACCATCAAAGACCCTCACCACCCAGGCCATGCTCTTATCACTGCTGCCATCAAGGAGCCTGGAAACTCACACCCCCTCAACTCTGCATCTCACTCCCAGTCACATGTATATCCATGGTCTCATATACTATCCCAGCAAGACCACTTGTAAATTGGAGGAACAACATTTGATTTTCTGCCTGGGCATTCTCCAACCAGATGGCATTAACATCATTATCTCTGGTTTCTGCTAACACACTCTCCATTCTCCCTTCCTCTCCCCTGGCCTTCTTTCTCTTAGCTCTCCATCCCTTTCCTCTCTATTCAGACCCATTACTCCTCCCCTGCTCAGTGCTGAACACTCCTTCATCCATCTATTACCTCCTGCCTTTGAGACCAACCTTCTTCCCGCCCCCCACCATTTTGTTCGGATGCCTGCCAACATTTTCCCCCACCTTAATGACAGGGTCAAGCCTGAAACATTGGTTACGAATCTTTGCTCTATCAAGTCCACTGTTTTCTGAACAGAAAGTGAACGACCTCACTTTTAGTCTTTGTGCACTAATCAAAATAAATACATCAATGTTATATAGAGAATTTAGGTTAAAAAGACTTAAGTTAAAATGTGATGATTAATCATAAACAGGGAAGCCAGAACGGACAGAGAGTTTACTAGCAGTCAAGGACAGAAGGATCTGTTGAATATGTTTTTTTTAAACCTATCTTTTCATGGTCATAGTGAGAGACATGCAGGAGACAAAGGATTGATAAGAAGTGTGAGAAACAGAATTTAGTGAATGTAGAGTTCACAGCGTACGTAACGAACGTGATAATTAATAATGCAGTTATACTTAGAATGTTTTTGCAATACTAACCAATTAAAACAGTATTAATAAGAAGGGGAAGGGCAAACAATAAGGGTATAAAAATCAATGCACTGTATGTATCGGGGCTTAACTGGTGAGAAACCAGTTGAGTCCAACTCTGCAGACTTGTAAATAAAGCTTGTCGTGTCATCAGTTTTAAAGAGACTCATGTGTGAGAAGTTTTATTTCTGACAATCAATATTTGGGATGACTTTCAGTTACAGAATACGGTTAATAAAAAATGCAGCAATCACCAGGTTGGAGAAAGATCAGCAGCTTTCGGATCCAATCCCTGATAATAAAGCTGATAACCCAATCACAGTTGCATCACTGTGTGGGATTTTACTGGGTGCAAGAGACTTTTAAATAGTTACTGGGCGAGGCATAGAAAGTTATGGCCCCAAGGTAAGCAAATATGATTAGTGTAAATGAGCACAAGGGTCAGTAAGGAGTGGTGGGCCGAGGGAACGCTTTTCTAAGCTGTACGACACTAAGCGTTTTCCCCATATTACAATAGATTCAGAGAGAGAGAGAGGGGAGAAAAAACTAACTTAAAAACGCTCTGGGGCATTCACCGCGGAGGCGGCAGGTCCGCCCTCCAGGCCAAGTGGCCACGTTCTGCGAGATCGGCCATTTACTGAGGGAGGCCGAGATGGCGGATCCGCTCAGTCCCGGGGAGACATTTTGTTTCCCGCGCCCTCCCCCCCCCCCAAAAAAAACACACCGGAGGGGGGGGGGGCAAAAATTAAACCGTTACCGCCCGATTTTACACCGATTCTCATTCCACCTGCTCCCTCCTCAGAATTAAGGGAACCTATTACCAAGGCTTCAGATCGGTTCCAGCGCCGCTCTCTCCCCCACCCCCACAGGACCTGGGGCGGGGGGAATGGAAGGCCGATCGCGGCCCACAACGGGGCTGCCCCGCCCCAAGAGCAGCGCAAGACCATTCGGCCCATCGAGACCCTGCTGCTTTTTTCAAATCATGGCTGATTTCCCCCCCCACGTTTTCCTGCCTCCAGCGGTCCCGACCCCAACCGCGTCCCGCGGACGTTACAGCCCCGAGGGCGGCTCCGGCCGGGCGGGCGGGATCCCGTCCTTCCCGCGCTGGCCTGCGATCCCCCCCTTCCCGCGCCCGCGGGCGCGCACCCCCGAATCTGGGCACTGCAATGCTCGCAGAGCCCCTTCCCGCGCTGTGTCGAGCGCGGCTCCGATGCTCTCTGCACGCTTCAGCCCTCGGAACTGCTCAGCTCCAACGCGAACTCACCAGCTTCTCGAGCCTGCGGATCCCCATCTTCACCTCGCGCCGCTTCTCAGCAGAACCTCCCATCGGGTCGCCTCAGCGGTCCTTATATAAGGCGTGGGCGTGGAGCCCTGGGCCCTGGGAGGTTCAACGCCATGGTCCGCACCTATCCGCGATTTCCACTTTCCGCCAGCAAAGCGGGTCTCGCACTTTAGTGGATCCGCAAATCTGGACCCGTGAAAAGATAGTTTATTGCATAAAATGTAAACAGACGCGAGGGTCAGGCGCACAAGTTAAGGCAGCAGCATTCCCGCCAGCAGTAAACAACTCGAAAGAGAGTCGAGGAATGATTTTTTGGGTGGTCGCTGTCAGAAATAAAACTTCTCACACATGAGTCTCTTTAAAACTGATGACACGACAAGCTTTATTTACAAGTCTGCAGAGTTGGACTCAACTGGTTTCTCACCAGTTAAGCCCCGATACATACAGTGCATTGATTTTTATACCCTTATTGTTTGCCCTTCCCCTTCTTATTAATACTGTTTTAATTGGTTAGTATTACAAAAGCATTCTAAGTACAACTGCATTTTTAATTATCACGTTGCGAACTCTACATACACTAAATTCTGTTTCTCACCCTTCTTATCAATCTTTTGTCTCCTGCATGTCTCTCACTATGACCATGAAAAGATAGGTTTAAAAAAACATACTCAGCTGAACCTTTTGTCCTTGGCTGCTAGTAAGCTCCCTGTCCGTTCTGGCTTCCCTTTTTATGATTAATCATCACATTTTAACTTAAGCCATTTTAACCTAAATTCTCTATCTCTAACAGTCGCCAGGTTTGAAGTTGATCCCCGGGCTTCTTCGATTGGACGCCAAATTCTTACAATTCCAATTATTGGTGTGCATCCCAGGCAACAGCAGGAGAACTCATTCCTGGGTGATCGAACTGTTGAGAAGGAACCATATTGCTGCAATATTTGGCGCTCAAGGGAAGTGGGTGATGCTTGTCTCTGCCACAGCTTGTGGTAACACTGAGGTTTTGAATGCTTCAATGGGACTGCCAGGGAGGACCTCCCTACCTACCTCGCCACTTGCACCCTGCTGCCTATTGGTCAGCTTTGCAGAGATGTGGGAAAGGGTCCAAAGGGTCGCCATGTCTCAAACGCCAGAAGATAGGGGCAATGGGGACATGCCCTACATGGCCCTCATCCTTATGACTACTGTTGGTAGTCATTTACCAAAATTCTCTGGATTCCGGGCAGGTCCCGGCGGATTGGGAGACAGCAAATGTCACGCCACTTTTTACAATGGGATGCAGGCAGAAGACGGGTCACTATCGGCCGGTTAGCTGGGAAAATGCTTGAAGCTGTCATTAAGGATGAAATAGGAGGAGGCACGTGACGGAGTAGTGGCCGGCCGAGTAGAGCCAGCCCTCTCCAGAGAAAAGGAAAAAAGTCCGAAAAAAACAGAGCTTAATAAACACAAAACTCGGGAAAAAGAAGATAAAGTTATAAGAAAGAGCCAGGAGATGACACCAAAAAAAAAGAGAAAGCAAGAATAACAGAGAAAAGAGAAGAAAGAAAATCCCCAGGGGGAAAAAAAGGCCTTACCTGCACGCGGGAGCAGGGAGCCCCCAGGAAGAGGATCGACCGACCCCTGAAGCTGGTAGGTGCCCAGAGGAGCAGTGACCTTGCGACCGGTGGACTACAGAAATGGCTCATGGAGCCAGACAAAAGTGCGCAGTGTGCAAACAAAAAAACAAGAAGACGCTGGCGGGAGGGGGCCCCAGCTGAGGGACAGACAAGAATGGGGCGCTCAGCTGGGGGAAGCCCAGAGTCGAGAAGAGCGGTGAGCAAAGTAACAAGGGGTTGGAAGAGGGCAATCGACAGCGGGGCGTCCAGCAGCGGGTCGACCTGCGGCAGGGGGCCCGACAAAGAAACAGAAGTGGATCATCAGAGAGAGCTCAAGAGACACAGCCACAGAGAAGAGAAGAAGAAGACACAGAAGAAGAGGAGGAAGAAGACCGAGATCAGCACAGAAAAGAAGAAGGTAAAGCAAATGGACAGACTATAGATAAAGCCTTTTTTGAAGACCAAATTAGGTCATTAAAAGAAATACTAACATTTGAAATTTAGTGCAATTAAAAGAAAAATGAAAAGAACAGAAGACAAAATGTAAAGTTTAGAGTTGATCATGACAGAAATAGGGAAAAGAGTAGAAAATGTGGACGAACAAGAAACTGCTGTAGAAATGGTAATAAATGAATTAAAAGGAAAATTGGAAGAAAGAGACAAAAAATTAAGGAGACACAAGATTTGTAATCTCAGAAAATTGACATGTTGGAAAACTCCAGTGGGCGAAACAACATAAAAATAGTGGGCCTGAAAGAGGGCGAAGAAGGGATAGACATGAAGGAATTTATAAAAAGATGGATCCCGATGGTGTTGGGAGCGACAGACCTACAAGAAGAAATAGAAATAGAAAGGGCACACAGAGCACTAGTACCGAAGGCGCAACCACACCAAAAGCTGAGATCCATTTTAATAAAACTTCTAAGATATACAACAAGAGAGAGCAAACTGGAGTGGTCAAGGAATAAAGTAAGAGAAAACAAGCAGCTGTTGGAATATAAGGGACAAAAAATAATTTTGTACCAGACATAAGTTTTGAACTTTTAAAGAAGAGGAAGGAGTTTAATACAGAGAAAACGATTTTATGGAAGAAAGGCTATAACTTTATGCTGAGACTCTCAGCAGTACTTGAAGTATTTATCTCTGGGGAACAGAATAGATTGTTCTCAGATCCAAAGAAAGCCCAAGAATTCACAGAACGTTTGTGGGTCAGGAGACGAGATGAAGAGGAGTAACAAGAAAGAAGACTGGCAAGAAAATATATAAAAATACGTAATAATATAAAAGAGAGACAATGTATATATCGAGATTTAAAGATGAAAAAGAGAAGGGAAAGGAAGAAAAGAAGGGGAAAAAAGAGAGCTTTGTTAAATGTATTGAAAAATAGTGTTCTCTGGGAGGGCTGGGGAGGGGGGGAAACCGTCACTGTGAAATCGGTTGATGCTTGCGAGTATTATCGCAAACCAAATGGAAGGAGGAGTTGTGGTTGCCCAGCAAGGGACAAGGGGCAATCCAAAGAGTTGGGGGGGGGGGGTTCATTTGGGGTTAAAATGTTATTGGTTGAGGGGATTATTGGGGTATTTTATGTTTTAAGCATGTTGTCATATATTGAGATAAAAAAGGAAAATAGAGATAAAAAAAACAATAATGGAAGAAAGGGAATGGGGGTGCTGAGGAAGCTGAAAAGAAGTGAAAAAAAGATACGTTGAATTATATGAACATAAACATTAATGGAATACATAACCAAATTAAAAGGAAAAAGCTACTAACATTACTTAAAAAGGAAAAAAAATAGATATAGCATTTGTTCAGGAAACGCATCTAACTGAGGCGGAACATAACAAATTGAAAAGAAACTGGGTAGGACACGTAGCAGCTGCATCCTATAATTCAAAAGCTAGAGGTGTAGCCATACTAGTTAACAAAAATGTACCAATCAAGATAAAGGAGGAAATAGCAGACCCAGCGGGAAGGTATGTAATGATAAAGTGTCAGATATACTCAGAATTTTGGAATTTGCTCCATATATACATGCCCAATGATGAAGATCAAGAGTTTATGCAAGATTTTTTTTTGAAGATTGCAGATACACAGGGATACATTCTGATAGGAGGCGATTTTAACCTTAATTTGGATCCAGTGTTGGATAAAACTGGAAAGATAACAAACAAAAAGAATAAAGTAGCCAAATTTATGGTTAAATCAATGCGAGAAATGAAACTAATGGATATCTGGAGGAAGCAACATCTAAAGGAGAAGGAATATTCATGCTATTCAAGTAGGCACAAGACATACTCAAGGATTGATATGTTTTTGTTATCGGCCCAAATTCAAGGGAGAATCGGGAAAACTGAGTATAAAGCTAGACTACTTTCAGATCATTCACCCCGCTATTAGCAATAGAACTGGAGGACATCCCACCAAGAACATATAGATGGAAGTTAAACCCCATGCTACTAAAAAGTCAGGAATTTAGAGAGTTCATTGAACACCAAATTAAAACATACTTTGAGATAAACACAGAATCTGTAAAAGATAAATTTATACTATGGGATGCAATGAAAGCCTTCATCAGAGGACAGATAATAAGCTATGTAACTAAGATGAAAAAGGAATACAATCGGGAAGTTGAACAGTTGGAAAGGGAGATAGCAATTACAGAAAAGAAATTAGTGAAAAGGGAGGATATAAAGAAAAAGAGAGAGTTGGCAGTCAAAAAAAAACTAAAATATTACAAACATACAAGGTGGAGAAGAACATAATGAAAACAAAGCAAAAGTATGATGAATTGGGAGAAGAAACACATAAAATATTGGCCTGGCAACTTAAAACAGAGCAAGCTAAAAGAACCGTATTGGCGACAAGGAAAAAGGATAAACAAATCACATACAACCCAATAGAGATCAATGAAAACTTTAAAGAATTTTATAAACAACTATACCAAACCGAGAATGAAGGAAAAAAAAATTGATAAAATAGACGAGGTTTTAGCTAAAATCGAATTGCCACAATGGCAAGTAGAGGATCAAAGTAAACTGATAAAACTGTTTGAAATAGAGGAAGAACAGGACATATTAAGAAAGCTACCGAACAATAAAACACCGGGAGAGGATGGATTTCCAATAGAATTTTATAAAACATTTAAAGAGTTATTAATCCCACCCCTCCTGGAAGTAATGAATCAGGTGGAAGAAACAGAAAACTTACCAGAATCATGCAAGACAGCAATAATTACAGTAATACCTAAGACGGGGAAGGACCCATTAACACCAGCAACATACAGACCAATATCCTTTCTAAACACAGATTATAAGATAATAACAATCATTAGCAAATAGACTGTGCACCAAAAATAGTAAGACAAAATCAAACTGGATTTGTCAAGAAAAGACGAACAGCAGACAATGTTTGTAAATGTGTTAATTTAATTCATGCAGCTCAAGGGAATAAAAGACCAATGGTGGCGGTTGCTTTAGATGCAGAAAAAGCCTTTGACAGGGTAGAGTGGAACTACTTATTTAAAGTGTTACAGAAATTTAATCTGCCAGAAAAATATATTAATTGGATTAGGGACTGTTGGCAAAAGTAGTGGTAAATGGATATGTATCGAGCCAGTTCAAACTAAGCAGATCAACAAGGCAGGGATGCCCATTGTCCCTCTCATTGTTTGCCTTGGCAATAGAACCATTGGCAGAGCTGATGAGAAAGGAAAATAAAATAAAAGGGATAAAAATAAAGGAGAATGAGTATAAAATCAGTCTATTCGCAGATGACATCTTATAATACTTAAGAGAACCAGAGAAATCAATCAAGAAATTGAAGGAGTATGGAGAAATACAAAAATAGACAACAACCTAAACCACTTATACAAACTAAATTATCAATCATTAATAAGAAAAATACAGGAAGACTTGGAAAATTGGAAAGAATTACTGCTAACGTTGATAGAGAGGGTGAATTGCATTAAAATGAACGTATTCCCACGGGTACAATACTTATTTCAAACATTACCAATTCCCTTAACAGAGAAATTCTTTGCAGAACTAAGGAGAATAACAAGGAAGTTCTTATGGAAAGGGATAAAAATCGAGGGTAGTGCTGGACAAATTAACAGATAGGTATAATGAAGGTGGATTGCAGTTACCAAACTTCAAAAATTATTACAGAACTGCGCAATTAAGGTACTTATCAGATTTTTTACCAGACGGGAGAAAAACCGGATTGGACTAGGATAGAACTAGATAAAATAGGAGAAAAGATACCGGAGCATATAATTTATAAATGGGATGAAAAGCTGGTGCAATATAACAATTCACCAGTACTGCATCACTTACTTAAAATATGGAAGAAGATACATGTAAAAAGAAAAAAAGATACATTACGAAATACCAAAAATGCTATTGATGCAAAATCCACTAATCCCTTTTACAATAGACAACTTAATTTTTGGAGAATGGGAGAGAAAAGGAATCAAAAGAATAGAAAATTGTTTTTTGGGAAATAATTTATTAACATTTGAACAGTTGAAGGACAAGTATGGAATAATTCATGGTACAATGTTTGTATACCATCAATTGAAAGCTTATTTAAAGGACAAATTGGGAAGCTGATTGAGACTGCCAGAAGGACGCAGCTTTGAATATGTAATTACAGACACAATGATAATTAAAAGATTTATAACTAACATGTACATTAAGCTGCAAGGCAAGGAAAATGATGAAATGAGATACAAACCTCAAGACAGATGGGGAAAGGATTTAAACATAAAGATAAAGAACAAAACATTGGAAAAGTTATGTTCTGGAACTATGAAGAACACAATAAACATAAGGCTATGTATGATACAATATAATTGGTTACACAGGCTATATATCACCCCTCAGAAATTAAAAGAGTGGGACCCAACAATATCGGATAGATACTTTCGCTGCAAACAAGAAATTGGAACAATACACACAATTTGGGCATGCACAAAAGTGAATACTTTTTGGGAAGAGCTAAATCAGATATTAAACAAAATCACAAAAAACAACATACCAAAAAATCCAGAAATTTTTCTTTTAAATAATATAAGGTCTCAAATTGGATAGAGCCCAAAAAGGATTCATTATGATAGCCTTAGCAGTAGCAAAAAAATGTATAATGTCAACTTGGAAAATGGAAGAGAGCCTGAAAATACAATGGTACATGGAAATGAATAAGTATATTCCATTGGAAAAAAAATACATATAATTTAAAAGACAAAATTACATTGTTTGAACAAATTTGGGAACCATACATGAAATATAACAGAAAAGGGAAAATGTCACTGTGTATATTTAATGAGAAATATTTGTACATATTTTGGTTGATATGGTTCGTTCATAGTGCGATAAATAAAAAGTTACAAAAAAAAGGATTAAATAGCAAGACATTTAGAATGAAGGGGTTCCATTAGGCAAACACAGCATGGATTCAGAAAGGGCAGGTCTCATTTTATAAACTTGCTGGAGTTCTTTGAGGATATAATGGGTGCGGTAGATAGAGGGGAACTTTCTATCTTTCTGACGTCACTCCCTTGTATATTTGGATTTTGAGAAAATGTTTGATAAGGTGCTGCATGAGACATCAATGAGATACAGATAAATTGATATTTATTAATGGAATATTTGATTTAGAGAATACTTTAACTTTGGCTAAATTAGAAATAAGTAAAATAGGTGAAGATTATATGCAGGATTTCATTTATAAATGAAATTCTAAATTATTAATAGGAATTAAAGATACACCTACTTTGAGACATTTGATTGAATTATGGAATAAAATAAATTATGAAATAGGAGGAAAGGGGTAGCAGGCCTAGCCACCGCATAGTTAAATGGGCTGAATTGCCACCCCAGTCAGTTGAGACAAGATGGCATGGGCCCCCCATCCCTTCTCAAGAGAAGCCCAAGTTTGGTGACATGCGTTGCTCGGGAGATGACGCCACTCCCTTATACCAGTACACCTCAGGCAGGATGTGGGTTATCTCCTTAAAGCAGTGTGAGAGGTTCAATTAAAGTTCAGTTACTAGTTCACCCTCGTGCTGGGTGGACATGCTTCATTTCAGTAGCGCTGCCGTTAGCAGCCGCTACAAGTGTTTAATTTCTTGTAGAACACCTTTATATCAAAATAGACTTCTTCCTTTATCTATGAATAATCAATATTTAAGGACTTGGAGTCAAATGGGAATAAAAAGAATAGAAGATTGTTTTGAAGCAGGTGAATTTATTACTTTTCAATGAATGAAGGAAAAATTTAATGTCCTGAATAATACGTTTTTTGTTATTATCAAAGATTTTTTGATTGATAAGATAGGTCATAATTTGAGATAAGCTAGAAAAAAATAATTAGAATTCCTAATAACTAAGGGTAGTATGAATAAATTTATTTCAAAGATGTGTAAATTACTTCAGAAAACAGTTCTTACAATAGGAATTAATAAATCAAGATTAAAATGGGAGGTTGATTGAGGGAGATAAATAGATGAAAATGATTGGAAGCAACTTTGTAAGGATAGTATGATGAAAATTATTAAGTAAGATATAGATTAGTTCAATATAATTTCTTATATCAATTATATCTAACTCCTCAAAAATTAAAAAGTTGAATTTAGTAGTATCAGATTTATGTTTTAGATGTGATCAAGAAATTGGTTCATTTTTCATTCTGAGAGTAAAATCTTTTTGGTTAGAGGTAAAAAAAATTTTTGGAGAAGATATTAAAGTTAAAACTCCCACTAGATCCCATGTTATTTTTGTTGGGTGATATTAAAATGATTAGTTTTAGATTAAAATTAACTATGTATCAAACTAAATTTTTACGGTTAGCTTTAGCAGTTTTGAGAAAGTGCATTGCCATTACTTGGAAATCAAATACAGATTAAGAAAATAACATTATAAATATCATTTCTTTTTGAAAATATGGAGCCCATACTTACAATATGTTGGTTTGAAAATCTGAAGGACTCTCAGAAAGCTTGTTGCACTGATATCCCTTAGGTCCAATATGATGTTTAATGAGTTTTTTTTCTTTTTTTTGGCATTCTCCCTATTTTCTTTTTCTTTTGTAGGGTTGGGTGGGTGGGTGGGAGGGGGGCTGGGGAGGGAGGGATTGTTAATTATATGAATATACCACATTTGTATTATTTTTTCAATTATTCATTGTATCAACTAATAATAATCATTGTAGCTGTGGTTTTAAAATTTTTAAATAAAATTCTGGATTAGCCTGTGAGGAATATCCATCCTTCGCAAAATCTGCGGTGCATTGCCTATTGCCATTTTCCATGACTTACATGTGTGAGGCTAGATTTTTGTATTATGTAGTGACACAAGCAAAATACAGAAACCGACTTGATGCCACTCCTGACATAAGGATACAGCTATCTAATATTGTGCCCAACATTAAGAGGATCTGTGAGGACAAGAAACGATTTCATTCATCCCATTAAATGTAAATTGGAGGCAACAACAAATGATTTCAATATGGAGAATGGTGAGTTTATTTACTTTCTTACTATGCTTGTGTATATACCAGGTCTTTTAAACTGTAATTGATGATGGGGTTCCGTGGATTCTAAGTGTTCCCCAAAAAAGTTCTGTGACCTCAAAAGTTTGGGAAGCCCTGCATTAGAGCAATACTTCATAAAGGGAACATCTTGGACTGCTCTTTCTATATAAATATGATAGCCACGAAACAGATGTTGAAAGCTGGATGCCTAGAATGTAGGTGCATTCTTTATGGTGTGCTAGAATGGTGCAGTAATCAGATAATGGTTATCTAGTGAAAGCTTCCATTGCAATTAAGGACTCCATTCCTGTGGTGGGGCCCAGGCAGTCATTGACCAATTGATGACAGAGCCTGTGCTTTTGGACAAAGGTTTGGGTGATTGGAGCTGCTGGGGAGCCCAGTTTTTGAGGGGTGAAATGAACAGGGTTTGGGGTCACTATCTTTTATGGAATATCCACAATGATCTCTTTCTCTCTCTCTTTCAAGCAGATTTTGAAACTTTCCTCAATTTCATCTTCCCTTCGTTCTTTGAAACAAATAAAACTTGTAGCCTTATTTACAACAAAATGAATCTCCGTTATTGTGCACTTTATTAGTAATCCTGTAATATACCGTAATACATGACGATTTAAGGTCTGGAGCCCTGGGACCCTATGAATGCTGGATTATTGGTGGTCTCTAGTTTAGGGGCCAAGAGGAAACTTCCTGCATTTTACTTAGCATGAAATATCTTTCAGTCCCAATGGTTTCCAAGTATACAAGTGGTGGAGTTTTTTGCTACCACCAGCTGATTGAATTCAAGAGTCATGTTAGTGGCTGGAAATGCAAGGTTGGGCTCAGAAGAGGGTGTGGTGAGAAGGACATAACCAACAATTGTTAATATGGATGAGCTGGAGTAAATCAAATAGATGAATTTTGTAGGTGAGAGGCTGCTTAGTTTTTAGTGCTCTGTAAAGGTATTCGATGGTGCTAAGACCAGCAATTGCTTTTTGGAAGGGGATCTAAGACCAGCATCTAATGTTGAGGAATCATAATATCAGGTTGGGCATGGAAGACTGGAAACTTACATTTTTCTGGAGAGGAAAGGGAGTTGCTGAACACTTCATGCTGAGATCAAAGGCATGGGTTGCAGGGAAGCCCAGAAGATTATATTTGAGGAGTGGAGTAAGTTAGTTTTGGGAGTTCCTTGTTCAGCTCTGTGCAAATCCACATTGTCCCAGGAATGCTCCCATGAAGAGTGTGATCAGTTCTAAAGGAGCTTTACATGGAAGTCATGCCAAAGTTTCAAGGGTGACTGATGCCAGGAAGTATACACTCCTCAGTGCTGTGAACTGAGTTGAAAATGAATGCTATCGAGTTCACTCTAGATCAGCATTTCTCAATCTTTTTACCCTTGTGGAACCCTTGAAATAGTTTTCATGTTTCAGGAAACCCCTGCATAACAATTATTATATACCATTATTAATATCTATTTTATATTATTATCGTAGTTCATGTGGTAAACATTATATATTTTTTTTCAGATAACTTGTTTAAGGAAAAAATGACCCCCTTTTTTGTCAAATTTATTGGAAATGCAAAAAAAATTATACTGCTCGTTTATGAGACCCCACACCGAGGTTTTCATTTTAATTAATAAGAGGTTGAAGCCTTTATTATAATAACCAAGGATTTTCCAACAATATGCCATCTGTGTATAGTAAAATTACGAATATAAAATTAAACAAAAATGACTCAAAATTGCATTAGCCTGTTTATCACTGTTTCTCACGGAACCCCTAGTGACCTCTTGCGGAACCCTGGGGTTCTGGGGAACCCTGGTTGAGAAATACTGCTCTAGCTCATGCCAACTAACACAAATCAATGCTATATCAAAATTTACTACGTGGTGAACATTGAACATAATAGGAGACAGTGATTCAAAAGATGATATCTAGAAGATCATCTCATGAATTAATATAATGTTATGCCTCACCGCAGCAATCGAAAGACGCATAAACAGATGGGTTAAATTTAACTCAAAATTTATTAACAATTGTCAATAATGTAATTATCTCAATAAACTTAATACCCAAACATAAACTTTTATGGCAACTATATACTAACAATGTAAATTTATAGTGTGTATGTGAAAAAATACTCAGACCATTACAGTCTAAGCCCAAATGCCCCAAAATAAACCACCAAAACAAAACCCCAAGTCAGTCCCATCAAGTAAGTCAGTCAAAAGAACAGTCCACAGGATCTGGTCTCCAGGATTTAATGTCATAGTTCAGTTGTGCACAGGTCTTTGAGTCGAACATGGAAAGATAAGACTGTTGTCACTGAGCAGATTTAAGACCTTGGCAGGTGAATACAGGAGATTTTCCTTTGTTTCTTGTGTGGTAACGAGTACCTTCGGTTTTCTCACATGGGTGCTTCTTACAGTAACCTCCTAGTCACTAGCATGAAGTCTGCACCCCTGAAGCCCTCTTTGAGGTTGCACCAGGTGACCCTCTGTCACACAAAGTCTTCTCTGCCAAAACCCTGCCTTGGTTTATACCAAGTGACTTTTGACACACTAAGTCCTCTTCTCGAAAGGGGACTGGAGAAGCACAGGTTAGACACACACTCTGGGAATCAGAGTGTAAAATCTGCTCTCCATATAAACCGTATAACAATTACTGAACATAATTCAGCAACCAAAACTGCACACAATATTCCAAATTTGGCCTTAGACAATTTCAAAATGGCATCCCAACTCCTGTACACAATACTCTGATATATGAAGGTCAACATACCAAATGCTTTCTTCACCACCCTATCTACACGTGACTCCACTTTCTTTTTTATTTATTTATTTTTTTATTTTTCACACCATAAACCACATTAACCATGATACATACTTTTTCCTTTTCAAATATATACAGTGCAATTTTCTCCCCCCCCCCCTCCTCCCATCCCACCCTCCCTACCTCCCCCCTCCTGTCCATTTAAAGTACAAAATCTAGGATACATTAAACCAGTCAAACAATGTTGTCATTCAATAAAAATAAACAAGAAATTCCACTGAGTCAATTCTTTTCATTTCCTTCTCCTTTCGTTAATTTAGGTAGTGAATGTCCCCGGTAGGTTTTCGCTATTGTGTTTCATGTAAGGCTCCCATATTTGTTCAAATATTTCAATATTATTTCTTAAACTATATGTTATTTTTTCTAATGGAATACATTTATTCATTTCTATATACCATTGTTGTATTTTCAAATTATCTTCCGATTTCCAGGTTGACATAATACATTTTTTTGCTACGGATAGAGCTATCTTAACAAATCTTTTTTGTGCATCCTCCAAATCAATTCCAAATTCTTTGTTTTTTATGTTACTTAGGAGGAAGATCTCTGGATTCTTTGGTATATTGTTTTCTGTAATTTTATTTAATATTTGGTTTAGATCTTCCCAAAATTTTTCTACTTTCTATCATGTCCAGATTGCATGAATTGTTGTTCCCATTTCTTTTTTACATCGAAAACATCTATCAGATACTGTTGGGTCCCATTTATTTAACTTTTGAGGTGTAATGTATAGCCTGTGTATCCAGTTATATATGTAACCTCATATTTATTGTATATCTCATCGTTCCAGAACATAACTTCTCCCATGTTTCCTTTTTTATCTTTATATTTAAATCTTGTTCCCATTTTTGTTTAGTTTTACCATTTATTTCCTCATTCTCCTTTTCTTGCAGTTTAATATACATATTTGTTAAAAAAATCTTTTGATTATCATTGTATCTGTAATCACATATTCAAAGTTACTTCCCTCCGGTAACCTCAGACTACTTCCTAATTTGTCCTTCAAGTAGGATCTCAATTGGTAATATGCCAGCACTGTATCTTGAGTTATATTGTATTTATCTTTCATTTGTTCAAAGGTTAATAATCTATTTCCTGAAAAACAATTTTCTATTCTTTTGATCCCTTTTTTCTTCCATTCTCTAAAGGAAAAAGGGAGTAACTTGTTTTGCGTCAATATTAGTTTTGGTAATTGATAATTTGTTTTATTTCTTTCTACATGAATCTTCTTCCAAATATTGAGTAGATGATGTAATACTGGAGAACTTTTATATTGTACCAATTTTTCATCCCATTTATATAATATGTGTTCAGGTATCTTTTCCCCTATTTTATCTAATTCTAATCTAGTCCAATCTGGCTTTTCCCTTGTTTGATAAAAATCTGATAGGTATTTTAATTGTGCGGCTCTATAATAATTTTTAAAGTTTGGCAGTTGTAAGCCTCCTTGTTTATACCATTCTGTTAATTTATCTAGTGCTATCCTCGGTTTCCCCCCTTTCCATAAAAATTTCCTTATTATTTTCTTTAACTCCTTGAAGAATTTCTCTGTCAGGTGTATTGGCAATGCCTGAAATAGGTATAATATCCTTGGAAAAATGTTTATTTTAATACAGTTTATCCTTCCTATTAGTGTTAGTGGTAAATCTTTCCAATGTTCTAAATCGTCCTGTAATTTTTTTCATTAGTGGATAATAATTGAGTTTATATAGTTGGCCGAGGTTTTTATTTATTTGTATACCTTGGTATCTTATTGCTTGCATTTGCCATCTGAATGGTGATTCCTTCTTAAATTTTGAGAAATCCGCATTATTCATAGGCATTGCTTCACTTCATTGCTAATTCTTTTTCTATATTTACTATTTCCCTTTCCAACTGCTCTGTTTCCTGATTATAGTCCTTCTTCATCTTGGTTACATAACTTATTATTTGCCCTCTAATGAACGCTTTCATTGCATTCCATAGTATAAACTTTTCTTTCATTGATTCCGTGTTTATTTCAAAATACATTTTAATTTGTCTTTCAATGAATTCTCTAAAATCCTGCCTTTTGAGTAACATGGAGTTTAATCTCCATCTATACATTCTTGGAGGGATGTCCTCTAACTTTATTGTCAATATTAAGGGTGAATGGTCCGATAGTATTCTAGCTTTATATTCTGTTTTTCTTACTCTATCTTGCATACGAGCTGATAACAGAAATAGGTCTATTCTTGAGTATGTTTTATGTCTAGCCGAGTAATATGAATATTCCTTTTCCTTTGGGTGTTGTTTCCTCCATATATCCAAAAGTTGCATTTCTTCCATCGATTTAATTATAAATTTGGTTACTTTGTTCTTTCTATTAATTTTTTTCCCAGTTTTGTCCATATTTGAATCCAAATTCAGGTTGAAATCCCCTCCTATTAATATGTTCCCTTGCGTATCTGCTATCTTCAAAAAAATATCTTGCATAAACTTTTGATCTTCTTCGTTAGGTGAATATACATTGAGTAGATTCCAAAACTCCGAATATATCTGACATTTTATCATTACATATCTCTCTGCTGGATCAATTATTTCCTCTTCTATTTTAATTGGCACATTTTTACTAATTAATATAGCTACCCCTCTTGCTTTTGAATTATACGACGCTGCTGTTACGTGTCCTACCCAATCTCTCTTTTATTTCTTGTGCTCCAATTCAGTTAAATGTGTTTCTTGCACAAATGCTATATCAATTTTTTCTTTTTTCAGTAAATTTAGCAGTTTCTTCCTTTTAATTTGGTTATGTATTCCGTTAATATTTAAAGTCATATAGTTCAGCGTAGCCATTTTATACTTTGTTTATCTTCCCTTTCCTCCATCATTACCTTTCCTTCTCATCCATTTCTGCTTTCTTGTTTTGAACACTTTATAAGACAACATTTCTAAAACATCAAACATTTTCCCTATTCTCCTATTTAAAACTTCTTTAACCCCAATCTCCCCTCCCCCTCCTGAGTTGTCCTTTATCCCTTGTCAGACAACCACATCTCCCCTCTCCATTTGGATTTGCGAATTCACTCGCAAACGTCAGCTGATTTTGCAGTGACCGTAACTCCTCCCCACCCAGCCCCCCCAGAAAAGATTTCAATGTTCATGTGTAACAAAGGTCACTCTTTTAATTCCCTCCTTATTCCCTCTATTCCATTTCCCTCCCTTATTAATTCTTGTCTATACTCTATATATTTTCCTCTAAATACGGATACATTCATGTATGCACACTATATATATATATACACACATATACCCCTTTACACACATACATATAGATTGTGGTCATTTTTACTCTTATTACATGTCTTCATCTTTCTGCTTGTTTTGTAGTTGTTCTGCAAATTTCCTTGCTTCCTCTGGATCCGAGAATAGTCTGTTTTGTTGCCCTGGAATAATTATTTTAAGTACCGCTGGGTACCTTAACATAAATTTATATCTTTTTTTCCATAAGATTGTTTTCGCTGTATTGAACTCCTTCCTCTTCTTCAGGAGTTCAAAACTTATGTCTGGGTAGAAAAAAATTTTTTGACCTTTATATTCCAGTGGCTTTTTGTCCTCTCTTACTTTCTTCATTGCTTTCTCCAATATATTTTCTCTTGTTGTATATCTTAAGAATTTTACTAAAATAGATCTTGGTTTTTGCTGCGGTTGTGGTTTTGGGGCTAAAGTTCAATGTGCCCTCTCTATTTCCATTTCTTCCTGTAATTCTGGTCTTCCCAGGACCCTGGGGATCCAATCTTTTATAAATTCTCTCATATTCTTGCCTTCTTCATCTTCCTTAAGGCCCACTATCTTTATATTATTTCTTCTATTATAGTTTTCTATCATATCTATCTTCTGAGCTAACAGCTCCTGTGCTTCTTTTGCTTTTTTATTAGATTCTTCTAATTTCTCTTTTAAGTCTTTTACTTCCATATCTACAAATGTTTCTCGTTTTTCCATATTTTCCACTCTTTTTGCTAATTCTGATATGGCCACTTCCATTTTATTCATTCTTTCTTCTGCATTCTTAATTCTTCTTTTTATCTCATCAAATTCTTGTAATTGCCATTCTTTCACTGATTCCATATATTCTTTAAAAAAAGATACATCCATTGTCTTGCCTTTCTCTTCTTCTTCCACTTCTTTCTGTTCTTCTTCTTCTTCTTCCTCTGGATTGGCCACCTGTTGTTTCCTTGTTTTCTTTTTACCCTCTTCTTTCTTGTTGTCGTTATTGTCTGTGTTCTGCACCTGCTGCTGTGCTGCAGGTGTCTCTCTCAGCTGTAGAGATCGACTCCGCAGCTGTTCCCCCCTCCCGTCAGTGTGTTTTTTTTCATGCGCATCGCACATGCGCGACTCCTCGTGCATGCGTGGTTGCGCACTTTTACTCGGCTCTGCGAGCCATTTTTGTAGTCCCGAGCCCGGGACGTCCACTGACCTGTGGGAGCGGGCCTCTCTCTCCACGGCGGGCCTCTTCGGACAGGTAAGGCCTTCACCTTCTTCTTCCGACGTCTTTCCTTCTTCTTTTCTTCCCGTTGTTTTTGGTTTTTCTTTTTTCGCTGCCATTGTCTTCACACTTTTACTTTCACTTTGTTTTGGTTTTTAAGTTTGTGCCTTTGTTTTTTCTCTATCTTTTTTTAACTTTTCTGGAGAGGGCTGGAGTTCCCCGACCGGCCACTACTCCGTCACGTGACTCCCTGACTGACTCGACTTTCAGGGAATGATGTACCAGAATTCCCAAATCCCTTTGATCTACTGCACTCCTCAATTCTTTCCCATTTAACATGTATGACCCTTGCTGATTATTTCTCCCAAAATCTTATCAGTATTAAACTCCATCTGCCATCTTTCAGCCCACTCTTCTAATTGGCCTATGTCCCACTCTGCAAGCTTTGAAAACCTTCCTCACTGTCCACAACACTACCAATCTTAGTATCATCTGCATACTTACTAATCCAATTTACAACCTGTGGTGAAAGGCATTTGTATAGATGTATGGACTGGCCAGTCTGAACCTCCCTGACCTTCCCTAACCCCTCCTTTGGCTCCTCCCCAGATTTCCCAGTAAAGGCTGGCATGCCTGGACTTGTCCTCTCTTGTTCCTGTACCTGGAACCTGGCCAAGTAGTGTATCAGTAATGCTCAGGTTTTTGGTGATTATAGCTGTTTAATCACTCCATTATGTCGACCTGATTATTGTGTGCACCACAATTTATTTACCAAAACAAAAGCCATAGAAGCTCAGAATACAGGACAAAGCAGCAGCGATCAGGAAGATGCCCGGTCACCCAGCTCACAGATAGTGGAGTCGACCCAACCACGTGGAGCTGTAGCGGTTGCATCCCTGGGATCTGCATCAATTCTGCAGCGGATAATGGGAGAAGTTTGCTGGCCGACCACGCTCACGATTGAACCCAGGGAGCCCAATGCAGATGTTACCTTTGAGAGTTGGCTGCACGGGATGTAGACGTTCATGCGCCGCCACAACCTAAGGGATCCTGAAGATAAGTATGATCTCCTGTTTGCATCCATGGGCGATCGGGCGTTTCAAATAACTAGAGACTGCCGAACGTATGACAAGATGATGGCCCTGCTGCAGATGCAGTACAGGACCCTGATGAACCCAATGTATGTGAGGTACAAATTAATGACACGGCCTCAAGCCCCTGGGGAGCTCTTCGCACAGTTTGTATGGACGATGAGAGAGCTGGTTAGAGCCTGCAAGTTTACCGTGGTGAGTGTCTCCAAGTATGCCAACGAGATGATACGAGATGGACTGCTGACAAATATGCTATCGACCCAGGATAGTCAAAGACTTCTGGAAAAAGGTAACTGCATGTTGCAAGAAGTACTGGATTTGGGGGAGGCGATGGAGACTGCAGTGCAAAGTTGTGAGGCTTATACTGCTGATGATCTGGCGTCCACATGAGGAATGAGGGTGCTGCCATGTGGGGATATGGCACTGATGGCAGAGGTGGCCAGGGGCGGGAAGTACGGGTTCCGTGGGCTGGCCAGACACCCCCAGAAGTCCTGCCTGGCCAGGGATTCAGTGTGCTTAAATTGCAAAAAGAAAGAGAACTATGCGAAGGTGTGCCAGGGACAGCCCACTACCAGCAGTGCCGTGTGTGATCCAAGGGACGGGTCGCCATCTTGGGGAGAGCTGTCATCATGATGACGATCACTAATATCACTTCCGGCTTCGGATCAGCAACCACTAACTTCGCCTCCTGTCCCAGCCATGGGCGAGTACTGGGGGCTGCCATCTTCTGAGGCTCCGAGTCCGACATATTATCAATAGAAATGGTACAATGGTGACTCTGAATCGGACCTAACCCTGGCCTCCGTGACGCTGGATCAGAACAGGTCTCACCAGGTGGTGCAATCGATGATGAACATTGAGGTAAATGGTCGCATCATGGGTTGTTTGTTTGACACAGGGAGTACCAAAAGTTTTATCCACCCGGACTTAATAAAGAGCTGTGCACTGAAGTTCTTGCTAGAAAAGTGCTGAATATCCCTGTAATGCGCGTTGAAAGAACCAAAGACTTGTTGATCCAAACCAAGGCTTTTATTAACTAAAAGACTGGAGCATATCACAAGTAGGTCAACCTGGTCTGGTTGCAAATGATGCAACCTTTAAGACCTGCCAGTAGGTGTGGCTACACTCTCAGCCAATCACAGTCATCCTACACTACCATCTGTACATACGTACATATACACATTGATGATAGAATCTGTACTATCACAATCCCTGGCATCTAAAGTCCAGTCCACAGAGATGTATGGGTACTGTCGGGTAGACTTAAAGGTGAGGGGCAGGGAGTACAGGGATTTTAAAATCATGGTAATGCCCAAACTCTGTGTGCCGGTTATCCTGTGGTTAGACTTCCAGTGTCAGCTGGAAAGTGTAACGATGCAGTTTGATGGTCCGCACCCTCTGATCAAAGTGCAGAACGAGGAATTTGGCCCAGCCAATGAGAGTAAACTGGGCAGGATGTGTGGGCTGTCCACCCTTCCGGTCCCTCTGCCTCCACTATTTGAGCACTTATCAGAGAATTGCAGACCAATAGCGTTTCATTAAAACCGAAGTCCAGAGGCTGTTGGCCGAAGGCATCATTGAGCCCAGCAACATCCCCTGGCGAGCGCAGGTGCTGGTAGCAAAAGTGGGGGAGAAGAACCAGATGGTAATAGGCTACAGCCAGACTGTGAATAGATTTATGTTACAGGATTCCTACCCCGAATCGTCGACATGGTGAACAAAATAGGCCAATATAGGGTCTTCTTCACCATAGACCTTAAGTCGGCATATTATCAGATCCCAACCTGCGCAGAGGACAGGCTCTACACAGTTTTTGAAGCTGATGGCCAACTGTATCAGTTCTTCAGGGTGCCATTCAGTTTGACGAATGGGGTATCAGTGTTCCAAAGGTAGATGGACCTCATGGTGGACGATCACAAACTAAAGGCAACGTTCCCGTACTTGGATAATGTCATCATATGCAGCCATGATGTAGAGGAACATGATACGAATCGAAGGGAACTCCTCGCCACAGCAAAAACCCTAAACCTGATGTATAACCAGAAGAAGTGCGTGTTCATGGACCTTATTTATCAGTCAATATTCGTAATTGGTCAATGTGTTACTTCCACAATCTGTCCCCGACTAGAACAAGGTATGAGCAGGGGCTCAATTTCTGTAAGATTACTCCTACCACCCTTGGGTCTTTATATTGTCTATAAGCTTGTACCAGAACTCTCTCGCCCACTTCCAAGGTTCTAGGTGAGGTTTGTGGCAATGTTGTTTTTTGCAATCAGAGACCCAGATCTGGATGAACTGTGGACAGCCTGGTCCGCAGGTTGCGACCAAACATTAATTCTACTGGGGTATGTTTTGTGGTAGAATGTGGCGTGTTTCTGTACCCCAATTGGAAATCTGCAATTTTGTGTGTCCAGGAGGCATTTAGAAGTTTCATGATTTTCATTGATTTTTTGAATGTTTGTACAAAACATTCTGCCTCCTCATTAGTACTTGGGTGATAGGGTGTGGACAAAATATGTCTGATATTGTTGTCGCACATACATTTAAAAAAATGTTCTGATGTAAATTGTGGCCTATCATCCGTAACTAATTAATGAGGTAATCCATAAATGGCAAAGATAGCTCTTAGACAGTCAATCGTGGGATCTGCTTTGGGTGATTTTCAGCTGTGAAACTACTGGCCATCTGGAGTGTGCATCCACAGCTGTTAGGAAAGTCTCACCCATGAGGTCCAGCAAAGTCTACTTGAATCTGATGCCAGAGTTTGGATGGCCATTTCCATGGGATAGCTTCAGCTTGCAGCATTTTTATCTGCATTGACTGATATACGTTGCATTCTCTTACTGTTGTTTCAATGTCTCTTTCTGTGGATCATGTCTCCAGACACCGAGAGAATGTGCCCCGTTAGGGATCTACCATTGCCCCAGAATCTGAAAGTCCTGAAAAGGTGCCTCGGGTTATTTTCCTATTATGCCCAATGGGTCCCAAATTACGCGGACAAGGCCCGGCCATTAGTGTGGGTCCCCAATTACGCAGACAAGGCCCGGCCATTAGTGTGGGTCCCCAATTATGCGGACAAGGCCCGGCCATTAGTGTGGGTCCCCAATTACGCGGACAAGGCCAGGCCATTAGTGTGGGTCTCCAATTACGCAGACAAGGCCCAGCCATTAGTGAAGACAACAGATTTTTCCCCATCAGCGGAGGCTCATAAAGCCTTCGAGATCATCAAGGATGAGATTGCCAAGGCGTCAATGCACACCATTGATGAATCCATCCCATTCCAAGTGGAAAGTGATGCCTCTGATGTTGCCCTAGCAACCACGCTGAATCAGGCAGGCAGGCCAGTGGCATTTTTCTCTGGAGCATATCACATGTAGGTTGACCAGTCCAGAATGACTTGGTCTGGCTAGGAGCAATCCTTTAAGACCTGCCAGTAGGCGTGGCTTTGCTCTCAGCCAATCACAGTCATCCTACACTACCATCTGTACATATACACATTGGTGATAGAATCTGTACTATTCCACTTATCCTTCTCCATAACCTAAAAGTAGTAGTATAATAATCACTAGACACAAAGTGTTCCCCAGCACAAACTTCTGTCACTTGATCTATCTTGTTCCCTAATAGGAGATCCAGTACTGCCCCTTTTTACAGTGTGGGTGACCCAGTCAATGTGTGGCAAATTAAAATCTCCTACAATCACCACGTTATGTTTACTACACATATATGTAATCTCCATACAAATTTGCTCCTCTAATTCCCTCTGTCCAAAAGAGGGTCTGTAATACATCTCCATTAGTGTTTTCATGCCTTTTCCATTCTTCACTTCCATCCAAATAGCATCACTGGATGAGCCTTCTAATCTACCCTGCCATAGGACTGCTATAATGTTTTCTCTAACAAGCAATGCAACTCCTCCACCTTTTATTCCCTCCCTGTTCTAATGGAACAGCAATGCTAGCACCTGTGAACAGAGCAGCTCAGCCCCCTGTCTTTTAGCTGGAGCTGCCGGGTGAATTCACTGACAGTTCATTCCTCAGCACGCTGGATGGTTTAACTGCTGAAGCACGCGTCTTCAGCACTCCTAATTGGAGGAGAGGGGTGGACAGCAGTCAGCGCGCTCTCGTTGATCCCACCAGCTTCAGTGCGTGGCTCTCATGTCCCACACAGCTGTTCACTCTCCCAGTTCGCTGCTTCAGCGCTCCACACAGCGCTCACTCCTTTCTCCCACTGCACAGTCAGTCACTGTCCCAGGTCAGAAAAAAACTATTCATGGTCCATATCAATAATGTCAACAGTCTTTTATTTATGTCATATTAAATATTTTACTTAATATTCCTTATCTTAAAACCTATAGTGTCATTTCATCACTTATCATTTGGGTATATCCAGTGACAGTAAATTAGATCATATTTAATGTTGTTGGATAATAAAACTCAGGGGACTAAGTACATTTTTTAAACTCACCAAAAGAAATGAAAGAAACTCCAAATATCCCTCTACTTCATTCATCCTTATAGAGATGTCTGGGGTTCTACTCTGGAACCATTGAATGCTATTGAGATGGTAGTAACTATTCAACCTGGTGTCTGGGAGATGGAAATATCATGTCAACTGAAGGAGATGTCCTTATTGTTCCCTATATCTAGTTAGTGATGAAAAATATATTAGTGAAATATATTTTTTGTTTAAAGAGAGAGATAACTGCAGTAATTTTTGGTATTCAGATGGTTTTGAAGAACCATGGAGAGAAAGTGATTATGAAAGCAAATGGTTTGTAATTTCTAATTGCCAGGACAAGAACAATTTATCTGAAGTACCATGTACAATTTTGGTCTCCTCACCTAAACCTGAGCCTCCAAAACCTTACAAAGCCTGCAACGAAGGTTTATTAAATTGTTTCCTGGGAAATATTCTGTGACTGTTCGTGGAATAAGAGATGATCTGGTTGAAATGTGTAGGATTTTGATAGAGGATAGATGCTGTTTCCTGAGGCTGGAAAAGCCAACATTTATGGTCAGCATCTCAAGAAAAGGCTCAGACACTTAGGAACTAAGTAGAGAGAAAGTTATCTTGTTTGAACTCTCCACCCAAGATGATTAGGATAATCAGTTATGAAATATATTCAAGGGAGATTGATGGATTTCTTAGCACTAAGGGCATTAAAGAATGTGGGAATCTGTCAGGCAATTGAACTTGAAGTCCAGGATTGAACAGAAGAGAACCAAGAACATTGCACCCACTCCTCCAGCTTCTTAAATTCTTAAAGAGAAACATTTTGCTCCATGAGGAGCTAAGAGTACGAGGATATCACCTTAATCAGAAACAACCCATTTAGGAGTGGGAGCAATAGCTCTCTTTTGCACAAAAAGAAATAATATTCTCTCTCTCTTTATGAAGGATCAATTGAAATTTTCAGGACTAGGATTAATAGATTTTGGTTTTGAGTAAGGTTTTCAAGGGGCCATGAAGCCAGGTTGGGTAAATGGAGTTAGGGAGCAGGTCAGCCATAACCAGTTTCAGCTCTAGAATAAACTAAATGGCCAAATTTGGTTCTCTTGGATGAATTATTGACCACAAGTTATTGCCAATTTATTGATAAAAGCTTTAACAGAAATAAAAATGAGATAAGGAATATTCATTTGAAAGATTTCTAATCAAATTCATTCACAGGCTTTCAATAAAGCTCTACTTAAATTTTATGCCTGTAGTACAATGGGCAAAATGCAACCAACAGTGATCTAGTGGTAAAATTATTAGTAAAAGCTTTGAAGCTATATTCATAGATTTAATTAGAATGGTTTGCCTACCAATGAATCAGTTTTACTTTATTTATATAACATAGATCAGAAACACTTCATCAGGTGCAGATGTTCCCTGAAATAATGGACTTGGCTTGAAAATGCCTGTTTCTATAGAAACAAGCCACTTAAGATGGAGGAAGTAATTCAAGCCTGGCTTTCAGGTTTGATGAACTAATAATAATTGGATGAACCAAATTTTATTCAATGAAATTAACATGATAGTTTGTTAATAATTGTTATATACTGAGAAATCCTGGGACTATTTTATGCTAACACTGTAAGAACTACATCACATTTGAAAGTGATGAGACACATTGCATCAATACGTGACCCAGTAGCTGAACATGAGTAAAGAAATGTGGGTTTTGTTGCCTGCACATGCCTCTCAATGAATCCATGGCCCTTGGGGTAATGTGTTGATGATGTAGTGGTAGTGAACCCATATTCTGCAGGTATTTTTCTGAATTCACACCATGTGAATTGGGTCCCAATGTCACATATCACTTGTTTGGGTATCCCCAGTTCCATGAAGAGCACTCATATTGCAGCACCTTCACTTTCCTGATGAAGGGGAATTTGGAGTAGTAGCAGGACACAATGGTCAAGCCCAGAGAAGGTAACAGCCAAAGGACACAAAGAAGCTTTCTTGGCCTGGTCCAGTACATGAATTCCTTCACCCCACACATGTCAAACCACACAGCCAACCTCAGAGAGTTGCTGAAAGAGGGTGTGGAGTTTCAGTGGTTACCATCAAATCAACGAAATTTCGACAAGCTTAAGGAAGTGGTCTGCACAGATATAGAACTGAGCTACTATGACAGAAAAAAAGCTGCCACATTACAAATAGATGCTTGCATCAGAGGCCTTTGGGCAGCATTGGTGCTGGAAGGAAAACCGATATCCTTTGCCTCAAATGGCCTGACAGCAGCAGAGACCCAATAAGCCAATATTGAAAGGGAGCTGTTGGCAGTCATATATGGATGTAAAAAGTTCCACAAATTCCTCTATGGGAGACAGTTTGTGGAAGAGAGTGATCGTCACCTGCTGGAACACATCCAGAAAAAGAACTTTAGCAAGGCATCAGCCAGATTACAGAGGCTACTTCTCCGGCTCCATCGTTACAACTTTACCTTGAAGTATAGGCCAGGGAAGAAAAAGATGCTCGCTGGTGCCTGGTCACGTCATACCCCAAACTAAAAATACAAAATAAAAGACATGGAGATCAAGGTACATCACCTTGTCAGCGTGACCAGTAACAAACTAAACCTGATTAAAGAAGAAACTGCAAAGGATGAGGAGCTGCAGCTGCTCTCCCAATAGGTGTTACAGGGATGGCCAGAAAGGATAAAACAGGTGCAGCCTTCAATACGTCAGTATTGGTCTGTCAGGGACAACATATCCCTGGAGAACGGTGCACTGTTGGCAGGGTCTCGGCTGATAATACCAGAGACAATGCAAAAAGAAGTTCTCCAGAAAATACACCAAGGCCACATAGGAATGGAGAAATGTAAACTCAAAGCAAAGTTAGCAGTTTACTGGATAGACATGACTAATGACATGTCCAGCATGCCAGAAATACAGAAATACCAACAAAAGGAAAAGATGATTCCCACTGCAATACCCTCCAGGCCATGGCACCCTGTGGGAGCAAACCTATTCAAAGAAAACCAAGAGTGGTATCTCATTGCATCCTGCTACTACTCCAAATTCCCCTTCATCAGGAAAGTGAAAGACCAGAGAGCTGCAATACAAGCGCTCTTCACAGAACAGGGGATACCCAAACAAGTGATATGTGACAATGGTCCCTAAAGCAACTGTATGTTGGCGACCATGTGGAGACTACTGGAGAATGAACATTGCAACAGTACCAGATCGCTACCCAATACCGCACATTCAGGATATCGCCATGAATCTACATAGAAAACGTTTCTTTTCCGAAGTGGACTTCGTGAAAGATTACCACCAAATCCCTGTGCACACAGATGATGTGTCCAAGACAACCATTATAACCCCTTCGGGCTGTATGAATTTCTGAGAATGCCATTTGGGTTGAAAAATGCAGCACAAATCTTTCAACACCGAATGGACACAGTTTCCAGAGACCTACCTTTCGTTTTCGTCTACCTGGATAACATCCTGGCAGCCAGCACTACAGAAGAAGAGCATGTCCAGCACCTTAGACTCCCATTCCAGAAGCTCCATGATTTTGGACTTAGCGTCAACCCAGGCAAATACAACTTCAGCAAGGAGACCATTGACTTCTTAGGGCACAGAGTCACATCCATTGGACCAGCCCCGTTATAGAATAAAGTCGCAGCCATCCGGAACTTCCCACAGCCCTCCACCATCAAGGGTTTGCTAGAGTTTTTAGGGATGGTAATCTTTTATCACTGTTTTATTCCCCACGGCAAAAAAAACTGTTAACATGGATGCCTGAGGCAAAGACAGCAACCTGCAGCCTGGCACTACCTACTTGTGGCCTGGCCACCCTACAGGTCCTTTTAGCTCTACTGATCCAAAACCTTGCCTCAAACTGTAGGCCAGTGGCCACTAAGAGTAGACGGTAGAGCCCGGAGGACAGGAGATTCATTAAGTCTGAGGTGAAATGATTGCTGAGAGAGGGCATAACAGAGCCCAGTAATAGTCCCTGGAGGGCACAGTTGCTGATGGGAAAGGGGGCAGAGAAGAACCAGATGGTGATTGACTACAGTCAAACCATCAACCGGTTCACCCTACTGGACACCTATCCCCTGCCCAGAATTGATAGCATGGTGAATGAGATCACAAAATACAGGGTCTTTTCAACCATAGATCTCAAGTCAGCGTACCATCAGATCTGTATCTGCCCAAAGGACCAGCCCTACATAACATTTGAGGCTAATGGTCAACTATACCAATTTTTAAGGGTCCTTTTCAGCCTTACAAATGGGGTGTCGGTGTTCCAAAGGGAAATGGACCGCACGGAGGACGACAATGGGTTAAAAGCCACTTTCCTATAATTGGATAATGTCACCATATGTGGCCATGACCAGAAAGAACACGACAACAACCTGCGGAGGTTCTGGGCCACTGCAAAAGCCCTCAATCTAAAATACAACCAGAAGTGTGTGTTCAGCACGGAGCGGCCGGTGATCCTGGGGTACATGATGAGCATAGTGTAATTGCCCCTGACCCTGAGCCCTTGCGCGACCTCCTAGAATTACCTCTACCACAGAACCCCAAGATTTAAAAAGGTGCCTGGGGCTCTTCTCGAATTATGCACAATGGGTCCCTAACTATGCCGACAAGGTTCAACCCCTGGTGAAAACCACAACCTTTCCCCTGTCAGGGACGAGATCACCAAGGCAGGAATGCACGCCATCGATGAGTCGGTTCCGTTCCAAGTGGAGAGTGATGCCTCCAACTTCACCTTGGCCGCCACACTGAACCAGGCAGGCAGGCCAGGCATTGTTTTTGTGCACCCTGCAGGGCCCCGAATGCAGACACTCTGCCATGGAGAAGGCGGCACAGGCTATTGTGGAGGTGGTGCGCCACTGGAGGCACTACTTAGCAGGCAGGCCATTCACCCTGCTGATGGGCAGAGAGTTGTCACCTTAATGTTTAATAACAAACAGTGGGGCAAAATTAAGAACAACAAGATCATACGGTGGAGAAATGAGCTATCTACCAATAATTACGAGATCTTGTTCCAGCTGGGTAAGCTCAAAGAGCTCCCCGATGCGCTGTCCAGGGGAACCTGCGCCAGGGTGCAAGTAGATCGCCTGCACACTCTCCACGATAGCCTCTGCCATCCCAGGGTCACTCTACCGCTTCATGAGGATGGAGGAAATCAGGGAGCTGACACGCAATTGCCCGGTCTGTGCGGAATGCAAGCCACAGCTTTACAGGCCAGAGGGAGCCCACCTCATCAAGGCCACTCACCCCTTTGAACGCCTCATTATAGACTTCAAGGGGCCCCTCCCGTCCACAAACCAGTACAGCTATTTCCTGAACATTGTGGACAAATACTCACACTTCCCCTTCGCCATTCCCTGCCCAGATATGACCACAGCCATGGTCATTAAAGCACTCCGCACCATATTCACTCTGTTTGGGTACCCCGCATATGTGCATAGCGACCAGGGTTCAGCGTTCATGAGTGAGGAGCTGTGACATTACTTCCTCTCTGGGGGAATAGAGATGAGTAGAACCACCAGCTACTGCCCCGAGGGAATGGCCAGGTAGAGAGGGAAAACGGCACCATTTGGAGGGTGGTCCTGTTGGCCCTAAAAGCAAGAAGGATGAATGTGTCCCAGTGGCAAGAGGTACTCACGGAAGCGCTGAATGCCACCAGGTCCTACTCTGTACGGCTACAAATGCGATGCCCCATGAAAGATGGTTCTCCTTCCCTAGAAGGTCGGCATCAGGAACCACGATGCTGGTCTGGCTGACGGACCCTGGGCCGGTGCTCCTCCGCAAGCACATTAAAACCCACAAGGTGGACCCACTGGTGGAAGAAGTGCACCTCCTGTATACGAACCCCCAGTATGCGCTGGTAAGGTACCCAGACGGATGGGACGACATAGTGCCCATTCGGGACATTATGAAGACTTAGAGATTCTGCTCCCAGCACAGTCCACCGAATATTCCCCTCCTTGGTTACTAACTAACCCCCCCCACTCCCACCAATCTGGGAGACACATACATGGTCCAGCCCCACAACAGGCAGTAAAGTGATCAAGCCATCGGGTCGCCAGAGCAAGATGCACAGCCAGCAGGACTGCGGAGATCCCAATGATGGGTAAAACCACCGGAGAGACTAAACCTGTGAACATTATTGTGCAACTTATGGAATATAAGGACAGTGCCCCGCATCACCCTGCCGGACTCTATTTAAAAAGGAGAGGTAAATGAGCTGGGCAGGCTGGTCCGCCTGCTGAACTGGTAGCCCCTCCCCCTAAGACCCCTAAAAAGGCCGAGGGCCCTAGTCATCTCCCTCATACCTAACCCTTGGACTTGAGCCAGCAGCATGCTTAGGGATGTTTGGATCTTTAGATCAATAAAGCCTTTGGCCCTTCATGTCTGTGAGTAGTCATTGATCACACTACAGAATGCTTTGGCCAAGGCCCAGCAAGAGGGTGCAGAGGTGCAAGATTCCCGAACTGCAGTTACGGGAGTCCAGCTGCAAGTTACAGAAATGGGGCCAGATGGGACTAAACTACTTTGTGACTTTTCCACAGGAAGAGTCCGGCCCCTCATATCCACATTGAGGCGCAAAATACTTTTTGACCATATACACAGACTGTTGCACTCCTCAATACGCACCACAGTCAAAATTATAGCAGCCAAATGTGTCTGGAATGGGTTGAAAAAGCAGGTCTCTCAGTGGGCAAAGACATGTCTGGCTTGCCAAATGGCCAAAATCCATAAGCACACCAAAGGCCTGGAGCAGCAGTTCCCTCCTACCACCCAGAGGTTCCAACACATCCTCATCAACATCGTTGAACCTCTGCATGTGTCGTGCAGCCACAAGTACATTCTCACCATGGTCAATAGGTTTGCCCGTTGGCCAGAAACCGTACCCATGATTGACAATAACAACTGAGACTTGTGCCAGGACATTTTTATCTATATGGATGGACTTTTTGGGGTAACTGTGCACATCACCTCCAACAGAGGGGCACAGTTTACATCCACACTTTGGGCCACATTGTCACGCCTCTGGGGCACATGACTCCATTTCACCACATCCTACCACCCACAAGCCAATGTGCTAGTGGACCGCTTTCACAGGGACCTGAAGCAGGCTCTAAGAGCATGACTCACAGACTCACTGTGGTGGACACATTGCCCTGGGTGACGCTGGGAATATGGACTGCTCCAAAAAGAGGACTTGGTAGTTTCGTCAGCTGAGCTGGTTTATGGAACGCCCTTGTTGGTGCCGGTCAACATTCCACTTCAGAAGAACTCCAACGCTTGTGCCACTACCTGGTGATGTTGGCCCTAGTTCCAGCCACAAGACATGCTCACCACCCACGCATGTCCCGGCGGATCTCGACTCGGCACCTTTTGCATTTGTTGGTCACCTGACATGGGACATAGCTACAGAATCCCTACATTGGACCGTACAAAGTGCTAAAAAACAATGGGTCCACCCTGCTGTTGGACATTGGGCCCACACGATCTGTATACAAGGAACTGGCTCAAACCCGCCCACGTGGACACTACTGAGCCAGTGATATTTCCATCGCCGTGCAACTGTGGTCACCCTTTGAGACAGCCTAAGACTATTGTACCAGGGGTCGAGTCGGGGGGGGGTACAGTAGCGTCATCTGGGGGGTGCGCTTTCAGACACAAATCGTCCCCGTGATGGCGGCCAACCATGCGTTCTGTGGGGGCCGTGTTAAGATGGCACTGGACCCCCTCCACCTCGGGTACGAAGCCTGCAAACTGAGTAGCGCATCGGGGGGAGGGGCGACATCATGACATCACTTCTGGTTTCGGGATGGCTGGATCGGAATTGACATAAAGGTTGGTTGGAAAGAGAATTAAACAGATTTTTTTCCTGCTCATCTCAACCTGAGCCAGGTGTTTTTCTTCTGTAGCTCTGCCGTTAGTGGCACCACACAAAGATTGTTTATGGTGGAGATCTCAGGAGAAAGTCTAATCGTCCGTTTTTAGATTTTTTGTTGAACTTGGTTGCAAATACTTTTGCCCTGAGTTCACAAAACCGTGTATACCAGGAAATAAAAAGGAAGACCTGCGGAAAACAAAGGCAAAGTTAAAGGCTCCGTTTCTTTAATTTTTGGAAAATTTTATTTAAAGATTTTATAAAACTATAAACATAACGAAAAAAATACAGCTTACAAAAAAAACACAAAACTCCCCTTCCCCCACTTTCCCCCTGTCTAAACTATCCCCTCCTCCCCACCTCCTCCCTCGGAGCCTTAACATTAATACATTCATAAACCTAATAAACACATCATTAGATCCAATAAATTTCTCAAAAATTTTATAATTTTTTCTCAAAAAGGTTTAACTTTTCCACATGTCCAAACAGAATGCATAAAAGCACCTATCTGTTCCCCACATCTAAAACACAAATGTGACGAACTAAAACTATATTTCTTCAACTTTTTAGGAGTTAAATACAATTGATACATAAAATTATAATTAACCATATTATATCACACATTAAGTAATTTCATAACACTATCAACACACATATTTGACCATTCTTTCCAAGACAAAACAATATCCAAATCCTCCCATTTCACCTTTATTTTATATACTTAAATTTTATCCATTTTTTCTTGTAACAACCTGAAATAAACCCCTTATTTCCTTTATCTGCAATTAATATCTCAAATTTTGATTGACCTGGTAAAACCAATTCCCGTCCAAAATTTGTTTGTAAAAAATCTCAAACGATAATAAACAAAAAAAAGAATTGGATGAAATACCAAACTTCTCTCGTAATCTATTAAATGTTGAAAATCTACCTGCCTCAAAACAATCCTGTATCATACTTATTCCTTTCATTTCCCAATTTTTCAAATCAGGATTATTTAAAGAAAAAATAATTAATTTATTCTGGTATAATGGTGATTTTACTGAAATTTTTCCTTTAGATCCTCTAAGTTGATCTCACTTATACCAAACATCCTTCATATGTAACTTATATTTTTGTAACAATAAAGGGTTCCATTTATAAATGAAATTACTCATTTTATTTTCAAAAATCTGATCCAATTCAACTTTTGCCCGTATAGGTTGTTGTTCAATATCAAATAACCTGTTAATAAATTTCAATTGTACCACCTCATAATAATTTTGAAAATGTGGCAATTGAAGTCCACCCCATTCATACTGGCATGTTAATTTTTGCAAAGAAACTCTTGACAATTTACCTTTCCACAAAAATAGTCGAATTACTTTATTTAATTCCTTAAAAAAATTTGTTTGCTATTACACTTGGAATAGATTGAAAAAGATATTGTATATGGGGATATATATTCATTTTTATACAATTAACTCTCCCAATTAAAGTTAATGGTAAATATTTCCATCTATGTAAATCAGCTTTAATCTTATTTAACAACAGTATATAATTTAAACTATATAAATCCTGATATTCTTTATTCATTATAACTCCTAAGTATTTAATTTTATTAGACCATCTAAACTTAGTAATTTGTCTACAATCTGTATAATCTTGATCTGATATAGGTAATATTTCACTTTTTTCCCAGTTAACTTTATAACCTGAAGGCATACCATATTGATTTAACAAGTTTTGTAAAGATTCTGAAGAATCTTTAGGATATGTCAAATATATCAACACATCATCTGCAAACAAATTGATTTTATACTCTTGTCCACCTATTACAATTCCTTTAATACTAAAATCTTGCCTTATAGCTTGAGCTAGAAGTTCTATTACCAAAGCAAACAAAGCTGATGAAAGAGGACAACACTGTCTAGTCGATAAAGACAAATTAAATGCCAATGAAATCTGTCCATTTGTCATTACTCTTGCAGAAGGACTAGTATACAAAGCTTTAACCCAACCAGTAAAAAGCAGACCAAAGTTAAATCCTTCTAACACCTTAAACAAAAAATTCCACTCAACCCAATCGAAAGCTTTTTCTGCATCTAATGCTACTATCATTGGCTGATTAATCTGTTGTCTTGAAGCATTAATTATTGAAATCAATTTAATAATATTATCTGCAGAGTATCTACCTTTATTTAAAGCCAGCTTGATCAACATGCACTAATTTTGGTAAAAAATTAGCTAATCTATTAGCTAATACCTTCGCCACAATCTTATAATCCACATTTAATAAAGATATTGGTCTATATGAAGCCACTTTTAAAGGGTCCCTATCTTTCTTTGGAATAACAGTTACCAATGCCCTTGAAAAATATTTTGGAAATGAACCAGTTTCATTTGCTTGTTTCAGAACTTATATATGTATATATATATATATATATAGATAGATATATATATATATATATATATATATATATATATGTGTGTGTGTATATATATATAGATATATATATATATATATCTATATATATATATATCTATATATATCTCTCTCTCTATATATATAGATATATATATCTATATCTCTCTCTCTCTCTATATATAGAGAGAGAGAGAGATATATAGATAGATATAGAAACAATAAGTCATTAAATTCTTTTTAAAATTCCATTGTAAACCCGTCCTCTCCAGGAGACTTCCCTCCAGGCATTGATTGCAATGCTTCTTTCAGTTCCAAACCAGTAAATGAACTATCTAAATTCTTAATAGCTGTCTCATTCAGTGATGGTAAATTTAAATAGGATAAAAAGGAATCAGTCTGATCCATATCTTGAGTACCCTCAGATGTATACAATCCTTGATAAAAATTTAAGCAACTCCTCATTAACTTCCTGTGGTTTATATGTAATCTCTGAATTTTTCCTGATTGCTTTAATCATTCTTGATGCTTGTTCAATTTTAAGTTGCCAAGCTGAGACTTTATGCGCTCTTTCATCCAACCCATAATAATGTTGTTTTGATTGCTGAATCATTTTCTCATATTTATAAGATTGTAAATTATTATAACAAAGTTTTAATTTAGATAATTGTATATTATTATCTTCAGTGAAATCTTCTGAAATTTTTTCTCTAACTTTTCAATTTCTTTTTCCAAATTTTGACTCTCTAACAGGTATTGTTTTTTAACTTTTGCTGTATAACTAATAATCTGACCTCTTAAATATGCTTTCAAACCATCCCATAAAACAAATTTACTCTGCATTGAACCTTGATTAATTTGTAAATAAAGAACTATTTGATCTCTTATATACTTAACAGAATCAGGCTTTTTTAACAACATTTCATAGGAATATAGGAAGTAGGAACAGGAGTAGGCCAAAAATGGCCCATCGAGCCTGCTCCGCCATTCAATAAGATCATGGCTGATCAAATTTATGACCTAACTCCACCTACCTGCCTTCTCCCCATATCCCCTAATTCCTCTATCATGTAAAAATTTATCTAACCGAATTTTAAATATGTTTAATGAGGCAGCCTCCACCACTTCTCTGGTTAGAGAATTCCAAACATTCACTACTCTATGGGAAAAAACTATTTTTCCTCATCTCTGTCCTAAATCTACTCCCCCGAATCTTGAGACAGTGTCCTCTCGTTTTAGTTTCCCCGGCCAGCTCAAAAAACCTTCCTACATCTATCCTATCCATACCCTTCATAATCCTATATGTTTCTATAAGATCTCCTCTCATTCTTCTGAACTCGAGCGAATGCAATCCTAGACGATTTAATCTTTCATCATAAGTCAACCCCTTCATCCCAGGGATCAACCTAGTAAACCTCCTCTGGACCGTCTCCAAAGCCAGTATATCCTTCCTCAAATATGGAGATCAGAACTGGACACAGTACTCCAGGTGCAGTCTCACCAGTACCTTATACAGTTGCAAGTATACAGTACCTTATACAGTATACATTGAATCTCCAACGATAGGCAGTCTCTGCCTCCTCGGTACCCAAACAAGAAGCCTACAACAATAGAAAATGATCAGATAATGTTTATTCTTACACTTAGGATGAATAAATCTATCCTTCAGCTGTGCTGAAACTAAAAATAAATCAATTCTAGAAAACAAATTATGTTGAGCAGAATAAAAAGAAAAATCTTTTTCAATTGGATTCAATTTATACCAAATTCAAATCTCTCACCGTCTCAATTATTCTTTTTGCCATTTTCGTTCTCTTCACAGTTTTTGGAGAGTTATCCAACAATGGAACTAAACAGCAATTGAAATCCCCTCCTATCAAAATATTCTCATTCGAATGATTCAAATTTAAAAAAGCATCAGTAACAAATACTTCATCATCTTCACTAGGTGCATAAGTGTTCATCAACATCCAAGTTTCAGAAAATAGTTTACAATTAACCATCAATACTCTGCCAGCAAAGTGTCCAAAACAAAAGGTACTTTTTTATTGATCAAAATCGCAACCCCTCTGCCTTTCGAATTGAAAGAGGAAGCAATCATATAACCTACCCAATCCCGTTTCAATTTCAAATGTTCTTTCTTTGTCAAATGATTTTCTTGAAAAAATGCAATATCCACCTTCAATTTTTTAATAGAGTCCAAAATACATTTCCGTATTATTGGATGATTTAACCCCTTAACATTAAGTCACAAAATTCAAATTATTCATTATACCCTATAGAGTGGCACCCAACACAGTCAACCCTTACACTAAGTTACGGCTCCTTTTTTAACAAAAAATCCTCCTCCTAAATCTAATTAAGAAAATACAAAAATGAAACCCCTCCCCCCACAAAAACAAAACTTAAAATTAATACAGGTACACTATCCTTTATCCGGATATCTAAAATCTGGAAAGCTCCAAATTCCGGAAAGTTGGGAGAGAGACGGCAGCGCGAGTCAGGCGGGCGAAGGGGAGAGACCAGCAGCATGAGTCGGGCAGGCGAGGGGGTGTGAGAGACCGGCAGCGCGAGTCGGTGGGGGGGGAGACCGGCAGCGTGAGTTGGGCGGGCGAGGTGGAGAGACCGGTAGCTCGAGTCGGGCGGGCAAGGTGGGGGGGGGGGGAGATGGCAGTGCGACTGGAAGGGGGTGGGAGTGGATACTGCAGCACAATTTGGGTGGGCTTAAATCTGGCTTTCTGAAATCCAGAAAATTCCAAAATTCAGAACACACTGTCCCCCAAGGGTTCTGGATAAAGGATTGTGTACCTGTATTTAAAAAAAACCCTCCACCCAAAAAAAACAGGTGTGGTCAATACCACTAGTGGCAGATGACTTTGAATTCAGCAGGGGTCATCTACATCTCCCAGGCCAGACTTCCAAAGAAATATAGTTCATCATTTTATTGTCCAAGTTGAGATTGAGTGTCTTCCATCACTTCAACTATTCGCACCATTTTCATCTTCTGCATCCCATTACCATTTGCATTTTTAGCCTTGACAATGTTGACTAAAGGTTTCCTGGAGAGGTCATAGCTCAACTTATTATCTGGCAAAGTATAGGCAAAAGTTAGTGCATCCTGAGCTTTCTCAAAAATCTGATACTGATATTGCTAATAGAACACCTTTAATACTGCCGGATATCTAAATGCTGATTTATAGCCTTTCTTCCACAACACTGTCTTAGCCTGATTAAACTCCTTACGTGTCTGTATAACCTCCTGACTTAGATCAGCATAAAAGAAAACCTCGCTGCCCTGAACCATTATTGGGTTTTGATCAACACGGGCTTTCTGTACCGCAAGACGTAAAATCGTCTCCCGATCCTAATATCTTAGACATCTAATTAAAACCGCTTGCGGAGGTTGCCCCAGAAAAGGCTTCCTTCTTAACATTCGATGAGCTCTGTCCAATTCCAATCCTTCTGGAAATGATTCCTTCCCCAACATTTCTGGAATTCATTTACAAAATCTTTTTGTCGAGTCATGTCCTTAAATATCTTCAGTAAGTCCAACTATTTTTACATTATTTCATCGACTTTGATTTTCAAATGAGTCAATTTTTTGCAGAAAAATATTCTTTTGCACATCCCATCCTGTTACTGATTCTTCCACCTGATCCATTCTGTCTTCAACTTTTTTACATCTCTCTTGTACTTCATCCACTGCAATTAGACGTTTATTAAGATCCCCTTTCATAACAGCAATATCTCCACACATATCAGACATTTTCCCTTTTTGTTCAATAAATTGTTCATCTATATTATGAAAACCAGTTGTCATATAGGCCATAATATTTTCATTTTGCTTTGTTAACTCTTCAAACATTATGACCACATCAGGTCCAGGTGAAGGATTTGTTAAAGTAGGTGAAGTGACAGATTTAAATGGAGAAGCCATTTTTGTAGTTCTGGGCCTACCTTCTATTGCTTCTGCTGCCATCAATAATAACTCCTAGTCATCTTCATCCAAATATTCGACATGCTCCCCTTCTTCTTCTGATACTAAAACTTCTTCCCTGGCCACTCTGCTGCAGGTTTGAACTCCAGTCTATGTTGGGCCAGCCTCATCAGTGCGATGCGGAGCAGGTTCCCCCACAACACGAAATCCATCGAGGACTTTGTGGAAACGCAACGTCGGGCGGATGCTCATATGGCCCGTAGCGTGCTAGCATACGCCAGTCGGCACGTTGCCGTGCATCAACGCACTGCCGGCTGTGCCTCCCCGCTCGTACACCGACATGGCCCTGCTCAGCTCACCACCCTCAGGCATGCTAATTGTGTCGCGCTCATGGACATCCTGGCCAACCGCTAGATTCCCTATGTTGGCGTCATCTTTCATCGATTGCGGCTTTGGAGAGGCTGACCTTCTTTCAGATTCCCTGAAGACATCCTCTAGGGCACACATGTCAAACTCTGGCCTGTGGGCCAAATTTGGCCCGCGATATAATTATATTTGGCCCGCAAGATCATATTAAATATATATTAGAGTTGGCCCGCTGGCCGCTGCGCCAGTATATCGCATGCACACTGAAGGTGAAAATGAAGACGCCGGAGGTGTGGAGGGATCTCAGAGTCCCGAATCCCGGGGATCAGAGCACCGCACTCAGCCCGCCCGGCTCCCGGACACACAGACGCGGCTGGAGTTGGGGACCATCCTCGCTGGGTCTGCCCTTCAGCGGCAACGCCGGACCAAACGTCTCGTTGGCGATGCCTTCCCCCTCGCTCGGCGCCGTGAGATCGCAGTTTAATCCCTCTCCAACCATGGGAGGGGGGTGGGAGCAATGCGTTCTTCTCAGCCAATTCCTCCACCGCCCCGGACGCCGGCGTTTCAACGGGGGGTTCGGGTGCCTTCGTCAGGCGACCGACCTGTTGGTCCAAGACAAGGGGAGAGCGTACAAACTCCACACAGACAGCACCTGAACTCGGGTGAACGTGGAGCTGCGACCCCACATTCCACATCAGGACTGTGTGTAAGATTGGGAGCAGTGAAATGGAAGCTTATTTTGTTCCTGTGATTTAAGCCTTTCTTGGGGTGGGGGTGGGGGTCCTTCTCTGACCACTTGCCTAACAATTAACCTAATCAGATGTGGAGTTACCACAATACAACAGTTCTCAACCTTTTTTCTTTCCACTCGCGTCCCTGTGCCATTGGTGCTCTGTGATTAGTAAGGGATTGCTTAAGGTGGTCTGTGGGTGGAAAGAAAAAGTTTGAAGACCACTGCTTTAATCATCCCTCATTGACTCGTCATGTGCACGGTTTCAGAACTCCAAAGGAAATGGGCCAATGACAATGAAAGAGTTTATCCAAAACTATTATTAAACATTTATTTTAATAAGAAAAAGTTTAACATTACATATGTTGAAAGAAGAGAAAACATGCAGATGTTGTTGAAAATTTTCAATAAATATTTAGTTCGGCCCTCGACTTAGTCCAAGTTTTTAATTTTGGCCCTCCATGAATTTGAGTTTGACACCCCTGCTCTAGGGCTTCGGCTCCATAAAAAATCGATCCTGGTGCTTCTTTGAAATGGTTGGCCCAGATTTTTCACTTTTTCCAATATCTTTAATAACTAATTGTTTTGATTTCCTATCTCTTCCTCTCTTCATTTCTTGTAGTGCCAACACTCAGTACTTTGTCTGATAGATTTTTTATATTTTAACAGTCTTTAAATTTTGGGCATTAACTAGTCCAGTTGGGGAGAGACAGATCCCACGTCCTTGTTCTATGCCATCTCCCTACGCTCCTCAAAGGTCCCATTTCTGAATGAACACAGCACTTGCAACGATACAAATAATGGCACTGTCTTAAAGTTATCACAGAGACTTGTTGCTAAGTGACCACAGTTGAGAATGACATTTTTCAGGATACCTAACTTTAAGGAGAGACAAGCAAAATGGAATGAGAGCCAGACCCACACAGACACAAGGAGAATGTACAAACTCCCTGCAGTCAGCACGGGCCCTGCAGATCAATGATGGTAAAATGGAGGCTTAGAGAAAGAATCTCAACTTAAGAGATAGAATCTGTTTTGGGGAAGCTAAGGTACAGCAAGGGGAGAAGACATCATGGGATTGGAATTGTCTGTTAGCTCCTTAACAGAAGTAGTAATATAGGACATATGCAAATTGAGAAATTATAAGCACATTTAATCAGGGCAATCATGGGGGACTTAAATCCACACATGGGAAGTTAACCATTACATAAAAAAGCACAAAAGTAAAGGCAATGTTTCTCATTGTACATTAAAATCGAAACAGAATGAATGATCTGAAGTAAACAAGAAGTTTGCAGATGCTTGAAAACTGGAGCAGCACACAAAGTGCTGGAGGGACACAATGGGTCAGGCAGCATCTGTGGAAAGAAATATGAGAGTCAATGTTTTGGGATGAAAGCCCTTCATCAGGAATAGGAAAATTCAAAAGGCAACCTGAATAAAAGGGAGTGGGAGAGCACAAGCTGGGAGATGATGGGTGGGGAGGGGAGAAGAGAACTGAGAGGTGATGCACTCTGATAGGAAGAAGGAAGGTGAGTGCGATGGGCAGATGGCGAAAAGGGAAACCAAGGAGTGGGAGAAATTTGAAAGTATGGGGTAGGGGATTTACCTGTAATAGGAGGTCATTATTGATCTGATGTGGTTGGAGACTGCCAAGGCATAATATATGCTGCTGTTCCTCCAGTTGATGTGTTGTCTTACCTGACACTGAGGCCATTGACAGACATGTCAACTTGAGAATGGGAAGTAGAATTGAGTGGCTGTTTCAACAGAAGGATCTGATCTATTTTTTTTTAAACATACAATACGGTAACAGGCCATTTTGGCCCATGAACCCATGCGCCCAATTGCACCCAATTAACCTACAACCCCCAGTACATGAATAGTGGAAGGAAATGGAAGCCCCTGGGGAAAACCCACACAGACATAGGGAGAATGTACAAACTCCCCGCAGTCAGCATGTGATTTGAAATCCGGTCCCTATCGCTCGCGCTGTAACACCATTGTGCAATTTACTATGCTAGCCTGATAACCATAATGGAGAAATTGTTGCAGATGATATAGAATAGAACCTAATAATTGATGGGTAGAAGGAACATAGGGAGGACAGGAAATGAAGAAATAGCCCCTTTAATTAGTAATAGGGAATGAAGAGCCAGAATATGGTAATGGATTGGGTAGAGATAACAAATAATAAAGCCAAGCAGCCACATGTAGAAGTGATGAACAGGTCCTTTAACATTAACCCAGCAGAAGGATGAAAGTAATGGAAGCTTGTCAGTGTCTTGATAAAAATTACAGATGTGGGGGGGGGGGGGGGCGGGATTGATTTGATTTACATACCAGACTGGAAAATTCATATGGGCAAAGGAAGTCTAGATCTGGAGCCCACCAGTGTGTGAGCTATGCTAGACTTGTATTTCACCATAACACAGGATTACTTCATGATCTTCTGTTGAATGCACTCCCGTGTAACAGTGAAAATAAGATTGAATTTCAGAATAATGGCTAGAAGACCAGATTTTTAAAGATAAGAGTAAGGGTTAAAATGACTGAAAATGACTTGCAATCACATATTTGCAAGAAACTAGTAGCTAGCATATTGTTGATGAATTCTTGGAGTGTCTCTATAGTAACAGCCTGTAAGCCAAGGTCTTTTTCTGCATATATAATATAAACAAAGTTTAGTTTTGAATTTGCTTTTGTGCTGTATTTAACCAGGACAATGTAGACTGTCCAGATAATTTCTTTGACTGTGTACTTTTGAAAGTATTACTATATTAATAGTTTATTGTCTGATTATTAATTGATTTAGGTATAGTCTACTGTTTTAAGAGTTCAAATAAACAATGAAAAACTCAATGCAACTTTGGAACGGACTTCATTTTTAATGAGTCGAAATAATGACGTCTGCATGTTGTTTAAATGTTTATAAGGAGAAATGGTCACAATAATAAGTGTGAGAAACTATGAAGGAAAGCACTGACAATTTAGATTAATGGGATCAGTGAGGCAAGATGCAGTAGTAGAAATTTAAGGGATCTTTCAGAATAAATAAAACAGTTAAAATCCAATGGAGAATTTTTAAAAATCACAAGGGAGAATTCATAGTTAGTGAAAATAAAAGTTCAAAACAGTATATAGATATGTTTTGGGGAGATAAATTGGGCCAGGTTTGTTAGTGTAGGCCACATACAAACACTTTAAAACAGATCTTATTTAAAATACTGGAGCTCTGCTAATGCTAGACATGTCGGGGCCAACAGCCTTTGCAAAATCTTTGGAGAGTGCCCAAGAGACTTCACTAATGGATTGTTGTTTACAAAAAGGCAACAGGTGAAAGAACTTGTCAGGACCACATTCTGTCTGGAATGGAACTTGCTGTTCGAGCAGGGTCATGTGTTTTTGTGAAATATAAAGTGTTCACAATCACTACTCTGGAGACAAAGTCTTGGAAAACAGGTTCAGCTTTATTTCGAGTCTGCAGAGTCGGGTGTCCCTGGTCTGGAGACACACCAAAGGTTCAGAATCATCACCCTTTTATACAGTCCCACACTCAAAATCACCCCACCTTCAATTACCTTCTTCCAATCAGAATCCCAATACATGACAACATTCTCCTTTCCCCTTCCATCAATACAGGTATCACTCAGTTCCTCCCTCCTCATACATCACATGTTATGTTAATTAATTCATTCCCTCCTTAGGGATGTCTAAGTTAATATTCATGTCTCTATTAAGCAAGCGCAGTACTAGCTACAGACTACCTTAGGTTACTGTACCAGCCTGAACCACATCCTTGCATCCTTGGGGCTCCTGATAAGAAGAGGCCTACTAGCTAGTATTGTCTGTTTTCAAGCTCTTATCTACATTCTTTGAATTCCATTCCTTTTCACAGAATGGTGTGAGTTTAGTGCAAGTTTAATCATCTTCAACTATATTTCACAATTCCTCTTTTCTCTTTACCATGTATTTTTGATTAAACTGCATTATTGTTCACTTTTTGTTTCTTCAAATTGTAACATGAGTTGAATTTGTTGTTGTTCATTTGCCATGCTTCGCTCCAGTAGCTGAGTAGATTAATCTGGTAATAACACATTGTAGGATGGCTAATCCAATAAATAAACCCACTATAATCATTAAACCATATATTGCAAGATGCATTAACCATGGCCCCCAACCTCCGAAATTCCAATTTCCCCATGTCCAATCACCCCATACGCCACCTTTTTGATGTTTGTCTTCAGCCTCCCGGATTTTCTCTCTATACTTTTTAATATTGACCGCCAAATCCGAGATATTAGCTGGTTCATTCAGGATGTGTGTGCAACATTCAGAGCCAATTAAAGCCCAAGTCCCCCCCTCTCTCTGCTAAAATAAAATCAAGGACCATGTGATTTTGGAGGACTGTAAGTCAAATGGCGGCCATTTCTGTAGTTATTGCTCGGACTTGAGATTGGGCTTCCCCAAGTGCCAGGTCTGTAGCATTTACTCATTCATCTAGGGTGGCTGCTAATTCTTGAATCTCAACCCCAGCTCGTGCAGCTCCATATGCCGGGAAAAACGTCCACGTGAGACGATCGCCTTCAGTCACCCTTCTTTTGCTTTGCCCATGGGATGAGACTAGTACTGGTAGCTGGTTAAGAACACGGACATGGGGAATTAAGTAGGCCAAGTAACAATATCCACTCCAACCTTTAGGTGTACGGGTCAATTTAAACCTTTTGTCCGATTCCAACATTCCTTTTCCCCGGGTAACCATGAATAAATTTTACATCCACACACCCAATATGTGCCATTTACAGGCTGCGGAATTTGTGTGATGATCCGATTCTGCATGCAATTGGAAACTCCTAGTTGGTACGGGCAGATCGATTTACATTACAGAGGCAAGTTGTATTCTTAAGTCCCTCCTCAAAAGGAAGGAACTCTCCAGACTGAGTCATTGCTGACCTTGTTGGTTTTGGTCGTATCGACCATCCTTTGTATTTATCTTCAGTGGTTGGATCACTGATGCTGGGCAAGGTATATATATCAAATAATTTGTGTAGGGAGAGAGGGACTGCTACTTAGGGGACTCCTGACTTGCCATGGTGTGGTATTTTTGTACATACCCAACAATCTGTTTGATTTTGGTTCTTAGCATAATTAGTGCACAGAGAGATAAAAGAAATTTTAGGTTCAACAAGCAAAACTATGATATGTATAAGTACAAATTGAGATAGTAAGCATAAACGTTTCATTATTGTAGTTTTTTTTTCTGTCTCTTTTTACTCCTCTTTCTTTCCCTCTGCGGCTGGTGGTGGGTCCACTGGTTCCTTTATTCTTGAAGTGTGTGTTCACCCCTTCGTTCGGACTGTTGTTTCTGTGGTCAACAGTACTAGATATGGTCCGTTCCACCAGAGCTGAAGCTTTTCTTCTTTCCACGATTTGATCAGGACCCAGTCACCAGCATTCACAGAGTGGATAGGGAAATCCAGATGAGGGCTCTGTGCCAGCAGACCCTTAGCTTTTAAATCTGCAATCAAACGAGAGACTGCCAGTAAATAGTTCCTTAAAAACACATCATTACTTTCAACTGTAGGTATTCCTTCTACCCGCCCCAAATATGGAAGTCCAAATAACATCTTGTAAGGGGATATTCTAATGTCTTGTCATGGGGCTGTCCGAATTCTGAGAAGAGCTATCGGTAAACACTTGGTCCAGGGTAATTTAGTCTCTTCTTTTAGTTTTGTAATTTGCCTTTTAAAGGTGGCATTCATTCGCTCCACTTTTCCCAAACTCCGTGGATGCCATGGTGTATGCAGCTTCCATTCTATCCCTAAGGCTTCACGGACCAAGCTTTGAATTTTAGAAGCAAAGTGCGTTCCCCGATCTGAATCGATGGACTCGGCTATTCCATATCAGGGTTCAATTTGTTCCAGAATTATTTTTGTCACTGCTTGTGCAATCATTTTGTTCTTTTTATTTTCAAAACGTGTGTTTTTGCTCTTCTGCTGTTTCTCCATTGTTTCTCTTATTTTAACTGTTGTTATCCTTGGTTAACATTATAATTATATTTTTTATGACTAGTCTTATTATCATCCATTCCAAATTATCTTAACAATCATGTCTCCGCCTATACCCCTTTACTTTTTCAGTTCAGTAGTGAGTGAAAACTGTACTTGTATGTATTTTTTTGCAATAGTGTATTGATGGGGTGTCTTTGGATTTGGAGGCAGGTGCCATCCTGAAGGGGGACACAAAAATTGGAAAAGAAATAGGGACCCAGAAAGTAAAACATGAGGCTCGCACAGTTTTGATGCCCTCTCTATGAGAAAAAGTGTCAGAAACTGCCCTGGTGTTTTTTTAGGCTCAGTATTCTTCCTTTGATTTAATTATTACTCTTATTATATTTTTCATTTCTAAGACATAATAAAATATTGATTAATCTGGTTGAGGGAACTCACGCTGTTGTATATTCAAAATGAGAAAATCAAGCATGAAAAAGGTTTGTCAATATTCAGTGGAGTTCTTGAAGTTTGGGTTTATACCTGCTGTACACGATGATGACCTTTTTGCCTATTATGCCAACAGACTTTTGACAAATGAATCAATGAAAGCAGGCTGTCTTGGAGCTCATGTGAGAGTAAAATATCTTAACCATGTCAATTCAAAATTGGAACATTTTAAATTACTGAAAGTTTGAACAGAGATCAAAAATCATTTCATTATTCATTGCACAAACTACAGCCCTGAATCGTACCCTTGAAATTTCTCTGCTGACAGCAAAACATGGGAGAATCATACAATTGGGGAGGAACTGACGAAACCCACAATGTCATTGTTTCTCAAAACAGATCTGCAAAAGGATGACAAAGATGTCCAAGCAATGCCATTAAGTAATAGTACTGTCTGCAACAGAATAGATGACATGGGTCAAATGTTGAAAAACAGCTTTCTGAGAAGTTGAAATCACGAACATTCTCAATACAAATGGATGAATTTACTATATGGGACAATGAGGGTCTGTTATTGGCATACATGAGATACATTGATCAGGAAGAGTTTCAAGACGAGATGTTGGTTTGTGAATCATTGGAAACAACCTCTACTGCAGTTGATTATCTACAGCAAGCTCAAAAATCATTTGGATGAAAATGAAATAACATTGTATCTTGTACTGCAGATGGTGCACCTGATAGGTAAAAAAATAGGATGTTTAAAATTAATGAAGGATGAAAATCCAAGCATGTTGGTTGTCCATTATGTTATCCACTGAGAAAACTTAGTTGCCAAGAAAGTTTCCCCTGTTCCACATCAAAGCTAATGCCAAAAAATGCAGAACATGTGAGATTATTGCTTCACACTGAAGTAAGGTGGTTGTCAAAAGGTTTGTGGAACTATTTGATCTCCTCAGTGAGTTTTTGAAGAACAAACCTGAAATGAAGCTCTTGCTAACAACAGATGGCAAAGCTTATGTGAGTTACCTGACGGACATTTTTGAGAAACTAAGTACATTGAACAAGCAACTCCAAGTAGCAAATATGACGCTCGTTGATGAAAAACAAAGATATTTGGATTCATGGCGCTTCTAGAATTATGCCAAAGGAATATTTCTGCAAGAAATTTCAGTCATTCTATTGGTTGAATAAGTGAGAGGTAACCAATGCTGCTACAAGCATCATTGTTGACCATTTGAAAATGTTGGTTTCCAACTTCAATGATAGATTTTGTGATTTAAAGACAATGGATTTTCCCTTTTGGTTAACTCAGCCATTGCTGGTGAACTTGTCTGAAGTTCCAATGCAATACCAAGAGGAGTTATCTGAGTTGCAACATAATGAATCTGTGAAAACTCTGTTCAAAGTGAAAGGAACCATGATGTGGCTGTGTAACGGGATCAAAAAGAAATGCCCAAACTCAACTGCTTTAGCAAGGGAATTATTGATACATTTTCCATCGTCTTATTTAGTAGAATGTGGCTTCAGTACTGTTAGTGATTTGCTACAAGCTAAGAGAAACCTGCTGGAAATTACAAAACGTGGAGATTTAAGGTTGAAACTAACAAAATTATTCCCTCAAATCAAAAAAATCTGCAGCCCGTGTCAGGGGCAAGGTTCCCACTGAAATGATGTCAATTGTTGAATGTGTGTTTGAGGTGGTTGACATACTGAAATAATAGTTGAATACGAACTATGTGTTCCAGTGTCTTCCTGACCTTAATTGCATTGAAATACACTTGCAGTAAATGATTTAATTAAAACTTCTTTTGAATATATAACTTTTTTCTGCTAATGGTGGGGCGTATGTTTTTTTTTTGAAAAATTAAAGTGGGGCCTGGAGAAAAAAAGGCTGAGAACCACTGTCATAGATGGAGATGGGCAGGAGAAAAAAAGCTGAGAATTGATCGGAGGAGGTGGTAGCTCTGTGAATGCAGAGCTAGAGGAAAGGAGAGAGGGATAGGGAAAGAGAAGGGGAGGGGAGCTGGAGGAAAGGAAATATAGGGATAGGGAACAAGAACAATGGGGTGGAGGGCGCTAAAGGAAACTGGAGAAGTCAAAGATAATGCTGTCCTGTTGGGAGGTGCCTGAATGTAATATGAGGCACTGTTCCTCCAATTTGTGGGTGGTCTTAATTAGGCAGTCCATGGGAATGGGACAAGGAATTGTAACTGGGAGATCCACACTTTTACAGCAGACAGAGTGAAGATGCTCAATGAAATTATCTCCCAGTCTCTCAACAGACATTTTCAACAAACCCACCAACTCCCAGTTACCTCGACTACACCCATCTTCACACCCTGTCCCCTGTAATGATTCTATTCCTCTGTCACATCTGTTTCCAGGACAAAGTTTTCCATGCCAGATCATCTGAGATGTCCTCCTTCCTCAAATATTGTGGCTTCCCTCCATTATCATCAACTTGGCCCTCACCTGCATATCCACCATTACCCACACATCTGCTCTGGTCCCCTCCACCCCCAGATGAAACAAGGACAGAATTACCCTTGTTCTCACCTACCACCCCATCAGCCTCTGCATCCAATGTTATCCATTGCAATTTCCACCACAATGTAATCCCACCACTAAACACATCATCCCTTCTCTGCCCTCTGCATTGACTGCTCCCTCTGTGACTCTCTCACCCATGCATCCCTTCCCCTTAGTACCTACCCCTCTGACCGCAGAAAATGATCCACTTGCGCCCACACCTTCTCTCTCATCACCATTCGGTGCCCTAAACAGTCCTTCCAAATGAAGCAACATTTCACTTGTGAATCTGCAGGGGTCATCTACTGCATCTAGTGCTCCAGCTGTGGTCTCCTCTACATCAGAGAGACTGGATGTGCACTGGGAGATCGCTTGTGCTCTAGCTGTGGTCTCTACATCAGAGAGACTGAACGTGGACTGGGAGATTGCTTTATTGAATACCTTGGCTCTGTCTGCTACAATAGCGTGGATCCAAAACCTCAACCTCCTAAGGAGGCATATGTGTGTAGCATTGATAAAAATTCACACTCAACTGGAGGGAGAACTAATGCTTTTATTAGCTTACATCAGAGGTAGGGTTCACAAATAGGCTTCAGAGGGGATCAGGGTTTAGGTGGGAAACCAGGGTTATATAAGGGCCCCTGGGGGGAGGAGCCGGGAGGCAGGACCAGTCTTCAGTACATCACACTTCTAGTGAACCAGTTCACTACATTCACCCCTTCCTTCAGAATGAAGGGTCTGTGGATGAAGAGAACAAGGTTCAGAAGCTGGTAATAGACACAGAAGAGAAATATTTACAATACTATTTACAGATTCAGGCGATCCGGGGGTCTGGAGATCCTGGATGAGTGCCTTAGCACCAGGGGGCCTGGGCTCCTTGAGTCCCCTGGCTCATCTGTGAAAGAATGGTAGTGGGGTGGGGCTCCGGCTTGATGATAGAGGGGGCTTCACTCTCCTCCTGAACTGGGTCCCCTGAGGCCCTGGGCGGGGGTGGGGAGAAAAAGCTTGGTCGCTCATAGGGCATCCGAGGCAATGGATCCTTGGTTCCGGCGGGTGCCAGATCCCTAATGGAGACGGTGTCCTCCTTGCCTTCCGGGTACCCCATGTAGGTGTTCGTGGGGTTGGCATGGAGCAATTTCACCTTTCCACCAGGGGGTCGGTCTTGCTTCTTCTCACGTGCTTCTTGAGAAGGACCAGACCAGGACTAGTGAGCCAGGCTGGAATAGTAGTCCCTGATGCTGACCTTCTGTCGAATGTAAACATGAGCTCATGAGGAGTAGTATTGGTTGCAGTGCAGAATAGCAACTGAATTGAGTGGAACATGATGGGAAGGACATCCTGTCAGCATGAGTCTGGAAGGACTTTTTGTTTCAGGGCAAGTTTGACCAGCCTTCCAGATTGTGACGTTCTCTTTTTCAACCTGTCCATTCCCCTTGAGGTTATAACTGGTAGTCCTGCTGAACGCAATGCCCCTCACTAGCAGGTACTGATGCAGCTCGTCGCTCACAAAGGCTGAGCCCCGGACGCTATTGTTACGGAGTCCAGAGGACCCCAAAAACCAGCAGCAATAGATATGCACCACAACACAGGGTTACTTCAACAAAAGTAGTTTTTAATTATAATTGAACAAGAAAACAGAATTAAACTTTAACTTATTACTTAACCTACCTAACTACTTAATTCCCCCCTCTAATACTAAGCGCAGGTGTGTGTAATGTATATTTAAGATTAGAAAAGTTCTTTGGATCATAGTCCAGTCTCACTGGTTGCAGGCAATTCTTGTACTGTGCACAGAAGTTAGCATGAACAAAGTTCACCAGGCTTTGGTGTTTAACAGGCAAATGGTTACCACTCAGGTGGGTTCTTGTTGGTCTTCAGAGAGAGATTCCTTTTCCAGGACATCCGCAACTGATTCCTTCTAAATCAATCTTGCTGATGAAACTTGCTCCCTTCAGGGTTCTCCAAATGATCCTCTTTCTTTCAGGTCTCCTTTCAAACAGCCAGCCTTCTCCTTTGACCAGGCAGCCTTCCAAAGTTTGTCACCTTTGTCCTTCTGGAATGGATTTCTGTCTCCCCCCCCCCCCCACCCCCCTCCCCCCCCCATCTCTAAGAGCAAAACTCTTCTCTGCTGTCTGCAAAGATCACATGTTCCCAGGCAACCAGTATTCTACAACTTTGTTGTTTTCTGCAAAAAGCATTCTGCAAAAGTTCTGCAAAGATTTTGTGCCTTAAAATGTTTGTGTCCAACCTGCTCTAACAATACCTTCCAAACCAGCTCTAAATACTCTGTCACACTATGAATATAACTGGGATACCCGAACAGGGTGAAAATAGAGTCTAGGGCCTTCATAATGGACAAGGCAGATGTGTCTGGGCATGGATGGTGAACAGGAAGTTGGAGTACTCATCGATGACTGAGAAAAAGTAGGTGATCCCATTCATGGAGGGGAGAGGTCCCTTAAAATCGACACTGAACCTGAATGATTTAATCAGGTGCACTTTTGTGGGGCGACCTGGTAATTTCCTTGACATCTTCTATTGAGTAGGGCAAATTGCAGGACTTGACCAAATGAGCCATGCGGGTGACCCCCTGGATGGTAGAGTGTAATGGAGGATTTAAACCATGTTTTTTGCTCCTGCAAGGCTGAGAATCAGTAACCAGCTTGAGACTCAGCGGACATAAGCTAAATTCCACCATGGGGCCCAGAGATGCAATTATCTGACAAAAAGACATCTGGTACCAAGAACGATTAATCTTCCTGCTCGTTAGCTGGTTGCTGTTTGAGATTGATGGGATTTGGTTGTTCGCAGACTGTCAAGCGAGACCTCGGAGCTAAGTAGATCATTGTATTCGAAGTGATAAGCTGGAAAGTTGTGGTATTTGATAGAAGCCTAGGCTGCTCGGTTATCTTTTTTTTGTGCTGGGAATAGGTGCTTGGGTAAGCAGTTTTTGGGTAATATAAGCCATGGAACCGCTGCTGAAGTTTCAGACTCCCTGAGGGGTGGCAACATCTCTCAGCAAGAAGAAGAACTTCTAGAGTCCAATCAACACCCCAGTCGGGGGAGGAGGAGAAGCTGCTACCGGCGCCCAAACAACCTACTACAAGTGTGCGGTTGTTGCCTCGCTTCGGCAGTTGGGACCAGTCCAGGTGTTGATAAGTATAATTGGGAAGGGCTTGCATACTGTAGTTTGAAATCAGCTTTAGATTTTGTAATAAAGATTTGTATAAACTGAAGTGCTCTCGGCGTGTGTGTCTGTTTTCTTTCGGTAGCTCAATCACTGTGACCAATCTAAAACGAACAAAGTGAGAGGTACAAGTTTACCCAGGACAATTGGCATAGTCAGCAGGATTGGTCTCAAGATGTTTCGCTGAAAGAAAGAGGTGAGCCCTGAGCAGTTCTTGATTCCGGGATGGACTTCCAAAGACGATGGGTTTGGCATGTTGGCCAATACCCTGTTTTTGTTGGGACCACCCATTAGTTGGGATGAGAAGTTAGATCCATCAAGTGCGCCTCTGGGAGAGCGGGCTGGCACTCTCCTTTGAGAAAGAAAATTTCCTGTTAAAAAGGGGACGCTGACAGACGGTTTTTGGCTGCTGGCCACAGCCTTACATCTCTCCGTTCAGCGTGAAGCAGAATTAGTTCAGCGAGAAGTAGAATCCCAGCACAAGAGAGAGCAACTAGAGGAGGAGATAGAAGCCATGAGACAATGCTGTTCCATGATGAGCGAAATTGTTTGCACCAGTCAGGACCGAGCCAAAGAATGGAGGGATAAGCATGTCCAAATGATCTGCCGTAATATTAAACTCCAGCAGCAGCTCTGTCCAGATAAGGAAAAGCAAGGGGTAGAACCCGATCCACATCGTATTCGTGCCATGATAAGGAATGGCAACGATCCTGATGTAATTGATGATTGGGATGGGAATATCTGGAATGATGACAATGGTAATAATGCAGATACCCCTTGGCATGTGCCTGATGTACTCCCCTCTCCACCCGCTGTTCACGCCCGCCTCGTAAGGCAGTGGACTTTCCAAACAAATGAAGACAGAAGGGGAGAACGATGTAAATGAAGAGATTGAAGGGATAGATGATGGCCCGGGATCCCAAGCGGCCTCAGGGGAAAGTACCTGAACCCCTGCTTATTCTCAATGAGCCCCCCCTAGATGAGATGGCCTCAGCCTCCTCCCAACCACTGGGTAGAGGGCCCTCTTGTGGGCCAAAGGGGGAACGGGTCGGGAACAGTCAACGATACGTGATTTCTCTATAAAAGAGCTGGCCGCCATTGGAGATTGATTTAGGCAAAAGACGGGAGAAACTCTGGCAGCCTGGCTCCTGCATGTTTGGGAACAAGGAGGGGGTATTGTACATTTAACCCCTGAGGAATTGTTGGGATTAGGAACATTGACTACTGATATCTGGGTCATTGCTGAGCTACGTGGGAGAAGGAGAGGGGTGGATTATTTACTTGCCACTCTAGGGGATGCCCTGCTATAAGTATACCCATCACCAGTAGATTGGGATTTACATTTGCAGAGCAATTGGGGCACCCCAGAGGAGGATATAGCAGTAATTCGTTAACAGGCCCAGGCCTCTGCCTTGTATGCAGGGCGTTTGAGGCTGTGGGTATATGGGGGGAGCCCTGACGAAGAGATATTCACGGCCGGAATGCATACCCAATTGGTTCGTTCCTCCCAACCTACTGTACGGGGACTGGTTCTGTCCGTAACTAGTCCGCTGATTGGGCACCCTGTGTCTGAGGCGGTGCACGCCTTATCTGGGCTTAGAGAATTAGAGTTGGGAGGTAAAATCCACTCACGAACAACCCAGGTTACATCAGACAAGCAGGATGAAAAGAGAGGGGCTGCTGCTAATAACGGACCGACAAGGAAGGACCTTTTTCTAACCTTGTTAAAGTTAGGCGTACCTAAAAGTGATATTGATGGGAAACCTACCGCGGTCCTTTATGCCCTTTATAAGAGGAAGGCAGGGGAACATCATCCCCAGCTGTTGAGTCCTCCTGGCCCAGCTGTGCCTTCTGCTCCCACTGCTGCTCCTATCGAGCCAGCTTCTCTTGCTTCAGTTACCCGTGATGAGATACAACAATGGGTTAAAAAGGCTCTTATGGATAATAGTAATATGTGGTCCTGGAAGCCGCTGAACCCTACTAAGGCATGAGGGTGTGGGCAGGGTTCCCATGTCTACTCCATTGAGATACAGCGGATACACGGGGACCCGCGGCCCTACATACCGTTAACAATCCATTGGGTGGGGGTAATGACCGCCAATATTTGGCCTTGGTCGATACCAGTGTGGAGCACTCGGTGATTCCGGGTAACCCCGACCTCTGGACTGGACCAACATTTCGAATAGAGGGGATGGGAGTGATCACCCTGGCGAAGGAAATAAAAGTCCGCGCCACGGTGGGTGATGGCTCTTCCCCTGTATGGTTACATGCCCTGGTGGCTGCCACTGACAAGTGTATCCTGGGTATTAATATGTTGGCCAGTACAGCCCTTAATACTAGCCAAGGGGGATTTGCATTTGGAATTCGGACTATTACAAAAAGATTAGTGGTGGGTCGGGCTCAGTGGGATCCTGTGATGGTGCCTCCCCCCCCAAAACCAGTGTGCATTCCACAATATCGCCTCCCTGGGGGGGCAGGAAGAGATTACTGCCACCATCGATGCTCTGCAAGAAGAAGGGGCAGTGAGGCCCGCGTCGCCCTTTAATAGCCCTGTTCGGCTAGTCCAGAAGCCGGATGGCTCCTGGAGAATGACAGTTGACTATCGTTTTTTGAACAAACATGCCCCACCACTTGCTTCGGCAGTTCTGGACATTGTTACCCTTATTGAAAAAATTGCTACTGGGAACTCAGGAACATGGTATGCTGTCATTGATCTCACTAATGCCTTCTTCAGTATTCTTATAGATGAGGTCTCACAGGATCAGTTCGCCTTTACCTGAAAGGGGAGCCAGTATACCTTCACTTGCCTCCTTCAGGGCTATGTACACTCTCCCACTATTTGCCACAGCCTAATTGCCCATGATTTGGAGGCGGTGCCAGTATTGCCTTCTCTCTTGATTCGCCATTATATTGATGATGTGATGATCCAAGGGGCCAAGGTATGGAGAGTGTTCAAAATACCCTGATGCAAAGAGGGTGGGCCATTAACCCTGCCAAGGTGCAGGGCCCATCCCAGATGGCTATTTTCCTTGGAATTCAGTGGCATGCTGGAGAACAGGTGGTTCCCGATAAAGTTCGCAATAAGATTGCAGTCTTGGCCACTCCTACTAGTGAAAAGGAGATCCAGTGTTTTCTACGGTTATTGGGATACTGGCGACGCCATATTCCACACTTGGCATTGCTTTTACGTCCTCTTTACAAGATTACCTGAAAGAAAGCAGACTTTTTATGGGGTAACGATCAGGAAAGGGTGTTTCAGTCCGCCAAGCAGGCTATCCTTCAGGCCCTGCCCATTGCTCTCCGCATCCCAGATACCCCCTTACAGGTCTCCGTTACTGATGATATGGCCTCCAGGAGCCTCTGGCAGAAACAAGAGGGCCGCCAAGTCCCGCTGGGATTCTGGACATGAACCATGTCCGAGGCTGCTTTTGAACAACAGTTACTGGCCTGTTACTGGGCCCTGCTGGAGAAGGAAAGAATGACAGGCGATGCAGATGTCCAGTTGCGACCTGCACTTCCAATAATGAACTGGGTCCTGGCTAATGACGCTAATCTAAAGATCGGGTGGGCTCAGCAGTTTTCTATTGTTAAATGGAAGTGGTATATTCAGAGTCGTGAAACCAGAGAGCCTGAAGGGGTGGGCCGCATACACAAACAGGTGGCTGATCTTCCGTCTCTTCATGAGGACGTTGAACACGTCTTGCCCCCTCCCCTACGCCCTTCACCAGTTCAATGGGGTAACCATATGATTCGCTTCCTCCAGCAGAACAAGAGGACACCTGGTTTACTGATGGTAGCAGCTGGTGGGTGCAAGGAAAGCAGAAGTGGAAGGCGGTGGCTAACCATCCCAGGTCGGGAACTCACTTAACGGAGGAGGAGGATGGTGGCTCAAGCCAGTATGCTGAGTTGAAGGCAGTCACTTCACCACTAGACCCCCATGATCACCCTCTTTGCCTGTTTACCGATTCCTGGGCTGTGGCTAATGGACTAGTGGTATGGATGCCTGATGTGGTATGGATGCCTGATTGGCAAAAGAACGACTGGCTGATACATGACTGCCTAGTATGGGGCAAACAGTTATGGCAGCTGTTGTGGGATGCTTCCCACCATTGTGAGATAACTGTATATCACGTTGATGCCCATACCAATGCGACGACGAACATGGCACAACATAATGCAGTAGCAGATCAGCTTGCCACTGTCAGCTGTGCCGATACCATCTCCCGGCTTGAGGGGCACATGAACAGAGTGGCCATTTGGGGGAGAAGGGATCAGCTATGTGGGCCCGTACACATGCCTTACCCATCCATCAGGATGATGTCTGCATGGTCGTGCATACCTGCCCAGCATGTCAGCTTGTGAAGTCCCACACCATTCCTCCTGGTCCGCATGGCCGATTAAGACAGGGTGCTCGCTCAGCTGCGGTCTGGCAAATTGATTACATGGGTCCCATGCCAGACTGTATGGGTAAACGATACATCCTAGTAATGGTTGACACTGTTTCGGGCCTGGTTTTTGGTTTTTCCACCAAGACGGCTGACCAAGCTAGCACTATCCAAGGACTAAACCATTTAATTTCTCATTATGATGTACCAGAGGAAATTCAGTCTGATAATGGCTCACACTTCTCTGGGAAGGCAATCTGTGATTGGGCAACTGACAACAGTATCTTATGGGTCCACCATATTCCTTATTACCCGCAGGCTGCTGGGTTAGTTGAATGAATGAACGGCTTACTGAAGGAACAAATTCGTTCATTAACACCACTGGTGACCCTGAAGGGGTGGTGCCATGTGCTGCAGCAGGCAGTCGACAATTTGAATCATCTCCCTTTAAAGGGAGGTACACCTTTCCACCATCTTGTTCACATTTCTGAACTACAGCCTATTCCAGAGGAAAAACAGTCATTGCCCCCCATTTCCCGAGCTAGAGAATGGCGGACAAAAGGGTATGGGTGGCACCACCAGGTAGTGGCCCTTCTGTAAAAGGGGAAATAGTGACACCTGCCCAGGGTAACACTCGATGGGTAGCTATTGAGGGACAGGATGATTTAGTTTGTTTAAATACTGAACGCTTATGGCATTGTGAATGACATATGTCAGGCTTCTCTATTCCAGGTCCTCCGTCATGCGCTCCTGCTGATCTGGCTTAACAGCTGCTTTGGTGCCAGCAATTGGATTTGTAATGTCAAGGACATTCTGAGGGAGTTGCCCGTGGGGGACACGGCCCGATGCATTACACAAAGTTCTCGGTCACCCGCCTCAAGTGCAGCTTATATAAATATGTTATTTCCGGTCACGGTTCCTATATTCTTTTTGTGGATGGACCAACTGAAGGAGTCACCCCCTACTTCTGTGATGGTCATTTTTGTACCCGCTTTATATCTTGTAATAACTCTGCACCGCCTGTCGCTAAGTGGTGGAAAGATTCCGGTTCTGTGAAGGGTTGGTGGCCTACTTCACCATCGAACATTCCTTCAGATTTGTCCGACAATTCCTTTCTCCATGTTTCCTATGCGTACGCTCACCGAATGAATGTTTCTGATTGTTGGATTTGTACTATAGGCCCTTTGCATACCAGTACTGGCATTCCATGATCCCCATTCCTTTCACCCGAAAGGAGGTTGCTGCCTGGAAATATTTTGATCCCTCCAAACACAGGGTTCACATTTATGCTAATGAGTCTGTGCCTGAGGAGGCCCAGTTCTTTAGTCTAAGTGACATTATGGCTATTTTCCAGGATGGCATATTTCTACCCCACCTTATAATATGATACCCCCCCCCCCGCTATTTTATTGTTTCTCAATATGTGAAGGGCTCTGTCTGCTTTTGTAAGTTCCCCGACAAGCCTGCCGATGCACTGGGATACAGTGATTGTCTGGCATATTCCCTTTATTTCCAAGCAAAAAAGGGTCTCGCGCCTTTGCATGGCTACTCTTTTGCTGGGGTGGTTGCTGCTATTTGGCATACGCCATCCCCTACCTGCATCATATTTCCCATTTACAGGATCATCCCTCGCTTATGCGTATGTCTCCTGTCCTTCGGCATAGACGTGCCCTCTCAGGTGCCGAGATTTTCTTTGGCGCCTTGATCCCAGGTTATGGCGTTATTCGCGTTTCCCAAGAGGTTCACAAATTATATGATCTGATGGGCTCTATTGCCAATGAGACATCCTTCGCCCTTTTGTCTGTCAGTCAGGGCCTTAATTACCTTAATCACGAACTTTCTGCTGTCAGGACAGTGGCTTCACAGAATCGTATGGCCCTGGATTTTCTTTTAGCAAAACAGTGTGGCACGTGTGCCGTTGTCGGTTCTGAGTGCTGCTCGTATGTTCCCGATGTATCCACTAATATTTCTGATATTGTTCAGCATGTTTCAAAATCTGTTCGTGAGCGTCATCATCTGAGTATTGTGGCCCACAAGGATAGTTTGAGCCTTTGTTGGAATCATTTTTTTATGGTTAACTGGTACATGTGGGGGTTGGGCCACACTATTCTCCGTTGGTTGCTCGCATTATGCTTCTGTACTCAGTATGCTTGTTAGGTCTTTGTAAGTGGCAGACTGCGACCAAAGGGGTGGAATGTAATGGAGGATTTAAACCATGTTTTTTGCTCCTGCAAGGCTGAGAATCAGTAACCTGTTTGAGACTCAGTGGACATAAGCTAAATTCCACCATGGGGCTCAGAGATGCAGTTTTCTGACAAAAAGACATCTGGTACCAAGAACATTTAATCTTCTTGCTCATTAGCTGGTTCCTGTTTGAGATTGATGGGATTTGGTTGGTCGCAGACTGTCAAGCGAGACCTCGCAGCTAAGTAGATCATTGTATTCAAAGTGATAAGCTGGAAAGTTGTGGTATTTGATAGAAGCCGAGGCTGCTCGGTTATCTTTTTTTTGTGCTGGGAATAGGTGCTTGGCTAAGCAGTTTTTGGGTAATATAAGCCATGGTCCCACTGCTGAAGTTTCAGACTCCCTGAGGGGTGGCAACATCTTTCAGCAAGAAGAAGAACTTCTAGAGTCCAACCAATGTCCCAGTCGGGGGAGGTGGAGAAGCTGCTACCGGCGCCGCGGCAACCTACTACAAGTGTGCGGTTGTTGCCTCGCTTCAGCAGTTGGGACCAGTCCAGGTGCTGATAAGTATAATTGGGAAGGGCTTGCATACTGTAGTTTGAAATCAGCTTTAGATCTTGTAATAAAGATTTGTATAAACTGAAGTGCTCTCGGTGTGTGTGTCTGTTTTCTTTCGGTAGCTCAATCACTGTGACCAATCTAAAATGAACAAAGTGAGAGGTACAAGTTTACCCAGGACATAGAGCTCATTGTGTATGGTCTGCAGTTGACCGGTGTGTGTGGAGGTACAGCATACCCTGGACAAGGCATCTGGAGTGTCGTTAAGGGCCCCTAGCCGGTAGGTGATGTCCACATGGCAATTTTGTCATTTTTGATTTTGCCCCTCTTGGTGTTACTGAACATGAATGCAACAGAGTGCTGGTGCGTAAGGAGCATAAATCTTCTACCAGCCAGGTAGTGCCACCAGTGCCTTTTGGGTTCTACAATGGCCTGAGCCTCCTTTTCCACATATGGGTTCTGGAGTTCATGGCCTTAAAGCGTCCATGAGACAAAGGCAACCGGTCTGCCCACCCGATTGAGAGTAGCGGCCAGGGCTATGCCGAAGTGTCACTTTTCACTGGGAAAGGTACATTTTCATCTACCACGTGCATGGCGGCTTAATCAATGTAACTTTGGAGGTAATGAAAAGCTGTCTGGACTTCAGCCGAAAGGGGGAAAATGGAGGCTTTTAAGAGGGGACTAACCTTGTCAGGGTATTGAGGGACCCTCTTGGTGTAATATGAGAAAAACACCAGGCATCTCCTCAAAGACTTTGTGGTTCCAGGGAGGGGAAGCTCTAACAGGGGGCACAGATTGGCATCATGGTCTTCCATGGTGAGGCCACAGATGGTGACATTGTTGAGGTAGGTGAAGGTAGTTTTCAACCCATACTCACCCACCATCATGTCCATCTACCGCTGGAAAATAGATACCCCATTGTTAATATCGAAAGGGACCCCCCCCCCCCAGAACTGATAGAATGGACCGTTAGCTTAAAATGCTGTGTACAAGCGGTCCTCAGAACAGATTGACAGCTGGTGATAGGCAGCTTTTAGGTCAATGGTCAAATAGACTTGATACTGCACGATATCGTTCACCATATTCGAAATGCGAGGGAGGGGGTATGCATCCAGGAGTGTGCATCTGTCAATTGTTTGGCTATAGTCAGTCATTAACCTGGACTTGATTTCCCCCTTTACCACCACCACTTGCCCTCTCCATGGGCTGGTGCTGGGTTTGATGATCCTCCCCTCCTCCAGCAGGTGCTGGGTCTCCGTCTTTATAAACTCTTTGTTTGCCGCGCTGTACTTCCTGCTCTTGGTGGCGATGGGCTTACAGTCAGCGACAGGTTTGGGAACAGGGGCAGGGGGTCACTGTTCAGCGTGGAGAGGCTGCAAGTGGGTCCTGGTTTTGAGGACCCTCCGTTCCAAACCATTACTGGAAGAAAGGGACCAGAAAACTCCAAGGTCACACTTTTAAGGTGACACCGTAAGACCAAACTCAACAATAATGAAGCACACAATTCATCTAAAATGTACATGCGAAATTTACAAATTCCCCTCTTTAAACGACAATGTTTCTGTGCACACGCTGAATGGGACTGGGACGCTAGGAAGATTCGGTAATTAGACGGGTAAATTTTTAAGTTATATTTTTGCACAGTCCGTGAGTGTGAAACTTTCCGTGGAGCCTGTGTCAATCAGGTACTTGGTTGAATGTCCATTTACCTTCACCATCACCATCGAGTTGCTGAGCTGGTGAGGTGTATTCTGGTAGAGGATCAGCAATGCCAGTTTGCTGGAGATGCCATGTTCTTCCTTCGCGTGGCCCCGTCCGTCATGGGTTGACCTGTTCAGGTAAGTTGGTGCCGATTTCCTGGTGCGGCAAGATGGCCATCCTCCTTCCTCTTCTGACAACGATAGTGGCATGGAATTCAAAAGCAGGCTGCTGCAAGATGGCCACTGAGCGCTTTCGCGTTGTTTCCATAGGTGGAGGGTTGCACAGCAGGCAATCTCGGACGAGTCTGGCACAGACGGCTTGGGTCTGGAATCGGATCCAGGAGCGGTACAGGCCATGGACTTCCCCAGACCTCCTTTTGTGCGTCAGACCCTCGCCCAATGTCCCTTCTACCCACAGCTGCAGCAGGCCATGTCTTTGGCCGGGCAGTGGGAAAAAGGGTGCTGTCCCTTGCCACAGAAAAAGCACTCCTGGGCTCAGGAAGCGGCAGCCATTAGAGTGGGTGCCACCATAGTGGAAGTAGCTGGTCCTTGGAGGTGCTCACCCGAGAGTGCGAGTTCGCTGGCCTCAAGGTTGTCGTTCTCGAGATTGGTGTGTTCCAGTGATTTGGCTAGCTCAACATTGCTAGCGAGGTCCTTCCTTCCCAACTCGAGCAGTCGCTGCCTCGCGTACCTCAAGCGGACCCCTGCGACCAAGTGTCCTGTATCTGTTCATCTTCCTAGTCCTCGTTCAGGGCCTTCATGTAGCAGGCCTTCAGCACCTCGACGGCGGCCTCGTATGTTGGGCAGTCCTGGACGACTGCGTACCCCTTCCTCCCTACCCTTCTGTATGGAAAATGTCCCTGATCGTGTTCAGGTAAGCCTGGATGCAGTCTAGCAAATATGCAAACTCCTCAGCCGCATTGGGGGACTGGGGAGGTGGGGGTCTATTAACAGTATACTGGGCTTGAGCAACGGCTCCATCCTTGTTTGTAAGCTAATAAAATTGTAGTGTAGATAAAAGCTCACACTCGACTGGAGGGAGAATTAATGCTTTTATTAGCTTACAACAGGAAGGGTTCACAAATAGGCTTCAGAGGGGTTTAGGGTTTAGGTGGGAAACCAGGGTTATGTATACGGGTCCCCAGGGAGGGAAGGGGCCGGGCTGCAGAACCAGTTGTCTGTACAGACTTCGAGTGAATCCCAGTTCACTATAATGTGCTGCTGCACCTTCCTGACTAATGAGGTGGTGTTGTGGGTCCAGGATACGTTGCCCTTTAAATGGATACCAAGGAACTTTGTGCTCTCCACTCTCTCTACAAAGGAGCCATTGATATGTAATGCGGAGTAGTCCTTCGTTTTCCTGAAATCCACAATCATCTCTTTTGTTCACATTGTGACTCAGTGCAACCTAATCAGTCTTATTTAACTGCCACATGATTTCCTTACTTTTATATCCAATGCCTGTGTTTTTGAACCCTAGACATGTTTTAGTAATAATACATATTTTATTTATAACCGGAAGCAAACACAAAACCAGAGACAGAATGCATGCACACAAACTAATCTTGCTTGTGTGCAAGTTCACTGAACTACAAATACCTACAGGAGATATTTGGACTACTGAGGGTTAGAACAAACAGTATCTGCCTCAAAGGTACAGGCAGGGCACACAGATGGAAGAGTTTATCCAGCTACACATTTGAATGTACAAGTTAAACCTGTTCGATCACAATGGTCCCCCAGGTGCGCACCACAATTGAGTCCCCCAGCCCCCTACGGCACACACCTTACAAATGGTCCTCAAGAGCTGTCCACAGATCAGTCAGGTGCAGCCTCCGGGAACACCCCAGATATCAAGTCACATGACTTCATGTGAGGAGGATGACCAATTAGAAGGTGGCTTAGTCTGGGGTATAAAGTCTGATTTTGAATGACAATGGGAAGTGATCTTTGACCAGTGAAGCATTTCTTGTTTAACCATTAAGGAGCCTCTCTGTGTTACAAAGCCATGCCCCATCTACTTGCACAGCAACTTTCAAGGTAGGAAGAGTGGAAAATATATGACGCAAAAAACAGTGGTCTTTTCTCCAGCCATCCTCTTGTTTTTAATGCAAGAATAAAATGCCTTGGGATTCTCTTTAATCCTGCTCACTAAGGACATTTCACAGCCCCCTTTACCTTTTGAAGGTCCTATTGGGGCTCTTTCTTGTAATCCCTATGTTCCTCAAGCGCCAGGTTTGATTTTTCTTCCCAGTAGGACTACTACAGTACCATGCCTAGCTAGACTATCTACCTGCTTCTTCAAGAAACGTCCAAGAATTCTGACCCATCTAAGTTCTGACATTAAGGAAGTCCCAGTGAAATATTGGGGAAATTAAAATCTCTCACTGTAACCCTGCCATATTTTTTTACAACTTTCTATAATATATCCACATATCTGCTCCTTTCTCATGATTGCCATTGGGAGGCTTGTAGTCAGTGGCGGATTAAGCATTAGGATGAGTAGGCTGAAACCTAGGGGCGCAGAAAGGAGGCCTATCCGTGATTTGATTGATCGCCCAACAGGTCAATGAAGCGCTGGCATCTGCGTGGAAGGCATGGCATATGGCCAACGAAAGTCGATATTTGGGGGTGTGGGAACAATGACATAATGCAGCCAATGACACGGATAGAGATCGGTAGCAAAAATGTTGCTTTGAGATAAACGCCATAGTCATGGAGACATTTACCCATCAACAGCTTGGGCTTGGAGCCCAAGTCAGAATCGGGCCACAGCCGCATCCTGGGGTGGGTGTCTCCACTGTGGGCGAAGATGGCAGTGGTCTCCATGGTCCCTCGAGAGCCATGTGCCATTCTGCTCTGTGTTTGGTGAGTGATTCTGGCTGTGGCTCATCAGCCTGGTAGGAGGTCTGACCCACAGCCATGTATTACCAGCCGCTGCTTGTGTCCAGAGGCTGAGGATCGGAGCGCAGAGGTGGTGTGTAACAACAATGGAGAGGGTGCAGGAATCCAGCCTGCCCTGCCACTGTGTTGATTGCATCAGAACCTGGTGACCAACTACTTTCAGAGCAGAGAACCAAGACAGAGGAACAGGCGATGTTTCAGGTCGAGACCCTCAACCAGGGCAACAGAATTCTCCTCCACAGTATTTCATTCAACAAAGAATGGGGGCCATGGTGCAAGGTTGTGGGGGGGGGGGGCGCATAGTAAAGCTCAACCTAGGGCCTGGGTGGTAGTTAATCTGTAGTATATCCCTATTAGTTATTTTATCTCTTATTTTTTTATCTCTATCCATACTTCCTCAGTGTATGTATGATCCCTCCATTACATCATGAATCCAGCTGTGAAGCTTTTCCTAATGAGTAATCAAGCCGCCCACCTCTTTTATATTCCTCTCTGTCCCATTTAAAACAAGGGGACACAGAAGCATTGAGCCACGAGTCCTGTCCCTCTTGCAACCAAGTCTCTCCCTTTTAGGAACTTGCAGTTAACAACATAGAATAGATTTTTCTAGCTGTGCAAAGGAACAAAGTTTTCCAGATCCACTGTGAATAATCAGAGGAAATCTGTGTGTTTTTACATGGAAATATTTCACTCTCCTCTCTCTTGTGGGTGAAAGGAGGAGAGTCAAATAATCAAAGGTCGAACTATATAACTTTTAATTTCATTGTTCCTAATATACAGAAGACCATCATGTAAAACAACTTTAATTCTTTACATCCTGGATCACATTAGTGTGCATTAATGATTTTTACTTTGCTTCTCTTCATCCATATCTGGGAAAGGTGCTCAACAGGGTGTGAAATGGTCACTGGAATGAAATCACATGAAAGATTGGATTCCATGCTTCAACTTATCAATGTCGAATCCAATGAGCTTTTTTACCTGAAAATGCAACAATGAATCAAATGAGTAATTGCAGTTCCTGAGGAAGAAAAGCCAACCAATGCCCTGAGTGGCCCTTCAAAGCCCTGAGAGTGGTCATCCCAATGTGAACTGCTGCCTGAAATCCAAGGATGGTCAGCCTCCATGATGGTGGCTTTTTTAATGATCGACTGTTATTCCTTGCAGTCAACTTCCCCTCTTGGGATCCATTCCCCATGCAATCCACTACTGCAATCTCCATTTGGGGGCTGGGGGAGGCCTTGACCACCTTTGGCCTCACATTTTTTGGAACTCCACACCAAACCAGAAATTGCCATGAGCTTTAGTTTGGGAATCCCTCCTTTATGCAGTTTCCAGATATTAATTTTTAATTGGAATCCAACTTTTTTTTTTAAAAAAAGTAACCTTCTGAGTTTCTCCATCATGCCTGAATTTGTTCCTCCAATTCGAAAGATCAATTTATGCAAATTGTGGACTCCATTCCCCGTAATCCCCATCTTTTGCAAAGATGACACTCCTCTCCAATTTCTGTGTTTTATACACCCTTTGAATTCCACATCATGTTCAGCATGGATTTGATGATCTGAAGGGATTGATACTATATTGTACGACTCTTGTGAACTTTGTGTTGGGTCTCATATTGTCTACATTATTGCAGATCCTTTGAAAACCAATTTATTATACTTACTGCATCTTCTCTGTTACACTTTCAGTGACATTAATTAGGTTGTCAAACATAATAATAGAGTTTAAATATTATTTGAATTTCCAGTTTTATAGATGTTAACGTTTTCAGTCTTAATATTTAAATTGCTCTTCAAGTCATTCCTCTTTCTTATTTAATGGTTTTACAGACACCCTATTAATCCTTCCTGAACATAGTGTCCACCAGGAGGCGACAAAGTGATCCATTTGGACCAGAAATTCTATCCTTTCTGATCAATTTATCCATGATCTCCCCACTCTGATTCAGTCTATGTGCAGCTACTGCCAGGAACCATAGATGAATTTCTAGTCATAGCTTTGAAATTTTGAGCACATGAACACAACAATCTCAAATTCTCCATGTGACAGATGGGAGAATATGCTGATGGTGCAAGTGCCTAAACCTTTTATCCAGGATTCTGAACACCAGCAACCTCCAAACACCAGCACATTTTTCAGTCGTAGACGTTATACATAGGTAACGTTAATTTCCTGTAATAAATTCTTCATTTTCAGAGGGAGACCCCTCCATCAAGCCCCCGTCATCCCCATCTCCCCCCACCAAGCCCCCGTCATCCCCATCTCCCCCCACCAAGCCCCCGTCATCCCCATCTCCCCCCACCAAGCCCCCGTCATCCCCATCTCCCCCCACCAAGCCCCCGTCATCCCCATCTCCCCCCACCAAGCCCCCGTCATCCCCATCTCCCCCCACCAAGCCCCCGTCATCCCCATCTCCCCCCACCAAGCCCCCGTCATCCCCATCTCCCCCCACCAAGCCCCCGTCATCCCCATCTCCCCCCACCAAGCCCCCGTCATCCCCATCTCCCCCCACCAAGCCCCCGTCATCCCCATCTCCCCCCACCAAGCCCCCGTCATCCCCATCTCCCCCCACCAAGCCCCCGTCATCCCCATCTCCCCCACCCCCGGGCAGCATCTCTTGAGTTCTGTGGATAGGTGACTCTCCCATGGGAGAGAAGCAGGTGGCAGCCAGCTCAAAGTGGGAGCAATGGCTGTCTTCCTTACCCACAATTCCCCCACATACCTGGAGTGCTAGAGCAGTTCCAGCTGCATGGGGGAATTATGAGTAATGAAGATGGCCATTATTCCCACATTGAGCTGTCGCTGCAATCTGGTGTGGTCCAGGCTCGGAAGCACTGCACACCTGCTGCCACGTCGGGCGTTAGATTGGATGGGGTGGTGGGGGGAAAAACAGACGGTGCTGCGCTGCCAGGATGGGAGGGAAAACGGACGGTGCTGCACTGCCGGGGTGTGTCTGAGGGCTGGCTCAACGAGCTGGTGCAGCACCTGAAAGCCGCTGGCACTTGGCTCCACCGCCACGACAACCCACTCCTCCTGCAGCTCTGCACCTCATGTCGGGCCTTCTGCCCCACTTCGCTGGCTGCCAGCTCCGAGCAGCCAACACTGGCTGCCTTTTTGGCCAAGCTCCCCAGCCATCCCGTCTGACTGATGCACTGGTCGAGAGCCTTCAGTTCGGCTCATGTCAAACCACAGCTCGATCTGGTCAGCAATCCCCATCCCGCGCTCAGCCCTGCCTAAGGCATAAAATAGACTGGCACCGACCCTGTGAGGGAAGGGGGAAGGGCAGGGCAACAGACGGCCAGGGTGAGTTGAGGGGTGATGGACAGGTGGGTGGGGGGGGGGGGGGGGGCAGGCCGATGGTTAGGGACAAGGTATTTGATTAAAGGGACCAAAATCAAAATGATTCTGAAATCTGGAAGATTCCCATCAACAGCAGGTGTCTGGTCCCAACGATCCCAGGTAAAAGGTTAGGCACCTGTATTAAAATATTATTGTACCTCTTTTCCTTTCTTGAAAAAGACGATTGTTGGCAATTTTTGGATTTTGAATTCATCTATATCCTAGTGGAAAGACAAACATGAGTAGAACTCCATGCTATTATACAGTAAAGACACCCTGTCAATTTTCTGCTCGTGGCCTGACTTTGATAAACATGATCACCCAGTTCTAATTGCCTCAAATACCATTAGATGAATATTCTAGTTCCCTTTTCATTAAATCATAAACAAAACATTCTATGAAAGATCCTTTGTCTTTAGTTCAGTGAAAGAATCCTCAACCAGAAGCTGGGAGGTTAAAGGTTCAGCCATTTGGGCATGCTCACAAGTGACCGTCATGTCATGTGGGGAAATTTAATTATCACTCTTTATTTAATTTGGAGACATGACCATTGTTGTCAAGGCCAACATTTATTGTCCATCCCTCCATTACCTCTAGAATATGGTGGACCACAATGCCATTGAGGGAGATTCCCAGAATTTAAAACCAGTGGTGAGGAAGGGACAGCATAGTGTGTAACTTGGTGGGAAACCAGCAGGTGGTGCTCCTGTGCATCTAATGCTGTGGTCTTTCTTGCTGAGGACTTGGGAGCAGATGACAGAGTAACAATGTATTTTGCAGATGTGGTTGATAAAATTTTCCTTTCAACGTTTTTATTAGTTTTATCATATAAATGTTACACAGGTGCATGAGAATAAAATAGAATATTAACAAATCTTATAGAATAATACAGATGATATTGTAACCCATGTTATTTTAAAAAGTGAAAAACCATTAAACTACCATTCCACTTATCTAACTCCACCCTACAGAGGCTATTGGCTTAACACGGACAGACTACTACTGACCGATTTTAAAAAAAAATAGGGTAACCAATAGGATCGTAAACCAGAAAGTAGTTAATCTTACAAATTTTGAAAATAATTGAGAAAAGAACCCTATAAAGAAATAAAGTTAAGATTCATTTCAGTAGTAGAATATTAATTTTTTTCCAAAGTCAGACTTGCCATTATTGATTACGAGTGGGAGGGACAGCATCTTTCCATCTCATTAAAATGGCCCTTCTTGCGATAAGGGAGGCGAGGGCAACTACATGGGATTGTGAAGCAGTCAGAATTAAACCTGTTGGCCAACTTATTCCAAAGAGTGCAAGAAAAGGATTTGGAATCAAATTAATATTAAGATCCAAAGACAAGGTATGAAATTAACCCTTCCCAAAAAGTGGAAAGAGAAGCACATAACCAAAACATACGATACAGAATACTTTCTTCAGTTATACATTTATCACATTTAGAAGAGAGATTAGAATAGAATTTAGCCCATTGTATTTTGGAATAGAAGGACTGGCGTACTATCTTAAATTGTAATAATGAATGTCTAGCACAAAGAGAGGATGAATACATTATTAGGACTAATTAATAAAAATCTATGATACCAAAAACGTTTCCTAAAATGAAACCAGATTCTCAATATATGTCTAACAACAAAATTATCAGTTAATTTGGATGCCAAAAAAGGTAACAGTTGAAAGAAGAGAATATTTTTTAGTAGATTTAATTTTAAATTAATCCAACTTAATGTACCTAAATTTTCCTTTTGATGAATCCAAAAATCTAATATTAGCTGCCCAATAATAAAATCTAAAGTTAGGTAATGCCAAGCCCCCATTTTAAAAAATATTTTGAAGGAAGACTTTCCTAAGAAGGGGGTGGGGGGGGGGGGAGATTTATTTTTCCATGTAAAAGTAGAGTCCAATGAATTAAAAAAGGATTTGGGAACAAAAATGGGTACAACTTGAAAAATATGTAAGAATTTAGGAAGGATATTCATCTTGATAATATTGACACGTCCAATTAATGTCATTGAAAGAGGGGACTTCTTGACATGATTCACTAAGGTAAAAAAAAATTATTGAACTTCTTAGTAATAGTAATACTTAGATGGTTGAACTGAAAATGAACGGCTCAACCCTTCTGCAAATTCTATTTATATCCTGAAAATTGCCTGAATTGCCTTCCTGATTTATTTCTTGAAGTTTTTCTTACATTTTTATAATACTCAAGTACCTCATTTGCTCCAAGTTACCTATACCTACTATACACCTCTCTCTTCTTCTGAACCAAATCCCAAAGTCCCTTGAAAATCAAGGTTCCCTATGCATGTTGTCACGGATTTATGTTAATCTTTAATGTTAAACTATATTTCTTTTAGAAAATGTCTTAGTAAGGTAAATTATAGAGTTAAAACATTAGTATCTGTACTTTTAGTAAGCTAGCTGTGGGTTGGCACAGGGTCACACACAGGTCACAGCACATTTATAGAGAACCACTATTTTCTGAGAAGAATGTTCATTCTGGGTGTCAATGTATCTTGGACAAATGGGTCTTAATTATTCATGAACTGCTGAGAAAGCCATCTGTTTTTCATAAAAGCCTCTTAAGCCTCTTGTACAGAGATGAGGTCAGAGGTTGTTATGGAATGGTTTTGAAAAAGGAACAGAAGTTTGGTAGAAATAAAACTGATGGTCATGTGGTTTCCAAGAATTGGAACTCACCTCAGGGTGGATGTAATGGTCACATGATGTGGAGAAATATATTACCAAATTCAGACATTTTGAGTTTAGGTTTGGAACAGTTCAGCTTGGAGTTAACAGAAGTCAACACCCTATGACACACAAGGATTGAAACTTTGTGAAAGATAGGGTTGAGTTACAGTAACCAGAATTGGTGGCTGTTTGTTGTGTGTTACTCCTAGAAGGAGAACATAGAATCCGTGGCTTTTGAATTAATGAAGACCACTTTGCTGTCTCTTTGGATAAGAGGACAGAATTCTATTGGGTCTATTTCTGTGTTTGGCCACTTCGTTTAACCCTTGCCTGGTTTGTGACTTCATCATGGAAGAATATAGCCACGTTGTGAGTAAAGAAGCCTAAAGATATAATGTTTAAAAGTGCTTTATAATTATTTCTGAACTGAGAATTTAAGACCTTCAAGCAAGACCAAAATTATGCTGAACTTTTAAAGATTGACTTTTCAGAGTGGGACTGAATTACACATACATTTGTGCACAGTGGGGTTAGGTTTAGAGTTAAGTAAGAAATGTTACGTTAATAATAATTTAATAAAAGCTATTACAGGTATTTTGAATTTGCCATTGTCTGGTGAATTTTCCATTGCTGTTCCGGAGTTACTGGTAACAAAAACCTTTTGGTCCCAAGCACAATTAAATGATTGCTAGTGCAACCTTGACATTAATCCTGACAGGAACATACAAATTCTGTACTCTAAATCTCACCTTTGAAGATCTTCTACCTCACACAGCCTTGCCTGAAAAAAAAATCCCAATCTACACATTCTAGTTCCTTTCTCATTTCCTCAAAATTGGCCTTTCTCTAATTGACAATCTTAACCTGAGGCCCAGAACTAAACTTTTCCATAATTAACTTGAAACTAATGGCATTATGATCACTGGACCTAAAATGTTTCCCGACACATACTTCTCTCACCCGTCTGTCCCATTCTCTAATAGGAGATCCAGGATTGCATTCTCTCTAGTTGGTACCTCTATATATTGTTTTAGAAAACATTCCTGAAGACATTTGACAAACTCCAAGCCACTCAGCCCTTTTATGGTATGGATGTCCCAGTCAATATGTGGAAAATTTAAATCTAATATCATAGATTTATGTTTCCTGCAGCTGTCTGCTCTTTCTTTACAGATTTGTTCCTCCAATTTTCACTGACCATTGGGCAATCTATAATACAACCTCATGAGTGAGGTCATTTTTCCTGTTCCTCAGCTCTACCCATCGAGCCTCTGTAGATGAACCCTCTGGTCTGTTCTACCCAAGTACACCTGTGATATTTTACCTGATGAGTATAGCCACCCCTCCCCTTTTATCCCTCTGTTCAATCAAGTTTCACTAATGGCCACAATGTCATAATTTCACATGCCAATCCTTGCTCTAAGCTCGTTTACCTTTCCTACAGTACTTCTTGCATCGAAATAGATTCATCTGAGAAAATTTCCACCACATACGATCCTTTGATTTTTAATGAAACATGCACTCTTCACTCTTCCACTCCCCCATCTACACTGGCACTGTGGTTCCATCCCCCTGAAAATTTACTTTAACCCCTCCTGAGCAGCACTAGTAAACTTCCTGCAAGGACATTAGTACCCTTCAGTTCAGATGCAAACCATCCGATTGGAACAGGTCTCACCTTCCCTGGAAGAGAGCTCAATGATCCAGAAACCGGAAGCTCTCCCTCCTGCACCATGTCTCTTGTCACATGGTTCTCCTATTTCTAACTTCAGTAGCACGTGGCATGGGTCCTACTGAGATCACAACCCTGAAAGTGCCAGCCTTCAACTTCGCGCCTACCTCTCTCCGCAGGACTACATCACCCTTCCTTCCAATGTCATTGGTCCCTTCATAGACCCCGACACCTGGCTGCTCTCTCCTGAGAATGCCAGAACTTGATCTGAGATATCTTGGACCCTGGCACCATGGAGGCAACATATCACCTGAGATTGTTGATCTCTTCCACAGAACCTCTTATAGGTCCCCCTATCTATGGAACCCCTATCTTCTCCATCCTTCACTTCTTAGCCACAAGACCATACTCCATTGCCAGAGACCGGATTCCTGTGGTTTGTCACTGGTGGATCCCCCCCCCCCCCCAACAGTATACAAAATGGTATACTTGTTATTGAGGGGAAACATCCACAAGGGTGCCCTTCACCACCTGTCTGTTCCCTGTCTCTCTCCTGTCTGTCACCTAGCTATCATCCTCCTGCCTCTGAGATGTGATAATGTCCGTGCAATTCCAGTCTATCACCCCCTCAGCCTCCCAAATGATCCAGAGTTCATCCAGCTCCAGCTCCAATTCCTTAACTCAGCTTGTCTGGATGCCCTTCTTGCAGATGAAGTTGTCGGAGATATTGCTGGTTTCCCTGACTACCCACATTCTGCAAGAGAAGCATTCCCTTGTCTATGACGAGGAAAAAAAGATAAATATAAACCTGCCCTTAACTGTGCCTACCCACTGTATCCTGTTTGTTCCTTGAATAGGTTGGTCCTTTCTTACTTCAACTCCTGCACCACCACCTCAGTCTCTTCTTGCCTGAGCTCTTTAAGTTAAAGCCTTTCCACTCCAACAATGACCGCTCCCTTGATGAGGGAGCCAAAAGAATTGTTGCTAACATCCTTCTGCTTAATTGAGGAAATAAACTGCCCTCATCTTTTTTGTTCTAAATGAGATTTTAGATCCAGATCGAGGTTGACAGTTAATGGCCACCTACTTCCTCTTGAGGGATCAAGGATGATTTGCTTCCACTTTGGTTCTGTGTGTTCAGAATTACCAAATAATGGCAACTTGGGAATCACAAACTAGTCCACAAATAGGCTGGCAGGAAGTCAAAAGCAGAGAGCTCTCTGTGATCCTGATTTATGGATGCAAGATCCTCAATATCATCACAAATGCTCGCCGTCCAGTCATGGACCAAGGATCCCGATATTTCCGGGAGCCAGTGATGATGTTGCACTTCTTCTTGGAGTATGAGTACATCCTTGAATCTCCTCTTTTCACCTCTTGCCACAACTGAACTTGACAGGAAGTGTCTGTTTTAGGAATATGGTACTAAGCATGTAAGAGAGATGACCTGCCAAATGTAGCCAATAGAGAACCTTAGTATTTGGGGATATTGCCTGGGAGATAATCCTGATATTGCTTCGTTTTTCCCTCTCAGTGAATATGGAGGATTTGGTGATATTTTCCCCATACCATGAGAAGCCTGCTGCAAATAGATCAGGTCACAGGAGCAAGAAGGAGAAGAGGGATCACTGCTGCCAGGTGGAGCATTATCTATCATACCTTTCAAGAGTTTTAAAGACCTCCATTCAGTTCATTGTCCGTCATATCCAAGACAAGGACCCCATCCAGTTCAACCCTTCCAGAATATCAGACCCTTTCAATTTTGGAATTATTTCTTCCCCAAAGCCCATAAATTCATTCAAAATGCAGGGACCAGGACTGTGTTGCACACTGCAAGAGTGGTGTACCTTCAGTTGATACATTCTGAACTTCACAATTCATTGATCTAATCACTAAATAATTCTTCCCACAGGCAATAAGAATGCTGAACAGCCAAGGGAACAGCTCACATCAACCATCCAAGGCTCTCCTATTCATGAAACAATATTTATGTACATAGCTGAACACTTGTCCTGCATATGTATTATTTGTCTGTATGTGTGTTTAGCATGGAGGACTGGAAACTATGTTTCTTCGGGTTGTACTTATACACTCAGATGATAATAAACTTGAGTTGACTTACTGTATTTTTTAACCTTGTGATGTCATCCTTTTTTGGATATACTTTTGCAGAAACTCTCCAACTTACCTGAGCCTCATCAATGTCCACTTTACAGAAAATTACATTGGAATATTCTTCAGCACATCTCTGGGGGAGGAATGAAAAGTAAATGTATTCCTTACACAAGAACTATTGTTGCTTGCAGAATCCTCTCCTCATTTCAATTTACATTTAAGAAAGCCACTACATAAAACTAGAAATACATTTTTAAGGCTTAAATTCAGTTAATTAAATAAATGAATCAGCAATTGAAAAGCAGAATTGCTATTCGTTTACTCAAATGTGCTAGAGAAACTCAGCAGGTCACACCCCATACATAGAAAACGTATGTGGATTTCTCCAATACATTTATGTACTGCACCCAACCCCAGCATCTGCAGATTTTCTTGTTTCACTGGTTTTCCTGTACTTACCAAATCCAATTTGTTCATTAATGCCTCTTAGGAAAGTTCTGGACATAAAGAGATGACCAGTGAATGATCAATCATGTTGGTGGACTGGAGTAAAGTGGTTGCATTTGTCTAAAGGTTACTCCAGAACCAGCAATTCAAACCTATCTGCCTTCTGAAATGTCTTATCAGATCACTCAAATCAAGACCCCACCATGCAGTGAAAAATAAAATCATCTCAACTATCTCAGTGCAATTCTCCAACCAACACCCAAGAATCACGTGCCCTTTGGACCAGAGTCCATGATGACCATGTGCACCCATTTATACTTAATCTACCATCAATTCCATTTCATTCTCCTCACATTCCCTCATCAAATCCCCAACTCTCATGTCTTTAAGATTTCTTGGAAAATCTGGAGTGCACAATCTGGGTGGCACGGTTTGCATCGCAGTTAGTGCAACACTGGTGCAGTGCTGGCGATCAGGACTTGGGTTCGAATCCTGCACTGTCTGTAAGGAGTTTGTACGTTTTCCATGTGGATTTCCTCTGGATGCCCCGGTTTCCTCCCCCGTTCAAAATGTACCAGAGGTTGTACATCAATTGGGTGGTATGGGCTCATGGGCCAAAAGGGCCTGTTACAGTGCTGTATGTCTAAATTTAAAAAAAAACAATGGAAATCCAGGCAGTCACAGAAAGAGCATGCAAGCTTCACACAGACAGCACCAGAGACCAGGATGCTACTTTACTGTAAATGGAAGCCCAGAGCTCACACCAGCTCCACCATAGTGCCACTGTTCCACCATGTCACTGGGACTGTAATACAAAATGTGCTAGTGAAACTCAGCAGGCCATGCAGCATCCACAGGAAGTAAAGGATGACCAGTGTTTCAGGCCTGGTCCTTTGTCAGTTATAAGAAAAAACAGACAAGCTCCTGAACAAAAAGATGTGGGGAGCAGGGGGGAGACTACATCACTGACCCCATCACTTCCATTCATCTCTCTCCCACAGCCTCTAACTTAATTGCCTGCACTTCCTGGCCATGTACTCTGATCCAAGTACTTACTTTAAAAACGGGTTTTAATGCTTCACAAGGTTTACACCAAGTTGCGTAGAAATCAATGAGAACCAATTTGTCGCCAGCTTCAACCAGCTTAGCCTCGATTTCTTCCTGAAAAATTAAAACAGGTTATTTTAGTTAAATTAACAGTACTTTTAAAACAGAGCTCTAAAAATAGTACTACCATCTATTTACCCAACCTGTGTAGCCTGTTGAACTTCAAAGGCAATGGGTCATACACTTCATTTTTAAAAGGCTATTTATGATTCAGTTAGTGAAATAATACTTGAAAAAGAACAGGATTTTTCTTCTGCCAATAGTGAAACACCCACTTGTGTCTCTGCAATTATGATCTGGGAGCAAAACTGCCCTCTGGCAATTTGTAGTTTCTCAGAATGTTTTGGTTTAGTGATACATTGAATCTGTTAACTTAATGACAATGCGATTGTGAAGGATTGTGTTAATTGAATTGTATTTTTGTGTGAATAAACATAGAAAATAGGTGTAGGAGTAGGCCATTTGGCCCTTCAAGACTACACTGCCATTCATTTTGATCATGGCTGATCATCCACTCAGTACCCTGTTCCAGCTCTCTCTCTCCATACCCCCTGATCCCCCTAGTCACAAGTACTAAATCTAACTCTCTCTTAAATATAGCTATGGAACCAGCCTCAATCACTTCCTGTGTCAGAGAATTGCATAAATTTTCCACCCTCTGAGTGAAAAAATTCTTCCTCATCTCAGTCTTAAAGGTTTCCCCTTTATCCTTAAACTGTGACCCATGGTTCTAGACTTGCTCAACATTGGGAACAATCTTCCTGCATCTAGCCTGTCAAATCCCTTAAGAATTTTGAATGTTTCTATTAAATCTCCTCTTAATCGTGTAAACTCCAGCAAGTACAAGCCCAGTCGTTCTAGCCTTTCTTCATATACAAGTCCTGCCATCCCTGGTATCAATCTGGTAAACCTTTTCTGCACTCTCTCCATGGCAATGATGTCCTTCCTCAGATAAGGAGACCAAAACTGAACACAATACTCCAGGTGAGGTCTCAGCAAGGCCCTATACAACTGCATCAATACCTCTCAGCTCCTGTACTCGAATCCTCTTGATATGAACGCCAACATACCATTCACCTTTTTTACTGCTTGCTGCACCTGCATGCCCACTTTTAATGACTGATGCACAGCGACACCCAGGTCTCTTTGCATCTCCCCTTTTCCTAATTGGATACCATTAAGATAGTACTCAGCCCTCCCATTCTTTCCTCCAAAATGGATAACCACACACTTATCCACATTATATTGCATCTGCCATGCATTTGCCCACTCATCCAACCTGTCCAAATCACCCTGCACACTCTTAACAGCCTCTACACAGCTTACAATGCCACCCAGCTTCGTGTCATCTGCAAACTTGGAAATGCTGTTTTCCATTTCCTCATCTAAATCATTAATACATATCGTAAATAACTGGGGTCCTAGCACTGAGCCTTGTGGTACCCCACTAGTAAATGACTGCCATTCCGAAAAGTACCCGTTTATTCCCACTCTTTGCTTCCTATCTGTCAACCAATTCTCTATCCACCTCAATACCATATCCCCTATACTGTGTGCCTTAAGTTTGTATAGTAATCTCCTGTTTGGGACCTTATCAAAAGCCTTCTGAAAATCCAGGTAAACCACATCTACTGGTTCTCCCCTATCCACTCTACTAGTTACATCCTCAAAAAATTCATTAAGATTAGTCAGACACGATTTTCCCTTCATAAAACCATGCTGGCTCTGATCAATGAATTCACCACTTTCCAGATTTGCCGCAATCACATCTTTAATAACTGACTCTAACATTTTCCCCACTACCGATGTCAAGCTAACCAGTCTATAATTCCCTGATTTCTTTTTCCCTCCCTTTTTAAAAAGTGGAGTTACATTAGCCACCCTCCAGTCCTCAGGAACTACTCCAGAATCTACAGAGTTTTGAAAAATTATCAACAATGCATCCACTATTTCATGGGCTACTTCCTTTAGCACTCTGGGATGCAGACTATCTGGCCCTGGGGACTTGTCTGCCTTTAATCCCTTCAATTTATCCAACACAACTTCATAACTTACACTTATTTTCCACAGTCCTTCCGTCACATTAGCCCCATGGTCCCCTATTATTCCCTGAAGATTATTCATATTTTCCCGAGTGAAGACCGAACTAAAGTAGTTATTTAATTGGTCTGCCATGTCCTTGTCTCCATGACCAATTCACTGCAAGGGACCCACATTTATCTTTACTAGTCTCTTTCTCTTTATATATCTATAAAAACTTGTGCAGTCATTTTTTATGTTCCCTGCCAACTTTCTCTCATAATCTCTTTTGCCTTTTCTGATTAATCCCTTTGTCTTCCTCTGTAGAACTCTGAATTTCTCCCAATCCTCTGGTATTCTGTCTTTCCTGGCTAGTTTATTTTTGAAATAAGAGAGTTGCTTCTGCTTTGATCATAAAAGTAAAATGGAAGGTAACAATCAGTAGGAAATCAGATTTAGTTTCACTCCTGGAATTCCTACAGAGGTATTTGTTTTCTTTACAAAAGTCATTGGAACGTGGCAGATTGTAAGGCGTGGCCCAGCAGATAACAAGTAGAAACCTCAAACGGCTCCTTCTCCAAATCAGCCAAGGGGTCCTGTCATTTTTGTGGAAGGCTATTTCGCCGCGCGGACGGCAGTCCTTCTGCATCATACCTGACCACTTCACCTCTCTCACCCTTAAGACTCACAGTAAATGTATGGGGGGGTGGGGGTGGGGCGTGGGGGTGGGGCGTGGGGGTGGGGCGTGGGGGTGGGGCGTGGGGGTGGGGCGTGGGGGTGGGGCGTGGGGGTGGGGCGTGGGGGTGGGGCGTGGGGGTGGGGCGTGGGGCGTGGGGCGTGGGGCGTGGGGCGTGGGGCGTGGGGGTGGGGCGTGGGGGTGGGGCGTGGGGGTGGGGCGTGGGGGTGGGGCGTGGGGGTGGGGCGTGGGGGTGGGGCGTGGGGGTGGGGCGTGGGGGTGGGGCGTGGGGGTGGGGCGTGGGGGTGGGGCGTGGGGGTGGGGCGTGGGGGTGGGGCGTGGGGGGTGGGGCGTGGGGGGTGGGGGTGGGGCGTGGGGGTGGGGCGTGGGGGTGGGGCGTGGGGGTGGGGCGTGGGGGTGGGGCGTGGGGGTGGGGCGTGGGGGTGGGGCGTGGGGGTGGGGCGTGGGGGTGGGGCGTGGGGGTGGGGCGTGGGGGTGGGGCGTGGGGGTGGGGCGTGGGGGTGGGGCGTGGGTGGGGGGGAAAGAAGAAATCACCATCAGACAAGGTTTGACACATTCATGGCACAACTTTGTCAGATGTATCTTTTAAACTGCTGTAATGAACCTTTATTCTGTGGTCCTAAACATCATGTCTTGGCGTAATTTTTGTTTAATAACACTCCAGAGAGATTTCTTGTGATATTTTGCCTCATAAATGCACTTTCCTTCCTTGTATTAAAGATTATATTGTGAAACTCTGCAGTCCAACTTTTCCCGGATTCAAACGCAACATTTTTATTGATGAAAGTTGAAGTGTAGCAAACACTTCACCAAGGTGTGGGGGAACATGGGAGATGTCCGAACTAAGTGGGGTGGGGGGTGGAGAGAGAAAGAAAGTAGGAACTGGAATAACTAGTTAAGGGGGTGGGCGGAGATAGGCAAGCTGATAAAATCTGTACTGTTCAAAACTCGCAACGTGGTGGGCAGTGAATTCAGCCACAACAACCACATTCACGCAAAGTGTCTTCAAAGTGGGGCTCAACACGAGTGTAGAAAACCCCTGAGCCGCATAAGGAAATATTAGGGAACTTCAAACGCTGGGTGAAAAAATTTGAAAGGACGAAACCGAGAGAGAGCGCGAGGGTCGGGGAAGGAATGGCACAGGTCTGGGGTAATTCGGATGGAGAACGGTCGAGATGCGCTGCTCGCAGTGAAGGTTCAGCGGAGGCTGGAGAAAGTAGACCCCGCAGGGATGAAGCGGCACAGGACAGGCTTTTCACTCTGACCCAGTTAGCAGAGAAAAATGAAACACTCGGCAATTCCTGTGACATAATTCTTTACCCAAACAACGAAATCGGTCTCATTGGTATGTAACCCGCCTGCGTGTGCATAAGGAAACTTCCGAAATACCCAAGGTCATCAGATTAAAATAATCTCACACACAGTAAAAAAACTAGAGACTGAAAAGTGACTTTCAAGCTTACTTTACTGGAGAGACACTGCACAGGGGTGGTATCGAGCTGCTGCTGCATTGCCATGTTGCTCTCTTGACAAAAGCCCAGTTCGACTCATGATAAACAAGACGAACCCACCTTATTTAAAGTAAAAGGAAGTTGCGTGTTACTCTGTAGCTAAATTGTTGTTGCAACCGAGCAGTAAAGCTGCCTCTCCATTGGCTGCTAAATGTTGTCAAATGGTATTTTTATATAGAAGGAGAAATACCGAAAAAATAAACATACTTACACTCCCAGAATAGCCATTCACACAGGCAGGGGGTTTACACTGAAGTTGTGGTGTTTTCAGAGGCTGGATTTTTAAAAAAACTTTACTTATTTGAAAAATTGTTAGTAATAATACAAAATAAAAACAATGACAACATTTAAGAATAAAAAAGAAAGCAAACAAAAATAAAAGAAAAAAAGATCACACTCACCCCTTCAGCCGGCTCTCTTCAGGAGAGCCAAAAATATATAAAGAAAAACTAAAAATAAAATAAATCAAACTACATCTACTCCAAATATGGTGACCACTTATTAACAAAAAAGAATAATTATCATGTAGATGATATGTAATTTTTTCCATAACAATACAAGTTTTCATTTCATTAATGCCATTGCATTATGTTAATCACTGTATTATCTTTCCATGGACTTGCTCCACATTTTCGAGCTATGGACAATGCTAAATATCCAAATGCAATTTGAAATTGATCCAAGGAATCACATAACCCAATAAAAAAAAATGGGTGGATCTAATGGTAACTTAAACTTATACAATTTTTCCAAAATTTGCTTAATTTCTTCCCAAAATGGTTGTACATAGACACAGGATCAAACAGCATGTAAAAAAGTTCCAACACATGTACCACATCTAAAACAGGAATCTGAACTATTGAAACCATATTTTTTCAATTTTTCAGGAGTTAAATATAACTGATGTAAAAAAATTATAATTAACCATTCCATACCATGCATTCGTCAATCTAGTCACACTATCATGACATATATGCGTCCAATATTCTTCAGGAAAACCAAAAGTTAAATCATTTTCCCATTTAAGTTTAGATTTCTCCCATTCTAGCTTATCCACATTATCTTGTAATACTTGATACGTAGCAGAAATGTAGCCCTTTTTTGGTATAGAGGAAATCAAAGACTCAAATTCCGACAATACAGGTAAAATCATCTCTCTCCCATATATATTTTTCACCAAAGATCGAATTTGATAATAAACAAATAAAGAATTTTCTGCAACATCAAAACATTCTTTCATTTGATTAAAAGAAAGAAACTGTCTTTCTGCAAAGCAATCCTGTAATGTTTTATACCCTTAGAATCCCAACTCTTTAAATGACTATTAAATATTGAAAAAGAAATAAGCTGATTATTTCAGCTTATAAATAGACAATTTACCTTTTGATCCTAGAGTCTTGTTTTTTTTTTGTCCATAACATCAATAAATGTTTTAATATTGGCATATTATACTCCCATAACAAATTTATATTCCACCGAAATATAAATTGACGCATTGCAATTTCAGAAATACATGCCATCTCAACTTTAGCCCAACTTGGAGGCCAATTCATATCCCATCAAACCACTAATAAATTTGAACTGGGCTGCTTCATAATAGTTCTGAAAATGAGGTAATTGCAATCCACCTAATGCATACTTCCAAGTAAGTTTACTTAATGCTACCCTTGGTAATTTACCTTTCCATAAAAATTCCCTCGTGACTTTATTTAAGTCCTGAAAAAAGTTCTTTGTAAGAAAACATGGTATTGATTGAAACAAATATTGAATACGTGGAAAGATATTCATTTTAATGCAGTTAACCCGACCAATTAGAGTTAACGGAAGGTCCTTCCACTTAAGTCTACTTTAATCTTTTTCAATAATGGAACATAATTTAATTTATATAAAAATTGATACTCAATATTCACAATTATTCCTAAATATTTAATTTTATCCAACCATTTCAAATGAATAACATTTTTATACACTGAATAATCCCCTTCACCAACCAGTAAAATTTCACTTTTATCCCAGTTAACTTTATATCCAGATAATGATCTGTACTGTAATAAACATTTCTGTAAATGTGGCAAAAATTGTTCTGGGTTTGTTAAATATATCAAAACATCGCCTGCAAACAAATTAATCTTATACTCTTCATCCATAACTCTCATCCCTTGTATCTGTTCATTTTGCCTTATTAATTGAGCTAATGGTTCAATAGCCAATGCAAACAGGGCTGGTGACAATGGACAACCTTGTCGGGTAGAACATGTCAATTTAAACAACGATGAAACTTGTCCATTTGTCACCACCCTAGCAGTTGGGTTTGTATACAAAGCTTTAACCCAACCAATTAAAAAATGGCCAAATTTTGAACTTCTCCAAAACCTTAAATAAAAAATCCCATTCGACCCTATTGAAAGCTTTTTCCGCATCAAGTGCGGGTTGGGTTGCTGCCGATATGCATTGACCAAACTAATTAATCGAAGAATATTATCTGAAGCATGTCTGTTTTTAATGAAACTTGTTTGGTCTACATGTATCAATTTAGGCAAATATTTAGCAAGTCGATTTGCTAACATTTTAGCTATTATTTTATAATCCACATTCAATAAAGAAATAGGTCTATACAAAGACACCTTTAACGGATCTCTATCTTTCTTTGGAATTACAGTAATTAGAGCACTAGAACAAGATTCTGGTAACTCATAATGTTCAGTCACTTGTTGTAATACCTCCCCAAACACTGAAGATAAATCTTCATAAAATACTTTATAAATTTCCACTGAGAACCCATCATCGCCTGGTGATTTGCCATTAGGCATTTCCAACATAGCAGTCTTAATTTCTAAATCTGTAAACAGAGCTTCCAAATCTATAATATCCTCTTCTTCTAATGCTGATAACATTAATGTAGATAAAAAAGAATCAGTAGATACATTATCCCGTCTCCCCTCAGAAGTATATAATTTTTTATAAAATGAATAAAACTGGTCATTAATTACCTGAAGTTTATAGGTAACTGTTGAATTCTTTTTAACAGCATTAATAACCTGTGAGGTCTGTTCCTTCTTTAACTGCCATGCAAGTACTTTATGTGCCTTCTCACCCAAATCATAATATGTTTGCTTAGATCGATTAATTAAACATTCAAATTGATGTCTGTAACGTATTATTTCACAGTTTCAATTTAGTTAAAGCTATTTTCTGATCTTCTGTCACTCCCTTCTGAAATTCCTTCTCTAGTTCATCAATTTGCTTCTCTAATTTAAGACTTTCAGCCATATACCCTTTCTTAACTTTAGTAATATAACTAATTATTTGCCCTCTAAGTAAGCTTTTAAAGCATCCCATAACACAAAATGACTTTTAACTGAATTAGCATTTTCAGTTAAAAAGAAATCTGTAACAAAAGTAACAAACTCAGGTTTTTTCAACAACATTGTGTTAAATCTCCATCTATAAGATGAACGTATTACCTCTGAACTTTCATAGGAGAAAAACAGTAAAGAATGATCTGATATAACTCTACTCTTATACTCAGCCTGCAATACCTTTCCTTGTAAACATGCTGATATTTCAAAAAAATCTATTCTAGAAAAAAAATCATGTTGGGAAGAATGAAAAGAAAAATCTTTTGCTGTCTTATACTCGCACTGCTGGTGTGGTTATTGTCAGTACAGTGGGAGCAAGTCATCCTCCATTCCCCCCCACCCCTCTTCCACCCTCCCTCCACCCCATCCTCTCCCCCTCTTCTGTCCTCTTCCCCTCTCCTCCCCCCCCCACGTCTCCTCCCCATCCTCTCCATGACTCCTCCCCACGTCTCCTCCTCCTTCCTGTCCTCTCCCCCAGGCCTCCTTGTAGTGAACTGGGATTCACGAGAAGTGTGCTGTACTGACAACTGGTCCTGCCTCTTGGTCCCTCTCCCTGGGGGGGGGCATATATAACCCTGAACCCTGTGCTGTAAGCTAATAAAAGTGTTAGTTCTCCCTCCAGTCGAGTGTGAGCTTTTATCTCGCTACAATCCTCCCCCATGTCTCCATCTCCCCATCCTCCCTCCATCTTACCTGTTCCATTCTCCTCCCCCCCTATCCCATCCCCCTGTCCGTCCTGTCTCATCTCCACCCTTGCCCCCATCGGCACCCTCTTTTATCTTTCATGGAAAAGCGACTTGCCCTCCCCCCCCCCCCCCCCCCACCAGCACTGAGTTGGAGAGAAGCAGGCGGTGGCTGGCTCAATGCGGGAGCAATGGCAATCTTCCTTACCCATGATGCCCCATGCAGCTGGAACTCTGCGTTTCAGCTGTATGGGCGGTGGGGGGGGGGGAAATCACAAACATCCCCCTCCCTTCAGCTTCTTTTGTTCTGACAAAGAGTTTTCGATCTGAAAAGTTAACTTCCCACAGATGTAAAGGCAGCACAGTGGAGCAACTAGTCGAGCCACTGCCTCATGGCTCATTCCTGTCTTGTGGAGTTTGCATGTTCTCCCTGTGCCCACATGGGTTTACTTTTGCTGCTTTGGTTTCCTCCCACATCCCAAAGATGTACAGCTGGTCAGCTAATCAGCCACTGTAAACAGCTGCTAGTACGTTGGAGTGGTGGAATCTAGGGGGAGTTGATGGGAATGTGGGAAGAATTGGTCAGTATGGATAGCATAGCGGTTAGTGGCTACAGTGCCAATGACTGGGGTTCAAGTCCCATGCTGTCTGTAAGGAGTTTGAACCTTCTCCCCATGTCTGCATGGGTTTCCTCCCATCTTTTAAAACTTTCTGGTTTGTTGGTTAATGGGGTATAATTGGGCGGCATGGGCTTGTGGACTGAAATGGCCTGTTACCGAGCTGTATTTGACTCTAAATTAAAAAATTTAAATTTAAAATATTTAAAAAATGGAGTTAACAGAGGCTGATGTAAATGGCTGGTTGTCAGTGGGCAGAATGGCTTGATTTAATATAGAACAGTGCAGCACAGTTAGTGCTGAGACATGTAAGTGTGGAAGGTGGTCTTCCCTACCTTCATCTCAGAATTTGATTGCTCCAATTTTGGGACCAGTCCTTTCAATTCAATTTAACTTATTGTCATATGGAAGATATTGCCCGGTAATGGCAAACAAAGAGACGTAAAATAATCCAGCGCCATCATTAAAACTAGAAGAAGAACCAGGAGGGTCCCTTCAGAGTCATTGAATGGCCAGAAAATTTTCTGTCTACTCTGATATTGCTGCCTCCAGCATCCTTGTAACCTCTGAGCCATGAGGCATGTTGTTCAATGGTGAACCCAAGGTCAAGGTCCTCTATCTCTTCCAACCCTGTTTCTAAATAATTGGAACGTTAAGAAGCCATTGGCAGATCGAAGAATTTCTTTTTAAACCTCTATCCTTTTAACTCATTTATTATGCTCCTCAAAGGCTACTTTTTGGCTAAGCTTTTGCATCATATGATCGTTGGGTGTATTTAAGGCATAGATTGATAGGTATCTGAACAGTCAGGTATCAAAGGTCATGGGGAGAAGGCAGTGGAGTGGGGTTGAGTGGGAGCATGAATCAGCTTATGATGGAATGGCAGAGCAGACTCAATGGGCCAAATGGCTTACTTCTGCTCCTATATCTTATGGTCTAGCATTGCGAAGGACATGGTATCATCTGTCATCATGAAAATATCAGGCTTCACTTTGAATAGGTACATTCAGACCAAGATCTCCTTATGCAGCTTAATATTAAATTTCAACTGAGAACATTTCTGTGGACTGATTTGGGATTTTTTTTAACTAAGTTAGAGGTGCTAAATAAATGCAAGCTGTTACAGATGTCAACTTGCTGGGAGAAAACACAAACTAAAAACCACAACAAAACCACATCGTTACATCTTATTGTTTTTATTTATAGAATTAGGCGATGATGCATGAAAGGTGTTCATACAGGATTTATTTCACCTACTGAATCCAAATATACATATTGTAAAAATGGCTATTTATGGGGTTATTATCACTGGACTGGAGCATGCTAATTTCAGTTTAAACAGATGCAGATTGAGGCAGTTTCAGTGGGTGCTTTTATGTCATCTAGTCCTACATAAAGACTACATTAGCTTGTTTCGATCTGAAAATATCAGGCTAGCTGGAAATATTCTGGTTTTCAAAACAATTAAAACACCATGAATTAAAACTTTACATTGTTCTCTTAAAATAAATTCATTTTATGTGGAGCCCAGCCTGAAAACTACAGCAGTCATTGGTATAAAAACTCAAAATTATGATTTGTCAATTATGCCTTTCAACATAATACAATTTTCTTAAAAATTATATTCCTGTATGAAAAAATACAGCTTTGTTTCACAGAAAAGTATCAATATATATCAGGATTTCAAACAATTAAATGGATAACAGTTCAGTTAAATGTTGTGGTGGTGATGTATTTCATTGTAGTTTGGTTAATTCAGTCTTTGCAGGATATGCCTTCAAGAGAAGAAAAAATAAGTAGACTTTCTCCTCCTGGAAAACAGAAACTCTAATTTAGGTGCATTTTTTTTGAAAAATAAACTTTATTTACAATAAATTATTTACAAAAAAAAAAGAAAACCGTTCAATGTCTTTTCACATCCTCTGTGTCATTTGCATACACTTCCATCGATGTATATTTTTACTTTCATTCTCTAATTACACCTTTGCAATCATAATGGCAACTTGTCATTATTTCTCCCTCTGTTGTTTGAGGGATTTCCCTCGGCCTCAGCCCCTCAATGCCCGGTAATGGAAGGACTCTAGACTGTGGTCTTTCCCCACAGTGCCCTTGTGTTAGCTGCACTAGGCCTCATTGCATTCCTCATCACATACTGCTGCAGCCTGGAACGTGCAAGGTGGCAACATTCCCTCACCGACATCTTGGTGTGCTGGAATACCAATAGTTTTGGGTAGACTAAAGGGTGTCTTTCATCGAGTTGATGGTTTTCCAGCAGTTTTGTTTGTCCATCTCGGCATATGTCCCCAGGAACAGCAGGTAAATTAGAGAATCCTCTGTCATGCTGCTTCTGGGGATAAACCGTGACAAGGACCCTTGCATCCTCTCCACACACACTCAGCAAATCTGCATTCTGCAAAGAGGTGGGTGACTGTCTCCACTCCACCACAATCATCTCAGGGACAACATGCATGGTGGGTGAGATTTCTGTTGTACATGAAGGATGTGACCGGGTGGGCTCCTCTCACCACCAGCCAGACAAGTCCTGGTGCTTGTTTATGAGCACTGGTGATGAGGCATTCTGCCAGATGACCTGGGAGCTGATCGAATTCTTGTCTCTCAGCATTTGCTGGGTGATCTGTGCTGCCCATTGTCTGATGGCTTTGTGGTCAAAGGTGCTTGTCTAGAAAAACTGTTCCATGAAGGATAGGTGATGTGGCAAAGTCCACCTGACTGAAACATGGCATAGTACTTGGACCAAATCCATCTTTTACAACACCTGGGGCAGGTAGAACCTCAGCACACAGCGACACTTGGTGACCTTGTACCTTGTATTTTGGTTCCACGCACAGCCTCATGCAGCCATTCTTGAAGGTGGTTATCAGGATGAGGGCCACATTGGGTACGCCCTTGCCCCCATTGCCTGGTGACTTGTACATGCTGACCCTTTAGACCATTTCTATCTTGGATCCCCATATGAACCAGAAGAAAGCTCTGGTGACCTGCATGGCAATGGTGCAGTGGATGGGCCACACCTACACCATGTATAGCAGTACCAAAAGTACCTCACTCCTGATGATCACATTCTTCCCTGTTATTGAAAGCACAGCACCCACACACCCAATTTCTCGTGGACCTTTTCAATCTGCTCTATTTTTTGTTACCTGCCTCAGCTTCTCAAAACCATATTATTATTTAGTCAGTTCTGACTGTGATGGGGATGGTGGACCAATCAGACCAGTTACTGAAGGTTTACATTGATGCCCGATGCAGACTCAAACTAGTGACATCATCCATGTACATGGATGCTTTGACCCGAGTGCCTCCAGTGCCTGATAACATCACTTCTCATGCCCTTGTTCTTTCTGATTTATTCAGAAAAGGGGTCTATGCAGTACACAAATATGACTGGAGCGAGCAGATAGAGAAGCAATCTATTTCCGACCCAGTGATTTGGACTGTGCTACGAATGTCTGTGTGGAGCATTTTAATCCAATTTTGGATTTCCTCCCTAAAGCCCCATTATGGAGAACACATCCATCATATATGTGTGTGATATACTAAGCTGACTAGTCAGGGGACCACCCTCCTTTTCTGCACATAAGTGATGGTATCTCTGAGTACCTCATGGGTTGTATGGTCTGTGGGGGGGGGGGGGGGGGGGAGAAGGGAACATTTGTTGCATCTCCATTTGGTACCAACAGCAAGGTGGACAGTTCCCCTAGATTCCTGATGGGCACAGTAAAGGTTGTACAGCTTCGCGACACCTTCGGCATCTATGCAAATGGAGCAGAGCCACAGCCCACCTGGTTAAGATCGGACAGCTCAGCCCCATCTTGGATAGACTTCTTCTTCGTGTCAAAGACCATCACCAGTCAGAACCACCTACGTCACATTCTTCTCTGACCACTGTCTTCTACAGGAAGACCAGAAGGCAGGCAGGGGAACATGAAAGCTGAATGTGAAGCTGCAGACCTCAGAGAATGTAGAGATACTAAAGAAGGAGTACACTGGTTGGAGAACCATGAAACCTTTCTTTGACTCCTCAGTGAACTGGTGGGAAGCGACCAAGGAGAACATCAAGAGTTTCTTTATCCTCAAATATGTTCAGAGACAGAAGGAACTGAGCCAACACCAGGCTGACCTGCAGCAACTTCTCCTTCTGCAGTCAAGAGGGGTGGATATGAGAGAGGAACTCTGAGAGGTAAAGAGCAGGCAAGTCGCACTATTCACCTCGGAGTCCTCCAAATCATCTTCTGATCTGGAGTCTACACAGTGGAGCAGGATGAGACATGCTCGCGCTTCTTCTTCCAAAAAAGTTAACAAAGGGAGCTCTGTAATCTACAGCCTTAAGGAAATGAATGGCTCAGTCAGATTCCTTACTGCTGATCTATATGACAGCACTCAGGAGAGTCTGGACCAGCCATTTTCCCAGTGGGAGCTGATGGACAAGTAAAATACTCAGAAGCAATGACTTACCAGCTGAGTTGTAAACAGTTCTGTGGCACATGGTCAGCTCTGACATGCTGGAAATACCATATATACTTGTGTAATAGTCGAGTATTTTTGGTCAAATAGTTGGGGGGGGTGGGGAGTTGACTTTTACATGGGTCATAATTTTGACTGCAGTAAGTACCTGTGTCATTCAAGGTGTTGGGAGCTTGGATGGCTGGGACAGGGTGGTAATTCTGTGCTCAGAGCATTGGAAGCTCGCTGGGCAGGCTAGGACCTAGGAGTCTATGGTCGCGGTTTTGGGAGCTCTGTTGGGCAAGTGGCTGCGACACAGAAATGCAGTCAGGGTGTTGGGAGCTCGGATGGACAGGTGGTTGGGGCCAAAAATAGGGGGATCGACTTTACATGGGTCATTTGGAAAACATGCAGGTTTTGGGCCAAAAAAGGAGTTGACTATTACAGGATTGACTATGACACGAGTATATCCAGTATACAACTATCCTTCTAGCAGACTCCATGTCAGGCTCCATGAGGAAGGGCATCATCACCCTCATACTCAATGGGGAGAAGGAAGATACCAGGAATTGGAGACCCATATCATTGTTCAATGTTGACTACAAGATTCTGTCCAAAGTCATTGCCAGTCGAGTAGAGTCTGATCTTGGATGGGCGATCCACCCAGACCAATCCTGAACTCATTTAGGTACGTGGCACACTGCATTGGCACATGCTGTGATTGAATAGTACTGGTGATGGGTGTCACTAAACTGGAAGATGTGAATTCAAGTCCTACTGTAGATGCTTGAAGACAAAAGTCCAGACTGACAATACCTGAGCCTATCTGCTAAACTTTCTAAATCCATTCAAGATGAGACTCAGGTGTGAGGGAAAACAAATCTTTCCTTTAATCCTTTTTAAGAGAGCAGAATCTTGCATTGCCTTGTATGTATGAAAATGAGGGAATAGGCCAACTGGAATAGTCAAAGGTTAGAATGGCTTAGAATTACTTAACCAGCCACACTGCACCTTACAGCAGCTGCTGTGGGTTCTCTATTGTGAGACAAGCCAAGTTGAATGACAGGTGTAGTGCCATCCATCATTCAGCAAGTCCTTGTCTCTCAGTGGCTCAGTATCTGCCACTCCCTGCTCATTTGCATTTTCTGTCCACGGTGTTCCTGAACATTCAGCAACTTGTGATGTTTTCATTCAAAATGGAGGACACTGCAGTATCCTGCCTCAGGAAGGAAGGTGTGGCCACAAAACTAAAATTGTTTTGAGGATTTCCGACTATTTTCTGGCTGTGCTTAATTACTGTTATTGTATTTCAACATATTGGTGGTATAAAGAAATGCTGCAGCCCCGTGGCATTCCCCACATTTATTTCTTCCTGTCAAACAGGACACAAATTTCAAAAGCTACAGGAATTTCCAGGCAACAGTTTTTATGAGTGAACATTCTTTTAAAGTATTCTCCAAATTAGAATCAAAATTTATTGTCTTGAACAAGTCACAAAATTCAGTGTTTTGCAATATTCTTCAATATTGATACATAAAGTCTTGATAAGAGCAAGATCAAATAAGTCAATCCTTATTTTGTTCTGATCACCATTATATTTTTCAACTTATGATGGTAGGGGAAGGTGAAAATTTTAAACCCTAAAAAAAAGAGGGCAAATAGGCATAGCTAGACAGTGAGAGCTGAAATCAGTGAAAAATGTAGGTCAACAATTCAAAAGTTTCGGAGCTGCATTTGATAGTAAAGGGAAGACCTATCAAATAGTGAGAGTGAATGTTTCAAAAATATTCACTAAAGATGATTCAAGCTGAGAGGGGCATGGATGCTTTTGCCAACTCAGTTCTCCCGATTATGGCAGCCCACATTTCTCTCTCACCCAGTAGCAACACCAGAATAGTCGTTTGTTTTGCTGCAGTATTGGATCTTGCGCAACTTGACTTTTGTTTCCTGCTTCATTTCTGCAGGCAATTTGCACAGATGCTGCTTAGGAAGGGCTGAACAAGGACATGAAATAGAATAGAAGTAAAATATGCTGAAAGGTGGGGAGATGAGGGAGAAGGGTGGAGAAGAAAATGGGCAGGAGGAAGTTTGTGTGGAGCAAAATGATCTATTCTCATGTTGTAAAGTCCTGTCTCATTGTGTTAAATCACCTTGTACATAATAATGATGAAAAAGCTGTTCAGGTCTTGAGCTTCAACTGCCACTCAATGACATCATGCTGGTCTGAGTCCTGATTCTTTAGACCCCTAGTTTTCCCAAATCTCTTGATACATGATTATAACTAAGTAACTTGACTCACCTGGAACAATCACTGCCACTCCAATTCGGCAAGCACTGACATCGATTTGGTCGAATGCATCTGCCACCATTTAAACAGGGAGTCTGACACACCGCTGAACAGAAGGCAGAAGTGACAACAGTTAAATTAGATGAAGAAAGTAGTTGGCAAATAACATACAAATTTTGTGTTTTAAGATAAATGATACACATTATGGTTAAGAAACTGCTGTTATCACAGTTTTGGAGCCATTGAGATACTTCTAACATTACATACTTAAAGAAACTAAACCTTCCCTACCTCACACCCATAACCCTCTCCGTGTGCCTGTCCAAGAGTCTTATAAATGTTTCTATTGTACCAGCCTTCACCATCACACCTGGTAACACATTTCAGGCACCCACTACTTTCTGTGTAAAAAAAAACTACCCCGACGCCCCCCCCAAACGTTTCTCCCCTCACCATAAACAGATGTTCTCTGATATTTGCTTCTGACGGCCTGGGACAAGGTGCTGGCTGTCCACTCCATCCATACCTCTCTTAATCTTGTAGACCCTGACTAATGAAGGCCAGCATAATAACAAGCCTTTTTAATTACCCTATCAACTGCACAGCATACTTGAGAAATGTATGGATTTAAACCCCAAGGCCCCTCTGTTAAGAATCCTGCCATTAACCATTTACTCCACATTCAAGTTCGACCTTCACACTTATCCTGATTGAACACCAAGCCACTTCCCCGACCAACTCTGCATCCTGTCTGTACCCTGCTGTAACTGACAATAACCTTTTACACTATCTGCAATAATGCCAACTTTCATGTTATCTGTAAACTTACTGACCCATCCTTCATTTATTTGTGCATATTATTTATAAAAATCACAAAGAGTAGGGGTCCCAGAATTGATCCCTGCAGAATACCACTAGTCACTGACCTCCAGGGAGAATATGATCCATATACTACTACTCTCTGCTTTCTGCAGGCAAGCTAATTCTGAATCGACCCAGCCAAGGATCCATGGATCCCATGCCTCTTGACTTTCTGAATTAGTCTACCATGGGGGGGATGTTGGAAAATGCTTGATGAAAATTCATACACACATCTACTGCCCTACTTTCATCAATTTATTTTGTCTTCCTCAAAAAACTCAATTAGACTCATGAGGCATGACCTGCTCCTCACGAAGCCTATGAGAAGACTATGCTTGTAAATTCTGTCCCAAGAATCCTCTCCAATAGTTTGCCCATCATGGATGTACTATAAGAGTCACTGGTTTATAATTCCCAGGATTCTCCCAATCACCTTTTTTAAACAAAGGAACTAAACTTGCCATTTTCAAATCCTCCGGTACCTTCCATGTGGCTAGCGAGGTTGGAAAGACTATTGTCAATGTCCCAGCAATCTCTTCCCTCGCTTCCTGTAGCAACTTGGGGTATACCTTGTGTGTTCTGGGGACTTAACAATCTAAATGTTTTTAAGATGATCCAGTACTTTCTCTTTAACTTCAACATGCTCCAGCACACAAATCTGTTCTATACTAATTTCACGTTGACCAAGGTCTTTCTTTCTCTCTGGTGAAGCAAAGTATTCATATAGGACCTCATCTACCTCCATTTCCTCTAGGCACATGTTCCCTTCTTTGTCCTTAACCAGCTCTACATTCATTCTAGTCATCCTTCTCTTCTTCATATATGGCTAGAACACATTAGAGTTTTCCTTAATTCTGCTTGCCAAGGCCTTCTTGGGAACCTTTCTAGCTCTCCTTAGATATTTCTTAAATTCATTCCTGGCTACGACAGAATTTTCATGAGCCCTTCCTAACTTTTGCTTCCTAAACCTGATGTATGCTTTCTTCTACCTCTTAACCAGCTGACTCATCTCTTTTGTCACCCATGGGTCCCTTTTCCTATTATCATTTCCTTGTCTAAACAGGACAAACCTATCCAGAATCCCATTCAAGTTGTCCGTAAACATCCTCCACATTACTTTTGAGCTTTTGTCGAGAATATTTGTTCCCAATTTATTCTCCCCAGTTCCTGCCTAATCCCATCATAATTAGTTCTTCCTCAATTAAACAATTTACCATTTTATCCACTAACATCCTTGTCCATAGCTATGCTAAAGCTCAGGGAGTTTTGGTCAGTGACACCAAGAGGTCTGATACCTAATTAGATCCACTGTGGACTCTCCTCTGGTCCATATACTGTATTAGGAAGCCTTCTTGGACTCATCTGGTAAATTCTGCCCCATCTATCCCTCTTGCAGTAATATACCAGTCAATATTTTGGAAGTAGAAGTTTCCCATGACAACAACACTGTTATTTTTGCAACATTTCAAAATCTGCCCACTAATCTGCTCTTTAGTGTTGTGAGGGTTATTTGGGGGCCAATTGACTACTCCCAATAGAGTGATTATTCCCTTCCTGTTTCTGACTTCCATCCACATGGACTCAGTAGACAATTGTTCCTCTCTCTCTGCAGCTCTGATTAGTCATGTTTCTCCCACTCATACTTTTTATCTCCCATTTTTACATGGATAAGTATGACTTGACCCAAGGAAATCTATGAGACATAAAATGTTGTTGACCACATTAAGAAAAAATTTGCTGGAGGCAAGAACTGCTTGCAGTGGCAGTAGGCTGGGTAACCAAGTGATGGTCAGCCCAGTATCCTGTCTGAAAGTGGAAGCAGATTTGACATGAATTTTCAGCAGTGGTATCAAATAAAGACTTGAACAGGAATGAAAACAATGGACAGATGAGCAAAGAGCAGGGAGCTGATCCAACTGGATAGTTCTTTCAAAGATCCAGTGCACCAGTCATGGACAAAATAGCATTGTTCTGGGCTGCAAGATTCATTTAAAGTTCATTTGCAATGTAACATGTAGGGGGCTGAAATAATCTTACCACGATGGCATCTCGAGCCAGTCCATCCTGCTGGGCAATCACATTGATATGGTGTGGAACACAGGCCTCCATTCAAACAAGGCAGAATGCATATTGCTGTGAAAAGGAGTATAAAAGCACAGTTCTGTCAAGAAGGAGGTACAGGAGCATCAAAATCAGGACTAGCTTCTTCCCACAGGCTGTGAGATTGATGAACAGTACCTTGTATTCAAGTAAATTGTTCCAAAGTATTTATTTTAAACTATATGTGTATTTGTGATTATTATGTGCGGTGTCTTGTGTGCACCATGGTCTGGAGAAATGATGTTTTGCTTTGTTGTATATGTGGAGTCAGATGATAATGAACAAAATGACCCAGAAATCTGTCTACACAGCAGCCCACCCGCCTGTTCTTTGGGACAACACTAAGAAATACAAATTACAGTGTGACCCTCGATATAATGTGCCTCATTGTACCATGTTTACGGATAAACCATGGGTTATTATCATGAATGTGAGATGGAATGTGGGTAGCTGTAGGCATAAGAGGCTGCAGATGCTGGAATCTGGAGCAAAAACATTATTTTGGTGAAATTCAGTGGGTCGAGCAGCATCAGCGGAGCAGGTGGGTGGGGAATTTTCAATGTTTTGGGTCCAGACACTGAGTCAAGACTGATACAGGATCTCGCCTTGTACCAGCATCGCCACCTTTTAAAAAAATCAGATTTAGTCTTTGGAAAAACACAAGGCTGGAGAAACTGAGCAGGTCAAACAATGTTATTTACATAGCAAAGGTAAAACACATAACTAACTTTTCAGGCTTGAGCCATTCATCAAGGTATGGAAAAATGACAGCAGTTGTCCGAACAAAAGAGTAATGGGGGGAGGTGCGGTCACAAAGGCAGGAGGTGATACGTGGAGAAGGGAGGGAGGAGACAGCAGTGATCAAAGGAAGGAGGGATGGCTGGGTGAAGGGAAGGTGGAGAACTGGAAAGGGGAAGGGAAGGGGGTGGGAAGAGGAGAGTGGGTTAGCAGAAACTGGAAAAGTCGATGTTAATGCCATCTGGCTGGAGAGTGCCCAGATGGAGAATCAGGTGTTGTTCCTCCAATTTGTGGGAGTTCTTGGTAGGATATTACATAAGGTCTCTATCACTGGTGTGGACGGAGTGAAGGTGCTCAGCAAAGTGATCTCCCAGTCTGCTCCCAGTCTCTCCATAAAGGGAGCACCAGATGCAGTAAATTAGTTCTGCAGATACACAAGTGAAGTATTGCTTCACTTGAAAGGCTTGTTTGGGGCTCCAGACTGTGGTGAGGGAGGAGGTGTGGGCACAAGTATGACCACTGGGGAAGGTGCCGGTGGTGGGGAGGGGGGTGGAATTAGTGGGGGATGGATGAGTGCATGAGGGAGTCACGGAGGGAGCGGTCCCTACGGAAGGCAGAGAATGGAGAGGAGAAGATGTGGTAATAGGAACCTGTTGTAAGTGCCGGAAATTCTGGAAGAAAATGTTGGAAACAGAGGCTGGAGGGGTGGTAGGTGAGGATAAGGGAGATTCTATATGTTGCATCTGTGGATGGAGGGGGCCAGGGCAGGTGAGTGGGAAATGGAGGAGATACACATGAGGGCTGAGTTGATGGTGGTGGAGGGAAAACCACGTGTGTGGAAGCAGGCAAACATTTCTGAAGATCTGGACTGGAAGACCTCATCTTGGGAACAGATGTGGCAGAGACAGAGAAATTGAGAGAAGGGAATAGAATCATTGCAGGGGACAGAGTGCGAGGAAGTGTATTCAAGGTAGTTGTGGGAGTTAGAGGGTTTTTAATATATGTTGATGGAAAACTTGTCTCCCAAGATGGAGACAGAGAGATGCAGGAAAGGGGAGAGTGTTGTCGGAGATGGACCAAATGATTTTGAGATCGGGGTGGAAGTTGGCCGTGAAGTAAATGAAGTTGACCACTCTTCACGGGTGCATGAGGCAATCAATATTGTGGAGGAAGACTCTTTGCCCAGTTGACAACCATTTTAATTCCACAATCCATTGCCACACCAACATGTCTGTCCTTGGTCTCATGTTCTACAATATTGAGGTCACCTGCAAATTGAAGAAACAACTTAAATTCAGACTCGATAGTCTGCAAACAAACAGCATTAATGTTGACTTCTCCCATTTCTATTAACCTGTTCCCCTGTTCCCTCTCTTTCCCTTCAACTCTGTCCCTTTCAAAGTTCAAATTTATTGTCACAGCACATATATAGCACCACATACAACTCTTTTCTTTTTCCTATGGGCCAGACAGAATTTATACATCTTGGTAGAGCAAACTGTACTCATGAAAAAGATACATATACAAAAGAGAGAAATGTAAGCAAAGAAAGAAAGGTAAACAAACTGACTGTGCAAATACAGAAAAAAAAAATTGGAAATAAATAACGTGCACATTAAGAGTCCTTAAATGAGTCTCTGGTTGAATCTGCTCTTTAGGAGTCTGATGGTGGCAGGGTAGCAACTGTTCTTGAACCTGTTGTGACAAATCTTGGGGCACCTATACATCTTTCCTGATGGCAGCGGTGAGAAAAGAGCAGGTCCTGGGTGGTGTGGATCTGAGATGACTGCTGCTGCTCTCTTGATGATGACATAAACTTTGATGGTGGGGAGAGTTTTGGCAGTGATGTACTGGGCTGTGTCCACTACCACCATCTCCCCAATCAAAGAGCAACTTTTCATCCCCATCACCTCAGATTCTTTCTCTTCTACCCTATCATCTGTATCCACCCATGACTTCTCAGAATCAGAACTTATTTTCATGAGTTTGTTGCTTTGCAGCAGTATCACAGTGAAAATATAGCTATAAATCACATTTCAAAAATAAATAAATAGCCCACGAAGTAGCAGAAAGAGGGGATGTGTCTGTGGTTCATTGTTCATTCAGAAATCTAGTGGCAGCTGAATACTTGTCTTCAGGCTTCTGTATCTTTTTCCTGATGGTGGCAGTGTGAAGAAGGAATGGCCTGGGTGGTGGGGGGTCCTTGAGGATAGAAGCTGGTTTATTAAGACACCGCCTCTTGAAGATGTCCTTGATGGAGTGAAGTCTGGTGTCCATGATGTCACTGCTGGAGTTAAAAACTCCGAGTTTTTTCTGTCCTGTTCATTGGCTCCTCCATACCAGACAATGATGCAGCCAAACAGAATGCTCTCCACAGTACATCTGTAGAAGTTTTCATGAGTCTTTGGTGACATACCAAATCTCCTTAAACTCCTCACGAAGTATTGTTGCTGGTGAGCCTTCTTCATGATTATATTGACACGGAGGCCCCAGGACAGATCTTTGGTGATGATGACGCCCAGGAATTTGAAATTCTTGACCCTGTCCACCGCTGACCCCTCAATGAGGACTGGTTTGTGTTCTCCTGATTTCCTTCTGGCCCACAATTAGCTCCTTGGTTTTGCTAATGTTGAGTGCAAGATTGTTGTGACATCACTCAATTAGCTGAACTATCTCCCTCCTGTATGCTTCCTCATTGCCATCTGTTACCTGCTAGCCTGTGCTCCTACCCCCACCTGTTTATTCAGGCATCTATCTATTTTTCCTGAAGGTTTTACCGCATGATTTGATGAGTTTCTCCAGCACTTTTGTGTATTGTTATCAGCTTGACTGAGGAAAAAGCCATTAAAGTTCAAGACCTAAAAGAGGACAAAAACCTCATGATCCACTGAACAGCAGCGACCCATGCCCCTGCCTCCAAATACTTCTGTGACTTGGACTATTTGCAGCAAGTATCCCAAGACACTGGAAAAAATATCTCAATTGTCTCTGCAAGACACTCCAAATCCTCTGGAATGATAAACAAGTCAGTACTCCTCCCAGAGCAACAAAACCAACATCAAGGCCCTAATAATATTTATTCAGCACTATTGGGCAAGTCACTTTGATGGCATGCCTGATATAGATCTCTGCTCCATATTCTATCACAGGTAGACATCATCAAGCAGACAGAAGAAATGATTTAATGATGTGCCTCCGTGAGAACATGCAGTATCCCCATGGGCTCCTGGCAATTCCTGACCTATGGCAGCTCAAAATGGGAAAGCAATTGTCAGGATAGCACTAGAAATCTCATGGCCGCCAGTTGCATACAGCTACTTACTCAGCATAAACAGTGGCGAGAATGCACAACTTCACCCACTCACTGCCCAATCTGTGGGAATATGGTAGAACCTGTAGGTTCCACAGTGAATCTACTTAGAATCTACAGAATTGAGTAAAAGGAAGTCATACCACAAAGCAATTAGTCTAGCTATTCCCACAACAACTACCAAGCCCAAGACCATTTATTGTAAGTTACAGAGCAAATGAGTTGACTTGCTTTGTCAGATAGGATATAGAAAAGCAGAGCCACAAGAGACTGCAATCCAGAATAATAAAAAAACCTGCTGGAGGGACTCAGTAGGTCAGGCAGCATCTCTAGAGTCAAAGGGATGGTGGGTGTTTTGGGTCAAGACCCTGCATCAGGATAGGAAAGGTTCCTCTTTCCAAAAATCCCTTGGCCTCCACTACTAGCACCTTTAATTTCCATGAAATATGAGATGCCAATGTACTCTGCCCCAGGCACTTACACCTTGCAAAAGCTCATACCAAATGAAATGGAAAGAGCCAGAAATCTGAAACAAAAACAGGAAAAACTGGAAAAATACATCACAAATCTATGAATGCTGAATCAGAGAAATGAATCTGAAGGGTAACTACCTCTCAAAAAAAAGGAAACAATTCTTCCGACTCGCAGTACTAGAATGATTTGCTGTCTGTTTTGGTTTGAATCCTGGCACATTACATCAGCATATTTGCATAAGTCAAGTGTGAAAGAAACAATTATTCATAACACATTTGTTTGTGGTAGTTTGCTGGCAACTTGGAGATCAGAAGGGGTGGGGATGGCGTGAGGGGGTGGGGAGAGAGAGAAGGAGCGCGAGCGTGATTGAAATAGGGAGATATTGGGGAAAAGAGGAAGGGTTGGCGGGCAAGATAATTGAAGGGAGCGGGGTAAGATGGGAGAAGAGCAAGCAAAGATAAAGGAGGAGAGAAGATTGAGAGGCAGGAATGAATGTGATTCAGATGGGAAGGTAAGTGATCTACACAACTCTATGCGGATGCAGACACTTTTTGATCCTCTTCGCTCTATTCTCCAGACCTTCCCAGTGAGCAAACTAAAATGACATTGTTAGACTAGGTGAAATTTAAGAATTCAGGACCCAGTCTCTTCATTTTATATCCAATAAACTCATTTGTGATCTTTTCCCAGAACTGATCAACATCTGTCCAGATGTCCCAGAAGGCACTGTGGCTCTCAATTATAAGACAAAATGTGTTGGACTTGTCACTCAGACACAAGTAGGACATGAAAGTCTGCAGACAGACTTCTGTTTGTGTTTTTATGTCACAAACATGGTGACATCATTCTTAAATCCCACCTGGTTGTCCTAGTGCAGGTTTAATAGACTGTAAAAAAAGGGACATCAAAATCTTCAGGGGGTCTGAATGCAAGATGGTGGCGCCATTGGTAGGCAACCGAATGACCAGAGTTGGGAGTGTCCAGAAAATGGAGGATCAGTGCGGGTTAACGAAGCGCAAGTGCACAACCCATTCTAACCCTTCCTTAGAGGAGCATTGAAGAGGTCTGCAGGGAAGGACAACCACAGCAGCCAACCAAGTCAGTCGTGGCCAAGGTGAAGGAATTCTGCAGTCAGGAAGGTTTCTGTTAGTCCTGCTAGGTTGCTGAATGGTGCACAAGTAGCTATGTGCACCTGCAACGGCAGGCGCCAGCTCAGGGTCTGCATCATCGGTGTGACTGCCACCCACCGCCGCACCTTCAGGGCCCCGGATTTGCCGCTCTGCTCCCTCGTCCATCTTAATCTCCCGGCTGTGGTGGGTCAGGATCACATAATCCATGACGATCATTCCACAGCAGATCAGCAGGAGCAGTCTGCACCCTCTCCCCCCCACCCCCACTGCCACTGGCCCAGAACCATCGTCCACATGTAGCAGCTCTGGGGGCAGCTTCGTGATCCTGATCCGCCATGGCCAGAAGATTGAGAAGACAATGGAGCAGAGTGGCAAGTCTGGGGCCATGAAGGTGTGGCGGTGGTGGTCACACCAATGATGACCATTTTCACTGATGAAAATCCATTTATGGAAGGGAAGGTTTTGTGGTTCACACTTTTGAGTACATTGTCACTGTTGACACAGACAGATTAATGGCCGGCTTCTTTACCAATGATCCAACACGTAGCTGGAACTGCTCTGCGTTTCCCAGAGGAGTTCCAGATGTGTGGGAGATTATGGGTAATGAAGATGGCCATTGCTCACCGTGTGTTTATGATGGGCAGCGCCACGGCAACAGATGCCCCGCCTACAGCGGTTCCGGATGACGCACCGAGGCACCGCTCTGCATAAGAGCGACGCTGGAGTTAAAATTTTTTGACCGCGGATGGAGCCCACCTCGAAGCGGAGGCCCTTCATAAAAACACCTTAAGAGAGTTGTATTGTGGATATGTCACAGTAATGGCTTTGCAAACATGGATGCTCTTGCATTGGCTTTTTGTGTGATCCCACTGCTGAATATCTAAAGCAGAGCTTGACAGCATTTCCAAGAAATCTTTCAGCATGAGCAGCCTCAGCCCATGGGTCATGCTTGCTCAGCCACAGGCATGGCTTGCTTAAGCACCAGGTAGATCCTGTATCGAAAGAGACCCAAAAGCAGGCCCATGATCAGGTGACCCAGAGCTCTCACTAATGACCCCAAACAATTTCTACAAAATAAGAGACTCTAGGTCAAATCCAGAGAGTTTGCAAGATTTACCTGCAATGTGCCCTTGTGGCAAAACTAGTGTGCGGACTGGAAATCTGACAAAACCTACCGATAGCACTGAGCAAATCAGAGCACAGTAACAGGAAGTTTGAAAGAGACAAAGTTCCAGGAGACACTTGAAATGTTAATTGTGCTTCACTGATGCCTGACTTGCTAATCTTTTTCAGCATTAAGTGTTGATTGGTAAGAGAAAGATACATCCATTATTAGATTTATCTGATTTTATATGTGACTTCTATATTGCCAGGTAGACAATATGGTCCTGGCTACCAGGGCATTCAGAAGATGGGTATCCTGCACCTTCCTAGAATAATTGCAGCATCTGTACACAAGACCTCTTTCTCCACCGCCTATGGACAAAAGAAGGAAACAATATTTCATTGTGTTAGGAATGTGAGTGGGATAAACATAGCAGTTACAGATCTTAAAGTGGAGGGGACATTTTCAGGACTAATAATCTATAATAGTTTATTGGCAATTGGTACATTATGGAGAAAAGACAATTCATATATTATCAACCAACTTGCTTGGTAACATACCTGATTATTTACCAACTTGTCTGAGGTCTTTGAAGAGAATGGATGAAGTTGATATGTAAATAAATATAATAAAGTACCAAACTGGAGGCTTGTCAGCACAATTAAAAATGTAAAAGGGAAGAAAGCGGAGAACAGTGGTGAATAATTGCTTCTCATTCTAGAGTAGAATGGCTAGTTAGGGCAACACTATTGCAGTGCCAGCAACCCAGATTAGATTCCAGTGCTGCAAGATGTTTGTACCTTTTTTCCATGGCCTACACCCTGCATGGGTTTTCTCTGGCTCTGGTTTCCTCCCACCTTCCAAAATGTACAGGGTTGTTTGGTTAATTGGGCAGCCTGGGTTTCATGGATTAGAAGGGCTTTCTACTGCAATGTGAAAAATGTAAATGTATCTAATAGTCAATATTAGGACTATTGGTCCTTTTTCATGTCTATTAATAACTGATACCATGTCAAAGTTGGCTCACGGTAAGATTTTAAATGGCATCATCTCTAAATGTTGTGGTGGGAAGAATAAAGAGGGTGATATAAATAAGATTGTACATTTTTCAAGGGGATACCAATGCAGATACACCTGAGTGTTTTGGAAGATGGCTGGCGAGTTCAAAGGCTCTCTAAATGCTAGCAGCAGTCTTGTCTTTAAAAGCTTGTGTTTCAGAGTTAGGTATGACCCTAGGTAAGTTGTTTCAGTACTGCTCCACAACTTATACAAAGAAACGTTGGACAGATGATGACTTGTGCCCAAATGACACTAAATATTGAGGCAGCAGTCTATGCTCAATCATCCAAATGATGAAAATGCTAGGAAGTGGCACTCTGTAACTTCCTCACCTTTGCTAGGTTTTGGTTCCACTTGGCACCAGATCTCACTCTAAATCTGATTGAAACCTGGGCATGAGAGGCCAATTCAAAAGTGAGATAAGAATGATCAGCATTTGAGCAAATAGCACTAAATGCCCCAATCCACGTGAAAGGCTTTGCACAAGATGGAATGACACTTTGCTCCAGGTCCATGAATATTTATCATCAGCTGCTCATTGATGTCATTCTTTCCTTGATAAAGTGAGAAGGGATTGATAGATTCTTGGCTTTTAGGGGTTTTCTCCAACAGCTATCAGGCTCTTGAGCTCCCCTATCTCCATTAAAAAAACCTGTTGGCATTATTGAAACATCACCTTTTTCCTTCCTTGAATATTTATTATCTTTTATATTTATTATATCTTTCTCTACTGGAGTAATTTAATGCATACTATTGTCATTTTTTTACAAGAGGAATCTGGCTGAAGCAAGTAAGAATTTTGGTGCATGTATACATTGTATTTATGTGTATGCCAATAAACTAATTATCATTGTTATTAATTAAGGGATACAGGCTCAATATAGCAAAAGAGCGCTGAGAGAAAAGTTTGGCTATAAATTTAATGAATAGCAAAGCAGGTATGAGAGCCAAGGAATCTGTTCCTAATTCCAATTCCATTTTTCTTATACAATATAGAAACAGAAAATGTTGGAAATACTCAGCAGGTCAGGCAGCACAGGTAAGATGAGAAACATTGCAGCACCTTCATTTAAATTTGTTCTTTTGTTTGCTGATGTAAAGTCCATTCCACTCAAAAGTGCCTGAATTAAATGCTGCTTTCTTCACCTTTTGCTTTATCAGATAAAAATATTGGAAGCAGAGGAAACAACATAGTTGATCAAGTCAAGCGTCATGTAATCAGATGACAGTGTTCATTTTCTCAGTAATAAGAAGTAAATCTTGGTGCACTGACTAGAGAATGTTGATAGGGAGTGTTGACTCCCTTTCTCTATGTCTCTGTAGATGTTGAATGACTAGATTTTTTTTTTCAAATTTCAGTTATTTCCCCAGAGCAGTATTTTTCATCGACACCAAGACCAATCTTACTGATATAATAAACCAGTAAAACTTAGAACAAAGTTGTTAATTTGATAAAAAAAATTCTCCAAACAATGTTCCCACCAAAATAGAGTTCGCTAGCAACCCCCACCAACCCCCAAAATGGGTGGGAAGTAAAGGAATAGTTAAATTGGCCTATGGGTGAACAAAAACATCATGGTTAAAACGTCTTTGGCACGTCACTGCTGCATCCATATCATTATTCAAAAACGTGACCACAGTGCTTGAGGATATAACAACGCCAGTGACCTGGGTTTGAATCCACTACTGTCTGTAAGGTGTTTGCACGACCTCCCTGTGTCTGCGTGGGTTTCCTCCCACATTCCAAAGACGTAAGCAGGTTAATTGGTCACGAGGTATATTTGGGCTGTGCAGTCTCATGGGCTGGAAGGGCCTGTTACTGTGCTGCATCCCTAAATTTAAAACATTTTGAAAATTAAGTAAGCTGTAACCTGGTCTCTCATGTAATGCTGCTGTTCTGTGGGTAGGGAAAAAAATGGTTTTCAGCCATAAAGGATGGACTGGTGTGAGAAACAAGGGGAGGGAATATGCCCTGAGTTGGCAAGTGAGTGGTTGAGACTGGAGACAAAGATGCCATTGGATTGCAAAATCCAGAGCAGCCTCATTACATTGAAAACCAGATCATAGATAATTTATTATTTATATCCTCACGCTCAATGCTCACAATGAATGGTGATGTTACTGCAGCAGTGATATTTGAACTATGATGGTGAAGATGCACCCATAGTGCTGCAGTTGTGGGGGATGAGTCATTTAGGTAATACATACGTGTTTCACAGAGTTGTCCCATCCATCCATCTGGGCAAGTGCATGTGTTTGGTCTATCGCAAACTCCTCCGTTCCAACAAGGAAACCTGCAAACAGCTGGAAGAGTAGAAACAGTGGTTAGTGGGAAGTTTGGGAACTATATAACATTACATATAGGCTGAAATATAGTAACATCTCCATTCCACTGTTCTGACAGCGCTGTGAATTGCAGGGAAGTATTTCTTCTTTGGCTTGGCTTCGTGGACGAAGATTTATGGAGGGGGTAAAAAGTCCACGTCAGCTACAGGCTCGTTTGTGGCTGACAAGTCCGATGCGGGACAGGCAGACACGATTGCAGCGGTTGCAGGGGAAAATTGGTTGGTTGGGGTTGGGTGTTGGGTTTTTCCTCCTTTGCCTTTTGTCAGTGAGGTGGGCTCTGCGGTCTTCTTCAAAGGAGGTTGCTGCCCGCCAAATTGTGAGACGCCAAGATGCACGGTTTGAGGCGTTATCAGCCCACTGGCGGTGGTCAATGTGGCAGGCACCAAGAGATTTCTTTAGGCAGTCCTTGTACCTTTTCTTTGGTGCACCTCTGTCACGGTGGCCAGTGGAGAGCTCGCCATATAACAGGATCTTGGGAAGGCGATGGTCCTCCATTCTGGAGACGTGACCCATCCAGCGCAGCTGGATCTTCAGCAGCGTGGACTCGATGCTGTCGACCTCTGCCATCTCGAGTACTTCGACGTTAGGGATGTAAGCGCTCCAATGGATGTTGAGGATGGAGCGGAGACAACGCTGGTGGAAGCGTTCTAGGAGCCGTAGGTGGTGCCGGTAGAGGACCCATGATTCGGAGCCGAACAGGAGTGTGGGTATGACAACGGTATAATCATTTGAATAACACCAACATCAGAGAATTACCAATTTATGGTTAAGTGCATGAATGTAAAGGTGGCAAATAATCTACATTTCATTTGTTAAAATGATTCTTTCAGATGAAAAAAAATGCTCTTTAAATGTATGGTGTATGCAGTGAGTCTTATATTTACCTCTCAATCAAAATCACTGAAATTGAACAGTTATCTGATGCAGATTTCTCCCTGGGTGTGAGTCAGGTTTCCTGCACTGCAACAATTGCTAGTCAAAGTCATTTGCACCCAATAGAGTGGAATGTGCTTTGAACTGTTTGGAAGTTTTAACAACACAAAATAAATGGAAATATTCCATACTTCAAATAGAAATAGTCATAAATTATTTCTTTCTTTCTTTGGCTTGGCTTCGCGGACGAAGATTTATGGAGGGGGTAAAAAAGTCCACGTCAGCTGCAGGCTCGTTTGTGGCTGACCAGTCCGATGCGGGACAGGCAGACACGATTGCAGCGGTTGCAAGGGAAAATTGGTTGGTTGGGGTTGGGTGTTGGGTTTTTCCTCCTTTGCCTTTTGTCAGTGAGGTGGGCTCTGCGGTCTTCTTCAAAGGAGGCTGCTGCCCGCCAAACTGTGAGGCGCCAAGATGCACGGTTTGAGGCGTTATCAGCCCACTGGCGGTGGTCAATGTGGCAGGCACCAAGAGATTTCTTTAGGCAGTCCTTGTACCTTTTCTTTGGTGCACCTCTGTCACGGTGGCCAGTGGAGAGCTCGCCATATAATACGATCTTGGGAAGGCGATGGTCCTCCATTCTGGAGACGTGACCCATCCAGCGCAGCTGGATCTTCAGCAGCGTGGACTCGATGCTGTCGACCTCTGCCATCTCGAGTACCTCGACGTTAGGGGTGTGAGCGCTCCAATGGATGTTGAGGATGGAGCGGAGACAACGCTGGTGGAAGCGTTCTAGGAGCCGTAGGTGGTGCCGGTAGAGGACCCATGATTCGGAGCCGAACAGGAGTGTGGGTATGACAACGGCTCTGTATACGCTTATCTTTGTGAGGTTTTTCAGTTGGTTGTTTTTCCAGACTCTTTTGTGTAGTCTTCCAAAGGCGCTATTTGCCTTTGCGAGTCTGTTGTCTATCTCATTGTCGATCCTTGCATCTGATGAAATGGTGCAGCCGAGATAGGTAAACTGGTTGACCGTTTTGAGTTTTGTGTGCCCGATGGAGATGTGGGGGGGCTGGTAGTCATGGTGGGGAGCTGGCTGATGGAGGACCTCAGTTTTCTTCAGGCTGACTTCCAGGCCAAACATTTTGGCAGTTTCCGCAAAGCAGGACGTCAAGCGCTGAAGAGCTGGCTCTGAATGGGCAACTAAAGCGGCATCATCTGCAAAGAGTAGTTCACGGACAAGTTTCTCTTGTGTCTTGGTGTGAGCTTTGGTTTAAATTATTTAAACATTTATCAAATCACATGGGGGGGAGGTGGGGCGGAAGAAAGGGAGAGATCCAGAGGCTGAGGGAGTGTAAATTGTGGGGGTGGTCAGTCTGACAAATTGCAACATCTCAGGACATCTGGTAGGTGAATGGTTGGCAATTTTTCTCCAGACTCTTCAGAAAGCTCGAGACTTTTAAGTCAGTGAAAGTTTGTAAAACAGATTTAAAATAATTAAATCCAGCCTTTTTTTTTCTTTGGCTTGGCTTCGCGGACGAAGATTTATGGAGGGGGTAAAAGTCCACGTCAGCTGCAGGCTCGTTTGTGGCTGACAAGTCCGATGCGGGACAGGCAGACACGGTTGCAGCGGCTGCAGGGGAAAAATGGTTGGTTGGGGTTGGGTGTTGGGTTTTTCCTCCTTTGCCTTTTGTCAGTGAAAACAACACATATTGCCCCTGTGATGACTGTGGTGGAGTGGAGATAGTTGCCTAGCTCTTTGAAGACTGTACACAGTACACAGTAATGCACTGTGAATCAGAAGACTTTCCGAGATAATGGAACAAAATATTGATGACCAAAAAATATGTATTTTATCTAATAGCTGTTAGATGACTTATTGCTGGGTGACCAAGGCTGGGAATTCAATATTCCAAATTTATTTTAAAAAAAGAATGTGCAATGACATTGTGATTCAAGGTCAGTATCAGTGTGGCAATGAGTTGTGATGTGGGTGCTGTGGGTTGTTACATTGCATGGTATGTCTAATTGTTTTCTATCATTTCTTCTCCCTCTTAGTTACTGCATCCTAAAATAAGCACAACCCTTCCATTTATTTAGTTATATATATGTATATAAAAAACAATTATTATTTATTCAAAGGCATATAAAAAATTAGCTAAATGATGAAAGAGTTTGGTTAAAAAATAGATTTTAAGAAATATGTTAAAAATTAACATATTTTAGAGAGGTTAAAAGGTTCAGAGAAAGAATCCCAAATGGAGAGGCTTTCAGATGAGGTAATGAACACCAGTGGAGGAAGGATTAAATCAGGAAGTCAAGAGCAGGAGAGACATCAAGAGTTGGCACCAAGGGTCGGGGGGGGGGGGAAATCACAGGCACTTCCCCCCCAAATGAGGTGCTGTGTCCCCCCACAGTCACAGCCATCCCTGGCCTTCAGACCCGTCTCACTCCCTCCCGTGTCAGTAGCATCTAGGTTGATGCAAGCTAGCGACTGTCCACCTGCACCCGGCTGCATCACTAGTGTGTGTCAAGCTTGACACAATAAAAAGAGCGCCCTTTTGTCCAACGTTGGATGGGTGGCCTCATCGATAGGTAGGCTCCTGCTAGCAGCTCCCCCCCAACCCTCAGTCGACAGGTTGGATCCTGTCAGCACCCCTCCCACCCTCCACTGACGTCAGGTCAATCCTTGCCCCTCCCCCCCTAACTTGCTAATGCCTCCCCTCTAACCTGCGTTATGGCACTGACCCTGTAGACATCTTAGATCTTCACAGGGCTGGAGGAAATTAGAGATTGAGGGAGGAGCATGGCCATGGAGGCAAATTAAAACAAGAGTGAGAAATTTAAAACAGAAGCAATGCCACACCCATGTAAAGAAAGTGAGCAGAATATCACTGAACAAAATATCCAATTTATACATTTTTTTTGACAGAAGTTATTTTCCCTGAAACAACTCAATAACAAATAACATGCAACAATCACCCCACTTCTCTGGAGTTTTTTGGGTGTAAATATGTTGTTGCATTTTGTATATCATAGCATTATAATAATGTTATATTTCAAAACTGCTGCACTGGCCTGGTTTTACTTCAGGTAATGAATGGTGCTGAGAGAAAGGCAAAGATCTTTTTTTCTGTTTTTCTCACTGCACTGTCACTTGGCACTAGGCAGGGTAGGTAATCAACAGTAGCCTCCCTGTCTGCAGTCAATACAATGAGTAAGCTGGAAACTCAAAATTAAAGCTCTCGATGTGGTGGTACTTCAGGGTGTCGGATGGAACTAACCAGGAAATTTCCCTTGCAAAATTGCATGATGAAGAATAAACTTTTAAGTAGTCATGTCCTTGCCACACACTTAAATTGATTTCAATAAAAGATTTTTTTGTCCAGCCTAAAACAAAAGAAAAATTATTCAAAGAGATGATGAAGAGGACTGTAGTTCTTTTGTACTATCCCTCTCTGCAGAAAGATTATCTGAGGTACCTGCTTAAATTCCATTTCAGAGCCGAATAATATAGATTGCATCTTTATAACTGAATGCTATATTGATTTTACTGGGTGATTTTTCCAGAGCATTTCATGGGAGTATTTATCTGACCATTATTAGGCAATTAGCCAATGAAAGCAGATGATATAAAACTTATTCAGTGAGCGTTTATAAGTCACATAATAATGAAATGAGTCACTGCATCTATTCTGTGTTGAGATAAATTTCAGGATTCTCAGGTCACAGGGAAAGAAGAGCTGTACTAAAATCAGCTCTGGCAGAACAGGCTTGAAGTTGATTAAAGCCAACTTTCCCCCCCCCCCCCACCCCCCCTATTTTTCCAATTTTGCAGGTCATGTGAAGTAGAGAAGGGATGAGTTTAAGAAGAATTCCAGAAGTTGGAGCCTTAGCAGCTGACAGCATTGGGACCAGCAAAAGAAATTGCAAGAAGCAAGAGGTAGTTTTATTTAGCTGAGAGGACAATCCTCCTTGCTCTTAATATCAGTAGGATGGAATGGTCTTCAGAAAACCACCACTGCCAACTTTCATTTAAATCTTATGACCACAAATAAATGGATATTGATGCTCAAAGAAAAATAGAGGAGAGCAGATATTGCTGAAACACATAGTCTACAGCATGATTGCAGGGAAATGCTTGGAGGGAGCTATGGTGAAAGAATAAGGGACAAAGGATTGGTACAAAAAGGCTGCCGATGAAGCAATGACTTTAATGATACCAATCAACTTCCCTGTGGGTTCTCGCATGCATGCTGAGTACTGCCATCAAAGCAGCAATATGTGAAATGCACTGGCTGGATTTTACTATCTTTTCAAGTCAGCTATTTCCCTTTTTTTTGATAGATGTGGGGAATAATCTTGCTGTATGTTTAGCAGATCAAAAATGTGTGCAATCCAATTCTTCAATAAAAATGAGAGAGGGAGCAGGAGGAGATGATTGGGAAGGTGGGGGGGGGGGGGGGGGGGGGAGAGAGAGAGAGAAAGGAATACAATGATTAAATAATGACTTGCAACTACAAAGCACTAAGTAGATCAGGACCAGAAATGTTCAAAACCTTGGCAAATGGGTAGAGTGCTCCATGATCCATTCTGTAGACAGCTACTTGTTCTGGGCCCATCAAGCATGTATCCACTGTAGCATGAGTATGTTGCTATGTCCCCCACGTGGTGTTGTACTCCTCGTACTATCCCATTTTGAATTGGTACAGGATCACCACAGGAGATCTCTAATTTTGTTTAAAGAAAAAAAATATAGTAATTACACATAATACCTTGAGGACAAAAACAGATGGACATTTCTCCAGTGTCTTTCATAAACTTTGGATGTTCTAAAACACTTTATAGCATTGAAGTGCTTTTGAAGTGTAGCTCTCATGCAGGAATATGCAGTTCATTGACTGTATTGACCTTAGTTACCTACACAGCATTGACTGCTGCTCTCTCCGCTAGGACTTCAGGTACCTACACAGCATTGACTGCTGCTCTCTCTACTAATACTAACCCAGGCTTGACTCCACAGCCACGTTGCCTTCCTTGCTACTTGCCTCCGCCACCATCTTGTGTCTCATGGTTTCCAGCTTCGATACCAGGCCTTGAAGTTTGGCCCTCACAAGGACCTAAGGTAACTACATAGCATCAACTGCTTTGTTACTTAAAGGACACTATTTGACCTGGTGAGTATCTCCAGAATGTTGTGCTTTTAGTTCATTGTCTGTTGTGGGGGAAGAGGCTCCCTACATATTAGAAGCTTATCAGTTTGCATGTGCACTTAATTCACAGCTATTTGGTGGGATTTTGCTATATTTAACTTGGTTGCCCATTTCGCTACCACATTGACTACACTTCAAATGCAACACATTTCTGAAACAAAAAACTGGTGGTGCAATGCAGTGTTGCTGTTGCAGTCCCATGGAGAGCAGAGAGCAGTGACACAGTGCTCCCCTGTGGGGTTTGTATAGGCTCTAAATAGCCCATTAAAGGAGCCAACTGTGTTCTATTTAAAATCCTGTGACCTCAGGATCTGGGCCCAAGATGGCGGCGCCCAAGTTCAGTAGTGGGCTCGAGGGGGTTGCCGACTCTGGGGAAGCAACAGACTGGGACAGGGGAGTAGTAAGGGGGAGAAGACACTCCCCATCCCACCAAACCCTGTTGAGAAGAAGCAGAGAAGATGGCCCTGAGGACAGTGACTAGTGTGGTGGACCAGCAAGAGGCTCTGCAGCTGCGGGACACACAAAGGTGGCGAGCTATGGGTGACTTGTGGTTGAGGAACCCACACAGGTTGCATGCAGCTGGAAGTTGGTTCATGGGAGCTGGGTGTTGGGGCCAGGATTTGAGAGGATCCTGGGTTCAGGTTGCAAATTATTTTAACTGAACTGGATTCTTGTGCAGCTGAAGAGGCTACAGGAGCACTGGAGACAAATCCATGGACACTCAGTATCTCTGGGGGCACCCCTTTTGCTTCTTTTTCTCTGACTGTAAGAGGCATCAGGAAATGCTTATCCTAATGAAAACTAAATGCAATTTCAAGTTATATTACATTTCTGTTTTATTACATGACAATAAATAGTATCTGATCTGATATATTCTACAAGTTTTATAAAGGAAAGTTTTTCATTTTGCTTTTCAGTTAACTTTCATAGCCTTGTATGTACAATTTCCATTGCATAACTTGGGTTGTAAAACACCAAGTGTCAAAAACTGCTCAAGTTACAAGTCCAAAATTAAAAACAGCAAGTGAGGGAAATACTCAGCAGGTCAGGTGTTATTTGGGCCAATTATGTGAAAAATGCAAGAAAGCTTTCAAGTCTTTGACCTATTGAGTTTTTCAACACTTTTGCATTTCATGTTAAACACTGTGTCTTCCATTGTCAGGTGATCTGGAATCTGTACTCATTAGACATATCCTACAAATGTAGCAGGTGAAAGGGATAAGAGTCAGTTAAAAAGGAGTGGAGCCACAATGTTACTGAAAGCATTATAAATGATCGGCATGGCCATTCTCAGTGCAATCCCCAATACTCCATCAGTAGAACTTACTAACAAATGAAAATCACATCCACTTTACCATGCAACTGTCACTCACTTACAATGAATATTGTTCAATAACCATCCCTGAGGGCAGGAATGGCCAAACTCCAGCTTGCGAGCCACATGCGGCTCTTTGACATGTAATGTGTGGCTTGCAGGGAGGGTAGGTGTCGGCAGCGGGGAGGGTAGGTGTCGGCAGTGGGGAGGGTGGGTGTTGGCAGTGGGGAGGGTGGCTGTCAGCAGGTTGCCAGCTGTCTGTTGACAGCCTGCCCGCTAATAGGCACCTGAAAGCTGGTAAAGGGGAAAGAGAGAATAACTTAACATTTGGTGTGTAGACTTGATTAGAAAAAAATCTTTTGCAAAATTGCTCCCTTTGAAACAGTACTTCACTATCTGCAGTGTATCAGCATTTTGCAAATGGATGATTTGCAAGTCAAGGATTGGAAAATACTCTCCCCAACAAAACTGTACAAGGGGTGGGCAACCTCCCGTGCTGGCCACCCCAGCCCCGTGGTCCCGCAACAGCCGCCCCAGCCCTGATGTCCCGTGCTGAGGGGCTGTCAGGCAGTGGGGAGTTGGGTCACCGGGCAGCAGGGAGGGAGACTGTCAGGCATGGGGTGTTGGACCGCCGGCTGATTGTCATCAACCTGCCCCCTGCTAGGCATCTGAAAGCTGCTAGCTGCTTTCAGGTGCCTGGGGGAGCGCTCAGAAGTGGAGAATATACCTCCCCGAGGTGGGTTGAGCAAGTACACCTCGGGGATGGGTTCTCCGCTTTCAGGTGGCCTCCCGACAGCCGCATTTGGCTATTTTAGGCAGCTTTACATCAGTATTATGGCCACCTGAAAGGGGCTAACGATAGCGTCAGTGGCTGTGGCTTGCGATCGCGTGATTGCTACAGCTCTCAAACATCTGAAGTTTATGGTATGCGGTCTTATGTTAAGCAAGTTTGGCTGCCCCTACCTTAGGGTGTTCTATGTTAAACATGTCAAATAAAATTGGTTTGTTGACATGTGTTGCTTTGCAAATTGACCAAAAGAAAGTTTTAAATCCTTTGTCATTGTAAACATTTTATCCTTCATTATCCTAACACTCCATAATTTTGAAACCTCTGTCCTTGCAAACAAAGTCTCTAGTTATAAACGAGGCCTTCCCTTCCCTTATCTGAAGCGTTTCATCCCAGTATCAAACACGCTGTGGGATGCAATGGTTCTCTCCAATGTTGGATGGAGGGAAGTGAACAATGGAAATATATGTCCAAGTTGTAGCAGTTTCTACAAATCTCGCATTTGTAACATTCTCCATCTTGGAGTCCAAGAATAAAACTCTTTTTGAGAGACAGTCACCCATAACTACAAGGAATTTCCAGAAAAATTAATGGACAAAGAAGATAGAAGATGCTTGTGTACCGTTGTAACACACGAAGTGCTGGAAGAGCTCAACAAGTCAGGCAACATTCATGGAAAGCAATAGACAATTGATGTTTTGGGCCAAAGTCTGTGTGTTATTTGGTAACTAAAGTCATTCTGAAGAAGTTAGGCTGCTGGAGACCAGCTTGTGGGAACCAGGTATTGGGACCGAATTTCATAAAGGTGGCAAAGGCAAGTAAGGTTCCTGAAGGGTCTCGAGTGTTGAAAGCTTCCTGGTCATATGAGAGATTTGGATCTGAGAGTTCACCAATGGATTGAACAGGAGACTGTGTGACTGCAGAGGCTGGGGGATTGCTGGAAGTGAATCCAGAGACACTCAGTGCCTCTCAAGGGACTCTCTTTTGCTTCTCTTTACTTTATTGGTGGGAGCACCACTTTGTGAACTTTACGGCAGGCAAAAGTTGACAAATTCTGTGTATTATATTTTGTGAATTAGTACATAACAATAAAAAGAATTTTGTTTTCTCATGGGATAAAATAACTGAATAACTAACGGAGCAGCTAACCAACAGCATGGTAAATTTTAAGGAGCTTCTTTAAGAAGGAGGGAAAACTGGAAGAGGAGCAAGGGGGAACTACAGAGCAGAACTCAATAGGAAGTGATTAAAGTTGACCAAATTGGAGTAGTACAGATTTTTGGATTGGTTTAGGAAGTGAGAGAAAATGGGAATCACGTGATCATTGAAGGAATTTGAAAACAAAAGTGAATTTTCAGTTGTCACAATTTGGAAACGGATGGTAACATGAATGGTGAGGAATATGTGGAAATATCTTTATTAAAATAAGTTTGAATTAATCATTTTTTTCTTTAAAAAAACTTTTTTTATCATATTTTTTCTATATATATGTTTTCTTTTTTTTCTCTTTTTTTTCTTTTTTTAGTTTTTTTATTATTAGTTGTTTTTTTTAATTTAAGTTCTTTTTGTTTTTGTTTTTTCATATATATTCTTATATAATAAAAAATTTTTGGATTAATAATTAATACTTAATTAATATTTTTTGGTTTTTTTATATATATCGATCTTTTTTTTAAGATATATATTTTTAATTTTTTTATTATACTAATAGTATTAATTCTTCACTCTTTATCGTGGGGGTGGGGGGGGTTTAGGGGTTAAAAATATTTTTTTTTTAGTCTTAGTTTTTAGTTGTTAGGGGGAGATGCCGAGATTGGTATTGTATTAACTATGTTACTTTGTACTTGTATTACTTTATTTTGTATTTTTTCTGTTCGTGAATTACTTACTTTCTTCATATGTTAAAATTAATAAATAAAGTTTCGAACCGAAATATCTTTATTAAATCGTGAGCTGCTTTGATCACAAAACCACTGTTTGAATGGTTAGTGGAAACATATCCATCATTTAGATCTTCACATCACGCCAATTGAAATCACTCTACATTGCATGCTGCTTTGCAGTGTCAAAAGGGAAAAGTATTGCAGAGTCATGATGAAGGAGAAAGAAGTGGATTCATCAGTTCTCAGAAGCTAAATAACATTGCAATTTTTTTTTAACTTACTCTCACAAGTGGCAGCGATTGGGGTCCACGTCAGGTTAGGACCACAGATTATGTCCGGGTTCCCATGCAGCCGATAGCCTTTCTGACAGTGAATGGTCACATTTTTGTTTACATAGAAAATGCTGTCTGGAAGGATGACACCCTCAGGAATATTTCGAGGGGCTGTGCATTGTTTCGCTGTTAAAAAACATGCAGATTAAATAATTTCACATATTTATGACATGCTTCTCTTTTGCCAAAATACAAGATTAATAAAGACATTCAATTACACATCTTAGTTGACAATGTGACAGTTGAATAAGCAACGATTCCTAGAAATTCACAAAGATTCAGACCACAATCATTGAGGACTGCTAAAATCATCTCCATCAGTACCAGAGCACCACTGATCTGCGTTCTTAGCCCCCTGCTCTACTCGCTATACACCTGTCTGTATAGCTCGGTACGACAACAATACCATCTACAAATTCACTGATGATACCATGGTAGTGGGTTATATAAAAAGAGGCGATGAGTCAGCATGCAAGAGGGATAAATTTAAATTTTAGATAGATTGAAAACTTGACTGAATGGTGCACCAACAACAACCTTGCACTCAATTTCACCAAAAATGATTGTTGACTTCAGGAAGGGAAAACTAGAGGTATACAATCTAGTGATCATTTGGGGATCAGAGGTGGAGAGGGTGAGGAAATTTAAGTTCTTGGGAGTAACTATTTCGGAGGATCTTTCCTGAACAGCAACTGTCCAGCAACTCTACTTCCTCAGGAGTTTGCGGAGGTTTGGTATTGACACCAGAAACTCTGGCTAATTTCTACATATGTGTGGTGGAAAGTGTGCTGACTGGCTCCATCATGGTCTGGCATGGGGATACCCCTGAGCTGAAAGCCCTCAAAAAGTAAGTGGACACAGCCCTGGACATCACAGGCTAAACCCTCCCCACCATCAAGAACATCTACAGGGAACGCTCCATCATCAGACTCCTAAATAACAAACTCAATCAGGGACTTGTTTAAGGACTCTTCCTTTTGCACTTTATTGATTTTTATCTCTCCTTGTATTGCAGTCAGTTTGTTTGGAATTCTTTATTTGTTTATATGTGTACACTGAGTCAGTTTTTTTTGTACTACCAATAAGTGGTAATTCTGTCCCATCTGGAGAAAAAAGAACCTCAGAGTTGCATGTGATGTCATGTATGTACTTTAACAATAAATCTGAAATCGAAATATAAGCCTACAGCCATAAAATATGGCAAGATGCTGCACCTTGTGGCTAAGAGAGTCCAGAATAAGTGATCCTAATTTCACAAAGAGATAATTGGAGCTGTGAGCCTGTGGCTCTATTAGCAACACCACAGGGCTGAGAGGTGTGGGTGCAATGTCAATGAGTGTCTATTAAGATAGACAGCCAGAACCTTTTTCCCCAGGGTGGGAGTAGCAAACACTAGAGGACATCTGTACAAAGGGAAGGAAGGGAAGTTTAGGGGAGACATCAGGGGTAAGTTTTTTTTTACGCAGAAAGTTGTGGGTGGCTGGAATGCCTTGCAGGGGTGGTGGTGGAGGCTGAAATATTAGGGGTATTGAAGAGACTCTTGAACAGGCGCATGGATGACAGATAAGTAGAGGATTGTAGTTGTACTGTGTCGCGATGAGAGAAAGAAGAAGTCTTACTCGAGTGCCGTTCAGTTGGAAAAGTTTTACTGGTTTTCCACACACGTGTTTTTAAACCCCACTCGCGGGAAACCTTGTGCACCATGGGGTGGAAGTGACGTCACCTTCCAAACCGCTATTTGCCCCGCAGTCAGCGTCCTCCTGCCGGCTGATGTCTGATCACACTTGAGACTTTTGGAGCCGGTTCAGCACATGCTAGGTGAGTTGGCTCAGGTTACGAGTTAGGAAGAGTTTAGTTTTGTTTGGTAGGAATATATAGGTCAGCGTAACATTGAGGGCTGAAAGGCCTATACTGTGCTGCAGTGTTCTATGTTCTAAAGAAAATTATCCAACAAAATCTCCATGGCACTTAACAAGAACATGGTTCATTTCCAGACATGAGCCCAAAAGTTCTACAACACTTAAACCTTGCATTAAGGTGGTACTGCTCCAGAATTCGCTTGGAGAAATTCAGTTGGGCTGCAGATTGTGGAATAATGTGGGGAATGCAGAAGAAGGCTGCAGTGAGAACTGAAGTGGAAGATCCAGCTGGATCTGGTCGGTTGGAGCCGCCAGTTGGGGTACTGGGAGTTGGTTGAAGGTCATTCCGTACTAGGAGTGGGATTTGGTATTGGTTGGAGAAGCAATTGGTCTTTAATTAGATACTGGGATCCCTGCGGTAGACGATGGGGAGGGATTGATGACAAATACTAATAAACTTTGTAAACTACTTCAACAGATTTAGTAGACCAATGTAAAAAAAAAAGATGGAATCCCCAGACTCCTGAGACCACTTGGCATACTTTCGGGAATGTAAAAGGTGGCCTTGACTCCCCAATTCAGAATTACTTCTAAGGTAGCAGCGTGGACCACCCACAGCCTTTGGCTGTACTCGAGAATTTTGTTCCTTAACTCACTGAGGGAATATGACTGAGTTTGCTCATCTGTTCCTGTAACTGTTCTAAAGAGTGAAAAGAGGTTGTGAGCACTGCAGTATATCAGCCCAAAGAATCACCCAGCATTCTAGGAATTATTCCATCAATGCACCTTATAACCGAAGCTCAATATTTCTAAGACTAATACTTTGCCCTTATGTTAATACGTAAGGGTGCAGGCCCCACAGCGTTCATTGGAGGCAAAGATATATAATGAACGTTTTGGGCCTGAGTCCTTTGTCAAGGGCTTTTCATAGTTGGCCTCCACATGGAGGCTGGCTTAAAAGCCGAATGAAAAGGTATTTCTTACCTTTTCATGCAGGCCCAGAAAAGGCTGCTCCACTGTCCTCTTTCAGTCTGGAGGTGGCTAAGGCATTGATGCAGCTTTCAGGAGATATGGCACGACAAGCGTCCCCAGAGTGGCCCAGTGAGGTGCTGAAGCGGCTGGTGGGGCTGTCACAACTTGCCTCGGCCACCCCTGCCCTGAGGGAGGTCATGGAGGGAGAGGGCTGAGTGAGATGGGTTGCAGGCTGACGGTGTCATCACGACGTCATCAGCCGCCCCCACCCCCCAGCCAGCCACTTGCAGCAACATTACATTCAAACTAGGTAGCGGAGTACAGCGCTCCGCTGCTGACCCTTCCCCCGAGAGGGATTGCAGCCAGCACCTTGGAGCCAGCCAGGGTGCATTCATGGAGGTAAGCCTGACATAAGGGTGGAGAATCTCTGTTTTTACACTCGGACTGTTTGATTGTATAAAAGGGCATATTTGTTACATACCTTTGTCTCCTTTGGATGCTGTTTCTCCAGCACTTTTGTGTATTAGCTATAATCACTTTCTTGTTTCACTACTGCTGTTTTAATTCATCCCAAATATTTTCAGCAAAATGGTAAAAACAAAAGCAGTGGTGCAGCCAAGCAGTTGGCATGGGGAATGTTACTAATGACAGTAACCATGGGCACATGACCACAAGGCAATAACAAGCAGAAAGACTCAACTTTGTTCATTCAGATGTATGTTATTTTTCGACTCTGATCTCCTCCTACACTATTATGAAAGAGCTCTTACACAAGCTCAAATAATGACAAATCATCCTCTGATCTGCCACAAACATAATTCACATGGCTGAAATTATTGCACTTTTACTCTTTTTGTCTGCTCCAGGTTGTTTTCTCTCGCCTCTTCTGGCTTCTCAGATTACATTCATCTCTAGTAACACCAGCAAGGGATACCTTTAGTTATTCAGTAACCCTTTACCTTCCTTCAGTCAGCACCATCATCTCCTATGTCATTAAATCCACTCTGCCACAGGCTAAACCTTTTGTTCCCTCCATTGTTCTACCTTTCCCAGCAACTTTTACAATTTATTTCATATTTAACTTTGCCCAGTTCTGATAATAACCTGAGGTGTTAACATATGTTGCTGGATCGACTGTGTATTTCCAGCAATTATTTTCTTTTTATCTGGGAATAAGATGGTAATAAAGGTTACTGAATAACAAAAGATATCCCCGAGGAAGTGTTACTTGAGATAAATGAAATCAGAGATGGCAGAAAATGCAGAGAAAAAAATCTAGAATGCAGGAAATGTGAGAGGCAAATTTAGCCCTTTTAAACTGCAGCACCTGACTAGCCCTCCTGGGAGAGATGACTGGGGCAAAGGTGCTGGAAGCATCTTTCTAATTGCAGGGGGATCGACCCATTAAATTGCCAACCCAGCGATTTAAGGGGGATTCCTCCCCCTCAATGATGTGTCATGCACTTACCGGAAGTACAGCCGGATGTTCAGGTGCTGGCTTCCCAGTGACACATGCATGCAAGTGCTGAGATCACCAGAATAAGCAGGTCGGCCAATTTCCTGTTCAAATTGCCTGTTGATGAGACCTTGGTAAATTTAACTGGGTTCCTTGACTACCTCTGAGGTAACTCATGGACCCGGTTGGATCCCTTTCTAGCTGCTGCGTAACTAGGGTGCTAAAAGGGCAAATTGCCTGGTTAACCCCATTTTACACGGTAGTTTGAAAGGGCCTAAAGACTAAAGCATGGATAAAATTGAAATTGAGTTGTCATTTGTTGAGTTTGTGGTGAATTTCCTCAGAAAAGTGTAGGAGCATAAAGACAGAGATCAGAGTCAAAACAGAATGGAGAATTAAAGAGGCAGGCAGCCATTAAAAAATTCTGTGTTGTCACTCAGTCTGTTTAGGGATTCAAGCAAATACTGGCTTTTATTTTGTCAACAATAATATAATTGAAAACACATTGCAGTGTGATTAATGTGTTTCACAGGACACACCTGTTTGCTCTGCACACCAGGAACTGTTATAGTGTGACAAGACATGCTGGAGGAGCAGTAGGCCTCACAACGTCCACAGAAGGTAAAGATATAATACCTACTTTTCAGAATCTTCTTCAAGGATGAAATTGGTTATCCTACTACAGCCTCCACTAATCATTGAAACAGATAGGTTCTCCACAAAGTCTGGAGTGAGACAGAGCTGTCCATTCTCCTGTTTTACTTATGCATTGCATTGAACCCTCTGTCAAAACCAACAGGGAGCACATAGGTGCAAGAAGGGTGATGTGCCAGGCAGTGAGGGCACCCAGGTCGAAGCTTCCCTCTACATGGACAAAGCCACTGGCCTTTCACATCACCAACCCTCCTAAGGAAGCGGGTAAACTTACTGGGCAAGCAGTACCTTGTAAGCCATTCACACTGGACCATAATTTACTCGGTTCATCTAGATCTCTTAGATCTAAGGGAGGCCCCACCTCCAGCAGTGATGTCATGAGTGACATATTATGTACTCGCAGGGCAATGAAATCACAATGGGAATAAAGCACTCAATGTCTAAGAGACCGTGGGAAAAACGCACATCATTTACTAAGACATGCGCGCACAATGTATAAAAGACTGTGGGAAAATCTACTGCAGTGGGCTTCAGACTGTTCAAACTTAGGATAAACCCACAGACCAGCTTGTCATTATTTCCTAAAGTATAGAGTATAACAACTATTTACATAGCATTACATTGTCTTAGGTATTATAAGTAATCTTTTTTTAAAAAAGTTTATTTAAAAATTTTGACCACACATGCAGTCAGTTACAAAATTTAAAAATAGAAGTACAAAAGTAAGTCCAGTATTTCCTCCATGATGGTTGTACCCCACCCCACCCACCAAGAAAGAAAAGCAAGAAAAAGATAAATAAAAAGGAAGAAAGGAGAATGGATTGCTGAAAGGTGCTGCACACTCCATAGATCTTAAATTCATATTCTACTTAATTTTCTTTGGAGATGATCAATGCAGTTCGAGGGTTAGGAAAAACACAACTAAAAATTTACACTTGAAAATTGTAAATATAGATGCCAAACTTCTAAAAATATGTTGTACTTATTTCTTAAGTTACAGGCAATTTTCTCAAGGGGAATACAACTATGTATTTCCATGTTCTAATGTGCCATACCTAGATGCAAACCAGACTTCCATGCCACTGCTATACATTTTCTAGCCGCTGCCAACACAATTTTAACATATTCTATTTGATGTTTAGATAGTTTCAATTTAGGTCTTATCCCTGTAATGTTACCCAGTAAAAAATAATTCTGGGTTTAGTGGAAATTTAATTCCTGTAATCTGCTCTAAGAATTTTCCTAAATCAACCCAAAAAGGTTTCACTTTGGAAGCTGACCAAGTTGAATGTAAAAAAAGTTCCTACCTCCTCGCCACATCCAAAACATCAGAAGATAAGTCTGATTTTAATTTGTTTAATTTCTGTGGTGTGAAAGATAATTGATGTTAAAAATTATTTGGTACTATTCTATATCTTACATTTATTGCATTAGTCATACTATCCTGACATAATTCAGACCAGGATTCTTTATCTATTTTTACATTTAAGTCTGATTTCCATCTCTATTTGGGGGTTCCCATTTGAAATAAGAGATACATAAGCTGAAGCAAATTTCTTTGTATTTCCCTTTCGATTCAGAGTCTCCACAACACTGCACTTCGATTAAAAAAATTGTTGGGTCCAGTTTATCCCTTAGAAACGCTCTTATTTGAAAATAGCAGATGATTGTGTTGTTAGGAACTCTGTACTTAATTTTTAATTGTTCAAATGACATCAATTGCCCTTGCTCATAATAATTTTCAATATATCTGATTCCTTTACAACAGGGGTGTCAAACTCAAATTCACGGAGGGCCAAAATTAAAAACTTGGACTAAGTCGAGGGCCGAACTAAATATTTATTGAAAATTTTCAACAACATCTGCATGCTTTCTCTTCTTTCAACATATGTAATGTTAAACTTTTTCTTATTAAAATAAATGTTTAATAATAGTTTTGGATAAACTGTTTCCAGAAGCATTAACAAATGAGAAATAAAATATTCAATAAATAATATTTCTCTATAGAGGATTTGTCAAATGTTGCTAGTGTGCTGTCGAATAGTAAAATCTGAGGGCTATTGAGAATGTGGGAGAATAACATGATTCCTGAAACAATCAAATGGGTGACTGATTGTGGGCATGAACTCTAGCAGGGTTATTTGCCAAGCCCTTTTTCCATTGGTACAGATATCCTTTGATTTACACACTTTTCAAGTTTTATGCCTAATGAGCTTGTATCCAGGTGCAGGACCATTTTTAACCAGGAATATATTTATCACTGTGACATGAAACTACTGGAAGATTGTTTTATCCTGAGATTAAAGTTCATAATCCTTACTCAGGCCTGTATGCGGGAGGGCGGGGTTTGCGGGCGATCGGGTTGGACAACGACAGTGCGAGGGCATCGGCTCTCGCTGCAGGGCGGCATCTCAGTGGATCAGTGGCCCCGTCACCGTGAGTCGCGGGTCGGCCTGCGGCAGGGAGGGGGAGTGGGCAACGGTCCTGGCGAGGTCAGGCCCGAGGCCTCCGGTTCCAGGCGCTGGGAAGCGGCCTTGGCTTCCCCTGACACCTGCCAGGCCCCAAAACCAGAGTCCACGGTGAGACCCTGCAACGTAAACAGAGGAGGTGGGGGCGATTAGCGGGCTAACGCCAATGCATTCTGGGATTTATAGTATTAGCTGTGCATGCGCTATACTGCCGCGGCGGCCAGCGGGCCACCTCTAATACATTTTTGAAATGATCTTGCGGGCCAAATATAATTATATCGCGGGCCAAATTTGGCCCGCAGGCCAGAGTTTGACATGTGTGCTTTACAAGAACAGATTTTAAAAATTTGATTGAGCATTATGGGTCAGAAGAGATTCGAGAGATAAGACTCCCCCCACTTTGTTTTAACAAAGGGGTTTTTCTCCCTCACCAGTTACTAATTTCACATCCCATTTATATATAAAATCCTCTGCCATTCTCTCTCCTATTTTATCCAATTCTATTTTCATCCATGCAGGTTTATCTCCTTCCTGATGATATATTTGACAGAATTATGCCTCTTACAGGAGGAGATTATACTCAGTGTCAAAGAGATATCCCATTTAAATGGCTGGCAAATGGGATAAAATACTTTGGAATAACAAATAAAAACTTAAAAAATCTATACAAATTTAATTATTTACCTTTACTCAAAAAGATTGAAGAAGTTATAAATAGATGGTCATCTTTACCCATAACACTAGTGGGAAGAGTCAATTGGATTAAAATGAATATATTTCTGAGTTCAATATCTCTTTCAATCATTGCCCATACCATTAACTCAGAAGATTTTTTCAGGAGTTAAATAAATATGTTAGAAAATTTATTTGGAAAGGTAAGATGTTGAGAGTCTCTATAGAAAAATTAACCTGCAGAAATGAACTGGGAGTCTTATATCTCCCTAAATTAAAAAAATTTATTATTGAGCGACTCAAATGAGAATTCTTACTTACTTTTTTGAGGAAGGAGATTAAGTAATCTTGGGATAATTTAAAGCACAGTTATGCGCTGACAGCTCCACCAGCCTTGCTCTGACAGCCTGTCCAGCTGGGACCTTTCACATTACCAGATTACCCACTATGGACTCGCTAAATTGGCTGGTTTAACCCAATTTATTTGGCAGTATGAAAGGGGCTACTGCTTGGATCCACAGACTGAACAGCATCGGGACAGAGCAAGACCAAGGCCAAGACTTTGGCAACTATCCCCTAGCAGTCCACCATCCCTTTCTATGTCAGTTCCAACTACCTGAAGGTGCTGGAGAGGTTTAGGTGTGTAACAAAAATGGTGTGAAGCAGACAAACAAGATTAAACAAAAATTTGGACTGTTGGGGCAGAGTTCCCTTTCAATCACTGGCAAGGACCTGGTCATCTTGTGTGAGACGTTTGTGGTACTGCTGTATGTGGTACAGGTGTGGCCCATCCTCTACTCCTCGGCTGAAGCAGTCACCCAAGCCATTTTCTGGCTCTCTGGGGTTCCAAGTTGGAATGACCAATGGGTCCAAATCATGTTCTTAGATAACGAGGGCACCCTCATCCTAATGGCTGCCTTTGGGTGTGGTTGGATCCAAGCACAGTCTGATGCAAATTGTGCAGGCATTAAGTGTCTTAACATGGTGATGTTTTACTTGCTCAAGGTGCTGTGAAGGATAGGCCTGATCCTGTTGCCACACAACATCCAAGCCTGTTGGATGTTAAGGCACCTCCTATCTTCGGTGAAAGAGATCTTGCACAAAACTATCTTAGGTCACAAGTCCATCAGGCAGTGATCAGCATGGAATATCCCTGCTGACACTGTGGAATAAAGACACAATGGATCCAGTGGTGAAATTCCCTGGCCAGACTGTCCAAATCATCTGGAAAAATGTCAGTACAAGAACTCCCCAACAAGCACCAAGACTTTGCTTGGCTGGTAGTGAGAGGGATTATTCCCCTTCCTTCCCCCTGCCCCACCCCCACCTCCATGTCACCCATCAGATCCTTCCTGTACAGTTGGAATCACATTCCCAATGTTCCTGTCTTCAGGATAGATATATGTGGAGGAGATAACTGTTCACCTCTTTGCGGACTGTGTAATTGCAAAAAAAAGGTCTGGGTAAGGATGCAGAGTGCGTTGAAGTGATTTATCCTGAACAGTTCTGATCCCAAGAGTGCATCTCGGGTAAAAAGTCAAGTGCTGCTGGAAGGTTATTAATTTGGTGAAAGAGGCACTTTGATCTGCTCATAACCAGTTGGTCTTCCAGTACAATGAGATGTCCATAAGAGAATGTTCCTAATGGGAACATTTCATACTTCAGGAGTAGATGTGCTGAAGCCTGCTGCAGCCAATTCAAAAGCCTTGTGGGAAAAGACTGCAAGGGGACCCTTCAGTCACCAGACATTGAGGGTCTTAGTCTGGTGTGGAAGGTCCTCAAAAAATTGAGGTCTGTAGCACCCTGGGGGCTACATTTATGTCAGTGTTGCTAGTACGTAAATAATGTGTGAAACAAGTAACACTGTGAATGCATAATTGAATGACACTACAAAGGCAAAGAACCATGCTATGTATTTTTTGGATGGTATATACTTTTTAATGAGTCAAATTTATTTTTGAACTAAAAAAATCTGCAAAGAGTGAGGTACGTGTGCAGATATTTTGGTCTCAATGGGTATGGGGACCTATCCTGCTGCTCCAACTACCTAGCATCATGTGTTGGTCATATTCTTTGCTGAACCAGTGTCTCTGAGATGATACCTTTGGTGGCAATAACATGGCTGGAGCAAAACAAAGTGGGACCAAGATACACAAGAACACAGCTTCACATTGGAAAAGGCAATCAGGGCATGGTAACTACACTTACTTTAACATTACTTCAGCAATTACATGAAGAATCCATGCCTCTACTGCCCATGATAAGCTTGCATCACCATAAAGTAGATGACAATCAAATCAATCAATCAGTCTTACTGTTTGACTGTTTCACTGACATGCAGCCTTACGCTGGATAGTTGACTCTAAATGGAAAACCTAGGCCATCCCTGCTTCTTTTTGTTAAAAAAAACAGGATCACAAAACCCTAGAAAAACACAACAAAATGTGATGATGGAATTTGGACCAAATAAAGAGGAGCTGGAAGGACTCAGAAGGTCAGGCAACATCTATGGAGAGAAATGGATGATCAACTTTTGGGTCTGGTCCAAGTCCCAATAAAGAGTCCTGACTCTAAAGGTTGATGGTCCATTTCTTTCCATGGATGCTGCTTGACCTACTGAGACCCTCCAGCTTAATTTTGTTTGAGCATAGGAATCCATCCACAGAGCGTAATCAGTCTATCCACTTCAAGATTAGGCAAGGAGATAGAAGAAAGTTTTTGTACTGTTTACCCTTGCAGTGGGGAAGAGGTTGGCAAGAGGTTAGCAAGGCAAGTGATATTCTGAGGCCCAGTGAGATGGTAATCAAGGTTACAGACAAAGCTGATATTGCTCATGTACGTGTCTTCCGTTCTAATGGCCAATGCATTTTCCACCATTGGCTGTGGCTCGCATATGACTCCTAAGAAAAAGTACATTTTTTGAGATCACATACGCAACATGAAGAAAGACTTACAATTCAATACAGCCCGACATGACCTGATACCTTCCCAGCAAGGTTTAAAACCAAAGAAAGGATCTTCAGAAGTCATGTCACTGTTCCATGGGAAATACAATAGTCAATTCCCACTGAAATAAAAGACCAAATCATTTTTTTCCCTATGATAATAAATTAAAGTTAATATTGGTTAGGGCCTTATTCTTCTTCAAATTATTGTCATCAGAATTCTTATATCACTTGTGAGGGCAGATATGCCTCGTCTTAACATCTTATCTGAAAAACAGTTCACTTTATAATTGCACTGGGAAGTTACCTGAGACTACTGCATTTGTGTGTCTGGGATGGAACTTGAATCCAGAACTTTCTGACAGGTGTTCAAAGACTAATCTGCTGCCAAATTTGGCGAGCATCACCTTGCAAGAGTTTTTGTATGTTAAAGAAGTCACTCATTTTAATAAAACAATGTTGTGTATTTGTTTTCTGAAGCTTTGGGATCTGTTAAACACTAAAGCTTTTGATTGGTGAAAGATCAAGTTTTAGATAGCTTTACTTGTAGTATAGAAAATAAAATGATCTAATTTCAAGATAAACATGATTAGCTTTGGTTAATTCAGCTACTTTCTCTCCACTGATGCTTTCTGATCTGCAGTACATTTTCAACATTCTCTTTGACATTAGTGTTCTACGTCTTAGAGCTCCAGCACACTCTTTGTATCCTTACTTATATCTTCGGAGAGGCCAGCTATTCTTAACAAAACTTCACCAATCTCAGTTATTCATAGAGGTCCATCTTTCTTTGCCTCTCCATTATAACAGACACTCCCTTTGTTTTCTCCAGATTTTCTCCTCTGCATCTTAAAAATGCTTTTTTTTTAACTGAAAGGTCATTAACCAAAAATACACAGAAATGTTGGAGGAACTCAGCAGGTCTTGTAGCACCCATAGGAGGTAAAGATGTATTCCTGACATTATAGACCTGAGACCTCCCTCAAGGTATGAGCAAAAAGCAGGCCGGGAGCTATATTAAAAAAGGCTGGTGAAAAGGGTAGAATGAGAAGCGAAGAAGTACAGACCAAATGAAAGAGTGTTAATTGGATATGATAAGAGGACAGGAGAGAGGAAAGCTGAGAATCGATTGAGAGAGAGGGGAAGTTTTTGGCTCTGCGAAAGGAGACAGAGGGAAAGGAGAGGGAGAGAGAGCGAGAGAGATCACAAGTTAAAGGAAAAAGGAGACAGGTAAAGATGGAGGAGGGGGCTGCTAACAGAAATGCAAGAAGTCCATGTTAAGGGTGGAGTGGATAAAGGAGTCATAAAGGGAGAGGTCTCTGTGGAAGGTGGAGAGGGGGAAAATGTGTTTGGTGGTGGGATAACATAGTAGGTGGCAGAAATGGCGGAGGAGGATGTGTTGGATGTGGAGGCTGGTGGGTGGCATTCGAGGACAAAGGGAATCCTGTCCTTGTTGGCTGTGGGGGAGGAGAAGGCAGGGCAGAAGTGCAGGTATTAAAAGGCATGTGGGTGAAGGCTGAGTTGATGGTGGTAGAGGGGAAGCCATGCTGTTTGAAGGAGGAGGACATCTCTGATGATCTGGCATGGAAGACCTCATCCTGGGAGCAGATGCAATGGAGATGGAGGAATTAAGAGAAAGGAATGGAATCCTATAGGGGACAGGGTATGAAGAGATGTAGTCAAAGTAGCTGTGGGAGTTGGTGGGTTTGGAGAAGACAGCTGTTGAGAGTTTGTCTCCTGAGATGGAGACTGAGAGATCATGAAAATGGAGAGTGCTGCAAGAGATGGACCTGCAGACTTTAGTATTTTACTCTTTGACCAGAACATTAACTCTCATTTCCCTCTTCATAGAGGCTACCTAACCTATTGGGCATCTCTTGCAATTTTCTGCATTTAATTTCTGATCCTATTCACTTGGGCCTTCACAAAGTCACAGAAAGTGAGCAAGCCAAGAAAAATCTGGAGGCAAACTTCACAGAACAGGCACCCAGTTTCCTCAGCACCAGCACACAACATGATTGCCAATCTGAGCAGTGAACCTCCTTCTTTCTCATAAACCTTGTCTCTGAAATATTTTGCATCTTCTGGCTATGCTGTTGCTCCTTCTAGAAATACCTCAGGCTGCACCGGTGAATTCCACCCACCATGATATTGTAGAATCATACAGCTCAGCAAGAGATTCTGCAGTCTGTTGTCTTCATCTCAACTGATCATGGAATAACCAATTAATGATAGCCTGACCCTCTTCCAATTTAGGAACCTCTTCATTGCTCACGATGTAGTCTCAACACTGGGGAGCCCAAGCATGACATAAGTGACAACTTGGTGGAATTGTTCTTCAAATAGATCATGAGCTTCTGGTTGCCTGATAATCCCCAGGTTTCCTACAAGACTATGACCTCTTTCCTCAATTTATTTCCATCTTTTACTATGAATGAATCTAAGTTCAGGAATAGCACCTCATTTTTTCATTATGCATATTACATCTCATGAATCTAATAATTTCAAAGAATTATTCTATTATTCTCACGTACACTTCTGTAAGACTTGGGTTCTTGGTTTCTTACTTATCCTATAAACTACCTTCTTTTACCTTGATTTGTCATCCCTTAGGTCACTTATTTTCTCCTGTATTCTACCTCACAACAGGCCTTCATTTTGATGTTTCTTCACTTTGCCATTTTCGCTGCATCATAAATTCTGTTTAATCTGCAAATTCTCTCATGAAAGTTTGTCATCTTGAAACATTGGGGTAACAATTCATCTTTGGCCCCAATTACTAGATGTGTAATAAAGTATGATGTGGTAGCAGCTGCCTCTTACATTCTGGTATGGAATTGAACTTTGGAAATAGAAGTGAATACAGAGTTGTTATGATTTTGTGTATCCTGCCCTTGCAAATTAATGACCTATCCCCCACAATAAGGATGATTAATTGTAGACTACTGCTTATAAGGATTAGAAGTAAAACACAAAAATCTGTAGACACCATCGTTGAAGTAAAATTAAGGTTTAGGATGGATTTGGCTAGTGTTGGGGGAAACTCTTAAGAAATAACAAATTATGACATAAATGTGTTACAGACTTGGAATCTATCATCATAGATATTAAATGAATATGCAGTCTCCTGTGCCTTCACAACACAGTTGCTAATGGGAATTAATTTACCAGCCATTATATTGACTGACAGATAGGGTATTTATTACAATAATGCCCAATGTGATGTTATGTTGAAATGCAACCCACTATGGCAATGACAACATGTTATTTTCAGTTTGATTTAATTAATGCTTATGAAGTCTACTGGTTCAGTGGACTGAAATTCACTCCAAGGGAGAAGCAAGCAGATTTGCAATCTTTGAGTTACCTTAATTTTGGATGAGATATTAAGCTAAGCTTGGTCATACATTCAAATGGGTTTCAAAAGACCATTCTGTAAACTTAACTTGCCAACATTCCAATCTCAATTAGTGAGTGGTACTTCTGCCTCTGGGATGAGAATCCATGAGGTTGGGGGGCGAGGGGTGCAAAATTCCTCCAATCTCTCCAGGGATCTGAAGTCAATATGTAGACTGAGGAAGCAGCCTAGCACAAAGCAAGACTGGACTGATGGACATTATAGACATTAATAGAACATTAAAAAGGCACTTTATTTAATCTTTTTGGGAATGTAAAAGGTTCCACTTAATTATTTTATAAAACAGCAGAATTCTTCCCAGGATTTATTTTGCAGTTGAATTGAAGTTGCCCAAAGAGGGAGCTGCTCTGAAATAGTTATCCATCATGGCTTTACTGACTGGGAATACTTACTCCTGCAAGCTGCTTGCGTGCCATTCCATGTCCCATCATCTTGGCAGAATCTCTCCACGCTGCCCTGCTTTGAAAAAAAAGAGCAATAACTAGAGGACAGAAGGTCCCAGAAGCAGAATCCTACATCTCTGGCAGGAAGACTGTTTGCATGATGCCCAAAGCACACCAATAGGTTAAATTAAAAATATTACCTTTGTATTAAAGATTGCGCTGCAGCAAAATGTTACAGCAAATAACACAAAAAAGACACTAGGCCATTTTCTAAAGACAAGCTTGCTGATTTCTTCCTAAATCAGGGCCGGTGCCAAGGTTGGGGGGGGGAAGAATGATTGGCGGGGTTTGCCTCCCCCCTCCAATGTGCAGCACTAATGTCACTAGTCTCCTCGTGATATAAGGAGTGCGTTTGTCTGTAACGTCGAGGGAGGGAGAGAAGTGTGACGGAGGCACATGAAGGAGATTCATGGTAGGTAGGTAGGCACCACCCCCCCTCCTCACCGCTGTGAATTTTCAAATGTAAGATTGTAGCCCCTGTGCTTACCCTAATCCCACCTAATTAGACTTGCTATGATGTGGAGTCTGCTGGAACTGGTTTCCCTGAAACAAAAGAGCCTGCGAGTGTGACCTTATGGAGGCTTATCAAATTATGAGGGTCATAGATAGTGTAGACAGCACCGTATTTTTTTCCAGGATAGGGAAGTCTAAAACTAGATGGCATAGGTTTATGGTGAAAGGGAAAGATTTATTGGGGATCTGAGAGGTATTTTATTTTTAGATAAAAGGGTGGTGGGTCCATGGAATAAGCTGCCAGTGGATGTAGCAGAAGCATGTAAGATTACAATGTCCAAATGACATTTGAGCAGGTACATGGATAGGAAATGTTTAGATGGATATGAGCCAAAAAAAAAGGAAATGGGGGTAGTGTAGGTAGGCATCAGGGAGTATTGGCGAGGTGGGTTGAAGGCCGGTTTCTTACTTTTTGTCTCAATTCCACAAAAAAATGAAAATGAAAATAAAAACCTGCAGATGGTGAAAAGTGGAAATAAAAACAAAGTGCTGTCTAATCTGTTGAGTGTTCACAGCAGTTTCTGAACATGATTTTTTTCAGTCACTGGAAAATATGAACCTTTAGGAATTATTCATGTTTAAAACCAGGATCAGGAGCAACAAAAATTGTCAACTGCACTGTCTGGGATTGATCCTTGGAATAAACATAATAAATACATATTAGAACACAAAATAATACCTGTAACTCATAGCCGACATCACACTGATAGGTCACACTGTCTTTATATTTATAGCTTGTTCTTTTCACTGAGCCATGTATTGGGGGAGGTGGTTCCTCACAGGATACAGGGGAACACAAAATACCAGAAGTTGGTGGATTCCAGGTACCATTCAGCTGAAACATCAGAAACTAGATTTATGCAACGGCAAATGGAAAGTTCACATTAAAAAAAATGCTTTAATAGGACTATTATTTAAATGGTTGTACCTACATTTTGGCATATCACTTTGCTTATAAATTAACACATCCCAATCTGCCAATAATTTTAAATTAATTCTTTTTTGCAAGAATTGCCTGATGTGGAATGTGGAGAAGTACTATCTGTTGATCACATAATTAACCAGGCAATGCACATCAATCTCTAAAGTCAATGTATGAAGTGGTAAACTCAATATTTAGATATAAAATGTTGCTTGTCAAAGGTCACATTATTGAATAAATAACAACATTTCCTACTTAATATCAGTGACTCTACTTCCATTAAATGCAAAGCACTTTTAGACATTCTGCATTTCTTCATCTAGTTTTAGACTTCAGCCACACTCCGTTCCTATGATACAAGCTCATAATTATGAAAATGCCCAGAGTGTGCACGATATAAACTGTTCTGCTGATTGGAAAGAATAACGTAGAAAAATACAATGTTATTCTTTCAACGATACTGGCTTTGTCAATGGCATTATACTTTTAATAATTTTGCTGTAAATTTAAGAAAAAATATTTGATATAACATTCTATATTTAAGATTTTTACATAATATAAAAGCATAGCTTAGTCTAACCATCATATTTTCAATTGTGGAATTTAGATACAGCAGGGGTTAGCATCAATTTTACTTCCTGCAGAACACAGAAGCTTTGAATAAGGATGTTTATTCTAACTCCAAAAGCATGGAGCACATATTTGTGATACTTGTATGTATTATTAGGTTTGCCAATCATTTTAATTCCACACAGGAACCATTTCGAAACCATGTTATGTTCAAACATATTGCCATAAGCGGAAACCTTCTCAAAATTGTCACAAGGCATCGTATACCCCGCCTTCGTAACCCAGCCCAGCTGACACCAAGACCACAGATATATTGAGATTAAGAAAAGTTGCACATGCCAGTAGAGTAGAAGGGAGTCTTACAGGTAAATTTATGCTGGCCATCATGTCTACCTCCAAGTGGGGTTGTTATAAAAGATCAACCTTGATCTTATTGAAAGGTGGAGCGGGCATGAGGGACCAAATAGCCTACTCCTGCTTTCCTTTCATATATTCCAAAGTGGACAAATACCATAACTTGGTGTGGGTTAAAAAAAGATATGCAATTTATTTTTAGCCATCAGCCACTGAAGCAATTAATGGTTTGAAAAGAAAACAATTCAGTGAAGAATCATCGAATCACAAAGCCAACCAGCCCTGAGGAAGGTCATTCTGCAAACACAGGATGTGCCAACTGTAGACTCTTCCATTGCTGAAGAAATTATGGCTGTCAGACTGACAAGTCTTTTATTTAAATTTGAAATTAACTTTATTCACTATAAAAATATTAATACAGTGGAGAGTCTTTCACAGTCATAGTGACATTTTTGCATTAAGACAAAGGAAAACAGTGCAAAGTCCATTAACATCATATTCATTTGTACATTTTCGTGTTATTGTGCCATGTAGCACCATTGCCACTAATGCTCTCCCCTCCCGCCATGAGGGTTGCTCCCTGTTGTTGCTTGAGTAACCTCAGAACAAACAAGTATGGAAACAGGTCATCCTTGATCATGAGGACTCCTTGAAAAAAAATGGTGTCTATGTTTGATCATGGCCCTGTGAAGTATCTTGGATATTTTTTCAATGTTATAGGTGCCATGATTGGCCAAATAGATTCTAGAAATTCATTTAGTTGGGTAATTAGTCAACAATAGAGGGCAGAAATGGCGGTGCCATTGCAAAAGGCGGGACAATTTCATTCTGACTATTTACAGGATCTCTTAACACGACAAAACGTCACATAGAAGGGAGATAGAGGGACTAGTGGCTTGGTGCCAGTACAGCTTCTCTCTATGTCAGTGCGATCAAGGACCTAGTTATTGGCTTTCAGAAGACGGTCAGAACTCACATTCTGGTCGGCATCAATGGAGGTAGCGGGCAGCTTTAAATTCCTATAGGTATAAACATCTCCAGTGACTTACACCCACCCACACTGATGCAATGACCAAGAAAGCACATCAACACTTCTACTTTCTCAGAAGCTTGAAGAAATTTGACACATTACCCTCAGCCCTTAACAACGTCTACACCATTGAAAGCATCCTATCAGGGTGCATCACTGGAGCGATTTCACCCAAGACACCAGGAAACTGCAGAGGGTGGCAAATACAGCTCAGGATATCACACACATACACCCCTCCCCCCCCCCCCCCCCCCACTTCTTCTCTAATTACTCCATCTGCCTTGGAAATGCAGTGAATATATTAAAAGAGGTAAACATGAGATATTGTTGATGGAAAACTGGAGGAATGTTGGAGGAATTGGATGGGTCAGGCAGTATCCATAGATTCTGACTGACCCACAGAGTTTCTCCAGCATTTTGTGTGTTTCAACAAATTAAAGACTCGTCCCATCCTGGACACTTTCTCTTCACCCCGCTCCTATCAGGAAAAAGATCCATGAGTAGAACACACACTACCAAATTTACGGATAGTTTTTTTCCTGCTGTAATCAGATTCCTGAATGAACCACAAAAAAGTGAAATTAACAAGTCTAGTTTAGTTTATTGTCATCTGATTTTACAAGTACAATCCAATGAAACTGCATTCTCCAGTCCTCAGTGCAAATACATGCAGACACACAACGAGACATAATACTCGTATAGACAAATAATACATAAGTAGGACAAGTATTATATCTATGAAAATAAATAAATAAATATTGTTTTTGTTCAAATGAGAATCTTGAATGTTAAGTGGGCACAGCTCCTTTGGTCGTTCAGCACTCTCACTGCCTGTGGGAAGAAACTGTTTCTCAGCCTGGTGGTGCCGCCTCTTATACTCCTGTATCTTTTCCTCGGCGGGAGCAGCTATAAGATGGAGCATTCAGGGTGGAAGGGGTTTTCAATGATTTTGTGCACCCTCTTCAGAAAATGATCCCGGAAGATCATCTTGATGGGTGGATGGGGGAGAAGGGAGACTCCAGTGATCCTCTCTGCCTCTATTATGGTCCTGTGGATTGATCTCCGATCCATTTCTCTGCACCAGTCGTACCACACTATGATGCAGCTGGCCAGGACGCTCTTGATAGAGCTCCAAGAAGTTGACATAATGGTGGCTAGTTATGTTACCTTTGCTCTGTACCAATTGACCTTTCTCTGTAATTCTGCACTTTTGCACTGTCTTACTTGTACTATGAATGAGTTGTGTACTAATTTGCTTGAAAAACATCATCCATCACAACATCTTGGTACATGTGACAATAAACCTGAAGTTGAACAATTAGTCTACTTATCTGAAAACATGTTATAACTGTCTTGGAACCAACTCAGTGCAGATACATTCAATTCCAAGAATTTAATACAGATAAGTGTGAGGTGTTACATTTTGGAAAGGCAAATCTAAATAGGTCATATGCATTAAATGGTAGGCTATTGAGATGTGCAGAGCAACAAAGGGATTTAGGAGTTGTGGTAAATAGTACCCTCAGGGCTGATACTCAGGTAGATGGTGTGGTGAAGAAGGCATTTGGAATGTTGGCCTTCATAAATAGGAGTATTGAATTCAAGAGTAGAGAGGTTATGATGAAATTGTACAAGGCATTGGTGAGGCCAAATTTGGAGTACTCTGTACAGTTTTGGTCACCATATTATAAGAAAGATATAAACAAAATAGAGAGAGTGCAGAGAATGTTCACGAGAATGTTGACAGGATTTCAAGGTTTCAGTTACAGGGAAAGGTTGTGCAGACTGGGGATTTTTTTTCTCTGGAGCGTAGAAGATTGAGAGGGGATGATAGAGGTGTTTAAGATTTTAAAAGGGACAGACAGAGTAAACGTGGATAGGCTTTTTCAATTAATTTTTCAAACTAGAGAGCATGGTTTAAGATTGAAGGGGAAAATTATAAGGGGAACATGAGGGGAAATTTCTTTACGCAAAGGGTGGTAGGGATGTGGAATGAGCTTCCGACAGACGTGGTCGAGGCGGGATCATTGGTTACATTTAAGGAAAGACTGGATAGTTACATGGATAGGAGAGGACTGGAGGGGTATGGACCGGGTGCTGGTCAGTGGGACTAGGAGGGTGGGGATTTGTTACAGGATGGACTAGTAGGGCCGAACTGGCCTGTTCTGTGCTGTAAGTGGTTATATGGTTATATGGTTAGAGGAATGTTCTGTACACACTGAAATTTTAAAGAATGAGGGGGATCTGAAATGTATACAAGATCCTGAGAAGGAAATCTTGAGAGTTTGTTTTCTCAAGCTGGATTGTCTAGAATTGGAAGTCACTATTTCAAGGTATGTAATTGGTCATTTAGAAGTGAATTGAGCAGAAATACTTTATATGGAGAAATTAAAGAATTTCCAGAAATCTTAAGAGAACTGGGAAAAAATGTGATATGGTCAATCTTGATAATATACATACTGGAAAAAGACAATAAAATAGAGAAGATTAAGCACAGATAGAATGAGGGGTATATCTCAGTAGCCTGGAGACATCCCAGATGTCAGACAGGGATATAGAACTTCAAACTACAAAGGAAAGTAGGTTATTGATAAATTAGTGTGGAACTCTAATAGTATTATAATGATGCCAAAGTAAGTCCTGTACTATGAAAAAATTTCAGCTTTAACAAGTATGGGTATGCTCTTACTCGAGCATGCTCTCCAAAGTACATGAGAACTGACTTGTTTATGAACCTCACCTCTGCGGTGCAGAGTCTTAACTCCAATTAAGATGGCAACTGGGTCTCATGTGAAATTCAGACTTTAAATTTCTTTAAACATTCAAAATCCCTCTTGCACAGGAAGGCAGAGGAAGCTTAATTGTTTCTATATTCACAATGGAAATCAACACTTTTGTATATTGAGAGAATCAGAGAATATGGGTTGAGCAGGAAAGGGAGACTAAGGCACAGTGGAGGATTGAAGAACCAAATTGCTTCTCGTTCTTCTATAAAGCTCTTGCATTGTCAATTATTTTTCCATAAATCAAGCGGAGGTTTGACTGGGCATGTATGTCAGGAATACTTTCAATCAAAACTTGCAAAGCTAATGCTATCCCATCTCCTAGGTTGGCTTTCAGCTTTTTGAAGAAAGCATTAGAGAGCACTAATGTTCATGAAGACTTGCTAGTTGCAAGAGACTAAGAAATGTGCCGGAACTTGGGAAAAGGATTAGTGGAAGAAGAGCCGATTCCAGAGGTTGTAGAGTACTGCTCAGTTTGTATCTTTGTAGAATCCAAAGGGGGGCCTTTTGTTTGTCAGAGTCTTATGCCCTCAGCAACATTTTTAGACTATTTATTGAGAACTACAATTGTAGTGATAAGAAACCCAGGTTACTGTGTCCACTGACTGGCATTAAAGAGTACAGAAAGATAGTGTGCATCATATCCAATCTGGACAATGTTCAGCTTATGGAATCAATGTTCAATACAATTCCACATCCATCTGCATCCCCTTGGGTACCAGTTTCCCATAAGTCGGTAGCTGCAGAGATTGGAAAAATAAAGCTTAGGCAAATACTCCAGTGCAGTTTTGAATGAATGCCACTGTTAGCAATCATTCCATCCATCATTTGAAAGATTAATCTGGGGCTTCACATTGTAAATCATATGAAAGATCCCAGGGATCCACTATAAAGAGAAGCACAGGATATCATCTAGTCATTTTCTCTTTATTGTGTGTGGAATTTTTACAACTAGCAGCTGCATGTTTCACAAAACTTCAATGGTTCAAAGTCTGTTCCCAGGCATTTGGAAACCCAGAAATTCTGCTGCACAAATGGAAATCTTTTCTACTTTGTTCATATGAAAAAGTGAAACATTACACATCTTAAATATGCCACTGTGCCAAATGACATCTACAGCACAGAGAGAGAATATTCGAGCCAAGCCTTCTTGGCTGTGAGTCATGCTCCATGTGATCCTCCTCCTCAGTTTCTATCACACCCTTTCGATGATGAAAACATTCCTCATAAAGGTGTTGTCCTATAATTTTGTATGGCTGACTAATTCTGCCCAGCCTTTTTTATATATTTGCTTAGAAAGTATTACAAAAAGTTAAAGAGCAAATGCACTGTATTCCTACAGAATTTTTGGTTGTAAAATAAACTTGCTGGGACAGCTTACCTGGCAGGTAGATATGTTGGATCCCCACAGTCTGTATCCTTTTTCACAAGAGATGACAATACTTTCATTGACTGTGAAGACTGTTCTTGAAACCACAACATTCGCCTGACTGGCAAATGGCGGGGGGCAGCTCGGTGGTTTGCATGAAATATCATAAGTGGACCAGGAACCATCCTCCAAACACACTTGTGTATCTCTCTCAGATTCCATTATATAGCCCTCTAAACACCTTCAGAAAAAAAAGCATATGATTTTGCACAAGTCATTCTTCAGAATTTGCAAACTAAAGTTGGTGTTTAGATTCCTGAATATAATGTCCAAATACAATTTAATGTACAGTGCTCAGTATCTGGCTCAGTGGTTATCTCACCTCTGGATCACAAAGTCACAAGTTCAAACACAAACATAAATGGAAAAAAAAAGACTGACATTGAAAGAGGTTGTCCTGAAGATTAGGCACAAGGTTCAGCTTGGTAGCAGACATTATTAGGGTCCTAGAATGGATCATTTATGAAGAAGGAGGCCATTAACATGTTCTATCTTGTTTCAAGAAGGCCACCATCATACCAATATTGAAGAAAAGTGTAACAACAAATCTTACCACTGGCTAATGGCTCTGATATCCATCATTATGAATTGTTCTGAGATGTTGGCCATGGCTCACAAAAACTCTTGCCTACCAGCCAGCCTTGACCCACTTCAATCTTCTTACCAGCCAAGCAGACTCCACCTCCCTGGCACTCTACTCAGCCCTAGAACACATGGATGCCAAGCACACTGATATTGATTACAGCTGTCTTCAGAACCAAAGTCCCTAGCAAACTCATTTCCCAACTTCAGCATCTCTGCCTCAGCATTCCTTGCAACCCCCCCACGACATACACACATACCTCCACCCACCTTGAACTGGATCCTTGACTTCCTGTCTAACAGACTGCAATCAATGAAGATGAGTAACAACATTTCATCCTCGATTATATTCAACACTGACCCTCCTCAAGGATGTGCTATCACTGATCTTCAACCTCCAGCAAAACATCCTTCCAACTCAAATTTTCTGGGCTGTGTATCGAATAATGATGAGACAGAATACAGGAAAGCGATTGAAAGTCTGGTGGCTTTGTCCCAAGAAAACAACCTCTCTCTCTACATCAATAAGAAGATGGAGATCATCACTAAAGGGGGCAGGGTCCACACACTGTTCACACTCACAGCACAGAAATGAAAAGAGTATATAACCTCAAGTTCTCAGGAATAAGTATCTCCAATGACCTGACTTGGGACAATCTCGTCAACACAATGATCAAGAAAGTGCACCAACACCTCTACTTTCTCAGAAGACGAAGGAGTTTGGCAAGTTACCATTCCTCAAAACTTCTACAGGTGCACCATCAAAAGCATACTTGCTGGATGCTTATAGTACAATATAATGAGCTTATGGTCATATGCATAAGTACAATGTACAGATGCACTGAAATTCTTTCTTGCTGCAATCAAACAGGTACTTCACAAAATAAAACAGTATAAATTACCATTTTGATAGATAATAAATACAAAATATGAATAGATAATAAAGATTCAAGATTCTTTTATTATCATGTAATAAAACAGGAAATGTAATATGACACAAAATTTCCTTCAGTCTACCCTAAGGCAAAGATTCAGCATCAGCAGAAATTGCCTGGCCATAGTGCAAGAAATAAAATAGCTTTATAATAGTGTTGGTTGGGCCTTTTGGATCCTTGATTTCCTCACCACCAGACTCAATCAATGCAGATTGGCAAGAACATCCCCTCCAGCATCTTCATCAGCATTGGAGCACCCTGCTCTGTATCTTCATCAGCATTGGAGCACCCTGCTCTGTATCTTCATCAGCATTGGAGCACCCTGCTCTGTATCTTCATCAGCATTGGAGCACCCTGCTCTGTATCTTCATCAGCATTGGAGCACGCTGCTCTGTATCTTCATCAGCATTGGAGCACCCTGCTCTGTATCTTCATCAGCATTGGAGCACCCTGCTCTGTATCTTCATCAGCATTGGAGCACCCTGCTCTGTATCTTCATCAGCATTGGAGCACGCTGCTCTGTATCTTCATCAGCATTGGAGCATCCTGCTCTGTATCTTCATCAGCATTGGAGCACCCTGCTCTGTATCTTCATCAGCTTTGGAGCATCCTGCTCTGTATCTTCATCAGCATTGGAGCACCCTGCTCTGTATCTTCATCAGCATTGGAGCATCCTGCTCTGTATCTTCATCAGCATTGGAGCACCCTGCTCTGTATCTTCATCAGCATTGGAGCATCCTGCTCTGTATCTTCATCAGCATTGGAGCATCCTGCTCTGTATCTTCATCAGCATTGGAGCACCCTGCTCTGTATCTTCATCAGCATTGGAGCACCCTGCTCTGTATCTTCATCAGCATTGGAGCATCCTGCTCTGTATCTTCATCAGCATTGGAGCACCCTGCTCTGTATCTTCATCAGCATTGGAGCATCCTGCTCTGTATCTTCATCAGCATTGGAGCACCCTGCTCTGTATCTTCATCAGCATTGGAGCACCCTGCTCTGTATCTTCATCAGCATTGGAGCACCCTGCTCTGTATCTTCATCAGCATTGGAGCATCCTGCTCTGTATCTTCATCAGCATTGGAGCATCCTGCTCTGTATCTTCATCAGCATTGGAGCACCCTGCTCTGTATCTTCATCAGCATTGGAGCACCCTGCTCTGTATCTTCATCAGCATTGGAGCACCCTGCTCTGTATCTTCATCAGCATTGGAGCATCCTGCTCTGTATCTTCATCAGCATTGGAGCATCTTGCTCTGTATCTTCATCAGCATTGGAGCACCCTGCTCTGTTCACTTTACACCTATAACTGCATGGTTCGATATGACACCACCACCATTTGCACATTTGCTGGTGGTACCACAGAAGTGGGCTGTTTAAAAAGGGGTGATGAGTCAGCAGACAAGAATGAGATTGAAAACTTGGTTGAATGGTGCACCAACAACAACCTCTCACTCAATGTCACCAAAAACAAAGAGCTGATAATGGATTTTAGGAAAGGAAAACCAAAGGTGTATGATCCAGCAGTCATTGGGGGATCAGAGGTGGAGAGGGTGAGTACACACCATCTCGGAGGACCTTTCCTGGACTCAAAACACTAATGTCGTCGTAAAGAAAGCATGTCAGCACCTTTTTACTTCCTCAGGTTTACTAACCTTGCTGAGGTTTTGTATGAAATCAAAAACATTAGCAAACATTTATAAATGTGCAGTGGAAAGTATGCTGACTGGTTTCATCACAGCCTGGTATGGGGGTACCAATACATCGGAGTGGAAAGCCCTGAAAAAGGTAGTAGACACAGCCCAGTAAATAACAGACAAAACTCTCCCCAACATCAAGCAAATCTATGTGCAACTCTGCCGTTGGAGGCCAATAGGAATCATCATGGATTCATACCACTCAGGACATGTTCTGTTCTCACTACTGCCATCAGGTAAAAGGTAGAGGTGCCACAAGATTTGTACCAGCAGGTTCAGGAACAGTTATTACTCCTCCACCATCAGGCTCCTGCAGAGATTCATTTGAGGACTCTTATTTTGCACATTATTTTTGACAATATTTATTTCTTCTGTATTTGCAGAGTTTATTTTCATCTCTCTCTTTTGCACACCTATCTTTTTCTGGAGTACAGTTTATTCTACCATCTGTAGAAATTCTGCCCGGCCTACAGGAAAAAAAGAATGTCAGGGTTGGAAGTGATATCGTGCATGTACTCTGACAATAAATTTTGAACTTGAACTTGGCAGTGTCAGTATACTTTATGATTAATGTTGTAAGGGGAGGCTCAAGATCCTGGCAGCTGTTGGAATAAAACTGCTCTTAAAACTGGAAATGCTGGTCAGGCTTCTGTACCTTCTCCCTGAAGGCATCAAGGAAAAGAAGTTGTGAGAAGAATGATGAGTGTTAACGGCCTCGATAGGTGGGAGGTTGGAGCCTGTGATGGATTTGGCTCCATTCCTGAGCATTTGACTTATTTAAACAGACTGTGATATAACCAGTCAATATACTTTCCACTGTGCACTGTAGAAGTTTGATAGAATATTCTATGACATACTAAATCTCTTCAGTCTTCGTAGAAAGTAAAGGCACTCATGTGCCTTCTTTATGAGTCAACCCAATTTATAATCCCATGTTAACTTTTCCAGTGCAATTCTTGGTACTTTGTTCTTCCATAGGAATTGTCTTATACAATTATGTAATAATTTAAATAAATTTTTAGTTAGTGCAATAGGCAACGATTGAAGGAGATACTGTAGTCTTGGCATTACCTTCATTTTTTAATACAATTTACACTTCCCATTAATGTAATCTGCATATCTTTCCATTTCAGTAAATCTTTTTCTTTTTTTTGTAATAGAGTGGTATAATTAAACATATAAATTCTGTAAATTATTATCTGTCATTATTCCTCAGTATTTAATTCCTTCCATCTTCTTCTATTTAAATCGACTAACTTTTTGGTATCTTTCATAATCAAAATTCTGCAATCGCATTATCTCACTTTTATCCATATTTATTTTATATCCTGATATTCTTCCATATTTTTCTCATATTGTTTATAATCTTATTAATGATTCAGTTGGGTTATTCATATACAATAGCACATCATTAGCAAATAAACAAATTTCATGTTCTTCCTGTCCAACTTTGAAGCCATGAAGGAATCTGGATCTCTTATAATCTCCACCAATGTTTCAATAGCTAGTATGAATAATGCTGGAGATAGGGGACACCCATGTCCACTCGATCTACTCAAGAAAATAAAATGGATGACATTTGGTTATTAGTTATAATTTTACTTTGTGGCTTATGATAAAAAGCTTTTATCCAATTTATAAATGTTATACCTACACCAAATTTTTCCACCATTTTATATAAGAAAAACCATTCTAGTCAGTCAAATGCCTTTTCTGTATCTAAAAAAAAATTATGTTTGGATTCAACCTTAATTTTGCCAAATGTATTATATTGAATAATCTACCAAGACTATTTGAAGAATGTCTTCTTTTAACAAATTCCACATGATCTACAAATAGCATGATGGAGGACAGAGATGAACAGTTGTATATCTATGGGAAAAAAAATTACAAATAATGTAAAGAAGAAATATAGCGTAGTTATAAAAATAAGGCAATTATATTTGGATTATGGAGGGGCCCAAATATAATAAAAAAGGTTCTACTATTATAAAAATATAAGTGATCTCCCCAATGAAGACTTTAAAAAAAAATTCCAATTGTAAGCCCTGACTGACAGTGGATGGATTTATACTTAAAGGGAGTGGGAGGGAAAGGATTATTGTGTTGTTTTGTAAGAAAAAGTTTATAGATTTATATATATATCTATATATATATATAGATATATATTTAAAAATGATCTATATATCTTGAAAATGTAAATTTTTGATATGTATATTTATGAAAAAAATTTTTTAAAAAAGGATCCAGTTGCACAGAGATGGACAGAGTCCTAGATTCCTTCTTCTGATCATGTTTTGCAGGTATGATTGTGTTGAATGCCAAGATGTAGTCAATGAGTAACAGCCTGAATTAAGTGTTCTGGTTGTCCAGGTGATCTTACAGAATGGACCTGTCATGATGAAACACAAATTGAAGTGGATTGAGGACCTTCCTGAGATAGAGTTGATCTGCTCCAAAACCAACCTTGCAAACCATTTGAGATCATGGTAGATCTAAATGCCACTGGCTGACAGTCACTGAGGCAGATTACCTTGATCTTCTTGGGCACCAGTATAATTGATGTCCTTTTGAAGCAGCATGCTATGGGAGCTGGTCTGCTCAAGATCAGAAGAAACTACAGAAGGTAATGAATGCAAGGTAAAAAGCTTTCCTCCTCCTCATGACTCCATCTATGCTTGCTGCCTTGGGAAGGCAGCCAACATATTGAAGGATCCATCACTCCCCAGACACACGCTCTTCTCCCTCCTTTCATCAGGGAGAAGGCTCAAGAGGATGAACGGCTGAACCAACAGCCTTAAAGACAGTTTCTTCCCCGCAGCTATCAGACTCCTGAATGAACCCCATAGCAGTGTTATTACACTGTCTTGCTTGGTGCCAAATGGCCTTCCTTTTCATTGTGATCCTCCACTCTCTAAATTATGCCCTATACATTGCTGATTGTAATGTTAGAGATAACCTGTTGGTCTGTTTACTGAAAGACCCTTCTCATCGTACTAGATATTTTGTGACAATAAACTTAGAGTGAGGAAAAAGTCACCCAACTGAATCGCAACTTCCAACACTTCATATACAAGTTTACAGGTCACAGCCTTTCAGCTGCGGTTCCAGACACTAATCAAATGTTAAGAAAAGTTTTGCCCATAGGAACAGGAGCCCCACAAGCTTGTACCAGCATTTAAGGAGATCTGTGACCAAAATCCGCGGACTAATTTTTCTAATTTCTCAATACCATATTTTAACAAAAATGCAATGATAGTTAAAATTAACAATTGATTCTAAAACAAATGATACTGGCACTCCAAATTTCAACCATGCATTGAATGTAGAATTGCTCCCCTCCTGGCTCTCATTTTTGGACTGCTATCCCAGATAATGACCAGAAGAGGAAGTTGATGTTTTCCCAACCAACCTGCCCTTAATAAGTTGGAAAAGATCAATCAAAACATCCCCCACTCTCCTCCTAACATAACCTTTGAGTCCTGGTACCATTCTGATATATCGACTGTACTCACTCACAAAGGCCAATTTCTGTGTTAAAGTGTATTTTTTTACTGCACTAAAAAAGTAAAAGTTGGCCAAATTTCTAAACTGTTTTCCTGAAATTAAATTCTTAAATGGGTTTCATGATGCAAATAAAAAGTGAAAGATGTTTAAGTGGCTCATTATTGTTGGGAATATTATTCAATTAAACAGGCCAATTGGTCAGACTCATCCATTACAATCTTAACTTTCACAGTCTCCTTTCACCCCTCTTTTAGTAGTCTATCAGTATTGCCCTTGCACACTCTTGATTTGCACCTCACAGATAATAGAAAGATTTTTCTCTATAAAACTTCAACTAATGATTTTGAACCTATGAACTTTTGCTTTAGACTCCATTGTTAAAGAAAGTTGTTTCTTTCTATTTACTCTATCTGCAGCAGGAGATCAAAGGCATTTCATTGGTATTCAAACTTTGGCCCAGCTTCACCTCAAATTCTGCTGGCTTGGCAGATTGGTCCTCTCCAAGGTCAGAGTAAAGGATTCCTGGCATCATTTTGAAGAGGAGCTGTAAATTCTTGGTAGTCTCTTGGCCATTACGAAAACTAATCAGTGGTCATGCTCTTTGTGCAAACTGAACGTATTATTGGGCATCTTGTATTTCAGCAATACCTACAACTCAGAAGCAACAAATTGGTTGTAAAACATTTTGTGACATTCTGAAGATGCAAAGGGTGCCTGAGAAGTGCATTTGTTTAACATATTGAACAAAATCATAGGTTCATTTGGTTGGACCAGTACCTGATAAAATAATATGTTGTATGTCACGTATGTACTCTGAAAACAAATGTGAAATCTGAATATAGTTCTAACCTGTAATGAATTCTGCTCCCAAATGTGTACTGGTCACCTATAACAGCAGCCATCTGCACTGGTGGAGGTGACCCGCAGGTCACTGGGTCGCAGGTTGGAAATGGCTCACTCCATTTGCCTCTCTCTGTGCAGAATACTTCAGCTTTCCCTTTCATAATGTAGCCAGGTAAGCAGTTGTAGGCTATGGCATTCTCTGGCAAGGAACTGCTCCCGTTAAAGAAGGCATTGTGTATCAAAGGAGGCGCACCGCATGATATTCGGCCACAGAAGGGAAGGCTTGAGTTCCACTTCCCCTCTGCTTCACAAAGAACTACAGAAGGACCCAGTAACTTAAAGCCCTCCAGGCATTGGAAGGATATCAGGTTTCCACAACTGACATCGTGATTATTGGGAAATCCATTACGGATGTCTGGATATGGACATTTGCACCGCTCACATTTTGGAGCATTATCACTCCATGACCCATTCTGTAGACAGTGTCTGACTGAGGTCCCCATCAGACCATATCCAAGAAAGCATATGTACTTCACAGAGTCCCCAAAGCTAAAGCTAGACCCATTGATTAATCCATGGGAGATATCTTCTGGAGGACCACAGTTGACTGGTGTGCATTCTGGTGGCATGCCACTCCAATTTCCATCTCCTTGACACACAATGTTGGATACACCATGCAATGTGTAACCATCCATACACCTGAATTTAATTTCCTTTCCGAAGGTAAATTCAGATCCTGTGATATAGCCATTCAGCATGGTAGTGAGTGGTGGGCATGCTGCTAATATGCATTTTGGCATCTCCCCACTCCAACTCCCATTTGCAAGGCAGGTACGAGTCAAATCTCCCTTAATCAGGTATCCATTTTTGCAATTATAATTTACTTGACTTTGGAAGGTATAATCCTGTCCAGTAACATTGCCATTGTCAGGAATGGAGAGTAAGCCACAGGAGATTGGAGTACACTGGGGTACTTCTCCACTCCATTTCCCATTGTCCTGACAAGACCTTTGCATTGGGCCAACTAGAAAAAATCCAGAATCACAGTCATAAGTTATCACACTGCCATAAGTGTAGTTGCTACCGTTGGTGATGCCATTTCTGATCTGGCTGGGAGAGCCACATGATACCAGTTGACAGGTGGGAGGAGGGCTACTCCATTCACTGTTGGAGGAGCAGTACCTGGTGACTGAGCCAATGAGTTCATGACCAAGATCACATCCGTACTCTATCGTGCTACCGAGCAAGTTGCTGGAAAACTTAACAAAGCCATTTTCTGGTTTTTCAGGGAGCTCACACTCTATCAGGAGGCAGGCAGGTGCACTCCCATTCCATGTGCCATCTTCTTGGCATTCCAACGCTTGGTCCCCCATTAGCTCATAGCTGCTGTAGCAGTAATACTGAATCACTGTTCCACTCATGAACTCAGAGTTCTGTAGAAGATCTATGCTTGGTTGATTCCACAGATGCTTACTGCCACTGGAGCTTGGCTGTGGCACTTTCTCAGAGCTGGAAGCAGCAATGCTTTTCTTTGTGTTGAGGTCTGATGGGAGGAGGTTAGTTACAATGTCAGAGTTACTTCTTTGATCGCCTGGTCCCACATGGCTTGCAGATTCTCCAGTAACTTCTCCATCCTGATTCTTTGTAACTATGTACCCTCCAAAATCTATATGGGGGGGCAGACCACAATCTACAGGTGCACAATATGGCAAGATATCGGACCAGGATGATTCCTTGCAGATGCGCATGTGGCTACCAACCAAATGGAACCCAGGAAAGCAGCTGTAGAAAATGAGAGCACCATAGCTGTAATCTGAGCCCTCGACAAATCCATTTTCTATAAGCTGAGGTGGTTCACATTTGAAGGGCTGGCAAACAGGTGCTTCTGCATTCCATTCACCTGTCTCCAAACAAGTCAGCCTTGACTGACCTTCCAACTTAAAGCCAGCATTGCATACATATGTTATAGTTTCTCGGTAATACAACTTCTCAAAAATTGCTCTTCCACTTGTTATTTCTTGTGGGATTGGGCATTCAACTGGCTGGCAGATTGGCCTTCCCCCCAGCCATTCACCATTCTCACCACAAGTGACGGTGGCATTCCCACTTAAACGGAAGCCTGGCTTGCAAGTGTACACGGCATGGCTGAGGTAGGTCAGGCCCTGGATGTCTACGATTCCATTTCTAATCAATTCAGGCTGAGAACATTCAACAGGCCTACACTCTGGCACAGGTTGACCCCAGGTTCTGTTGGCGTGGCAGGTTAGGAATGGCTGTCCCTGCAATACAAACCCATCAGCACAGGTGTAGTTGACAATGCTGCCAAAGTGAAGATCAGAAAACAAGGTGTCACCATACTGAACCTCTGGAGGCTTGCCACAAATAACAGGTCGGCACACTGGGAGCGAGTCGTTCCATTGCTGGGATGCTAAACACTTCAAACTTGATGGTCCCTCCAGCACATAGCCCTCAGCACACTCCAGCAGAACAATTCCACTTGTGTTGGTCTCATGCACAAACAGATTGCTCTCCCGCCCCATTGATGATGGCTCAGGGCACCTCAGTGGAATGCATTGAGGGCGTTGGCTTCTATCCCACAGGCTGTCCTCCTGACAGATCATTACTGCTTTACCAGAGACCACATAGCCTTCCTCACATTGGAGCTTGACTCGTGAGCCAAGGCTGAAATCAGACCCTATAAAGTGTCCGTGTTTCATGGCTGGAGGTGGGCCACAGTTCACAGGGATGCAGGAAGGGGATGATTCACTATGCCAGATTCGATTTCCTTGGCAGGTACGAATAGGACTCCCGACCAATCGAAAGCCATGATGACAACGATATCTGACTTCACTCTGAAATAGTGTCCCATTTTTAATCTGTAATTCAAGAAAGAAAATAAAATGTCAGTTGCTACACTAGACTTTGCTTGGGAGGAATCACTCACGTCTTTAAGTCAGAAGTTTGTGTGTTCACATCAACAATCAAGAGTCAGCCTTCGAAAGAAGCATTAAGCAGGAGCCTAGACTGTAAAGGTCTCATGACATAGAACATCCCAAAGGATAATTTGAAAAACACTTAAAGAGCACTCAATGTGCTAGGCAATATTTATCCCTCAATATAATGAAATGAAACACTAAAAACTATCAGCCTATTTTTAGAAAATTGCTGCACACCAATTGGCTGCTTTATTGTTTATATTACAGTGGTGACCACATTTCAAAAGGTAAAATATTGGCTGCAAAATGCTTTGGAACATTCTAAAAATAAAAAAAAACTTTACTTTTTCCCTTTTTCTGCACCAATACCTTTGACTATCAATTCATCTACTGTTAGGAGTACAACACCTTCCTATACTGTAGGTTGAACATCAATTTGTTGACTGCATATGTCTGATTTACTGTGTTTCCTATATTTTGACAGCAATTTTACCCAAGTTCTGGAAGATGAATGGTGGAGAAAGCAAACATAAGAACAGCAGGAGGTTTCTATGACGATTTGTACCCTAATTCTATGAGAGATATAAATTTGTCAAATGAATGTTGAAGTATGGTAACAACTTCAGAAGCGAAAATCAACATGCATAGATTATTTTCAAAACATACTCACACATTTCTATTCCCTCTCTAAATACACTGGAAGACAAAAGCTCGTTAAATCGACATATTTATGATCAATTGGGAAAGTGGACCAAGGAATCACAAAGGAAATTTATTTGGACAAGTATTAGGTGTTGCATTTTTGGTAAGCTAAACCAAAGAAGGACATATACAGTAAATGCCAGGGGCCTGGAGAGTGGAGTAGAACAGTGAGACAGAGGGGTCTAGATAGAAAGTTCCTTCAAAGGGTGATACAGGTGGATGGGTGTTGAAGATGGCGTTTGGCATGCTTATCTAAGACATTGAGTGCAAGAGTTGGGACGTCATTCCAATTATACAAGACACTAGCGAGACTATACTTGGAGTATGATGTGCAGTTCTGATCACCCATCTATAGAGATTCATTAAGCTGGAAAGGGTACAGAAAAGATTCATGTGAATATTACTGAGATTGAAGGGTTCAGTTACAAGAATGGGCTGGATAGGTTGAGACTTCTTTTCCAGGAGCATAGGAGGTTGGGGGAGGGATTGGTGGGGTGACCTTATTGAGCTTTATAAAATCATGAGGGTCATAAATATGGTAAATAGTCACACATTCCCTAGAGTAGGGAAGTCTAAAACTAGAGGGCAAAGATTTGAAAGGGACTTGAAGAGGAAACTGTTGCCACACAGTTGGGTTTGAGCAATGAGCTGCCAGAGGAAGTGCTAGAAATGGTACTATTACAAGATCTTTAGACATGTACATGGACAGGAAAGGTTTAGAGTATGATCCACCAAATGCAGGTAACTGAGGCAAACTTATTTGGACAACTTGGTCAACATGGAAAAGTTAGGCTGAAAACCCTGTACCCATTCTATACAAAACAATAAGAAGATCAGTCAAGTTATTTCTCGTCTATCTATGGGTTGAAGTATTTCCTAATTTCTTATCTGAACGGTGTAGCTTTGACTTTAAAGTTAGACCCCCTTAAAGTAGGTAGGCTTTCTTAGAAATGGAAAATGTAAATATCTCAGCACATTTAAAAAAAGCTCCCTTTAAACTTCTTGTTTTTACTGAATACAAGAACAATTGATGAAATTTTGCCTCGTTACCGAGTTTTGAGATATTTCAAACCCTGTCTCGAACTACTCGTTGCAGCTACACAATTTGTGTAACAGGTGGTTTGTTGGTAGAATGAGCATTGATCCCATCACTGCCCTCCAGGTGAAGCTTACCACACTTGATAGTGTCAGCAAGTCTCCTGCCCAGGTCCTAATGAAGTCAGAGATCTGAGGTCTAATGTTAAAAGGTCAGTACCAAATAGACTTCTGAATATTTCACTAAAGCAAAATGTTACAAATGCTGGAAATTGGAAGTAGAAATGGAGAATGAGGCAACATCTGAGAAAGAAAGGTTGAATTTCTATTTCATTAATCAGAAACATTAATGCTGCTTCTCTCTCCAGATGCTAAAGTTTCCATCATTTTCCTTTATTTCACCCTTGGTTACTTTTGTTTGGATTTCCTCAACAAGAGACCACTTGTAATGTTATTACAACTCACTTCGACTTGTCCGTTGGTGAGCTGTGGGGGATCTCCACATGACACAGGTTGGCAGCTGGGCAGCCGGCCACTCCATTCTCCATCAGCTTGGCAGGCTCGCTTCTTATTGCCCTTGACATAAAAACCCCTGCTGCAGCTGTAGGCCACAATGGCACCAAAGCTGTAATTGGTTCCGCTCACTTGGCCTCGCTCGATTACTGGCGGCTCCCCGCAGCGTACGGGGATGCACTGCACGCTGAATGGAGAGGGGTCCCATGTGCCGCCACGGACACACTCGATGGTGATGGAAGTGTTCAAAGTGAAGCCTTCCTCGCACTTGTATGCAACCTGTGAGCCGGCTGGGAACTTCTCCTTGCTGATTGTCTCCAAAATCACGTGTGGTGCAAATGTTGGTTTCCTGCAGAAGTCTGCCACACAGTGTGGCATGGCTTGCCCTTCTGATGGGGCCCACACTCCCGTGGCATTGCAGAATAACTGTGAGTTGCCCGAGATGCTGTACCCATCTGTGCAGTAGTAGATCGCAATGTCGCCGTATAGCTTGTGACCAGTTTCGGGAAAAGCATGGTCAATATTTGGAGCTGGACCACATGACAGGGCAACACACTGCACAGTGCTGAGGCTCCACATTCCATGGGCCAGGCACTGTCTGGTTTCCTCTCCAAGCAAAGTATAGCTGCAGCAAGAGGAAGAGGTGACCAGAAAAAAAGTTCAATTAGACACCAAAACAAGACACAACAACTTTTCATTTGCATGACCTTATACTGAGACATTAAGGCAGTGTTGTGTTGTCACATTAATATGTTTTTTTAAAAGTCCTATAAACTTTGTGATCTTCAATTGTAAAGGATTCCTGAATAGTGTTGTCTTTTCTCTGCATAATGCCCAGCTCTGGTAGTTTCATAGCACATTATTCTATTTGAATTCAAAATCTCAGAGTTGCCAGAACTTTACCTTGCAGCTGCTACCTTGGCAGTCAGCTTTAATGGGCTGAAGTACAATAGAGGCAGCACTCTTCCATATAGGCGTATCTAGGGTATGGCAGCCATGGCACATGCCCTGGGCGCCACGTGAAGGGAGGTGCCTCTGTCCTTGTCTCACACAGCCAATATCTTTGCTCAATGTTTTAACCTGCTGTGCTGAGTTTCTCCAGCATTCTTTCATGGTGTCTGCAGACTGTGGAGTTTTACTCTGAGGAAGGTGTTTTGGTTTTTCTTGCCTGTTGATTTGCTCAGCAGCCTGGGCCCGTCAGCACCCAGGGGCCCCACAGTGATTGGTGCTGGGGAAAGCTCAAGGTGCTGCAGCCCGGCATGCGGGCCGACAACCATCGCATGTGTGTCCCACCATGGAGCTCGGCCATGTGTGTGTGTGTGTGTGTGTGTGTGTGTGTGTGTGTGTGTGTGTGTGTGTGTGTGTGTGTGTGTGTGTGTGTGTGTGTGTGTGTGAGACAAAGGCTTGGCATCTCCAGGCGCCACGGGAATGTAAGCACACTGCCTGTGGTGCTAGGTGAGTGGAGGGGGTTTGCACTTCTTCTGCTGTCTACATTCACGTTTTCAGTGTTTCTGAGTGCGAGCGCCAGAAGTTGATTTTCATGGACGATACCTGTTGTTATAAAAAGGCTTTTTATAACAACACGTAGTAATCTATACTTGCGCAAAGCAATTTTTAAAAATGTATTTTCACATGGTTAAGTATCGCAGCACAGGCATGGGTCATCTTGTGAATGAACAGATTGTTAAAATGCATTCCTAATCAAAGTGTGTGCATTGGAGACAAGAACATAGAGTTGAAAAGACAAACAAAAACATTGTCTTTTAGAATTCAAAGGATCCTGTCCATGATTTTTAATTGAAACATTCACATACCCCTGGGTGAGGGTAAACTGAGCAATGGCTGTCTTCATTCCCCATAATCCCCAACACAGCTGGAACCGCTCTGCCAGTGCCAGGGAAATGCAGAGCGGTTCCAACTGCATGGGGGATTATGGACAAGGAAGATGGCCATTTTGCCTGTGGGATGCTGCAGCTTTCAGCGGGGAACACAAAATAAACACAAGGCTTGGGTCGCTTCAATGCGGGCTGGATCCTGGAACATCCCACGTCTTGGAGACTGGAAATAATAAACCTCAGCGTGGTGTGGCATGGTTTGCAATGGAGGGTTCTGTTAGTGAGAGGGAGCCGGGGGAGCCTTTCCAATACTAAAGCTCATCCTAAGGGTCCAGGTGGGAGCTAATCACTGGTTCACTTCTAATAAATTACATCTCAATGTGTGAAATTCACAAGGATATGCCGGGTGGCAATATTGGTGTAGCGGTTAGTGCCAGCCCAATTGTACATGAAAATTGCCCAACCGTCAACTTTATGGGTGATTTTTTTAAAATGGGAGGGAGAGGGGGCACAATTTCAGTGCTTGCCATAGGCGCTATTTTACCACTGCTCTTTCAGCCACTGGAGATTGATTCTGCTTGAACAATCATGGTGCAAATATAGAACAAGTGAAACTGTGCTCCAGAGTGTTATTGGGAGTAAATCAGGCTGGTCAAGAACAATATCTGTATGAGGCATGTTCTTTGCACAAGAAGCTCACAAAGTTGTTCAGTCTAAAATCAAGTGTTCCTAACGAAAGGCTGCCAGGGTGTTCTCCACCAGGAGTTGTACTTGCTCACTCGGATGCATTTTGTTTCAGTGGCAGGAGTTATTTTTATTCTCTCATGAAATTTGGCATCACTGCCAAAGTCATTATATATTTCCCATCCCAGAGTGCTCAACAGAAGGCTTCATGAGCTGAGTGGTCTCCTATTCCTATGATCCTAACTTCTGATACTGAACAAAAAAAATTGCAAAGATAGGTACTGGTCCTACCCTTCTTTGCAACTGTAGGAAATGTTGCTTCCAAAGGTGAACTTGCTTCCAATAACATCAGCACTGGGAAGCGGTGGTGGAGGCCCACAGGATACAATCTCACATACTGGTGAGGACTCATTCCATTGACCTGTGCTGTTACAAATTAAAGTAGCTGGTCCGTGCAACCTTCAGGTGATTTAAAAAAAAGTTAAAAGGTGATAACAGTATGATGCATCAGAACTCAAAGTTTTCTGAAAACTTGCAAGTCTACAGCCTCTTAAAAACTTGTAAATGATCTCCAAAGGCATTAAACAACATATGGCCCAGGATCACAAAGAATATTTTGAGGAGTAGCTTAAAGGGAGGTAAGATGATTAAAAAGATGTTTATGAAGGAAATTTCAAAATTAAATGCCTTTTAAATGTTGCCATCGACAGAATGGTAAAAAAAAGGATGTGCATTGGAAGTTCTGAGATTGTGGAGAGATGTAGGTTTGGAGCAAATTACAAAGAAAGGGAGGAGTAAAACCAGGAATTTTTTTTTAAATTGGCCACCTTCCCAGACCAGGAGACAGTAGCAAAGAGAATCACGAAGAAATGCACTAAGAAATTCCACTGATGACATGGGGATGGCTAGATATTAATGAGAGGGAAACAACGTGCAAACAATTCATACTCATCCATCAACTTGAGTAAACTAAAATGTCTCAATGGATTTCACAGGAAGATTAACAGATAAAACTTGATTCTAAACTACCCAAAAATAAAATTCATCAGGTAAAAAAAGAAACAAAATGTGCTTGAGACACTCAGTGGCTCATGGCAGTGATTAACACTATTCACAAGTACTGCCAATATGCTGAATATTTCCAGCATTTCGTTTTTTAAAATTTTGATGGATATCAGGGAAGATGGCTAAAAGGTGGGTCAAAGTGACTAGTTTTAAGGAGCACCAAAAATGTGAAAGAAATAGGGAAATTTAAGGATGGAATTCAAAAGCTTATAATATGGAGAGGTGGTGACACCTGTGGATGACATGCAATGAGCAGGAGCCAGGAATTGTAGTGGAGATCTTGGAGGATTGGAAGAGGTTACATTATGTTGATAACGAGCAACATTACTGATTTCTTATGGGCTAACTTACTGATATCCAATGTTGCAGGTGTAGGTAACAGTGGAGAGATATGTGATTCCATTCATGGTGTATCTACCATTGTCTGTATCCTGTGGAGTAGGGCATATCAGAGGTTCACAAATAGGTGTTTCATGACTCCAACTACCATTAGCTAAACAAGAGATTCCTGCTGCTCCAGATAACATATATCCCTCATTGCAACTGTAAAAAGGGAAGAAAGATAGTATTTATTCTTTTGGTAGGAAAGGAGATTAAACAAAAATATTTGGCACACATTACACAGAATTGAATAGAACCATACAGCTCAGAAACAGCACAAATCTACTGTTTATCCTCTGGTCAAACCTTCTGCTACTCTCCCAGCATATCCTTCTATTCCTCATCCATTTAACCAGATTCCTTTTTAGTCCTATTCACTAGAACGGATGCTTGCAGGTTCAACACTATATCATAACTGATACACATGAGCTAATATTTCAGGTTTTAACCCACATATCAACAATAGAGCCAATCTCAAGGGACACCGGTGTCAAATAAGGGTGTGTAATTGGAGCCTTCATCGACTTTGGCACTCTTGCTAACTTTTTGGTCAGTATCATAGCTTTGTAGGATACTATCAAATGATATTTCTTGCTCAGTTCCCACTAATTTCCATTTGTTCAAGTGCAAGGAGGAAGTAATGAAGAGAAATCCACCATGAAAGACATTCTTGTACCTGTACACCACCTTCATACCATAGGTGAAGACATTGCCTTCAATCATACCATTTGCTGGGATACTAGGCGTGCTACAGGATCGAGCTAGGAAAGAAAAATAACAAGGCTGTAAACTGACAATAATACAGTACGCGGCTATGTGATAAACCACTGTTAAACCGTGATTGGTTACCGACAGCTGGACATGCCCCCCGAGACCGATCCTATCCATTCCCTCTTTGCATGCTCCCCAGTGCACCTGCCATGATCAGTCAATGAGGTTAATTGTTGCTCCAGTCTATAGTCAATAAAAGCCTATCAGTCTCACAACCTCAGTCTTTTGTGGTAATTGATGGTCCATCAATTTTATTGACTATATTTTTCAAAGAAAATAGAGCAATACCTGAAACCAGAGAAACTCAACATAGACCCTCGATCCTCTGACGCCTGAACACATTTAAACACTGGCTACATTGTTTTGAGGACTTCCTGACAGCAATCGTGAGTAGGACCCCTGGTCTTCCCAATGATCAACGACGCCAAATTGTATATGGAGGCCATGGGTACACTGATGGTCCAGTTCTGCAGAAGGGTGAACGAGGTCTATGCACGGGATCTCCTGGCCACCAGGAAGCAGCGATCCAGTGAGTCAAGTGCCGAATAACTAAGGGCTCTCCAGACCCTCTGCAGGGAGTGCAACTGCAAAGCTGTGATGGCCACCCAGAACACGGAGGACCTCATCCGGGACACCTACGTGGCTGGCATTCAGTCTGGATACTTAAGACAGCGACTCCTGGAGCAGAAGTTACTCGACCTTCAAGGAGCAGTTAAATTAACAGAGACGTTGGAGGTGACACTCCAAAATTCAGATGACTACATCACCTCTTGGCTGCTGCGGGTGCTGCTATCTTGGGACAGGGGGCTGTCTTGTGACCTGATCTTGGAGATGGTGGCAGGTGATTGCCCCAAATGCTACTTCTGCGGGCGGGGCAATCACACGAGGAAACACTACCCTGCCAAGGAGGTGGTTTGCTTTAGGTGTGGGAAAAGAGGAGGTCAAGCAAAAGTTTGCCTATCTAAACTGCCCGCGAAACTTAGCAGCACTGTATGCTGACAGCCGTCACCCAGGGAAGCATGCTATATCTTCTGTGGACCAGCGACACCACATGTGAGTCATAGGGGCCGGCATTTTGGACCACGTGGCCGGCGCCATCTTCCCAGGCCTGCAGCACCGTAGGGGAACAGCAAAAGCAGCCACGTTGGGAACTCGGGCCCTCATTAGACTTGGGCAGTGAGTCCATACTGGCCTCCATCACCTTGAACTGAGAGACCACACAAACTTGCCAGGTCCATAATGGATCTTCAGGTAAATGGGTGGGAGTACAGAAAGCTTTATTTACCCTGATACAGCTAAATGCCTATCCCTCAAAGTGTGGCCAGTCAGCCATAAGATATCACTCACTTCTAAATCCAATACGGCAGATGCCCACAGGTCCTGGACGGTGACTTTGACCATTGGAGGCACAGTTTACAAACACCTCAGGCTCTTCATCATGCCGCAGCTCTACGCCCCCTTGCTACTGGGGCTGGACTTCCAGTACCAACTTAAGAGTGTTACATTGGGGCTCGATGGGCCCCGTCCTCCTGTCACCATTTGCAATGAACAGTTTCTAGATAGCCCTCTGTGCAAGACCTGTGGGCTCTCGACCCTCAAGGTCACACCTCAACTGCTGTTTGCAAACCTCATCCCCAGGTGCAAGCCAGTGGTCACCAGGAGCAGGCAATACTGCACTGCAGACAGAGTATTCATCAAGTCAAAGGTTCAGTGTTTGTTGAGCAAGGAGGTCATCAAGGCTAACAATTGTCCCTGGAGGGATAAGGTGGTCGTAATAAAGAACGGGGTGAAGAACATAGTCAGTCCATTAACCGGTACACACAGCTCCCTCTCACCCACATATCCAACATTGCACAATATTGGGTATTCACCACGAGTGACTTCAAAACTGCCTATTACCAGTTCCTGATCTGCCTGAAGGACCGCCAGTATACTGCATTCAAGGCAAATGGCGATCTCTACCACTTCCCCCAGGTGCTCTTTGGGAGGTGGACTGCATGATGGACCACTATAAACTGCAGGCTACTTTTCCATATTTTGACAACATGATCTGTAGGACCACGATGCCAACCTTTGAAAATTTCTTTGGGCCACTAAGCTCCTGAACCTTACCGGTAACAGGGAGAAATGTGTGTTCTGGTCAACCTGACTAGCCATTATTGGCTGCATGGTAGAAAATGGCATAATTGGCCCCAACCCTGACTGCTTGCGCTCTCTACTGGAGCTGCCCCTCCCTCACACCTTCAAAGCCCTGAAGAGATGCCCGTGTTTCTTCTTGTACTACACTTAGGGGGACCCCAACTTTGCGGATAATACCTGCCCATTGGTCAAAGCCACCTCTTTTCCCCTGTTGGCAGAAGCCCGCACAGCCTTCGGCCACATCAAGGATGACATTGCCAAGGTGGTGATGCATGCGATAGATGAGTCCATGTCTTTCTAGGTGGAGAGCGATGCGTCTGACTTCTCCCAGGCTTACACACTTAACCAAGGGGCAGACCCATCGGCTTCTCACGCAACCTCCAAGGCCCTGAAATCTGACATTCCTCAGTCAAAAAGGAGGCCCAGGGCATCGTGGAGGCAGTACGATACTGGAGGCACTACCTCACTGGCAAACAGTTCACCCTCCTCATGGACCAATGGGTGGTTACTTTCATGTTCAATGATAAGCAGAGAGGCAAAATCAAGAATGATAAAATCCTCAGGTGGAGATACCCTATACCAACCTGGCAAACTTAATGAGTCCCCAGATACCCTATCCTATGGAACTTGTGCCAGTATCCAAATGGACAAATTGCAGACCCTCTATAATAACCTCTGCCACTCTGGAGTGACTTGGTTCTTCCATTTCATTAAAGCCTGGAACCTACCATACTCCATTGAGAAAGTTAGAACAATGACCAAAAACTGCCAGGTCTGTGCCGAGTGCAAACCACACTTCTATCGCCTGGTCAAGGTGCACCTGATCAAATTTACTCGCCTTTTCGAGTGCCTGAGCCTCTCCCTTCCTTGAATCGGAATATATACTTCCACACAGTTGTCGATGAGTATTCCTACTTCCCTTTCGCCATTCCCTGTCTGGACATGACCTTGGTTACAGTCATCAAGGCCCTCCACAATATCTTCACACTCTTTGGGTGCCCCTGCTTCATCCACAGCCACTGAGGGACCTCATTCATGAGCAACAAGCTGGAGCAGTACCTGCTGGCCAGGGGCAACGTCACGAGCAAGGCTACAATCCCAGAGGGAATGGGCAGGTGGAAAGGGAGAATTCCACAGTATGGAAAACCATCCTCCTGGCCGTGAAGTCACAGGGCCTCCTCATCTCCCACTGGCAAGAGGTCCTCCCAGATACACTCCACTCAGTATGGTCACTCTTATGTACGACCACTAATGAACGTATGTTTGCCTTCCCTTGGAAGTCTATGTCAGGAACTACGCTGCCTGCCTGACAAACATCCCTAGGACCTGTCTTGCTTCAGAAGCACACCAGGCAAACTAAGACTGACCCGCTGGTCGAGAGGGTCTGCCTCCACCATGTAAATCCCCAGTACGCCTACGTAGCCTTCCCCAGTGAGGGGGCAAGTTCATGGTCTCCATCCTAGATTTGGCACCATCGGGCACCTCTCTGACCACGATTGACCACCAACATACTCCTGCTGCCATTTTGGTGGGGGGGTGGTCCCTGAATCTGCTGCCAACCACCCTCCACCCCCGGCAACTCATGATGCACCAGCACCACACTCCCTCCTCCCTTTACCTGTCCCTTCTTCCCAGTGAACTGCAGCTGGTGATAACAGATCAACCAGACAAGCTGCCTAGGGTGCCATGTTGATCGCTGTGGCAGAGGAAACCCCCTGATGAACTTGACCTGGAAAATAAGTATATGTGTATATATTTGCTTCATTTTTTTTCTCTCACACCACAGGACTCTTCTTAAAACGTAGGGGTAAATGAGGTAAACCACTGTTATACTAAGATTGGCTACTGTTTGCTGGACACACCTCCCAAGACCAATCCTTCCCATATCCTTTTTCATGCTCCCAAGAGTTCCTGCCATGATCAGTCAATGAGGTTAGTTGTTGCTCCATTCTGTAGACAATAAAAGCCTATCAGTCTCGCAACCTCTGTCTTTTGTTGTAATTGATGGTGTATCAGGCTGTTTCACGATTCCAGCAGGAGATGTGGATAAAGAAAAGTAGAAATCAAAGAAGCAGACACTGGAGGTGATAAGATGAATTAAAATTGTGCAATAAGCAATAGGAACTCTGTTCCCTCTAAGCTGTGCTTGTGTGCGCATTTTGTGCGTGTTTTGCAACCAGCGCACAAAGGAAATTAATGTGCGCACAAAGTTCAAAGTTTAGAGTAAAATTTTGGCTAAATTTGTTACTTCGTAGAATGCAATCATACTTGATTTATATTAAAGCATGCCAATGCAGCTTTATTAGCAATGAGAGATAGGATGTGCTGAAGTTATCCCAAAACAATTTCACATTAACATTTATACAAGCATTCAGTGCGCACATATTTTTGCCACAGGAAAAAAAAAATTTGCACAACATAGGATTTTTATGCACACTGACCACTAAAAATTAGAGGGATCATTGATGAGGAGCTCAATTTACCCTGCTCTTTATTCAACTGGCTTCAACAGAAAGAAAATCAGGAAGAAGGTGGGTATAAAAAAACGCTGCCAACATTCTTGGTTCTGCACTCTCTCCAAAGATTTCCCTCCACCACCCCCCACCCACATCACAATCTCTCAGTACCTCAAGAATTAACAACATATTTACAAATTCTAGGAATTAAGTTGTAATCACTCGACATGAATCTTCTGAGTTCTAAAATCAAGAAAATTAAGATATGTTAGATTTTATTTGTTAGTTTTTATAATTACTATTGAGATATTTTCTTTCTTTTCCTTCTTTTCTATTGGGTTGTTGGGGGAGGGGGGATGATGGGAGGATGACATTTTAAAAAAAATCACTGTATTAATTTTTAATTATTTTTGAATAAGAAATTTATGTGAAAGTTTTTTTTAATGAATATGTGAAATAAAATAAAATAAAAAAAAAGAATTAACAACACCCTAAGTAAAGTAAGCATAAATTCCACAGGCCACCAAACAGGGTGAAAATATTTCTCTAAAATTTCTTTATAAATTTTAACATATTTATTAATGCTGTTGTGAGCTTTCAATCACCTCTTCCCCCAAAATAATCTTCACCACATTATCAGACCATCCCTAGTCTATTTTCAAACAAAGAAGCCTAATATATTTATAGTTACCAAACTGGAACTTGGGTTATATACCTTGGCAGTGTGGCACTGCATCACTCCACTGTTCGTCCTCCAGACATGTGATATTTGCAGTCCCATTCAACTGGTAGCCATCTTCACAAGAGAAAGTCACCTGGTCACCAACAAAGTGCACAGCACCCTCGGCCAGTCCATGAGCAGGTGTCCCAGGATCTTTACACCGGATTGGATCTGAGCAATAGTACAGGGAGAAAAGCATCGATTTCTTGTGGATTAATGGAGCTCAACTTATACAGGTTACATTATTTCCACCCCAGCTTTCTTCATTTCAAACCATCAGCATATCCTATGTGTACTTCCAGATTCCCCATCACACTTCTCTATTATTCACTTCAACCTCTCTGTCAGAACAAGTTCCACGTTCTCAACAATGTTTCAACTAGGATTAAATATTCTCAGGATAGTAAAAAAAAGGAATCAGTACTAATATTCAGTGAGTAAATTAACAGCTATTCACGGATTACCCACCTTTAACAAAAATTGTAGGTTTAATTTAATACTACTGCAATCATATTTTAAATGATTAATCCATGATTAATCCTTATCACAACAACTTATACAGGTTATGCAGGGAGTGAGAATTTATCTTTTTCTGCTATGTCCTTATAAGGAAAAGATCTCTTTATGCACATTGATTAATTCAAGTAAATTGAATTTGCATATGTAGAAACATCAGATTGTTCGGGTGTTGGTAATGAAGAGGATGAAACCCCACCGATTGTACTGAATTTTTCAAATTTACTGACACACTTTAGAATAAGATCTCAAAAGTTAAAAACCCAACTGGGTAACTAATATCCTAAAAGGTCTTTTTATGCCTTCCAGTTCCACTCTTCATAGATGTTGCTGGAAAACTTGGGCAAGCAGGAAGCGTGGTCGAGCATTAACAACTATACCAGTGCAATTTTTTCCATCGCCGGAGTATGGTGGCCTGCAGGTGCAGGTGTAGGATCCAACTGTATTAATGCATTCAGACTTTTTATCACAGTCTGATCCAAGTGCACATTCATCTAAATCTGGAAACAGGAAACATTAACACTTGACTGAGGGTGAGGACATAAAATGGATGCAAGCAACAACACAGAAAACAAATACAATTTAAATCAAATGACAAACAAGACCAAAGTTCCTAAAGTAGAGTTCAAAAAGCTCCAAAGAAATGTCCTTATTTTTAAATCTCTGTTTCAAATGCACCAATATTTAGCATTCAGGTTTGATCAGGGTAACAGTGATCATAGATCAGTAATAACCCTATGATTATACCAGGCATTACCAGAGTTGTCTGATAAAAAGACATATCCATTTCTAATTTATCAATGATCATAAAATCAGTGTATATCAAATGTTTATTGAGATTAACAAAGCACATTTCCAAGCCAAAATCACCCATCCCCATAAAATATTCAATTTATACTGCATTACAAAGGGTTGCAGCATTGATATCAACTGGCTCATGAGCTGTTCACCCTTGTATGTAATGTATGATCTGGTCAATGTGAGTTTTAAAAAAAGTTATATAAATAAATTAACCTTTTATCATCACATCTAGAACATAGAAGGTTGAAAGTGACATGAATGAGGGTCTTTAAAATTATGTATGGCGTAGATAGTGGGGAAATGAACCCAAGCATCACAAGTTGAGATCAAAGCCTATGGCACTCAATCTTCCTCTGTCTTTTGCTATATTAGCACCCCAGGGTGTTAACAAAGTGACTGCAAAGGTAATAGATGCATTGGCTATGGCATTTCAAAAATTCTCTAATTTCTAGATAGATCCCAGAAGATTGAAAAACTACATTTGTTATATCTCTATTCAAGAAAGGAGAGAGACAGAAAGGAGGAAAATACAGTTTATGCCAGGTAGCTCAACATTGGAACAATGATCCCAAAACAATCTCCACATGTTTTTAATTTTTAAAATTTAGATATACAGCACAGTAACAGGCCATTTCGGCCCAGTAGTCCATGCTGCCCAATTTACACTCAATTAGCCTACACCCCCGGAACATTTTGAACGGTGGGTGGAAACCAGAGTCCCCGGGGAAATCCCATGCAGACATGGGGAGAACGTACAAGCTCCTTATAGACACCGTGGGATTCAAACCCAAATCCCAATTGCTGGTGCTGTAAAGGTGTTACACTAACCAACCATGCCATCCTTCACATGCAGGAAATGTTTAAGAAATGAGTAAAGCCGAAGGATTCAGTCTTCAACCAGATGGGATCAACACTGACTTCTCCAATTTCTGGTAGCTTCCCCTCATCTTTCTAGCCTCCTCTTCTTTTCTTTCTCTATCCCTTACCTTACTCTTGCTACCTGCCTGTCATCCACACCATCCTTCATCCAGTCCCCCCACTTGTTCCCTTCCTTCCTCCTCTCAGAGTTCATTTTTCTCAGTCCTCTGCTCCTTCCCCTATCACTCCTTTCTTTTTTTTCCCCTTTCCTATTTGTATTCACCAGTCACCTGTCAGCCTGTATTCCTTTCCCTTACACCCCCACCCTCCCACCCCCCAACCCAACCTTTTTATTCAGGCATCCACTGATTTCTTGCTATCCCTGATGGGTTTTGGCCCAAAATGCTGAGTCTGTTGTTTTCCATGGATGTTGCCTGATCCACTGAGTACTTTGTTTGCTGCTGAAAGATTCACTAACAACATTTTGATTGCTCATTAAATGATTGCAGCAATCTCATAAACCAGCACGATATAACGAAATAGCAGTGATCAGCCATTCCCTATTCATAATTCTCAATGTATTTCTTATCAGGTGTCAGTGGGTGACATGTGACCTCTGAGTGAAACGTTTATAAGCTCTAAATTTATTCCATAGGATAAAAGGATTTTTTTCTTAATCTTATGGATTGATCTTCATCAAAGAATGACAAGTGATATGGTAAGATACAGAAAGCACAGAAAAGGAACATCCCACAAACAATCTTGAGATAATATCCATATGAAGCTGAATGAAGAAGCAAAAGAAAAGCAAACACCTCTGGAGATTTTCATCTCTGCTTTGGGAACTCTAGACTCTTTTTCTTGACACTTCCCTGCTCTTCCTCAAAGTGTAAACACCCTGAAGTATCAAAGTGTGCTTCAGAACTGACAAAGTGGATGGGCAAAATAGACCAAAAGATGAGCAGTGGCTGACATAGAAAGAAGATATCCCACAATTCCTAGCAGACAAATTAATAGGCAGTTCTAACAGAATGATCCATTTGTGGTTAACTAAAGAACTTAAGGATGATTGAAATTGAAAGAAAAAGCTTGTATTGTTGTGAAAGTATTTTAGAAATCAGAAAGGATTACTTTAAAAAAATACATGGGAAAAATGAGTTTATGAGAGAAATTAACAATGAGAAAGAAATGACAGAGAACAAACATGTATACACAGAGAATTTGTCTTTAATTTAGAAGAAATCAGAAACAGCCCTTTAATTGTACAAAAGCCAAGAGCAAAATGGAAGATCTTAAAATAATCAATCACAATCACTACAGAAAAAAAATATTAGGCAAACTGACGAGACTGAAGGCTGACAAATTCCCTGGACCTGGTGGTTAGCTCCCCAGGGTGTTAACAAAGTGACTGCAAAGGTAATAGATGCATTGGCTATGGCATTTCAAAAATTCTCTAATTTCTAGATAGATCCCAGAAGATTGAAAAATTACATTTGTTATATCTCTATTCAAGAAAGGAGAGAGACAGAAAGGAGGAAAATACAATTTATGCCAGGTAGCTCAACATTGGGAACATGCTGGTCTCAATAATTAATTAAGTAGCATCACAATATTTGGAAAGTCAGAATATAATTATGACATGTCATCATGAGTTTATAAATGGAAAAATATGTTTGACGTATTTTTTTGAGGCTGTAACAAGCAGAGTGGAAAAAGGGAACTAGTAGGTATAATTATTTGGATTTCCAGAAGTGTGTCAGTGTCAATGACCAGTTAAATGTCTGGTTCATTTCCATTTGATTAAGTCCCAGGGTTATTTGTAACACTTAAAAAGCAAGTTGGTAAGAGCTTTGGGGGTAATATCTCAAATAATCACCTGACAGAAAAGAGAATTAGGTTAAATTGTCTATTTTGAGGTTTGCTAGGTTGTAACTAGTGAGATAAATGTTGGGATCTCAATAATTTCTAATCCAAATTATTGATTTAAATAAAAGGTCCTAAGTGTATCACAGATAAAGTTTTCAGAGCAAAAATGGGTGGAAAAGCTGGTTGTCATGAGAAGACAAACAATATACAAAAGATAATGGATGGAAAGTGCATGGCAGATGGAGGATGATGTTGGAAATGTGAGTTTTTCCACCTCATAGGGACCATAGAAAAGCAAAATATTGTTTATAAGTACACTGAATGGTACAGAACAGTGACACTGGGGTGATCATGAGCGCAAAATGCAGAAATTAATATGTATAACGAGTGGTTCAGAAGGAAAAATGGAATGATGGTCTTCAGTACATTGAGCATAAAGAATTCATGTAAAGAATTCTTGAGATACTAGTGAGAATAAATGTGGAGAATTACATACATCATTGGTTTCCATATTGCAGAAGGAAAACACTGACATTGGAGACAGTTCTGAGAAACTTTATTAGGTTAATTCCAGTGATGAAAGCATTGTTTTTCTCTGAAAAGGTGAGGAGAGGATAGGCCAATACGTGTTGGAATTGAGAAGAATGAAAACTGATTAAACATATGGGATTCCATGAGGGATTGGTGGATGGTGAAAGAATACTTACCCTGGTGGTGAATCAAGGACATGGGGTTTCTCATATAAAATAGAGACAAGAAAGAAAAATATACCGAAGGTTTGTGAATCTTTGTCATTCTTACCCAAGATTAAGAAAGGTAGATTTTTAATCAATTGGGAAATCAGGATTTACAGGAACATGAAGTGAAGCTGAAACCAAGGTTAGAATAGCAGGCTCAAGTAGGCATTGGGCCTAAATCTGATTTCCATGTCTTGTGATTACATGGTGAATATTCTTACTTTCACATTTGTTGGGCCGGTCTAGATTTGTGTGCTCAATCCACAAGTCAAATCTAATACTCCATCCACAATATCAAGGGAAATACTATACTAGTTCTGCTTTGAGATTTTAAAACGATAATCCCATTTTTAAACCTGAGTAAGAATGTGCTTCCCAGGGCCCAGAACACTTAATCTCTCACTCAAGATTATTAAAGCAGATTGTCCTGCCATTTTCTCTCTTCTTTCTCTGGGATCTTGTTGGATGTAAATTAGCTATAAAATTCCCCAACATTACAATCATGAAAATTGTTGTACATTAACCATAACAAGGAATTTAATGATTTTGTTTAATTCACTGCTCTTCTTTTTTTGTAAGCTAAGCATCAATTCATTTTAAATTGGTTACTACATTTGATCCTTAGTATCAGTTTTGCCATTTTATGGGGTTGAATGATTTCATACATACCAAGGCAGACAGGCACAACACCAGACCAATTTCCATCATCAGCACAGAATAGTTTGCTATCCCCTAACAGGTAGTAGCCATTGTTGCACTGGTAGGACACAGCGCTGCGAAAAAGATAGTCTTCAGCAATAAAACTTCCATTGTCAAGAATTGGAGGCAGGCCACAGTTAATCCCTGGAAATCACAAAGCAAAAGAAAAGTCAGATTCCTGGCTACAAAAAAAAAATTATAGGTCAAATTTGCAGAAACTCAAAATCAGAGAGGGCAGGATGTCTATCCAAGTCCTTAGAGTTCAGAACAATGGAAACTGGTCAGAAGCATGTTGTAATTGCAAAGGGGTGGGAGAGGATTAACAGCAGTTGAGCAATGAAGGCAAAAGTTATGGCATAGATATGTGGTCTGAAGATTGACCTGCGACCATAATGGTTGTGAAAGGTATGGCTCACTTTTGGATAAGGAGATCAATGGCCATTTGGCTGGAGAGTACAATATGTGATAGGGACCAGGTTTGATTACAGTTAGTAGTTAAATGGAGGAAAGTACTGTCCACTTAATTTTCAATGGATATCAGGCAAACAATTTTTTAAAATATTTATTCTTTTTGGGATGTGGACATTTATTGGCTATGCCTATCTGCCCTCGAAGAGTTGGTGGGGAGTGCCTTCTTGTATTGCTGCAATCCTCTTGGAAAACCTGCTCCCATGGAGTTATTGTGGGAGAGAGGGGTGGGCGGGGGAAGCAGTTCCAGGATTCTGGTCCAATGACGATGAAAGGACTGGTGCTTTAATTGCAAGTCAGGATGATGTAGGAGTTAGGAGGGAAGCCTGCAGATGGTAGTGACCCCAAATTCCTGTTGCCCTTGTCCTAATTAATAAAAGAGATCACGGGTTTGGGATACATGTTCAACCATTTCTTTTTACTTCTGAGTTTCCATTTGGCTATTATATCTGCTATTTCACCCACTATTTTTCTAAGGATTTCCACAATTCTGATTGTGCATCTATGCCAACTCACAAAGCAATACCACTCACCATTAGTTTTTCCTGTGATCTAGTTTCTCCACATTAACATCATGACCGACCAGATACCAACACTCATTCTACGCACTATTGACTATTTACATTGGCCAATTAACCCATCAATTAACATATCTTTGGGATGTAGAAGGAACCAGAGAACTGCGGTGGGGGGGGGGGGGGGAGGGAGTAGGGGAGAGATAACAGAAAGAATATGCAAACTCCACACAGATAGAATTTGAGGTTAAGATTGAACCTATATCACTGGAACTGTGAGGCTGTACCACTGTGCCACTGATTGGTGTACAAATGCAAGGGTGACAACTTACTTTCACAATAGGGGATTGGGTAGTTCCATTCTCCCAAATTCTGACAATGCAGTGCACTGTCACCAATAAGATGGTAGCCACATTCACAAGACAGATCAACCCTCGATCCTGGTTTCACATCAGTATTGGATACCTGGAGATTTGGCTGTGATTCTTCCAGCACAGGACAATCTGAACAAAATTGAGAAAAAGTAAATGCATAAATTTTTTTAAATTAAAAAATTTACTAGTTCATGCGGCCCAATTTACACCCAATTAACCTACACCCGGCTATGTTTTGAACAGTGGGAAGAAACCAGAGTAGCTGGAGAAAGCTCACACAGACACAGGGAGAACATTCTAACTCCTGACAGACAGCACAAGATTTGAACCCCGGTCCCAATGCTGGGACTGTAAAGGTGGTGTGCCCAAATTGCTTAGCTAATTGATCTTAACCACAAGAAGCGGTTCCGCTTGACCAATTAGGAAATTAATTTACCATTGAAAAAAAACAGGGGCTAATGGGAGGGAATGGAAATAGGGGAGGGATCTCAACCCTTTGTATGAAACAGAAACTAAGATGTTGTATGAGTTATGAAAGAAGTTACCTGCACAGAAAATACTCCTGGAATCTCTCCTCACTCTGCCAACAATTCCTGACAGAAAATCAGGCCAGGCTAATACATTGCCCTTTTTAAGGTCTTCGGGGCAGGCAGTGGCCAGTAACTTTATCTGAGAATAGGACAAACAAAAGTTATATTTTCCTTCAGTCAGTCATTCGTTATATCTGGTAAACTTTATCTGGCTAAACAGACCACTTAGATTACTTTTACCAATTCTATCCAGCCATTTCACTCTAAAGTTGATTTCATCATTAGATCCCATTACAATGACCAGTTAAATGCTTGGTTTATTTCCATTTGATTAAGTCCAAGGGTTATTTTTAACTAATTAACACTCCATCTTTTATCCAAGTTAAATTCAAAAACAACTTTTAATTCCAACCTATCAATCCTTGATTGTCCTTGAACTGCCTCACTGCAAGCTTCTCTCCTAAGTGATGTGCTAGCCTTAGCCACAGACCTCCTGCCTTCCTTTACTTGCTCTGTGATACTGAAGGAAAGTCCTTAAACATGCATGGCCTATTCATTACTGCATGGGCTTTGAATCTCTGGTGAGTGAACTTCCAAGTGGAGGGCAAAGGGATGTCTCAATGTGAGCAATATGTAATTCCCATTTACGAACCTGATTTACTCTGTACCATCAATGGAAGCTGCTGTCATTGTATAGAGTTACAAATTACTGTAAAACACCTGTTTTCTGAAACTCAAGCAAATGGCAAAAAAAAAATCATGGGAAATTAATAGGTAAAAAATAAGGAAGTTTAAAATTGGCATGCCTCACTGTTAGCTCACCATCATGCAACACGCAATCTCAAGCACCTGGAAAATTCATTTATCCGCCATCTACCAGATGCTAGATATCAGGGTTGTTTTTAACTGTAAATCAGTGCTTCTTAACCTTTTTCTTTCCACTCACATACCACTTTAAGTAATGCCTATGCAATAAGTGCTCTGTGATTAGTAAGGGATTGTTTAAGGTGGAATGTGAGTGGGAAGAGAAGGTTGAGAATCACTGCTTGAAACCCACTTGTTACTGAAATATTTGCTTGAGAAAAATTGTCATTGGCCCATTTCCTTTGGAGTTATGAAACCGTGCACATAATGAGTCAATTAGGTACGATTAAAACAGTGGTCTTCAAGCTTTTTATTTCCACCCACGTACCACCTTCAGCAATCCCTCACTAATCACAGAGCACCTATGGCAAAGGGAATACTGAAAGTGGTATGTGAGTGGAAAGTAAAAGGTTGAGAACCACTGCTGTAAATAGATAGCACATTCAGCCATTATGGTCTTTATTCCCCATCTGAACCTCCTCCTACCATTTTTCATTTTATTCATATCTGCATTTTCTTTTTATTTCTTTCACTTTCATGAGTTTCCCTTTTCTAATGAGTTATTCTTGGCAAATGTCCAAGAATATCTGGTCAGTATTGTAGTGTCTGCTAATAGCAGCGCTACCAAAATGAGAGACGTCCACACAAAGCACGAGGTAAACCAGTAATTGAACTTTATTTTGAATTCCTCACGCTGCTCGAGGAGACCGCCTACTTCCTGTGAAGGGCACACTGGCCTTAAGAAGTGACGTCAATGTTGTCTGGTAAAGAGTTGAAAATAAGAAAACAGAAATGGAAAAGGAGGAAAGGTAATGATGGAAAAACGGAAAGAGAAGATAAACAAAATATAAAATGGCTACGCTGAACTATATGACTCTAAATATTAATGGAATACATAACCAAATTAAAAGGAAGAAACTACTAAATTTACTGAAAAAGGAAAAAATAGATATAGCATTTGTCCAAGAAACACACTTAACTGAATTGGAGCACAAGAAATTAAAGAGAGATTGGGTAGGACATGTAACAGCAGCATCGTATAATTCAAAAGCAAGAGGAGTGGCTATATTAATTAGCAAAAATGTGCCATTTAAAATAGAAGAGGAAATAATAGATCCAGCAGGGAGATATGTTATGATAAAATGTCAGATATATTCAGAGCTTTGGAATCTACTTAATATATATTCACCTAACGAAGAAGATCAAAAGTTTATGCAAGATATCTTTTTGAAGGTAGCTAATACGCAAGGGAACATACTAATAGGAGGGGATTTCAATCTGAATTTGGATCCAAATATGGATAAAACGGGGAAAAAAATTAACAGGAAGAACAAAGTAACCAAATTTATAATTAAATCAATGCAAGAAATGAAACTTGTGGACATATGGAGGAAACAAAACCCAAAAGAAAAGGAATACTCATACTACTCGACTAGACATAAAACATACTCAAGGATAGACCTATTCCTGTTATCAGCCCACATTCAAGGGAGAGTTAGGAAAACGGAATATAAAGCTAGACTATTATCGGACCACTCACCCCTGTTATTGGCAATAGAGCTAGAGGACATCCCTCCAAGAATGTATAGATGGAGATTAAACCCCATGCTACTTAAAAGACAGGATTTTAGAGAATTTATTGAAAAACAATTAAAAATGTACTTTGAAGTAAATACGGAATCAGTGGAAGATAAGTTTATACTATGGGACGCAATGAAAGCATTCATTAGAGGGCAAATAATAAGTTATGCAACCAAGATGAAGAAGGACTATAATCAGGAAACAGAGCAGTTGGAAAGGGAAATAATAAACATAGAAAAAAAATTAGCAATAAAGGAAGATACAACCAAAAGAAGAGAATTGGCGGATAAAAAAATAAAATATGAAACATTACAAACATATAAGGTGGAGAAGAATATAATGAAGACAAAACAGAAATATTATGAACTAGGGGAAAAAACACACAAAATCCTAGCATGGCAGCTTAAGACAGAGCAAACTAAGAAAATGGTATTGGCAACAAGGAAAAAAGACAAACAAATTACATATAATCCAAAAGAAATTAAGGAAAACTTCAGAGAATTCTATGAACAATTATACCGAACCGAAAACGAAGGGAAAGAAGGGAAAATAGATGAATTTTTGACTAAAATTGAACTACCAAAACTACAAATAGAGGAACAAAATAAATTAACAGAACCATTTGGAACAGTAGAAATACAAGAGATAATAAAAAATTTACCAAATAATAAGACACCAGGAGAGGATGGACTCCCAATAGAATTCTACAAAACATTTAAAGACCTAATAATACCGCCCCTCCTGGATGTAATCAACCAGATTGATGAGACACAAAACTTACCAGATTCATGTAAAACAGCAATAATTACAGTGATACTAAAACAAGGGAAAGATCCACTCTCACCAGCGTCATATAGACCAATATCTCTGCTAAACACAGATTATAAGATAATAGCTAAACTATTAGCGAACAGATTAGCAGAACAGGTACCGAAAATGGTAAATTTAGACCAAACTGGATTTATCAAAAAAAGACGCACAACAGACAATATTTGTAAATTTATTAACTTAATTCATGCAGTAGAAGGAAATAAAGCACCGGCAGTAGCAGTTGCTTTAGACGCAGAGAAGGCCTTCGACAGAGTAGAATGGAATTACTTGTTCAAAGTATTGCAAAAATTCAGTTTACCGGAGAAGTATATTAATTGGATTAAAGCATTATATAAGGGACCGTTAGCGAAAGTGACAGTAAATGGACATGTATCAAAGCAATTTAACTTAAGCAGGTCAACGCGGCAGGGATGCCCACTATCACCATTATTGTTTGCGCTAGCTATAGAACCACTAGCAGAATCGATAAGAAGAGATAATAATATAAAAGGAATAAAAATAAAAGACAGGGAATATAAAATCAGTCTGTTTGCGGATGATGTGATAGTGTACTTAACAGAACCAGAACTATCAATAAAAGAACTATATAAGAAATTGAAGGAATATGGAGAAGTGTCGGGATACAAGATAAACGTAAATAAAAGTGAAGCAATGCCTATGAATAACGCGGATTTCTCAAAATTTAAGGAGGAATCCCCATTCAGATGGCAAACGCAGGCAATAAGATACCTAGGTGTGCAAATAAACAAAAATCTAGGCCAATTATATAAACTCAATTACAATCCACTAATGAAAAAATTACAGGACGATTTAGAGCATTGGAAAGAGCTACCACTAACACTGATAGGAAGGATAAACTGTATTAAAATGAACATTTTTCCAAGGATACTATACTTATTTCAGGCATTGCCAATACAACTGACAGAAAAATTCTTCAAAGAGTTAAAGAAAATAATAAGGAGATTTTTATGGAGAGGGGGGAAACCGAGGATAGCACTAGATAAATTAACAGAATGGTATAAACAAGGAGGCTTACAATTGCCAAACTTCAAAAATTATTATAGAGCCGCACAATTAAGGTACCTATCAGATTTTTATCAAACAAGGGAAAAACCAGACTGGACGAGACTAAAATTAGATAAAATAGGGGAAAAGATACCTGAACACATATTATATAAATGGGACGAAAAATTGGTACAACATAGAACTTCTCCAGTATTACACCATCTCCTCAATATATGGAAGAAGATTCATGTAGAAAGAAATAAAATAAATTACCAAATACCAAAACTAATATTGACGCAAAATAAGCTACTCCCTTTTACAATAGACAACCTTGCCTTTAGAAAATGGGAAAAAAAAGGGATTAAAAGAATAGAAAATTGTTTTTCAGGAAGTAGATTCTTATCCTTTGAACAAATGAGAGATAAGTACAATATAACTGGAGATACAGCGCTGGCATATTACCAACTGAGATCCTACTTGAAAGATAAATTAGGAAGCAACTTGAGTTTACCAGAGGGAAGTAACCTTGAATATGTGATTACAGATACAATGTTAATCAAAAGATTTATAAAAAATATGTATATTAAACTGCAAGAAAAGGAAAATGAGGAAACAAATGGTAAAACTAAACAAAAATGGGAACAAGATTTAAATATAAAGATAAAAAAGGAAACATGGGAGAAGTTATGCTCTGGAACGATGAGAAATACAATAAATACGAGGCTGCGTATGATACAATATAATTGGTTACACAGACTATACATTACACCGCAAAAGTTAAATAAATGGGACCCAACAGTATCTGATAGATGTTTTCGATGTAAAAAAGAAAGGGGAACAACAATTCATGCAATCTGGACATGTGAGAGAGTAGAAAAATTTTGGGATGATCTCAATCAGATATTAAATAAAATAACAGAAAACAATATACCAAAGAATCCAGAGATCTTTCTCCTAAGTAACATAAAAAATAAAGAATTTGGAATTGACTTGGAAAATGCACAAAAAAGATTTGTCAAGATAGCCCTAGCCGTAGCAAAAAAATGTATTATGTCAACCTGGAAATTGGAAGATAATTTGAAAATACAACAATGGTATATAGAAATGAATAAATGTATTCCATTAGAAAAAATAACATATAGTTTAAGAAATAATATTGAAATATTCGAACAAGTATGGGAGCCTTACATTAAATACAATAGCGAAAACCTACCGGGAACAAACATTACCTAAGTTGATGGAAGGAGAAGAAAAGAAAAGAATGGACTCAGTAGAATTTCTGGTGTATTTTTGTTGAATGACAACATTGTCTAACTGAATTAATGCAACCTAGATTGTATACCTAAAATGGATGAGAGGGGGTGGGGGGTGGGGGGGTGGCTTGGGAGGAGGGAGGGGGGAGGGAGAAAAAGTCACTGTAAATGTGTGGAAAAGAAAAAGTGTATATCATGGCTATTGTGATTTATGGTGTGAAAAAAAAAATTAAAAAAAAAAAAAAAAAGAAGTGACGTCAGGACATTATGGTGTCACTCCCCGTCCAGCGGCAGGCAAAATGGAAGCACCGCTGTCCTCAGGCAATACATGTTGTCAACCATGGACTTCTCCTCAGATGCATCAGATGACTGGGGCGTCGATTTGGTTCATCTAACCACATGGTCGCTTGACCCGCTACACCATCACTTTATTACTTACGCAAAAATTGGTCGCCACATTTAGCTCAATTTTAGAAATATTTTGTTTAAAATGAATATTTTACCTAAATATTTGTATCTTTTTCAAGTGTTCCAAATTTGCATTCCCAAATCCTTTTTCAGCTCACTGGATTTGGCTATTTCTTCTTATATATGGCAGGCAAAAAAACCACATACAAGTAAAGCCCATCTTCAAAAGACCACATTAAATGGAGGATTATCAATTTCAGATTTTAGATTGTATTATTGGGCAATTAATATATGTAATTTACTTTTATTATTACATTTGAATAAGTCAGTTCTACCCCTCTTGGGTAGAAATGGAATTGCAGTTCTCAAAAAAACTTGTATGTTGGCAATTTTAGAATTTTTTTATAACCATTTTCCTATTCCAGATTAACACACAATCCAGTAATGAGAAATACATTGAGAATTTGTGCCCAATTTAGAAAATTCTTTGGAATTAATGGTTTTTCACTGGTTAGTCCAATTATAGATAACCATCTTTTTCAATCCTCTGAAGAATGCTGGTTTCAAGGAATAGCATAGACTGGGTCGTCAAAGTTTTAATGATCTCTTTATTCAAGATAATTTTGCCTCTTTCAAACAATTATCAGCTAAATTTAATCTTTCCAATAGATACTTTTTTTTGATATTTACAAATGAGACATTTTGTTCAGTCTAAGCTTTCCGATTTTCCACAAACTTCCAGCACTAACAATCATCATCTTTTTTTAATTGATGGTTTGATTTTCATGGTGGATTAACATCATATATTTATAATAATTTATTGGATTTAAATTCAGCTCTCATGGCTGGAATTAAGAGTAATTCAGAATGAGATTTGAACTTAACATTTTCGGATGAAGTTTGGTACTCTACTCTCAGCTTGATTAATGATTCCTCATTTTGTGCAAGAAACTATTTATTATAATTTAAGGTAGTATTGTAGCAACCCGCGGCCCGCTCAGTGGGCTGACACAGCAAACAGCTGTTGAACACATCGTTTGGGTAGACAGCACGTGGCATGAGATGCCCACTCCCATAGGGTGCAGGGAGAGCAGTTGAATTGACCAATCATGGCTAGCGGATCTCAGGGGGTCCAATCTGGGCCCGAGCATCCGGGACAGCCAATCAGCAGCTGGCCTCGTTCAAGCCACGCCCTGGTGGTGACATGGCTTGCTGCCTATAAAAGGCAGTGCTGCAGCCCAATAAAGCAGTGTCAACTACACTCCCTTGGTGTGTAAGTCTTCTTTCAACCTTGAGATATAACCCATTATACCTTGAGTTATAAGCGTAGCAACCCCGCTACAGTGGTAACCCCGACTGGTCCAAATTGCATTTTAGACCCAACGATGGAGGAACAGCCTACAATCAATGCTGTAGCATTGAAGCTGCCGGGCTTTTGGATGTCGCAACCATGGGTGTGGTTCCAGCGGGTCAAGGTGCAGTTTGCCATTCGCCGGATCTCTGCAGACGACACACGCTACTAAAATGTGGTCAGTGCCCTCGATCAAGACCCTGCAGCCCGCATCACTGACTTCCTCCAGCAGCCCCCAGAGCAAGGGAAGTATGTGGTCATCAAGGAGCTACTAACCTGCACTTTTAGGCTCTCGAAGCGTGAGCGTGCAGCCTGACTACTGGACATCAATGAATTGGGGGACAGGGCCCCACTGCCCTCATGAACAACATGCTTGCTCTTAATAATAGCCATACCTCTTGCCTGCTGTTCCAGTAGATCTTCCTGGTGCAGCTGTCTGAAGAGATCTGGCTGCTTATTGCGGAGAAAGACTTAGATGACCCCAGGAGGGTGGCTGTCCCAGGAGACGTGCTATGGGTGGTGAAGAGGGATGCCAGCACTTCGCTTGAATAGGTGATGGCACCTCATCAGCAATGCCCGGCCAGGAAGCCCGTTGACCAACTATCTAACCAACCAATCAACGCACTCCACCTGTGAGAAATACTGTTTCTATCATCAACAGAGGGGTACTGAAGCCCATCGATGCCGCTCCCCCTGCACTTTCCAGGGAAACGCCAAGTCTGGCCGTCATTGATGGCTGTGATGACCGGCCAAATGCATAGCCTCCTCCACATCCAAGACTCCCTTTCGGGCTTGGTGGACACTGGGGCACAGTACAGCATCCTCCCCATGTCCAGCCTAGGAGGGTCATAGTGGCAAGGTAGGCTGAGAGCTTCGAGCAGCAAATGGCTCCAACATTTGGACATTTGGCACCCGTACAATTCCCCTCTGCTTTGCGGACAGACAATTCATCTGGTAATTGTACAACAACCGTTACTGGGTGCCAATTTCCTGAGAGCCATCTCACTACTAGTGGACATTAAGGGGCGTCGGCTGGTACACACCCTGACATTTCAGACACTCTTGACTCCATCTGCACTTGGGGAGTACTGCCGACAATGAATTCGCTCGAGCCTTAGTGGAATTCCCCTCCACCACCAGGCCCCATTTCAATTCAGCAGAACCCAAACACTGGGTGAGACCTAAATTATTATGGAGGGCCCTACCCTCCTAGCCAGGGCGCAGCATCTCCCTCCTCCCTGAGAAACCCAACCTGGCTAGAGAAGAGTTTCAAAAGATGGAGGAACTCGGCATTGTGTGGTGCTCTGATAGCCCATGGGCCTCCCTCCTCTAATATGGTACCTAAGGCAGCGGGAGGTTGGAGGCCATGTGGAGACTACCACCACCTAAATGAGGCCACCACGACTGACAGATATTCCATGCCGCATATCCAGGACTTCATCACTAATCCACAAGAGGCACAGATATTCTCTAAGATGGACCTCATCAGGCGTTATCATCAGATCCCAGTTCACCCCGATGACATTCCCAAAACTGCCATCATAACCTCCTTTGGATTGTTTGAATTCCTCCACATGCAATTCAGGCTGAAAAATGGGGCTCAGACTTTCCAGAGGTTGAATTTACGTAGTGGGCTGGGATCTGCACTTCTCCTTCGTCTACCTTGATGACATTTTAATAGCCAGCCACACCCACACCCACACCGAGCACGCCACTCACTTAACACTTTTGTTCTCCAGGCTAAGTAATTTCGGTTTAACCATCAATCCGGCTAAGTGCCAGTTTGACCGAGAGACAATTGATTTCCTGGGCCATCACATTGACCAACATGGGGCAAGGCCGTTACCCACCAAAGTGGACATTATTAGTTCCTTCCCCAGACCATCGACCGTGAAGGGACTACGAGAGTTTGCAGGTATGGTCAATTTTTATCATCGCTTCATACCTGCAGCAGCCCTGCATCATGAGTCCAGTATTTCTCCTCATGGCAGGGCCCAGTAAAGACATTCAATGGACACAGGAGGCGACCAAAGCTTTCCAAGGAACAAAAGACGCCCTGGACAAAGCCACCCACCTTGTGCATTCGAGGACAGACACCCTCATGCCTCCAACTTAGTGGTGGGAGGTGTACTTGAGCAACTAGTTAACAGACAATGGCAGCCGCTGGCCTTTTTCATTGGGCCAAAATATGTACTCAGTGCCAGGCATCCAAGGTCCAGACCCACATTAAAGCCCCTCCGCAGCCTTTCAAACCAACACGCCGCTGTTTCAGCCACGTGCACATAGATATTGTGGGGCTCCTACCTGTACCCAGAGGTGCACTTTATTTATTGACCATGGTTGACTGGATGACTAGATGGCCAGAGGTGGTGCCGCTACCAGAAATCTCTTAGGAGACAAGTGCACGGACATTACTGAACACCTGGGTGGCATGTTTCAGAGTCCCCAAACACTTAACATCTTACAGGAGGCCCCAATTCACTTCCAGCCTCAGCAAATTCCCTGGGAACTCAACTCCACCACACCACAGTATACCACCCGCAGGCCAACAGGCTGGTGGAGAGGTTCCACAGGCACCTAAAGACAGCTCTGATGACCAGACTGAACTGGGCTGACTAACTCCCTTGGGTCATGCTAGGCATCCACACCGCCCCAAAAGAGAATCTTGAGGCATCCTCTGCCAAGTTGGTCTATGGCACATGCCTAGTCATCCTGGGCAAATTCGTGGTGGCTTCTGAGGACTTGGGGGAAGCTTTCAGCGGCCACATTTTCTTGACTGTGCAAGCACCTGGGCTCACTAGCCCCAGTTAAGTTCAGAGCTCACAGGCAAGTCAGCACCTTTGACCCAAAAAACTTTGCAGACTGTCACTACATTTTCGTCTGACGCAGGGCCCACCGGCCACCCCTTCAATGGCCTTATGAAGGGCTATACTGTGTCGTCAGGCACAACGGCTCCACCTGCCTGTTGGACATCGGCAACAGGAGGAGACCTTCACGCTCGACCGGCTGAAACCAGTCCATTTGGACGTTAACCAGCCAGTTACTCACCTGACCCCATGGTTCAGGGATCGGCCACCAAAAGACAGTGTCCTGATTGCTGTTTCTGGGGGTGGGGGGGGGGGGGCTGTGTAGCAAATGGCTGTCGAACATAGACAGCATACGGGATGAGACACCCACTCCCATAGGCCACAGGAATAGTGGTCAAATAGACCAATCACTGCCAGGGGATCTCAGGGGGATCAATCTGAGCCTGCACATCCAGGACAACCAATCAGCAGCAGGCCTTGCTCAAGCCCTGCCCTGGTAGTGACACAATTTGCTGCCTATAAAAGGCAGAGCTTTGCCCAATAAAGCCAGTATTGATTACACTCCCTTAGTGTACGAATCTTCTTCAACCTCGAGCTATAACCCATTGTACCCTGAGTTATAACTGTTGTGACCCCACTACAGTACACAGAACTCATATATCTAAACTTAAATTATCTTGTTTTATGCTGATTTTGATCCACTATGCGAGAAATGTAACATTTTTGAAGCTTCTCTGATCCATATATTTTTGGAATGCCCAAATTTAGAGGGATTCCGGAAAGACATTTTCCAAACTATATCAACGATTCTTAAGATTAATTTGGAACCTTGCCCATTAATTGTTTTGCTTGGTTTTTCTCGTGATTCATATAAACTTTTATTGGCGTCTCAGGAAAAAGTTTTAGCTTTTACCACGTTGATAGCCAGACGAGCATTTTTATTGAAAAGGAAAAATGATTCATCCCCTATTCATACACAATGATTATATGATGTAATGTTCTATTTATCTTTAGAAAAAATTAGATATAATATTAAAGATAGAAAGTTTCAATTTATGAAATGGTGGGGCCCATTCTTAGAAATTTTTTAATAACTGGAAGAATAAACAAATATTGTATGTTCTGGTCATTCATTGCCTGTTCTCCAGGGATCACCAGAGGTTCCATATTATTGATTTTTTTTAAAAATTAATTCAAAAGTTAACCATGATTAGAGGGAGAGGTTAGATTGGAGTAAACTTTAGTTATTAGTTTTTCTTTCTTTTTTCCCCTTTACTTTGAGGTGAAAAGTGCCATAGTCATGCAAGCATTTTCAAATATGGCAACAATACACACTCACCTGTTCTGGTGTCAGAACATAATCCCAAATATTTAACTGGCTCAATGAGCCCACAAAAGACTCTGCAGGGTTGAAGTCTTCCCCTTTCTGGTCCTGTTCCTGTCCAAGTACCAGTGCTCCACCACCTTAAGAAGTGAAAATGGAAATGTTAGACTAAAGGCAATCAAACACACAAAGAGACAATGGGAAGCACATGAAGTCAAGTCGTAGATTGGGTCATGGATCATCAATAACAGAACAGGCATTACTTGTTCTATTCACGTGGGTTTCCATCACATAACCCACTCAGCAGCCTGCAAAACAGTCCAATGCCTATATGGTTCATATTTTAAATACTAATACACAAATATATCATTCCCCAATAATGCTTTTGCTCACAACAGGACTCTGGAAGTTAATCAAAAATTCCTGGAAAAGCCAGGCTAATCCTTAGAAATTTGGCAATCCAATTCTAGTTAAGATAATAAAAATGAAACTATAAATTACTGGAATGACCATTCTAAATGCGCTGTGATATCAAAAGAGGCTCCTACAGCTCAGAGGTTAGAGCACTGGTCTTGTAAACCAGGGGTCGTGAGCTTGTTCCTCGATGGCATCTCATTTCAGTGAGGGGAGCTTGACAATATGGCAACTCTCTGTCTTCCCTATGGTAGACAAAGATAAAGAATTTCATGTCTGTTACATTCTAAATGTAGTATTACATGACAATAATGGAAACTTTACTTTTACCTATAATCAAATATTTGCGAGAACTATTTGGTATTCAACTTTGCACTGATCTACAGTTTCTTTCTTTGAATTGGAAAAATCTACCTTCCCTGAGTTACTAATCCTTCAGGAAAGAGCCAGATTCCCTAGGAATTTTAGACTAATCTCTACTTTAATTAACAGCATGGAAATAAATCATAGGGACATTGAAATAAATAGTGCTCTAATTGTATTTTCAAACAGTTTTATAAAAAATGTTGGAGGTCAGAAGAAAAACAATTAATTGGCAAGTGAGAAGATCTGCTTATATTCCAAATAATGTGGTGCAAGATAGACATTTCAGTTAACCAATGAGAAGAGAGAAGGGACAGAGGTGTGGCAGATTGAGGTGTGACAAAATCTCCAAGATAAAACAACTCAAGAGTTGGTAACATCAAACTTAAAATGTAGCCTGAGGCTCTCTGGTCTATAATGTCTTGGTTATCTCCAATTCCCTTCTTTCTTTAAATTAAATACTTTATTTCTTTTATTTTTCATATATATATATATAAAAAATTGAAAAATAAAAACATAAAGTATTTAATTTAATTTTTGTATAAAGCAAAAGAAAAACACACATACAAAAACATTAACACTATCCCCTTCTGTTTCCAACCCCCTCCCCCCACCACAACTCTTTATTAAATACCTTTTTCATCCACTGTCAGAGTTACAGTTTAGATTAACCTCAAGATTCAGGGAGAGATCACTTTCAAATTTAGCAGCATTATTAGACTTGGGCACCAACATAGTTCAAATAAGTCGCCACATTTTAAGAAATGTATCATACTTGTGTTACGAGCCCAGAGGACCCATAAACCCAGCAGCAATAGATATTCACCAAGACAAATGGTTACTTAAACAAAAGTTGCTTTTAATTATCTTTAAACATAAAAACAGAATCACACTTTAACTTATCGCTATTCACTTAACTAACCTAACTTAACTCCCTTCTAATTCTAAGTGCACGAGTATGTAATGTGTGAGTAAGTTCAGAAAAGTTCTTGGGTTCACAGTCCAATCTCACTTCTCACTCCTCCCGGTTCACTGGTTGCAGACAATTCTTATACTGTGCACAGAATTCAACATTTATAAAGTTCACCAGGCTTTGGTGCTTGAAAGGTAAATAGTTACCACTCAGGAAGGTTCTTGTCAGTTTTTAGAGAGAGATGTGTTGTTCCAGGTCATCCACAACTGATGTGCTTCCATCAGTCACCTCAATGTCTTGCTGACGAAACTTGCCCCGCCAGGGTTCACCTCTTTCTTTCAGGTCACCACAGAGTTCCTTTTTGTTTCTCTTATTCCAAGTGAAACATTAGATAGCCAGTCCTTTCCTCTTGCATGAACCATAAGGGCTTTGACCAAGCCGTTTTCCAAAAGGCTTTCCACAAGCTTGCCAGCTTCTCCTGTTCCAGTCCCAGCTGCTTCTGCTGGCTGTAACACTGTACAAGTGTTACACACATGCACTGTGTGTGTGTGTGTCTCTCTCTCTCTCTCTCTCTTTCTGAGAGAAAGCCTGTTTTACTCTCTCTGCTTGCAAAACCACATGACTCTCTTTCAACAGCTTCAGACAGAAGCGGCTCCAAGAAACTCTTTCATCTGTTGCCTTTTGTAAACAACAATCCATTAGAGAAGTTTCTTGAGCACTCTTCAAAGCTCTTGCAAAAGCTCTGAGCTCCCGACATGTCTAGCATGGGACAGAGCTCCACTATTTTTAAATAAGATCTGTTTTAAAGTGTTTGTATGTAACCTACTCTAACAAACCTTTCTCAATTTATCTCCCCAAAACATATCTATATACTCTGTCACACTTGTTTCTTAAATTGTATGTTATTTTTTTCCATTAGTATACAGCTATCCATCTCTTCTGTCCACCTCGCCAAGGTAACTGGATAGTTCAATTTGGATGTGATTGCAATACACTTTTTGGCCACTGCTAGTGCAATTTTAACAAATGAAATTTGAAACGCTGTAGGATAGTTACTTAGGGCTATAAAATTCTCCAACAAATAAAGTTCTGGATCACCTGGGAAGGCCACCCTTGTAATTCTTGTTAATACTCCAGAAATTTCTTGCCAAAAACGTCTAACCTGCACACATGACCAAGTTGAATGAAGGAGTGTTCCTTCCTCTATTTCACGCCTAAAACACAATTCTGGTATTTCTGGCTTATTTTTGTGCAACTTCTGTGGAGTGAGATACAACTGATATAAAAAAATTATATTGAACCAACCCACATCTCCCATTAATAGTTTAAGTTACACTATCCACACACCGTTCAGACCAGGACTGTTCTGGTATTACAACAACAAAGTCAGACTCCCATCTTTCCGTTGATCTCTGTAGACCAGGTTTAGCACTTTCTAACTGAAGAGCAAAATGCATTCTGGTAATAAATTTGAGCATATTACCCATCCAAAGCATTTATTCCATTTCACTAACTCCCAGAGGAGTCAATGCCTGTCCCCATCACTCCCTCAAGAAAGCTCTCAGTTGAAGAAAACATAAAAATGTTCTATTATGTACACCATAGGTCTGTCTCATTTGTTCAAATTATATCAAAACATCATCTTTATAACAGTCCGCTATACAGCGTATACCTTTTTGTAACCATATGTTTAGAATTCTGTTACCCATAGTCATAGGAAACTACAATGGAGCTCTTAGCGAAATACCCACTTTTTCCAATACATTCATTAATTTCTTGCCATATTTTTACCATATGTAGCAAGATAGGGTTACTTGTCTTCCTTTTTATTGATTCAGTGTTCCATTTGTAAATAAAGTTTTTAGCTGTTGCTTCATTCATTGAATGTTACCCCATACGAACCCAGTTTAGTGAATTCCCTTCAAAAAAGATGCTAAAAATATTGCTTGTACAGCCTGATAATATATTTTTTTAAATCTGGAAGGCTCAGCCCTCCTAATTTATAATCCCAAATTAGTTTTTCCAACGCAATTCTGGGCACGTGGTTATTCAATTGAAACATCTTATTTGATTGTATAATGATTTGAAAAAATTATTAGGTAAGGCTATAGGTAGTGATTTGAACAAGTATTGAAGTCTTGGCATCACTTTCATTTTTACACAACACACTCTTTCTATTAGTGTTATTGGTAAATCCTTCTATTTTTAAGTCCTGCTCTATTTTATTAAACAAAGGAGCATAATTAAGCTTATACAGATTTTGTAAAATGTTGTCTATTATTATTCCCAAATATTTAATCCCATCTGATTTCCAGTTAAACCTACTGCCTCTTTTATATCTTTTGTAATCATGGTTTGTTAGGCATTATTTCACTTTTGATAATATAACCTTATAACCATACACTCTACTATATTTTCTGAGAGTCTCCTGTAATTTTTTCAAAGACCCTTCTGAATCTGACAAATAGTACAAATAAACTTATCCTATGCTCATCTTGTCTGACCACGAAGCCCTTAATCTCAGGATCTCATCTAATAATTTCAGCCAGAGGTTCAATTGCCTTTATGAACAATACTAGAGACAGAGGACATACTTGCCTACTCGACCTACTCAAAGGGAATATTGTTGACATTTGACTATTGGTAATTATCTTTTCCTGTGGACAGTGATATAATGCCTTAATCCAATTAATGAATCCTCTTCCTATACCAAATTTCTCCAATATTTTAAACAAAAAACAGCCATTCTAATTGGTCAACTGCCTTTTCTGTGTCCAGAGAAACTGTTATTCTTAGATTACATCCCGATTTTTGCCATATATATTACATTAAAACAGTCTAGCTAGATTATTTGATGAATGTCTAGCCGTAACAAATCCCACCTGGTCTGAATGTATTAATTTCTGTAGATATTTCCCCAGCCTGTTGACCAACACCTTGGGTACAATTTTATAATCAGCGGTAAGAAATTGGCCTATATGATAACATTTTTAATGGGTCTCTATTATTTTTTGGTAATACCATAATTATCACTGCTGAAAAAGATTGAGAAGTGTCTGTGTCTTCACCACTCAATCCAATCGAGTGATATCCATCACTAATGGCATTAACAAATCTTTGAATTATTTATGGAACTCAGGTGGAAAACCATCCTCTCCCAGAAACTTGTTAGCCTGCAATGTACTTAATGTTTTTTTCCCAATCTCTTCCCTTGTAAAAGCAGCATCCAGATCATTTCTAATATTTTCATCCAATCTTGAAAGTTCAACCCTTTCTAAGAAATTGCATATTTCATCTTCATCTCCCAGTATATCTGATTTATAAAGATCAGTGTAGTACTGCCGAAAGGCATCATTTATTTCTTTATAATTATATGTAACTACATTGACATCCTTCTGTATTACATTTATCGCCTTTACTGACTATTCTGCCTTTAATTGCCATGCCAGCACCTGTGAGCCAAATCCCCCAGTTCATAATATTTCTTAGTTTTTTCCAATTTGTTCATTTAAGGTAATATAATGTAATTCTTTGTTTTCCATTATTCTATATTTATTCATTCATCTCTTCTTTGATATTCTTTTTCTAGTTCCAATATCTCTCTTTCCAAATTATTTAATTCTGCATTATATTCCTTCTTCACATTCTTTGTAAATGAAATAATCTGACCTCTCAAAAAGGCCTTCATTGTATCCCATATTAAAAAGGTGTTATTTGTTGAACCCAGGTTTGTTTCACAAAATATTTCTATTTTTCACCTAATAAGTTATTTTAAATCCCCCTGTTTTAACATTATGGGGGTGGGGGGGGGGGGTCAAACACCATCTGTAAACACCTTCCTGTTTCTCTGCTATTGAAGTGGTCATCGTAAGCGGTGAATGATCAGAGAGTAACCTCGATAAATATTCTGACTTCATGACCCAGCCAACAGTAAAAATAAATAAATTCTTGTATGTGAATCATGTACCCTTGAGTAGAAAGAATAGTCTCTCTCTATTGGGTTAAGCTGCCTCCAAATATCAATCAAATTTAGATCCTTCATATAAGGTAACATCATTTTAGCAGCATTAGCCCTAGTTACTGTTCTTACAAATTTATCCAATATCGGATCCAGACAAAAATTATAATCTCCTCCTACCAAAATATTTTGTCTCCCTTCACCAGCTCTCAAAAATATATCTTTCATAAAGGCTTCATCATTGTAGTTTGGTGCATAAATGTTCATAAGCATCCATGATTCTGAATAAATCTTATAATTTACCATCACATATCTACTCGCTTGGTTTTTTGATAGATTTTCTACAATAACTGTAACATTTTATTTATTAAAATCACAAACCTTCTTATCTTAGAATTGAATGACAAAGTGAAGACCTGCCCCACCCATCCACTTTTTAACTTGTTCCACCTCAGTCAGATGTGTTTCCTGTAAAAAGACCACATCTGTCTTTAATTTTTTCAAGTGAGCCAAAACCTTCTTTGTCTTGATCTTCCCGTTTAAATCGTTAATGTTAAAACTTATAAATTTTAACATCTTATCCATATTGATTTACAAACAGATATTACAAGTAATACAGTCACAGTAAATAGGTAAACAGTTTTATGATCTCTTCCCTTTTGAAAAATAGTGCAAAACCCCCTTCTCTGACAGTAACATAAACAAGAAACGGTGGCAGACCATGGAAACCTCTAGGGATGAAAAAGAAGAATCCCACCCTCAAGTGCCATCTTTAAAACAAGCTTCCCTCCTGACACCAATATCCCCCTTAGACTGGAGTTTATACCCTGCTGTTACTTTGTTCAAAATTCAACATTTCCCCGAGCTCTCTGCGCAGAATCAATAAGGTTAACATTACCTGATAAATATCAGATGGCTCAAGAAAAATATATCTTTACTTAGTCCACAAAAATACAATCTTCATAATGTTCTCTTTCAGAGTCATTTTTCTCCTTAAATTCCACAAATTCTTATGCCTCTTGCTTTGTCTTGAAAAGCCACCGGTTGCTTTCCGACACCTCCACCTGTAAAATCGCTGGGTAAACCATGGAGTACCTGAGATTCTTCATCTGGAGTTACTGCTTGACCTTGCCCAATTCTTTTCTTTTCCGTATGACTGCTGGGCTGAAATCTTGGAAAAAAATGACCTCTTGTCCATCCCATTTCAAAGGGGCATGATTCATTTTAGAGTACTCAAATGCTGCTCTTAAGATCGCTTCCCGACCCCTGAGGCTAAACAGCCTCACAAGGACCAGTCGAGGATCTGTATCCTCATTTCATTTAGGTCCGAAAGTTTGATGGGCTCTCTCAATCTGTACTTGTCCACCAAGTAACTCAGCACAAAGTAAATCAAGAACCCATGATTCAAAGAATTTAACCGCATCTCTTCTTTCCACACCTTTTAAACCAATTATTCGTACATTATTTCGTCTGCTAAAGCATTCCATATGATCAATCTTATCATGGAGCATTTGTTTTTCAATCACCCATTGTTTTGCTTGGTCATGCAGTTCTTCCAAATTCTTATTGTGCTTTCTTAAGTCTCTTTCAGCACTGTTCATTCGTTCCATTAAATTGGTGATTGACTCACCCATGTTTTTGATTGAGTCCGTTAAATCTTTCATCACTTCTTGAACTTTTGAAAACCGCTTTCCTAAGGCTTCCTAAGGATTGTCTATAATTTTTGAGTAGAAATTCCTGAAGAAGAGGAATTTGAGGCAGCTCTCTTTGGGCTATCAGTCGATATATCAGGTGAACTCGGAGCTTCTTCCAACTTTGATTTCAGTTTTTTTCGAATCATCTTTGTTAGTTATCAATACAAGTAAATGTTTTGTAAAAGAAAAAGTCAAAAAATACTTCTGAGCCGTCTTTTAAAAACTCTTCATGGAGAGCTCAGCCAAAGTATGTCTGCTCAGTCTTGTCGCATGGCCATGCCCCCTTTCCTTTCTTGAACCAAAGTCCCATGTTGTCTACTTTCCAGTCCTCTAGGATCTCACCTGTTGTTAGTGAGGACACAAAGATCTTTGCCAAGACCCCAGCAATTTCTAGATCTAAAAATCTAAAACTCACAGATCTAAAAATCTGACAAAATACGTAAAGACAACAGCAGTGAAGCACCTCAAAGAGTGGAAGTAGATTAGAAAGACTGTCAGTATGGTGAATTTTTCTTTTCTTTCCTACTATTTTCTGTCTCTTCAGTTGTTTTGTTTTCTTCTGATGTTTGGGCAGAGGGAATTACAAGTAAATCGATATTGTATTTGAAACTCAGAAGCAAATTGTGATAAAAGAAAGTGTAAATATGTAAATGACTGTGTTTTTGAAACGTGATACTATATTTGCTTTAAAAAACAAAAAGAAAAATTAAATTTTCCAAAAAAAAGACTCCAGCAATTTCCTCTTTTGCCTCTTTCCAAAACCTGGAATATTTCCCATCAGGCTCTGGTTACTTATCCAAGACCCAGCACCTCCTTCATCTCAAATGCTCTAATGTACTAACATTGTCCATACTGATCTCACCATCCTCCAAACCCTTCTCATTGGTGAATACAGACACATTCAGTACCTCACCCATTTCTTCTGTCTCCAAGCATAAATTTCCTTCTTTCTCCTTGAGTGATCCTATCAATTCTCCAGTTATTAACAGCTCGACTAATTAAATTCCCCCTGCTCCTAACTAATGATTGTCACATTTGTGGCCCGAAATGTGAAGTTAATAAAACATTAAACACAAGTTTTATCAGGTAAACTTCTCAGTGGCTTTATTTTCCCGTTTCCTTTGTTCTCCTGCTTGTGTTCTTATCTCTCTCTCATACCACGTGACTTCCGGTACATCTCATACATATTGATTATCATGACATCCCTCCTTTAATCAGAAATAAACTTTACCTTCACTTATCAATATCCCTCGGAAACATACAAACATCGTAACTAATGGTAATACTATAACTCAACTACATAAAATTTACTTCCTACAGCACTCATACATGCACTTTATGATATAAGATTAAATACTGTCCCAAAGTTTTTATTAAAACTATGGCACAAAGTCTTCGTATCGTTTGGGCACTTTCCGGTTTCGTTTCGGCCTGCCTGCGATATTGTCGTCGCTTCTCGGTTGTTCACTCTCAGCGTCGGAAATACTGCTCACCATGGCTTCAGGTGTTTCTGGCGCTCTAGTCACTTCATCAGGAGTGCTGGTAACTGCCTCTGGAACATCATCAGGTCTCTCAGTTTCAGCATCTCGTATTGGCCTTTCAACCTCTTCGCTCGATGTATCTCTGGACTGATACCTTTTTACACCTGAGACATTTCTCTTATACAGGACTCCAGTCGGAGACTTGACTGTCACCATACTGCCACTTCTGGATATGACAGTATAGGGTTGATGGTAATAAGGTGTGTCTAGCTTACCACCAGTTTCATGCCTCACTAGAACATTATCTCCTGGCATGATGTCTGAGTACTTGGCTCCACGTTTCGAATCTGTGTACAGCTTTGCTGCACCTTTCTTTTCAGCATCGTGGTCCCTCATCTCCTGGTCGTCTCGGATTTCCTTTATTTCTGGCATTTTTGTGCGGATTTTTCTCCCAAAAAATGCTTCTGCAGGACTTTTTCCAGTGGTTGCATGAGGCGTTGCTCGATAGACAGCCACATAAGATAGCAATGCTTCTCGCCAATTTTGTCCTTCTGCGTGTGCAATCCTCAATCGTTTTTCAATGGACTGATTTTGTCTCTCTACTTCTCCGTTGGCTTGCGGCCATTTCGGAGTTACTTTATGATGGTGGATACCTGTGGTCCTCATGTAATCCGTAAATGTCTCTGAAATGAATTGTGGACCATTGTCAGAGTATAATGTAACAGGTAATCCATATCTTGCGAATATCTCTGCTAACGCTTGTATTGTTTTTTCAGTGGTTGTGGACTTCAACACCACGTACTCATAGTATCTGCTGTAGTAATCTATCACTACCATAATTGATTCACCCGTCGGTAAAGGTCCAAGAAAATCAACAGCTACGTCGATCCATGGTCCTGTCGGAAGTTGCGTACTCCGGATCGGTTCTGGCGGATTACTCCTACTTGTGATTTGACATCCGTGACAAGTTTTAACAAATCTCTCTGCGTCTTTATCACAACCTGGCCACCATACCTTGGTCCTGAGGTTTTGCTTGGTACCAACAATACCTAGGTGTCCTTCATGCGATGGATACGATCTTCGGTCTCAATCTTTGCGGTATCACCAATCTGCAACCTCTTAATACACACTGTCCGATGCAACAAAGTTCGTCTCTAATGGGAATGTAAGCCTTGTGAGTACACTTGTCCCATTGTCCACTCTGTATGCATTCTCTTACTTCCATGAGTTCTGGATCACGTTCGGATTCTCTCTTGACCTCCTTCGTAGTCACAGCTTTCGGTGTCGCCTGAATAGCTACGAAGCGTACAAAGCTCTCTGTTTCTGTTCCCAATTCTGACTTGGATTGTGGACCACCATCCTTCACCAATCTGGACAGCGGATCTGCAATGTTTGCTTCCCCTGCAATGTGGATTACTTTATATTTGTAGGGTTGTATTCTGAGTACCCATCTCTCTATTCTGGCGCATGGTTTGGATCTAGGTGCATAGATCACCTCTAATGGCTTATGATCTGTGATGAGTTCAAATTCAATGCCGTATAAATATGCATGGAACCTCTCACAGGCCCTTACAAGTCCGAGTGCTTCTTTCTCTGTCTGAGAGTATCTTCTTTCCACATCTGATAACGATCTGCTGGCATAGGCAATGATTCTTGGTCCTCCATCATGCATCTGGACCAACACGGCTCCTAAACCAACTGGGCTGGCATCCGCTATGACTTTGGTTGATGCCGCCGGATCGTAATATCCAAGAGTTTTTGCATTTGTCAGGCTTTGCTTCAGCGCTGTGAACACTTTCTTCTGCTCAGATCCAAAATGAAAAGGTACACCTTTCCTGGTTAGTTTCCTTAGTGGTTCTGCCACTGTAGCGAAATTAGGAATGAACTTTGCACAAAAATTGACCAATCCCAGGAAACTCCTCACCTCTGTTGCGTTCTGAGGTGCACGTGCCTCTGCAATAGCTTTCACCTTGGTCTCTGCGGGGTTTAGTCCTTCCCGTGTAAGTCTGTGTCCCATGAAGTCCATTTCTGACACACCGAACTGGCACTTGTTTCCATTCACGGTAAGGCCTGCCTCCTGTAGTCTAGATACTACACGCCTCAACCGTTTGTCATGCTCTTCCTTTGTTGGTGCATGGACTATGATGTCGTCAGAAATGTTGGCAACTCCAGGAATGCCTTGAATCACTCGATGGATTTCATACTGGTAGATCTCCGAAGCTGCATTAATTCCAAATGATAGTCTCTTGTAACGATACAATCCACAGTGAGTCACAAATGTTGTCACATCTCGGGAACCTGGATCCAGCTCTAATTGATGATAGCCCCATTTCAGATCAATTTTTGAGAATACCTTGCTGGTAGTTAGTTCTTGAAGTATTTCCTCCACTATTGGTATAGGATGTCATTCTCTAATTATAGCTTCATTGGCCATTCTCATGTCAACACATAGTCTTATGTCACCCTTTGGTTTGGGCACAATCACTACGGGACTGACCCATTGTGTTGAATGTTCCACCGGTTCAATAATGTCTTGTTCGATCAATTCTTTAATTTTGGCTTCGACTTTCCCACGAAGTCCAAACGGAGTTCGGCGCATTGGTTGTGCCTTGGGTTTGACCGTTTCATCTACCGCTAGCTTCAATTGTCGACCTTTCAGCTTTCCTACTCCTTGGAAGACTGCGGGGAATTCTTGCTTCATATCCTCATATGACAGAATTCAATTGACACAAGCTCCAATATGAAGTATTGCCAGGTCTTGTGCTGTGCTTCTACTCAGCAATGGTTCTCCCCTCTCTTCTATGACCATAAACTCTGCTTTGGTGTACTTATCTCCAGCTTTAACAGTTGCAGTAAAACATCCAATGGTCTGCAATGGCTTGGTTGCTGTGTATGGATACAGTTTCTTGAAACACTTCTTTGAGGTACAGATGATCTTTTTCCTTTTCAACTTCTCCCATAAATGTCGATCAATCACATTCCTGTCACTGCCTGAGTCTACAATGACCTGCACTGTCACTCCACCAATGATCACTGGGACCTTCTCATGATGTACTTCATTCAACGAAAATTGGTAACAATTCTGTCCCTCCTGGGTATCATCATCGTAACTGTCTATCTGGTGAATGGTATCTTTCTTTCCAGGATACTTTCCTTTCCCCCAGGCTTTGCCTTTGGAAGTTGTACTCTTCCTCTTCTGGTCTGCATTGGACTTGCTTTTGCACTTCTTTGCAAAGTGGTCCTCACCTCCACACTTTCTGCAAACTTTGCCTTTGGCCGGGCAATATGGGTCTTTTCCAAAGTGACCTCGGTATCCACATCGATAACACTCCACGTCATGTGTCGGCGTATATCTTGGCTGATTATGGCGATGTGAGAGCCTCTTAATTTGCTGGCTTGAGTTGTCTTTCAGGGTCATGGTATGAAATTGCCCTTCAACAGCCTCTAATGCAGCAGCAATGGTTAAAGCATCGGTGAGTTCCAACTCACTCCCTCTTTCCAGTAGACGTCTTCTGAGATTATCTGATCTACAGTGTTGTACGACTTGATCCAGTAATTGGTTGTCCAAATCAGCTGGCATGTAATTGCATCCAACAGCTAGCTGGCGTAGTCTTGTCATGTACTGAGCAATTGTCTGGCCATCTTCTTGTCTCGTTCTCCGAAACAAATGGCGTTGAAATGTAGCATTCGGTGTCACTACTATTGTGCATTTAATGCATCTACTGCTTTCTTCCAATATTCAAAAGTGTCTTAAATGTTTCCCGAACTGAGGGTCCAGCCGTGAAAAGAAGTAACGCCCTTCTCTGCGCTTTTTGTTCAACTGTACCGGTATGTAGAAATAGGCCACGACTGTCGGCGTAGGATTCAAATTCTTCCAGCCATGCCTTCCACTTCACACTCACAGTGCTTGCATCACCCGTTGGGTCAAAATGAGCAATTCCACTATGTGTTAGAAAGTCACCGTCTGCCCCAGCCATGAGGAAATATTCCAGCCCCAAAAATACTGAGAGAAAGAGAAAATTCTTATCACCTTGAAGTTGTCTGTAATCCTCTGTAATCTTGTTTAGTCTTTAATTTTCTTCAAGCTTCTTTCATCCTCGTCGCCAATGTCACATTTGTGGCCCGAAATGTGAAGTTAATAAAACATTAAACACAAGTTTTATCAGGTAAACTTCTCAGTGGCTTTTTATTTTCCCGTTTCGTTTGTTCTCCTGCTTGTGTTCTTATCTCTCTCTCATACCACGTGACTTCCGGTACATCTCATACATATTCATTATCATGACAATAATGTTTGCAATTTGCCCTCCCTCAATTTAGTATTTTCCCATAAGGTCCAAGCTCATCTTTATTCACGTCCACCTTGAAACCTAATGAACCGTGATCACTACTTAAGGAACACCACACACTAATATTGATCACATACAATGGGGATGCAAATTTGTGGCTCTGTGAAGAAGCAATTTTAACATTGCTTGATTATTGATTAACAAGTTCTCCAGATTTATGTAATCAATTAATGTTAACATTCAAGATTGCACATTCATAGAAATCTGGATAGATTTGAAACGTTAAAGGCACTACCTATCTTTTTAAATGGCTTATCATACTGTAAGATACAGTACAATTCCAATTATCTGAAATGGTCAGGACTGTGCCTATATCAGATAAATGGATTTTTTGGAGAACTGATCATTTAAAAAAAAAGCAGCCCAGTAGCAACAGCAAATCACTTTAAACAACAACTAACAATAGGTAAGGCTTTTTAAGCGTTAAAATATCGTTTAATTCTCATCAAACAAATGCAGTCTGCCGCTGATTACTAAGACGAACTGAACACAGTTGCCGATCACCGAGATGACCCAACCCACCACTGCTGCTGATCCCCAGGGAGGCTTCCCGGGCCAGTGGAACATTTACTAGCAAGTCGGCAGGCTCTTGTCTCCCCAGTCACCGGAGCCCCACTCCAATTCCTTCCCATGGCCAACCACACATGCACACCGGGGAAGGAGGTCAAGGGGAGGATTCAGAGTTGGCGTGCAGGGTGGTGAGGAGGGAGGGAGGGAGGAAAGAGGATAGGAGGGAAGGGGAGAGGAGAGAATGCCACTGAGTCTGAGGTCCCACTCCTGCCCGGGAAGCCGCTCTCCCTGATGATGCCAGGACAAGGGATTCTTCTGACCACTTACGGCTGAGAGACAGTGGCTTGAGAAGCTTGAGAAGGAGGTCAACAGGGGGAAGGTAAAGAAGAAATGGAAAGAGAGAGGGGAGGGAGTTACCTGAAACGAAGACAATCATCATTCTAATTTAATGTCGGATTAATTATTTTTCAACTTCTGAGGTCAGTTCGGCTCCAAAATAATTTCAGATAAATGAGGATTTCTGATTTGTTTCCAAATCAGTAGGCAGTAGGTTTAACCGATTTGTGTCCCATCGGTTTCCATCCTCGTATATCAGAAATATTTAAAAAATTTGGTAAATGAGGATTTCGGAAAATCTGATTTCAGAGAATCAGAGTTGGACTGTACACATATTAGTATTTTTATTAAAAATAGAATCAGAAAGTGTTGCAACTCCTCAGAAATCAGCAGGCATCTGTTGAAAAATAGAACTGGTGAAAGATCATTTCTGCTCTTTCCTGAATAACACCAATTAAATTGCAAAATAATTGCAGCATTTTCTACATATAATTCAGGCTTTTCTCTCTCTCATTTTACTTACACACCATATTAATTTTAACATACTTTAGCATCTTGCTCCAGTTTCCCAGAAATGTGTATACCTTACATATTAAAACATTCATATTCATTGGTTTGTTGTTTTGGAGAAGATTGGACAACATTTGACTTGAATCCACTATTTCAGACACACCATCTGTATCAGCACAAGCTTCTTTATAAAAGATGATCAGTTCAGTGTAAAATCACCAATTTTGCTATGAATGTAAGTTAAATGTTTTGAGGGGGAAAACATTAAATTCCACAGTATTGGCATGTCATTGAAATTGCAAGACCTATGAAGCTCAAGATTGTGGTCCAATAGAAAGAGTTCAGTGACATTACAAACCTCCAGCCTTCATCTCATTGTTTGGATATCAATTAAAAATCTGTAATTTAGGATTCCACACAGAATGTAAATCTATGCCATAATTTCCCATGGTTGGACACAACTTCGATCACAATCAGTAGAATGAAAACGGCAGTAATATTTACTTTTCAATTTATCAATATCTTGCAGGCTGAACAAACTGGAGGAACACAGATGAAACTTGCCCCAAGAACAGATAAAAAGCAATTTATTATTTTTTTAAGCATTTAGAGTTCAAAAGCACTCTATTGCTCAACACCTTAAAATATTTACAAATAAAGATGGGTGTTTTCCAGATCTTTAATTAAATGCCTGAAAATAACTAAGCATTATTGAATCATTGCCCAAGTACTCTGTTGTTGTGTGTTACCTGGGATGCTTGTTCCAGTTGAAAGGTCCTTGCCTCCATCAGATACTTTCCCATCTATGTAAACTCTCCAGGCTCCACCTTTGCTATTCCACGTGACAGAAATGTGATGCCACTTCCCATCATTGACTGATGGACAATCAGTTACCTTTTCCTTGCCATTGACGTACAACACCCAACTGATTGGAAGAAAGGGAGAGAATCATCAGCTCTACAATTAAGGCAGAGCAACCCTGTCTGAATGATATCAGCAACATTTAAGAAAACTTATTTCTTGAAACAAATTCCATAGAGAAATTACTTGAAATTATTTTGTAAATTAACCTGGCAATTTAATCCATATAATATTGCAGGTGTTTCTAAGATCAACCATCTTCAGTTGTTTCATTAGTAACCTTCTCTCTATCAGAACATCAGAAATGGAATTATTTATTGATGAATGCACAATTTTAAGTTCCATTCACAACTCCTCTGACATTGTAGATGTCTATGTCTGTTCAAACAAACATCTGGACAAGTTCAAGTGAGGGCATCTAAGTGGCACAACATCTTCAACATGAGAAAGTCTAACCACCTATAATTTATATTCAAATCACATAAAAAAAAGCAGAAGCAAGTCAGAGGCTGGGTATCATGTGACTAATTGCCATCATCTGCAAGACCTATCGGAAGTGTGACTCCCCATTTGTCCAGCTATCAGGCAATCCAATTTGTTGATATCCCATTAACCTTCATCACCAGTGCTATGCATCCCTTTTACAAGCTGTACCTCACCAAGCTTCCTCAATCATATCTCGTGTATCTGCATGCTTTCACCACTGGAAGAACAAGGACAACAGAATTAGCATTCATTGGGTTGGAATTCCTGGAATTTTTACTTTGTGAAGATGAAAGGCTTACATGATATTGACGTGTCAGGATGATGTGTGACCTAGGAATGGCACCTCCAAGTGTCACACATCATCCTGATTCTTTAACATTTTAAACCTTTCTGGCGCAATATAAGCTATAAAATAATTTAATTACAATTCTAAGGCTAATTTCATTGTTGTACGTTTAAGTAATTCAAAAAATATTTAGACATACAGCACAGTAACAGGCACTTTCGGCCCATGAGCCCGTGTCCCTCAATCACACCCAATTGACCTACCACCCATGGTATGTTTTGAATGGTGGGAGGAAACTAGAGACCCTGGGAAAAACAAACTCTTTACAGACAGCGCGGGATTCAAAGCCCAGTCCCGATGGCTGTCACTGTAACAGCGTGGTGCTAACCATGTTATCAGGCTGAGGAAAAGCTTCTTCCCACAGGCAGTGAAAATGCTGAATGTCCAAATGAACTGCTTACGCTAACCATCCGAGACTCATATTTATGAAACAATATTTATTTGTATATATGAATACTTGCCCTGCATATGCATTATACGTCTGTACACCTTTTATGTCTGTGTGTTTTGCACTGTGGACCAAAGAATGCTGTTTCATGAGGTTGTACTTCTGCAATTAGATGTCAATAAACTTGATGTGGGTTCACCCTTTTGAAGGATATTCTGACATTGGTATCAGTGACAGATATCACAGGGTTGTCAGTTTCTGTAGGGATTCTCATTGGTACCGTTGATTTTTCCTTTTTCAAAGCAAGCATAAAAGTCATTCACCTCATCAGGTAGTGAAGCATCACAGCCATTTATGGTGTTCAGCCTCAGCTTATAGGATGAAATGGTCTGCAATCCCTGACATAACTGGCAAGTATCTGACTCTGCCTCTTCCCTCTTTACTGCTGAGACAGCCTTCCGTAGGTTATATCTGGACTTCCTGCAGAGATTTGAATTACTGATCTTAAATGCCATTGACCTCGCTCTCAGCAGGTTGCGAATGCATACACCCATCATTTATATCTTGATGAAGTTAGTGACAGCTGTGGCATATTCATTCAAATTTGAGGATGAGTCCTTGAATTTGGTTCAATCCACCAATTGAAAGCAGTCCTGTAGTTCTCCTCTGCCTCCCTTGACCATACTTTGTTTTTTAATCTGATGCTGCAGTCCTCAGTCTTTGCTTGTGCACTGGTAATAGAAGTGCAGCTAGGTGATCCATCTTGCCGAAGTGTGTTCATGGGATGGCTTGGTAGGCGTTCTTCATGGTGATGTGGCAGTGGTCAAGTGTGTAGGCTCCTCTGGTTTTGCAGGTAATGTGTTGGTGATTGTTTGTTAGTAGCAAAACATTAGTTAGCCACAGGAAGGATGACCAGATTACAGTTTGCCAATCAGTATTTAAAGTTCTGGAAAAGGTCTTGTGGACAGATGAGGCCAAGATGAACCTGTATCAGAGTGATGGCAAGAGCAAAGAGTGAAGGTGTAAAGGAACTGCCCAAGATCCAAAGCATAGTACCTTTGCCATGGTTTGCATCTTGCAGGGTAGCCTCTGTATTTCTGTTCATAAAGTTTTCTGCGGACAGTAGTCATTGACCTATTAAAACCTGCACCCTGAAGAACGTTTATGATCTGTCAGACAGGCATTTGGGAATTTTTTCTTCATTATGATGAGAATTCTTCTGACATCAGCAGTGGAGGTCTTCCTTGGAATACCAATCCCTTTGCAATTACTGAGCTCACCAATGCGCTCTTTCTTTTTAATGATGTTCCAAACTGTTGATTTTGATAATCCTAAGGTTTGGGCGATGTCTCTTATTGTTTTATTCTTGTTTTTCAACCTCATAATGGCTAATTTGTCTTTAATTGGCACAATTCTGGTCCTCTGTTGAAAAACGGCAACTAGAGGTTCCAAAGGTGATGAAAAACTTTGAAGCAAGCCTAGCTCTCTTATACCTGCATCAATGAAGCAATTAAACATACCTGAGTAATCACAAACACCTGTAAAGCCCAAAGTCCCAAACATTATGGTGCCCTGAAATGGGAATATGTATAAAAAGTGCTTTATTTTCTACACAGTCAAATCAAAATGTATACAAATAACTTTGAATAAAATCTGAAATGTTCACTTTAATCATGTGAATTGTTTGGTTACAAAGTTAAAACTGTGGAGCACAGGGGCAAATAAAGGAAAAAAAGTGTCTTTGTCCCAAACATTATGGATGACACTTGATCGCCAGTGGTTCCAGGTCGCAGAAGTAGGACTGGGACATAACCTGCACGATGACAGCAGGTAAATTGTGCCACATAATGAAATGGTGATGACACAAATGTTGCCTCCCCTGGTTTTTACCGATGCCAGTGTCCAGTCCGTGTGGTGGAGGATGAAGCTCTTGGACAGTGGTGTTGTGTCCGGAATTCCCTTACTCAGCCAGAACAAACATTAAGATTATATGTGGAGAGTTTTGAGTTTTTTTTAACCACAATAAATATGATGTTGGACATTTTAAAGATTGGGGTTAGAAATATCTAATTTATCAAAACTTCAAGGATCATATTATGAAATTCTTAATATGCTTTCAATGGCCTGTCCTTTACAGTTTCAGCCATTGTACTTACATTTCAGTGCACTAATTTTCCAATGAATATACCCAGCCTATTTGTGGTACTTTCCACTTTTTGAAAGCAGTACAGTGCAGTTAGTGGACATCCCATGTGCACTGGTTACCATTATAAATACATTCATGGGAATTGCTTATTCTTTGCTCCTGATATCAAGTACATTTTATGTAAAGGTTGCATTTGGAGTAGATAGTTTGATTTTTGGAAAATACTTATGACAAGCAGTACAAGCTGTTGAGAACAGCACTGGACTACAACAGGCCTTTAATAAGTGAATGATAGCAAGAATGGTGATTATTTCTTGTTAATAAAGAATAATTTACCCATTGTAATCTGTTAGCAGGAATGCATTGTCACACTCATTATCAAAGGCATAGGAAATTGGAGTGCCGTAGTTCGTGGTATCGGAAGATTTCATCCAGAAAGCACAAGTAAGTGCACTGAGTGTTGGTAAAATATTATCCAACAGAACATAACCGTAGATCCCCGAAATGTCAAAATCCAGGTTAAAGTTGGAGGATAACTCTGCAGAAAGATGACAGAATTAAATGGTCACAAGCAATGAGAAAATAATGGTGGAAGAGGTGGTTGAAGCAAGGACATTATTTACATTTAAGGAAAGACTGGATAATTACATGGAGGGGAGAGGATTGGAGGGGTATGGACCAGGTGCTGGTCAGTGGGACGAGGAGGGTGGGGATTTGTTCCGGCATGGACTAGCAGGGCCAAACTGGCCTGTTCTGTGCTGTATATGGTTAAGGTGCAGGAATCTTAAAGTTTAGCCAATATTTCAAATGTAGAACGACATCAACTCAAGTGAGTTCAAGGTAAAAAGATAAAGCTAAAGGTTTCATTCTTGTCATGTAATACTACATTTAGAAGGTAACATACATGAAATTCTTTGACTTTTGTCTACTGAATATAGGAGTTTTGACATGATAATTTCAAACAAATGTTTTCTTTGGATGTAATAGAACCCTGCTAAATTGTAATGATTTATTTCGGAATGCTTTTCCTATCAGCCCTGGCATGAAATATTGGAACAAAGAAGCTATGCTAGAAACGTATACAACATTAGTTCAGGGACATCAATAATACGGTATAGCTTTAAGAAAATTGATAAGTGGATGAGCAGGGAGAGGGTAGTGGCGATCTGGATCACTGGTTGGCAGGGTTCTGAGGACACAAACACTCATCATTTTAAAAAAGGACCTTGAGGAGTGGTCCTTGAGCCACGACTGACGAGTCTATAGGCTGAGAGCTGGGAAAAGGCTGGTTTGTACTTTCTTGGCCAGCAGACACCAAGGGCAGAATTGTGTCACTCTATGTCACAAATCGCTACAACCCCTTTCTTTCTTTTGAAAGTTGAAATGGAAATGATAATGGAAAATGAGGCATGAAATGATTGAAGACAGATTAGAGGGCAGTGTTGGATGGACAGTCAATTCAATATTGTGCTCAAAACCAAAGTTACCTTCACCCTGTGTGTCTCTGCAACATCACAATGGATCAGTAATCTAACTCATAGACATTGCTAATTTGGGTTGACATTTGGCCTGATATTATGATGTACTGTGGATAAAATTAAGGTGATCAAGGACTTACCCATTTCGCATCGGGTCCCATTGAAGCTGGGTGGACACTTGCAGATGTACGAGTTCAGTGTGTCAGTACATACACCCTGGTTCAGGCATGGATTGGACTCACATTCATTAACATCTGTTTCACAGACCAAGCCACTGTATCCTACAGGACAGTGACATCTAATAAAGAAATCAACAAGTATAACCAATCAAAGACATGAAAAAATATATACAATTGGAAAAAGAGGCATCCTTAAGATACATACAGCATTAGCACAGTTAAAACCATAGTTATCCCTATGTTAGTCATGCATTTCTTATGTGCTATGCTAGTTTATCTATCAACCTTTCCTTATCTCTTGTTGCCTTGCCTCGTGTGTGACGGGAGAGGAAGAACTGGAAAAAGCGACTTTATCCAGCAACTACTCTTCGATTGCTGAAATTGCATGCAAGACCAAAAGCTCACCTTTAGTGGTGGTTGGGCTGTGTCCCGTTGGTACCCGTGGGCGATGGCGGTGTCCTGAAGATTAGAAGGCCGCACTTGCCCACGCTGACTGCTGGATGCAGGTGCCGGTAGGCGCATGTGCGAAGGCCGGCACCACTGCGGTGCCAGAGGAGCATGGCGGTGCATACATGGTTGGCTCGGTGCCTGCAGAGAGCAGTTTAGCGAGGGCCAGTACATCCTTCAATAAGCATGTGCACTTGGCTCTGTGTCTGCAGCTAGCAGTTGGAGCCAGTGCGATCAAAGGAGAACACCCAGTAGTTTTGGGCATGCTTCAAAGCAGGTTTGCTAGGGCATGCCTACAGATTGGAAACCAGGATAGGGTAAGTTAGGGGTCGACAATTTCTGTTGACTGTTTAAGTATCACTTCAGCAACATTTGGGCCTCATTAACTTTTATATGAATGTTTTGGTGTTAAGAATCTACTATATAGAATGAGGAAAAGCAGCTACAAGTTTTGAGTGTTAACAATGAAGGATTTAAATATAACTGAACTAGTACTGGGAATAATCACAGACAAATCCCTAACTTAGCCTACAAGTGACTATATAAGTCAATAGGAAGGAAGTTGCTAAATTAAGTCAACAGAAATTTGTTGTAAATAAATTGACTGAAATTAAGTCGACAGAAACTGTCGTACTAAGTCAAAAGAAATTAAGTGAACAGGAACTGTTGTATTTAGTCAACAAACAATTATCGTTGGAAACCAAAAGAAGGAAAATAGAAGAATAGAAGATAGAAAATAATTAGATGGCTATCTTGGAAATGCCTCAAGCTGTAATCCACATCCATCTGCCCTGAGTAATAGACAGAGAGGGATTCAGAGTTTCTAATCTAATAGCAAAGTATCTTATAAACACATTGGTGATTTCTTGAAAATCAGCGTTGTTATTGATGGATGCTGTGGTGGAAACTCGCTTGTTAATAGCAGCTCATTACAGCCATCAGAAGCAGTAGGCAAACGTCTGTGGACTCCTTCTGTGTATTTGTAGCAAGTTTGAATACAGTTTGGATTTTGCTGTCGCTAGTCCAATGGGGACTGTTAACTTGGCTTGTGTTGTGCGCGCTCAATGGACAGTGGAACGAGACAAGTAAAAATGTCGCAGCGACATATTCAAGACATGAAGGTTGCAGATCTCAGAGAAGAAATGAGGTGATGGGAACTAGATACAAGTGGTGTTAAAAATATTCTCATTGATAGACTGAGGTTGGCAATTAAAGAAGAAAAAGATGTAGCTTCAGTTTATGAGAATAAAGACGCCACGAAGGCACTGAAGATAACGTCAGCTGATTCTAATTCAGAGGTACGGAAATGGGCAAAGACGTCACAATGTGTCGAAAAGAAAATGAAAAGGAAGAAAACATACAATGTGAATGTGAAACAACTAAAATACCAGAAGTAAATCCAGAAGACATTATGTCAAATGTTGGAAGCAGGTACCAAGGTGGGCTCTGGGGCTTCCTATGCTTCCATGATTTAATCTCACCATATAAGGGGTTAGGCTTAGTTGTTCACTCTTCAAGCACAACATGATGCCCTTGAGGAGAAATACACAGAAGAGGAGCAGCTAATGAAGCAGCAAATGGAATGGGAGGAACAGCAATGGGAGCTAAGAAAAAAGAGAACAATGGGATTTGAAATCAAGACTTGTTGCTGAAAAGGCTGAAGTGAAGGTACAGGCAAGTTTGAAAGGATCCGTTGTTTAAAGCAACATATCTAGGAGATCTGATGGTGGGAAATCGGTACATGAAATGAGAGGATGTGATGATAAGGCAGAACCTTTGGTACCATGATCATAAGGCATAAATATGTATGGACGAATTTCCCACCCTCCACCCCGAACATAGTGTTGCCAGGGCTCAATCACCAATGATCATCGCTTTAGACAGATATGAGCGGATTTCAGTCTATCCATCCAGAATTCTATTCACTACCATCAGGTCATAACAATCAGGGTGAACAGGGATATGTGATATTGTTGGCTACGGAACTGACATTTTAAAATAATTTTTTTATTTTTCACACTGTGAACCATATCAACCAAAATATGTACAAACGTTTCTCATTAAATTTACACAGTGATCTTTTCTCCCCTTTTATTTCCCCCCTTTCCCTCCCTCCCCTCTATCCACCCCGTCCAAAACCCATAAATATTCAACATATACAATACAATAAAACCATAAAACAATATCTTCACACAAAGGAAAATAAACAAGAAAAATGCATCATCTATTTATTACATACTGAATCTAGTAGTTTTGTCTTCTTATCATTTTCATTCTCATTTTAGGGGATGGAGGTCGTAGGCAAGCTCTCTCTGCTATGTACCATGTGTGGTTCCCAAATTTGTTCAAACATTGTGACTTTATTTTTTAAATTATATGCTATTTTTTTCCAATGGAATACATTTATTCATTTCCATGTACCATTGTACCATTGCTGTATACTTATGCTCTCTTCCATTTTCCAAGTTGACATTATACATTTTTTTGCTATCGCTAAGGCTATCATAATGAATTTTTTTTGCACTTTATCCAAATTGAGGCCTAATTCTCTACTTCTTATGTTACTTAAAAGAAATATCTCTGGTTTTTTTGGTACGTTATTTTTTGTAATTTTATTTAGTATCTGATTTAATTCTTCCCAAAATGTATTTACTTTCGTACATACCCAAGTTGCATGTAATGTTGTTCCCATTTCCTTCTTACAGCGAAAACATCTATCTGATTATGTTGAATCCCATTTTTTTTAATTTTTGAGGAGTGATATATACCCTGTGTAACCAATTATACTGTATCATGCAGAACCTTGTGTTTATTGTATTCTTTATAGTTCCAGAACATAACTTTTCCCATTCTTCATTTTTTATCTTTATGTTTAGATCCTTTTCCCACTTCTGCTTAGGTTTATAGTTTATTTCATTTTCCTTATCTTGCAGCTTAATGTACATGTTGGTTATAAATCTTTTAATTATCATTGTGTCTGTAATCATGTATTCAAAGTTGGTTCCTTCAGGTAATCTCAAGCTGTTTCCCAATTTATCCTTTAAATAAGCTTTCAATTGATATGCAAACATTGTACCATGAGTTATTCCATATTTGTACTTCAACTGTTCAAATGTTAATAAATTATTTCCCTAAAAACAATTTTCTATTCTTTTGATTCCTTTTCTCTCCCATTCTCTAAAGGAAAGGTTGTCTATTGTAAAAGGGATTAGCGGATTTTGCATCAATAGTAATTTTGGTATTTGATAATTCGTTTTTTTCCTTTCTAAGTGGATCTTCTTCCATGTATTAAGTAAATGATGCAGTACTGGTGAGTTTTTATATTGCATCAACTTTTCATCCCACTTATAAATTATATGTTCCGGTACCTTTTCCCCTATTTTATCTAGTTCTATCTTAGTCCAGACTGATTTTTACCTTGTCTGGCAAAAATCTGATAAATACTTTAATTGTGTGGCTCTATAATAATTTCTAAAATTTGGTAATTGCAAACCACCTTGATTATACCTCTCTGCTAATTTATCTAACGCTACCCTTGGATTCCTCCCTTTCCACGAGAATTTCCTTATTATTCTCTTTAGTTCCTTAAAGAATTTTTCTGTTAAAGGAATTGGTAACATTTGAAATAAGTATTGTATCCTTGGGAACACGTTCATTTTAATACAATTTACCCTCCCTATCAACGTTAGCGGTAATTCTTTCAATGTTCTAAATATTCCTGCAATTTCTTTATTAGTGGCTGATAATTTAGTTTGTACAAGTGGCTTAAGTTATTATCTAACCTGATCCCTAGGTATCGGTTTGCTTGTGCTTGCCATTTAAATGGTGATTCTTTTTTAAATTCTGTATAGTCTGCGTTACTCATCGGCATCACTTCACTTTTATTTGCGTTGTTCTTGTACCCTGATATTTCTTCATACTCCTTCAATTTCTTATGTAATTCTTTTACTGATACCTCTGGTTCTGTTAGGTATACTATGATGTCATCTGCAAATAAGCTGATTTTATACTCCTTCTCCTTTATTTTTATCACTTTTATTTTATTTTCTATTCTTATCAGTTCTGCCAAAGGTTCTATTGCTAAGGCGAACAATGAGGGGGATAGTGGACATCCCTGTCTAGTTGATCTACTTAATTTAAAGTGATTCGATACATATCCATTCACTGTTACCTTCACCAATGGTCCATTAAACAATGCTTTAATTTATATATTTTTCTGGTAGATTGAACTTCTGTAATACTTTAAGTAAGTAATTCCACTCTACTCTGTCAAAGATTTTTTCTGTGTCTAGCGCAATAGCCACTGTTGGTTTCTTATATCCTTGAACTGTGTGGATTAGATTAATAAGTTTGCAGACATTTTCCGCTGTTCGTCTTTTCTTAATAAATCCAGTTTGATCTTGTTTTACTATTTTAGGTACACAATCGGCCAATCTGTTTGCTAATAATTTTGTTATTATCTTATAGTCTGAATTAAGTAGAGATATTGGTCTATATGACCAATATGGATCCTTTCCCCGTCTTTGGTATTACTGTAATTATTGCTGTCTTACATGAATCTGAAGTTTTGTGTTTCTCCTATCTGGTTCATTACTTCCAGGAGAGGAGGAGTTAATAACTCTTTAAATGTTTTATAAAATTTTATTGGAAATCCATCCTCTCCTGGTGTTTTATTGTTCAGCAGCTTTTTTAAATATATCCTGTACTTCCTCTATTTCAAATGGTTTTATTAGTTTGTTTTGTTCCTCTTCTTGCAATTTCGGCAGTTCAATTTTAGCTAAAAACTCTTCTATTTTATCATCTTTCCCCTCGTTCTCAGTTTGATACAATTGTTCATAAAATTTTCATTAATCTCTGTTGGATTTAATGTAATTTGTTTGTCCTTTTTCCTTGATGCCAGTATCGTTCTTTTAGCTTGTTCGGTTTTAAGTTGCTAGGCTAATATTTTATGTGCTTTTTCACCCAGTTTGTAATACTTTTGGTTTGTTTTCATTATGTTCTTCTGCACCTTGTACGTTTGTAATGTTTCGTATTTAATTTTTTTGTCTGCCAATTCTCTCCTTTTCCTTATATCATCCCTTTTTACTAATTCCTTTTCTGTACTTACTATCTCCCTTTCCAACTGATCTATTTCCCGATTGTAATCCTTTTTCATCTTAGTCACATAACTTATTATCTGTCCTCTAATGAAGGCTTTCATTGTGTCCCATATATAAATTTGTCTTTCACTGATCCTGTGTTTATTTCAAAATATGTTTTAATTTGGCATTCAATAAACTCCCTAAATTCCTGTCTTTTAAGTAGCATGGAGTTTAACCTCCATTTATATGTTCTTGGTTGGATGTCCTCCAGTTCTATTGCTAATAATAGGGGTGAATGATCTGATAGTAGTCTAGCTTTATACTCAGTTTTCCTAACTCTCCCTTGAATATGGGGTGACAACAAAAACATATCAATCCTTGAGTAAGTTTTGTGCCTACTTGAATAGTATGAAAATTCTTTCTCTCTTGGGTGTTGCCTCCTCCATATATCCCTAAGTTTCATTTCCTGCATTGATTTAACCATAAATTTGGCTACTTTATTCTTTTTACTTGTCTTTTGTCCAGTTTTATCCAACATTGGGTCCAAATTAATATTAAAATCCCCTCCTATCAATTTATTTTCTTGTGTGTCTGCAATCTTCAAAAAAATATCCTGCATAAACTTTTGATCCTCCTCAGTAGGTGCATATATATTGAGCAAATTCCAAAATTCTGAGTATATCTGACACTTTATCATTGCATACCTCTCTGCCGGATCTATTATTTCCTCCTCTATTTTGATTGGTACATTTTTGTTAACTAGTATGGCTACACCTCTAGCTTTTGAATTATAGGATGCCGCCGTTACGTGTCCTTCCCAGTCTCTCTTTAGGTTTATGTTCCGCTTCAGTTAGATGCGTTTCCTGCACAAATGCTATATCTATTTTTTCCTTCTTCAGTAAATTTAGTAGCCTCTTCCTTTTAATTTGGTTATGTATTCCATTAATGTTTATAGTCATATAGTTCAACATGGCCATCTTATAACTTGCATACACCTCTTTTCCACCTCTTCGCCACCTCCATCCCCCTTTTCCCTATTTTAATCTCTTAGTTTTCTCTTATTACACTTAATGTACATCAACACATTTAAGACATAAAGTGCCCCCTCAGTTCCCACATCCACTAATACCTTAATCCCAAAAGTTCGCCCCCCTCTCTGAGTTGCCCTATACCCCTTGCCGGGCAACCACAACTCCCCTTTTCATTTGGGTAGCGATCTTGTTCACAATGTGTACTGATTTTGCAGTGACGGTTATTCCCCCTCCACCCAGCCCTCTCCAGAAAACACTTTTTTAAAAAAAAAACATATAACAAAGCTTTCTCTCTTCTTTTTTTCCCCCTTACTCCCTTCCTTCCCTTCTCTTTTCCCTCTTTAGTTCTTTACATATACATTGTTTTTACATCTTTATATATACTTTATCGCCATTCTTCATTCTTGTTACATCTCTTCATCTGCCCTGCAAACATTCTGCGAATTCTTGCGCTTTCTCTGAATCTGAGAACAATCTGTTTTGCTCCCTGGGTATAAATATTTTAAGCACGGCTGGATGTCTTAATATGAATTTGTAACCTTTTTTCCATAAAGTTGACTTCACTGTTTTAAATTCCTTCCTCCTCTTTAAGAGTTCAAAACTTATGTCTTGGTAAAAAAATATATTTTGTCCCTTGTATTCCAATGGTTTATTATCTTCTCTAATTTTATTCCTTGCCCATTCCAGTATATTTTCTCTTGTTGTGTATCTCAAAAATTTTACTAAGATGGATTGTGGTTTTTAGATGTGCCTGTGGTTTCGGAGCTAATGTTCTGTGTGCCCTTTCTATTTCCATTTCTTCCTGCATTTCTGTCTTTCCCAGGACCTTCGGGATCCATCCTTTTATAAATTCCTTCATATCTGTGCCTTCTTCACCCTCCTTCAGGCCCACTATTTTTATGTTGTTTCGCCTACTATAATTTTCCAACATATCAATTTTCTGAGATAACAACTCACGTGTCTCTTTAATTTTTTTGTCACTTTCTTCCAATTTTTCTCTTAAGTCATTTACTTCCATTTCTACAGCCGTTTCCCGCTCTTCCACATTCTCTACTCTTTTCCCTATTTCTGTCATTACCAGTTCTAACCTTTGCATTTTATCTTCTGTTCTTTTCATTTTCCTTTTAATTGCATTAAACGCTAATGATGACCATTCTTTTAGTGACCTCATTTGTTCTTCAAAATAAGCTTTATCTATATTCTATCCATCTGATTTCCTTCTATTTCTCCGTGAAGATCTTGGTTTTCTTCTTTCTCTTCTTCTATGTCTGTATCTGTGTTTGTGTCTTCTTCTTCTCTTCTTTGTGTTTGCATCTCTTCTGTTTTTCCTGATGAGCTGCTTATATCACTTTGTCGGGCCTCTTCTTGCTGGGCCTCTTGTTGCTGTTCCTCCCCTCCTGGGCTGCTCGTCTGTTGTGCTTCCTGACGTTGGTCTTCTTGTCGATCTTCCCTCCGTCTGACTTGCACGTCTGTTTCATCTCACACTCTTCTGCTGTCTTCATTATCCTTCAGCTGAGAGCCCTGGTGCGGGCGTCCCTCAGCTGCTCGGACTGTGACAGCCCGTTCCTCTGCTGAACCCCCCTCCCGCCGGTGCCCTCTTTCTTCTCTGATTGCACTGTGCACTTTTGTTTGGTCCGAGAGCCATTTTTGTAGTTCACTGGCTGGTGGGTTGCGACTTTGTAGGGCAGGCACTGACCTCGAGGGTTGGGCGCTCCTCTTCACCACAGCGTCCTGTTCCTTCCTGCAAGTAAGGCCTTCTTCCTTCTTCTCCAGTGACTTTTTTACTTCTTTTTATCCAGCTGTTCTTACTTTCTCCTTCTTGGAAGCCATCTTCCATTTCTCTTCTCTCTATCTTTATCTTCTATTTCTTGTACTCTATTTTTGTTATGCTTTGCTTTTTCATAACTTTTTTTCCTATTTTCCTGGAGAGGGCTGGTTTTCCCTACCAGCCACTACTCCATCACGTGACTCCTTTCGGCTACAGAACTGACTTTAAGCCACAGTGAACAAAACAATATATTGTCAATCAGGGCAAAACAAAATGAAATTACAGGTTTATTAATGCAGCAACAAGGTCTCCATTCCTGACCCAAGGAGATTCAAGTTTTTAAATGGAAATCCACTTCAGTATCAATTATTTATAAGATCTTTCAAACATAATATCAAAAGTAAGAATATAAATGCCAGAAAACGTCTTTATTATCTTGAAGAGTGCACTGGAGAATAGCCAAAGGAACTGGTGAGGAGTTGCCTGCATATGGACCCAGAAAGGGGTTTCACTAAAGCAAAGGTACTACTACAATATCATTTTGGCAATGTGCATAAAATTGCCAGGCCCCATATAGATAAGGTTCCTTCATGGTCATCAATAAAATCAGAGGATGCAAAGGCTTTACAAGCATATGCCTTCTTTTTTAAGAGTATGCTATAATGCCATGGAAGATATTGGCCACGAGTGAACAAAACTTAGCCTCTAAAATGTTAATCTTCACAAGCAAATTGCCTTTTAAGTTGAAGGATATGTGGAGAACAAGAGTTTGTATATTTCAGACAAAATATGGAAAGGATGCTACCTTTGAGGATAATGTGGAGTTTCTTGAATGGTACATGCGGATCACAACTGTACCAGTATTTGGGAATATCAAGGACACTCCAACAGTGAGTGAAGACAAAGAAATTCAAGTCACAGCTTAGTCCGTAATTGAGAAAGAATACCTTTGCCACTAATTGTGTCAGTTGGAGATCAGGAAAAGGACAAAGTAACTGAAGAAAATGAGAGCTTGCCTGCTGAGAAAAATTGTCTGTTCTGTAAAGATGAGCATACTTTGGAAAAAAGTGTGGACAGTTGGAAAAGAAGTTGTGTGATGAGAAAAATCACTTTTGTAAAAGAAAATGGAATATGTTTTAGTTGTCTGCATGGAGGACACATCAGTAAAAACTGTAAGAAGTGACTCGACTATGATATATGCAATCAAAGCATCCAATAATGCTGCATTTTCACCAAAGGAACAAGGAATAGGAAAATAAGCAAACAGAAACAAAGGAAGCAGCAAGCCACAGTGTTACAGCCTTGGTTCAGACAAGTGGTCTTCTGGGGCTGGTAAGGACAACTGCAAACTCTCAATAGTGCAAGGCCAAGAACAGGTAAGCAACAGTATGTCACATGCATTTCTTGACCTAGGCAGCACTGCATCTTTTTGCATTGTGGAACCATCCAACTTAATCTTCCAGGAAGAAAGTTGAAAATTATGTTGAAAACCATGGCACAAGTGAAGGTAATTGAAGCCACCATTGTTTCAGGCTTAGAGGTTGATGGATTGCATGACAAAGAATTTTGTGATCTTCCAATTTTATACACTCAGAAGACTATGCCTGGGCACAAAGGAAACATCCCACAGAATACTGATATCCATTAACTTTCTTATCTGTGGAACATTTATATACTTGAAGTTGATTCTGAGGTAGGGATGCTGATTGGTTCAGATGTACCAAAGGCTTTTGAACCACTAGAAGTAATACGAAGTAGGGAAGATGGACCTAATGCTGTTAAAACTAGGCTTGGATGGACAGTTAACAGACCTTTAGGAGGAAATAATAATATTGCTCAGGAACAGTTAGAGACAAGTGTCAACAGGATTTCGATCGTGAAATTTGATGAGTTGTGGGAACAGCAAAAGTGAAAATAAGAAGTTCACTTCCGATGAAAAGAAAACAGATCAATGTGAAAACGAATCAAAGGTATCTAAGCCAATTCTGAAGGAATTATTTTCATCAACAATAGATGAAAATGAAGTATTAGAAGATGTTGCAAATACTGCTGGTAATTATTCCTGTGTAATTTAATCTGAGGTAGGACTAAAACAAAAGAACAAATTTGAAAGTAAATTTTGTAGCTCAGAAATGACAGCAGTCAAAGTCAATGAATAAATATTGCAACATGCGGGAGAACTGACAAATGTAGAAAATTGCACTGATGGAATAAAGGAACATGTGACTGACGACTTGGTGCAATTGCATCCAGAGAAAAAAATATTGAAAAAGGGCTTGGAAATATTCGATAATCACAAAAACAGTGAGCGGAAAGATTTTAACTTTGTGCTTGAAAACAAAACTGAATTTCAAAAGGATGAGAATGAATCTAATGATTCTTCAGTTTCGAAAGTGACTGAAAGAAAGGCCCAGAGAGAGGTTGACAAGAATAAAGATTTAATTGTAAATAAAATTCAGTCAGAAAACGGAAGAAAGGAATAACTGCTGAAGAAATGAATACTGTTATTGAGGAAAGAGATTCAGCATGTTCAAAATGTAAAATTTTGGAGTAAGAGATTCATCTTTTGAAAGAGAACAAGTCATTGGTTAATAACACAAAACAGTTGACTACAGAAAAGAAACAAGAATATAATTTGAAGGATCAACTGCTAACGATGCAGAAAGAAAAAAGAAATTGCATTTCAGCAATGTGACAAACAAGATGAACAAATAATATTGTTTGAATCGAGACTTATTTATAACCATCTGCAGAAAATAAAGAAAAGATGAGCAAATCTGTTGCAGGGAAGGTTAAAGAAACTCGTTTATTAAAATCGAGAGGATCAGATAAATCTTCAAAATCTGGTTTTAAGAGTTTAAATTTTTTCTGTGAGAAGCAGAATGCAGAAGAAAGGAAGAACACCAATGACATGCTGAAGAAGTACCTCATGTTAAAATCAAGTGAAAAGATGTGACTAATCTGTCTGAGGAAGATCTAAGGTTTGGTGGTTGAGGTTTTGGGTCATGGATTCTGCAGTTGATGAAGGAACTGTAATAAGCACAAATTGACTTCATTTTGTTGGATTTTGTGTTTTGTACTTTGTCCATACACAAACTGCAGGATGGTGGTAAAGACGAAGAAGGAAGATCTGCGTAATGCTTCAAATGTTACGTAATTAGTTGTTTATTATATTGATATATTGTGTATTTGTTTTTCTTTATGATTATAATTATTATAATGTCAGTCATATTATAATAATTAGGGGCTGGTGTAAGAACCAAAAGCTCACCTTTGGTTGTGATTGAGTGATGTCTCGTTGGTCCCCGTGGGCGTCGGCGGCGTCCTGAAGATTAGAAGGCCGCACTCATCCATGTTGACTGCTGGGTAAGGGTGCTGGCAGGCACATGCGCAAAGGCTGGCACTGTTGTGGTGCTGGAGGAGTGTGGCGGCGCATACGTGGTTGGCTCAGTGCCAGCAGCTAGCGGTCAGAGCCAAGAGCCACATCGTTCAAAGGAGTACGCACGGTAGTTTAAGGTGCACTTAAAAGGAGGTTTGCTTGGGCATGTCTACAGTTTGGAAACTGGAGTAGGGAAGTTAGGGGTCAACAATTTCTGTTGACTGTTTAAGCATCATTTAATTATTTAAGTATCATGCCAGCATTGTTTAGGCCTCATTAACTTTTATATGAATGTTTTGGTCTTAAAAATCTACTATATAGAATATCAGGAAAGAAGGTTACAAGTTTTGTGTGTTAACAATAAAGGATTTAAATAGGAACTTGTACTGGGAATGATTGAAAACACATTGCAGACAAACCCCTAACTTAGCCTACAAGCGAGAATATAATTGAATAGGAAGGCAGACACTACATTCCAACTGTGGGAAAAATGGCCTTAAGCTACTATACATGCAGCAGAGCTAATGAAACTGTCAGAGAAGCAAACTAGTATATACCTAACCAAAGATCTTAGATTATTTGCATTAATTTTGATGTTCATCTGAAGTTCAATACAACTCTGTTTCACTTGAGCTCTGCAATGATATGATATTTACAGTATCTTTAACAGGTAATAAGACCATTGAATGCATTGCAGAAGTGCTTATAAAATAAATATTTGATAGTGAGTTGACATGAGGAAATATCAGGCAAGGTGAGCAAAATTGTGGCATATCAGGAATTTTTAAAAGAGGGGAAGTAGTTTATCGGGAGAATTTCAGGACAGAGCAAGGTAACATAAAAATCGATTAACACTGGGGACATGCAAGGATTCACAAGAGCAGGATACCTCAGGGGTATTTCTTGAGCACACTATTCCCAAGATAGACTATGCTTTTAAATAACAGTGAGTTTGACTGCATCTCAAAAACATTGGAACCATTGGGATGTGGAGAGGCCTTGAGATTATGAGAATTAACTCGATAATTTGCATTCCAAAGATATTTTATAATCCTTAGCAAGACAGAATATCCCTCCAACACTGCTGACATCAAAAGCTGACTTCAATAAGATAATATAACCATACACAGCACAGAACAGGCCAGTTTGGCCCTACTAGTCCATGCCGGAACAAATCCCCACCTTCCTAGTCCCACTGACTAGCACCTGGTCCATACCCCTCCAATCCTCTCCCCTCCATGTAATTATCCAGTCTTTCCTTAAATGTAAATAACGTTCCTGCTTCAACCACCTCCGCTGGAAGCTTATATCACATCCCAACCACCCTTTGTTTGAAGAAATTTCCCCTCATGTTCCCTTTATAATTTTCCCCTTTCAATCTCAAACCATGGCCTTTGGTTTGAATATCCCCCACTCTTAATTGAAAAAGTCTATCCACGTTGACTCTCTCTGTCCCTTTTAAAATCTTGAACACCTCCATCAAATCCCCTCTCAATCTTCTACGCTCCAGAGAAAAAAACCCCAGGCTGCACAACCTTTCTCTGTAACTCAAACCCTGACATCCTGTCAACATTCTCGTGAACCTTCTCTGCACTCTCTCTATTTTGTTTATATCCTTCCTATAATTTGGTGGCCAAAACTGCACACAGTAATCCAAATTTGGCCTCACCAATGCTTTGTACAATTTCATCATAACATCCCAACTCTTGAATTCAATACTCCGATTTATGAAGGCCAACATTCCAAATGCCTTCTTCACCACTCTATCTACCTGAGTATCAACTTTGAGTATCAACTTTGAGGGTACTATTTACCATAGCTCCTAAATCCCTAAAATCAGGAAAACCACTTTCTTTATGTGTTATGAAGGATAATCAAGTAATTATCAATACTGTGACTCATGCTCAGTCAACATCAATAAAATTATTTGGTCATTGTTAATTTGTTTTCTTTCATGGGAGCATGTTGTGCACAAAATGAATTGGTTCATTCCTACATTACAACGGTGTCTACAGTTCAGAAATTCCACATTTATTTTCAGTCATCCCAAAAAATGAAATGTGCTATGATTTTCACTGTTAGTTATTCAATCTCCAAGTATTTTAATTTCCCTCAGAGTTCATAAACCTGTGAATATACTAAACAACTGAGTATCCAGTTTGGAGAATCTCAAGGATTCACAATGCATAATATATCTTCTTCCCCCCCCCCCCCACCTTCTCAATGCCAACTGAAAGGCCCATTATATACCTCCAGCTTTATGTTAATCAGATAAATAAAAAAACAATCAGCCCATTAGACCTCCCAGAATCCTGCACATTCAATTTATGAGGTAGTAGGGCTCACCTGAAGGTATTGATACCATCAATGCATGACCCTCCATTCTGACAAGGCAAGCTAGCGCATTCATTGATGTTAATCTCACAGGTGTTACCTAGGAAACCAGCCTGGCATGTACATTGAAATCCACCAAAGAAGTTACGGCACATCCCATCATTGAGGCATGGTGTTGAAAGACACTCATTGATATCCAGCTCACAATGTGCTCCTGCGAAGAAGGAGCATTACAGTGAGAATGATATTTATGAAATGAGAAGTAGAGGCAGATTTTCAGAAAATAGCTGTGCACAATTTTGAAGAAAAGGTGGGAATAGTCCCTGAATCAACATTATTCAGGATATGGTACAATCAACATTATTAAAATCGAATAATTTGTCTTTAACATAATACAGTAATGGAAATTTGTTGCATGTAAAAAACATTCATTCTCTGAACAGCGATTGCACTTTGTTGTAAACCATGAAGAGATATTTTGAGAAAACAGAAGATGCTTCAACATTAGTTCTCTTTGCTCATTCATACTCAATTTGTTAGCACATAAACTCCTCCAGACCCATTTATTCTGTGGATGAAAATGACCATCTCTACTTGCCACTGAAAGAGAGGGGTGGTTAATCAGGCAAGAGTGGGGCTGCAGTCATAAATTGGCTGAGGATCGAAGCTTTTTATGGATGAAATGAAGGATCCAGATGGGCTTTTAATCATATTTTGTCAATTCTAGCTCCATGGATATGGAAACAAAACTTTCAATCAATTGTTCACCAATAATTGGAATAGATGCAGTCAACTAAGAATATACATTATGTAATTACAATTAATGCAAGGATTCTGTTATATAATTACAGCAGTTCTTCCTTTATTCTCATACCAACCTGACCTGCACAAGTTATTAAGTCAGAAAGTTATCCAAGGGTGCAGTAATATTGAGATAAATATGATTTACAAGATTGATACCAGAACTAACAAATTATAAAGTTGAACAGGCTCAGCACCTTACACTGGCAAGAAGTGCTTGTGAATGAATTGCAACAAGTTCGTTTGCAAAAGCAGCAGGTAATCCAGAGGCAAAAGGGATGTTGTCCTTTATTACCAGAGGGATTGGATTTAAGAATGTGGTGTTCTGCTGGAACTGTACAGGCACCTGGAGTACTGCGTGCAGTTCTGGTCTCCTTACTTGAGAAAAGATATACTGGCTTTGAAGGCAGTGCAGAAGTGGTTCACCAGGTTGACTCCAGATATCAGAGGGTTAGCCAATGAGGAGAGATTTAGTTACCTGAAACTATAATTGCTAGATTTCAGGAAAATGAGAAGAGATAATTATGAAATAAATAGTAGGATATAAGCAGTGAGGCTTTTTCCACTGGTCAGTGATGCTAGAACTAGGGGTCATAGCTTCAAGATTCAGGGGGATACATTTAAGACAGAGATAAAAGAGAAATTGTTTCTCCCAGAGAATACTTTATCTGTGAAATTCTCTGCCTATAATGAAGCAGTGGAAGCTGCCTTGTTAAATGTACTCGAGACTCATGTAGGTTTTTGAATTATAGAGGAATTATGGGAAATAGGCAGGTCAGTGGAGCTGAGTCCATGCCTAGATCAGCCATGACTTATTAAAGATAAGATGGCCTGATCCTGCTCCTTTCTTATATTCTAATGTGAAGAAGGCCAGGGATTTTGTTAAATAATGTGGATAAGAAATTTTAAACTGTGAACAAACCAGGGATTATGATCACATGATAATCATCAGTAAAGTTAACAGAAGAAACATCTTTGCTCTGGGAATGGGTGAAGAGTGTGGAACTCACTCCTATAGAGATTAGCAAGGAGGAAATCACAGAGATGCTTTTAAGTCACAACAATGAGATATGAGAGAGATAGGAATAGAAGCATATACTGGGTGTAGAAGAAAAGAAACAGCAGGAACTAGTTGATTGCATCACACATCTCAATTCCACATTTTATCCAATCACTGCATATCGTAAACCAATTGGTACTTTAGAAATTTATAGCATAATATTGATGTCAGAATTCTAAAAAAAAATTCTTAAATAATAAAATAAAAACTGCAGTTTATTTTGCCATACAGTTATTATTTTCTGAAAAATGCGATGGATCAAATGAGATTTTACCTCTGAACTCATAAGTGCACTTGCAATAATAAGCATTAATTCCATCAATGCATTTTCCTTCATTAAGGCATGGTTGGGAGATGCATTCATTCAGTTCTTCTTCACACAACTGACCTAGAAAACACCACACAAATTTTTGGCATGATTCACTGATCTCAGCTACAAAGATGTAGTGGAACGTGTGCTGCCAATTTCATCTTTGACAACCGCTGTTCAAAGAGAAATCTTAATAACTAGGAGTGATGTTACTTAGTTGGTGAAACATCAGAATGAACAATCTTCAGCATTAAGATTTTACACAAAGTGATGTACAGCTTAAGACAGGAAATAAAAATTGAAGAGTATAATTAACATTTTACACAAAATGAAATATAGCTTGGGACTCACGTGGAAGAAAGGTAGAAGGTGATATATTAAAAAATATATACTTTAACTCTCCCCTAATTGTTATCATGAATTGAGGCTTTAAACAAAAATTGCTTTACAGAGCTAAAGAGATTGTTTAGTAATAATTATAGACCAGCATAATGTTAAAGATCCAGTTCATTCAATAAGGTTAAAATTTTCAGTGGCTTTTCATGAACTATTCCTGCAACATTGAAAGCATTCAGAAAGAAAAAAAGGAAAAAAATCCATATTTCTTTCTTGTTGGGGAGCCATCATTTATAACACCAAATATGGAAGGTATTTTCTTTTGAGATGAGTTCCTGGGGCATGGCATTCTTTGGAGGGAGTGGGCAGCTAGACACAACAGCCTCCTATCTACTGGCAACGAGCCACTACAGCTACGAGGCATAGTGACTCAGCAGCGGCCTTAGGTCTACTGAGAAGCCCTGGCCTACTCAATGTAGCGATGTCATGAGGTTGTTAGCACTTCAGATGTCATGACACCAGGTCACATGTTGTATGTCTATATTAAACCTGGTAACACTGTAATAAACGTTTTTCTCTTCGCTGGCTGACAACTTCAGGTGTGGTCTCGTTATTTCAATATGATGGCGTCTGAGCACAAGCATCATCTGCCACAGTTACACCTTTTAAGCAAAATAGAAAATGATTTAAACAAATAAAGAATACAAGGTCACTATAAAGGCTTTTGCTGTAATTGGCTGGTAGATGTATGAAGAGCCGAAAAGGCTTCTTCAAATGCTATCAATTGCTGTGGAGTTAAGTAACTCTGACTTGAGATTTTTTTTCAAACTGTCGGTTGGGGTAAAGTACCAATGGATTCGTTTATTAATTTGTAAACCATCAATGTAGTAACCCCAGTAAGTAAATGTCATTAAAAAAAGGCTCCCAATGCAATTGGTTAAAACTAAAACCAAATACATAGCTCACACTGTGTAGGGAATGTACTCTTTCCCATTATATCAGGTCACTTACCTATAAAACCAGGCTGACACAAGCACACAAACCTTCCAATTCCATCCTGGCAGGCTGCATTGTTTTGACAGGGGTCTGAAGCACATTCGTTGATATTCGTTTCACAGTTTGTACCTAATATATAACACAGGATATAATTGAAATCCTTCTAAAACCTCAGTGTGCAGAATAATGGAGTTCAGAACTATTATACCTACCTGTAAATCCAGGCTGACACACACAAATGTATCCAGACCCAATAGTTTCACAGCTTCCATTGTGTTGACACGGCTGCAGGAAACAATCATTGAACTCCTTCATTTAAAGAAGAAAGAAAATAATTACCCCTAATTCACCACTTGAGGTTGTTAATACATGTATCTTATATGGTGGCCTTTCAAATCTATGCTATCTCTAAGTGGAGGTATCCTATCACCCCAATCCTACCACTTCTTATTTCCTTGCACATAATTTTCTCTTTAGCCTACATCAGTTGTTCTCAATCTTTTTCTTTCCACTCACGTACCACGTTAAGTAATCCCTATGCCATTAGTGCTCTGTGACAGGTAAGGGATTGCTTAACGTGGTATGTGAGTGGGAAGGGAAGGTTGAGAATCACTGCTCTAGACCCAATTGTTCCTGAAATATTTTGTTTGAGAAAAATTGATGAAACCGTGCACATAACGAGTCAATTAAGAACGATTAAAACAGTGGTTTTCAAACTTTTTTTTCCCACCTACATACCACCTTAAGCAATCCCTTACTAATCACAGAGCACCTATGGCATTCTTTCTTTGGCTTGGCTTCACGGACGAAGATTTATGGAGGGGGTAAAAGTCCACGTCAGCTGCAGGCTCGTTTGTGGCTGACAAGTCCGATGCGGGACAGGCAGGCACGGTTGCAGCGGCTGCAGGGGAAAATTGGTTGGTTGGGGTTGGGTGTTGGGTTTTTCCTCCTTTGTCTTTTGTCAGTGAGGTGGGCACTGCGGTCTTCTTCAAAGGAGGTTGCTGCCCGTTGAACTGTGAGGCGCCAAGATGCACGGTTTGAGGCGATATCAGCCCACTGGCATAGAGATTACTTAAAGTGGTACGTGAGTGGAAAGAAAAAGGTTGAGAACCACTGGCCAACATGAAGGTGTAATGGACCTTAGACATTTAACCAACCTGCATGTTTTTGGCATGTGAGAAGACACTGAAGCATCTTAACATGAAGAGAAGGCACAAACTCCACACAGTCAACACCTATTAAAACAGTTACTGTACCATTTCTCATGGTAATTCAGGTTCATTCGTGTTCATTTTCCTGCATTTTGGGGATAATGGCTAATGCCTTTGTGGGACTTGTCAATATTAACCCATGCTGCATTTGACAATATCATACCTGGCTTTACATGCAAAACAAAGTAGTCTCCACATTTTTTTGTTATAGATCTTCACAATAATAATGGGATATATTGCATCCAAAATGATGACAGTACACCCCATCAAAAGATTATGTCTTTCAGCAGAACTGAGGGAGTGCCAATGTCTCTCATATCATATTGGATCATGTACTGAATTAATAAAGTGATTCAGGTCTAAATATTTTCATTCATATCTGACCTGACTTGCTCTAAATTTTGGTCTGTTCTCCAAAGGTGTTGGTATTAGTAGGCTGGCAGTTTCTGGTACATGTCCAGAATTGAAACCTTGGAAAGAAAGAAAAAGGTGTTTTTTTCAGATATTTTAGTTGCCAGATATTTCTGTGGTCATTTAACTTTTAAAAAATTGTGTGTATTCTCCTTACCAGAGCAGTCAGTGCGGGAGGTCGCTCCAGTAACAGTGGTGGTCCCATAGAATGGACAGGCTAGACAGAATGACTTCCCTGCCTTGGGCTGATAGTAATCTCTGGGACAAGGGTAGCAAGGGATTATCCCAGAGCGGGAAACGTGACCTGGAGAACATGGCACTATACACATGGGAGAAAAAATGGGTTCAAAATTCAATATGCATTTCATTGCACAGAAACCATAAACTTCTATTTCCTTTGAAATAGAATCTTGAGCTCTTTAAGATTCTGCTTCTCAATGTTACAGGTTACACAACTATGTCCAGTACCATAGGTACCATAGGCGTGTTAGTCCTGGATTCCTCTCCAGTTTATATGAGCTTGACACTTTGGTAGTAATGAGGGAGTGCCTCATTATTATAGCTGCCATCTTTCTGGTCTCTCAGGCTGAAACAAAATATCCCATGAAGTTCTCTGAAGAGGAGCTGAATGCACTCCAGGCTAGTATTAATATCTCAACCAATCATTGTATTTGGACATTATCATATTGCCTGACGTACACAAATTGACAGCAGTATTTCCTGCATTACAGTGGTGACTAGTCTTCAAAAGTACTTCACACAGAAGCACTAGAGAAACTTAGCAGGTCATGCAGCATCCATAGGAAGTAAAAGGCATTCAATGTTTTTGGCCCGAGCCCTTCATCTGGAGCACCAAAAATCATGCAGATATTTGAATAAAAAGGTGGGGGAAAGGGGAAGAGCACAGATTAACAGGTAAGAGGTAATAGGTGGATACAGGTAGGAGAGTAGAAGAGAAAGATGCTAAGAAGTGATGGCCAAGGGGCAGAGGGCAAAGAAAGATGACTCTGATAGAAGGAAGGGAATCTCCCTTCCCCACCACTTTATGGCATCTTTTACATCCATTTGAAGGGTCAGACAACTCAAATGAAGAGCGGCAGCTCTGTCAGTGCAGCACTCCCTTGGTACTCTGATGTGTTTTAAACTTAAAGGTTGTGCACAGGGATTTAAAGGTAAAAGGTAAAGCAATACACTTCTGACTCAGGGCTGAGAGAATGCTACCTAATGAGCTAAAGCTCATGAATAAGATTGCTCAAGACCCACCTCCACATTCAGAAATTTCAATGGCTCCTCTTTTCACAGTGGTTAATTTATTTGGACACTGAAGGCACTTCTTTGCACTATACTCTGGCTGAAAAGTTCCCAATGGGCAGGATTCACAAATTTCCAGGCCATTTGGAGAGTAGGTTCCAGGCTTGCACTGACCTAATGAAAGTAAATTCAATGTAATTTAAAATGGACTGGAGAATGTAAAACTTATTTTCAAGTCTAGAAAAAATACTGCTGTGTTCAGTCTTTCCCTTTGAGGATTTATTAACAAGGGTAAATAAATAACTGACTCATTAATTACACTGGACAATGAAGATGTTGCTTCCTGAACACTTTCTGGTGTATTTTATGAATTTTAGGCTGCTGATCACGAAAATCACCTTAAAATTGTCATAACAAGTACCATTTTTTAGATATATACTTTTTTTATGATTTCCTGTCATATTTTAAGTCTACTAGGAAATTGCCCACAAAGCAAGCTGTTTTGGTCAGTCCAAGCATGCCTGAGTATACACACAGTGCAGGTGGAAAAGAAATGTTGTCTTAGGCCTGGGCAAACTTGGAAGGCATTTGAAGATATTATTGAGAATTTTCTTCATAACTACAGAGCACCAAACTACATCCAGCTGATTAACAATATGCTTCAAGCAAACAAAACCACGCAGTGCAACATGTCATTGAAAATTCATATTCTGCATTTGCTCTTGGACTTCTTCACCTATGACAAAGTACTCAGACACGAAGGGGTGTCGGGACCAGGCTTGTGGTAAACAAGTTTAAAAAGGGAGTGGAAGACAATTTAAGTATTAAACAGAACGGCGATTGGTGGGAGTGAGACCTACAGATAAGAGGCAGTGACAAATAAAAAGAGGGTAAAGTCAAGTGGAGCAGAGTGAGTGGCCGAAGGTAGGAGTGTGAGGCTTTGGTGAGCAGAGGAGGAGGACAAGCTTCTTTCAGTTAAGCTAAGGTCAGGCAAGATCTTTGCATATAAACTAAGAATAGGTAATGGTGACGGCAACTAGGGCAGTGAAATGCTCTGAATGCAGGATATGGGAAATCTGGGAGAGCACAATTATCTCTGATGATTACACCTGCAAGAGGTGCATCCAGCTGTAGCTCCATGGAGACCAAGTTAAAGAAATGGAGCTGGAGATGGATGAATATCTGATCATTTGGGAGGTTTAAGCAGTGAGCTTCAGGGAGACAGCACCCCCAAAATTCAGGAGGCAGGTAACTGGATGACTGGTAGGAGAGGGAAGGAGAATAGGCAGACAGTGCAGAGCATCCCTATGGCTGTTCCTCTCAACAATAAGTATACCGTTTTGGATACTGTTGGGGGGACGATCCACCAGGGACATGTTGTGGTGGTCAATGTCTTTAGCACAGAGTCTGGCCTTTTGGCTCAGAAGGGGAGGAAGAAGAGGAGAGCTATGGTGACTGGGGATTCGTTAATTAAGCGAACAGTTAGGAGGTTCTATGATCGAGATTGAGGTTCCTGGATGGTATGTTGCCTTCCATGTGTCAGGGTCCACAGCATTCTCAGGCGGGAGGGCGAGCAGACAGATGACACAGGTAGGTGTAAGGATAAGGTCCTGAAGAGGGAACATAGAAAGTTAGGAACGAAGTTGAAAACCAGGGCCTCAAGGGTGGTAATATCACGATTGTTGCCTGTGCCATGCGCCAGAGAGAGTAGGAATAGGAAGTTGTGGCAGATGAATGCGTGGCTAAAGAGTTGGTGCAGAGGGCAGGGGTTCAGATTTGTGGATTATTGGATTCACTCCAGGGGTAGGTCTGTCCTGTACAAAAAGGACAGGCTGCACTCGAACTGGAAAGGGAACAATATCCTGGTGGGCAGGTTTGTAAGAGCTGTTGGGGAGGGCTTAAACTAGTTTGGCAGGGGGGTGGGAACCAGAACATGAGTGCAGAGAATAGGGCAGAAGGTCAAAAGCATTGTGTTCTAAGATTGTGAGGAAGGACAGGCAGGGGAGGAAACATAAATGTAGTCAGTTAGAGGGTTCGAAATGTGTTTATTTCCATGCCAGGAGTATTAGAAATAAAGGAAATGAGCTTAGAGGATGGATCAGTACCAGGTTTTAGGTGTTTTAAAAGGAATAGGATGGAAGGTGGTGGGGGGGGGGGGGGTGGTTGAAGGGAGGGGTGGGAAAGTAGCATTACTGATCAGAGCTATTGAAAAGGAAAATGCTGCAGAGGGGGTGTCTATTGAGTTGCTGTGGCTGAAAATCAGAAATAGGAAGGGAGCAATCACTGTACTGTGAGTAGTCTATAGGCCCCCAAATAGCCCTTGGGACACCTACTTATCTATTAAGTAGGTAGATTTAAGAATGGTGCAGAAGTAACAGGGCTGTTGTTACAGGAGACTTTAATTTCCTGAATATTGACTGGCACTTCCTGACTGCAAGAGGGATAGATGAGTGCAAATTTGTTAGGTGTGTTCAAGATGGATTCCTGACACAGGATGTGGACGAGCTGGAGGAGAGGCCGAACTAGATCTAGTTCTGGGTAATGAACCTGATCAGGTGGTGAACCTCTTGGTGTGGGAGTATTTTGGTGACCACAACTCCCTGAGCTTTAGCATTGCTAAGGTCAAGCATAAAAACAGACAAAATGGGAAAGTGTTTAATTGGGGAAGAGTGAATTACGATGGGATGAGGCATGAACTAGCAAGAGTAAGTTGGAAACAGATGTTCATGGGAGAAAGCACAGAATTAATGTGGAGGATGTTTATGGACCACTTGCACTGGGCTCAGGATAGGTTTGTCCCAATTGGACAGGGAAAAGATGAGAACCTTTTGTTAAAAGAAGAAGGAAGCATATGTTAGGTTTAGGACGCAGGAAATAGGAAGGGCTCATGAGAAGTATATGGTTCTCTGGAAGTATGGTGATGGGAGTTGGTGATCCTCCTGACCACTAGATGGTGCAGGAGATGGCATGCCTCAACTTGGGTTAGATGCACAAAATGGATCCATGAAGTCGTGAGTTGAAAATAAAATGTAATATAAAAGAACCTGTTTCTTTATCACAATAGAAAAAAAACCACATGGTACCAGGAGTGAGGTATCAGTGGGTATCAGGAGACATGGAAAGTGTGAAGCTACCTGATGGTGTGAGTTGGGTTGGGAATGTTGACCATGAGTGGCAGTTGCTCAAACAACAATTCATGCTGTATCTGCAAGCCACTGGAGTTGATAGCAAACATGATGCACGGAAGATTGCACTGCTACTTACCGTGGTGGCACCTCAAGCACTAGAGGTTTTCGACACGTTTGTTTTTGCCAGGGCAGAAGACCAGGGCAAATTCGACAAGGTTATCGAGATGTTTGATGGACACTGCTCAACAAAGAAAAATAAAACTTTCGAGAGGGACTTGTTTCGCTCGCACATGCAGCTGCATTCTTTTTAACAGTGTGAAATAATAAGTTTAATGAATATGCTTAACAAAGGGTTAATGAATTAGGTGAGAAAATACAATAGTTACCTTGTATCATGGTGTGAATGTAATTGTCTTCAAACATGATCTTCCCTGCGCTGTAGTGAGGTAGTAGTAACTAACACCACAAAGAATGTAGTAAAAGTAAATAAACCAAGAATAAGGAAACCCTAACATTTCCCAGCCGTGTGAAGACACCACAAGGGAACATACTGATGTGAAAACAAGAATCACCAGCTATGTGAAACTTGTAGACCCTGCCCAAAAGTGTATAAAAGTGGGACCAACACATCAGTATACTTTGAGTGGGGCTCAATTTTGAAAATGAGTTATCAAACTCTTTCTTTGAACCTCTCACTCCAGCTAGCATTATCAAGGCTGAATAAAGAAACTGTTGTACGCTTAATTGGTTCTACTGTTTGCTTTATTTCATCATAGGCTGACTTTCACAACAGACTTGAAATTGAAAGCAAGAACATGCAACTTTGGATCATTGCAAGATTCAACAATCTGTGATCAAATTGGGTTTGGAATTATTGTCAAGAAAGTGAGAGAGAGGTTGCTACGAGAGACGGAGCTTACCTTAGCTGGAGCTGTGAAGATAAGCCACACCAGTGAATTAGCTCTGCAGCATGCAAAAAAGTTCCATGAGAGTGAAGGGCTGGTGAAAACGAAAGCACAGCTGTGAAAATGCAAGCACAGCCATAGCCACAGAGTCTGGAAGCACACATAAACAGAGAACGAGACATTGGAAACAATAAAAAGACAAAGAGACATTCAATTGTAAACAATGTTACACTCAACATGCTCCAAAACAATGCCGAGCCTATGGAAGTGTCTGCAACAAGTGCAAAGGACAGACGCAAAACAGAAGTGAAAATATGCACACTATAGAAGAAACAGTCTTCTGTGATATATTCTTTATGGGCATAGTAGTGCAGGAAGGTTTCAAACCAACAGACACTGAACAGCCAAGTGTGAATTGAGTTGAACAGGACAAGTGGATGGTGTCATTGTATGCAAATGGAGCAGATATTCCTTTCAAGCTGGATACAGGGGCAAAGGCCAATTTTATCCGTGAGCGTGACATCAGGGTAATGAAGACAAAGCCATACATCCATCCAAATTCTGTTCAACTCAAGGCCTGCAATGGACAGCACATTGACACGAAAGGCACATTTAGGGTCAAGGTGAAAGTTAAAGGTAAAGGGCACCACCTCATGTCTACAGTAGTCCCAGATGGACGTGACTCACTGCTTGGTGACAACACATGTGAAAACTTTGGCCTAGTCAAGAGGGTGTACTACATTAACAACGCCAATGCACAGAGTAGTGCAGAAGAAATACTGGATCAATTTCCAGTTTTCAGACATCTTTAAAGGGGTTTGTTGTTCTACCATTCACCTATAAGATAAAGTTAAAGGAGGGCACACAGTCAGTATTGCATGCCCCAAGACACGTTCCAGTGCCACTAAAAGACAAGCTCAAGCAGTAACTCGACTAGATTATGTCACTAGGGGTCATAAAGAAGTGGAGGAGCCCACAGAATGGATTCATTCAATGTGTCAGTCAAAAAGAATGGTAACTGGGGCGAGCAGAATGAGGTCGATCTGGTTCTGAGAGTGCACGGCCTGTGGGCAAGCTGGCGATCACGTGATGGAGTAGTGGCCGGTAGGAGAATACCAGCCCTCTCCAGAAAAGAGGAAATAAAAGTGAAGAAAATACAAAGTCACAAAACAAAACAAATAAAAGATAAAGTTGTAAAGAAAATAAAGAAAATGGCACCCAAGAAGGAAAAAGTAAAAACAACGGGAAAAAAAAGAAGAAAAGATGCCGGAAGAGAAAGGAGAAGGCCTTACTTGCCCATTCTCCAAGGTTGGTGACGACCCTGCAGAGTCATGACCCCACGACCGCTGGACTGCAAAATGGCTCTTTGAGACAAGCAAAAGTGCACTCACTAAGGAAAAGGAGAACACCGACGGGAGGGGGGCCCAGCTGAGGAGCGGGCAAACACAGAGCGACCAGCTGAGGGATGCCCGACACCAGGGGTCTCAGCTGGAAGAAGAGGAAAGCGACAGGAAAAAGAGTGATAGGAAAGAAGAGCAGCAACAGGAGGCCCAAGAGATAAATAGTCCAGAAGAAAAGGACCAACAGCAAGAAGCCAAGCAAGAAGTCCAGCAAAGTGAGGCAAGCAACTCATCATTTGGATACAAGGGTCAAATAATATTTTTTTACCCAAAAATAAGTTTTGAACTCTTAAAGAAGAGGAAGGAGCTTAATACAGCAAAATCGATTCTATGGAAAAAAGGTTATAAATTTATGTTAAGATATCCAGTTGTGCTTAAAATATTTATCCCTGGGGAGCAAAACAGACTGCTCTCAGATCCTGAGGAAGCAAGAGAATTTGCAGAATGCCTGCAGGACAGAGGAGAGATGAAGAGATGTAACAAGAATGAAGAACGGCGATAAAAATACATATAAAGATGTAAAAATAATGTATATGTTAGAACTAAAGAAGGGAAAAAAAGGGAAGAAAGGAAGTAAGGGGGAAAAAAAAGAGGGTGAGCTTTGTTATATGTGAAGGAAAAAGTCTTTTCTGGAGGGGGTTGGGTGGGAGAGAATAACAGTCACTGTGAAATAAGTTGACGCATGTGAGCGGGTTCGCAATCCAAATGGAGAGGGAAGTTGTGGTTGCCCGTCAAGGGATAAGGGGCAACTCAGAGACAGGGGGACATTTGGGGTTAAGGGAATATTAGATGTGGGAGTTGTTGAAGTATTTTATATTTTAAATGTGTTGTCATACATTGAGTTCAAAAAGGGAAAACTGAGAGATGAAAATGGGGATAAGGGGGATGGTGGTGGTGAGGAAGCAGAAATGAGGTGTAAACAGGATATGAGATGGCCATGTTGAACTATATGACTATAAATATTAATGGAATACATAACCAAATTAAACAAAAAAGGCTATTAAATTTCCAGAATAAAGAAAAAATAGACATAGCATTTGTGCAGGAAACACATCTAACTGAAGTGGAACATAATGAATTAAAGAGAGACTGGGTAGAGCACACAGCGGCAGCATCATATAATTCAAAAGCTAGAGGTGTAGCTATATTAATTAATAAAAATGTACCAATCAAAATAGAGGAGGAAATAATAGGTCCAGCAGGGAGGTATATAATGATAAAGTGTCAGATATACTAAGAATTTTGGAATTTGATCAATATATATGCGCCTAATGAAGAGGATCAAAAGTTTATGCAAGATATTTTTTTGAAGATTGTAGATACGCAGGGGAATATTGATAGGAGGGGATTTTAACCTTAATTTGGATCCAATGTTGGATAAAACTGGACAAAAGACTAGCAAAAAGAATAAAGTGGCCAAATTTATGGTTAAATCAATGCAGGAAATGAAACTTATGGAGGAGGCAGCACCCAAGGGAGAAGGAATACTTATATTATTCGAGTAGGCATAAAACATATTCAAGGATTGATATGTTTTTGTTGTCGGCCCATATTCAAGGGGGAGTTAGGAAAACGGAATATAAAGCTAGATTGCTATCTGATCATTCACCCCTGTTATTAGCAATAGAACTGGAGGACATCCCACCAAGAACATATAGATGGAGGTTAAACTCCATGCTACTTAAAAGACAGGAATTTAGAGAATTTATTGAACGCCAAATTAAAATGTACTTTGAAATAAATACGGAATCAGTGAAAGACAAATTTATATTATGCGATGCAACGAAAGCTTTCATTAGAGGGCAGATAATAAGTTATGTAACTAAGATGAAAAAGGATTACAATCAAGAAATAGAACAGTTGGAAAAGGAGATAGTAAGTACAGAAAAGGAACTAGCAACAAGGGATGATATAACAAAAAGAGAATTGGTGGAAAAAAAATAAAATACAAAACATTACAAACGTATAAGGTGGAGAAGAACATAATGAAAATAAAGCAAAAGTATTATGAGCTAGGAGAAAAAACACACAAAATATTAGCCTGGCAACTTAAAACAGAATAAGCTAAAAGAACTGTATTGGCATCAAGGAAAAAGGACAAACAAATTACATATAATCCAATGGAGATTAATGAGAACTTTAAGGAATTTTATGAACAATTATACCAAACTGAGAATGAAGGGAAAGATGATAAAATAGAAGAGTTTTTAGCTAAAACTGAACTGCCAAAATTGCAAGAAGAGGAACAAAACAAACTGATAAAACCATTTGAAATAGTAGTACAGGATATATTAAAAAAGCTGCCGAATAATAAAACACCTGGAGAGGATGGATTCCCAGTAGAATTCTATAAAACATTTAAAAAGTTATTAATTCCTCCTCTCCTGGAAGTAATGAACCAGATAGAAGAAACACAAAACTTGCCAGATTCATGAAAGACAGCAATAATTACTGTAATACCAAAGATGGGGAAGGATCCACTAACATCAGCATCATATAGACCAATATCTCTACTTAATTCAGATTATAAGATAATAGCAAAATTATTAGCAAACAGATTGCCGTCTGTGCACCAAAAATAGTAAAACAAGATCAAACTGGATTTATTAAGAAAAGACGAACAGCGGATAATGTCTGTAAATTTATTAATCTGATTCATGCAGTTCAAGGAAATAAGAAGCCAACTGTGGCTGTAGCTTTAGACGCAGAAAAAGCCTTTGACAGGGTAGAATGGAATTATTTATTCAAAGTATTACAGAGGTTCAATCTACCAGAAAAATATATTAATTGGATTAAAGCATTGGACCATTGGGGAAGGTAACAGTAAATGGATACTTATCGAATCAATTTAAATTAAGTAGGTCAACTAGGCAGGGATGTTCACTATCTCCCTCACTGTTCGCTTTATCAATAGAATCATTGGCAGAACTGATAAAAACAGAAAATAAAATAAAAGGGATAAAAATAAAGGAGAAGGAGTATAAAATCAGTTTATTTGCAGATGACATCATAGTATACCTAACAGAACCAGAAATATCAAAAAAAGAACTACATAAGAAATTGAAGGAATATGGAGAAATATTGGGGTACAAGATCAACGCAAATAAAAGTGAAGTGATGCCAATGAGTAATGTGGATTATACAGAATTTAAAAAAAGAATCACCATTTAAATGGCAAACACAAGCAATCTAACCTAGGTATTAGGTTAGAGAATAATTTAAGCCACTTGTACAACTTAAATTATCAGCCACTCATAAAGAAATTGCAGGAAGACTTAGAACATTGGAAAAAAATTACCGCTAACGTTGATAGGGAGAGTAAATTGCATTAAAATAAATGTCTTCCAAAGGATACAATACTTATTTCAATTGTTACCAGTTCCCTGAACAGAGAAATTCTTTAATGAACTAAAGAGAATAAGAACATTTTAATGGAAAGGGGGGGGAAACCGAGGATAGCGTTAGATAAATTAACAGAGAGGTACAACCAAGGTGGTTTGCAGTTACCAAACTTTAAAAACTATTATAGAGCAGCACAATTAAAGTATTTATCAGATTTTTAAAAAGAACGGTAACCTGCACGTGTGCATGGACCTAAAAGACTTTAATGCCAATATAAAGAGGGAACATTATTAGATTTTGACCAGAGATAAAATTACAAGTGAGATGGCCAGTGCAAAGTTTTTCACCAAATTGGATGCACCCCAGGGCTTCTGGCAATGAAAACTGCATGAAGATAATATTCAATATACCATTTGGTGGATACTCCTGTCTGAGGATGCCTTTTGGAATTTCCTCAGCTCTGGAATTGTTCCGCAGGACAATGGAGCACATCACAGAAGATGTAAATGGGGTTTGTGTATACATGGACGACATGATCCTATGGGGATCTACACAGGAGCAACACAATGAGAGGCTCATCAAAGTGCTAAAACACATCCATAATTATGGATCAAAGCTAAATAGAACAAAATGTCAGTTTGGTGTCAAAAAAAATCACCTTTCTGGGAGATAAACTGTCAGAGGCAGGTGTGGAGCCAGACAAGAGCATGGTGAAAGTAATTCTAGAGATGCTCAGACCCAAAGACAAAAAGGGTTTATTGAGAGTGCTGGAAATGATCACTTTCATAGGTAAATTCATTTCAAACCTGTCTTCCAAAACAATGATTCTGAGGGAGTTGTTACATAATAAATGTGAATTCAAGTGGACGGCCAACCACAAGGAAGAATGGGATGACTGAAGACCATTCTAACTACAGAACTGGTGCTTTTGAAATTCTTTGACTCATTCAGACGGACGAAATATCTATGGATGCTTCAAAAGATGGAATAGGTGCCGTACTACTTCAGGCAGTGGGAGAAGATTGGAGGCCGGTAGTATATGCATCAAGGGTGATGTCAACATCTGAATGTTGATATGCACAGATCGAGAAGGAGTGTCTAGGTCTGGTCTATGGACTTGAGAAATTCCACAGCTATGTGTCAGAGACAAACCACAAGTTATTAATAGTCATAATCAAGAAAAATCTCAGTGAGATGTCACTGCGAATCCAAAGATTGATGATGAAGCTACAATGATATGCTTTTGAATTGTTGTACACACCGGGAAACTTATTGTGCTGGCTGATGCATTGTCCAGGGTAATGATGCAGAGTGAAGCACACATTAAAAGTTCCACAGAGACAGATGTGAATCGCCACATGAACCTGATCACTGAATCTCTTCCTGTATCTGACATGAAATCCAAGCAAATCACAGCTGTTACAGAAAAGGACACAGTTCTACAGGTCATGAAGAATCTGAATGAAGGATGGCCTAGAGGTGAATGCCAGCCATACTACAACATCAAAGCAGAGCAAAGTGTTGTCAATGGGATCCTACTCAGAGCAGAGTTATTATTCCTCAATCACGGTGACAAGATATGTTTAAAAGGCTGAATGAGGGGTACCTTGGATGGAAAAATGCAAGACGAGAGCCAGAACTGCTGTTTATTGGCCAGGGATAATGCTGATATCGACTAATGGTCTTAAGCTGTGAGACCTGTCTGAGACATCACACAAAGCAGCCAAAGGATCCCATGATCATAACTGATTTACCAAAGGAACCATGGCATAATGTTGGGACTTAACTGTTCCACATGAATGGAAAAAATTACTTGTTGGTTATTGTCTATCTATCGAACTACCCTGAGATGGCACTGCTTCCCAGCATATCCACTGCCTGCGTGATCAGATACATGAAGTTGATCTTTGCAAGACATGAAATTCCTCAAATGATCTACAGCAACAATGTACAACTGTAGAGAATTCCAGAACTTTGCACAAGAGTATGATTTTTGACATGTGACTTCTGCATCCCCAGTCAAAAGGTAAAGCAGAGAAAGGAGTTCACATAGTTAAACAGCTGCTCAAGAAAACACAAGACAGTGGCTGAGATCCTCTTTAACTCTATTGAGTTACAGAGATTCACTACTTGAACATGGCATGTCGCCTGCTGAGTTCCTGATGGGACGTGGACTGTGCATCACACTTCCCTACACTGTAGACCCAAACAAGAACAGAGATGTCAAATAGAAATAAAAGCATCTACAAAAGAGACAAAAAGCAAACTATGACAAGTCAGCAAGAAGCTTGACACAACATGACACAGTGAGATTTGGATATTCCAAAACTTGAGGCAAGGAGGCCACTGTTCTGGAGGAAGTAAATTCAAGATCCTACACTGTCCGAACAGAAGATGGTCAAATACTGAGAATGAATCAAAAGAGCCTGCTGAAAACACAAGTGACACCGCAAGAACAGACAAATGCAGAAGATTCACCCTGCACAGCAACACCACCAGTGCTAGACAGTAGTGGACCAGCAGAGCTGACACATGCACGCTTGTTGAGAAGATCCCTGTGTATTATCAAAGCACCTGATAAGCTGAATCTCTAAAAGAAAAGAACTATACACTTAAAAAGTTTGTGCTAAACTTTAAATTGAAATTATTTCTGTATTACCATGTAATGTTACTAGTTTGAACATCTTAACGAAAGTGGATGTGGTGATTGGGAGTTGGTGATTCTCCTGACCACTAGAGGGCATCGGAGATGGAATGTCCCACCTCGGGTTAGATTCACAAAATGGATATGTTGCATGAGGTTGTGAGTTGATAATAAAATATAAGCAATACAAAAGAACCAAGTTTCTTTTTCACAATGGAAGAAATATCACAGGAAGGAACTTCAGAAAGAACTTAGGAGAGCTTGAGAGATTCGTTCAGAAAGATTTTAGGCATGGGATCTGCAAAACCTTGGTTGTGTGGATTAAAAATTGACACATGTAAAAAGCAAAGAGTAGTAGTGGATGGAAAGTATTTGGCCTGAAGGTCAGTGATTAGTTGAGTTCTGCAAGGATCTGTTCTGGGACCCATGCTCTTTGATTTTTATGAATGAGACCTAGATAAGAAGTGAAAGGATGGGTCAGTAAGTTTGAGGATGATACAAAGGTTGGAGGAGCTGTGAATAGAGCTGAAAATTGTCAAAAGGATATAGACAGGATGCAGAAAAGTGGCAGATGGAATTCAATCCGGCTATGTGTGAGGTGATGCATTTTGGAAGATCGAATCAGAAGGCTGTCTAGAGAGTTAATGGTTGGATACTTAACAGTGTGCAGGAACAGAGGGACCTTGGGGTCCAAATCCATCCATCTCTCAAGGTTGCTTTGCAAATTGATAGGATAGTTAAGAAGGTCTGTGGGATGTTGGGCTTCAATAGGGGGACTGAGTTCAAGAATTGAGAGGACATGTTGCCATTCTACAAATCTCTGGTGAGACCACACTTAGATAATTGTGTTCAGTTCTGGTCACCTCATTATGGGAAAGAAGAGGAAGCTTTGAAAAGGGTGCAGAGGAGATTTACCAGGATGTTGCATGGATTAGAAAATAAGTCTAATGAGGCAAGGTTAGCAGAGGTTAGACTTTTCTCTTTGGAGCTTAAAAGGATGAGAGGAAATTTTACATAGGTCTACAAGATTCTGAGAGGCATATATAAGGTGGACAGTCAGTGCCTTTTTCCCAGGGTAGGAATAGCAAACATCAGGGGATATCTCTGCAAAGTGAAGGGAGAAAAATTTAGGGGAGATATCAGGGTAAGAGAGAGTGTGTGTGTGTGTGTGTGTGTGTGTGTGTGTGTGTGTGTGTGTGTGTGTGTGTGTGTGTGTGTGTGTGTGTGTGTGTGTGTGTGTGTGTGTGTGTGTGTGTGTGTGTGTGTGTGTGTGTGTTAAAAAAATATATTATTTTTTTTACACACAGAGTTGTGGGTGTCTGGAATGTCTTGCCAGGGATGGTGGTGAAGGCTGAAACATTAGGGGCACATGGATGAAGGAAAAACAGAGGGTTTTGAAGTAGGAAGGGTTTAGTACTTCTTTTTTAGTAGGAATATATAGGTCGGCACAACATTGAGGGTGGAGGGGCCTGAACTGAGCTGCAGTGTTCGATGATCTTGGTGTAGTCAGTGAAGAATATGGTGAAAGGTTTCATCAAGACGTTGCAACCATGGAAAGGCAGTATCAGGGCAACTGGAATCCATCAATGCTGGCTACGCACTGACACAAAAGGCATCAGATGCTAAGTACAAAAGAACATCAGCAGCAAAACATTTTTAGGTCAGTTGAACGAATGCAATGTGTCAACATCATTATGTGATTAAACATTCTTAGTGCAATAAAAGTTAATTTAATGCTTCTCCAATTTCCTACGTGAAATTATCTTTGTGTTCAGCTTGAAGTTGTCTATCATGATCCCCAATTTTATTTCAGGAAGCAAACCTTTTGAAAAAAAATAGCTGTCCAGTGTTATTTGGAAGGAATTAAAGGCAGCTGAATTAGTCTGAGAACTGTTTCAGAATTTCATTTTTTGATGATGGCCTTTTAGATTGTGAACACAATACATCATAATTTTTAAAAAAACCTTATTTATATTGAAGGTTTGGTATTATTCATGGAGATGATTGTCATGTTTGGAATTTAAACACTCCCACAGTTTAGGTATTAACATAGGACTCAATGGGCAGAGATGAGGCTCAACATCACCCAAAACTGAGGAATGTGATTTCTTCTACTTTTGAGCCTAAGTAATTATCCTGTTAAGAGTCGATTCCTGTTTAATATTAACAGTGGGTTCAATTTTTTCCTCTCTCCCAGCAATGCAGGAAAGTTCCCTGTTCCATTTATTAAGGTTTACCCAGGCTGTCAGTAAACTGTGCATCTCACCCTTGCATTCATCGGCATTTCTGCTGTGCATGTACTCAGTCGACATTCCAGTGGGACACACCTTGCATTCCATTTGTCCCTCCAGATTTTGATAGGACCCAATCCAGCAACTTTCACAAGCCCTGTGTTCCAGTGAGTAAAAAGTCCCCACAGGACAGTTCACTGTAAAATTTTGCACAAAGCAGAGAGAGAGAGAGAGAGAGAGAGTGAAATAACATTCAAAAGGCATAAGACAAGCTACTTGAACAGCAGTATCAGGAACAATTTTAATTGAGCCACAACTAAACTGGAATGAATCAGGTTCAATGTTGGATTTTCCAGATGCTTACATGCAAAGCTCAGCACTAAAATCAAAGGAAGGGGATTCTGAATGGGGCGTGTAACTAGTTTTGCACCAGGTTCACACCACGTTCAAAACCTGAGTTAGTATTATAAACTTTATATCAAAACATTACACATTCATGTGCACACAAGCCAAGATTTTCTGACAAGTTAGACTGGATTTCATTTTGAAACCTTATTGAATCATTTTCCAGATTAAAGTTTGTGGTAAATAGTAATGGGTTGGGAACTCATGCACAGAGACCCTATCACAATGGCCGAGCTCTACATTGATTTTCTGGCCATGGTGTCTGTTGTGAAGCAGGGTGCTGCAGAGCTGGCACAGCATTCACCCAGTGTCACACAGCAGCCCATTCAAATATCTGGGCCACAAGGAAGAAAGGCAAGAATAATTTATAGTTTGTTTTCATTATCTGTGTTTGCTTCTTTGTTTTTAATTAATTTTTTTGTTATTTCTTTTAAATAAGCTAATAGTTTTCAAAAATCTTTTGATTGCTAATGTCACCAATGTTTATGAATCTCTAGAATATTCAGTTGCACTGAAAATCCTTGTTTGCTTTGACTGGCGATAGTGATGGAGGTATGGTTTTATTGTTGTCAATGGTTTCCAGTTGACTTTGTGGCAGGGACTGGTTTATGTCACTTGAAGTCCTGTAACAGATCAGGTCCACAATCTCAGGACCAGAATTGAGTCATAAAGTCTGACCCAGACAACCTTGGGACTGCAAGTAGTGAGTATGGGCAATGGTTAAGTGAAGGCATGAATGAATGAACTACACCCAAATACTTTGGTTGTTGTCTTCTGGTCCAAGAGCATGACTGAATGTAGGTGCTAAATTCCTCCCCCCCCCCCCCCCCTCCATTATTCGAGAATACAATGCTAGGTAGCACAGGTGCAGAGTTATCACAGAACATTAACAGCACAAAACTGTGCCTGGAGCCCATATCAGATCTATAATAGCACAATACATCCAGACCACTTTTCAATGTAGTGTTATACTTAGTCTCAGGGACCAGATGCAAAAGAATTGTTTTAAATATCCACACGTTCTTCACAAGCTAATAAATAAGGGGAGAGTTAGTTAAGATTATATCTATCTTTGCTGAGCTCTAAAAGCAAAAAAAAAACTGCAGGTTCAGGAAATCTTATGTGGAAATAGAAAATGCACTCAGCAAGTCAGGCATCATCTGTGGAAAGAAAACAATGTTACTATTCAAAGTTGATCACCATTCTAGCCTTGTCAGGTTTTATTTTCTGCTGTTTCTTAAGCCCCTTTCACACTTAACAGTGATGCCAGGAATAAAACGCCAATCAGCCTTTAAAGTGGCAAGAGTGAAAGCAAAATCAACTCAATGCCGTGTGAGATGATGTCATCTCACAATGAGGATTGACAGCCTCGACCTCTAGTATAATCCCCAGCGTTTGCAAATGCTGGGTTGCAATCAGGCAAATGTGAAAGGGGTAATTGCATTGTGGGATTGAAATGACCCAAGTTTTTGCTTGAATGCAGGAAGAAAAGATTAAAATGAAGGTATAAACTTTGCCATGGGAAAGTGGCAGTGGGGGAGAGAGAGAAGAAATAAATAGCAATAAACAGCAATAAATAGCAATAGTGGACAATTTTTAAACAGTGTGGGAAAATTGGTAATGCTATAGCACACAATTTGTAAAGACCGTGGGAAAAAAAGTAATGGTGAACCTGACTTCCCAGAATGCCATGCAGCAGAGAAACCCCTTTATGAATGCTCCATGTATGCAGCCGGACATACAGCCCTTTCTCTGCCGCATGGCATTCTGAGAGGACAGGTTCGCCATCGCTTTTTCCCCCACGGAATTTATAAATTGTACACGATAGTGCTACTGACTTTCAAATGCTGTTTAAATTGTATGTGATAGTGCTACCAATTTTTCCCACACTATATAAATTGAACGCTATAGTGCTACCAACTTTCTCACCATATTTAAAAATTGTCCACTATTGCTATTTATTGTTTATATAGGTCAACACCACAACAACAGGAGCTGAAGGACTCATACTGTGCTGATCATAAAGCTTAATTATGTTATAATTAGGCATGATTAACTTTGTTCAAATATAAGATCACAATACATTGATGAGGATTTAGGTCAGGTTCACCATCACTCGATGCATCATGACATCAGCAGTAGAAGGTAGAACAGTCTTAACCCCGGGGATGACTCCTTGCAAGTGTTCAAACATTCACTGTCCCATTTAGAAGTGGTCAAGTGTGAAAAGCCAAACCACTCATTCCTATCCCAGGACACTGAACAGCCAATTTAGTGGGATGCAAATTTCCTTCTAAAAACAATAATCATATTTTCTGACATATTAAAAAAAATAATAGCAGAAGATTATCAATAATTAAGAGTATTTACTTAATGGTGTGCTATTCCATTAATAAAAACTCAAATTATAAGAGGTTGAGAAAAGGCTTAATATTTTAAATCTTATCATATTACCTTTGCATATGTCCTATAATTAACAGCTACATTGATATAGAACCTCTGAAACATTAAAACACCAATGTTTATCACAGGAACCATTACTAAATAAAATCTGACATCAAACTGCAAGAGGAAATACTGTGGAAGTGCTTAGCTAAGAAGTAGGTTTTAAAGAGGGCCTTAAAAGAGGAGGGAGAGGCAAAAGCATTTTGATTGGGAGTTCTCAAGTGCAAACAGCAGTCAATGGTGAAAAATGCCTCTGTGTTGATCTCAGCAACAGGTGATAAGAACGAATGACCAGATAATGGAGCTGGTTCATTGGAAACTTGAGTTTACCTTTCACAGGGGATTGACCTGAGGAAGCTAAACTGATCATATTACTGTCTATGTGGTGGAAATTCTCAGAATCCTTTGAACTTCATTGAAGAGGATCTATCATTCTTATGTATGACTTCAGTCTTGCAGTGGAGTAGGTAATAGCCACAAGGACAATTTGGGCTTGGAAAACAAAAATACTACAATATCCAACATGAAATTAATTCAGAATCACAATGTAGGAATTTCTCCAGGACATGTGTTAAACACATGGATCTATAACTGTGGCAACACCACCCTGTGCTTGAATTTCTAGGTGATACTATTCATGGGTATCACACAGCACCTGATGAGTGAGTCCTGAACTCAGCTTATGTGCAGAGATTAGCACCTTGGCCACAATAGTACAAAAAGTACACATTCCACATTTTATTCAAGGTTATTTGTATACATTCTGGTTTGACCTTATAGAAATTACAGCACTTTTATACATAGCCCTCTCATTTCAGGGGACATTTGGCTTCACAGGTGTTTTTGAGTATTTGGGTATATTTAATTACTTCATTGGTGCAAGTATAAGTGAACTAGGTTTGCTTCCAGCTTTTTGATTTCCTTTGGAGTCTGTAGTTGCCATTTTTCAACACGAGGACCAGTGTTGTGGCAATGAAAGTCAAAGAAGCCATTATGAGGTGGAAAAACAAGAATAAAACAGTAAGAGACATCGATCGGCCCAACCTTAGGATTCCAAAATCATCAAGATTTTGGTGAGCTCAGGAATAGCAAAGGGACTGGTGACCAAGGAAAACCTCCACTGCTGATGACAGAAGAATTCTCATCATAATGAAGAAAAATCCCCAAATATATGTCCAACAGATCAGAAACACTTTTTGGAGGCAGGTGTGGATGTGTCAACGACTACTGCCTGAAGAAAGCTTCATGAAAAGAAATACAGACGTTACACTGCAAGATACAAACCATGGCAAAGGTGATATGCATTGGATCGTGGGCAATTCCTTTATGCCTCCACACTTTGCTCTTGTCATCACTCCGACACAGGTTAACTTTGATCTCATCTGTCCACAAGACCCTTTTCCAGAATTCTGCAGGCTCTTTTTTGGCAAACTGTAATCTGGCCATCCTTTCTGTGGCTAACTAGTGGTTTATATCTTGCAGTGTAGCCTCAGTATTATTTTCATGAAGTCTTCTGTAGACACGTCCATATCTGCCTCCTGAAAAGTGTATCTGATCTGTCAGACTTATGATAGGGCTTTTTCTTCATTGTGATAAGAATTCTTCTGTCACCAACAGCAGAGGTCCATTTGCAATTACTGAGCTCACTAGTATGCTCTTTCTTCTTAATGATGTTCCAAACTGTTGATATTGATAATCCTAACGTTTGGGTGATGTCTCTTACTGTTTTATTCTTGATTTTCAGCCTCATAATGGGTTCTTTGACTTTTATTGGCACAACTCTGATCCTCATGTTGAAAAATGAAAACTACAGACTCCAAAGGTGATCAAAAGCTTAAAAGCAGCCTAGCTCTCTTATACCTGCATCAATGAAGCAATTAAACATACCTGAGTAATCACAAACACCTGTGAAGCCAAATGTCCCAAACATTATGGTGCCCTGAAATGAGGAGATTATATACAAAAAGTGTTGTAATTTGTACATGGTCAAAGCAAAATATATACAAAATAATCTTGAAAATATACACACACACTGTATATTTATGTGTGTGTATATATCTCTACTGCGTGTATATATATATCTCAAAATGATGAAAGATACAAAAGGAAGAGTGGAAAGAGAAGGCAAAGAGACATGACATGAAAGTACAAAAATAATGTGCACTGTGTTCAAAAATTTAATGAGAATTTATACCTTTTTAAGTTACAATATTTCAAATTAATTGCAAAATAAAACTCCTACAATTCTTACCACACATGCGCTCCTTTAACACAGAGCCTGGTCTACAGAATAATGCTGCCTTGTTGCTCTCCAGTGACTTGCTGTTCGACCGAGCCAACTCAGACCCAAAAGAAAATTGATACAAGGGTTCACTGTCCAATGCTCTTTTCAGCCGGCTTGTAACACGTTCCAAGGTGTCAAGAAGTCGCCTCTGATTATCAGATTCGATTGTGTAATTTTGATCTTTTGTCTGTTCTACACTGGCTGGAAATTGGGTAGAAAAAGATCCAAACATGATTCCTGTCCTGTTTTCTTACAACTCACATCTTCCCACAGATGCCCAGTTTTCCCTTGAATAAATAGCAAGTATGCTCTCACTGCCTGGCAGAGTGTGCTCAAAGGGCTGAATGACCTTATCCTGTGCCAAGGCACTAACCGGTGATAGTAGCACAAGAGAGAGAATAACCATCTTTATGGCTGGCTTAGCTGTGGCTTAGTGAGTAAGGTACTCACTACTCAGTCAGAAGGCTAGGGGTTCATATCCGTTTCAAAATTCTAATGTGGGTGATCAGCAGACTGAGTACTGTGCTGTCACAGATGCTTGTAGTTTGGACAAGATGCCATAGAGGAGTTTATTCTCTCTCGGGGCCATTCTGAAGAAAAACAGGTGAGTTATTGCTGGTGCCCTGACCAACCTTCTTCCCTCTCATATCATTACAACTGATAATCTGCATATTGTCACTTTGTTGTCTGTGAGACCTTACAAATAACTGCTTTGCTTCCAACATTACAGAAATAATTATGTTTCAAGAACATTTCAATGCCGTAAAATGATAGGCATATTTGCAGTGATATAAAAATAACAGTTCTTAATAACCCAATCCTTACAAATGTAACCTGAAGCTGATAATTTCTCTCATTCCTTTTGATGTGGAAGAGGGCATTTGTCTCAATCATTCCTTTTATTCACCTGAACTTTGTCCCAGGAATTGACGGCCAATTTACCAATTAAGGGTCCAGTAGAAAAGGGAAACAATCAGCACGTTGGTGTCAAACAATGTAAAATCACACTGGGGATTGATGGCCTTGACCTCGACTCACATCCCTAGCATCAGCTGACGTAGGTGTGCCGATTAAACTAGTGGGAAAAGGACAAGTTGCATTCCTGGACTATTGTCATCCCCAGGGATGACTTGTGGAAAGCAGTTTGTGTCCTGGTTGAAAGTGGGCCAGTGGAAACAGCAAAAATGTTTCTTTAACCAGGACACTGCACTGCCAATTAATTGGGATGCCATTGGAAAAAGGACGAACAAGTTAATGCTGACTTTTGAGCAATCCCATTCCCTCAATTATTTCCATGTGAGCTACTCAATCTATAAGCCCATCAATTTTACTCTGATTCTCTATACCTACCTACATGAGGCTTAGATTGCAGTACAGGCAGTCCCCAAGTTTTAAAAAAAAAGTTCTGTTACTTAGATCTGTCTTTTAGTCTGAACAAGTACATATGATCCTTATTAAGCATCAGTCAGAGTGAGCCAGGGGGGAAACCATGTCAGAGTGAGCATGGGGAGCAGGGGGAAAGACCAGGTCAGAGCGAGCAGGGAGAGGGGGAAAGGCGGCACTTTTGAAAAAGGAATGTTTATCCCATTTCTTAAGTGGATGGCTATTTTTGGATAGGCCCTGGAGGTAAGTCGATGCATTTGTGAGGGTTCACAGGCCAGATGGTGGCATCGGATGCTCTGGTGGGGTCCATCGATTAGAACGTAGCATTGACTGCTTCTGGAAGCTCAGTGAAGTTGGGCATTTGGATCTGGGAGGTCAGTGATATTTATATTTGCAATTTGGTTTATTCTCAGTTGAAACAAAATAATCAAATTCTGAAGAAATGGGATTTTGCAAGCTGCCTCAGATTGCTTACTGTTTAAGAATAATAATTTAATTTAAATTAGACTTAACCACACTCGAACAGGAAGTTGATGCCATTTGTCCGGTTCGTAACTACAGGTTGTTCGTAAATCGGGGATTGCTTGTACCAATTAGCCTATCAACTTGCACATCTCCAGAATGTGGGAGGAAAACTACATGGTCACAAGGAGATGGTGCAAACTCCACAAAAAAGCACCGTGGGGCAAGAACAAAACCCACGAATGCTGAGGCAGAAACTGCTGAGCTACTGTACTGCCCATAAAATACATTGCATTCAACTTTGCACTCATATTGTGCAAATATTTTCTACAACCAGCTGGGTACTTTTCTCTGTCATAGCGATACTGTTGAATGATGATGAAGAAATGTTGCAAGATAAGGAGAGTGGACTTGAATGGCCTTAAAAAGATCTTGTTTTACTAATATTTAATGTATGTAATTTTCTAATTTCTAACAAAGTAACTTGCCACTTAATGGCACTACTGAATACCATTGTTACTTAATTTTACTGGGTGCATCTGGCACAACACTGACAAATTAGGTTGCAACATTGAGTTAGTCCCTGTATTAACTCAATGTTAGTCATTTGGATGATTCCAGGTTTATTCCTTCTTTAAAGCCACAGTTACTACTCGACTTCCCCCAATCCCAGGATTTGCAAGCAGCAGATACTTGAGCTAGATAATACAAAATCAGTCTTGGAATCAAGGGGCAACCATTTTGGACTGAGATATGGAGACATTTCTTTACACAGAGGGTTATAAATCTTCATTGTTCTTTACTACAGAGCTTGTGAGATGACATGGGAAGATGAAAGTTTATGAAAAAAACACAAAAGTACAAAAAACAAATACACTAAAATTCTTGCTTGCAGCATGTACACAGGTATATAAAATACACAAATAAATAAGTATAAATTAATTAATGACACAAAAAGAATAAAAAATAATATAGTACAACTCCGATTATCTGAAATCGGATTCTCCAAAATCCTCATTTATCTGAATTTTTTTCTGAGCCGAACTGACCTCATAGGTTAAAAGAAAATTAACTCGACATGAAATTAGAACGACAATTGTCCTCATTTCAGGCAACTCCCTCCTCTCTCTCTTTTCATTTGTTTTTTACCTTCCCCATTGACTTTTCTCTCCAACTCTCCCTCTCAAACTGCGTGCCACTGACTCCCAGCCGCAAGTGGTCAGCTGAATCCCTTGTCCTGGTGTCACCAAGGAGAGCGGCTGCCCAGGCAGGAGCAAGACCTTGGGCTCAGTGGCATTCTCTCCCCTTCCCTCCCTCCTTAGCATAACGGAGCTCCTGATGCCGAACCCCTCAGCCTACTACCGCATATGCACACAGGATTCTCCAGTGTGCCTGTGCACTAGGCTTAAGGGAGGATTCAGAGTCGGGACTTGGGAGTTAGGATCTCAAGTGACTGGGGAGGCAGGAGCCCACCAACTTGCCACTGAATGTTCCACTGGCTCGGGAAGCCTCCCTGGGGATCGGCAGTTGGTCAGTCTCGGCGATTGGAAGCAGCATTGCGGCCACCATTTATTTGTTGAGAATTAAACATTATTTTAATGCTTAAAAAGCCTTCCCTTTTTTTGTTGTTGTTTAAACATTGATACAAGTGATTTGCTGTTGGGCTGTTTTTAAAAAATGACCAGTTCTCCAAAAAAACATTTATCTGATATAGGCCCGGTTCTGATCATTTTGGATAATCAGAGTTGTACTATATATATATATATATATATATATTTTAAAAGGATAGAAAAATATTACATATTATAGACAAATATTCACATTTGCAGTTAGTTTATAAAGAAATGTGATATTACAATAGAGTAGGAAGATCTTTGGTTGCCCTTGAGTAGTGTTATGGTTAAAGTTGTACAGGGATATTCAAAATCTGATAGTTGTTGGAAAAAAACTGTTGTTGAATCTAGAGGCCTAAGATTCTGCCTGAAGGTAGAAGTGAGAAGAGATTGCAAGTCAAGGCTGATATTGACCACCTTTTGGAAACTAAAGGATTCAGTGCTTTGGACAACTGTTTCACTGAGAGGGTGGCCTGCATCCGGAACGAGCCGCCAGAGAAACCGTAGAAGCGGGAACAACTCTTATATTCAAAAGATAATTGAAAAGATTTATGGATAGGGAGGACTTACACAGGGAAGTGGTCCAAACACAGGGAAGTGGGACTGCACCAGAGAGTCAACTTAGTTAGTGTGGACATGTTGGGCCAAAGGACCTTTTCAGTGCTGTGTAATTCTATGGCTCAGAGTATATCAGATTCAGGAACGGCCAAGGATGGAAAACAGGTTTTAGGGGTAATTTCATTTTTATTTCTTGACTTAGGCTCTTCTAGATTTCAAGATGCAGATTCCCCCAAACTATCTGGGATGATTGGGCCGACAATGGATCACAGAATCGCTGCACTTACCACTAATGTTAAATACCAGATTAATTTTCTGGTCAATTTCTTGAGCCCTTATGCTTATCTTCCTATTCGATTGCCTCTTTGTCTTCAGAGGTAACATTTCCTGCTTGGTTGATCGCTTTTGCAATTGATGGGAATTCTCTGACTCATCATAAGAGTGATCCATTTCATTCAGCGGCTCATAATTCTCTCCCCACAATCCTGGCCCTGATGAAAAGAATGAGTACGAGAATGTGAATTGACACTAACAGTGGAAGCAATGAAACCTTATTTTTTTCTCGGACAGTTGTGAAAAATCTATTTAATAACTTGAGAAAGGGTATTTGCAACAGAGGAGTGTAATCTTGTAACAGATGCATCCTCAACCTGTTACTAACCAAACCATAATGTCAGACTGTTAATAATCACAAGGCCCATAAACAAGATAAGCGGCCTCCTGAGTTGGTTTCACTACTCAGTTGGACCTTTCTAACAATCTTCCCGGTCAGTCTGTTTCAACATCAAAGTGTACTAGCAAACAAGTCAAACCATTCTAGCTAATCATTAATGTTCTATAACTGATTTTGCCTCTTAACTTCAGCTCATCCAGATACATGTAGGCTCATGTTCTGTTTTCTACTTAGGTAAGATGATATTTCAACTCTGGTGCCAAAATCCCCATCTTAAACTTGGCTGCCTCTTCTCTCTGTGTCCCCCTCCCCTCAACATTCAAGGAGAAACCTAAAAATGCACCGAGCAAAATTGTACACAAAAGCAAAAATGCTGCAGTTCTCGAAATCAGAAATAAAAACTGAAAATATAGGAAACAATTGGTCTGGTAACATCTGTGAAGAGAATTAACATCGCAGATTAATGACTAGTCATCAGGTTGTGAATGCTAAATGAGTAGAGGTACTATCTGACCTGCTCAAGTAGATGGGGCTAACTGGACAACAAATGTATTTTCATTGAGAAATGCCACATTATAATGGTAAGAAAGTTAAACCCAATACCTATGATGGCAAAACCATTTTCATAATTGTAATTGTACTCCAGGCACTGCCCTCTGGGGAAATCCTCCATTTCACATTGAATGTCATTATCTTTACCACACAGGGATGGAATCTAAAAACATTTAAAAAGAGAGTAAAAAAATAATTCAAAACTTTGGCAATCAACAATTTTGCCAACACTCATTTGAATCTCTCAAGGCTTTCACAAAGAGTCCGCATGAACATAAGTCGAGTTATAATCATGCACATATAGATAGAGGATCTACTTCGGGGATCATAGGGGAACAAAAGTTGCACAGTGGTGCCCTGGTAAAGACTCAATGTCAAAGGCCACTTCCTTGTGCTCAATTATCTCAATGGACTTCTGATCTCCCTACTACTACCTGTGTTTATAATCTCCCCCAGGCCAGTAACTTTGCAGGATATCTGACCTCCTACAATTTAGGCATCTTGTGCATCACTGATTTTCTTAGTTCACAATCAGCGGCTGTTCTTTCAGCTGCCTCAGGTGTGGACTCTGGAATTTCATCCTAAAATCTTTCTAAGTTTCTCTCCTCTTTGAAGCTATCCTTTGGAACCTACCTTATCTGCCTTAGTTCCTCCTCAGGATCAAATTTTGTTTGATGAAATACTTCAGTGGGACATAATCCGTTGTTTAAATGCAAACGGTTGATGTTAATTTTGAAAACATAAAAATGCAAAGACTGGAGATAAACTGGCTACACAGCCCATTGAACCTGCACTGTTATTGGGCAATCCTTTGCCTTAAAGTCTGCTTTAAATTCTTTAAAATCTCTAAATTCTTTGACACTCCAAAGTGTCCAAAAAAAAAATCACTCTTCAGTGTGTGGTTAGTACAATGCTATGACAGTGCCAGTGACCTGCGTTTGAAACTGGAAATGTCTATAAAGAGCTTGTACATCTTCCTGTGACCTTCATTGGTTTTCTCTGGGTGCTCCAATTTCATCCCACCCAAAGTGGGCAACCTTTTAATTTTTAATTTCGACATACAGCATGGTAACAGGCCATTTTGACCCACGTGTCCGTACAGGAGGTGTGGGTTAATTGGGTGGCATGGACTTGTGGGCCAAAATGGCCTGTTACTGTGCTGTATGTCGAAATTAAAAATTAAAGGGTTGCCCACCCCTGCTCCAAAATGTACGGGATTGGTTGGTTAGCAGAGGTTTTATGGGGTGGATGGGCTTCAACCATACTGTATCATTAAGATAAAAAAGTTAAAATTAACCTACTTAGAAAGTGAACATTCTTGTGGTAGAATTTCAAAATAATTTGATCCTCTTAAGTGTTCAAAAATATATCATTCTCTGCTCTAAACATACTCAAAAATGGAGCATTCCTGTGAAAGAAATTCAAAAATCTTTCAAATATACTGCACTCAAAGACATAGCAGCAACGATTGTTTTTACCATTTCAGTTAAAGTGTTGTTGAAAGCCTTTACAAAGTTGTTCAGCAAAGTGAGATCTTCACACCGGTTGACATTGTACTGCATCTCAAATTTCTTGTGGCCATTATTCCCAATGTGTTTCACTGCAATGGTTAAAAACAAAAATGATATATTCAGTTAAATGCCATAAATAAATTTTCCTAATAGCTTAGCAAGTTTGTCCAGTAAGCAATTAAGTGTTTTGGGACAGATGGAATTCAGATTGATGTAACACTACTGAAATGGAATAAGGGCTCATCTTTTCCTTTAAGCAGACTTGCTTCTGATCATGATCTTGTGATACCTGTTAAAAGTATCCGGAAAGATGCTTGATGAAAATCCAGTACATCCAGAATCCTTTCCACCTTCAACCAGCTCAAAAGTAAAAAAGCTGAAGAATTTTGCATCTGGAAAAGTCACTTGGTTGATCTGGGAAATGGGTTGGTGGAGATCTGGAGCTCAGTAATGAACCAGCAGGTGAGCAGAGAAAAATGGAGTGAAAATTATATTGTGCACGACGTTGGTCCTTGTCTTGGAAATAACTTTGATGTGGACAGAAATTAATGACGTAAAAGTTGCAAATCACGCTGAATTGGACGTTCGTGTACAACCGTTGATAAGATGATCTTTGCTCAGATTTCTCCAGAATCACTCCTGATGAGAACGGGCTAGCAGGGTTGGAGAATTGCAGTTTGTATAACCAAGTTGCTACTACAAAGCATGCTAAACGTTACCGACGAGATTAATTTCTATCTTGATGATCCTTTCCTCTTTGAGAGATCTTAGTAGTCTGATATTATAGCAGAAAACAAAATTGTGGAGTGTTTCATGTGGTCCAAGGTTGAGACATCCGAGGAGAGATTCACATCTATGAGTTTTTTTGGGAGCAAACAGATAGAAAAATTATGAGGCATAATTCCTGTAGATTTGGTAGCTGAAGATGGTCACTGATGATATGAAGCTGTCATGGTTTACATTTATACTCTATACCTTACTGACCAGATCAAGGAGGTGGAATTACAGATGAACATACAGGGTGTTCTATATCATTAAGGATGCAGAGGACATCATAGATAAGGGCTTCAGTGATGTGGTCTTGTTGAAGCGGCAGTCAAGGAGGAGCTGGATGACCACCCATAAGGTAGAAGGTGTACCCTGAGAGTGCAGGAACCATCCTGCTCAGTAACAAGTAGACCATTTGGATGATGTTTGGTGCGGGGGGGTTGGGGTGGTCGTCAGTGGTGATGATCTACCAGGAGGAAGTCAGAGTAGCCTTGTCAACACAGAGTCTGCCTCTGATGTTCAAAATGGAAAGGTGGAGGGGGGGAGGGGGAGAGAAAAGATGAGTGATAATGATAGGGACACTCGATAGTCAGAGAGTTTATCAAGAGATTCTGTGGACAAGAATGAGACTCCCAGATAGTATGTTTCCTGCTGGTAGTCAGGTCAGAAGCAATTCAGATCGAGTCCATTGCATTGTTAAAGGGGAGAGCAGGCAACACATTGGTATCAATGGCACTGATAGAGTAAGGTCTTGAAAAACAAATCTAGGAAGAGGATGTAGGTTACAAAGTAGGATCTCTAAGGTGGTAATTTCTGCATAACTACCAGTGTCACGTACCAGTGTCATATGCCAGTGAGAGTAGGAATAGGAGGATAGAGCACCTTAACACATGGCTGAGCAGTTGGTGCTGGAGCGAGGGTTTCAGACTTGTAAACAATTGGGATCTCTTCTGAGCCAGAGGTGATCTACACAAGAGAAATGGGTTACACATGAGCCAGAAGGGGACCAATGTTCTGGTGGGAAGATTTGCTATGTTCACCCAGGAGGCTTTAAACTGATCTGGCTGGGATCCAAGATGGAGGGAGGTTAAGGATAGCGAGGAAGGCAAGGAGTGTGTTGAAGCAGAGGTAAGACAGATAAACGTTGTTGTGTTTATTTTAATGCAAGGAGCCTGACGGGGAAAGCGTACAAGCTTAGGGTGCAGAGCAACGTGATATTGTAGCCATAGCAGAGATATAGTGAAGAGTGGTTTTGGACTGGAGGAGATTCCAACTTCCTCAACACTAACTGTGAATAGCAAATTGTTAGGGGATTCATGGGGTGAACTTTATTAGGTTTAAGGAGAATGTTCTCCAGCAATATATGGATTGGATTACTAGGGAAGAGGCAATATTAGACCTTGTACTGGGGAAATGAAGCTGGTCAGGTAACTGAGAATTTGGATACTTTGGGAGCAGTGACTACAATTTTATTAGCTTTAAGATGTGCATAGAAAAGGATAACACTAGTCCTCAGGTTAGAATCCTAAATTGGGGCAAGGCTGATTTCAACATGATTAGACAGGAGTTAGCAAATATTAGAGAGTAAGATGATGACTGTCAAATGTTTAGCAGTGTGATAAAGGAGGTCAAGGATGAACATGTTCCAAGTAGGGTAAATGGTAGGAATGGCAAGGTAATGGAACCTTGGTTACAAAAGGTTTAGTGGCACAGATCAATAAAAAGGATGCATATATAAAGTACAGGCAGACAGGTTTGAGGGAATCTCTTTAGGAGTACAAAGAGCGTAGGAGCACAGTGACAAAATTGGGATGGCTTTGGTAGACAGTGTAAGGGACAATCCAAAATGATACGTACTGTATATTAAGAACAAAAGGGTCACGAACGAAAGAATAGGTCCCCCAAAAATCAGGATGGATGTCTATGTGTCAAACCAGAGGAGATGTGGAAGGCCTTAAAAAAATACTTTGAGAATATGTTTATTGTGGAGTAGAAGAGGCAGGAGTGGAAAGGGAGGGAGGGAGACCAGACCAGGTGCATTCCAGAACATTGTGGGAAGGCAGACAGGAAGTTTTTGGGACTTTGAGAGATATTTTTAATTCATCACTGAGGTTAGAAGTTCCAAAGAACTGGAAGATATCAAATGTAGAGCTGTTATTTAAAAAGGGCTGTAAGGATAATCTGGGTAACCCCAGACCTGTCAGTGTGATGTCAGTAGCAGGGAATTTGCTGGAGAGGATTCTGAGATATAGAATCTATCAATATTTGTACGGCCAGGGGAGAATTAAGGAGAACCAACATGGAATCATAGAAAACTACAGCACAGTTACAGGCCCTTCAACCCTTAATGTTTTTCCGACCCACATACTTCTTACAAAAAATACAAAACCCTATCATGTAACCCTCTATTTTTATTCCATCCATGCGCCTGCTGAAGAGTGTCTTAAATGCCCCTCATGTTTCAGCCTCCACCACCACCCCGCCAAGGCATTCCAGGCACCCACAACTCTATGTAAATAAAGCTACCCCTGCTGTCTCCCCTAAACTTCCCTCCCTTCACTTTGCACATATGTCCTCTGGTTTTTGCTATTCCTGCCCTGGGAAAAAGGTGCTGCATGTCCACCCTATCCATGCCTCTCCTAATCTTGTGGACCTCTATTAAGCTCCAGAAAAGTCCCAGCTCTGCTAATCTTGCCACATAAGACTTACTTTCCAAACCAGGCAACATCCTGGTAAATCTACTCTGCACCTTCTCCATAGCTTCCACATCCTTCCTATAATGAGGTGACCAGAACTGAACACAATACTCCAAGTGAGGTCTCACCAAAGATTTTTAGAATTGCAACATGACCTCTCGACTCATGAACTCAATGCCCCATTAATGAAGCCCAACATCCTATCAATCTGCGTGGCAACCTTGAGGGATGAATGGATCTAGACTCCAAATTCCCTCTGTTTATCCACACTCTTAAATAACTGACCATTAACCCTGTTCTGGTTTGTCCTTCCAAAATGCATCACCTCACATTTATCCAGAATGAAATCCATCTGCCACATGTTTTGCCCAACTCTGCATTCTGTTTATATCCTCTTGTAAATTTCGGTAACCTTCACCACTATTACTGTACGAACCTTCATATCATCCACAAACTTACTGACTCATTCTTCCATTTCTACATCTAGGCCATTTTTAAAGATCCTAAAGAGCAGGGGTCCCAGAAGAGACCCTTGCGGAACTCCAATAGTCATTGACCTGGAGGCCAAGTACTTTCCTTCCACTACTACTCTCTGCTTTCCATGAAAGACAATTTTCTTTATCCATACAGCCAAGGTTCCATGGATCCCATGCCCTATGACTTACTGAACATCTCTCATGGGGACCTGGCCTTACTAAAATCCATATAGACTACATCTACTGTCCTATCCTCAACAATTTCCTTTTTTACCTCCTCAAAAAACCCAATTAGACTCATGAGGCATGACTTTCCCTTCACAAAGCCATGCTGATTATCTCTGAGTAGGCCGTACTTCTCTGAATGCTCATAGATCCTATCCTTAAGAATCCTCTCTAATATTTTTCACACCACTGACGAAAGACTCATTGGTCTATCGTTCCCAGGATTCTCCCTATTACCTTTTTTAATCAAAGGGGCCACATTTGCCATTCTCCAGTCCTCTGGCACCCACACTGTGGCCAAAAAGGACTCAAAGATAATAGCCACTGCCCCAGCTATCTCTTCCCTCCCTTCCCACAGCAACTTTGAGTATATCATATCCAGGGACTTATCAATCTTTATGTTTTTAAAAAAGATCTTCCTCTTCCTTAATTTCAATATTGTCCAACACACTAGTCTGTTCTATTCTGACCTCACCCTGATCAAGGTTCTTTTCTCTTGTGAATACCTCTTGCAAAATATTAATTTAGGATCTTCTCAACCTCCTCTGCCTACAGGCACATGTTGCCTCCTTTATCCTTAAGTGATACCATTTTCATTCTCATCATCCTTTTGTTCTTCACATACACATAGAACACCTTTGTGATCTCTTTAACCTTGCATGCCAAGGCCTTATCATGCCCCTTTGAGCTCTCCTAAGTTCTTTCTTACACTCCTTCCTGGCTAACATATACTTCTCATGAGCTCTTCCTGTTTTCTGCTTCCTATATCTAATGTATGCTTCCTTCTTCCTCTTGACTAGTTGCCCCACCTGTTTCGTCAACCACGGTTCCTTTTTCCTACCAGCTTTTCCTTGTCCCATTGTGACAAATCTATCTTGAACCCAGCACAAGTGTTCCCTAAACTTCCTCAACATTAGTTCTGTGCTTTCACCTTTGAATATCTGTTTCCAATTTACTCTCGCTAGTGCCTGCCTCATCCCATTGTAATTATCCTTCCCCAATTAAACACTTTCCCATTTTGTCTGCTTTTATCCTTATCCATAGCTATGCTAAAGCTCAGGGAGTTGTTTGTGGTCACTCTTACTAAAGTGCTCAGCCATGGAGAGGAATGCCACTTGACCAGGTTTATTACCGAGAAATAGTTCCAGTATGGCCTCTCCTCTCGTTGACTGGTCCACATACTGTGTCAGGAAGTGCCAGTCAATATTAGGAAAGTTGAAATCTCCCATAACAACAACCCTGTATTTCCCATACCTTTCCAAGATCTACCTGTTTATCTGCTCCTTGGTGTCCCGAGGGCTATTTGGGGTCAAAGAGACTACTCCCAGCACAGTGATAGCTCCCTTCCTATTTCTAACTTCCACCCACACCGTCTCAGTAGGCACTCCCTCAGCAGTGTCCTCCCTTTCTATAGTCATGATACTATCCCTGACCAGTAATGCTATTCCCCCATTACCTCCTATCCTACTCCTTTTAAAACATCTAAACCTCAATACTTGTATTACCCAATCTTGTCCACCCTCCAGACAAATCTCTATCATGGCCACATCATCGTAGTTCCACGTACTGATCCAGGGCCAGTGCCAAGGGGGGGGGGGATTCATGAGCATTTCCCCCCCCCATTAAGGCATTGTGACCCCCTATCTCCCCCCCCCCCACAAGCAGCACTAGCCTCGCTAGTGTCACTAGTCTCCATGCAATATAAGCAGCGCATTTGTTTGTTACATCAGAGGGAGGTGGAAGTGTGACGGCAGTGGTGCACAGAGGAGGTTGATGGTAGGAGGGTAGGTAGTTAGGCAGACACCACCACCAATCCCCCCCACCACTGAGCGAGTTTTTGAATGTCAGATTGTGCCCCCCGCGGTTACCCTAATACCCCCCATTTAGACTTGTTCTGATGTCGACCCTGTTCTAATCCATGTTTTAAGTTCATCCCCTTTATTCCTAATGCTCCTGGCGTTGAAATAGATGTTATTTCATGTTGGTGAAAAATAATGTTTTACAAACAATAGAATTTTTTTGAAGAATAAGGTGGACCATGGCAAGGCATTTGTTGTTACTTATATGAATTTTAGTAAAGTCTTTGATAAAATCCTACATTGTACATTGTACGGAAGGTTAGGGCTCAGAGGATAGAAAGTAAGCTAGTCAAATGGATCAAAAAAGTGATGGGAGATAGAAAGTGATAATGTGTACTGATAAGAGAGCTAGTGCAGGTGCTAGTGCTAATCCTGACCACTAGAGGGAGTCGGGAGATGAGCTGTAGTAGCTTGGATAGATTCAAAATGGATGCCCCCACAAGGTCTTGTCTGTGTGTGATTTAGTTAATAAATAAAGTTGCTTTAAAAGAACTCGTTTCTTTATTAAAGAAACATCACATGGTACCGGGAGTATGCATGATACCAGAAGTGGAAGAAACACCAAGAGTGTGCATCAGTCGTTATCAGCAGAGATATGGAAAATATAAAGGCTACGGACGCTGACTGAAAATGTCAACCAGAAGTGGAGGCTGTTCAAACAAAAATTCATGCTGCATCTGAAAGCCATTGGACTCGATAGCAAACCAAATTCATGGAAGATCGCACTGCTACTAATGTGGCAGGACCTCATAGGAACATAGGAAGTAGGAACAGGAGTAGGCCAAAAATGGCCCATCGAGCCTGCTCCGCCATTCAATACGATCATGGCTGATCTAATTTATGACCTAACTCCACCTACCTGCCTTCTCCCCACCCCTAATTCCTCTATCATGTAAAAATTTATCTAACCGAATTTTAAATATGTTTAATGAGGCAGCCTCAACCACTTCCCTGGTTAGAAAATTCCAAACATTCACTACTCTCTGGGAAAAACTATTTTTCCTCATTTCTGTCCTAAATCTACTCCCCCAAATCTTGAGAATGTGTCCTCTCGTTTTAGTTTCCACGGCCAGCTCAAAAAACCTTCCTACATCTATCCTATCCATACCCTTCATAATCCTATATGTTTCTATAAGATCTCCTCTCATTCTTCTGAACTTGAGCGAATACAATCCTAGACGATTTAATCTTTCATTATAAGTCAACCCCTTCATCCCAGGGATCAACCTAGTAAACCTCCTCTGGACCGTCTCCAAAGCCAGTATATCCTTCCTCAAATATGGAGACCAGAACTGGACACAGTACTCCAGGTGCGGTCTCACCTGTACCTTATACAGTTGCAACATTACCTCCCTACTCCTGAATTCAATTCCTCTAGCGATGAAGGCCAACATTCCATTTGCCTTCTTAATAACCTGCTGCATCTGCAACCTAACTTTTTGCAATTCATGCACAAGCACTCCCAAGTCCCTCTGCACAACAGCATGCTGTAGTTTTTCACCCTTTAAATACTATTCATCTCTTTTATTTTTCTTGCCAAAGTGGATAACATCACACTTACTAACATTGTACTCCATCTGCCAGACCTTTGCCCACTCATCCAGCTTAACTATATCCCTCTGCAGACTCTCCACACCCTCATTACAATTTGCTCTTCCACTCAATTTGGTGTCATCCGCAAACTTGGCTACACCACATTTTGTCCCCTCCTCCAAGTCATCAACGTAAATGATGAACAGTTGTGGGCCTAACACCGACCCCTGCAGCACCCCACTTACCACTCTCTGCCAACCTGAAAAACTCCCATTTATCCCGACTCTCTGCCTCCTGTCAGACAACCAATTTTCAATCCAGGCCAATATACTTCCCCGGACTCCACTTTCCTGTAACTTACTGATAAGTCTCTTGTGTGGCACCTTATCAAACGCTTTCTGGAAATCCAAATATACAACATCAACCTGTTCCCCTCTATCCACCGCACCCATTATATCCTCAAAGAATCCTAACAAGTTTGTCAAACAAGATTTTCCCTTTCTAAAACCATGCTGCGTCTGCCTGATTGAACCCTTACGTTCCAAAAGTTTCACTATTTCATCTTTAATGACAGCTTCAAGCATTTTTCCAACTACAGACGTCAAGCTAATTGGCCGATAATTTCCAGTCTTCTGCCTACATCCCTTCTTAAAAAGTGGCATGACATTTGCTGTCTTCCAGTCTGCCGGGACCTGCCCAGAATCCAAGGAATTTTGGTATATGACCACCAATGCATCAACTATAACTTCTGCCATTTCCTTCAGAATTCTTGGATGCATATCATCAGGACCAGGTGATTTGTCTGGCTTTAGTCCCATTAGTTTCTCCATCACTACTTCCTTTGTAACAACTATTTTATCAAGGCCCTCCCCAACATTCGCACCCTTAACTCCGCACTTGGGCATGCTGGATGTGTCTTCCACCGTGAAGACTGACACAAAATATTTGTTTAATGCCTCGGCCGCTTCCTCATTTTTTGCTACCAGTTTTCCTTTCTCAACCTCCAAGGGTCCTATGTCAACTCTGGCCACCCTCTTCCATTTTATATATTTATAACATTTTTTGCTTTCTGTTTTTATATTTTGTGCCAATTTACTTTCCTAATCCTTTTTCCCATTTCTTATTACCCAGTTTGTAACCCCTTGTTGTCTCTTAAAATTTTCCCAATCTTCCAGTTTCCCACTGCTCTTTGCAGCTTTGTACACCTGCGCCTTCAATTTTTTACTCTCCTTTATTTCCTCTGTTAACCACAGTTGATTTTTCCCTCCCTTGCTGCCCTTTTTCCTGACCGGAATATATTTTTGTTGAGCATTACAAAATATTTCTTTGAAAATCTTCCACTGTTCCTCGACTGTTTCATCAATGAGCCTGTGCTCCCAGTCCACTCTGCCCAATTCCTCCTTCAACCTATGGTAGTCACACCTGTTTAAGCATAATATATTAGTTTTAGATCTAACTATTTCCCCTTCCATCTGATTGAGAAATTCAATCATACTATGATCGCTATTTCCCAGATGGTCTCTGACTATTACATCATTTACTCGACCTATCTCATTGCACAACACTAGATCCAGGAGAGCATTTGGTCTTGTTGGTTCCTTAACATGCTGCTCAAGAAAGTTATCGCGAATGCATTCTATGAAGTCCTCTTCCAGACTCCCACGACCAACTTGATTTTCCCAATCTATGTGGAAGTTAATGTCTCCCATGACTACTGCCGTATCATTATTACATGCCTCACTTATCTCTCTATTTATTTCCTGTGCCACTAAACTATTGTTATTTGGTGGGCAATAGATAACACCCAGCAATAATTTTTTCCCTTTGTTATTCTTTATCTCTACCCAAATGGACTCAACATTATGCTCTTTAGATCTTATATCATCTACGAGATGATCTCAAATACGAGAGGTTTTCAATACACTTGTTTCTGCCAAGGAAAAAGACCAGGGCAAGTTCGACAAGGTAATCGAGATTCACCAAAGAAAAATGAAACGTTTGAGACATACGTGTTTTATTTGTACATGCATCTGCAGGCAAAGAGCTTTGATACGTTTTTAACAGACTTGAAATTAAAAGCAAAACCATGAAATTTTGGATCCCAGCAAGATTCAATTATCTGTGATCAAATTGTGTTTGGGATTATTGATATGAAAGTGAGAGAGAAGGTTGCTGCAAGAGTCAGAGCTTACCTTAGCTGGAGTGGTGAAGATTTCTTATGCCAGTGAATTAGCTCTGTAGCACACGAAAAAGTTTGGTGATAATGCAAATACCAGTGAAAACAGAGGCATAGCCACAGTGTGTGTCCACACACATCTACCCAAAAAAGAGACATAGGAAACCAAAGAGACAACGTGGCCCTCAACATTCACCAAAACAATGCCTTGCCTATGGAAAAGTCTGTAATAAGTGCAAAGGGCAGAATCACTGTGCAAAGCAATGTTTTTCCAAAGGGAAATCAAACAGAAGTGAAAAGGTGCACACAGTACACACTATAGAAGAAACTGCCCTTTATATTGGTGTGGTAGTGCAGGAAGATTATAACCTAACAGACACTGAACCGCCAAGTGTAAACAGAACTGAGCAGGATAAGTGGAATGTGTTATTGCACAAAGGAAGCAAATGTTCCTTTCAAGCTGGACACAGGGGCAAAGGTCAACTTGATCCATGAGCGTGACATCAGGGCAATGAAGATAAACCTATATATCCATGCAAATTCTGTGCAGCTCAAAGCTAACATTGAGACAAAAAAGCTACAGTTCTGGAGGAAGTAAATCCAAGATCCTACACTGTAAAAAAAAGAGGACGGTCAAAGACTGAGAAGACCCTGTTGAAAATGCAAGAGACATTGTAGGAACAAACAAATGCAGAAGATCCAGCCTGCACAGAGAAAACAGCACCAGTGCTAGTCAGTAGTGGACCAGCAGAGTCGACACAAACACCTGTATTAACAAGATCCATACATGTTATCAAAGCCCTGAAAGACTGAATCACCAAAAGAAAAAGAACTTCACACTTTAAAAGTTTGTGCTGCTGATGCTTGTGTTGACATTTATGTTTAACTTTAAATTAAAATGAATACTTTCGTAATGCGTCATGTTGTTAGATTAAAACATCTCAAGGAAAGGGGAGGTACTGATAAGAGTGCTGGTGCGAGTGCTAGTACTAATTGTGACCACTAGAGGGAGTTCGGAGATGAGCTGTTGCAGCTTGGGTAGATTCACAATGGATGCCTCCACAAGGTCTTGTCTGTGTGTGTTTTAGCTAATAAATATAGTTGTTTTAAAAGAACCCAAGTTTCTCTATTACAATAAAACAAGCATCATAATTATGGAGGGCAGTTTTTCAGCCAGGATGATAGTGGACTGCCTCAGCGTTTAGTACTAGAACCTTTGAATTTAGTCATATAAATAAATGATTCGCTAAACTAGAGCCAGTTTCTGAAACACCTCTTTTTAACCAAAAATAGACTTTATTAACAATAAATTATTTACAAAAGGAAAACCATTCAAAGTCTCTTCCCACCCTTAGTTTCATATCCATACATTTCCATCACTGAACATCGTTACATTAATTTCTCTATTTTTAGTGAGCTATACTCTGGTTCTAACTACACTAGAGAAACTCAAGCACAAATATCTTCGAGGCTTACATTCCACCTCACTACTCAATGGAGTTACATTAGGCACTTTTAGGTGGCCAAAATACCCCGATGTAAAGCTGCATATTCTACCCCTATGCGGCTGTCGGGAGGCCATCTGAAGAGCAGGAGGCGCCTCCAAGGTGCACTTTCCAACCCTCCTCCAAAAGGGATAATCGCCGGAGCACTGAAGTCCCCCTGGGCACCTGAATGCAACTGCCTGAAACGGCTGCTAAGGGGATGACAATCAGCTGGCGAATGCCTGACAGCCCCCCTCCCCGCTGCCCCTCGGTGCATGACGTCAATGCTGGGGAGGCCAGGGCGGACAGTCAGCACAGCCTGCGCCAGCCGTCCCAACCCTGACATCCCGAAGGATCAGGAGCCAGACTGCGCACCAAGGTGCCTCCCGTGCAGCTGTCCCTTTGAGGTGGCCAGCGCTGCGCCATCTGAATGACCGTTCCACAAGTCTGAATCTGCTTCTGCAGGCGCGCTTTTGGCGGAGAGTGCACCTGAAAGCGGCTAGTGTTAAGATGCAACAATGTAACTGGCACTGTGAGAAAAGCAGTTAATGCAATGTTGTTACAGGTTCAGCGACCCTGGTTCGAATAGGGCACTGTCTGTAAGGCGGTTGTACATTCTGCCCGTGTTTGTGTAGATTTCCTCCGGGTGCTTCTGTTTCCTCCTACCATACAAAATGTACCAGGGTTGTCGGTCATTTTGGTGTAGTTGGGTGCCATGGGCACGTGGGCTGAAAGAGCCCGTTACCGTTCTGTAAGTCTAAATTTAAATTTAAAATCACCCATATTCTCTTGGAAGAATGCAGAAGAACTGCAGTAAAATTCTCCTAAGTGTTCTGACCAATGTTTCTTATTTAATTAGGTTGTCTGTTATAGGGAGCTTGCTGTCTGCAAATTGACTGCTGGATTTCCTAGTGTTACAATGATTACTTTAAAAAAAAACACGTAATGACCCATGAAATAGTTTGGGTGACTGGAAATGGCATGACTGCATTGTTGACAGAAAGCAGACGGGACCAGGCAGATATGCCAGCATCTGGATTAGAAATACTTGACGTAGAAACTAGGGAATCGAGATCTGACCCATCTCCTGACATTTCTTGCTGCTTAACCACAATTCTATCCAAGCTCCATATCCTCAGGCCTAATTTTTAAAATATTCTGCTATTCTACAAACCAGGGTACAAAATCAAGAGCTTGCTGACCTTTCACGGCCTACTCCAAACCCCACTATCCAATCAAACGTGTGGAGCTGGAGTCTGAGATTCCTGATCCACTTCTCGTCTATTCCCAAAAATATCAGTTGCAGAGTTGATGGTGAAATCCACTTAATAAATAGATTTAGTTTACTTCCAGAGGGAGTGACGTCAACTTGCAAAACCTCTGGGATCCCTGCATTGACAAATCTTATGAATGAAAGCCAACCCATGGTCCTATCTAGTCAATGTCACTTACAGGAGCAATCAAGCCTTGCAGTAGAGAATGCTGGAATCCACAAGCCATCATGAGCACAATAGTAGCTTTCATTTGGTTCGACAGCCAACCCATATCCATCAAAGCAGTGCAATGTGCAATTCACGCCCAAGTCATCAGCAATACAGGAGAAGCCTCCATTCAAAGGAGTATAAGGTACGTCACAAGCAGTATCTACGGAGGAAAACAAATATGATTGTAAAAAATATCATATCCTAGCAAGACTATGCACCACTAGTCAAGATGGATTAAGCTCTAATAGCATGAGAAGCTTGGCACATCCACGACGGAGTAATTTATCTAATGAGATACCTTGCCAGAGGACATTAACATTGCCTCTTTCAAAGATTCATTGTGGCCACTCTATGTAGGTTTGACAACAGCAACAATTCCATGTCCTGTGACACAACCACCAAGGGCAAAGACAATAATGCTGCACCTCCTATAAAGTGAGGGAAAAGCAATGCCGGATTTAGACTTGACGAGGCCCTGCTTAGCTATTTAAAACTTGGAGGCCCCCTATTAAAAAATTACAATACAAATTATTTTCATATGAATGCATTAACTGATTACATATTCATCATTTGGTTGGCTTGATCTCAATTGTAGATTATAACAGTATAGCCTGAAAACAATACTTAAGATAGTTTTAACATACATTAATATATTTTTGAGGCCTGTGTGAGGCCCTAAACTGTAGCTTGTTTAACTTGAAGCTAAATCTGGCACTGGAGAAAGGGGGATTAGGAGCAGGGAGCAACACCACCTGTGGGTTCTCCTCTTGTCACATACTATCCTGACATGCTGTTAATCCTAAATCTGCTTCTTCAACACCAATGTGGCATGACCTAATGTTGGGACAGCAATGGTTCAGGAAGACAGTCCACCAGCAACATCCAGGGTAAGCGCAATGGGTGCCTTGCCAGTGAACCACTGCAACTGTGATAAGAGCAGGGCTGGGGTGGACTCAGGAGGAGCAGGAGCAGCAACTCATCATTCAGTGTTCCTCCACAGGATCCTACTGCCTGATCATCACACTGCACAGCTCAGGACAGGTTTAAGTTAAACAAGATATTCTGCACAAAAATGTGCTGACACTCAGCAGGTCACACAGTGTTCTTTATGTAGCAAAGATAAAGTTATATAACCAATGTTTCAGACCTAAGCCCTTAATCAAGGTCCACTCATCCTTTCCTACTGGTCGCTTCCTTGATGCCTTCCCATGTGACTGCAGGAAGTGCCACACTTGCGACCACACCTCCTTCCTCACCATGATTAGGAGGCCCAAACAGTCCTACCAAGTGAAACAACACTTCACCTGTGAATCTGTGGGGGTCATCTGTTGGATCTGGTGCTCCCGTTGTCCCCTTCTCTACATCGGAGAGATTGAACGCCGAATGGGAGATAATTTCTCTAGGCACCTTTGCTCTGTCCGGAACAATGGCAGGGATCTCCCAGTGGCCAATCATTTCAATTCCCAAGCTGGCATGCCTGTCCATGGCCTTGTGCACTGTGAAACCAAGGCTATCTACAAATTGGAGTAACACCTGATATTCTGCCCAAGCTCTCTCCAACTGGATGGCATTAACATCGACTTCTTTGGTTTCCATTAGGTCACTCCCCCATCTCCCCCTCTTCCCCATCTCTCTTTCTCCTTTCCTACCCCTCTCTATTCAGAGCTACCCCCTCCCCCATCACCTCAACTTTCCTGTGTCCTCCCACCCATATCCAGCTATGACCTTTTGCCTGTGGACTTGTGCGTCTCCCATTCTCCCTCACCATTTTATTCCATTTTGTGCATACCTTGATGGAGGGCTTCGAACCAAAATGTTGATTATGTTTTTTTATCTTTGCAAAATAAAGAACGGTGTATGACTAAGTTTCTCCAGCATTTTTGTGAAAACTCAGGACCTCTTGTAGAATGGAGTTGGTTGTGTTTTATTTTTACATCAGGGAACTCACGGAAGTTTGTAACCAGGATGACGCCCTCGCTTGGCAGGCCAGACCACAAGGGCTGTGGGCTCTGGGAGATTAGCGGACCAGTGCAGGACAGCAGAGCAGGTGAAGATTCAACCACTCCCCCCCTCCCCCAGTTCTTCACCCCAGTCAAGAAGCAGCATCCTGGAAGAGGATGGTACAGTTGGTGAAGGGCAGCACGGTTGGCCTAGCAGTTAGCAGAACACCATTACAGCACCAGCAATTGGGACCAGGGTCTAAATTGGGTGGTATGGACACGTGGGTTGAAATAGCATGTATCTGTGCTGCATGTCTACATTTTTAAAAAAAGGACCTTTCTCATTGGAAACCAGAGTAGTGACCCAGAGAGGGGTTTTGCAGCTGAAGGCCTTGCACCACGCTGCTGAGTGTTGGAGACTGGCTTGTGGCGTCCAGGTATCACGACAGGGATTCATGGGCAGCTGAAGTTAAGCCTAGTTCCCAAAGTGCCTCAGGTATTGACAACTCCCTAATCATATTGGGGTTTTGGATCGAGGAGCTGAGGAGGGTGACTTGGATAACTGGAGCACAGGTTCACCGTTGGAATAAACAGGAGGCCTTATGGTGGTTATGGGTGTATAAGAGGCAGTAGCATCAAAGGAGGTGGCTGCCAGGATTCACAGCCATTTGATGACTCTGAAGGGACTTTATCTCAAGTTTCTAAACATTATTGTAACATTTAAGTTTAAAGAAAATAATAATCAGCGGAAAATCTGAAATAACAGATGGAGGCTATTTGACCCATTGTTCCTATGCTGGTTTCTTTAAAATAATTCACCAACTGTCCCATTCTTCCCTGCTCTTCTCCAAATTACCTTGCAAATTCTTTCCCTTTCAAGTACCTGTACAATTCCTTTAGAACTTCATTTTAAGTGAATTCCGCAAGATGCTGCTTAAGAAGAAAGTTGACACACCTCCCTTTCTTGGTGGCTTCTGAATAACCTTAAATCTGTAACCCCATCAATATACTGTAGCATGATTATATTTTTGCAACACAAATTATCACACAGCTTTGTACCTCTGATGACAACATGGATATCACAAATCCTCTTATTGCCTGAAGAGTCAGTTGCAGTGTAACGCACAATCGTCTCCCCTCGAGGGAAGAAATCTCCAAGCGAATGAGTCTTCTTAATCTTCAACGGAGCACCTATTAGTAAATGGAAGATCAATTTTGCTCTGCATTTCATGTGGTGAGACAAACCCTCTGAGGATGGTTGTTCATTGGGATCAACAAAAGTCAACTACAGGCATGCAGGGATAGATAGCTTGGCCATGACAGGGAACTGACTAAGAATTTCTTGCTGGGTTAGAAATGGGCATTTATGATAAAGGGCTTTTAGGCCACAAGGCTCTGAGGTGTTGAGCCTCCCTAGAACCTGAGGCCTCTGCTCTCTTCTTGCACTGGGCCAAGTGCTCATTTCCTGGTGTTGTGGGTGGAAGAGAGAGAGAGAGAGAGAGAGAGAGAGAGGCACTGAGTTCTGTGTCATTTCAAGGAGATGAACAGACAAAAATGGCCTCCTCCAGCTCCACCTGCCCCACAACTCAGAACCAACAACTTATTTCATAGCAAGAAATAGCTACTTTGATGCATAGCTATGATGAAATAAACAGCAAATTGTTTAACTTCAGGTAAGAACATTTTGAATTTTAATGACATTGGCTTCTGCAATCTACAGTTCACATTACCTGAATTATCTGAAAACTGTGGTTCTTCCCATGTGGCCTGATACATCTCCTCTTGAGTCAGGAGGGGAGGTGGTGATCGACACCTGTCAATCACAGGGGGTTCAGCATCTAAAGAAATGTAAACAAATCAACCCCTAAGTAAATTATACCATTTTTTTTAGTCTCAGATGTCAACTAAGATGGAGTGAAAATTAAATGGTTTATAAAGCACAAAAGGAAGTTACTAAACTAACATAGATGTGTTCACTGAATCTTCTTCCATCATTCTGTTAGCCAGTACATTATATGTAATAAAAATGTTGCATCAAAATGTGCTTGTCATCTCACCTGAAAAAAGCTTACTACCTAAAAGTGAACTATAAGTGAAAATGCTGCATCTGCAAATGGAGAAACAGTTAATCTTTCAGATCAAAGACCCATCATCAGAACAGGGCTGTGTTGTCTTCAACTTGGATTTGCCACTATAACTTTAGGTCCTGCATTTTATATCTTCAATCTGGGAAGCTGTACAACATCAAGAAGCAAAACCATTATTTTCACCTCTGTCATTACTGTGCCTTATCCAGGAGATGGAGCTACTGAGCTAGAGATCAGAGTGAGGCAGAATTAATCAACTTCAAAGAACATGCTGGTTCAAAGTTCTCATTTTGGACTCCAAGGGGTAGATATAATTGTGACAAAGGTTTCCATTTTCATGTCGCTTACCTGTTTTCACATTCTGCACAGTGTAAACCAAAACTATATGGAAGTGAACTATAATAACCTCGACCTCAAAACCAAGGAGATGATTATGGACTTCAGGAGGAAGTCGGGGAACACGACCCAGTCCACATTGAAGGCTCAGGAGAGGGTCAAGAACTTCAAATTCCTGGGTGTCAACATCTCCAAGGATTTGTCCTGGTGCCTCCATGTTGATGCAGTCATAAAGAAGGCTCACCAGCGGCTATATTTTGTGAGGTATCTGAGGAGATTCGGTGGATCACCGAAGACTCTCGAAAACTTCTAAAGGTGTATCCTGGAGAGCATTCTGGCTGGTTGCATCACTATTTGGAATGGAGGTGCCAAATCTCAGGACAAGAAAAAAACTCCCGAGGGTTGTTAACTTGGCCTACGACATCACGGGCACCAGACTTCACTCCATCGAGGACATCTACGTGAGGTGGTGTCTTAAAAAAAGTAGCTTCTATCTGCAGAGACCCCCTCCACCCAGGCCACACCCTCTCCACTCTGCTACCATCAGGAAAAAGATACAGGAGCCTAAAGACGAGCACTTAGCAGCACAAGAACAACTTCTTCCCTGCTGCCATCAGATTCCTGAATAATCAATGAACCAGAGATACTGCCTTACTTTTTGTGTATTTAAAAAAATATATATTATTGTTGTAAGGTGGTTTATATGAACGTTTGCACTCTGATGTTCCTGCAAAACACTGAATTTTGTTACTTGTTTGTGACAATAAATTCTGATTCTGGACTGTTGGTGGGTTGCTGAGGTTGAGCTGCATTGTTGGGGAAGATAAATAAGGGATGAGGGATCATCTCTGTAATTCAGGCAGTCAATTTGCACAAAGCTAAAATGGCACTAGCAGTAGTATGGGATTGATCAAATAATGCTTCTTTAGAGAGGGCAATTGAGGATCAAATAATAACAACGCTCCAACCAAATGCCTTGCTTTTGTTCTGTCAGATTATAGTCCGCTGAGAAGGCTAACAGACCCTTGCTTTAATAAAGTGACAATAGCAAATTCTACATATGGCAGGGGTGGCTAAACCACAGCTCGCAAACCACATGCGGCTCTTTGACATATAATGTGCAGCTCATGGCATTAACACATATACCATTGTATAGGATGAACTGCAAAACTTAAAATTTTCACCTTAAAGTCTGGGTCGTCTCTTATAGATTCTAAAATTCTTCCCTTGATGACGAGGTTACAACACTGCCGCCATCTTCCCGTCGAATCTGATGCAATCATGCACATGCCCCATTAGTTGTTAGCGAAGTCTCAATGCTCCTCTACGGGGCTCATTCACCTGGTCCAACTGCTGTTGGCTCTGTACAGCTTATTTTAGGGGCTGACACTGGTTTATTTTAAAATATCCAAATCAAATTTAAACCTTTTAATGATCATTCATTAAAATATTATGATTTGCTTTTAACAGCATCCACTGGTCAGTGGTAATTGCCAGGTTTTGGTGTGGTGGGGGGGGGGGGGGGTCATCTTAATCAGAGTATCATTCAAAACCAACATTTCAGATGGAAATTCCAGAAGGTCATCCTGTACAGAGTCGTCATAGACAATGGCATATACAGTGTGTTGGCTGAGACAGGAATCATATGAACCACAGTTCACAAGGGTGCTTTTGCTGGGCCTGCCTTATGAACGTGTGTCACGGCTTTCAAACACCTGAGATTTATTGTATGTGCCTCTTACATTAAGTAAGTTTGGCCAGCGATGGCAATATACATACCCAGTAGAGCAGCCAAAAGTTTTAAGGACCTTTGATCAGAATCTGTTCTGAAAGTTGTAAGAACACAAAATTGCTGGAGGAACTCAGCAGGTCATACACTGTCTATAGAGGGTAAAGATGGACAATTCAGATCATCCAAAATGGTCAGGATAAATGGTTTTTTTCCCCAGAGAACAGGTCATTTAAAAAAAAATCCCAGTATTCACTTGTAACAGTGTTTAAACAACAACCAACAACAGGGGAAGACTTTTTAAGCATTAAAATAATGTTTAATTCTCACAAAAGAAATGCTGGCCACTGCCAATCACTGACACTTCCCCACTAGGCCCCGGTCCTGCCGGCAGTCATTCGTCCCTGCTGTTGCTGGAAGCATGCCACCCCTGGTCAGTTCAGCTCCAAAAAAGTTTTGCTAAATGAGGATTTCCAATTTAAAAAATTGGATAAATGGGGATTTGGGAGAATCCGATTTCGGATAATTGGAGTTGTTCTGTATAACCAATGTTTCAGGCCTGAGTTCTTCATCATTATAAGCAAAATGTAGACAGGTACCTGAATAAAAAGGCTGGGGCAAAAGCATAGGCCAACAGCCAAAGGTGGACATTCGGGATCAGGCCTGAAACGTCGGTTATGTACATCTTTACCTCCTACGGACGCTGCGAGACCTACCGAGTTCCTCCAGCATTTTTGTGTTTTTTTTTCTACAATCACAGCATCTACAAACTTACATGTTTCACTCTTTTCTGGTCATCAAGCTGACATGTTAACATTGTTTCTCTTTGTATAGATGCTGCCCTAATCTGCTGAGCGCATTGTGTTTTGTTTCAGTTTTTTGCTTTTAATTTATTTTAATATTTTCCTACTGTGGAGGACTTTATCAGTTGTGCAAAGGGAATGTCAGGTTTGGGACGAATCCACAACCTAGTTTCAAAGGCAAGAGCACAAACCACTTAAGGAGATGTGCATTTGATAGCAGCTTTCCGAATCGTAACCCGATCTATTAGACTCCAGTTATTTTTATACATTGGAAAACAAGAAGGATCATGACCCAAAAAAGAATTTGTCAAAGCTAAACACAGCACACTCATTCATAATTTGACTGGCCTAAATCAGGCAAGCTTCAAAATCTTTGAGTTAGCATGCACAATCTGGATAATAGATTCGTGTACAACGTGGAGTATCGGCAGAAAATAGTTGGCAGATTATCAGAAGATACAGTGACTTTGATGTCCTTTATCATGGTTCTTTATTATGAGGGGTAGATTGGTGAAGAACATTTGTTTTGTGAATATTTAGCACAAGGCCCCTTTTCCCGTATTCTTCATTGAAGAATCAATGATGTCAATAGTCAATAGATGCAGGAGTAGGCCATTCGACCCTTCGAGCCACCATTGCTATTCACTGTGATCATGGCTGATCATCCACAAATAGTACCCCGTTCCAACCTTCTCCCCATATCCCTTGACTTCATCATCTTTAAGAGCTCTATCTAACTCTTTCTTGAAAGCATCAGAGAATTGGTCTCCACTGCCTTCTGTACCCACATGCTTACTTTCAGTAGCTGATGAACAAGGACACCTAGATCTTGTTGTACTTCCCCTTTTCCTAACTTGACACATTCAGATAGTAATCAGACTTTCTGTTCTTGCCAAAGTGAATAATCTCATTTATCCACATTAAGCTGCATCTGCCCACTCGCCCAACATGTCCAAGTCACTCTGTATTCTCATAACATCCTTCTCACATTTCACACTGCCACACATCTTTGTATCATCTGCAAATATCCTAATGTTACTTTTAATCCCATCATCTAAATCATTAATGCATATTGTAAATAGCTGCGGTCCCAGCACTGAGCCTTGCGGTACCCCACTAGTCACTGTCTGCCATACTGAAAAGGGCCTGTTAATCCCTACTCTTTGTTTCCTATCTGCCAACCAATTTTTCTATCCATATCAGTACCCTACCCCCAATACCATGGGCTCTAATTTTCCCCACCAGTCTCCTATGTGGGACCTTATCAAAGGCTTTCTGAAAGTCCAGGTACACTACATCAACTGGTTCTCCCTTGTCCATTTTCATAGTTATATCCTCAAAAAAATCCAGAAGATTAGTCAAGCATGATTTCCCCATCAAACAGACCGATCCTGTTACTGCTATCCAGATGTGCTGCTATTTCATCTTTTATAATTGATTCCAGCATCTTCAGGCTAACTGGTCTATAATTCTCTGTTTTCCTTCTCCCTCCTTTCGTAAAAAGTGGGATAACATTAGCTACCCTCTTATCCAAAGGAACTGATCCTGAATCTATAGGACATTAGAAATTATTTCCAATACACCTACAATTTCTAGAACCACCTTAAGTACCCTGAAATGCAGACTATCAGGCCCTAGGGATTTATCAGCCTTCAATCCTATCAGTCTACACACACCATTTTCTGCCTAATGTGAATTTCTTTCAATTTCTCGGTCCTCTGTCCACTATTACATCTGGAAGATTTTTGTGTCTTCCCTAGTGTAAGGTAAAACATCATGAGATGGGAATGTACAGGGCTGTAACAAGATGTAAATGCATCCTTGTACTTACAAGATAAGAGAGACATTGATGGATTGAGAGGCAGGAAGCTAGCAGGGAAAGGATAGCAACAGTTTTAGTCATTGGACAAGTAATGATATGATGATGTTCTAAGCATGTATCCAAGGGTATAAAAAATCACCATTTTGCTGATAACGGCAGAATGCATTCTCCGGCTAACATCGTTAGTCGCAAGTGTTACAATCCGGTAATAAAGAACAAAGAACCCTGATTTCGACTCAGTCTGGTGTTTGTCTCACTCATTCATGAACAAAGCAGACCTAACACTAGCAAAAAGAGATCTGTTCAACTAATCTGCCATTTCCTAGTTGCCCATAATAATTTCACCCATTTTTGTCTTCAGGGTCCCAACATTGATCTTAACTATTTTTTTTTCTCTTCACCTACCTAAAGAAGCTTTTACTATCCTCTTTTATATTCTTGGCTGGCTTAACTTCATACCTCATCTTTTCTCCCTGTACTGCCTTTTTAGTTATCTTCTGTTGCTCTTTAAAAGTTTCCCAATCCTCTGGCTTCCCGCTCATCTTTGCTATGTAATACTTTAAAAAAATATATTTCATTAATTTTTAAGAATGTGTATATAATATATAACTCAATTAATGTACAAATGTATACAAATATAGAAAAAATTATATCCTTAAAATGCACATTAAACCTAGGAATAACCCCTCCATACCTTTAAGGAAAGGAAAAGAGACAGTGGTTAGAGGGGGAGAAGAAGGAAGAGGAAAGAGGAAAAGAGCTGGTACTAACATTTAATAGAATCAAAAAATAAATAAAAATAAAAATATAAATCATTAATAAGGGATTAAAATTAAATAAAATATTTAATAAATGGACTAAACTATCCAGGCATTTAAATAATTCAAATAAGGCTGCCAAATATTTATGAACATGTTATATTCATTTCGAAGATTATAAGTAATTTTCTCCAGGGGTAGACAACTTTGCTCTTCCATATTCCAACAATCAATATGTAAGAGGGAATTGGAATTCCATGTTACTGCTATACATTTCCTGGCTATTGCCAAAGTGATTTTAATAAATTTGGATTTACTTTTGGGGAAGTTAACATTCATGACAGCCAAATTCCCAAAAAGGAACAATTGAGGATCAAGAGGGAAGTCTACCCCTATAATTTTCATTAATATTTCCCCCACATTTGTCCAAAAAGGTCTTAATTTCATGCATAACCAGGTAGAATGTATAAAAGTACCAATATCTATGCCACACCCAAAACACATATTTAAGTTTTCAGATTTATTTTTATGTAACATCTGAGGTGTGAGATACAGTTGATGTAAAAAATTGAAATTTATCATTCTATATCTTGAATTAATAAGATCTGTTATACTATCTAAGCATAAACTTGACCAGTATTCTTGATCAAATATGGTGTCCAAATCCGATTCCCATCCCTCCTGATATCTATGTTACCCAATTTTTGGGGTTTGATCTTGGAGCAGGAAAAACATAATAGAAATAAATGTAGTTGCATTTCCTTTTCGAATTAGAACATCACAGTCACTTCCATTGGGTTAAAACAGAAATGAAATATTTGGGTATTAAATTTAATAGTAATTTAAAGGATTTATTGGGCAGAAACAAATGTATTAAAATGAAAATAATGCCGATATATCTTTTCAATCATTACCTATCCCATTACCTACTAATTCTTAAAAAAATTAAAATGGACATGTTCATTTATTTTTATGGTCAGGCAAGATAACTAGAACCTCCATGGAAAAACTGACCTGGGATTATAAATTGGGAAGGTTAAAACTATCTGATTTTAAGAAATATTACTTAGCTGCAAGACTGAATTTGTTGCTTCTTTTTTAATCAGATGGCCATTCCTTCCTGGATTACAATTGATTTGTGCATGGTAGGAGAAGAGATGGCAGAAGAATTTGTATATAAATGGGACTCTAAATTAATCAGGAAAAAGAACAAATAATCCTCTCTTGAGGCATTTACTTTATGTCTGGAACAAGATCAAACAATTTATGCCACTAAAAGAGGGATTATCCTCAAAGACACCTTTATTTCGAAATATAATACCCATGACTTTGGGGAATAAAATTGTAAATACCTCGTACCAAAATGGTATCAGGTGTATTGAGGATTGTTGCAATCAATAGAGGCAAATCATGTCTTTTGAGAAACTAAAAAAAAGATATAATTTGACTAATAGAACATTCTTCTGCTATCTCCAATTACGATCTTTTTTAAGGGATAAGTTGGGACCACCATTGGCCCTGCCGATGTGCACAAACATGGAGGTTTACTATGTTGTAATTCTGTTGTAATTCTTTGAGGAAATAACAAGCAAGATATAAAAAGGAAAGTCAGTATACTGTGGCACCTATGGGGATTGGTAGATGCTAGGGAAGTGAATTTGTCAGTTGCTTCAGATTGTGTGTTGGGTGGATTGGTGAACTGACCACTAGAGACACCAATTTTAAACTTTTGAAATATTTTTACATATTTATTTTTCACTATTATTTTTGCAAGTTGCTTGAGGCTGTTGATTGATTGAATTCTGGACAACAGGGATTTTACTGTAAATTGTATGCTTGGATTTTCAGAAGAGGTTTTCTTTGGCTTGGCTTTGCGGATGAAGATTTATGGAGGGGTATGTCCACGTCTGCTGCAGGCTCGTTGGTGACTGACAAGTCCGATGCGGGACAGGCAGGCACGGTTGCAGCGGTTGCAAGGGAAAATTGGTTGGTTGGGGTTGGGTGTTGGGTTTTTCCTCCTTTGTCTTTTGTCAGTGAGGTGGGCTCTGCGGTTTTCTTCAAAGGAGGTTGCTGCCCGCCGAACTGTGAGGCGCCAAGATGCATGGTTGGAGGCGATATCAGCCCACTGGCAGTGGTCAATGTGGCAGGCACCAAGAGATTTCTTTAGGCAGTCCTTGTACCTCTTTTTTGGTGCATCTCTGTCTCGGTGGCCAGTGGAGAGCTTGCCATATAACATGATCTTGGGAAGGCGATGGTCCTCCATTCTGGAGACGTGACCCACCCAGCGCAGTTGGGTCTTCAGCAGCGTGGATTCGATGCTTGCGGACTCTGTCAGCTCGAGTACTTCAATGTTGGTGATGAAGTCATTCCAATGAATGTTGAGGATGGAGCTGAGACAGCACTGATGGAAGCGTTCTAGGAGCCATAGGTGATGCCGGTAGAGGACCCATGATTTGGAGCCGAACAGGAGCTTGGGTATGACAACGGCTCTGTACACGCTGATCTTTGTGTATTTCTTCAGGTGGTTGTTTTTCCAGAGTTTTGTGTAGTCTTCCAAAGACGCTATTTGCCTTGGCGAGTCTGTTGTCTATCTGTTTGTCGATCCTTACATCAGATGAAATGGTGCAGCCGAGGTAGGTAAACTGGTTGACCATTTTGAGTTCAGTGTGCCCGATGGAGATGTGGGGGGGCTGGTGGTCATGGTGGGGAGCTGGCTGATGAAGGACCTCAGTTTTCTTCAGGCTGACTTCCAGGCCAAACATTTTGGCAGTTTCCGCAAAACAGGACGTCATGCGCTGGAGAGCTGGCTCTGAATGGGCAACTAAAGCGGCATCGTCTGCAAAGAGTAGTTCACGAACAAGTTGCTCGTGTCTTGGTATGAGCTTGCAGGCGCCTCAGATTGAAGAGACTGCCATCCGTGTGGTACCGTATGTAAAAATCATTGTTGAGGTCTCTATTGGTTTGTTTCAGCATCATGCTGAAGAAGATAGTAAAGAGGGTTGGTGCGAGGACGCAGCCTTGCTTCACGCCGTTGTCAATGGAGAAGGGTTCGGAGAGGTAAGCTTTTACATATGAGGCTATAAGCAAGATGAGAGCCCATGGTATTATGGAAAAGATACTAGCATGCATAGAAGCTTGGATGACTGACTGAAGGCAAAGAGTGGGAATAAAGGGGGCCTTTTCTGGCTGGCTGCCAGTGACTAGTGGTGTTCCACGGGGGTCAGTGTTAGGTCCATTACTTTTCACACTGTATATAAATGATCTGGATGCCTGAACATATGAATCTGTGGCCAAGTTTGCAGATGATGCGAAGATTCAGGGAGAGGCAGGTAATGTTGAAGAAGCAGGAAGTCTACAAATAGAGTGGGATAGGTTGGGAGAATAGGGAAATAAGCAGCAGATGGAATATAGCATAGGGGAGTGTATAGTCATGCAGTTTGGCAGAAGGAATAAAGGTGTAGTGTGGCAGATTGCACCACTATTTACCTCATTGGAGCTTCGGAGTCACGGGTCTCCACAGGTTCGGGAGCTCCTGGGTGTTTCCTGGGGACTAATGACGCTAAGGCTTCTGGGAGCTGCATCATTTCTAGGAGTCACATGATGCGGGGAACAAGCGAATCTCGAATATTTAAAACGACTGTAAGAACACCAATAAACTAGTCAGCTAATCAGCTCATATTGCCTTGTGTTCTTTGTTGCTTCACCACTTGCTACAGTGGTGATCCGTCACATTGGTGACTCTGATGGTCCAAACGACATTTTGAACCTCACTATGGATGTGCAGAATGCCGCTGCACTCACACTTCCAGTATTTTTGACCTTGCAGCCACAGGTTTGGTTTGAGCAGGCTGAGGCCCAGTTCCATCTGTGCCAAATTACCACTGATGCATCGGTGGAACAAGACACTGCGGGGCATATTGTGAATTTCTTATGCCAGCATCCAGCCAATGACAGGTTTAAAGCCTCAAAGTCCTGTTCATATGTACTTTCGGACTTTCCTGATGCAACAGGACAGCATGACTTCTCCATAAGGACAGCCTGGGTGACTGCACTCCTTCTGAACTAATGAATGAGATGCTGGTGCTTCTGGATGGACACAGGCCCTGTCTGCTTTTCGAGAAGTTTTTTCCTCAAGCAAATGCCAGAAGATATCCATTTGCCGCTTGGAGAAAACAACTTTACCAACTCCCGTTGTCTGGCAGCCCATGCTGATGAGCTGTGGCATGTTAAGCAGCATGGAGGACTTTTGGTTGGGCACGTAGTGGTGCCTTGGCAAAGGGTGCGATCCCTGCCCACTCCTGATAGCAGTACCATATGCAGTGGCAATGCCCAAGGACTGTCAGACTCAGCTGGACGCAATACAGACAGAGAGCAGTGGTGCATCCAGAGATGGGGAGATGCGGCCTGCTGCTGCTGTCCCCCCTGCACACATCCAGGAAATGCCAAGGCCGGCCATCAGTAGTAGGCCACAAGGTCAACCTCCTTTTGCTCTGGGATCGACACTCAGGACGTCGGTTCTTGGTCGATGCTGGAGAGGAGGTTAGTGTGCTTCTCCCCTCCGGCCTAGATACACATTCAGGAAAGAAGGGCCCTCCCCTCACGGCCGCCATCAGCAGTAGCATCCGAGAGTACAGGTCACGGACAATTCCACTCAATTTTGGCTTGGCTCAGCTGGTCCTTTACCGTTGCTAATCTATCATAGTCGCTCCTGAGAGCTGATTTTTTGTGCGCACTCTGCCTTCTAGTAAATCTCAAAGGTCACTGCCTAGTTAATTTGAAGATTTTTGAGGCCCTCCCCTACACCCTGCAATTTTGCTTGCACCTCACACTCTTAGACAATGAATATGCTAGAATCCTAGCGGAATTCCCTAGCATTATTATTCCGCAGTTCACGACAGCCCAACCGAAACATGGAATACAGCACCACATTCTGACTCATGGATGTCCCCTGCATACACAAGCGCGCAGGCTGCCTCCAGATAAACTACAGTTGGCTAAAGACGAATTCTGATGCATGGAGGAAATGGGGATTGTTTCAGTTTGACAGTCCTTGGGCATTGCCACTGCATATGGTACCTAAGGCTTCAGGAGGGTGGAGACCTTGTGGGGTCTGACTAACATCACTATGGCAGATTGCTACTTGGTTCCCCATTTACAGGGTTTCTCTGCAATCCTTTCTGGTGCAAGAATTTTCTCTAAAATCTACCTGGTGCATGGATATCATCAGGTCCCAGTTCACCCGGACAACATTCCTGAGACTGCTTTAATTACCCCTTTTGGGCTACTTGAATTCCTCTATATGCCCTTTGGTTTGAAAAGCACAGCCCAGACATTTCAATGCCTAATGGTCACAGTGACCCAGGGCCTGAATTTCGTATTCATTTATTTGGACAACATCCTTATCGTCAGCCACTTGCGAAAGCACCGGGCCCACCTCCGTCAACTATGTTAGTGGCTAGATGACCACGGGTAAGTGATCAATCTGGCCAAATGCCAGTTTGGCCTGGCATCAATTGATTTCCTCGGCTACTGCAGTGATCAGCATGGAGCAGTTTCACTACCTTTCAAGGTCAAGGCCATCTGCAAATTTCCAAGATCCTCTACCATCAAGGGTCTGCTTGTTGGCATAATTAACTTTTACCATTGTTTTTGTGCCAAACTCTTGTCTGGGCATCCCAAGGAACTTGCCCTGCTCTCCAATACCTCCACTTCAGCTTGTGCGAGAGCCTTCATCGCCAATTGGATAGAGCATTTCGGACTACCACGCACATCTCCTCTGACAGAAGAGCTCAGTTTACGTCCAGGCTACGGTCTTCAATCACACCGTTGCTGGGCACGCAGCTACATCAGTTGACAGCCTATCATCTGCAGTCCAAAGGCTTAGTGGAATATTTTTACCATCATATGAAAATGGCTCTCATGCCTCATCTTAAGGGACCAGATTGGATAGATGAACTGCTGGGTACTTTTAGGTATCCAATACAATGCCGAAGGAGGATCTGGTACATCCTCTGCAGAACTGGTGTACGGAGTCCCAGGGCAGTAAGAATCTCCCACCGATACTCACATGCCTGAGGGAGGAGGTGGGTATACTGGCTCCTATCCCGGCCACCCAGCATGAGTATATGACTTCATACATTCTGCCTGAACTCAAGGACTGCCTTTATGTATTCCTTTGCAGGGATGTGCGCAGGATGCTGTAGCAACAGCCATATGAAGGTCCTTTCAAGGTGCTATGGAATGACAACTTCATGTTTGTTATAGACATTGGCAGCAGATGAGAAATGGTTTCAGTAGATCGCCCTTAAACTGGCACATGTGGACCTAGATTTGCCGGTACAGGTCACATGCCCCCAGTGCAGAGGGATGCCCAATGCAACTCATGATAACAGGATTTGGGCGCCAACTCCTCACTCCAGTTCTGGGGGCTCATGTGACGAATCACACCACTACTTACCTCACTGGACCTTAGGAGTTGCAGGTCTCCGTGGGCCTGGGAGCTCCTGGGGACTAATGGCTCTAAGGCTTCTGGGAGCCACGTCATTTCCAGGAGTCATGTGATGCAGGGAACGTGCAAATCTCAAATATTTAAAACGACTGCAAGAACGCCATTAAACTAGTCAGCTCATAGCATCTTTTGTGTTCTTTGTTGCTTCATCATCTGCTACAGTAGTGACCACAGAAGAATATTTTCTACATGGGGAGAGAATTCAGAAATCAGAAGTCCAAATGAGTGGGAAGTCCTAGTACAGGATTCCCAAAAGGTTAACTTGCAGGTTAAGTAGGTAGCAAGAAAGGAAAATGTAATAGCATTCATTTTGAAAGGTCGAGAAGATAAAAGGATGAAGGCGGAAGCTTTGTAGACCACATTTGGAGAATTGCAAGTAGTTTTGGGCCCATATCTAAGGAAGGATGCTGGCATTGGAAAGAGTCCAGAAGAGGTTTACAAAGAGTTAACATATGAAGAATGTTTGATGGCTCTAGGTCTGAACTCGCTTGGGTTTAAAAGTATGAGGGGGATCTCACTGAAACATTCAGAATACTGAAAGGGCTAGAGTGGTCATGGAGATGTTTCCAGTAATGGCAGAGTCTGGAACCAGAGGACATAACTTCAGAATAAACGGGTGACCCTCTAGAACTGAGATGAAATGCTTCTTCAGACAGAGTGCGGAATATCTGTGGAATTTGTTGCCACAGATGGCTGTGGATGCTAAGTCATTGGGTATATTTAAAGTGGAGATGAATAGGTTCTTGATTAGTAATGGCGCCAAAGGTTAAGGGGAGGAGGTTGAGGGGATAAAAATATCAGCCATGATTTGAATGGCAGAGCAGACTCAATGGGCTGAATGGCCTAATTCTGCAACTGCATCATGGTCTTATGGCACTCCTCAATTGTTTATTTTTGGAGATATCATACAGAATATATTTCATGTATTCTTCCTCTAGTTGGACTTCATCCACACTATGATTCAGGGAGTCCCTTGACGACAAATGAGAGGAGACAGATGATGAGGACTCCAACAAGACAGTCCCTATATCAACAACAGGGAAATCTCTCTGTGGAAGTCACAACTGAATTTCCTTTCTTCCTTGAAGATGGACATGGAAACAAGTCTCTGAGGTCTCCTGGCATATCCTGCCTAGATTTGGAAGATCAGGATGTCAATTTTAATTTCTGAAGTTTCTCTCTGTCAAGTATTAGAACAGCGAGGGAACTGTCTGCAGTCAATGTCTTGTTGCCTTTCAGTTGGCTTCCTGTTGTCAGGATGGTGATGACTGGATGGCACTGGACAACAAAGATTTTGCTTTCTGAACACTTTTGGGTGTATTTTATGGATTTTGGGCTGCTGATCACGAAAATCACCTTAAAGTTTTCCTATCACATATCGATTTTTATATATAACCTATTCCCCAGGCTACATCCAGCTGAATGACACATGCTTCAAGTATACAAAACCATGAAGTGCAGTATGTCATTGAAAATTATTTTTCTGCATTTGCACTTGGACTTCTTCCCTGCTGATCTTGGTGCAGTCAGTGAAAAACTTTGTGAAAGGTTTCACCAGGACATTGTGACCATGGAAAAGCAGTATCAGGGTAGCTGGAATCCGTTAATGCCGGCCAACAATTGTTGGTTACTGACATGAGAGGCATCAGATGCTGAGTACAAAGGAAAATCAATGGCAAAACATTTTTAGGTCAGTTGAACTAATGCAATGTGTCAGCATCATTATGCGATTTAATATGCTAAATTCAAAAAAAGTGAATTTAATATTTTTCGAACTTCCTACGTGATACAACAAATCTGAAAATATCTTTGTGTTCAACTTTAAGTTGTCTTTCATAATCCCCTTTTTTTTTTCAGGAAGCAAACCTTCCAAAAAAAAATTGTTGTCCAGTTTAATGTGTTATCTGAAACCCAACATCTGGGTTACTGAGTACTTATTCCTGTGATCTCTTTAATGTTCCAGACCTTGGTTTCCATGCTCCCTTTTATTTCACTTCTTGTGTTTCCCACACTTCCTTGAAACTCACAAGGACCCAGTTTCCAAAGTCCCTTGAAACTAACAGGGTCCTGTTTCCTGCCCTCCTTTGAAACTCACTGGGTAACAGGAAAAATTATCAGACAATTGTGTGACTTTACACAAAAATACATTAATATGGTATTGAAGTTTTGATTGGAATAACCTCAGTGAATCTGCCATTCTGGTACCACTAAGATTCCAAGTGTACCAGACCAAGAGTTTTACTGACTCACGTGTGAGATGGCACCAAGGACATATTTGTTATGATCTTTGCTCTTTGAGGTGTTCCTTGGGGTAGTGTTGCCTCTTCAGTTTGATCAGCTCCCCTGTGCTTTCAGTAGGGTTGGTCTTTGGGACATGTCTTGACATGAATGAAAAGTCCTTAATTCTTGGGGTTAACAGCAATTTGCTAGATCGCCAACATTTGTTACACCTGTTTTTAATGGGACCATGAGATCCATAACTATCACAGATTTCATTGAGGCCTCTCATCTGGATCATGGCATAATTGAAAAAATTCCCTTGGGGTAATATGGTCCTGTTCTGACTCTCTGACAAAACAAAATCATGAAAAGGGGATATGCAAGTATTTTGTCAGAAGGAGGAGGATTATTGGACATGCCATTTTCAATATCCTAATGATAAGGATTCCTTGCACCCTTCCAGATGTTTTTAACTCTGACCCTGAGGTCACTCAGGAAGTTCACTTTGATTCCTTATGAGAATTGGGTCAGAATTTTTACAAGGTTAGAAGAGAAATTCTGCATGACGACATCCATAGATTCCAGGCTTGGGCATGTGGGTGATGAGGCTCACTGAGTGTTGGTTCCATGTTAGAGCAAGTCAGGGAGTGCCAAGTCATTTTCCTGCATTTGTCATTCCACACCTGACTAAGGTTAGACAGCACAGAGAATTTTGTAATTATGTTTGAAATTGCTTTCTGGTACGTGGCATGTAGATCAAATACTGTGACCTCACAAATCCTAGCCCTAATATTTGGTCCAGAGAAAAGTGTCGATGTGCCTTTACTGATAGCACTGCCAGTTGCTCAAGATGGGTTTATGTTTATCATCTCAACTTGAAGGTCCCTGGGAATTACAGACAATGCAGACGTAATCTAGATTATTTTTGTATCTTGGCACATTCAATGTGTCTAGAGGAGTGCAGACTTGGTGCTGTTTAATAAATCTGTAATCCAGTCACCTTTTGTAAGAAATCCAATCTTCTAGCATCACTTTAATGTTAAAACCTGCTTCCTTTCCTGTGACACATTATCCTAAACAGGAAGAAGACTGGAGACCATTTCATTTAAAATTGATGAAACCAGAGAGATCAGGACAAGGAAATCGTACCTTGTGTAAGCATTCACATGTGCCATCTACTCACCAATAAACATGTCTGCAGCTTACTCACCAATAACCTTTATGTTAAAGGAGCAACTTGCTTTATTCCCAGTTTTGTCCGTGACTATATAAGTGATAGTGATTTCTCCAATTGGGAAGAGGTGGGGTGGAATCACAGCTGGAACGACTTGTAAAAATACCTTGAAGTTGAAATCAACAGAGCATTTGAATTCAATGATTAACATAAGAGCAAGATAAGAAGAGAAGATCATTTGGTCCCTTGAACCTTCTCTGTTATGACCCAAATCCAAGTACATCCCTTTCCCCCAAATCCTTCAAGATGTTTTTTTATTCAATAGCATGATCAATCTCAGACTGAAAGTAACAAGTGACATGAAATCAATTTGTAATTATGGTGCAGAATTCCAAATTTCTATCACCCACAGTGTACAGAGGTGCTTATTTCACTCATGAATGGCCTGGTTTTAATTTTAGATATTCTCCCTGGTCTTAAATTGACCAATCAATCTGTGTCCTTTTCTTAAGACAGTATCACTCCATGTACTGTAGGGTGTGTGTGTGTGTGTGTGTGTGTGTGTGTGTGTGTGTGTGTGTGTGTGTGTGTGTATGTGTGTGTGTGTGTGTGTGTGTGTGTGTGTGCGTGAGTGTGTGTGTGCGTGTGTGTGTGTGTGTGTGTGTGTGAGAGAGAGAGAGAGACAGGACCCTTCTCCTTTCCTCTCTACATCTGTCAACATAATCATGTCCATCAATTTCACTCTGACCCTTTTACCAAGACCCACATGGTCACAGGGTAAACAGAAGTTGCACAAGGACAGCACCTCAGGTCAGAAAAAAATTACGACCCATGGAGCTATGAGGCCACAGTGTTATCTAACAGTGCCACCATCTCATGTGAATCTATGGTTTCTGTTTTCTCATTCTCATGTGTCCTTTCATGGATAAAAGTGTCCTTCAGGGAAGCCCTCATCCATCAAACTTCTATAAAATATCATTTTTTATTTTTCAATATTTTTATTGGTTGCCTCAATTAAATGTTACATAGGTACATGATAATAAAGTATTAACAAATCTCATAAAATAATAAAAATGTTAAAACCAGAAAAGAAATAACTAAAAACCTAAAAAAATCCACTATATTATCAACCTCCTCCCTTCAGAGGCTAAACATAAACAGTCCACAACCTGATAATAAAAATATAATTAAAAAAAATTAAGCATCTTTAAAGATGCCATTGTTTCAATATATTATACGAAACATGACAGTTCTTGCACTGCAGCATTCCCTTAGCATGATCAGTTCAGATTCTATGCTCAACTTCCCTTTTCTCAAATAGAACTATACCCTGAAGACCCTCAGTGCTATCCATGAAAGAGTTGCTTCAGCCAGGTACCAAGCACTTTAACCCTAAAATAACTGTAGTACTCACCTGATCCCCAGAATTATCATTTGCCTCTGGTATTAACCAGCTGACGTTTGCTGTTTTCTGATGCTCTAATGTTTCCGCCTTGATTTCCTTGGGACAACTAATTTGGGGGACTTCAACATCTAGACAATAAAATATTTTTATTAAAAAATATCAACATCTTTCAAATAATATGGTGTAACTAAAATACATCACAATATTGTTTAAACAATGACATTTATTGTGCATTTATTTAGCAGCTTTAATGCACAGACAACATTACGTGTTAGAGATTCTGGGGGAGCAGTGGATTGGCTCAGCACACCAGAAAATGAGGGAGCACCACCCATTTGAGAAGGTGAAGCAGAGGATATGACCCTACGGGATGGTGACCATTACGGCGGACCAGTGTGGACGTCTGCGGCTGGTCGAGGCAAGGAACCCATACAGGGTGCAAAGTGCTCTGCGGTCAATGGTCTCACACCAGACTGTGGACTCTTGGAGACTGGGTAAAGGGGGAATCAGGTATCAGAAGTGAGTTGCAAGGGGGTATCGAGGATGCTGAAGTCTTCCTGATCATTTCAGTGATTTGGATCTTGGACTGAAGTCTGTGTGGCTGTGGAGGCTGTGCGAGCACTAGAGATAGTAACTCTGGGGGATCTTTCTTTTGCTTCTCTATTAAACTAGAAGACCAAACAGGGCCTTATTCAAACGTCACAATGGAAAAACAGTACCTTGAACACTGTTCTTTTGATAATGCCATATAATGTCAGTTTGGATTTTATGCTCATCTCCCTAGAGAGGGATACGAGTTTACAAATGCTTGATCAATTGAGTCAATGAAATAACTTAATTCCTTAACCTGCACCAGATAACAATAAAGTTAAGCCAGAGCTAAAGTTGTTACAACAACAATTTTTGGTTTTTACTCATTCTAAACCGTTCACTGAGAATTGAATGAAATAGCTTGTTTTTAGATTCATTAAAATATTAAGGTCTCACTAGCAACAAAGAATGTGATGTAATTACCAACTTGCATTTACATGATCAATACAGATTTAATTCATTAGAAATTACTTCTTGACTTTTCATGTGAACCCAGTTTTTCTACAAAACAAGCATGAGAATACACCACTCTTAATAAAATTAAGAGTTCAAGAACCATGAGATAATGTTGTAACTCCACAAAACTCAGGTCAGACCACACAGTGTACTGAGTTCAGTTCTTGTCGCCTCATTAAAGGATGTAGATGCTTTAGAGAGGATGCAGAGGAGATTTACCAGGACGCTGCCTGGATTGGAGAACGTCTTCTAAAGGGTGATTAATAGAGCTAAGGCTTTTCTCTTTGGAGCAACGAAGAATAAGACTTAATAGAGGTGTACAAGGTTATAAGGGGGGGTGGCTAGATAGAGTGGATTGCTAGCATCTTTTTCCTGGGGTGACAATAGCAAATACCAGAGGGCATCTGTGAAGAAAAGTTTAGTGGAAATGTCAGAGGTAAGAATTTTTAAAACCAAAGAGTGGTGGGTGCCTAAATTGCATTGCTTGGGGCATGGTAATGGAGGCTGGTACAATAGAAACAATCAATAGGCACATGGGTGTAAGAAAAATAGGTTATAGGAGTGAATAAGGGAAGGATCACATTGTTGTGGAGTAAATTTACATAGGCCGGCACAAGATCATGGGCTAAAGGGCCTGCATTGCGCTGAAACGTTCTCTGTAAATGTTATGAAAAATTCCAGATATCAAGCTCTTATCTTTGTACCATGAAACTGTTAGAGAGATACCTCGACAAGTGGCTTTGTGAAGTTTCTGACTCCATTTGCCGTTACTCATGCATCGCACTTCTGCCATGACACCTGACAGCCTGTAACCACGGTGACAACTCAAATGGCACACACTCCCTGGTTTGACTGCAGCTTTTCTGCAGAGGTGAGGGATTACCAGCACACCATCCTTCTTCTGTATGGCTGGACAATGGATTTCTGTTGAGAAGCAAAAATGCACTGGTCTTGAAAGGGCAGGAGGAATTAACTTAAACAATGGCAACAATTTGAATTGGTATAGTGCCTTAAATGTGAAAAAAAATCTCTTTTAATCTTAACAATACCTTAATTTTCTCACAGAAAAAGGCCCAAACTGTTTAATTCTTCTTGGAAGGTATGGATTTGTATTTCTGATATCATGCTTACTATATACATGTATATAACATTCTCCACAAGATTTGTAGATTCATATCCACTTTCATTATACAGATACTGGGAGGTAGGATTGTTTTACTTTCTTTTAAAAGCATTTAAACATTGTTGGGCATTTTCTTGGCATTTGGGAAAACTGTCATTGTGAAACGAGAGGACACAGTCTCAAGACTCGGGAGAGTAGATTTAGGACAGAGATGAGGAAAAATAGTTTTTCCCAGAGAGTAGCGAATGTTTAGAATTCTCTAACCAGGGAAGTGGTTGAGGCTGCCTCATTAAACATATTTAAAATTCAATTAGATAAATTTTTACATGATAGAGGAATTAGGGGATATGGGGAGAAGGCAGGTAGGTGGAGTTAGGTCATAAATTAGATCAGCCATGATCACATTGAATGGCGGAGCAGGCTCGATGGGCCATTTTTGGCCTACTCCTGTTCCTACTTCCTATGTTCCTATGTTTCCTATTCACAGAACTACATTCTCAGGTTTCCCCACTGTGCTGAAATTCACTGCAAGTTCTTAAAGAGAAATACCACAATGCAAGTAAAACTCCTCCACCTCCTGAGGACTGTAACTAGTGAATAAATGGATAGTACTTTAAAAACACAAGAAATAGGAGTAGGAATCGACCATCAAGCCTGCTCTGCCATTCAATGAGATCATGACTGATTTGATAATAGGCTCATCTCCATCTACCCACCTTTTCCCTTTATCCCTATCCAGTTATGTAAAAATCTATCCAACCTTGTCTTAAACATATTTACTGAGGTAGCATCCACTGCTTCAATGGGTAGTGAATTCCACAGATTCACCACACTATGGGAAAAGCAGTTCTTCCTCATCTCCGTCCTAAATCTATTACCCAGAATCTTCATGCTATGTCACCCCATATTCTGGTCTCCCCATCAATGGGAACAACTCATCTATCTTATCCACACCTTTCATAATTTTATATGCTTCTATAATATCCCCTCTCAGTCTTTTAAATTCCAGCAAGTACAATCCCAGACGACTCAGTCTCTCTTCATAGGCTAATCCCCTCATCCCAGTGAGTCTTGTAGTCTTTTGAACAGTAGTAATTTGTATCTCTGTTCTTTCTGATCCTTTGGTGATTCAGTCTCATTTAGAGATATTTTCTTGGGAATATCCCAGTTCTTTCTAATAAAATGCACAACTCATGTTTTTGTAGCTTGAAACCAATTTGATCATTATAGATCATCTCTCCAGGTTTATTAATGTAATACTATATCTTGTTAAAATTTCAACTGTTTTGTCTTGTTTGTGCTATGTGCAAAATGAGCCAGGGACGTTGGTGTTGCCACAATGTCTTGGCCATCTTTAACTATCTAGAGGAGACAAACAGAGGGTTGCTTTGTTGAACCTTGTGCTGAAGATACATCTGCAGTACCACTGATAGAGTATTCCAACATTTCAACCCAAAGATGGCATTGGGATAATGATACATTTCCAAATCAGAATGATGACATTTGGTGGCAATAAATACACTATGTCACATTCTAGGAGTAACTTTAGCCATGAAAGCTTTTTTGATCAACAGGATGGTGGATGGAGCCAGTTTTGGAGGATCTCTGAAGCAAAAGCTGATGTTTAGCCAGAGGCAAGGTGAACGAATGGTGTGGTTGGGGAGGTTTCTGTCAGTTCCTCCAGGTTGCAGGCTGCTAAATGCAGCTACTATGGCGAGCTCTAGCTCAGGTTCAGCAGCTAAAGGCCTCAACCAAGCTGCAGGCTTCATGCAGTCACCCTGACAGGACTCGGTGCGAATGGCTTCCTAATGTTTCAGGGATTCAGAGCTCAAGTCACGCAAGTGCAATTGGGATGTGGGTGCCTTGAGCTAGCTTAGAGATGAATGATCAATAAACATTGCTTAGAGATTAATGATCAATAAACATTGCTTAGAGATTAATGATCAATAAACATTGCTTAGAGATTAATGATCAATAAACATTGCTTCTGAAATCACACAGGATTCAAGATCGACTTTCAATGTGGGCTTTGTTTATAGTAATTTTTTCCAACGATGAAGTAGACTCCATCGGTTATGTATTGCTAACTCTTTCTATCTTTCCTGCCAAGCAATACAATGGCAGTAATGTTTACTAACAAGAGGACCACTAACAAAAGGATCATGTCTTCCCATTTTTTCTGATCACCAGGTCTAAAAGGCAAAGCAGTCAAGCACTTGTGAAGTATTTAAGGTTATAAAAGATGATAAATTTCAATGAGGACAAAGAATGTTGAATATTGGCCCATTAAATAACATGGTTTCAGGGGAAACAGGTTTGTAAAATCCATGTAGGGGTAAAATGTGTTTTATGCTTGTATTTGTCTGGAACTAATTTTTGTTGACATATTTCATGTCATCTCTTGAGTCAGATAAGCAGCTCAGTTTTTAATTCCCTTTGCTCTGCGAAGATGGAGGGACTTCTATTGACCATTTAAGTATCATTTTAAGCATCATTTAATCATAGTTTTGGTACCGTATAACAAAGTTGTAATTATGTCACATCTCCAGAATGGAGGACCATCGCCTTCCCAAGATCGTGTTATATGGCGAGCTCTCCACTGGCCACCGAGACAGAGATGCACCAAAGAAGAGTTACAAGGACTGCCTAAAGAAATCTCTTGGTGCCTGCCACATTGACCACCGCCAGTGTGCTGATATCGCCTCAAACCGTGCATCTTGGCGCCTCACAGTTCGGCGGGCAGCAACCTCCTTTGAAGAAGACCGCAGAGCCCACCTCACTGACAAAAGGCAAAGGAGGAAAAACCCAACTCCCAACCCCAACCCACCAATTTTCCCTTGCAACCACTGCAACCGTGCCTGCCTGTCCCGCATCGGACTTGTCAGCCACAAACGAGCCTGCAGCTCGTTTTTGTTTACGACATTTACCTCTCCATAAATCTTCGTCCGCGAAGCCAAGCCAAAGAAAGAAGAATATAAGGTTTTTAATAAATCATGGAAAACTCAACCTAACTTTGGTATGGATCTTTTTTGAACCAGTAGTAAACAACAACGACATTCTAGTCTCTCCAGGCGATTTATAAAGGAAGATATTCACAACAACCCGTTTGATAAAAGGTTACGACCTAAAACATCAACCATCTTTTTCTCCCAGTTATGCTGCTTGACCCACTAAGTTCCTCCAGCAGACTATTTTTGCCAGTTGTTTGACAATATGCTGGATAAAATTTGTGAGGGCAAAAAAAAAGCGCCAAAAAGTTAGGAGTAGTTGTGTTCAATGGGTGTCGAGACCAGGCAATATATGAACAAAATTGTTCTAGCCTGGGTTAAGCCAATTTTCAACTTCAAAGCAATTCTTTCTTTTGGAATTCCTTTGAAATTTCTAGGTCTCCACCTTTTGAACCAAGTAAATAATACCCAAATTTTTTTTATGTACAGATATTTTTTAAAAATTATATTTTTATGTATATATGTGATTATTATGTGCTGAGTATTGTGAGTGTTATGTGTGTGCACCGTGGTCTGGAGAAACACATTTGTCTGGAAGTATATGTACAGTCAAGATGATAATAAACTTGAATTTAACAAAGGTATTCATCAAAATCCTGCTATTACATACATCCACACACAATACAGTTGATTATTAGCAAATTAACTACCATTCACTGTTCACTGGACTTACCAACACATTTTGGTTCCCTCCCATCCCATAGCATGTTAGCCAGACAAGTCAGCTTCGATCTCCCGTCCAAAACATAGCCCTTTTTACAGGTCACTCTGCAGATGGTCTTGTAAGATGTATCATGGGTTGAGCAGTTTATTGATCCATGCTCAGGATTACGTAACCTTGGGCAGGTGCGAACTGTACAAAAAGGAAGAGAGCGAATAAAATATTTAAAGGGACCTGAGGGGCATCTATTTATTTATTTATTAACACACACTGAGAAGGTGGTTAGAAAATGGAACAAGTCACCAGAATAAAAAAAATATTGGTGGAGCCTGCTGCAACAATGGCATTGAAAATACATTTGGACATGTATAGGAATAGGAAAGGTTTGGAGTAGGGTGGGACAAACATAGACAAATGAGACTTTTTTAGAAAGGTAACTTGGCAGGCATAGACGATTTGGAGCTTAAGGACCTGTTTCCAAGCTGTATAGCTTCATGTCTCTATATTTTATGATGTTTGCAAATGATATTGCTATACTTTAAGGAGTTGCATCTGGCTTCAAAGAATTGGATTTTCATGAATATTGCAGGGTTGGAGTATAATCTATCCCTCTACTGTGGTGTCACACAGCAGAATTGCTGATAGGGATGGTCAACATAGCAGTTAGCACAGTGTTATTACAGCACCAGGAACCTGGGTTCCAATGTGCCACTGACTGTAATGAGTTGGCACATTTTCCCCGTGACTGAGTAGGTTTCTTTTGGGTGCTCTGGATTCCACTCCCACCATCACCCCAACCCCTTTCCAAATATATACATGGTTAATAGATTAATTGGTCACATGATGTAATTGGACGGCATGTGTTTGTTGTGGACCACAAGGGCCTGTTACCATGCTGTACCTCCAAATTAAAAAAAAACATTCTCAGCAACCACTTTTGATATCTGTGATGTGTAGATTTAATGTAATTTACACTGTCATTCCAACCATGCAAACAACGCAAATGAAATACTAAAATATTATCACACTATAACAAGTAGAAAGGAACCAACATTTCTCACAAGATAAAAACACAATACTGGAGAAACTCAGCAGGTCAAACAGTGTTCTTTATATCGCAAAAATAAAGATATTTAACTGACATTTCAGGCTTGAACCCTTCATCAAGGTAAGGAAAAATGTCTGCAGGCATCCAAATAAAAGGGCAAGGGGAGGCGTTGTCACAAAGGCAGGTGATAATAGGTGGAGAAGGGAGGGTGATTATGTGTTTTTATATTTGCTATGTAAAGTACACTGTTTCTTTCACCTGCTTGAGTTTCTCCAGCATTGTGTATTTACTTCAACCATGATGTCTGCAGACTCTCATGTTTTACATTTGTCATAGATCTTTATTTCAATAGTTACCTCTGCATTCGGGGTCTGAACCTGACCAGAGGCCATTAGATTGACACAGGCGAATGCTGCTTCCCACGAGGTCAAAGCCTAGCTTGCATCGTATTCCGCACGCTGAACTGTAGAGGTTATTGCACGTGTTCTGTATGAAGTAACCATACCGAGGTGGCTGCAACGCTGGGCACTGCACCACTGCTCACCATCACAAAGATAAATGAACATATTAGCTCAACTGCTAGTTAAATTACGGTAACACATCATACCATCCACTGTTGGTTAAAAAAGGTTAACACATTTCATCTATTCATGGCTGATTAGTAATTCATAATACAATACTGATGATGTGACTGATCGTTGGATAGTTATGGAAATTCCTTTAATTGAATTATACTAAAACTAGACATCATCTATTTGGATTGTCTATTATTTGGCTAGCATATAACAGAAAACAACATGATTTGTGACTGTTTAAATTCAAACATTGCACTGTCAAGGCTGTCATCTGTGGTTTAATACATTCCTGGTTTCACAGGGTGACTTCCTTTTTCCATCTGCCCTACCTGCACCACTGGTTTATCCTGCAGGAACACAGACTTCCACAGCCATTTGGAAAGGGGTTTCAACTGAATTAAAATTGAGAGTTGGTGGAACAGTCTTTAAATCTTTCATTTCCTCAAATAGCACAGAAGACCACTTAGCCATCATGTCTCTGCCAGCTCTTAGAGCAATCCCATTAATCCCATTCACCAAGTAAATTTTCCTGCAACCTATTTTTACATGCCTATCACTTCCAACCCACCTAATTAAACTTATAGCCTAATAAATGGAAAAATTGACAGTTATCAATTATTCTACCACATCAATGGTCCGTGGAAGAAAATTAATGACCCAGAAGCCCACATAGTCAAGGGAGAGCATGCAAATTTCACACAGTCAGCACCAGGAGTCAGGATTGACTTGGATCCCTAGAGCTCTGACATATCTTCGTACTGCCCAATAATAATATTTCTGACACTCATAAATCAATCTTTTTTAAAAAAGCAATGTTTCCCATTTTTTTTCTTGTAGGTATCTGAAAGTTGTCTTCCAAGAATACAATTCTTGGAGTCTCAAGGAGAATACTGGAAAGTTGGGAACCTTGGATCCGATGTGCACAATTATTTGGATGCAGTTATCCTCATGAGTTTCATTCTGTGTTCTCCCATGACCTACCTTGACACACCTGCCCTACAAGCTTGTACCCTGCCTTGCAGATGCAGTCCTTGATTGAGGTGCTCCCTGGCCGGGATGAATAGTGCTCATTGGGACATTTGAGGCAAGTGCTAATGCCCCCAGGCTTCCCTTCTGACTTGTAAGTACCAGGAGGACAAGCTGAAGTAAAGAAACACAGATTAAAAAATGTTAATGGCTACAAATACAAACATTCACAAAAATCCTTTAAAATATTGAGAACTGTGGCTATTAGATACTTGCCCAGTTTTCATTATTACCAGCTGTTTTTTCTTAATTTAAAATGAGACAGAAAAATGTTGAATTGAATGTAAATGTTCCTCTAGTCATTTCTCTAATGTAACTTGACTGAAAAATGAGAACATTTCAGTCAATATATATTTATTTCACCTTTGACAGGGAATGCTTATTAGAGGTAGGTTGGCCCACATTTTTGTAGTTTTCATGACAATAAAACTATCAGCACTCAGTTGTTACACTGTGAAATCAAACTTTGAATGCAGAGTTAGTTAATGTACTAATTTCTGGCAGTGATTCAGCAAGCAGTATTATTTTGTAGTGGAGGCAAGGGAAAAAAAGTGGTCTGCAGAGCTCAGGTATTTAACATCTAGTCCTGTTGTAAATCATACTGAAAAATTCATGTCTGAGGTGTGAGCAAACTTTCACATTATGTACTTGGCTATAATTTATGATTTTATAAAGTGATGGAAGATTTAATGTTGCTTATGTTATCAGTTTCTCACAAATGTATCAAATATAATGGATTTTGAAGCAATAAAAATATTTAACTTTTTTTTAAACTGTTGATATTTTAGTTTCTACTCAATCTTGTAACTCACTCAATTTTCTCAAGAATGTTTAAAATATTAGGTAAAACTTGTGCCTTTCCTTCTAGGTTTGTAGACCTCGAGAATTCTTCGCTGGGATCATTCTGCCGGTTGACATTACAACAGAGATTCACTTGAACTTATGTCTGACAGCAGCAGAATTTGGAAAAGTGCATGTTTGTGCTACAAGTGCCTAATCTTTTATCCAAGATCATCAGGACCGGACACCTGCCATTGTTTGGAATCTTCTGGATTTCAGAATCATTTTAAAATGGCAGTCCCTTTAAGCAAATGTGATGCTTCAAAAATCGCACAAAATAGGGGGGTGTGGGGTGTTAAATGAGTTTAGATAAATAAAGACCATAATATCATTAGCATGTTTTTTTTTAAAATTCAAAATATAACAGGCTCAGACTGCCGTCCCTGCCCCACCCCCCCCCCCCCCTTACATTCGGTGGAAAAGGTGACTCTTGGCTAAAGTACCCAGTGGGAGAGAAAGAGGCGGCAGCTGGCTCAATGCAGAAGAAATGGCTGTCTTCATTACCCATAATCTTCCACACAGCTGGAAGAATAGTTCAAGCTGCATGGGGGATTATGGGTAACGAAGACAGCCATTTCTCCCACATTGAGCCATCCCCCCCAGCCACTGTCGTGAGTGAACTACTGACTCAGTAGCACTGCACCTCTGCTGTCATGTCAGGAGTTAGATAGGGGGGAGGGGGAAAGGGACAGACAGATGGACGGCCAGAGGGGAGGGGGACCCAGACAAATGGACGGCTGGTGGGGGGGGGGGCATAGATGGATGGACAGCCGGGTCAGGGGCAATGGACGGCCTGTTGGGGGCATCGGGCAGACAGCCAGGGGCGCAGAGGGGAATGACCAAGGGCAACCGGAGGTGGGCAATAACAGACAGCTGGGGCTAAGAGTGAGGTAGTCGGGTGATAAAAGGTTAGGCACCTGTACAAAGAATGTTAAATCATTGTGAAGAGTTTCCTGAACACTGCTTCTCCATAGACTACAACATTCAGGCTAATGTAGAAAAAAAATTAGTTTTTTCAAATTAGACAGTTGTCTTTGTTACTAATTGCAAGAAAATGATAGAGCTGGTACTATTGCATCAATTAGTGCTTCTGCCTCTCAACACCAGCCAAGGAGAAATGATTCAGACATCTAGTGATATCTATGAGGAATTTGAACATCCTCATGTGATAGCAAGTGTTTTACTTGGGTGCTCCAGTTTTAGTATCAGAGCTATACAGCATCGAAGCACGCCCAATTAACAATACTTAAAAAAAAATCATGTTCCCAGTTTCCCATTCAACAATGATCTGCTAAACCATGGGCATTCGGTGTTGGAAGTAAAATCTCAAGATGATCAAAGCTGATGCTTAATTAGTTCCAGACCAGTTTAATATGAATGCTGTGCAGTGCTCTCCTTTTAATCTTGATGCTAATACTAGCCTATACATGCATACTTATTCTGCTGAGTTCAAAGAAAGCTAAACATGTTCTGAATATCTTGGCTGACTCTCCTTTACTCATCAACTGATGACTGTGGTGGCCAGGCACAATTCCAATACTATCTACAAGCTTGCTCTTGACACCACAGTTGTCGGCAGAATCACAAACGTCAGCGAGGAAGCGTACAGGAGGGAGATAGATCAGCTTATTGAATGGTGTAACGACAACAACCTTGTGCTCAACATAAGCAAATCCAAGGAGATGATTGTGGACTTCAGGAGGAAGTCAGGGGAACACGACCCAGTCCTCATCGAGAGCTCAGCAGCGAAGAGGGTCAAGAACTTCAAATTCCTGGGTGTCAACATCTCTGAGGATCTGTCCTGGAGCCTCCATGATGATGCAATCATGAAGAAGGCTCAGCAGTGGCTATACTTTGTGAGGTGTTTATGAGGAGATTTGGTCTGTCACCGGAGACTCTCGTAAACTTCTACAGATGCACCCTGGAGAGCATTCTGGCTGGTTGCATCACTGCCTGGTATGGAGGCAACAAGGACAAGGACAAAAAAAAACTCCAGAGGGCTGTTAACTTGGCCTGCGATATCACAGACACCAGACTTCACTCAATTGAGGATATCTACATGAGGCGGTGTCTTTAAAAAAAAAAGCAGCCTCTGTACTCAAAGACCACTCACCACCCAGGCCATGCCTTCTTCACTCTTCTACCATTGGGGAAAAAAGGTACAGGAGCCTATAGACAAGCACTCAATGGCACAAGGACAGCTTCTTCCCCACTGCCATCAGATTCCTGAATCAAAGACACGGCCTTACTTTTCGTGCACTATTATTTTTACTTTTTTTATATTATTGTTGTAAGATGTTTCATAATAATGACATTTACACTAATGAGGCCGCTGTAAGACACCAAATTTTTTTACTTGTTCATAGTAATAAATTCAGATTCTGAACTGAAAGGCCTTGTTTTCACTTGCTTTAAACTCAGTTCCCTGATAGAAAACTGTCCAGAATTGACCTGCAGAAAAGATTTTGCAATCACTTCTGTTGTTACTCTTGCAGAATTGCATTTTCATTTTGATAATTATGGATGCCTGTCAGAATTTATTTGCTGCTCCAATTTAGATCAGCATCAGCTAATGGTTCAAAGGGTTCCAGATATCCCCAAGTCAGATGGTTTGTGATACAAGTCCCACACCTCGAATATCTAAAAATCTATCACTTTAGATTATCAAGGAATACAGGATTATTCCAAGAAGGTGAAACATTAGCTTCAAAGCTTTATTCAACAGGGAAGCATATTTGATGCTAATGGCTACTTCTGCTTCTATTATTTATGTTGTTATGATAGCATGTATCACAGACAGATGGGTTATTAAACTAACTCTTCAGCTGCTCTCTGACTTAAAATGGCAGCTCTGCCACTGGTGTGAACCCAAGAGGAGCAGGTAAGGGAGACACATCATCCAGAGCTCTTCTGCAGGGTCCTGGAGCCTGGTCATTATACAATAGTCCCCGTACAGGCTTAAACCACCTGTAGAATGGGGTTGGGTTGGTTTTGTTAATCAGCGATTTCATGGAGATGGCAGAACCCATATTGGCAGCAAAGATCAGAAAGGGGTTGTGGACTATAGGGGATCAGTGGACCAGCACAGGGCACCAAAGTGCAAGGATACCCCCTCCATACTGAGAAGAGGTTTAGGAGAGGACCCTACAGGTGGTTCGAAACAGCAGCAGACCACTAAGAGACTGGACGACCAAAGGACTCACACCAGGCTGAGGGTTGTCTGTGGCTTGCTGGAGACTGGCTTGTGAGAACCAAATATCAGAACATGGATTTGTAAAGTTCCTGAAGAGCCTGGGCATTAACAGTTTCAGTTCAGACCCACTTGGATGCAAGATGTCAAGTTCACCGCTGGGACAGGAAAAAAAAAGCGGCACGTTTGGCGTAGCAGTTAGCACAATGCTGTTACAGCACCAGTGATCGAGACGGGGGTTTGAATCCCGTGCTGTCTCTGAGGAGTTTGTCTATTCTCTCCTCCTGTGTCTGCGTGAGTTTTCCCCAGGGCTCCGGTTTACTCCCACCGTTTGAAATGTACTGGGGGTTGCAGATCAATTGGGTGTAAATTGGGCTCATGGACTGAAATGGCCTGTTACCGTGCTGCATGTCTAAATTAAATTTAAAACAATAACAATCATGTGGCTACAGAGGTTATGTGAACCCAGGGGGTAGTGGCATCAGAGGAGGTGGTGGGATCTATGGACACTCAATGTCTCTGAGGGAGTTCTCTTTTGCTTCTCTTTTTGATTGGGGTGCTGGGAGTGGTGTCTCTTTGTGTGCCTTTGTATAATATGTACATGACAATGAAGGAACCTGAATCTGAGCCTAGCAAGTATTAAGGGTTGCATGCCATAGTTTCAAAGTGGGGCAACAATAAAATACCTAGCATTCAGACTTATATTTATGCTCAATAAGTTAAACTATCTGAAAATAATCACTAGTGCTGGTGGGAGCCAGCAGAATGCAAATTGGGTCCCACATTTTAAAAGGTGTTTCATTAGCTCCCAAAACAATCTTAACAGAGTTTAAATAGGAATAGGGCATTCCAGAGAAGGTCCATAGTGTTGTTTCTCAGCTTCAACAGTGCACACTGATGTAATACACATGAAAATATGTTAACAAGCTGCTATGTGGAACCTCCTCTAAAGGAAGGAAAGAAAATCAATGGAAGCTTACATTGGAATCCCTAATAGATGCACAAAATTCACTTCATAAATCTCACTCAGAATGGTAATTTACCAATGCCCTGAGTCCAAATGATTTTATGCAGTTGGTATTATGTAATCATCTCTGCTCTTTCCTGCACAGCCATCATTTATATCATTACATATTCCTAAAGGCTAATCCTGGAGAGTGTGGCCTATTTGCTGTTTGAAATCCCGTAATTCTGTCCCACCTGAAACTCACCAGATGCCAAGTAGATGCCATTTTATTGGCAATAAAAACTCTGATGATCAATGATAGCTCCAAAACAAAAAGCCGTAGCAAAGCTAACCTGCCTTGTCATGGAATGAAAAGGAAGTGACAATTATACATACCTTGAAGAAACTCTTTTCTTTCCTCCACAGATACGCACTGGCCTGTTGAGCATTTACAGCATCTGTGCTGGTGGCCACGACTCGTGTGGTGAAGTAACCAATGAGAAGTTCCCACTTTAAAATACCTCACTAGAAATTTAATTCCCCAGGGTATTGAAAAAGACTATCTTGCAAACAACAACTGAAAACATGGTACTTGCAAACAGACAAAATTGAAATTGTTTTAAAACTCTGTTTATTATATTGAGGGCAAATGTAAGGATGAGGGGTGGGAATGCTCACTGGCCAAGATAATGCTTATTTGCAATTTGTGCCTAAAATCTGCAGACACTTTACAGAATGAATTCTCCAATGATACCCTCATATTTCTACTGCTTAAGTATATAATCAATTTTCCTGGAAGCGTTAAAATTGAGTCTGCTTAACCAGAACCATTAAATTTCTGTTAAATTACAGCAAAGAAATTTCTCAAGTCTGCAATTGTTTCATTTGCCAAATTTGTCCTATTCACTTTATCCTGAGAAATGAGCTATTTCACTCCATAAATTTTGAATGATTATCAATTTTCCCTCAAGTTCGAAGTATAGTAACAATCTCTGTCACTCTAATAATCAATGATTATTCTTAATAACATACAGTAAATCCTCATGGATAAGGTGCACCAGAGATTCATCGGAACTGTCCTGGAATGAAGAAATGGCAACACAAAGAAAGGTTTAATAAATGGTGTCATTATTTAATGGAACATAAGGGACTACAAAGTAGGTGTGGTGCACTATCGAACAAAAGCAAACTCACAAAACATAAAGTCTGCTCTACACGCTTTATTCAACACAAACTTCCACAGAGCTGGCTGTGAGAATGCTGTTGCAAGCTCTGAGATTGCCTTCAAGGGGCTGGATCTGGCTTGTAGCCCAGAGGGTGATTGACAGCCAACTGGGTGGGGCTTGGTCCATTCAGGTTGGCTGATTGACAGCCGGCCAGTGTTGCCTTGGCCCCGTGCTCTTCTGCACGTACAAAGGTCGCCCCCTGCAGTAAGCTGGTGGTGTACCACCACATTCACCCCTTTCTTTAAAATTGTCCCAGTTGGGGGGGGGGGGAGGAGGGGGGAGGAGTTTGCATTCCGTGATCTACTAGAGCCCCAAAACATATATACATTATTTACAGGTTTAGATGGTCCGGTGGCTGTCGGAGTTTCTGCGACTGTTGCAGGGTTGTCTCCTGGTCACAGGTCAGTGAAGGTATGTCGTCCACGGCATGCATCGTGGCATCTGCGATATCCTGCCTGATGCGTGTGAAGGCCACCTGCACTTCGGGTGGGAGAGGAAAAGTTGTGGCCTGAGCTAGTGGGCGGACCTTGTCCAAGAAGCAGGAAACCCACTATAAGTAGTAGGAAAACAAGCCAAGGCACCTGCAGAGGGCTTTGAGTATGGTGGGGGGGGAGGGGGGTGGGGGTGGGGGAGGGGCAGCTCCATTAATGGGCACATCCGTTCTGGATCTTGGCCAATGACACCATGTGTCACGATGTATCCCAGGATGGCAAGGTGGGTGATGCTGAACACGCACTTCTCTTAGTTGTAAGTGAGGTTCAGCTCCTCGGCCCTCTGGAAAAATTTCTCCAGGTTGGCATCGTGGTCCTACTTGTCATGGCCGCTGGTGGTGACATTATCTAGGTAAAGGAAAGTCGCCTTTAGCTTGTACTGGTCTACCATATGATCCATCTCCCACTTGAAAATGGAGACCCCATTCACGACCCCAAACGGACTGGTACAGACGTTTGTCCACCTCGAAGACAGTGTAATGCTTGTCCTGCGGGTGGATAGGTAGTTGGTGATAGGCTGACTTCAGGTCAAGCGTGGAGAAAACCCAGTAGCGGGCTGTCTCATTGACTATGTCGGCTATCCTCGGTAAGGGATAGGCGACCAGCTGCATGTACCGGTTGATGGTCTGGCTGTAATCCATGACCATCCTCGGCTTACTGCCCCCTTTGACCACTAGGTCTTAGGCTCTCCATGGGCTGTTGCTGGGCTCTATGACACCTTCCGCCAGAAGCTGCCACACCTCTCCCCTGATGATGTCTCAGTCCGCTGTGCAATAGCGCCTACTTCTGGTGACTATCGACTTGCAGTCTGGAGGGAAGTGTGAGAAGAGAGTGGGAGGGTGGAGAGGACGTAGGTTGGCCAGGGCTGGTTGGACGGCACGCTGTGGAGCGTGAATGGGTGTAGAGGCTCCCCGAAGGCAAAGGTGATGCTCCACAGGTGGCATTGGAAGTCTAAGCTCAGGAGGACTGGAGCATAGAGTTTGGGCATGACCAGGAGCCTGAACCCGGTGTATGTCTCCCCCATCTCCCCCCCCCCAATCAGATTGGCCGAGCAGCGCCTGAGGGTATTGATAGTCCGGACCTGGGCAGTGAAGGTGATAGAGAAGGTGGTGGGGTGGATTTTGAGCTTTAGGGAGTGGACCACGCTCGGGTGACTAAAGCTCTCAGTGGTGCCACTGTCGATTAGGCACTTTGTTACCTGCCCGTTGAGTTTGACATCAGTTATGGAGCACCCGAGGCCATAGGGGATGTCCATGGTCAGGGTGGTGGCTGCTAGGACCATCTTGGAGTCCAAATCATCATTCCCCAATTGGAGGTGAGTCGTGGCCAGCAACATCCTCTGCAGGCATCATGAGAGGTGAGTGTCGACTGGTGGTGTTTTCCATAGGCGAGGGGTGTGATGGGCAGTGGTTAGCAGCATCCAGAGGTGTGGGGTGCATCGGTAGGGCAGCCTGGTCAACGCCCGTGTTGACCACATTGTCATTGTTGGAGGCCTGGTAGGGCCCGGGTGGCTGTGGCGCCTGCGCTTGACAGGTCCAAGATGGTGGCGCCGCGTGGGGGTGCGAGGCATGGCTGACCCTCTTCCCCGGCTGCCCTGGTTGCGCCAGGGGAAGTGACATCGTTGGCGAGGGTGATGTCATCACAGGCATTGGAAGTGACGTAATTCCATGGACTGGAAGTGACATTGTTGTAGTCTTCGTGAGCCGGCACTAGCGAGGGTGAGGGCTGGTCCAGGCACATGGCATGCACGTAGTGATTGTTGCCGGTGAGGCCGGAAGTTGGGCCACCAAGGTTGGGGAGGCCGGAAGTAGTTGTGGGGGCAATGGTGTGGCCCGGAAATCGCACGTGGCGGTGATCGAGAGGGAGGGGGGGCAGGTCGTAGAGGGTCGCTGAGCTGCCAGCAGGCTTTGAGAGGCATACTTTGGCAAAGTGGCCTTTTTTGCCACATCTCAAACAGTACTGGTTTCTGGCCGGACAGTTTTGGCGCGATCGACAATCAGACTCACACCAGGACCCACAGTACTTACAGGGGCACTGGACGCCCACAGCAGTGATACTTTCTTCACCAGCTTGATCTAGGATCACAGTAGCCGAATGTGCTGACCACGCAGTGGCCTGGGGAAGCCTGGAATCGAAGGCTTCGGTGTGCAGGGCTGCTGCCTCCAGGGTTCGGACTACCTCCACTGTTTTGGCCAAGGAGTAGATATTGTCCTCTATTGTAGCTTCTGCCTGACGGCTCCTGTGCATAGCCCCCAGACATAGGCATCTCTGAATAGTCTCTCGACCTCACTTTCATTTACCCCGGATTCAGCCAGACAAGGTCGGGACAACTTACGCAGGGCTCCCTGGTGGGACTTGGCCGTCTCCCCAGGCAGCTGGGCACGGATACTTAGGAGGTACCTTGTGAAGATCATGCTTATGGTCTTGAGGGTGTTCATTGCTTCAGAGTACCTGGTGCAGTCTTTGAATGCCTGGAAGGCTTGGGGACAGAACTTCGATAGGAGTAAAATGAGCCTTTTTCGATTGGAGTCAAAAATGTCGTCGGCGTGTGGCTTGATGATTGCTTTGACCGTGTGCTTCCAAATCTTGAAGCTGATTTGATTTGAAGCAAGGGTTGATTTCGAGGCTCCCGGTGCTCAGGAGCCTCTCCACAGCAGCTTTAAATTTTATGTTGAATAATTTGTGGTGCACTATCAAATAGAAGCAAACACACAAAACATAAAGTCTGTTCCACAGCCTTTATTCAACATAAACTTCCACAGAGCTGGCTGTGAGAATGCTGTTGCAAGCTCTGAGACAGTTTTCGAAGGGCCAGATCTAGCTTTTATCCCAGATGGTGATTGATAGCCGACCAGGTGGGGCTTGGTCCATTCAGGTTGGCTGATTGTCAGCCAGCCAAATGTGGCCTTGTACCCTGCGCTCTTCTGTAAGTACAGAGGTCGCCCTCTGCAGTAGGCTGCTGGTGTACCACCACAGTAGGGATTGAGAAATCCAGCACCAGTGGTGAAGATGGTGAAAACATGGTTGAGGGAGGAGGAGGAGTGCCTGCTGGACTACTTTGAATCAGTGGACTGGACCATATTCAAGAACCCATCTTTTAACTTGAATGAAAATGCCACAGCTGCCACTAACTTAATTGAGACCGGCGAAGATGAATGTGTGCCCTTGCAAGTACCCCAACCAAAACCCATGGATGAATAAAAGGCAAGGTCAATGGCGTTTGAGTTCAGTGATCCAGATATCGACATGAAGTCCAGGTGCAACCTACAGAAGGCTATTTCAGCAGCTAAGAGGCAATTCCAGGACAAGCTAGAAACAGTCAGATACTTGCCAGCTATGGCATGGATTGCAGGCCATTACATTCTACAAGGCAAAGCCAAATATAAGTGGTTGAGATGTTTCACTCCCCAATGAGCTGAACACCTTTAAGCTTGCTTTGAAAAGGAGAATTTAACTAATGAGAATCCCTGCAGAAATTGGCCACCTTGTGCTGTCTCTGAGACCAGCATCAAAACATTCTTCAAGAGAGTGAACCCTCTTGTAATTTTATATACATATTAGTAATAAATTTCTCAATAAATGTATCCGTAATTAAATATTCAAACTGACGTTGTTCCAGGAGTCAAATGCTATAAAAAATTTTTTAAAATCAGTTATTCTGTCCACTTTTTCAATAACTCATTGTTCCATTTATACAAAAAATACTTTGAATCAATTTTTCCTATTTTATTCATTTCAATCTGAACCCATGCTGTTTTTTTTCTCCACTCTGATAACAGGAGGACAAGAATCTTATTTGAATTGCTTTATAATAATTTTTAAAATTTGTTAATATTAATCCTCCTTGCTCAAATTTCCATCAGTTTTTCCAAGGCTACTCTTGTATGTAAATATAAAATGTATGTATGTATGTCTTATATGTATATAAAATTACAAAATACTATGGGGAGAAAAAGACAAATCAAAACAAAGTTGGGAAAAAGATTTAAATATGCAGATTCAAGAGGAACTTTGGTCAAGGTTGTGCCAAGAGAGTGTAACAAATACAATTAATGTTAGATACCAAATGATACAATATAATTATACTATACTCTATATAAATTAAATGGACTTAACTCAAATTATTCCAATAAATGTTTTAGATGTAAAAATGAAGTGGGGACCTTTCTTCATTCAGTTTGGCCCTGTGTTAAAGTGGAAAACTTTGGGAAAGATTTGAGTATATTATTAGGACAAATTATGAAAATAAAAATACAAAAAGACCAGAGAATATTTTAACTTGGTAATATACAGGAAGTAGATGTAAAATTGAAGTTAGATAAATATCATGTATGATTTTTGAGTGTAGCAATAGAGGTAGCAAAAGAAATGTGTGGCAATAATGTGGAAAACAGAATTTTATTATGATGGCCAGATGGAATACTGCAGTACAAAATTGTATACCATTAGAAAAAATTAATTATAGTTTAAGGAATCAGATTGGGAACTTTTATAAGATTTGGGAACTGTATATGGAATTCGTTAACTAAAGCCCAGCCACATCACTCACTCCTCTCTATCAATAATTAAAAGATACAAAATTAAGTTAGGAAAATACGAATAGTGATTAATATATAGTTTTGGTGTTTTCTTTTTAGGGGAGGGGAAGGGTGGTGAAATTAAAAAAAATTGTATCATTTTGTTTTGAATAGTAAATGTACTATTTATATACCTGTATAATTGAATAATTGTTCGTCATTGATACAAGTGATAAATAAAATTGTGGAAAAAAAAGAGGGCGAACCCTTGCAAGGCATCAGACCCTGGCAGGGTACTGAAAATACTGGACAATGAAGATTTTATTTCCTGAACACTTTTGGGTGTATTGTACAGATTTTGGGCTGATGATCATAAAAATCAACTTAAAGTTTTCCTATCACATACCTTTTTTATTGGATATAACCTTTTTTGTGATTTATTGTCATATTTTAAGCCTACAACACCATGAAGTATAACATGTTATTGAAAATTTATTTTTTGCATTCACACTTGGACTTCTTCCCTGCTGATCTTGGAGCGGCCAGTAACGAACATGGTGAACACCAGGGCATTGTAACCATGGAAAAGAGGTAGCAGGGCAACTGGAATCCATTAATATTGATCGACTATTGTTGGACACTGGAACGAGAACCATCAGATGCGGAGTACAAATGAAAGTCAGCGGCAAAACATTTTTAGGTCAGTTGAACTACTGCAATGTGTCAGCATCATTATGTGATTAAACATGCTAAATTCAATAAAGATGTCTCATATAACGTTTCTCCAACTTTCTGTGTGATACAGCAAATCTGAAATTATTCTTGTGTTCAGGGTGAAGTTGTTTATCATAATCCCCATTTTTTTTCAGGAAGTAAACTTTTTGAAAAAAAATTGTTATACAGTGAAATCTGTGCCAATCAACTAGCCAGAGTGTTCATGGACATTTTCAACCTGTCCCTGCTGCAGCTAGAGGTTGCCACCTGCTTCAGAAGGGCATCAATCATCCCGGTTCCCAAGAAGAGCGGAGTGAGCTGCCTCAATGACTCTTGCCCAGTAGCTCTCTCATCTACTGTAATGAAATGCTTGAAAAGTTGGTCATGACCACAATGAACTCATACTCAAGTAAAGATCTGGACCCACTGCAATTTGCTTACCACCACAATCACTCCAGAACAGATGCAATCTCACTGGCTCTCCACTCAGCTCTAGATCACCTGGACAATAGCAACATGTACATCAGGCTACTTTTCAATGACTACAACTTAGCTTTCAACATCTTCATATGCTTAGTACTGATTGGCAAGCTTCAAAACTTGGCCCTTTGCAACTAGACCCATGGCTTCTTCAAGGAAGACCACAGTCAGCAGAAACAACATCTCTTCCTCACTGACAATCCACATAGGCACAACCCTAAGGATGCATGTTTAGCCTACTGCTCTACTCGCTCAATAGCCATGACCATGTGGGTAAGCACAATTCAAATGCCTTCTACAAATTTGCGGATGACACCATGGTTGTCGGCAATCTCACAGATGTCAATAAGGAAGTATACAGGAGGGAGCTAGATCAGCTGATTGAGTGGTGCCACAACAAACCTTGCTCTCAACATTAGCAAAACTAATGAATTGATTGTGGACTTCAGGAGGGGGAAAATCAAGAGAACACAAACTAGTCCTCATCAAGGGTCAGCAGTGGAAAGGGTAAGGAACTTCAAATTCCTCTGAAGAACTGTCCTGGAGCCTCCATGTCGATGCAATCACGAAGAAGGCTCACCAGCAGCTATACTTCCTGAGGAGTATGATTCAACCCTCCCAGTTCCAGTAATATTCTTGTGAATATTTTCTTCTCACTCTTCCCACACAATTCTAAAAGTGTTCTTACCAATATCTTGTATACTTAAAAAAAAAGTATCAACCAAAGTCTTAAGTCACGATTAAAAGCAAATATAATGTAAATCACATTCGCTTTCAGTGTTTTGATTAAATAGATGGGAATATGCGAGAATAAAATGCGATTAGTGTAGGATCATGTAAATAGGTGACTGGTAGATTTGATGCAATGAAGGATGTGTCTGTGCTATGACTTCTACAGGTACACCGTGGAAAGTATTCTGATTGGTTGTATTACTACTGGTATGGAAGTGCCAATCCACAGAACAGGAAAGGACTGTTGTGAACTTGGCCAGCGTCATCAAGGGCACCAGCCTTCACTCCATCAAGGGCATCTACAAGAGGTGGTGTCTCAAGAAAGTGATCTTTATCCTAAAGGATCCCACCAACCAGTCCATGGAGAACACCCACTGGTGCAGAAACAGCTTCTTCTCCTTCGTCATCAGATTTCTGAATGGACAATAAACCATGGACACTGCCTCACTTTCTCTTCTTTTGCAGTAATTTATTTATTTTTTAAAATTGTAATGTATACCAATTTTGCACCTGTAATGCTGTGGCAAAACAACGAATTTCATGACATATTCATGACAACAAACTCTGATTTTGAATGGGAAGAACAAAGAAGATCTAGACAGATTGTTTTGGTGGCCAAGATTTAAAGAACAATGAGATATAGACTCTGAGGCGACACATAGGAATACTTAAGGTGTATTATGAAAGGGCAAGGTCAGCTGAATATTGGAGCAATGCAAACCCAAATAATAAGGGCAATTTCTTATTGACGATAAACATAATTAGAGATGGTTTTGGATCCATGGCTCTTTATAACTTCTATTGTCAATTCTGGGTGGCACAGTTAGCATAACTGTTAGTCCAACAGTAACGGCCCGCTAATTGAGTCGCGACCTGGCTCACAAAATGGTCGATGAACATGAAGAGCATGAGGGCCCCATCGGGACTGATGGCCATCGTCCCATGTGACCTTCCGCATGGTGGGAAACAGTGGAAACGCCGGCCAGTTGGAGGCCGGCGCTGTGGTGATGTCACTCCTGTCATCAGTGGCCAGGAGTGAATATAAACAGAGTTGGCAGTGCAATAAATCTGTCTTTGACCTCGACTCCACTAGTGTCCATCGTTCTTCGACCAAACTTCGCGTAGCGCACACACTACACAATGTTATTTACAGTGCCAGCAATCCGGGATCGAATCCAGAGCTGCCTGTCATGAGTTTGTATCTCCCCTCCCCCCCCCCCCGTGACCTGTGTGGGTTTTCTTCTGTTTCCTCCCAACCTCCTAAAGCCAATGGGTTTGGTAAGTTAATTGGGTGGAATTGGACGGCACGGGTTTCATAGGCCAGAAAGACCCTCTACTGATTTGTATCATTAAAATTAAAAAAAAATCAAAATTAGAGAGCTGTTTTTGGCTAGCATCAATTCCTCTTACTGAATATCAAAGCAGCTACAGATACATTTGGTGGGTGGGGAAGGTGGAAAGGTAATAAATACAAAAGCAAAAGTGAGAGGTAATATTACTTTAAAAAAGCTCCAAAGCTTCTAATTGTTTCTGATATGATGCTCATGTATTCATTTTCATTCCAATGGTAAAGTTTTCTTTACTGCAACTTGGATTCATTAAGTCTACAATCCTACTTTTTCAACTTTGTTTCAAACCTTGCTTAATATTTGTGCTCAGAATGCAAACAATATAGTTCAATTTTCAGTTTGTAACTTGGAACACATAATAATCGCTATTGCCACTGTTCCTCACAGAGTAGGTACGATAGGACAGTGATCAAGTTACTGGACTGGTAACCAGAGATAATTTCTGAACTTGCCATTAGATCCAGAGAGTCAAGTTGGAATTCCACTGGGATAGCAAGTTTATTTAAAAAAAATATATATTTAAAAAAAATTTAGACATGCAGCCCATTGCCATCCAAATACCTCAATTAATCTACAACACCCATACATTTTGGAAGGTGGAAGAAAACCAGATCGCCCAAAGGAAACCCACGAAGACATGGGGAGAACATACGAATTCCTGATAGACAGTGCCAGATTCAAATCCAGTTACTTCCACTATATTAGCAATGCATTAACCACTATGCTAACTCTGGTGCCCTAAATTCTGTATTAAAGGAATAAAATCTGGTGGATCCGTCCGCTACAAAGAAACACACACACACACAGAGTTGGTAGATTAAGCTCATTCCTTTATCAGGGC